>NC_135266.1:94328888-95528888 GCF_051311805.1 Agelaius phoeniceus
TGCATGTAGGAGCTGCAGATATGGGAATGAAGAGAGGACAGAGGGATCACGGCTGTCCTTCCACGGTCCCTTAATCTTCCTCACCATGTTGTGAAACCCCTTTGGCTCTTCCTCGTTCCTCTCCATAACTCCTCTGCCAATGAGACAAAATTGCATTTTCTCTTCATGGCTGAGAAGCTTTGAGCAGGCTCTGCTGCATTGTGCAGCAGTGTATCTTGACTAAACGCGTTATAGCTCACAAAACATCATACGTTTTCACTCACTGTTGCAGATATCCCAAATAAAGTCCCTATGTGCCTGGACTCTGCTGGCAGAGCCATTGCAGAGTCCCCTTAAAACTCTTGTGTCAGTCATGTGGTCTGGAGACTTGTGTGAGCAGTGTGCTTGTCTTGGTATTTTTCAGAAATGCCTTTTCCCTGATTCCAGCAATATTTGGGATCAAGTCACTAGCTTTGGTGTGGCTGGTAGGCAATGAAAGTCAAGTGAGAACAGTTCCATTTTGTGTAGCTGTTTGTGGTGTGAGCTGACGAGCCTTGCTTTCGTCCTAGAGGGCAGCCATCCACATCATACAGATGGTTGTTGCAGTTGGCATTGACTGAAGTGCATGGATTGCTCTTTGTATTTAGCCACCTCAAATGCAAAAAAAACCCCACTCCTATTTGTGGACAGAGTCCATGCTTTCAGTGTCTCTTGGCTCTCCATGAAAAACAGATGGCACTTTAGTCTTTCACAATGTCAGTCTCTGAGTATCTGAAAAACTGAGCTGCCACACAGGGAGGCAGAGGTGACCTGAGTACCCATCCTACGGCAGCGCAGCATGGCTTATCTCAACATATCTCCAGCCCGTCCAGGACCAGTGTCGAGGTTCTCTCCTTTAACTAGCCTAGGTGTCCATGCTGTGATGTCTCCAGCTCATTCCCCTCAAAGACAGGGAAAGTAGGGATAGCCAGGCTGCCCCAGCTCATGCACTTGTTTTCCTTCCAACTTGGTACGCAAACAAATCCAGCATCCATAGCGTGGAAACACAGATACGGTCCTGAACCTGCCATCCAAACATTTATATCATGTCTCTGGTTGTGCCTTACAGTCTTTGCTCATCTAAGTGTGTTGCTCTGGGCCCTGTTCCCTTTAAACAGGGTTTACGTGTTTTGCATTGGAGGGGAGTGATGTGGTACCTGCAGGGCTGGGCTCATGCTGCTCTGTCTATTCCTGAACTGCATAGCAACAAAATCTTCAGTGACTGACTCTTCAGAGTCAGTCTTCCTCATCCTGCCAGTCCTGCACCTACCAGAAGTACTGAAAAATGGCATTAAAAGGCTGCAATATGGATTTGTGGTGTCCATGCTCTGATTGTTTACCTAAATTTTTCCTCAAGTTTTCAGAAGGTAGGAAAGTTAGGAGCCAGACCTGCTGTTTCGTTATCTGCTTCCAGCAGGGGGAGATGGGACCAGAGAGTTATTTCTTCTGGGAGCACAAATAAAAATAACATTATTTATTTTCCTCATGAGGCACTCTCCTAGGATTTGTGTGATTCCTGCTTGTTTGGCCTTTTACACTTATGCAAGCCCTTCCTTTTGCTTCTGTACACTTCAAAAAACAAATAAGACCTATCCACATTACATTTTGTTTTTGTTTTATTTTTCACAAGGTTCACAAGACCCTAAAGAGAATTTCTTCCTCATCTCTCTGATTATTATTATTATTATTATTATTATTATTATTATTATTATTAAGTTATGCTACAGTAGTTCTAATGAGTTCTAATAAATGTGTAAGAAGATTAAATCATCCCCTGTACTGCTGGATCAGCAAAGAGGGGCCTCTGAGCCCTCTGTGATATACCTCTCTTGGTAGGGGGGCATGGCCACATGCAGTCCCACCTTGAATCAGGATCTTAGTGGCGCCTGGAGACAGGATTTCTTTCTTCTCCCCCCCTGAAACCCCTCTGTCATTCTCTGTATAAAACATATTGGTGCCACTTTCTATGAACTATATTTAACTAAGCATTAAATTTAGATTTAACTGGATAGTTATTGCCTCCTAAGTAAATACTCTGAGATAAGGAAATATTTAGTGAGCTCTAGCAGTTGGGTGGCAGATGCTTCTTGCATTGCATAATAGTTAATCTTCGACAAATATGTTTTCCATACTCCACGGGCATTTAATTAACATACAATAGCTCTTATTAAATGTAGATGAAACATATTTGGGAGACCCTTGTAAAAAGGATCCATGCAACACTGGCTTGCAAGAGAGGTGCATTTCTTTCATTGCTAACTTCATATGGGACCAGGCCTTGTAGCTGTACTCAAAGTCTGTCACGGGGAGTGCAGAGGTTTCCCCTTGGTGATGCCCCTCTTCAGGCATGCCAGCAGCCTGATGTGTCCCTGCGCCTTGCACTCTCCATCCTAGAGAGATGGTTACTAGTCAGCAATCAGGTATCAGCAGCATTGTCTTCTCCAGAGGATTATCCTTGTGAGGTGGTATTTCTCTCTGCAATAGCTTGGGTACATCTAGTGTATGGATTAACCCCTTTAGCTCCTCATTCCTCTCCCCCTCTGGTGCTATCTGTGCCAAGTCTACTGCAGAGGAAAGGTCTGACTTGCCTCACTCCTTGGCTTGAATACAAAGCAGTCATCTCTTCTTGCTGCTGCATGCGTGGCACTGGAGCAGCAGTGTCATGACCTTAGTCCCTAATTTGTGGGCCTTTAACACTTGCAGGGATTGTTTAAGTACTCAGACAGTGCGGCCTTTCCATACCAAGGCTGCAGGGGCCAGTTTCTAGGAGTTCAGAAAGCAACTGGATGTGCTCCTGGAAGAAGAGAATCATTCAAGTGCCATTAACTACAAAGGCAGTGCCACTGGCTGGGGACATGCCTTAGCCATAAATCACTAGAAATAGATAAGTGCCCTGGGGCAGTACCACTGCATGCTTGCCTTGTGCTTGAGTCCTTCACCAGGCATTGGCTTTAGGCTGCTTAGAGACAGGAGGAAGGGTTAGAGGGTCCTTTGATCTGGTCCCACACGGCCATTTCTGTGACATTCCTTATGTCACTTCAGTTTGAGCGCACTGTGTCCCACAGGGCTGCAGGAGCAGAGGTGAAGCAGGCTACGTACAAGACCTGCTTTTTTCCCTTCCTGCACATGTACCAGCACTGTAACCACACAGGACAGCAACTCTCAGCCGAGTAACCCCATGGCTTTTCTTGCACCTGATTCTCCCTCTTAGACCTTCCCTTCCCTCTTTGCTTGCCGCCCCAGCCCCGCCGTGCTTTGGTCGCAGAAGGGTTACATGAGCGAAGCATCCCTAGGAGCAGTTCTGATCCCTCCCGCAGGCAGAGATCGGGCTGGTGGAATGGCAGGCAGGCATCAGCAATAAAACATTCGGCTTATTCCTTTCCATTAATTTAATCTGGCTTCTCTTTGCGGTGGGCTGCGGGCTGCGGGAGCGTTCCCGGGTGGGCAGCGCTGCTGCCGGCGGGGCTCAGCTGCGGGCTCTGGCAGCGGCAGCACAGGCCGAGCATTCACACCGCGGGCAGCTCAATGCCGGCATTGTCTCCGCTCCGTCGCTCCGAGGCTGGGAAAGGGGGTGGGGGGCGGGAAGGGCTGAGTGAAGAGAGGTGGGAGGGAGGGATGTACAACTGGTTATCTGGCGAGAGTAAAGTCTGAGAGAGGAAGAAGCATGGTCTGAGGCTGCAGAGGCAGTTGCCAAGGATGCTGCCTTGCTAATCAGCTAGCGTGTGGCTTTAGGCCGCTAAGCCAAGTTGTTTGCACTTTTGGCCACAGACCCTTTCCTCACTATTTCATCTTGAGAATATTTGCCGTACCTTCCTCAGTCCTCTCTGCCCTACTCCCTGTGCCTCCTTCCCTCTCAGCAGCTCCCGGCTGCTCCTACCTTCTCTCTGCTCCCCGCTCCACTTCCCCGCTCCCCTTCTCCTTTCTCCAGCCCCCTCTTCCTCTTCTATCCCCTTCCCTCTCTTCCATCCCCTTCCCTCTCTTCCTCTCCTTCCTCCCCTCTCCTTCGGGGCTCACCCCCTTTGCCTTGCAGCCCTCATGCCTTTCCAAGCCCTCTCTCCCCGCTGCAGTGCCCCCTCCCCTCCCCGGCCGCCGTTCCGTGTCCCCCCGGGTATCCCCGGTCCCCGGTGCGGGGCCCTGGGCGGCTGCGCCCCGGGAGAGGGATGGGGAGCGCGGCCCGCGGCTCCTTCCGTGCCCGCCGCCGCCGCCGTGGTGCCGAGCTGCCGTCTCACGAGTAAGGCTCCCTCCTCCCTCTCTCCCTCTCTCCTCCTCCTCCTCCTCCTCCCTCCCTCGCTCCGCCTGGGAAAGTGGGTTAGGAGGGAGCGCGGGGCTGGAGGCTGCACAGCCACAGGACTATCCCCTCCCGCATCCCGGTGGCACAGGATTCCTCTTGTTCCTTTTCTTTTTTTTTTTTTTTCTCACCACTCTTCATCACTCTAAACGGGTCGATTTAATTGTTATTATTCCGTAGTTATTTTGCTACCTGACTTTTTTCGTCTTGCTTCTTTTTTCCCCCTTTTTTTATTTGAAGGATCTGCTAAGACTTTTTTTTTTTTTTTTTTTTTTGGAAAGCCTTAAAAAAAAAAAAAAAAGGCAAGGAAGGGAAAGAAGCCAGCAAGAGACTGAAAAGAGCAAGACAAAGTGGCAGCTGAGAAGGACTGTGAAATCACCTCCCCTTTTTTGGACTGTCGATCAGAGCGAGAGTTGTACATTATTATTATTGTTTTTCTTTCTGCGTCTATCTGTCCACATACGCAGGCAGAGAAAGAGACAAGTACTGACAGTGAAACTCGACGAGACCAGCCATGGTAGCAAGGGCTCAGCCTGATCGGAAACAATTACCGCTGGTCCTACTGAGATTGCTTTGCCTTCTCCCTACAGGGCTGCCAGTCCGCAGCGTGGATTTTACCCGAGGTACCGATAACATCACCGTGAGGCAAGGGGACACAGCCATCCTCAGGTAGGGCATTTTGCCAACTTTTCCTCTCCTGTGTGTGCATCTATATTGCCATGTATGCAACGTGTACGTGTGACGTGGTCCAGATTTGTGGGTATAAGTCTCTGTGAGATTGTGTGTTATTTTACCTCTCAAACTGCAGTAGCAGCAGCTGCTACAAACAGGCTCTGCATGTGTGTTTGTGCTTTAATATGAAAAAATTGCAAAGCTTTTGAACACTTCTTGCCCCACTATCCTCTGTGTAGTGCCCTGGATCGAAAGAATTTCAGTGGGGAAAGATAGTTTGTGTCAGCCAGCTCTTGGGAGCGTACACTTTCCACCAGCCCTGCAGTATCAATAGAGGAATCGAAAAGGGATCCAGCTGTGCTTGCCAGATGTTACATTGATCTTCCCGTGCTTCTTTTTGTACATATGCAAAAACTTTATCCCTGGTGCTGCCAGAACTCTCAGGCAAGTTCTTTTGGGAAACCCTTGTCCTTTAATTTTATTTATTTATTTTTCTGCCCTGCGGGGAGGGAAGATGGATACAATAGTTGAACAGGCTGGTGAAAAAATGGTGTAGCAGCTCTGACTGCTACAATTTACGGAGATTGTATCTTTGTGTGTTGGGGTTTTTTGCATGGCTAAATAAATGGGTGTATGCTGTGCCTGTGTGTCTGGTTGTGATGAGGATGTCTTTGCACACGAAACCTTGCTTACTGGCAGTATTGAGTGTTGTATTTCTGATTTCATTGTGCAGGTTTTCCAAAGGTACTTCTGGCACTACTTGGGCTTTCTGTTAGGAGCGTCCCAAATAGCTGAACTGCAGTAGTCTTTTTCCTGTAGGTCTTTTTTTTTTAATTCTACACCTTGCTCAACTTACCTGCAGTAACTCCCCTACTGAAGGAAAATTCTGTGTGTGTGAATGTGCACACTGTGTGTTATGGCTGTAAAACTACTGGGTGTAATTTAAAATAAGTCTGTGATCTGTGTGAGGAGCTGATAGTGCACAAACCCTGAAGCATCAAGGGAGCAATCCCCTAGTAAAGCTAACAGCAGCAGCAAAGTTTTCTTTCTCTTTCTGTGAAATAAATCCTGCTGGATGTCACCAAACACTCTGCTACATGATCCCCTGTGTCCTGCATCCCTCCCATTTAATGATAGAGGGAGGAAGGATGCTGGAAGAGGGATGTGTGTGTGTGTGTGTGTGTGTGTGTGTGTGTACGCATATCGCTTCGGTCGCCTCCCATGTCCTCGGTTGTTTTGATCCTGGAATATCCATTCAGCAGCTTCCATTCCCCAGCTCTCCAGACTTGTTAACTTGAATGTAAGATTTATCCACACAGAGTAATAGGATTTACAGAGTAATTCATCTGCCTTGCATATGCAGTGGAAGCGGTTTAGATTCGACATGGTAAACACCTAACAAGGGGTGTTGCCTCTGACTCCAGCTTCTCTACTCTCTCTTCCACTCACTACCAATCCATATATCCCATTAACCCTTTTCTAGCAGGACTCCTAGCTGACTTATCCCATTTTTAAAGGCAAATCGCTTCCATCAATCATTTATTTTGGAGGGGCTGCTCAGACAGATGTTTGCCAGCATGTTTGGTACATGCAGCAGCAGACAAGTCATTAAGCTCGCTTGCCCAGACAGGGGTCACTAGATTTCTATTTCCCACTTAACCTTGGAGCTTTTCAGTTTATCTAGATGCTGTGTGCTGAAGCTGCCTTTGCAGCTGAGAGGGCTGAGCGGATGGTGGAGATGGTGCCTGCAAGGGCTGCGTGTGAAGCGTTCCTTCATCAGCAAGCTCCACGGGGCTGCATGGGAGAGTGCTTTCTGTGATTGCGTGTGGCTTGCCAGTGTTATGTCAGGCACTAAAATAAAACACCTGAGTGAAGTGATCCAGCTGTGTCAGCCAGATGTGTGCCAAGTGACACAGTCTGCAGGAGCAGCACACCACCCGGCCATGTAAATGCTTGCCCCGGGCAATACTGTATTCCTGGCTGGCTGCATTTCTGTCAGAAGTAACTGTGGCCAGTGCACAGGCTCTACCTTTTCCTTCAGCTACCTTCCTAAGCCCTTTAAGCAGATCTGGCCAGCTGTATGCTTTTCACATTTCCTAGGAAGGGCAGCTGTCTCCCTTTCCCTGGGACCAGACCCAGGTTTCAGGGATATTTCAGTTCCTCCTTCAGAGAAGAAGCAGAAACCAGGCTGTACTGGGAGACAGACTGCCACATGAAGCTTGTAGGTGTGAGATTTCCCCATGTCCCATGGACTTTAGGTCCTGCAGGATAACATTTCTTGTCCTCAGTTTTAAAGCAAAGATTTGTTTGCTAGCTTCCCCCTCACTGTTTTGTCAACCTCCAAAACATAACTCACTTTAAGACAGCCTTGTTTTGAAAAACTCCCAGTGCCTCACTCTCCCTGTCTATAGATCCACTATGACAACAGAAGGAAAAGAGCTAGATGGAAAAAATAAAAACTCTGTTAGATGATCTGTACTAACTGTGTTCAAAGCAGAACTTTATGTCCACAGATAGATAGGTAAGAGTTTTCTATGCATGGCTCACATCACCTATCTTTGCTAAACATCTGCTTCAGAGGGATTGTGCAGCATCAGTTTACCAGTGCCCAGTAGCTCCTGTAGCTTGAAGGGAAATAAAAGTGTAGGAGGGAGAAAAAATGATACGCAGTTGGAGAGAAATAAAAGCAGTATACATAGTGATAAGATAACTAAAAACATTTTGTTCCTGTAAATTGTGATGCAAATCATTCAGCGAATCAGCAAGGACAGGATATTCTAAATGAGTCTTCCTCTTGGGGCCTTATACATTTGTATATAGGGTTACACTTGTAGGTGGAAGAATGGGTGGGTGGGCTGATCTATGAAGTGGAGAAAAATAGTTTATTATAAGCCCTAATGTTCCTAAAGGAAGCCAGTCCTCTGAAGCTTCATCTGCAGCTTGTTACTCAGAATAGAATTATTCTGAAAAGTTTGGAGATGACTTTCTAAAGCTGTAGCATTTAAAATATTCCCTCAGTCCAGGACTATTAAAAAATGTCCCTAACTCTAAACTGGCTCATCTCCTAAATGACCTGGCAGCAGATTTGATTCATATGTCAGCCTTGCTGAAGGTTGATGACTCTTAGTGAGTATTTGGCATGGGGAAGTTAGGGAATTGCAGAGAGAATAAAAATAGCTAATTATAGGCTATCCGCAGGGAAAAGGGTAATTGTCTGCTCCTTGGAGCAAGGCAGAAAAGAGAGGCGGGCTCTGAGAGCTGCAACAGGTGAGAAGGGCTGAGCAGAGTTGCTGGTGTCCGGCTGCAACCAAGAAAATAGAGTAGGATGTTTTAAAGATGACACTGTATATTGGTGAGCCTGTCAGATTTACTAAGGTTTCATTTTTTTAACTCTGTCTTCAGCAAGTGAAGAAGGACACTGAACCTTATTTTGAGTTTTGAGAGGGAACTTTGGCCACAGTTCCTGCCAATGTCTTGCTGTCCAGATTACAATCATGAGGCTGTCAGGTTTTGTATGCAACTTCCCTACTTGGTGTTAGGAAAAGAAGAAAATAATATCCAAACAAGAAACGTACAACATATCCCCCAAACTAATTAAAATAGGAAAAGGAAAACAGGCCCCAACCCCAAATCTTCTTGCTGTTTGCCTGCCTTCAGCATCCCTTCCCACCTCATTTGCTGTGCACATTTTGGGTGAGCAAAGGTGGGTACATGTTCAGCTTAGGGAGAGGATGAGGAATACGAGGATGTTGGCTAAACTAGGACATGTGCAGTAATGAAGGGCAGCTGCTGCTAACTGGGAAGGAAGGGAACTGTGTTCTGTGTTGTGTTTGGCCCTCTAGATGGTTTAAAAGCAAAATGGCAGTGGGGAGTCCATGCTATGGGATCAAGTACCTGTACAGCATGTTGGGGAAAGATCAGCTGCCTCAGAACCAGCACAGCAGTGCAACTCAAAGTGCCTTCAAAGAGCTCATCTGAGTGTGTCAGCAGGACTTGCAGCTTGCCCAGGAATTTTGGAAGTTCTGGCACAAGTGCAGATTTAGCCTTTAAAGACTCCTGAAATGGAGCTCATCACCAGCTGGAACCAAAATGGGTCACATCTCCATCCCAATCTGTTCTGTTATACCAGTACAAATCCACTAAAGCCCAAGGGCAGAGTCAGAAATATTCCATTTGTCTTTGGGGCAGATTCCCAGGGACCGCAAATAAAGAGGTACAAGTGACTCATACAGGGCATAAGCTTCTGAGCACTGCTCAGATGATGTTCAGCCTTTGGAGAACTGGGATCTCGCCAAGGCCAGAATTTGGCTTATTGCTCTTGAGTTTTTCCAAGCGTCAACTTTTCATCAAGAACTAAAACAATCTCATGCTGACGTGCAGATGAAAACCAACATTTGACTGAGTGTGCATTTTTCATTTTTACCAGGTATTTTAAAATAATGTAAATTTTCAGGCTGATAGCACATTTAGGAACATCCATCCTAACAGGTACGTAGTTTCTTCAAGTTGTATGTTTCAAAGGATGGGCTAGAATCAAATTACCAGCAGTAATGACAGTGCTGTTGGCGTAATCCTGCAATATAAGCAATTTATGCAAACTCTGTTCTTGGCCTCCCAGTATTTTGCTGATATGTTACATGTGGAGCTGTGCTAGAGGACAAAAGCACCTCAGGCAAAATAGCAACACAACATCACAACAAAGTTTATGCTCTATACCGTCATTTTAAAATAAAAGTAAAAGCTGTTCAGATTACACTTACAATTAGCATATGATTTATAACAGGGAGCACTGAGCTGAGCCCTTTACAAGAAATGAGAATAGGCATATTCAAACGTATAATGCCACATAATAATATAGTCTTGGCAGTAAAATTGTAACCTTGATTATTAGTGGTATTGTTGTGGCACTTAGAGGCCACCATTAGGTTGAGGTCCCCTTTGTATTAAATGCCACGTGAGCAGAGAGTGAGAGATCCCCCCCACTCTGCAGGGCAGGCAGGCTATTAGCTGGGATGGACCCAGGCTGGGGTGGGCAGGAGGTGAGGGGACTCGCCCAGGGTTGCTCGCAGGGCTCAGGCACACCCAGCCTAGTGACCTATCCATTAGCTTGGCTTGCCTTTTGGCTCAGCCACACAGCAACCCAGCAAATGTGACAAATGAGGATTCCCTAGTACATCCTCATCCACACTGGTGTTGACTAGAAGTCCCAAGTGCCTTCCTCTCTCTTTGGTCTGTACAAAGCCTTCATTATCAATTCCATGGTCCATGTATTGAGACAGGGTAAGTCAGGATCTGTGCAAACTCTGCTGATTCTTTCCTTCAAATGAAAAATAAAAATGTATAAATGTAGTAACAGATGATGTTGCAAAACTTCCAGCTCTGGCAGCAGATGGTGCCATTATCTGAAGGCACACATGCATCCATAGATATGTGAGTGTGTGTGTGTGTGTGCATACATATGATAAAGGCAGTTGCAATATGAGTATGGTCAAAGGCTGGCAATCATCATCTCTCCTATTTTTATATGGTGTACCCAGAGGTAAGGGGGCCCTTTGTGAGAATGTCCTTCCTGCAGGGTGGGACTAACCTATCACAAGGAAAAGTAGAATGGAAATTAGAAAAGGAAAGGCTTTCTTTGGTGAAATGATGCATGTTTAATAACACTGTACGTATATTTTGCATTCAGAAAGATGGAGAGACAGCGTTGAACTGTATGGCTGTAACCTCCTCCCCTGAGTCTGCACACACACTTCAGTTTGCAACTAAGTACCATATGTTTTCCTACTTAGTTGGCATTATAATTTATATAGTACTACATGTTACCTGAAGTGTCTTGGAGTCAGTACCTCTTCCACTCCCCTCCCCAGCAGGTCATGAGGAAAGACCTATTCTTAAAATAGCTCATAGTTACTGGAATTTGCCATCTCATAACTATAAGTTTTCAAAATATATGTTACACGTACCTGCCCTTTATATCCAGACCCACAGGCATCTGATTCTGACAGATCTGCAGGGCCACAGCTTGCTGCTGATGCAGCGGCAGGGCTTCAACAGGCTCACTGAGAGGCTGAATATAGCCATTTTCATTGAAGTTACCTAGTTTTGTTGTCCATCAAAATTCACTCTGGTTTGTGTGAACTTGTGCTCAGCTGGAGTAAGTGCAATGGAGGGCACAAAGGTGAAGTCAGGAATTTACTGAGTTTTCTTTTACTATTCTCTTGCTGAAGAAAAAAACGAATATGATTTTCAGCTGAATCTGACACCAAAGCATTTGCTTCAGGCTTCAAGCACATCTAATGTGCCTGGTTTTATGGTAAGTAATGGGAACTAATAATGATAAGTTTCACCTCTGCCTAGAAAACAGCTATTTCAAAATAATGTGAACCGCCAGTCTCCTATGTGCTGATATATTTCTGCAGATTTTTATTAGGAACAACTTGGTTGTGTGGGAGAGGCCAGCTGTGGTCCTAGAGTTCCCCCGCCGTGCTTAGCCCTGTGCAAAGAGAGGAGAAATAGCACTGCTGCAGCTCTATTGATTTCACAGGGGCTGGGCTTCCTCAGTCCCAAATAACTTGATGGAAATGAGCCCACTCACACTGGGCTGGAATTCAGCAGATATTTTGCAATAGCACATCTGTATGAAATCTGGGAGGTGTGTGCTTGTGTGTGCCTGTGTGCAAGTGTGTGTTTCCCTATGTTTGCTCCCATTTAAAAGTGGAAAGTGTTTTCTTGTATGCAGTTGGACAAATGTTCATATACTTTGTAAAGTTGCCACACTTGCAACTGAGAGGCAGCATTGTCAGATGGCCCAGATAAAGGCCCACTTACTTGGAGGTCTCTGTGGATTTTTCCAACTCCTGGACCTCAGTAATCCTCACCAATGCTGGAAGTGTCCTTTTGTTTCAGTGTGTTTTATTTGCTACAGCTGTTAAGGAGAAAAAGCAGCAAGTATATAGCAACAGAATATAGCATCTTCCTCTTCTGAGGCTCAGGGATTAACACCACTGTAGATCTGGCTAATACTGACCCTTTGCAGTGGCAACCTGAACCACTCCCGCCAATTTACATTTCAGTAGCAGAGGGAAGTAGTGAAAACTTTGGAAGAAGGAAGAGCTTACTCTCCTGCACACAGCCTCCCGCTGTCCTGTAAGAACCCAGACATATCTAAATGGTTTCTCATCACAGGTGCTCTCCTTAGATGGATTCCTAGGAGTGCACCAGATTTATGAGGGAAAGGGAAAGGCCAAGAGGGTTCCAGCTCACCCTCCCAACCTGTGCCAACCTCTGTGTTGTGCAAAACAAAAGGGGAGTGGTCCCACCACTGTGCAGCTGCTACTCATGGTGCCACTGCATCTTCTCCTCTCAGGGTCAGCAGGATGGCCATGTTGGAGATGCACCACTGTCACTGTCCCTAACATGGTATGACTTAGTGTATCAGTGAGAGCAGTGCCTACCAGAGGTGGTCATGGTGATTCTTTTCCGGTGTAGGAAACCACAGTTACTTTAACCAGAAACCAAATAGTGCCTTATATGGCAGCTACCTCAGTGCTCTACTTCCTCTCTCCATTCCAAGCTGCTTTTCCACCCTCACACGAGACCGTGATTTGGAGCTGCACATCCAATCACCTTTCATGCCTTCCTCTGCAAACAAAACCTGTGTTGAAATCCACTGGCAGGCAGCATCCATGACTTTGAATAGTAAATACAAATCTCTCCTTTTGCCTCTCTGTCTCTCTCTCTCTCTCTGTTATTAAGCTGACAGGCACTTAGCCAATTATCCAGTCGTCATCTCAGCTGTATTTATGAAGGAGGAAGAGACAACGCACACAGCTCTTGTCTTCAGGGCTTCAGCTGAGTCTCCCTTGTGTGCTGTAGCATTTCCCCTTGTCTGAGCTGCTTAGAATACACAGGGGAAGAAACCAGTGAAGGGGTTTGGTTGAGAAGAGGGGTTGGGGAGTAGAGGTGGGGAAAGAGGTCTGCTCCCCCAGACCAGGGGCACACCAGAGCTGTCGCTGTTTGGCACTGCTTTTGTGTTTAAATTTGGCAGAGCGCACACGCCTTTGTTGCATAAGGTTGCGATGGATGGGGAATGCAGTGGCTGTGGGTACTTGCAAAGTCCTTTTGCAAGGATCAAAAGTCAGGAACTATGTGGTGGCAGATTGTGAGTCTGTGCCTTAAAGTGAGGGAGTCACATGTACTTGGGACGTGGTGTGCATTTGTGACTTGGATCCAGGAGCCAACTCTAATCCCCGATGCGGTACTGTGCCTAGAACATACAGCCTGCGCTGGCTCAAGTGTTTACTCCAAACAGCAAAATTTAGGCAAATAGCACTGAAGTGTTCTGTGAATATTTTCATGAATGTTAAAAATGAATTCACTTTGGCTGCAGCTGTGCTTCCTTTGTGTGTGTGCATGTGCATCTTCTTTTCTCTCCCCCTTGTGAATAATCTGAGTGGATGAGTTTTCCTTGCCCTGGCGTTCATGGACAGAATGTTTTTAAAAGGTCCATAGATGAGCAAAACAAGGCTCTAGCAGCAACTTCTGCAGATGGAAGCCCTGTCTGTACAGATCTGCAGGCATGTGCCCCTTCCTCACCTTAAACCAAGACACTAATTTTGTGTGTATGCCTGTGGTGCTCTTGATATATATTTATGTTGGATGCTGCTTATGGAGCACTGAACATGGTTCTTGCAACCCCTCATAGGAGCCCAGGCATAAAAGCAGTTGAACAAGTGAGATGTAGAGCTGATCACAGCTTGAGCCACAATAATTTATGTGCACGTGACAAGAGAAAATTACCTTTAAACTCTGCACCCAACCAATCAATCTTGCAGCAGCCTGTTTTTGCTTGAAAAGGTGCCTCAGGCCAAGCCTATCAAGCTCAGAAAAAGAAAGGTTAAAATGTTCCAACATCATTATCTCTTCCTTTTTCTTTGAAGGAGAGGAACCACAGTGACAAAGCCTAGCTGACTCCTTCACACCAGCTCCTTTGTAGTGAGTTTCATTCCCACCTCCAGCCCTGATTCCCAACTGGAGTCAGCACGAATTTTTCCATGGTCAGGCCCATTGCTTATGTGGTCACAGAATAGAAAGGAAAGCATGTGACAGAGAGGACCAGGCACAAATAAGCATGTTGGAATTGGAAAATGCTCAAGAGGGGAGGAAAACGTTACCACTGCAAGGTGCAATTATTGAGTGCTGCAGGTAGTACTGGTATGCTAGGAAACCTCCATCTCTTCCAGGGTGTCTTCTGAGCTTGGAGAAAAGTGAGATTCCAGGAGTGATTACTTCTTGAAAAATGATTGTCCCCTCTCTGCCAAATATGATGTAACATGATCCATGGTCTCCATCCCTGCAGCAATAGAGTAGAGAGCCTGCACCAGCTGAGGCACTTGCTCATTGGGGCTTCACAGGGGAAGGGGCAGTGGAGCCTCCCTCCTGCTATGAGCAGAGACATGTGTGGGCTGTGATTTAGTGCACCATGCTTGTCCCTTCAGTGCAGGCAGGTTTATTAGCAGTCCTCTTGAGTCAAAGGACAGAGGAGGTTTTAAGCTGGTGGAAGAAGATGGAGAGGGGCTGCTGCAGCCTGCCCTCCCTCCCCCCTTTTCACATTTGCTGCCCCCTTAGCCTTTGGTGCGCTGCTTGAACAGGAGTGGTCCTTCCACAACCCCCTGACATTTCTCAGGCAGGTTCTGTGCCCTGCCTCCAGCTCTTCAGACTGGCCCCACAAGGTAGTCATTTTCTCTTCCTGCACAGAATGCCTGGTGCATATATGTTTAGTGAGCTCATAGAAAGGGTGTGCATAGCAGGGCTAGTAAGAAGTGGGGCTGTGTCACCATTAAAGCTCTTCCTCTTCCTTGCAGAAATGCAGTTGGATGCCTTTTGCCTCCCAGTGATGTGTTTCTCCTGCTTTCAGTTGTGATCCAAGTTGGAAATGGAGTGGTAGAAGATCTCATTCATTTATGAGGTGATTGACAGGCAAGAGCTTAGGCTGCAGGCTGGTGTGAAAGCCACCTTGCTGCTGTCAGCAGAGGAACACACTGCAGCGCCTGCTTGGTATGCTGTGATTCTACTCCTGGAACTTGGAAGGAGGCAACTGGGGGCCTTTTCTCCCTCTGTTGTAGCTCTTTCTTGGGTGGGAAGCTTGACACTCTTGCGTGACACTCACGTGGGGTGACGCATCAGTGCTGGAATGCAGATCTGAGATTTTCTTTTGCAAGTGGCAAAGAAGGCAGATGCATTTAAAAGACAATGGTGGTGCAATGGTGTTAGGGAAAATTCTCAGTGTTCAAATTGCCAAACCTCTCTAACCTTGAAGCATCAGGACTTTAGCTGGTGAGTTATGATAATTTCAGCTGTATTTGTCCATTGCAGAAGCTGTAGAAGCTTTGGAGACAGCCCCATGTTTGGCCCTCCATTTGTCATGAAACCATAAGATGATACAGAAAACTAAAGCACCAGCTGCTGATGCTGTAACAGGGATGTTCCTTGATGGTGGTCACTATTTATTAACCTCCTGTGGCACTTTTTTTGTAGGACTGTGTCTCTGAAGCTCTGGTGAAAACCCACACATCTTGGCTGCTTTTACACTTAAGAGAAACCTGAGATTGGCATCCATAATCAGGAGCAGAAGGTGCTGCAGGCAATCTGTCTTCCTTGCACTGCATTAAACCCATTTTAGTTTTTTCAGTTAAATATCAAATTATCTGTCCACCCACACATCCTCCCCACTGCAAACACTGTGGTTAGGGATGGGCCATCTGTAGGACTTCTACCTGGGTAAGGGGGTCCACGGGGGTTCTTGCGTAACATGCTTCATGCGTATTCATTGGCCTTTAGAGTGGCATTTCTTTCCTTCCTAGTCTCCTGGCTGGTCTCCAGTTCTGGCAATGAGTCAGAGGCATGCAGGTCTATCAATTTGAAAAGTGTGTCCCAAGGAGGAGGAACACGTGCAGCTTTGTTCTGCCCTGACTCGGGGAGGAGCACTTAAATGCAGGCCAGGTGGGTCAAGGACTTTGGACATGGTCAGACCAGTTAGCCTTTCAAATGCCTTTTATTTTTTATTCCCCATAGGAAGCTAAAAGTGGGAGCAGCATCCAGCCCCCAGAGCAGAGAGAAGGAAGGACATGCATTAGATTTTACAGCATCCTTGTGTTGTGCTGTAGCTGTGTCCCTGCTTCAGTGGAAGTGATCACTGCAGCAGGGTCCTGTGTCTCTTTGGAGGGCTTTATGTTTCTAAGGAGATGTGGTCCACTTGGATGGACTCCAGGAGAGGGAAGTGGGAATGATCATAAGTCTAAACAGCTTACTTATGAGGACAGATGGATGAAAATGGGGCTGTTAGGACTGAAGAAGAGAGGACTAAATGTGAGATATGCATAACAGCATGGAGGTACATAGGACACAAAAGAAAGGAATTACTTCTGCAGAAGAAGATGGGGAGGAGTTTAAGATTGTAGCAAGAGAGACAGGTTTGATGTTGGTAAGCTCTGCAACAGTAAAGATTGCAAAACATTGAGTCAAATTTCCTTGGGAGGCTGTATAACTCCATCGCTGGAGAGCTTTAAGGACTGACTAGACATGTATGAGGAGTGACAGATGCCACAAATGACAAAGTAGAACTGATCTATCTTTCACAGAGTAGAACAGACTTGATAGTTCCTTTGGGTCTCTTCTACCTCTGCTGCTTGATTCTGTGCTGCCTTCAGGCTCAGAGAACAGCAGGAGCATAGGCAGAAAGGCAGCTGAAAAGTTCAGGGAAGTGCCTCAGTGAGATGCTGAGTGAGCCTGGCCGGGCAGTCCTTACCCATTTCTTTGGCTGTGGTTGACCTTCTCCCTTCCATCTCAGGGACATGATGTGCTCCAAGGAGACTGTCATCAGTGCCACTCCAGTCCAAGCATATGACACTTAACCTATCTGGTAAAAAGAAGTAAGAATCTGTGTCAAAACTATCCCTAAAACTGATTTTCTTCTGCAGGGACTCAGATTTTTTTTTCTCATCTGCTGCCCTTGGAGGGCCACAGGACCTACAGGATATTTTACTATAAGCGTGGTAGGGAAAAACAAGTCGAAGGCTCAGTGTTTTATCCTCGGAAAGTTTGATGATGTTGCTGAATGCTCACTTCATGAGGCTTTGTCAGCATGTTCTGTTAATGAAATGTCACCTTTTATCGGTATGGAATCACTTTGTGCATTGGTATATGAGCCCATGAGGATTTGAGTCTACCTTATGAGGGGTGGATGTGGTGCAATTTATGAGTACTCCTGGGGCTTTTCCCCACTAGGGAGCTGGAATGTGACATCAGGCCCAAAGTGGAGCAGGTGGCAAGCCTTGCAGCTACTGAGTGTCATGGCTTTAGCAGTGAACTGGGTGCACGTGAAGCGATGAGAAAACTCCAGTGCAGTGAGGATGTAGGGGTGAGTAGAGACAGGATGTCTTAAGAGGTTGAGGAGCAATTTAAGAGAGGAAAAGCTATTCAGGGAAGGAGGGGAAGAGCATAAAGGGGCCTGCTATAAAGTTTGGAGTAATGTGCTTGGTGTTAATCTTTCTCTAGCTGTAGTGACCCAAGCTGTTGCTAACCTGGCCAGGCAAGCTGCCAGAGGCTGTCTCCATTGCTCACCCACCGTCCACTCTCATCCTGTCTCTGACTGGTGTTTTCTTGTCAGCATTTCTCTCCCACAGATCGATTCCTCCTTGGCTCATCCCAGTGATTTTAAGCATAGAGAGAAACTTCCTCTTGGTGGTGAGAGATAATCAAGCTGAATATTACCCATCTCTGAAGTGCAGGCAGTTCGTGAGCAGAGCCAAAGTCAATATCTTGGCAGATGTTGCCTTGCATTGATTTATCTTCTCCTGGAGCAGGGTGGATGGTCTCAAAGAAAGCAGCATGGTCACCTGGCCAACCCCCAAAACATTTGCAGGCTACATTAGCTTGCTTGATTTGGTCTCCAGAAGCTGCTCTCCTCAGTGTCAGGGGGTAGAACAGCGTGGTGCCAAACTCACAAATCCCTCCTTTGTGCTCATCAGTGTTATTTCTTGTGCTGAGACACATCCTGGGCTCAGAGCACCAGCTCACGGTGCTGAGCTAAGCCAGCCTCATTTACTGGCTTAATGGAGCAAGGAAAGAAATGTGTGTGCTGCTGCTGGTGAGGGGAGAGGAACAAGAGACCCATGCCCCAGAAAGGCCTTGCAACATGGGGGTTCTTCCACGCGGGGAAACTGGATGTGTCAGAGAGGAAAGCAAGGGAGAGGAAGCTTCTGTCTGAGCAGCAGGAATGGGGGGAAATAGGAAGGGCCCCTCTTCAAGCCAGAGGAATTACAAGTCAGCAGACCGCTGTGTGGGACAGGGTGGGAGGAAGGGGGGCTGTTGGCAGATAGAGGGGGATGGTGGAGGCAGGCTGTGGGGAAACCAATTGCCAGGCAGGAGGACTAGGTCAGAGTGCTGCTCCTGGGCTTTGTCCTGTCAGAACAAGCAGACAAAGCATGCAAGGCTACCTGTATAGAGTTCCAGTCCCAAGCTCTCCAGCATAATACAGTCTCTGTTTTCAGAAACCTTTGAGCTCTCCTCCTATGTCTGGCAGCTCCAGGTTTGGCTTTGGCAGGAAAGGGACTCCAGCAGAGTAGGCAGGGGGTTTTTCAAAACCACAGCTAAAGAGAAACCATCTGTATGATCTCAAGTAACAGACACTCACATGCAAAACCCATCCCCTTTGGTACCATCCCCTTCCCTCAGCCCCTCATTTCCCCAGCCCTGGCTGAGCCCTTCACAGCTCCTCTCTGCCCACCCTGCCGTTTTCATGCTGGAGCAGCAGGCACTGCACAGATACACAAACCTCATCTCTGGTTCTGCAGCTTCCCCCAGGGTGTGGACAGATGCTGATTGTCTTCATGCCCAGTTGGGGACAGCAGGAATTGTTATAAATAGCATCAGTCCCTTGCATGGCAAAGACAGAACTTTCCCCTAGAAGTCCATCGCTCTGCTCCCAGGACTCATTGGGAGGTCTCTTAAATGTCACAGAACGTTTGCAACAGAGAGTACCTCTGGAGGCCTCCTGTGGGTTCAGGGCTTGATCCAGGCAGAAAATGGAACAAGTTTGCTGAATCTTTCCTCACAATCTGATTCTTTCTGCCTGTCCTCATCATTTTTATGTGAACAGCAGTTTCTGTTCAGAAGAGACTTGGGACTGAAATAGGAGTAGCTGCAGAAGTGAGCACTTAAAATGCATAAACCTGATGTGTTGAGGAAAGAAATAGGTCTGGAGCAGCATAAGGGATATAGAGATGCCAGGACAGAGCTGGTGTTGGGATCCTCAGTTCAGGAGAACTTTGCTGGGGGTACTGCTACTACCACACCATAAAAGGGGTGGTAACAGCAAGAAAACTTTCCTGCAAGAAAGTAATATGCTTTTCCAGCACTAAAGATCCCCTCTGCTTCCCCTCGGGGGTTGATTTCCTTCTGTAGGAGTGCAGATTGCATAAGGAGCCAAAAGTAACCTGTTTAGAAGCAGGGCTGCTCATCCTCCCTCTCCTCTGCTCCCTGCCCTCAGGCAGAGGGGGCTGCTCAGCACCTCTGGGCAGCTGAAGCCCTCCCTTTGCATCTCCAGAGCTGGCACCAGGCTCTGTCCCCCTGACAGCAGCCGGACACCCCCTGCTGCAGCACCATTCCAGCCTCGGGCACTGCTTGCTGCTGCCGAGGCTCTGTTTGCATCAGCAGCAGCTCCTTGGCTGGGTTTGTGGCTGCAGGGGCTGCGCTCCAGCTGGAGAGCGCCCTGCGGGCACTGCGGGGAGCACCCTGTGCGCACTGATATTGAAATTCAAGTTACTCGTAGGAGATTCGGGGAGTAACAAGGAGCAGTACCAAGCCTTGGATAGCCTCCAGCTCACATGTGCCTCCCCGAGGCTCCCCAGGGCCTCATGGAGGCCCAGCTTGGACTGCTCTTGTACCATATATTGGGCTGTCGGTCTCTCTTTGTGATTTCTGCCCTGTCCTTGCTTGTTCTTTGGTTTCCTTTGTGTTTATTATTCTAATTTATTGAGTTACCTGGAGTGTTTTCACAGACACCAAGGCTGCTTTGCAGAAATTAATGGTTGTGCATTCTGCTTGTCGGTGCCTTACATAGGCCTTGCTTTTATGTGATAGAGACTAAAATATGCTCAGAGAAAATGAAAATGTTAACCTCTATTAAAAACTGTTATGTGTAGAAAAGTTGTTGTCAGATCTATGTCAGGGCATACGAGTACTTTGAGATTATTTAGCTCAGTAGCCCCTGCCATCTCTGAATCTCAAAGTATTTTAATTGACTTCCCCTTTGAGACAAGCCACTATTTGTCCCCATTTTCTAGTGTGGGAAACTGAGGCTTGAAAAGGAGGTTTGCCTCACCAAATTAGTGGCCAGACATAGGTGACCAAAATCTTTGCTGGCTGGAAACCCAGTTTTTAGGTCTTGTTCAGAGCTGTGCTACCTAACTGGCTGCTGGACTAGAATATCACATTAATGTCTCTGAATGTAATGCAAAAGCAGGAGATCATCTTTCCTCAATTGTGGTCAGAAAGGCCAGATCCTGGCAGTTCCAATTTATGGAAATGAAGCTGTGGGAGGGAATACTCCACTTCTTTTGTGTTCCCAAGGAAATCTATTACTGGTGTTTGCATCTGAGTGTTCTTCTCAATGACATGGGGATTCTGGTCCAGAGAATGAACATCTTTGTAAAGGAGGAAGCTGCTTCCATGCATTTCTGTAAAGGAAGGGAGGAAATTGAGAGGAGATCCCTACACATAGCAGTGCAAAGTGTTTTGTGGGGTTTGGATGTGCTTATTCACTGTTTTTGGAAAGGACTAAAGCAGGGTATCTCAAAAGGTGGTTACAAAGTGTGTAACAGCTCACACAGCTCTGCAGGAAGATCTAGAGGGGTCATAGGAAATGACAGGCCTGTAAATCTTGGAACTACGTAGGTGGCAGGTCCTTTCAGGGGCTGATACTATAAATCTATTGAAACAAGCTGTCTGTTCCCTAGAAGTTTACTGAGAAAGTGCACTCCTTGATTGGTCAGGGAATGCCAGATGCAGCATTTTGTGGAGATCACAGTGTCACTAGGGGTGACATGATGCAGGGTGGAATTTTCAGCTGCCGGGACACAAGACATCTGAAAGGGAAGTTTCTTTTCAGGTCCTCCGTGAACTCATTAAAACATAGGATGATCATTTTCCTCTCCTGCCTGAATACTTAAAAGTCCTTAAGAGAGAGTGCCTTTCAAACAGACTCTTGTTTAGCATATATGAATTTCCTCCCAAACAGAAGAATTTAAGAAACAGCAGATGATAGCAGAACCCTTTTACATCAGTATCTTGCATTTTTAAATTTGCATTATATAAGAAAATACAAAAACCTCTTAAGTGGGCAAATATGCAGAACCAGAGAAATAACTTGCTGATAGGAGAAATTTCTGTGTCCTGGACAGATTGTTTCTTGCTTGTAGTCTGAAGCAAGAGGATTGACAACACTGCTGTTGGGGGGAAGGGGTCATGAGCAGGGATTTTCCCAACATATATAAAGTGACCATTGGTATCCTGTAATGTACTGCTTTTTGGGATAGTGCTAGGCCTGGGTGTTACCTTGTGGCAGTGAATTACACACATTATTGCACTTAATAGGAAAGCAGCAAATCCTACCCAGCCTTACACAGGCAATGTTTGCTGTATGGGATATTCCCTGCCTTTATCACCATGTTTGCCCTTGCTGTATTCTTCATTGTTTTATATATCCTTCACTATCCAGCCTGCTTTGTGTCCTCTTTGAAGCAAAAGGACTCAGTGTTTTCAATCTCCCCTCTTACAGATATTCTGTGAGGTCTCTAACTCATTGCTGTCACCTGTCCCTGAACCCTTTTTATTTCTATTGCATCTTTTGCAGATAGGATGACCTGATATGGGACACTGTATTGCAGTACACTACTGCACTTAGCCTCATTTTTTCTTTTTGTCTCAGTGCATCACTATATTTGGGGTCTTGTCCATTCTGAATAGAGGATTTTTATGAGTTTGCCATGCATTAATCCTAATTTCTTAATCAGTCATTTCTGAATGACTGTAGTTAATTTAGAAGCCAACAAGGTAACTCAGATAATTCCTTCCAGAATGTGCATCTCCTGACATTGTGTGCTTGGTCAGTGCTTCTGCTCAAGACAGGGTATAGCCCAGCAGAATGCCTTTTTTTCACTTGTTAGTAAACTGAGTCGATACACTGCTCATTTGAGCTCTTGTTTTATGGAGCTCTCTCTTTTTTCTTTTTTTTTCCCTTTAAAATTAACTGTTTCTTTAAGCAGTCTTTTTTCCTTCCCTGGAATCTTTGAGGTGAGGTGTCACCTCCAGTAATGGTGTAACAATGCTCCTGTGGAGAGGTTGCTGTGCTCTGCTCATCAGTCAAGCACAGTCACTTCAGAGGTGGAACCCTGTAAGTATTAAACAGCAAATGACAGAGGGTTGGAGACAAGAAAAGAAGAAGAAAGCATCCAGTTTCAACTGCAGGGACTGTTTTGGAAGGCAGATTATAATTAAAGTAATCAGAATTCAGACATTCAGACAGTTGTTGCACTCAATGCCTTTGAAAAGTGTCAAGCTTTGATTATAACTCATCTTTTTGTTTATAATCTTATCATACAAAAGATTTTGCCCAAGGAATCTGCTGTCTCCAATACTTAGTCCCATGAAGATAGAAGATACTAAGTAGTATCTTTGAGTAGAGGCAACCCAAAGCCATCTGGCAAAAACCACTGTGAAACCAATCCTCCTACTGCTCCAAAGCATGGAATATCCCCAGAACTCTGCCACTCTGCACACCATTGGAACAAAACTCTAGTCCGTATCTTTCTAGGGTCATTAGATTATTTTTTACAGGTGAGGAAGTAGGGGGAAAAAATATTCAAGTGGGAAGAAATGGGCATGGATGCTGGTGAATGAAGATGTAACTTTAAAAATCAGAGCTAGAAAAGGAGGAATGTTTAATACATGCTGCCTCAGAGCAAACTATTTTGGACCTGCTTGTTACTTGACTACATACTAGACCTCTATGATTATTTCAATTGTACTTTATTTGAGCTATGTTATTTCCTATGAAACAAGAAGTCTCTCTGCTTTGTAACAAAGTTCTTAAACCATGTGACTGACCTCAGTTCCCAGGAGAGCCCGCTGGAGAGTACAAATGGGCAAGTGAAAAGCATTTGCACAAAATACACTGCTTCATGTGGTTTTGACCTGAAAAACACTCTAATAAGAGGCTGGTAGCAGAGACTGAGATCACATGATACTCAATAGAAATCCAACAGTGAATAGCTTACTTTCCATTATTTTTCCCCTATTTAAATTAAGGGGCAGGTGGAGGAAGTCGATATTCTAAGTGTGTGTTTCTGAAGAACAGTAAATCTAGACCTGTCTCTTTAGTGAAAGCCCCTAGAGTTTTTGATCTCCTAAAACTAGTACCAACCTAGTGTGTGTTTAGTACAGCCTATTGGTATGTACTTTCTGAAATCTTTGGAGGATGGGGACATGCCTGCGTTTAGGATGTGAAATACAGTAATTGCTAGATTGATAGTAGTGGCAGACTTCAAGGTCTGTTTGAGACCTTCTAGGAAAAAAAAAATCAACCCTGAGCACATCCAGTACTCTACCTGCTTCCCGCATCCAGTACTCTACCTGCTTCCCCTCTTCTGGGAGCACGCCCCTGTGCAGCCTGGCAGAGCTGGAAGTCCCTTCAGATAACCAGGACTTTGGTACATTATAAACTAAAACAGCCTTTCATATCATCTCCTTCCCACATCTCCTTTCCTCACAGAGAGCACTTTGCCTCCCACTCCATCTCTGTAAGTTCTCTCTCTCTCTGTTCAATCCTCTAAAGCATTTTACAACTCTAATTAGACACGTATCTCCAATTTACTACTATTTAAAAGGGTAAGCAGTTAATGTCGTAAGACTGAGAATGCCTGGTAATTAATTACTAACTCCAAGGACCTGGCTATCTCTCTAACCAGCCTTGTCTCAAATAGCATCTCTCTCTGTTAAAACCTCTGTTCACAGTAATTAAACAGTAGGGAGGAGAAGCACCTTGGAGCCTGCCCAACCAAGTCTGTCTGACACAAAGTGCAGCTCTGTCAGGCAGTCCTTTTTTATCTATCTGGCATGGACATAATGGGACAACAAATTTTGATGACTCCCAAGTACACTCAAGCTTTGTCCAAAAGAGACTTCTGCAACAGGATCCCCTCTGTGCCACTGCCATTGAAACACAAAACCAGTTGGGATCCTCCTCATCTCTGGGAAAACAGTGCATCCCTAGGAGGATGACAGGCAGTGCTCCCACCCTGTTCCCAGAAAGCAAAGCATTATAAGCTGAGGAAGTTGGTTTGTGCTGCTGCCTTTGAAGACTAAAGCTGTTTGTGTTGGAGCATCCTGCAGAGCAAAGCCTGAGCAGTGCTTGGGTCAGGTTCTGCTCTTTCCAATAGTCTTCAGCCAACATGTTTGCAGGTGGAAGTGCTGGTGTGGTGGTCACAGACATTTGTTAAGCATATACTGTGCCTTGTGACACAGAGGGAGGTGATGATTGCTGGGGGATTCTGTGGTTTGCAGTGAGAACACGCTGAAAGCTTGGTCTGTGGACGTGTACCCTGGCATGGTTATTGGCTAGCTGAATGCATAGAGTCTCACCTCATCAGTGAAATGCAGACACCTCAGCAGTTTGAAATGCAGAGGTGTCCAGATGCAGTAAGCACAGAGATAATGTGGGAGATAGCATACCAGATGATAGGATGGCAAGCCTGGAAAACCTAGGATTTGTTCTCTACTCTGCTTCTTACTGTGTGTGGACTTTGGCACACCTTTTCCCCTTCTTTGTTTTCCTTATATGATAGGGATAAAAATACCTAACACCTTCAAAAACTGCTTTGACCTCTCTTAATGAGAGGTGTTAAGTAATGCTTGGTAAATCACGGTCACTTTATTGTCTTCTGGCCAAATTTCACTTTAGGTTAGCTACTTAATTGCCCCAGTACTTTTAACTGTGAGAGGTATTCTTGTTTCCTTAAACTGTTTTAAGGTGCATCTGTGCACTGCTAACAAGCTCTGCTCTTCGTGTCTAAAGGGAGGTGCCCTTCTGTGATAGCTGAAGTGATCCTTCATTGTTTCTTCTTCATCTCCCAAAGGTGCTGCCAGGCTTTAATGGACTATTCATCAAGTGCTCTGGGATCTTTTGATGGAAGCAGTCTGGGCAGGTGCACGGTTCAGTTCTCACTGCATAGTGAGAGGGTGGCATGCACCTGTTTACTCATCAGCTTTGTCTGCCATGAATAAATAGCCCTTTTCTTTGGACAGAGAAGTCCAGCAGCAATAACACTGTTGAGAACTTTACATGTGAAGTAAACTTTACAAAGTTATGTCAAGCTCCCGTTTCTAGTTGTTTGAGTTGACCAGATCTATGGAAAAGATAGGCAGGTCGGGTTTGGGATTTTGGTTTTGTTTGTAGCTGTTTGGTTGGTTGTTTATTTAAGTGGGGTTCGCTTCTTCGTTGCTGCACAGAAAATATTTTTTCCAAACTGGTCAGGACCAGTTGCTGTGAATTGGTCAGAGCTGAGCTTCTGTGTGCAGGTTTATCTTCTGTGCAGTTCTTGTAGTTTTACTTCTGTAATAAAGCTCTGTGTTCTGCCACTATATCCTGTGCATGGTTTATTGCATGGTACCTCATGCATGGTACATCGTGGTACCACAGCATGGTACCCCTTGTCTCTGCACTTGTGTCTGGAAGGATGGGGAAACAAGAGGAACAAGAGGAAGATGAATATGTCAAAGTGAGGGACACAGACATCATGAGGGAGACAGACATCATCTTCATGCAGATGTCTGTCCTGCCTGGACATAGTCACCTGGTTTATAGTGCCACAGTTTTCCAGTTATATTTTGAAAAGGCTTGTCCTCTTTGAGAACAAGGCATTGCATTACTACTGTCACAAATATCTTTCCCTTCTCCTGCTCCAAACTGTCTGTTTCCATGTTCTGGAGAAGTTCTTCCTCACTCTCTGGCCCTATTTTCTAGCTCTTTATTTTCTACTTTTTACTTCTCCTTTCTTTTTTTATTTTTTCCTTTCATCCTCAATTATCTTTGGCTTTACCTTTTTTTTTTTTTTAAACCTTTCCTTTCTCATTAATTTTTCATTTCTCTCTTCTCATTTATCCAACATCCTCATTTACTTTCCCTCTCTCATTCTGGTGGTCTCCCCTCATCCTCTTTGGTTGATGTCCTGGATGAAGCAAGGCTGAGGGTCAGACAGCACTCAGTTTGTCCAAGCTTTCCTCCAGGAGGAAAGTGCCCCTTCCTAGCCATGCCTGAGTCACCCCATCTTGCTGGCTTTTGTTGTGCTCCTGGCAGCCTGGGGTAGGTAACAGCTACGTCCCTTGTGAAGGGCCTTGAGCTCTGCTTATTCCTGCCATGGCCACACGAGCCAGGGCTGGGCATCTGAATCCCTTTTTGCTGGGTCCTGAGCACACAGAGAACAAAAAGGAGAATCCTCCTTCGTGGGGCTTATGCTCCAAGCACTGGGGATAAGAGGTGAATACAGACAGAAACGGAACACATGGAAAGCACAAAATGCTGCAGGTTGACATAATATCATCAGTCAGGTCCTATAGAAGTGCTAAATAATATTATTCCCACTTCTATTTCCCTTTCTGCTAGCTTTTCTATCCTTTTAATCACTTTTGGGCCTTCTTTTTTCTTTCACCTTAGAGATTATAGGGCTTTGTCATTTTGTTTCCAAGAAAAGGGAAAGAGTGCAGAGTGTTTTCATTAGGCCAAGGGCTGGAGGGAAGGAGTGAGTCGTGGTATTTGCTGGCTTTAATCTTTATGGTAATACTTCAGTAAATATCTGCTGTTCTTTCTCTCCTGTCAGTGTGGCAGCCTGTGAATGATATGGAGCTGAGATCAGGGAAGAAGAGGGAACTGCAGAGAGGATTAGAAGGTTAAGATAGGATTACAGGGTCAAAATGGAAAAAAAGGAGAGAAAAGAAGCAGCAAAAGAAAGGAAAAGAAAATGAAGTGTAGTGGTTGTGACAGGGGAAAGGAAGGAAAGTGTACAAGGTACCAAGAGAAGATGAGATTTTTATGAATGGGTCGATGCATTCAAAGGTCCTAAAGTCAATAGTCTCTCTAAAATGATTTATTGAAGAAAAATTCATTTGTTTTATGTCACCCCATGAAATTTTTTTTTCCCCTTCATCAGTCCTAGGGATGGGGTCTGCGATGGCTGAACCAGAGGGATGCACAGACACTCCATTACCCCAGCAGCCCTGCTTGGATGGGAAGGTGCAGTGGGTGGGAAGTGTGGCTGTCAGGAGTCTGTCACAGCTGAATCTTTCAGGAGGGGGCGAGAGCCACCACAGTCACACAGGTGGAGGATCTGATATTGCTGCTGAGTACTGACAGCCTCACCCACTCCCCTGAGGTCCTACTGGTCCGTGCCCTACTTTTCGACTGCCTCCTGCTGAGTGACAGAAAAACAGAAGAAGGTGCAAGGGTTTCTTTCCTTGAACGCCTCTGCGTGGAGTTGAGGGAACAGCTTGTGAAGCAGGTTCGGATTTGGGGCTTTGAACATCAGGGCAGTTTCAGTCCTGCTTTTGGTTTGTGTAATCAGAAGGAAATAATGGATAAAGCTTGTCTGGACTGAGAAGGAAATGACCCAGACCATTGCACACATTTAAGGTATTTGGATGAATTAAACCAAACAAGTCAGATGCCTGATCTGCTGCTTCTCCTCTAAAAAATAATGACACAAGAAAAGCTAACACAAATACAGCATCAGGGCTTGGTAACAAAGCTGTTGGAGTTAGGGCAAAATGAAAGTCTCCCTTGCTCAGCGTGAACTGAATTTCACATCCAAAGTATTCTCACCTCTGGCAATGCTAGTGAAACATAACCATTCCTCTTCTTGTTACATGTCACGTAACAAAAAGGCACAGAGGCTGTGAAATGGCTTCTCATCCGATGTCAGAGAGGGAAACAGAGGTAGCAAGGAGGGAGCTGAGCATGACTTGCATCTCCTCATGCTTTCCCAACCAGTCCATGAGGCCTGGCCTATCATCTGTGTCACAGGCTCTGCTGCTGGGTTAGCATGAGTTTTGCAGAAGGCAAATGAATCCTTTCTGGAAGCAAGGATTAGGAAAAAGGAGCACACCACTTCCTTTGCTTTAGACTCAGTGCATTTCACTATAGGTTGCAGCCTGTAACCCTTACTGTCAAGTCATTAGATACAACATTTTGTGACACCACTGGGACATGTGGCACTTATCTCCAGTCAAAGAGCAAAGTTTGGAAGGTCTCCTGTGGCTCTCTGTGTGGGTAGAAGTAGATTCTGGCTGGTCCATGTGTAATTGAGAGGTTAGAAGTATTTCTTCTTTCTTTTGTATTTCTTTTTTCCTGAAACAACTTCTGCTCCTGCCAGGGCATGTATTCACTGCTTCTCTCTCTTCCCTAATGGAGTGAAAGTTCATAATAAGTCTTTTCCTTCCTTTCTTTCTGTTACACTCACACTTATAGAAGTTGGAGATGGCAAGTCCTGCACTCTCCTCCTTCTCTGATTTAATCCAGTTGTTCTGTGGAGCAGGGCATGATGCTGGCTGTCAAATGATGTTGGGGTGCTCTTAAAAACTAGACAGCCCTTTTCTTCAAGTTACAAGCCTTTTGCCATTCCTTTACCTCTCAGTTCTCCCAGCCTTCTCCTCTTTTTGCCTGTGCTTTCTGAAGTCACCTGTGTCACTCTTTTGAGATACTGCTGGCTGCAGCTCATCTGAAGCATGGGTTTTGGTCTCTGACCGTGTTCTTTGGACAAGTTGTCCAGAGGGCCTCATGAGCTTTTTGTAATTGCTATCTGCATCCAGACAGTTGGACTTCATTTTATTTGCATTTCATAATAAGCTGCTTTTCTTTAGCTGGAAGTTGCAAATTATCAAAACCCATCAAATCCTATCCATTGAAACTAAATATTTAGTCCCCAATCAAACCCAGGTTGGCTGGCTGCCAAATGGTCTCAGGGCAGGAGTAGGACAACTGCTGTATATACAGGGGTGGGAGTTTCTTTGATGTATTTCACTAGGGGCAATGCAAGACATTTCTGATATAATGTGATTGTTCAGAGAAATGCCTAAGCTGCCTTGGCCCTGTGTATTCATCTTTAATTATTAAAATAGGACAGATAATTCATAACCCTTGAGGTCTTTATTTTATTTTTTGACATTGATATTCAATGTATGCTTGGCCAAGGGGGAGAAAGGTAGATTCCAAGAGCAAGAGAACAAAGCAAGAGGAGAAGAAAGAGGATGAAGAAAAGAAAAAAGAGAAGAAAGATATTAAAATAAAAAGCATGTTGGAAATGAGAGAGAATGAGGAGTAAGTGGGGCAGAAAAGCAGAATAGCCTGATGGTTAATTGTACATCTTTTCTTCTCAGGGACTGTTCTATGCTGAACATTGCCATGCTGTTGCTTGTTATCACAAACATCTGGATGCGTTGATATCGGTGGTCTGTCCACTCCTGTGTTTTGGAGAGGTTTTTCATGTGATATGATTAGGGTGGGCACTTTGCAGGGAGGATGGGCCTTTGCTCCAGTGCACATACTTTTCCATCCACTCACCAGCACAGCCAAGTGTCAAACAACAGCTTCTTCAAGGAGGTATTTTCAGAGAGTTTGGAGGATGAGGTTCAAGAGTGGTGAGGGATGGAGAGAAGAAAATAAAAGAGAGGAAGGAAATGCATATAAGGAGGAGAGACTCAAAAAAAAGGCTGCAATAAAGTCAGAGGGAATTAAGACAGACTGACCACTGCATAACAGCAGATTTCAGCAAGTTGGGATGCAGTAATGTCACTGTCCTCTTGCTCGGTCACTGTCAGCATAAATGCTGCTGTACATTCACAGCCAAAAGGGCTTACAAAGCTAATGAGCAGGGAAACAATGAGGAATGGGGGAAAAATTTCTCTGTGAAAACTCTGGCTGAGAGGGGATGTTGTTCTGCAAAAGGATTTGCAAGGCATAACAGCACCACTAGGGCAATAAATAAGCAGAGCAAGGGCGAGAGTAGAGTGGGAAAATGGAAAATAACAGGAAGTCAGGCTATAGCAAAGAAATGTGAGAGCCTGCTGTATTTCCACTGTCTAAATCTTCTTGGTCCTGGTAATTGGAAAGAACAGACTGAGAGTATTTGTCAGAGTTGCAAGTTTAATGACTTAAAATTACAGCAGCCTAACATCCATTAAGCTGCAGCATTTGTTTTGGAAGTGTCATTTTTCATGAGGAAACACTGTCAGAGCACTGCCCAGTCTTCTGCTGGCAGAGCTTTCTGGTGGCAATGCAAGACTGGCATGTCCAGGAGCCACAGGACAGGAGCAAGGAGTTTTGGCGGAGCTGGGTTTGGGAAGCTTAGGGCTGGGAGAGAGGAGGTGCTTCAGGGTAGGAGAGCAGCACTGGCAGGATTATGTTTAAGCATACCACATCCCTTCCCTCACTTGTGTCCTTATTGTTCCTAAGCATTCATATGGCATTTTTCCTTTAGTGAAGATGAAAATTCTGCTTTGTTTCCCAGTGTGAGATGTAGCACCCACTCTGCCACATCTACAGCACAGTTTGGAGACGGGTCTCTGAACAAAGACAGGTCTGCTTTTGTTCCTGCCAGGGTTTCCATTCATTTCTGAGTTCAGAGGACTTATAGGACCACCATAAAATGAATTGAATTGGGGGGAACCTTAAAGATCATCTAGTTCCAACGCCCCTGCCGTGGGTGGGGACACCTTCCTTTGGACGAGGTTGCTCAAAGCACCATCCAGTCTGGCATTGAACACTTCCATGGATGGAGCATCCACAGTTTTGCTGTCTAGCAATTAACTATCAGTGCTGTCCTCCAAGTTCCCAGTTAAATGGTCATGTGTGTTCTCCCTGCTTGAGTTTCCCCCACAGTAATATGAAGGCAGCAGGGTTTCTCTGTTTTACAGAAAGGATCATTCATGGGCATGCATGTTAGTGAAGATCACTGTAACAAAAGAAAAACAGAAAAGCAAAGTATTATTTTTCAAACATATCTCTGTACTTTAAGCAATGCTGCTTCCAGTGGAGGTACAACTGGAGACGAGGGCAGGGAGTGAATTGCTATGATTGAACATCAAGCCTCTTCTAAGTAATGGAATGCATCAAAAATTCAGAAAGTTACGAAAAAACATACCTTACTTAAGAGTCCATGGCCTGTCAGCATGAACTTGCAGAGCATTTTGGCATTTCAGCAAGAATGACTCTCTGCAATGGATGTAGAAGGACACCAGGTAAACTCATTAGATGCATGTTTAGTGTTTTAAAGAATTGTGGTTTTGAGGCTTCACTTATTACACTGCTGCTGAGTACTAATGATGTACAAACTATTTTTAGTAGGTGGACTTTATAAATGTCCTGCTGAGTACTTCTTTTGGTACTTGATAATGGTCCCCAAATGTATACCAGGGTCAGTGTTTTAATACCAGCAACTACAGTAGTTCATATGCATCCTTTATTACTTGATTATCTGTTTCCGAAATACATTTTGGACTGTCGAAACTATGTCAAATCTCAGATTGAAATCTGAGCCAAATCCATGAAACCATGAAGTAGTTTGTGTTACAGCCTTTTTTGTCTCAATCTAATGACCAGTTGATCCATCACCCAGGCCAGTGAGCAGGGATACCAGGTGCAGTGACCCTGGACAGCATAGATTTATGCTGAGAAGGTAGCAACCAAAACATTTGTGTGAATTCACCCCCTAGCAAGTTCACAGCAAAATTCAGTGCCAGGTCTGAACTTTTCTGGCACATTTCTGAGTGTTTGAACTCAGGATTTCTCAGGTCTGTTGCTGCCTGGAGTATGCTGATACCTTGCAAATTTTGTTGTGCACACTAAGGGTTTATGTCACTTCCCTGCTATTTGATGTCTTTATGTGTGGACCTGTAACAGCAAATGACTCTTGACAGTGCCCTAGGACAGGAAACAACAGTGGGTGAAAGTTTTTGGGTTAGCAGTACAGGAACTGAGGATTGGCCAGAATAGCAAGCAAACTTTCCTGTTTGTCATCCCTCCGAAGCAGTGGCTGACTGAGAGGCAGCTTCTGATTTTCAGCTGAAGAAGGCCAAGCCATTGAGCTCTTCAGGACCAGGTCTCTGGCATCCAACTTCACCAGTCATGCCGAACAGAGGATTTTCCTTACTTTTTTGCTCTTTAATCACCTTCCTGCTGAAGGTTGGCTGGGTTTGGAGCAGATAGTATGAAGCCTATGTTTGTATCCTGTGTATTTTCCTCTCTGTACCATCTGTTCACAGACTGGAATACAGTTGTGCCAGTTAAAAAGCAGATTGCCTTGGCCCAAGGTCAGGATCAGAGCCCTGGTGCCCTGCCTGCCTCCCATGAATTTACACTCAACCCGGAGCTCGCTGCCTGTCTGCTGCATTCCCTGAAACTCCCACCTGCTATGATGGAGGGATGGTCAGGCTCTTCCCTCGTACACCATGCTCACCCTCTCGCTCCCACCTATCCTCCTGTCCTTTTTCCTCTTGTGTGGCCTCCATCTGGCTCAGTTTAAAGGCCAGGGAAAGGTAAAAGTACTGGCTCAGCCTTGCTTTGCTATCAGCAGCACTGCTCAGAGTTTTCAGCACACCAACCTTCGCATTCATCAGTCCTGCTCTGCTGAGCCCTTCTTCCCATATTGCTTTGGGGACTTCTGGGGGACATTTGGATCCTGCTCCACCAACTGTTCTGGGGTTAACTCACTGCAAGGGATGATGAGAATGTGCTGGGAGTTAGTGTGTCAATCCCTTCATCCTACATGTTGCCTAAGTGGCAGTAGCAGAGAAGAAGGATTGTAATGGTACTGCACTGCTGTACTCCACAAGCACAGACATATCCTACATTAAAAAATGAAGGCAGTGGCTTTGTTCACCAGAGTACAGCAGTATCCAGAGGGTTCTTATGAATATCAGGTGAATTCCTGATTAATATTCATCAGAGGAGTGAAAAAGAGAAGCTGGCAGGTTTACCCTTGGCCTCAGGACAACTTGCTGAGTGGTTCTCAGACTGTCTAGCTGAACCCATTGACATAGTGTAGGACTCCCCAGTCATGGACTACTCATGTTTAGCATGCTGCCCCTTTCCTCCAAACTCAGCCTTCTTCTGACTCCCTGAGTTTGCCAGCATAGATTCACATGAACCATGGGGCTGTGCTTGAGACTAAACAGGCACCTGGTGCATTGATTTGCCCCTTCCTTTTACTTCTGAACCGATTGTGTAGTCAGTTGCTGTTTGATTCTTCTCTTCTCTTGTTCTAAATCAAACCCTCTTTAATGTGCCCTCTGTGTTTTATGGGCAGTGCAGTGCCTCAATCATCTTCTTTGCAGAAGATGGCAGGACTCTACTGGTGCTCCCTTTTTTTGTAAACGCAGTCCCTTACTCGGCTTTCTAGTTCCAGCTTTGTATCACACACATTGTTCTGTCTGCCAGCACCCCATCCTTATGAGTACAGTGGATCTCAAAGGGCTTTGTCCTTGATGTCTGCTTTGTAGATGATCGCACTGCCATATCCAGGTTCAACCACCTAAAGCAGCTTCTAGACATGCTGTACTCTGACCTGTCTCACACTATCTCTGCAATTCTCCATCAACAAGCACTCACAACTCAGGCTGAATAGTGTTAAAAAGCTGCTTGTCTTTTCCTTTGAATTCTCTTCACTTCAGTCTTTTTATAACTCCAAATAATGAAAAAATCTTCCCAGTCGTATACTCGTGAAATATGGAGGCTTATTTTCTCCCTTGTATTCTCCCCAACATGTGTCCTCCTCTACCAGCTATAGAAAATCCATCTCTTCTTCTCTTTCTCAACACTGAGACCCTTTGTTCATGCCTTAGCCTTCCTTAGGCTTGATTGTTGTAACCTCTTCTGCCTCGATCACCAGCTCTCTTCCTGTGGCATACTAAAACTGCCCCTCTGCCACACGAAACACATTGCCTTTCTGTTTGCATTGCTTTGTCAGATTCCCTTTGAATTTTCTTGTCCTTCACTTCATGATTTTAAATGTGATGTTTCTAATCCAGCTTTCACATCCCCTCCGATTCTTTACCTTTCTGTAAACTGCATTGTCCTGTTTGTCTCCCACATGTATTTTTCAGATAGGTCTAGCTACACAACCCCCTTCTGAGGCTGATCTTTCTCTGTATTGTCTCTTTCTTTTCTAACTCTCTAAAGTGTTTACTTCTCCTTTGCTTTCTCAGTGTCAAATGAGTGAACTTTCCTGTCTTCTTTGCTCTGTAGCTTACGTCATCCATTTCTTTCAGCTTTGTCCTCAACTTTGCAGAGCTGGACTTGGTGACTTATACACCCACTCAGCTGTCCTATAATCCAGCCATCCCTGCAGAAATTTTAGCTCTTGTCATCTCAGGAGCCCATCTTGCACACTGCAATGTGCCTTGTTTTGATGAGTAGCCTCAGAAAGAAGGTGGGGGATCTGGGTGGGAGGAGTGCCCTGGGTCTAGGTAGGGTATCCATGTTGGATATGGATGGATTAAGGAGACTTAATCAGTTGTGTAATAACACTAAGAGGATTGCTGTATCTTCCCATGCATGACTCAACTGGAGTTTATTTTGGATGTAGGTGGACAGGTGATGTGACCTAAGAGGAAAAGGAGGAGACAGATTCCTCTGTCATGTCTCCTTTATTTTCTTTTTATTAGTTTTGGTTTTATCTAGTCCTTGTTGCCAGAAACACAGAACAGAACTGCCTGCTGCAGCAGAAACAATCCTCTTGACCTGACATTCCTCTGTGGCTCTTCTGGAGTATTTTTGCAGCACTTTTCCCTTTACGCAACCTTGCTTACTGGTAGAAGTGATCAAAATGTGGGGTGAGAAATAGCAGTTGGGGAAGCAGAGATGGAAGAGAGTCATCAGCAGGTATGACAGTATGGTCTTGGGAGTGATGGACACAGAAACATTCCTCCCAGTGTGGGGCTTGAGGAGGACCTAGAGGGGAGGAAGAGACCCTTTTGCTATCAGGGACTGATGCTTCTGGTCAGGGAGTGGCCTGTTCCTTGACCAGCCTCCATTAGCAGTATAGATTCTGGAGGAAGATTAACGACTGCCTGTGGTGCAGAGCCACCGCTTTCCTCTCCCTAACCTGGACAGATTAATGATGTGCTCTCTCTATGCAGCATATGGCCATGTGCTTGTGCATCTCAGCACGGGACCAGGTCAGCTGCCTAGCTGGAGTTAAAGAGGTTTGGATCTCTGCTGAGTGATCAGGGGAGGGAAGGAAGGGCTGCTGCTAGTTGGAGTGGGGCTATTAAAAGCCAATACTCTAATGAACCAGGAATGGCACCTAATCAATGTGTGAAAAATGGGTAATTCTTGCTAATGCCGTGTTAATGTTCTCGTAATGATCTGTCAGGGAACTCTGGCTAATTATTGTCATGGCAATTTGGCACAAATTTGCCCAGGATAATGTGGCCTGGGTGAATAGAAGCATGTATTGCTTCCCATGTCCCAGCACTCTGCTGCTCTTGCCACATCTTCCTGCTTTTCTTCTGCTATCTCCTTTTTCTGGTCACTCTTTTAATTAGGCAATTAGTTGATTGATTAGCTAATGTTTGTACAACACTCCAAACATGCAAAGTGCTAATTCTGTCCTCTTTGTTATTTCTCCTTTACATCTGTCTTTTTTTCCCCCTGCTTTTCTGATATGTCTGAGGATCAGGTGTGTTCTGTGATGTCAAAGAACACTGGTGAGGTCATAGTTGAGAATCCACAATGCAACTACTCCCCATTTTCTTTATCCTTGACACAATTCCATGGCATGGGATTTCCTCTGTCCCTGATTTTGGTCTGATATGCCATGGCAATCTACCACTGCTTGGTGTGTGTAAATCCACTCTGGATTAATTTGAATGTCTTGGTGCATAATTCAGGCCTAATGTGCTGCAGACAGCATGGAGCCTTTGCCAGGGTTCTTGTAAATCATGTGGACGTACATCAGTCTCCAAATTCCCTGCAGTTAATGGGTGATGTTGGACCGCTGATCCTGTTTTACTTGCCCATGGGTTGTTGACTTTAGGCCGTGTTTTTCCTTAACATAATGGGATGAAGCTTAGAGAGAGGAAAGAACACGATGTGCTCTGCTCATCCCTCTTGCCTTTGAAAGTCATGTCTTTTCCCTGCTGTGCTAAATCAGGAATACTGGTGACTTACATTTAAGCTCTTTCTACATAAGCTTGCAGCTAGCTGGAAAGGAAGCGAGTGGGAGGGCAAGTGGAGAGCGACCTATTTGCACATTAATGAACGCTACACCCCATTGTATTATGTAAAGGCTTGGCTTTGCATGTGTTTACATGGCTTTTCAAAAGGGGAAACCCAGTCACTGGCAACCCTCAGGAGAAACATATGGCTATAGAATGGCAGTACAGTTATAGAGAAGCCTTTCACTCATAGCTGACATTTCCATAGCACTCCTTAGTGTCTTCCAGGAGGATCCCAAACCACTTAGCTCACTGCTGAAACACAGCCAGCTCCGAGGTGGAACAAAGTCACCATTCTTGTAGTGGAATTCCTGTTCAGTGAATGTTTAGGATCGGGTTTGAAAATCCTTTCCGTAGCAGGGAACCCTGGACCTCAGTTCAGCAGGCTAAGGCTGCAGCCAATACCGAGCTTAGGCAAGCATTGCCAATGCTTGAGGACTTCTATGGGATGTCTTAAGGATTGAGCAGGGGCCTTGGCTTCATCCAGCCTGGAAAACACTACCTCCCACAACTGTATGCTCTCTTAAAAGGTTATTTACACACGGTCAATTCTTAGCTTCTTCATCACTGGAAAAACCCAAAGCCTGCTTCTAATGAGGGTGTAGGACACTTCCTAGCACCACAGCTCCAGTTCTGAGTGATGGCATCACCAGTTATTTTCATTGTTCCCACAATAACTTGGCTATCCCCTAGAGACTTGGAATAGGTGTCGCTATGGCTTAACATTTGCAGCTTTAGTTGTTTTCCTCTTCTCTGACCCAGCCTGGCTCTTGAGAGTGACTTGCTTGATCTTTAGCCTTCTTCATGTTTACTTGCTATATTACTTTTGTAAAGTGTAGATGCTTTTCTACTTTGTAAGCAAATGCAGAATGTAAGTCTACTAAGATTTGGATAAATCCTGCCTGAATGTACCATGGCAATAGTCAGCATGTCTGTTTCTTAGAGGCATTCCTCCTGTAAGTGACCCAGGGGTGACTCACATTTATTTTGGTATCACTCAGCTGAAGTTTGTGAATCTGGCCCATGGCCATGTTTTGTCCATTTTTTTTTCCAGGTAAGAGTTATTGCAAAAGATGATATGAAGATACTGCTTTTGTTTCACCACTCTGAATCCCTCTGTGTTTTGTTGTAACGCTTTTAGAGCTTGTTTGCTTACTGAGCTGTGTTCCCTTCCATGTTTCCAGAGTGAAGGAAAACAAGTACCCATATTCCTACTGTGTGAGTGGCTCAAATAACAATATGAAAAAAGAAACCCCAACAAACAGAAAAGTACTCTGGTACAAGATTAGACTGCTTAGATTTAGTATGAAATGCATAAACCAGAGGGCATAGCTGTATGTCTCATCTCTTTACTGATCAGTCTCCTATTTTCCCATCTTGTGCTCCCTCCTGTACCTGTTCAGACATACTGGGAAGCATGGGCATCAGCCCAGCTTTCTCCTCAGAAATGAGTTTCCAATTACAGGCCTTGCGGGCACTCATTTGCATGAGAGATTATAAAGTCACTTCTCCCTGCTGCTCACCCCCTCCCATAATTTACCTGCTCCTATCTATGTTTGTGTACACGTTTGATGTGCTGCTTCCTTTACCTGTGGGTCTCCTAACAGGGAGAGTTGGAATAGGCTAAACTCCCTGCCTTTGCAAAGAGACAGTAAAAGGAGAGCTATAATGGGCAGTTAACAGAATTGTGAATGTTCTGGAGAAGTTTTCACTGAGTAACCATAGTGCAAGGATCAGTTACAGGCTTAGCATGAACTGGATCTGTTTTTTACAGACATGGGTTACAGTGTAGAACTTCTGCTCACCATAGCTACCAGAGCCAGATTCTCAAGGTCTTCTAAGTGTGGCTGGAAGACAGGACCATGATAGCACATTTGCTTCTGGTGCCCTCAGAGATAAGTTTTAGAGTGGCTGCTAGCTGGGTCATCAGGTTGGAGAGAGCAGGGCTCATCCTCACCTCTGTTGTCACACTTGGTTTTCCCCAAGCTGGATAAATGGGTGTGTTTTGTGAGCAAGGCATCATTCTGGGCTTTAGGCTCAGTAATAAGACACTGCTTAGCCTTGTCCAATTCATTGCCTTGTTTACAAGTTAGTTTCCAGCCTGTAAAACAAGAACTATAGTATCAATTATGGTCTGAAATTCTTCTATGAATGACACATCTGATTCATATCCTTTATTGCAATGCTTTATTAGCCACCAGAGAATATACGCAGGTGCCCCTTTTCACGTGCACATACACAGAAAGCCAAGGTATGTTGTTTCCACTCATTAGTGTTTTTCAAGTGCTTTTCAACATGTTTCTTCTTTAAACAGTTTCTATTTTCTAAAATATTTCCCACCTCGAAGTTTCTTCAGGCCTCTAAACATTTGCATTGTCTGTGTGTGCTTTTCTTGCTCTTATTTTTAAGAAAAGCTCCAGAGCTGACCAGCCACAGTATTTCAGCTGAAAGTATGACTTGATGTATGCAGTGGCATTAATATTTTTCTCAGTGGGTGAGATTCACACACCCCTGAGAGAAATGACTCACACAAGATCTAGGCATCACTTAAATCCAATGTAAGCTGTATTTTGTTGGCTTAGATGTGATTTTGCTGGAGCTTTGGCCTCGCACTGAGCCTCTACACAGGAGTAATTTTTCACCAAGTATTATTTTTACATCTTAATGTTCCATTTACTTTTTGGCGTGCTATTGAGGTACCTCAGAGAAAAGTTGTTATTGATCTCCCTACAGTAAGTATAGGTTTCTTCTTGTCTGACCATACTTAATTTTATGACCCAGTAAGATACCTGAGGAGTATAGTTTATTTTTCCCAATACATATTGACTGTGTCAAGGCTGCACTCTTTCTGTGGTCTGTTGGGCTTCTGTGTATTGCCTTAGAACTCTAAGAATCCTCTGACCCTCAGATCTGATTTTGTATTATCAGTAGACACTGGTCTCTCACAATTTCATTCTCGTTCTCAGTGCATTAGCTGATGTACTGCTTATGCAGGTCACAGCAAACTCCTCAATAGCACTTCTGCTGTTAGGTTTTCAGCATATTAAGAGAAGATCCATTATTCTTTCATTTCTGCTTTTTCTCTTGTAGAGACTTGTTCTCCGTGAGAAGACTTTACATTTCCAACCCAGGGGTCTTTTGATTTTGTAACAGGTTTTTTTTATTAAATACTTGGTCAAAGACTTCTTAAAAAGCAATTTATAAAAATATCCATGTGTGCCCATCTTTTGCTGAAGGATGTACCTTAGAAATGAAAAACATGCAGAAAAGAATGAAAAGAAACCAGTCATATGCAGAAATGTTAAAGACGGGGCTCAGTTGGAGCATAAATACCTCTAACAACCCCTGTGGCAAAGACTGCAAAACCAAAACAGGACAACTCCGGCAGCTCTTCTGCAATGCCCTTAGCTGAGCCTCACATACTCCAGCTGACCCACTGACTTTCCTGTTGCCAAAAAAGGACCATAATAATGAGCATTTCTGCAGGAAAGGACAAGGAGAATTATCATCAGTTCCTGTTCTACAGTAATGCCAGACCTCAAGGCTTGTTGTCACAGTGATGTTTTAGCATACAGCAGATTTCAAGCTGCATGTTATTTGTGATCAAGCTTGGCAAAACTATGAGCATGGGGGCAAGTTTGCCTTCCTTTGTTCCTTCAAGAAACATTTTTATTTCTTCTCCTTTAGTGTCGCATGATTAAGCAGGCCTCCCTTCAGGTGAAGGTGAAATCCCAGGGCAGCTGACACTGGTACGCCTGTGAAGGACACCCGCTAAAGTGCTGTCGGGATGGTTTTGTTTTCATTCTATTTATTATTGTCCTTGAGGGCTCCAGAAGAACAAAATGTATTTTCCAAAGTCATGCATGAGCCTGAGTAGCAGCTCTTAGCAGGACGTAGCCAGATACTGTACATCAGTTAGAACAGATGGTGACAAGGGAGGTTTAGGGGATGTGGAAGCCCTCTGGCTTGCATTTCTCTTGTGCTCTATTCCACCCTCATCATCTTTGTGCAGTCCATGCACTACAGTCTTGGTAGAAACCTGGAAATACATCTTCCTGGAGAAGAGATTTCCAGAAAGAGATGAAAAGCCATCTCCCTTTTCACTTTCCCCAGTTTTGCATTCCTCCTCCTCTGCCTTGTCTCCCTCAAACAGGCACTCACATGGATGTATGCACACAGGCACACATTGCAGGCACACACTCCTCTCCTTTCAGTAGTTGTCCCTTCAAATCAAGTGTTGATATCTATGTGGAAAGCTCTTGGCACAGCAGAGGAACACAGATCCTGTCTGTAGGAATACCTTACAGGTATTCCTGTGAAGGAAGCCACAAAGACAAGCCTCTGAGTAACAGTGAGTGAAAATGAGAGAAAGCTGTCTTGTTATGTATAATTGAATCCCTCAGCACCCTTAAGTGACACCTTTCTTGCTTACACATACAGGAAATATACTGCACAAATGCTATTAAGCTGCAGCTAAACTAATTTAGCTGGTGGAGTGGGTGGACAGAATTCTTCTTCCTATAAGAAATTGTGTATCACTGATTGCCTGATAAATGTGTACTAAACCTCCACTTTTTAAAGAGAATGCAAGGATTGACAAAATGTCCAGACTCACAGCTGGAGCAAAAAGGGACAGCTGTTCCACAACAGACAATTACCTTACAGTGGAGAAGCATTTACACAACTACTTCCCTGTAACACTGCAGGAATGAGCTCCTGGCAGCACAGCACAATTATACTGCAGTAAGCTGCCGAGTACAAGCAGCTCTGAGGCATCACCTCTTGCAAAATTCTTGCAGGACCTTTAGTGATGAGAAGTGGTCAGGCCCTTGTGCTTAGCATTCATCCATAAAACTGACTGCTGTGTTTCTGCAGCTGCCGGACAGCACATCGATCTTATTAGATCTAGTCCTTGCTTAAATCCATCAGGTTTCCATATGCAGTGGCAGACAGGCAAAACCTGAAATTTGTCATAAACATCAGTAAAGGCAGGCAGGTGGTGGGGCTGGTGAGTGTTGCCATTATGGCTGCTGAGAGCTGTAAGAATGAGCTGATGGGCGTTTGCCAGAAAGGCCAGTGATTGAATCATGTCATAGCGTGCAGTGGGTTGACTCTTGTGAAGAGCAGGTGAATAAGATTAAATTCTTACCATCTCTCTGGCTAGCAGACTGCTGAGAACTGTTCATTCATGTACAGAAAATTAGTGATATTTTCATAGTTTGTGATAACCTGCTTAGGGACTTAGCTTGGAAAAGACTTAATGGGGAAATGCCTCTGGTGTTGGAAGCTAAAAGTGAGATGATACCTCTGTCCATTAGTATGAATTCATTATTACATTATTTACTTCTTTTGGAAGATTCTAAAGTCTTAACCTCAGCCACTTACGGTTTATGTGCATATTTTTCAATAGACTGACCTGATACAATGCCAGTTAGTTCTTGGTTACCCTGACCGTGGATGTTGGCATCTTGCTGGTGGAACATCAGCAACTCATCAGTGAGCGAGGATTTCTGCACTTTGGCCATGAAGACTTCTTGGTTTGCTTCTCCAAACCAAGAAACTTGGGATGGTATTCCCCAGTTCCCTTCCAACAGCTGTATCGTGTTGAGTAGAGAAACTAGCACCTTAGATTGTTAAAATCTCCTCTTAGGCAGCGTGATTTTCATCTTGAGTAAGTGTCAGATGAGCCCATGCTTAGAGGAGGAAGACATGTGGGAAATCTCCAAAGGGCCTTTGCCCCATCTGTACTTTGCAAGGAAGTTGATGTGAGGCTGATGCTCTCACCCACTGGTTGTAGGGATCTCTTTTCTGATAGTTAGTCAGTGAGCTGTCTTAAGCAGATGTGTGGCCTTCATTGCCCTAGTATATGAGTACCTCTCAATCTTTTTAATGCATTGTCAGAGCACCTCAGGCGTGCAAGGAAGTAAAATTACTCTATTTCACAGATGGGGAACAGGGAAATTGATGGTTAAACCCTCAGAAGGATAATAGGCACCAAAGCCTTGCACAACTGCTACTCTTGGCTCTTAAATCCAAGTCTACTTCTTCATTGATGCCCATTTCTATGTAGAGAAATATATACACATTTCTAGTGTTTACAAGCATTTATAACCATGTACTTGCAGTTGTATTTCTGTCCAAGCCCAAAGGAATCCCAATCTTATTGAAACTGAGCCACTCAGTGTTAGAGCAGTGTCTGGGGCACAGAGGTGGGAGTGTGTTGATCAACAGACTGTGCATTGTCCTTCCTTTCTCTGGCCCAGTTAATTTTTTATTAGTGCATGGCAGCTTCAACAGGAAGAGCCTAGTATCTTGTGAACACTCATGAATATTATGGGCATTCCTCTGGGAAGTAGAAAAGGATGAACTTAACCTTCTCAGACAGCAAACAGAATTAGACCTACCTCCTTGATGAGTTTCTGAGCTGTTGGGCTACAATATGAAAAAGAGGTTGTTAGCAATCTCTTTTTTCTTCATCCTTTTTGTTGTTTTTTTTTTTCTTCTTTTTTTTGAAAACTATAGTTATTCCAGAAGAAAGCAGATTTATTTTCCTGACTATTTAGTTAAAGAGACAGTCTGCATTTGCCAGGTTCATACAGTCAATATTCCTCTTTATGTAACTCATTCTATTTCCTTCATTAAGACTTCTGTGGCATCTTCTCCCAGATACATAATGCAGTTACTACTGCAGAGCTGCTTCAGAAGAGATCATGTCCAGGGACTGACTCTGCTCAGACAGGTAAGTCAGCAGATAGCAAGAGTAGGTTCACAGTTTAGGAGGCTCTGGGAAAAGTGGTGAAGCAATTTGTAATTTTAATGGTTGACAGTTGAAGCAGATCAGTGACAGGGACACTACAGCAAAGCTTCTACACCAGCTGATTATCATTCTGTCCACTCTATCTCCTTGGTTCCCTCAACATCAGAGAACTCAAAAAGGTGTAGAGAAAAAGGCAGAAAATTTGATGTGAGATTCTGAGCTAATGGAACTGGCTAAAAATAAAAGTGAGGTCTTTATAGACTATGAAGAAGATGACAAAGAAGGAGAAGTTGTTGAGAAGGGATTTAATTGAGTGTAAAATCCTAAATTGTATAGATAATGCCAAGGCCTGTTACTGTTCACAGGCTGGCTCATGGAGAGTACAGGCAGCTGCAAAGTGAATGAGTTCAGCTCAGCTTATTTTTCAGGGCTTATTCACACAAAACTTCAGGTGCCTGGGACAGAGACAAGCAAGGGGAAGAAGCTTCAGTTCAGCAGGGATAAAAGGACATCTCAAGGCAACAGAGAATCATGAATGTCTGGACTGGATAGCTGAGGAGATGGGTGGTGTAGCATCAAGCAAATTACTTGGTTACAGGCAAGGAGTGTTCTGGCCTGTATCTATGGAAGTAAAGGTAGAGCACAGGTAGGATTATCTGTGTTGTTTCAAGCTCAGTAAAGCTGCAGAGGTAATATTAAGTCCTTACCATAGTTCTAGTTACTGTGTTGCATGATCCATACTGTGAATTGTACCACTTAAAGAAAGTGGTATTTTTAGAGTAGAAAATCAGATCTGCCCAATGCTCCTGAAGAACCAAGGAAGGAGCTGCCCTCTCCCCACTTAAACTTGGTAAAACAGGCATGGCACCAAGTCTGAATGGCCAGAAAGTTTGCTTGAAAACTTCAGGATGCCAGAAGTTGTATGCAAGGCACTTATAAAATTTGTTCCCCTTTCTGGTGCTGCATTCACCATAGCTCTCTGACAGATGTCCAAAAGTAGAGTGCAAATAAGCATGCATGTTAACTGTCCATGCATGGAACCTTCTGATATAAAACTACCAATCTCCTCTCAGTTTTCCCTACTGACTTCATAACAGTGAGGACTTGGCTACCAGGAGCAAGAGATCTGTGATGCAGGGGTGGGGCAGCCAGCTACCACTCCAGTCCCACACCTGGATCTCTAATAATTTTGGATGTACTCTCTTTGCATGCTTCTTCCTCTGTACTTTGATCTCAAAGTAGGAGCACACCAAACTTTGGGGTTAAAAAACCTGAAACTTCAAAACAGGTTGAGCTTTATTCCTTGATATCATCCAGCCTTCATTTGTAGTTTGGCTGGTGTGGAAATTTGGGGCAGGTCTCAGTCTGCTGTAGCTCACATGGACAGGGAAGGAAAAGGGAGGAAAGGAATAAGGGAGACCAGTGCAGTGTCAGTATTACACTGGAGTTTATTTGGTGTTTTAATTGAAGCCTGAGCATGGAGAGCATGTTCTTAGAAAGGAATCTTCATCTTCTTTAACTTTCTGTTGCCTGTGTTTGCAGAAAGAAACTTGGAAGTATCACCCAAAATAACTGAAATTCTTAGAAACCTTTGTTTCTTTCTCCTCCTTCTTCCCACCTTCTGTAATTATATTTTTGGTAGTTTAAGCTGGCAATATTGCTGATAACATTTTTAACATGGTCCTCGCTCTGAAGGTTGCACTAAATAAGGGAAATATCATTAGAACCAGGGTAGCGCTTCAAAGGGAAGATTTTCAGTACTAGCAGTGAGAATGAGGAGGGGAGAGGGCTATATGAGGATTCCAAGTAAGGAGGGAACATATTAAGTAAGTGAGATCTGTGAAATTAGTGCAGTGCCATCTCTTTGCAGTGATTAGAACAGAATTAGCTTTGCAAGGGGAGAATAGAGCTGGTTTCCGATATCACTGGAAAATTATTTCCAAAAATGTACTGCAGTGTGTGAGGATTTACTGAATTCTTCATTTAAAAATGAATAAGAATTTAGCTAATGAGAAATGTAGACATACAAACAAAACTATCCTCAAATGCTGTGTAGCTTTTCCATATCTCCTGAGAATTAGCTTCTGCTTTCAGTCTGATTTTACCTGCTATTGCTCTAAGCTAAACTTTTCATTTATATGAGAAGAACTGGAGTCAGGAGGATTATGAGCCCCTCTGCTTTTGATTTTTAATAAAAAGAGAACATTTACTTCTGAACAGTAGCAGTGAGAAAGGGAATTAAATCTGAGGAGAGCAGACTGACCTTTGGGAGTGCAGGTGTGTTCACATGCAGAGATTCCCTTGGTGTCTCTCTGTTGCCTGCTCCTTTTGCTGATACATGCACTGCCCCATGTGCATGCAAAGGGGCATTTTACATGCTTGTGTTGCTGTAAGCTCTCATACTCATGGTTTCTCCTAGATGATCCTCGATGAAGATGCCCAAGTTCCTGTTGCACTATTTTTTCTTCCCACCATGTTACACGCACAAACCTCCACCTCCTTTTCTTACAGTAAATATTCTCTTTATACCATCCATAGGGTTGTGCTCAACTATTCAGAAGAAAGAACAGGATCTGCAAATGTGTTTAAGATATTGAAAGGCAGAATATATCTGAGTTCTGCCTTTTTGTTTCCTGCTTTGTTAGTGTGCATTTGCAGGCTTTCATTTGAAACCACAACAGCTAGAAACTTAATGTTGGTCCTTGAAAGAAAAGCTTGGAAGGCTTCTGGTTGATCATCAAACTTTAGAAGCTGAGACTTTTGGGAAAAGCCCTACCCATGTAGTCATAGAGCACTGATAAAAGCTGAATAGACAATATCAGTGGAAATCAAGGAGAGACAATATCAGTGGAAATCAAGGTTACAGGAGAGGTGACAACACTAGCATAGTGTTTTCTAATGCTGCTCAAGGCAGCACTTCCTGACCCAGCAGTAAGAAGAGGGAAACAGCCTTTCCCTTTTCACTGAATATTTGTGCTCCTGAGACAGCTATCAATGTGCCAGGATAGTAAGGCAGTAATGGAGGATTTCCCAAGAAAGAATAATACTGGTGGGGCTGAAGGAGCAGATGTACATTATTTGTATTGGCAGAAGCTGAAAAACAGCCCAGCCCCAGCCCCACACTTAGAGAAGCACACTTATAATTAAAACCCAACAGATTTATTGCCTTGACTCATTCTGGTATTTATCAAATTATAGCTGGGTGGCACAGAACTATATGGCATGATTTACAGTGGTGGTGTGGAAAGGCACGGCAGTGATTCCCTCCCAGGAGAACAGAGGGAGGTTTGTTTCTATTGTGAGAGGACCAGACATGGTGGGAGAACCTGGGTAATTAAGTGCTTTGTCAAAGCCAACCTCTTCCCTCCTCTGTGTGTGTTTGCACAGATCTAATCACTCTCATCACATGAGACACTCTAATCATTCTGACATTACATATGAGGGAGCAGACATCTAAAGAGCAGGAGCTGCTTTCTTCACCAACACCGTCGTGATTGTCTAGCTGTGTTTTTTTAACCCCCTTATGAAACAAAACACACAGGAAATTGAGAGTGGGGATAATGAATGCAGAAACAGGTTATAGATGTTGGCATCAACAAGGAAACAGGTCTCACCAAACTTTATAACTCTTGTGTTCATTTAAGCAAATCAATTTTAGTTTGCATGCAGTGATCAGTAGTATATAATTTTTGCATTTGGCGAACAACAGGGGAGACCCAATGAAGGCAATACAAGACCAGTAAATTGCAGACCCAGCAAAGAGACTGTGTTACTCTCATCATGGATGCAGCACTTGCCTCAAATTGTAATGGCACAGAGTGAGTTCAAATCCCACCGGGTGTTCTGTTTTTATTAGAAATACTTCATATCTCTTATTCTCGGTGTCAGATGGATCGCTATGCTTTCAGCACTTAATTATCTTTATCATCCAAAAATACTCTGCCTCTAATGAAAATATTTAAACAGCTCTTCCAGGAGCAAAACATAATGCAAGACCCTGTTGCTCAGAATGGCCTCAATTCCTAAGGATGTCAGAGTGGGCATGGAAAGGACTGTTGCCTCACAGATGACATCCCCACATAACACAACGCTGGGATTTGTGGAAGCCAGCAGAACTGGACAGGAACTGTGGGATGGGCTCCCTTTCCATGTATCTTAGCTGCCACTAATACCCATTTTATGTAACTTCACCTGCTGGGGTGACCAAACACAATGTTAGAGCCTTCATGCTCTCTTGCCCTCAATGTATTTGTGGTGTTCCATGTATTTCCTGTTATGAGGGAGCAGTAAGCAAGGCCTCCTATGACTAATCTAAGGCTTGCAGTTTCTTCTAGACTACAAGTGAAGTTTGTATTATCTCGTGACTAAACTGTGTTCTTGCTTCCATTATAGCGAGGGCAAATTCTGCTGATGTTGCTCATGTTTTGCTGACGTTTCTACCCATTTGTTTCCACCCCTGCAAAGTTTTCTTCCATACCAGTTTTGCATATCAAAAGCTGACTACATCGGGTCTATTATACATGGTGGGTGGAATGGAATTGTCAAAAACATCCAAGTGGCTGAGAAGGTTTTGTCTATAGCGGAATCACATGTGTGACTGAAGCCTGGGTAGTCCTACCTGACCTAATTTGAACTTCAAAACTACAGATAGAAGTGAGATGTCAGCAGAGAACTTGTTGGCATGGGCTGTGAATGAGACTGCGGAGTGTCCAGAATGGCTAATTTTCTTTGAAGTCTGTGTCACTGTGCTTTAGTGCTGCTGTTGTCAGTGACCACAGCTACTTTAATACCTTTGTGGCCATGTCAGATAAATTGTAGCCTTGTCTCCAATCTCGGTGTGTATGCACTGCTTGTATGGGTACTTGAATGCTGCAAGGGAAGCAAGAAAATCTGGAGACCAAACATAGCAAGGTGCTTTATAATTATGGTCTTGTGGTATATTTGTACAGATGAGAGGGTTTCTTTATTGTGGTGAATGTGAGCTTTGATATTGCTAATGCTCAATAAGAGTTCATGCTTCACTTTCCAAATGGAAGCTTCCTCTCTTTGTTAAGAGCAGCACACACGGTAAAATGAATTATTTCTTATAGCATAGAGTACAATAACTTCTGCCTCCATCCACTTCTGGGCATGGAGAATACTATGGATTCTGCTGCCTTGCCTTCAGAGCACTATTGTTTATTGTCACAAAATGCAGAGAAAAGGGCATTTCAAGAGCACTTTTTTTGAACTATTTCAGTCTCACCACTATATTACTGTTTTGTTGTATTTAAATAGTGTGGCTTTCATTTTTCTTGACAGCATTTATTTTCAGGGATTTCATTCTGCTTATTACATGATTATATTCTGATTCTCAGATAATGTACAAGCATTTTCATCAAGTCACAACACAGAGGCATTATTGATACCATTCTGCTTCTAACTGGGGATCAGATTCTCTCAAAATTTGTGAAAGCCACCTAATGAATCTGAGCAGAGTTTTAGCCCAGTGACAGACGGATGACTAAATACAGTCAGCTTATGCTTAGTTTTGCCTTTTTTTTTTTTTTCTGCAAGCATTAAACATGGCAGTAACAAAGTTCTGCCAATCCTCGATGCTTGAAAAGACTGGTCAAAATGAGAATCAAACTTGGCAAAATATCCATATTTAAATATTTTATTTCTGCAGTTTTGGAAACTTTCAGTATTCTCCAGAGTGATTTGCTAGAAATGATTTGGCAAATTTTGAAATGTTTCAACACTTTGTAGAGCATCATTGAGGTTTCTTGTCTGCCTGACATGAACTGGCAGAAAAGGCTATATTTACAGCTACCACCGAAAAATGCCAATTAAGTGGTGTACTACTAGTGGAATAATTAAAATGTTAGCATACTCATTAAGTGTTCTCAACAGCTGGCCCAAGTGGTTGTGTTAGGTGTTTGAGCATTTTTTGTGCTTGTTCACAAAGCTTTTCTTTGCAAGATCTATACTGTCACTGTGGAAAATCTGCTTTTGTCACTGAAGCAAGCATGCTCTCGGTGTGGCCAATGTGTGTGAGCAGGGCATTTAGTTAGGCTGAGGCCACTTTTGTAATTTCCTCTCAGTTTAAGTGTTTATCCTAGTGATAAAATAATAAACACTAATGCCAGCAGTGATAGCAAACCCCTCTAACTAGTCTTGATGACTTTTATTTGTAGTTGAGAGTGAGTCACATAGCTGTACTTTTACTTCTCAGGTTTGGCTTGGGAAGGGTGGAATTTGCTGGGGAGGTGAATGGGTAGTGACATTTGTACCTGTGGCTAAAACAGCCGGAGCTTGGAGTTGATCATCCCCTGCTACTCTCCACGGAGTGCCTACAGTGCAGTGCCAGGCTATCTTTGGGCAGCCTCCTGTGCTACTGTGCTGCAGCTTCTGGCACAGGGATGATAGATGTTCCATGCCAGCAATGAGATCCATATGGTCCATGTACCATAGAGCCTGAGTCAGGCAGTTTTCTTGGGCTAGAAGCACTAAGCTTCTATGGCTGTCCACACGCCAATAATTTCCCTCCCGCGGTCATGTCCTTGCTCTGTTTCTATCTATGCAATTCCCTCACCGTGCTTCTCTCTTCCCCCTGCACAGGCTGCCCCACTGCTATCTACAGCCCAAAGTTTCTGCCACATATTCATTTCCTCCCTGTAGATCAATTCAGCCTGTCCTGCCCAATTTGCGCTGCCGACTGGCCTTGGCAGCCTCCGTCCTTGTCACTGCTTTGCTGAATTAAAAATTAAACCATGTCGGATGAGAGCAGCAGAGAGGCTTTCTGCAGGTCATCAACAGAGTCTATTGACAGTTTCTCATCCTGCTACCTCAAATGCCAACTAACAGCAAAGAAAACTGGGCCACTTCAGGCAAAATCCTGCTAGGTCTTGTCTGGGTGTGACATCAGAAGTGTTTTGGGGGATTTTTCCTATCTGAAGGAGGACAGCAGAGCATAGGCAGATATCAGTATGCCAATATGGTGTGTGTATGCACTCCTGAGTCCTTTTGAACACAGGGTTTCTCCGATCTCACATGTTTTGGCTACTGCAGTTTAAATTAGCTGACAAATAGTCTTCAGTTTTGCTTCTTTGGAAGCAATTCCTTCTGTTTTTCCCCAGCAGCTTACTGCAAAGACAGGATGGTGCATGGTGAGCATTGGTTTTGGTGCAGATACTTGATTTCAGAGTTGCTGAGAGTACAGAAATATTGCTAGACTTTCCACTGCTGGAACTCAGGGGCCACTTCAGAAATCTAGTTAAGGTAGGAAAGCATCTGGCTGATGGCGTGACAAAGGGTTGCAAAGCTGAGTCAGACTGGGAATCAGTTTTATAAAACAAAGTTGTGACATGTTGGCATAAACTATTTCCTTAGTCCTCCTTTTCACATCATACATATTTTACACGAGTCCTCCAGTGCTGCTCTGACACCCAAATTCCCTCCCCAGGAAAGAGGACCTGCAGGCCAGATAGGCTGGAACACTTGCATGCTCCTGCAAGTACCAAGCCTGCTGCCCTTCCTGTAGTGTGGGGACACTGAGTGTTTCACCTTTCTAGGAGAAACATCTTCCCATTAAGGTAGGAAACTTGCAATGCAGGCATTGAATGTCCTCAGGTACACTGGCTTCTAAAAATGAAAGAGGGAGAGAAACAGGGAGAAGGACCAGTTTGAGGAGATAAAGATGTTTTACATGATTTGCAGTTTGACCTTCAGATGTTGTTACCAGTGCATCAGAGGAAAGATCAGGTACTTCTAGATGAACCAAGGATTTTCTTTTCCCTTATCAGAGGGTTAAATTAAATGCTCTTTCCCAGCTGCCCTTTTTCCTTGGGGCTGCTGACTGATAAAAGGAACATCTGTGTTCTCAGCCAAGGAGACAGGTAATCATCAAAGAGGAGGCAGTGGAAGAGATGGTAGAGCAATGGAAAAGAAGGTGGTGCTTGCCCTAGTGAGGAGGAGAGGGGCTGTGTCCCAGCCCTTTCTCCATGGCATGAGAGAGCACAGCCCAATAGCACAACTCAGGAGTCAGGCTAAGGTATGCTGTTCAGGCACTGCATTGCCCCCTTTCCTGGGCCTTGGGGGGAAGCTGCTTTGAAAAGATGCAAATTCTTTTCAGTGCCTTGTGGGAGCAACATATTAGTGAAAAGAATGAGTAATGGGGAGGGTGCTGAGGTCGGGTTGGAAGATTGCCAGCTAAGGGACAGTGACAGCAGCCCGTGTGATGGTCTGTGTTCAAAGTCATGCACCTTAGCATGGTTTTACCTCATCTCTAGGAGACCTCTCTGAGAGAAATGCCTGATTTTGGGTTCTGCCTCCATCCAATCTTTCTTTCAGCATTTTCTCCCAGCCAAAGCCACATGGGGAAATGACTAATCTGAGAGGCAGGCTGGGCTCTTAGCAGTGGTGCTGCAGCCTACCTAAGCTATACTTAGGTGGAGCTTTCCTGCTGGGAAAACAGTCCCACTTCTAGAGCTGTCCTGGCTCCTTCAGGAGAAAAAAGTAGCATATGTTTATTTTAGTCAGGCAAGTGAAGAGTGCTCTTCTTTAGCAGCCCAGGGGAGAGATTGAATGTGCAGAAAACCCAGCATTCTTGCATAGTCACTCTTCTGAGTAGAACTGCATTTTGAGGATGCAGAGCTTTGCTTGGTGTGGAAGGAACTAAGCTTTCATGCTGCTGCCTCAGCATTTGTGCCATCCGTTTGTGCCGAGCAGGTTTTTTTCCTTTCTTTTTTTTTCCTGAGTGCTCCATGAGCTATTACTGACTCTTTAATTATACCAGGAGGTCCATGAACTATTTTGATGTGTTGTCTCTCTGGCTTTGACACATATTCTGGGCTGATGACACATGGTCACTCTTGTCTGTCTCTGTCTTACTCTGTCACCATGGGATTTCAAATGTCGCCCTTGGATCTGACACTTTGGGGACTGGCCAGACTTTAAAAAAATCCTCCTGCCTTCAGATACCGGTGCAGGTAATAAAAGGGATTTATCAGCCTGCACTTTTCTGTGCCTGTGCCTGTGGGAATGTGCAAGGTAAGTTCATACCTAGTTCTCATGAGACCTGCTTGCCTCTTTTTTCCTTCAAAATAACATGCAGCACAACTTTATTTTCTAGAGGATCTTTTTTCTCCCACAAACTGTACCTCAAGTGCTTACAGAGCAAAACAATTCACCACAGTGGGTAAATGAGTATATTAGAGCCTCCAGTCAAAGAGACAAAAACAAAACAATGAGGAGAGAGGGGCCATGAACAGCCTGGAGCTAGGGAGAGGATGAGGTCTGAGCTGACTCGGGAAGCAGTAGATATGGGTAAGCTGGCAGCAGGGCTGCTGTACACAGTGGGAGCTGAGGAGTCCTGGGCAAAGACATGTCATTCCATAGAGGGAGAAAGAGAAGCTTGGTGTGAGGCAAGGGCAACAGGAGATGGCAGGGAACTCATCTGGAACAAATACAGGGAAGACTTAAAATCAGGGGATGGGTGGTTTTGAGAAGTACACGTTGTTAAGGAGTAGGGGTTGTTGGAACAGCTCGAGCTGCAGAACAACAGCGTAAGATTTCTGATAGGGAGAGACATAAGTAGACCCATACACATACATGTGAGGGAAAGTTTAAGAGGAAGAAAAGATATTTCCTCCCCACAGCAGCAAGACACAAAAGCTTTGGAGCAACTACCTTCTTTGGCTGAGCAGGAGTGAGTTTTGACCTGCTGTATTTCAGGTACCCTTAGGTGGGGACTGATCTCATGTTGTCCCCCACTGGGGCACTCATGCCAGGGTTTGCCATCAACACTCCCAGGCAAGCAATGGTTTGGCCAGTTCAGGGGAATTTGGGATTTCACAAACCAGGACACACACAGGTGTGGCAGAAAGCCACTAGCCAGTTGTTTTCTTTTACCTCTCTTTGCTAAATTGGTGTGATCAAAACATACCCAGGACCTGGGAGTCTAAATAATGGCCCTGTGCTCCCTGTGTGGAGCTCAGTAATATTTACTGAGCCCGACGGCTTCATTCTCCTGCGCACTGACTGCATTAATGGCGGGTGCAGGGAGGGAGGGCAGGGATGAAGGATAGCTGAGAGGGGTCCGGGCGACACTGCTAACGGATGGCCTTATTAGAGACACTTTCCTGGGGCCTAAGTGGAGCTTTTTTGTCTGAGTCGGCAAGAAGTGGGTCATTTTGCTGGGCTGTCAGGCCCCAGCTCTCACTGGAGAGAGGAGCTGTGACTGCAGCAGCCTGCTGGCTTCTCACTGCTGTATTTGGCTGTGAGGTGGATGAGGTGGTGCAGCGCTGAGGGGGGAGTGAGAGACCACATCCATACCAGCCCTCAGGGATCCCTGCCTGGAAAAAATACCAAGATCCAAATTGCTCTCTTACCCTACCCTGCTAATGCCTTGTGAAGGCTGACCTAGATCAGAGACTAGACAGAGTTAAAGAATAAAGTAGGTATTTATTAAGAGGCCTCAATAGATCTACCTTGGGCAGCACACCCAAAATGGCCACAAAATGGATGACCGGTCATGGGATCTCACACTTTTAAAAGTTTTGGGCCATTAGCATATTGGAGCATATTGTCCAGTTACAGCTTTAGCCCATGAAGTCCCATCCTTCTTGTTTTCTGTCTTTGGTCCACCGTTGTTTATGCCCTTGGGCCTGAGATCTGGATCACCTGTCCTTGGGTCCCTAGCTAGAAAAGGAATTGTTTTGTCTACTTATTCTGTGGAGAGAGCTTAATATCCCCTAATATGAAGTCTAGACTTACACACAAAAGCAGAACAGAATCTGAAAAATATACAAGCTAAAACCTGAGGCATCACTGCCAGTGAGCAGTATTTGGAGGTCAGGAGGGAGGTAATGCAGCTGATCCCCCCCAAAACACTCCCTCTGCCCAACTTTCATTGCTGTCTCTCTCTCCACTGCCTGCACATCTGGAGAGGCAGTGATGCCTGAGGTGTGAGCTCGGGCTGCTGTCCCTCTCATCTGTCAGTGATTTTAGAGAGCCTAGTGGCAACGAGGTCTCATTGATTCTGCATTGTGCCTGAGCCACAGGGATCCAAGCTTGCTGCAGCCTTCCAGGGGAAGTTGTGCTCTGTCTTAAAGCCTTGCTGCTGATGGCTTTGGCTCTGCAGATACCCGCTTCTGTCTGTTGTATTGGACTAAAGGGGGGAACATCACATGTGTAGTCTGCCTTGCCCATCCTCCCTATCATAACTGTGTGTTGATGGATCATCTGAAAAATTCATCTGCTCTGAGGATGTTTCCAGCCCAGAAAGAAAAAAAAAATTGTCTAAGAATTTACAGATCAATACTGCCAGAGTTGAAGTTAGAGATAGTCCTCAATGAGATGTACATTATTTTTAGCACTTTTCCAAAATGCAACAAATGATGCCTGTGATGGTCACCCATCCTAGGACTGTAGATCAGCTGCCTGAGGGAATTACTGGGTTATCCCTGGGAGGAGCTAGTTAAACCTGAGAGAGTACTTTGTCACAGAATATGCTTAATTGGAAAAGACCCAAAAGGATCATGGAGTCCAACTCCTGGCCCTGCCCAGGACCATTCCCAAGCGTCACACCCTGTGCCTGAGAGCATTGTCCAAATGCTTCTTGAACTCTGCCAGGCTTGGTGCATGACCACTTCACTGGGGAGCCTGTTCCCATGCCCAAACACCTTCTGGAGGAAGAACCTTCTAATATCCAGACTAAACCTCCCCAGACAGAGCTTCAGGCCGTTCCCTTGGGTCCTGTCACTGGTCACCATAGAGAAGAGATCAGTGCCTGCCCTCCTCTCACCCTCACAAGGAAGATGTAACTGCAGTGAGCTCTCCCCTCAGTCTGATCTTCTCCAGGCTGAGCAGACCAAGTGACCTCAGCCACTCCTCATACTGCTTCTTCTTCCTCTTCAATATCCTCACAGCCCTCCTTTGGATGTTCTCTAAAAGCTTTATATCCTTATATTGTGATGACACAATATAAGGATATAAAGCTATTAGAGAACATCCTGTCCTAAAGGAGCTGAGAAATAGAGAAAATAGTCTGGGCACTCCTGTTTTGCACTACACTGACTTCCCATATGAGCTGACATTATGTGAGGGGTAGCTGAAAAGGGTGTTGCAGCTGGGGTAAAATTTCTCACACACACAATTTCTATTTCATGAAGTGGCATTTCTCTTAGGTGTATGTGGCTGCTACATACACTGAAGAAAGACAGGATGAGATAATTTGAGGGAAAATGTAGATCCAGGTGAAATGCTGGCCTGAGAGACAGGAGTAAAGAGGAAAGTTTCTTACAAACAGAGGAGTTACCAGCTTGTTCTTCTTCTTTCCTAATATGGTGTAGGTGAAGAGAAAGGACCAGTACCTGACCTTCCCTGCTCTCCATCTTCAATAGCTTTGTTTTCTGAGATCATTTTCTGCAGAGGCTAAGTTGTGCTAATCCTCAGAGTAAACTCTTCAGTTTACATTTCTGTGAATCAGGACAGAATGCAGAAGACCAGTTTAGATTTATTTCTCCTATCCCCATTTTGTACTCACAGAAATGGTAACAGATTCTGCATACAAACTGATGGAAGGAGTATGGGCAGGGCTACACACCCAAAATTCAGCAGAGATAGTGGTGCATGCCTTTGGCACTGCTCAGTTATTGGTTCAACTTCTCTGTGATTTGCTGCACACAGGAACATCAGAGTTGCTGGTCTGGTTTAGACTGATGTAATATCTGGGCTCCAGTAACTGCCATATAATTCAGAAAGGTGCAAGAAAGCCTGGACTACACCATAAGAGAATTACCTATTCACAGGAGACATTTTCTTTCTGACTGAATGAGGTTAATGACCATCTAATGCCTGCCAGCATAAAGGTTTGTAGTCCTTTATCAAACATAGATGACTCTGTTGTTGCTATAAATGCTTTGCTCATTTTTCCATATTGTAAAATATGTTTCTTTTTTTTTTTCTTTTAAATACACAATGGTAACTTCCAAAAGTTCACTCTACATAAAGGTGAAAAAGTCTTTGGGCAAAAAGAATTTGGGAGCACTTTTGTCATTAGCTCTTACAGTATATCTATAAAGTGGTTACAGTGGGGAAGAATGGTTATTGTTTAAAAAAAGGAAGAAATCTGTTACTTGATCCTCCAAACAATCAGCATCCTCTTGCTGATTGCCATATCCTTGTGGCAGTAACGAATTAATGATCACCTTTAGATTGGGTCTTTACCGCGCGCGTGACGCTCTGAGAGCGCAGCTAAATTGGGTTGGATGTAGTCAGGATTGCTGAGTCTGTACTCCAGCCTCCTTGGGCTGCAATCCTGTCAGAGCTCATAAGCTGAGCCAGAGAATTTGATTAGGCGGCCGGGCCTTTGGGGAGGTGTTGGGGAAGAGGGAAGAGCTGAGGCTCCGTGCTGGCAGAGGCTCCGACTCACCCATACCTGCAGCTGGATTTGCCAGGCAGCCAGGGCCTGTGCACAAAGCTGGCAGGTGAACAGGCTGCCAGGATGCTATGGCCCCCTCACAGAGGGATGTGGAATGGATGTGGACTTCTGGGAAGTCCATTCCTGCCCCTGGCACGGGTGCTAAGTCATTCAGTGCCAAAGAGTGGCTGCAGAGTCTGGCAGCAAGTGCTTCAAAGGGTGCACTGACTCCTAAAAACTGAACAAAACACCTGCCCCTGAAAGTAGCCGTGTGCCAAATGCAGCATCTCAGGCACCAGAGCAGCTGAGTAGGGCTTGTCTGAATCCCCTGGGGAAAGACTTGGATCCCAAATTGATGGTCTCCCTCCCAAGCCAGCAAGGAGGGAGCAAGCTTTCCTTGGCAGCTCCACATTCAGGCGCTGATGGGATCTGGCCCTTTTCAGCTTTTGACACTGACATGGTCTCTCTTCCTGGCATTAGGGCCTCAATTAGCCTCTTCTATTTCTGATGCTCTGAATTTGCATGGTAAGAGCCGGGATTAAGGACAGGCAGTCTTAACGCAGCTACTATTAATAAATAAGGAAGATTAGGAGCTTTGTCAGTAACATAGTGCTTCCTCCTTCATTTAATTATTCAAAAATACCTCGTGTTTAACCCTCCACCCTCTGAATGAAGTAAATAAAAAGAAATGAGATTAATGAAGATAAAGTTTAAATTAACTTTCTCTAGTGTGGGTCAGGCAAGAAAATTCTTTCTCTTGTAATTGACTGACGCTGGTGCTGGCTTCTGCAAGAGTTTTAAAAAAATCTTCTGCTCTCTTTTTTACATAAATACATTTTTATATCAGATTGGGAATATTTCTTTATGTGTTTGGGGACTGCTGTTACCTACTTACAAAGCACATGTCGCAGCAAGGCAAATTTCTTTCCTATCAGCAGGCCACAGTTCATCTCTAGAGGGACCACATTTGGAATTAAACAAGGAGTGAAATTTTTATGGCCCACTTTTCCTCACTGATACTGCCAGAAAGGAGGATGTTTAGTGGACTTTTTGAGGTGATCTTCGGGTTGAAGTTTTCATCTCACTGGGAATTGTCCTGCTACCTTCTAACTCGTTTCATAGGTGGTTGTAGAAGAGGTGTTAGTACCCAGTAACTAGGTATTGAGGATGCATTCCAGCTGCAGTGACCTCCAGGTACAAAAGTACTTCATGCCGTTCCTATGGAGTTAAATTCCTTCAGGATGTGTATCTCAAAGTGTGACTACAACAGTTTCCAGATGTTTCATATCTGCTCATGCTCTATAAAGAATGATGACTAAATTGCAGTTTAGTGACCTTAGAGATATAAAAAGGGGGAGGGGGAGAGGTGGCTGGCTGGCAGAGAGCTTTACAGTAATGGGATCTTTGCCAGTATCATTCATGCTTGAGTCAAGGACTTTCATTTCCCAAAAAGAACTGGGGATTAGCACAGCTTCTGCAGCCTGCCCTGCAAACAGACATGTCCCCTCCACAAATGTTGGTGGTGTGCTGGTGCTCTGAGGTCACCCCTCCTTGTAGGGTTAATGAACATAGCAGAGATGGAGCTGTTTGGTGTCAAAAATCCTGAAGGAAAAGGTGGCAGTTAATAAATGTGATAATAAATGATCTGCTTGCCTTCCATTCTTCTGGCCAAGGTGGGCTCTGCAGTGTCCTGGTGCAGGCTGGGAAGCCCCGACTTGGGGCTGTATCCTTTCATCTCAAGCTTTAGGACTGCTACTTGAAGTATTATTTTCTATATTTGTTCTAGAATTGATGGGCTATTTCTATCTTATGAGGCCTTTGGGTTCAGTGTCATTCCTATCAGGGGTAGGCAGGGGCTGCGATCACTGTAACTTGGCTGGAGGTTTGGTTGTTGTCATTTTTTGCCTGCTCTTGCCTGTATTCAGCATTTTGGGATACCAAAGATGCTGCTTCCCAGCTCCCAGAGCTGTTCTCAGGAGTCCATATAATGTCTGGGCTGTCTGTTTTTCTTGTGACCTAGGATCAATAGGTTGTGCTGTTTCCAAGTGAACTGCTGCTAAATGGCTCTCTGACTACATCTCTGGTTTTTGTTCCTAAGCAGGCCTGCAAATCTCTGGGCATGTAAAGGCACATTCACTTTGAGGAAAGCCTGCTGTACATTGCCTGCTTCAAAGCAATTTTCATCTAGGAGATTAGCAGACCAACACAGGGACATCTTAATGTACAGTTACAAATTCAGAGGTGGTTTTCCAGGGCATCTATTCTAGTTTCCATGTTTAGAAGGTGCTTTCAGCAAATAGTCTCTACTGTTCCCTTAACACCAACTGTTTCTGTAAATGTTCTGGCCAGTGAACATATTCAGTGGAATATGCCCAGAAAGGGACATGGCTTGAGTGAGCTAAATATATATTTTATAAAGATTATTTACTGGCTTCCTTGACCAGCATCTTGTACTGTCTTTTGTGTCATTCTTATCCTTGTAATGGATTATCTTGGTCTCCATAAAACACATGATGGGGATGTATTTTTGCTGTTGAAAAAGTCCCCAGTGACAGAAAGGATGAACTCTAAATGAGCAATGCACTTTCATCCTCATATTTTCTCAGCCTGTACAAACTCTTCCTGCTGTTTTCCTCCCTGGAGCTGGGAAAATTTGGGATGCTGAGACCTATTTTGCCATGGCAGGAGAATCTCTGCTGTTACTGAGGACAGTGGACCCCTTTTTTTTTTTTTTTTTTTTTTTTTTTTTTGACAGTGCTTTGCCTTGCTACTGAACTGCAGAACCTTAATACTAGGCTGTGAATTAAGTGTCCTTTGTCCTTAGATCAGTCCACTTTCAACAACTCCACTGGGAAGGGCTGGAGTGGAAACTACAGTGGACCAGTTATAAGTGTTTGTTAAGCTCAAGGTGAAAGACTTGAGGTGCAGGGGGCAAATGAGCTTAGGATAATTTCTGTAAACCTCAATTTAGATTATATGCCACTGTGAAACTCCTCTTTGACCTTAACTCCCCTATTGTCCCAGAGATTAATCAAGCCTAGCTTGAGAAAGGAGGGAATTCCTTTTGGGTAGAAAAATTATAACATTTCTACAATTTTTTCCCTGTATTTAGAAAACACAGTCAGCAAGTGGATGACAACTATTAGAGTCAGTGGAAGCTCACTTTTGGAATAACGTGAGAGTATAACAAAGAAAAAGCCTGGGAATGCTTTTTCATTTTCACAGAAGTGTGAGGATGATAGGAGTTCTTGCTGTGAGCTTTCCTTCTGTTCAAGATGAAACTATTAAGAGAAGCCACACACACACACACACACGCAAGCCCCTTTGTTCTGAAAGCTCCATTCTCTCTGTGTACTGCTGCTGTCTGAAGGTATCATTTGTGTATTGCTCTATTTCAAACATATCTCCTTTTTGCTCTCTCTCTCTCTCTCTCTTTGTCTTTGGAAAATGTTAGAGGACTAAGCTGAGCAGGCTGATGGTGCCAGATATCCTTTGCACACCCACACAGAGACTCAGAAATAAACATCCTTGCTGTGACCTGGAAGCTTTCTCTTCATTATAGCATGTGGGCACACACGCAGAGCAAGTGGCAAGAGGACTCCTTAGCATGCTCTCCATACCTTTTGTTTGCTGTGCAGGTTTGTGTACAGTAAATTAGGACTCATGCTTGGGGAGTGCATCCTTTTATATAAGAGGGTCATCTTGTAAGTGGGTCAGGTCAAAGATTCTCGTGTCCCATACTAAGCAGCTTTGACCCATGTAATGCACATCAGATTGTCGCTCCTAATTTGATAAACTAAATGCTAGATTGATAATCCTACCTTTCTTTTTCCCCTTCTCCTCTTTCTAAATATATCTGTGTATCTCTGGCTTCTGGCTGCGAACTTGTATCTACTTTGCTCCATAGATTAATCATAAATATGGATATGGATGACAGAAGGTTAAGGGCATGGCAGGAAGGCTCAGCACCCTGCTCCATTTATCATTGCTACACTGGATGTTTGGGGGGTGCCTCACCTGCTCCAGCTTCTTTAACACTTTTCAAGAAGCGTCAAGAGCAAAGGTATTAGAACAAACAGGTCACAAAAGCATTAATTTAAATCTTCCCTTACTGGTTATCTCTGTCTGAGAAAATGGCTCTCAACCCTCTGTGCCTTTTTGAGTGAGTAGGAAAAAAAAAGTCTGATAATTTTCAGTCAGATTGAGCAGATTTATACTCGAGTACAGAGAGCCAGACCCTGATTCCTGTATGTCACTGGGATGTGCAAGGTGTTTTGAAGGGGCTGATCAGCTGATGACAAATATTTGTAGACAATCATTCAAACTGAGTTGAGAGTTTTGTAAAATTACAAAGATGCTAGGTCGTATTCTGGAAATGAAGGACCATTTTCTTTTTTGCATTGTGCAAATGGAATGAAATATGAATTGGAAATGGTTAAAAACCCACCAGTACTACTGAAAACATCGAGGTGAAGATGGACAGTAGAGTTCCTCTATCATTCTGAGCAACATGGACAGGAGTGTTGTGTGCTGGGTGCAGGATCTGCTGACATGCAGCCTACAGTTTGGGGCAACACATTTTAAGGAAGATATGAACAAGCAGGAGGGAGCCCAGAGGGGAGCTGCAGGCTTTCCAAGAGGCTAAGCAAACAGGACCTGCACAGGAAGGTTAAAAGAGCTAGAGCCATAAAAATTTACTTGCTCTAAATAGGGAAGGCAAAGAGAAACGTAAGAGTCTTTGTTCCTATAAATTGTTCTTTTAAAAGTGGTATTGATATGTTGTGCTGCAAATCCCCAAGATGAGAAGCAGTATGTTAAATACTAAGAAGGCTTCCTAACTGTTGGACTAGGAGTGTGCTGGAAGAGGTTAGCCTAGGTGGGAGGATGTGGAGCTTCTTTCCTTAGAACTTCTCCAAACTGTGTAGGCAGATATATTACAGGAATGGATTTGAAGGAATATCTGAGCCTGTCTTGGTGCATTGGGCTAGACCAAATGATGTTCTTGAGGTGCTTTCTGGTTCCACCTTGCTGCAATTTCTGTGATTCGACACAGTCAAACCAATCTGACTTCCGTGTAAGCTGGGTGCCTTCTTTTCACACTGCTAAAATTACTCTGGTCTGAAACAGATGAGATAACAGGAAAGGACTAAATTTCATGTAAGCAAACTTTTCCAAATGCTTGTTGGATTTGTTTCTTTACTCAGTCTCTTTTTGGAGATTATTAAGGAACAAACTTGTCATTGGATATGAGATAAAGCTGTATCATAAATAAAGTAAGAAGAAAAGCAAAATTTACTGAATAAATAGAGCAGGAATATATAGCTGGTTCTCAGCATGAAAAGATGCCGCAGCTCAGCGGATGTGTCACTGAGCAGTATTATGTCTGGTGTTTAATATGGATTAATAACCCAAAAATGGGAAGAATACATAGAAGGAAAAATGTGTAGATAATACAGCAATGTTGAGGTTACCCAAGCCTATAAAAGACTCTGAGGAGGTCTGACAATGAGCTCGCAGAGGCAATTTGCAAGCGTCATAAGAGTAAATGAAATGCAATATGGCAAAGACAAGGTGATGCACTCAGGAAACAACACATTAGAATTAGTCATGCTCGTTTCTGGGTTCTAAAATAATTGTAACTACTCAAAAGAAAAGAATGAAGGGAAAAAAAAAGGCACGGCTGAGCAACTTGGTGAAAACATTTGTGCAGTCTGTAGTGATGGTGAAATAAAAGCATGCAAGATGAGAGAGTGCATTAAGAAAAGGGTAGAGTATAATAGATAAAATAATACAGTACCATTATATAAATTGATGGTACGTGCTCTCCTTGTACACTCTATTCACTTTGCTCACCCTGTCTCTCAAAAGAAAATAACAGAAATAGAAGAATGACCAGAAAAAGGGAACAAAAATGTCTGGAGTCTTTTAATAGCTTCTTCATAAACAATGATTAAAAAGAGCAACATCTTTTCTGGAGAAAAGACAAATACGAAGCATTGTGGCAAAGGTATAGAAATAGTCACCACAAAAAAGAAGTGCACTCATCTGTTCCTATTTACTTTTCATTTTATTAGAAGAACAACAGGGGAAGCAATTACATGAAAAAAAATCAAACTACTTTAAACCCCTGAAGAGGGAATACTCTCTTACAAAGTGCCTAATTAACATATGGAACTTGTTGCCACCAGATAAAATCAGAAACTTAGTAAGAGCTCAATGAGATTCAAACCCAACTCCTATCTGGGTACTGGTAAGATTTACAGCTGAAATAGGGAAGACATGAAGATATGGAATGGGAGGTATTAACCTAAGATACGGGGATGCAAGGGGTCTTGCATCTTCTCATTCTGGAGTAACAAAAATCAGCAAGTGTCTGGAGAGTAAAAGGCAATCTCTCTTTGCACCACATTTTTGCATATGTGGCCAGTACTGGGCATTTTGGAAGCTTTTCTCAACAGAAGCCTTTTGCAAAGAGGGGGTGTTGCAGATATTAGTATCGTGATATCAGTTTCTTTGAATTGTGGTATTTGAACAGTTTGGCAAAAAGGCAGCTGCCTTCCAGTTCTGCTTCTGCCACTGACCCTTTTTGGGTGTTTTACATCCTCTCTTCTGCTTCAGTTTACCTATCTGAACACAGGATGCACCAATGCAGCCTTGTGGTTTAGGAGATTTCTGATTTATCTCATTGATAAATGAGACTCTTGTTTGTGAGTCACTTGAACATGCTGAGATGAAGTGTGCTGCTGATACCTGCGCAGTGAAAAGCCCCGGCTGTATGATAGGCTGCAGTGTCATGATGTTCCTGCACTATTTCACGTGTGGCTGACCCTTGAAAGAGGCAATTGCATCTTCTCCACCCAGGCACGAATTCCCCTTTCTCCTGCCACCCTGTGGTCATATGGCCATATCTGTAGCGTTCAGGACCCTGCTCAGGAGTCAGAGTTTCCTTTGCAAGACATTATTAAAATACACATTAAAAATGTGATGTCTTCCCCCGCTGACTCTATTTTTAGCTAGCCCCTACATGCCAATATCCTTCGTGCCCCAAACTGATGGTGATAATGACTTCTACCCTCCCAACCCAAACTGTTCCTGTGCCTGCAGCACTGCTTTGCCTTTCCTGTGCGAACTGGTCTCAGTCCAGAGCAGTTCCTTGGTATGCATGTCTTCTGTCAAGTGCTGATTCAAATCCAGATCCTGTGTTGTAATTCATGACTTGGGAATAGACTTAGGAAATAGTGGTCTTGTTTTTCAGGAAAAACAAACACAATTGTTTGTTTGTTTGCTTCTTTTTTTTTTTCCTCATGTGAAACTTGCACAGAATTCACTCCTTTAGCAGAGGAGGGAGATGAAAGGATCAACTGCACACCTGAAGTCTTGACAACTCCACCTCACCTAGATGTCAGCTCTGCAATATGCTGCGCATGAGCCACAAATACATACATCCCTTTGTTTTGCACTGCAGCTGTGGTTTCTCTACACAATGACACACACAATTTTGTGAGGGTGTGTTCCCTTCATTCCCCAGTGTCCCATCTGGCAGGGCTTGGGGCTGCTGTGGAGCACACATTTACAATTCCCGTCAGGCAAGTTTGACCTAAAAAACAATGAAAGGATTTGAATACATGGTTGTATCTATCTGCCCTAAGTGTTAGAGTAATGTTTACTCATTTCCTTACTAGGACAAAATCCAAGCTAGAACTTAGTTGGTGCTTTTCTAAGTGCTTTTACAAATATCAGTCCTTAGGTTTGCTCTGTTTTTCCTTTGCTCTGTTTTTCACACGAGGAGTTGAACTCTCTGATCCTAAAAGCAAGAGCCTTTACTGTCAGGGATAACGCTGCTATCCTGTCTTCCAGAGCATATTCAGCCTCCTTCTCTCCCTGCTTCATGACCAGGGAGGGAAATTGCTGCATTATTGCCTTGTGACGCCCTCTTAATACCTACCAAAAAACTATGTGAGCAGTAAATTTCTGCCCCCACGCCCTTTCCCCTTTTCAGGTAGAGAAATGGAGGGAGAATTTGTATCAGGACCAGACTTTACAGTTGTGTCCTTTACAGAATTTGTATCAGGACCAGGACTTCTGTCAGTTGTGTCCTCAGTTCAGCAGGACCCACTTGCCTTACACTGATCAACAAGCAGGATATACAGAAAGTGAAGTATAAGAAGGAAAGGAGAGATGTCTCTCTCACTGCAGTGACCAGGAACTGATGGACTCACGGAGATGTGTTTTCTTCCTGCCCATCAAAAACCAGTGCTCCTCCCCTAGATAGGCTCCAACCAGCAGAGAGCAAATCATGATTTAGACTTTTTCCCAAAATCAATTAGACTCCTTCAGTGATAGAAGCAATTTGTGTGACTTTTAATCTTTTTCCAGCTCAGCCTGATCAGCACTTTTTGAAGAATGTGGAGCCAATGTCTCTGCTAATCCAGGTAAATCAGCCATATCTGGAGACAGACAGACAGAGAGGGAAGGAAGCGAAGCTATTAAAACCAAGGAAGGCCCATTTCAGGACTAAAAGGCATCAGTGAGGATACCTGATTTATAGGAGGAGAGTTGCCTTTCAGTCATTTTTAATGGAATATTATTAAAGGAAAATCAGGAGCTGTGAAACCTTTTGTGTCTCATCTCCTAATGTATTTATTTCTGCAGCAGGGAACCCTGTTAACCCCACCAGGTAATGTATTCCTCAGCTGGCACGGGTGGCAAGGTTGTCCCCTAGAAATTTTATTAGGGAACAAACTCAGTTAAATATTTGCACGTGAAAAGACTACCTCAAGGTTTTGGGGGTCTTAAATTTGTTTCCAACGAAAACTGCCCAGTAGAGCTCCTGAATCTTCCTGCATGTGGGTATCAAATACCATAATTTTCACATCTCTCTGGCTTTTTTTCCTTTGTCAACGCAAATGAGCTTAGCTAGATGGATGACTAGGTGGATGGTTGCCTAAAGCAATGTCAGGCTCTGGGCAAAGTTTGGGTCACACATCTGAATTGCTTTCCCATAATTTTTCAAGCAGACTAATAGTTGAAATTGTTGTCATTATAAGAAAGGCAAGTTCCACACAAGCCTCAATCCTACAGATTAAGCACCTATTGAGTTTTCTATGCTGTAAACAGTCTTGCAGAAGTTGCTGGAAATTCTCATAGAGGACTGTATTGAAATGACAACCTCACATTTGACTGATGTGAAGGACTTTTATCATGATACCAAGAAAGACTCTACAAGAGTGAAGATGGCTGTACTGGATGTGTCTTTTGCTTCCTTTACTCCTGTGCTTCCTTCACTCCTGCTGTCAATCCATTCTTAACTCCTTTTCAGTAATATTTTGAAGTACATGCAAACATACTTACAAAGTAAAAAAAAAAAAAAAAAAAAAAAAATTCATTGGATTTCCAACTGTATCGTACTGTTGCATGAGAGAAGGTTCCTAGAGGTACCCACCATTTTGGCTGATATAATGGTCAAGGGAGTGTGTGCAAAACTAGAAGGATTTAGGTATTGCATGAAATAATGAGCCATGTGCCTTCAAAGCCTCTGTGGATATAGATCAGCTAGTTGCATGTACATATCTTTATAGTTGCCTGTAAGAATAACCCCCTAGCGTCACAGGTTTCAGCCAGAACAGGAGCACAGTGGGAAATGTGTTTACATTCAGGTATTTCCACTTCAAAAAAGAGAGAATCAGTAAAAACACAAATTTGATTTTGTAGGATCAAAAAAGAGCACATTGCAGCACTTTCCTTTTTACTGTACTGGATCTTCTAAGCAGGCTTTGTGTAAACAGCATGAAAGTAGCTGCAACAACAAAATTAGGCAAAATCTGGTAGTAGCCTGATGAGGAAGGTGTAAGTTGCCTTCTGGCAGGGCCTCCCACGGGCTGCCTGCTGAATGAGATTCGATGTGGCTGAGCAATGTGTCATTGCTCGTGTGTGGGCACACGAAGAGCAGCCCTGCCGTGGTGATTCCTTGGAAGCTTTTGTTCAGAAAAGCCATAAATGACAACAGATGGTAAAAGCTGGTGGAGAACCAAGACCTCAAGCAAGACAAAAAGCCAGGTTATGGTCTTAGTATCACTGGTGTAAAACTGATGTGAAAATAGCTACTGTCACTCTGAGTGTACCACTGTGCTCTTCTCCTGGAGGAGCCTTGCATGCTGGCATAGGTTTGCAGCAGGGTGTGTGTGGTGTGCATTGGCAGAGAGCAGTTTCTTGTGGCACCTTGGTAGTATCTCGTTCTAGTTCACAATCAGTGTTTTGGTGCAATCATATCAAATTCTGGTATTTGAAAATTGTGGTATTTGAATTTAAATTCTTCTCAGGCTTCTTGTGTGTGTCTGTATGCACTGAAATTATGATGTATTAGGAGCATATGGTGAGCTCTGGATAGAGCTGTCCTGCCAAGGGTGTATTTCATCAAAGAGAGATGCAGAAGTCTCAGCTGATAGTTGGGTTTGGTGCAGTCCAGGATCCCAGTTACATGGGTCAGAAGAGGTCTCAGATACTCTGATATTCTGTTTCTGGACTTGGTATTTTTGCTGGGCAGCAAAGCTCTGGACTAGCAAATTCAATGGAAAGTTTCCCAGTGGCCTTTGAAGAGATGTGCTCATAGAAAGGGCTACGTTCATATCAGTTGGAAAAGTGGATATTTTTCCCCAAATGGCAAAGTGATGATCTTGCAAAAGTTTTCTTAGCAGATTTCAAAGAGTCAAAAGGTTCTCCATCTTTTTAGCCAGAAGAAATTCTTCCATATGAAAAGCCTTTTCCTTTTCAAGGGAAAAAAAAACCAAAACAGATTCTTAATTCATTTAGAAACTGAAATTTCCATTTAAAAAGTCTTTCAAAAGCCAATTTTCAAGCAGATGCAGATCTATTCTTTCTCAAATCCAAAGATTATGGCACATACTCATCTACAGTTGCAGTTGACTTCCCATCCTCTCTGCCCTACATCTCCCCCCAGGAGACAGCACGTGAGAGCCCAGTCCTGTTCCTTAATCCCAGCAAAGCTGTGCACACTGCAGCTGGTCCCCATAGATTGCAGCACCACATAAAATGACTATGCACAAAATATGCAGATGTACTGTGTACTTTCTTAATATAAAATTTTCCTTACTTTAATACCACCTCACGGTCTCCTCCTCCTCCCATGCCTTCCTCCAAGGGAACTTGAGCCTTTTTAATTTGAGGTTTTCATTTTGTTTTGGTAGATTACATTTTTGTTTATTGCCTTCTGTCCCTCTGAGGCTCCCATACAAGACTTAGCTGCACCTGGCTTTCATTTGAAGACTGTCCAAGCTTCCCTCTCTCCTGACCTCACTGGGTCTCTTTTCTTGTGTGTGTTGTGGGATTTTGTAGGGTTGGTTTTGTTTTATTTGTGTTTTTTTGTAACCAGGGATCCCTCGGGCTTCTAGCATGCTTTTTGACATGGGGTGATGGTCTGTCATCTCTGGTGTGTTTCTAGAGGCAGGGAAGAATAAGGATGCTATGTGGTGATGTTTAATTAAAATGTGGAATGTGTACATTCAGAGGCACGTATTTCATTTGTGCACATATGTAGATGTGTGCATGTGTATATGCCTTGCTGCTAATTGCTCTGAGCCCCTTTCTTGCTTTCCTGTGCTGGCATTCAGTGTTCCCTGTTTGCTACAGGGGAAAGAAAAAGCAGGGAGCACACCGAAATGTCACAGCTGAGAGGGTTTCTGTAATCCTCCAACATATGTTCAACATTAAAGCTCCTTCAGCAAGTCTGATGTGCTCACAGTCATCATGGGACCAGCAGTTAAAGCGCCCCAGTGCTGCCAGGAAAACGTTATCCTGGCCCTAATTGAGAGCGACTTAACTAATGTTTCATTTCCTAATTAGTCCTTGTCAGCCGCTGGAAGGCCGCGGATGCTGCTGGTGGCACGGGGCCCATCGCCGCTGTAATTGAAGTTGTTCTGACAGTCTGGGGCTTTGGGGTGATCCATAAAGTAAGGCTGATGGTTTGGGACCAAATTGGGTGGAAATAGGAGAGAGGGTCAAGCATCAGCTCAGACACATTGTGAGCATGCTCTGCCAAACCTGCATGGTCATGAATCAACTCTGAAATGACAGGGATGACAGAATAACATTGAGGGAATGAGAACATCACTCCATGCTGTGCTCAGTGGGAGTGCAGGTGGTTGGAGAGAGCTAGCCAAAAGTAGCTGCTGGGACCAAATGGAGTGGGGGAGAAGATCCTTTGCTGGAGAGCAGCTAATGGGCATGGACAGGCCAGTCACAAGGAGTGCTGTGCTCATCTTCAGAGCACAGGGCATCAAGAAGTACTTTGCCATGAACTTGGATCTCAGAGCAGTAAAGAACATTCCTTTAGAGGTGTTGGCCTCTTCTTCATCCTTGTCATTCTCTGGCATGAGTTTGGTGGGATGAACTCAGCCTCAGCTCCTTCACATTTGAGCAGCATGGCTGTGTTCTTGCCTTCCTTACCACCACTGGCTGTTCCCTCCCTCTGCTAGGACAGGGCATCCATATGGCTTTAGTGTTAGTGTGCCAGCAGCAGAGCCAACACACAAGGCAGGAGCATCCTCCTGCCATGCTGGTGATGTGGGCACTTGACACAGTGTTACATCAGCCTGGGACAGGGTGCTGAGCTAGTGATTGAGAAAGAAAGTTCTAGAAGCCTCTTCCAGATGGAGAGGATGAGAATCTGAGTTTGAGATCACATTATAGCTCGAAAGAAATGATTTGTGGTTGCTCAGCAGAGGAGTTGTGGTAAACAGTGGACTAGGATGCATCTGGTGGAGGAGCCTGGCTCATCACACAAATCCCAAGAGTTGTGAAGGGGAGCATCTGGGCACCCCTGGACTTGGCAAGCACAGCTGGCAGGCACTCAAAGGACAAGTGGGCAACAGGAAGCCTGCAGGAGGAAAGCAGAGTGTCAGCTCTGAGGTTCACAGGCAGGGCATGATCACTTGCTGGCCTTCTCCAGCCAGCCAACCCCATCTGTCCCCCTTCAGCTCTGTGAAGTGGGGCAGATGGGATAAAAGCCTTTCCAGATGGGATAAAAGCCTTTCCACAGTGGGACTGTGCTGACTGATGGGCCTCAGGTCCCATGGCAGTGCTGTCTGCATGCTGGGCTGTGGCACTTTCGCCTGTGCCTCAAGAAGTCATGACCCTCCCAATGGCGTCTTCAGCCCATGGGACATGTCATGAAGCACATGGACAGAGTAGCAGGCAGTGGTAACAGGGAGACAACAATCCCCTTAAACCAAGATAAATTCCCGCCTCTCTTTGCTGACACTGACAATACTTTGGTTTTTGTCCCTCTAAGGCTCTAGTTTTATCTTAGTCTCCACCCAATGTCTTTCAAGGAAGAACAAGCCATAGAAAATCCTACATGCTCCCAGGATTCCTGCCTTTTGTGGGGGAAGGTGATGGCACTAGCTCTGTCTGGCACAGGGTACCAGGGAAACAGCCCCAGCAGGCCCAGCATGCATAGCTGGGCATACAAAGATCTCAGGTCAGCCCCAGTGCTCTCCAAGGCTGAGTGAGCCTCACAGTCCATTGGGTGAAGTCACACAGTGTGCTGCTGCAGCTACCCTGTAGGGTCCCTAACTGTCCCCAAAACATGGTGGGAGGGCTGTCTGGCCACTCCAGGTCACACAGGCTCTTCCTAGAGTCCACAGGAGCCAGACAAATCTCTGGATGTATGTGCAACTATCATGGTGATTAAGAAAAACTTGAGAAAGCTAATAGGCTCTCTCCTTAATTAACATGTTCAGTGGTCCTGGCTATGAGTGGACAAGCAAACGTGGACTTCAAGCACAGCAGATGAAAGGAGAGGGCTGGCACTTGGCACTACATGGTGTAATGAGAAGGGGAGTTGGAATGTGCTTATCTATACTCAATATACTCATCTTAAAATCATAGAAAAGTTTGGGTTGGAAGGGATCTTTTACAATCATCTAGTTTAACCCCCCTCCAATGAAGAGGGAATGCAATAAACATTTTCTTTCAGAGACTCTTTTGTTTCCTACCAACCCTATGAAGAAAAGAAATAGGCTTTAGAATACATGTGAAGCCTCACTGTGTATGTAATTTCCATAGCAAGCCACCCACACTATGTAGCTTGCTCCTGGCGCCTGCACAGGTGATTTCTCCCTCCATGCTGATCAAGTTGCTTGACCTCGGTGCCCTCTGTAAAGCTGTGAACTTGAAGGCAGCATAATAAATTCCCACCTCATCCCAGGTGCCTGTCAGCCTGAAGCTCCCACAGTAAGGTGAAGGGGGAAAGAGGGGGCTTGTGTCTCTTTACCAAAGCAGGCTGGCTCTCTAATGCCCCATTAGCATACCACACACAAGCATTCAGCTTTTAATTAGTTACGTGGTGTGATAATTAAGTAGTATTTTTCCACAATTTTTCTCTTGTGTGTAGCAGAGGGGAGGGGGGTGGTGTCTGTTGGGGACGGGAGTTGAGGTTGTTTTAACGTTGCAAGTAATTGCAACCCCAAGGAGAAGAAGAAGCAAAATGCAAACTTCCCCTGGGAGAGCTGTGGAAGCCCCATGTTGGGCTCTCTCCTGTCCCTCTTCCCATTCCCTCTGGCACAGAACTACCCTCCTTCCTTCTGCAAAGTGCTCAGAGGATAATAACACATCCTCTGGAGCATCCTCCTCTCCATGTCAATGTATGCACCTTCAGATCCTGGTGGGCTGACAAAGCCTGTCCTCTGGCCTAGACTGACAGCTGTTAGGAAGAGGGGAAGAAGCTCAAGAAGAAAGCTCTGGATGGGAAGAATTGCAGGCTTTTTCAGAACTGGGGATCTGTACACAGAGCAAAAGTGGAATAATTGAAAATGATTTCACAGTGACATGGCAGAGCAGGGTGTTGAGAGCCCAGAGCTAGGAGAGGGGAAGTTCTGCACCATGAAGTGTGTGTCAGATTTGCTGCTGCAACATGTGTGGTAAGGGAAAACAGCTTTCCTACTGTCAGGAACAGCAAGGCCCCATGCCCAGCTGCAGCAGGGCAAGTGTGGCCTCCTCAGCTGGGAATCTTTTACTGGAGAGCAGAACAGGTATAATTGATCCATGCAAAGCAGGGGAAGAAATAAAATAAAGCCTATTACCAAAGCGGCCTGTTGTTTCAGCAGCATGCACGCTGTTGGGCTGCTTATGACAGGGAAGCAGATGGCAATTCTGCGAGCCCTGCACATCCTGGCACATGTGTAAATTCAAAGAGTTACTACATCATGGAAGAGGCAGATGCAAGTTTGTTGGGATATGAAATAAAATACAATTTCATAATGAACTTGGCAGCTATGCCATTCCTTAATCAGTTTGGAATTATCTCCATTAAACATCTTCCCACTTCCCAACAGGAAATTCAAATGAAAATGAACCCTAAAATCTGGTGGGTTCATCTGCTATTAAGCAAAGATTGGGATTGCTGTGATGCAAAGATTGGGATGCATCTTTTAAATAAGCTCCAGGAAAACCTTTGGACAATTATCCAGTGGTTTTCACACAAACAAGGCAACATAAATCTCTTCTGGGCCTATGAGGAGATCACTGCCAACATGACCTAGGGTTTTCATCTGCTAAGGTGACGTCCAGCACGTGGCTTTGCTTCCTTGCCCTGGCACATCAGGCACTCCTGCCTTATCTGGGAGGGAGAGATTTATGTTCTCAGAATGTCAAGCTCAGGAAGTGCTGAGGCACGGGTATATTTTCTCCTTGTAGGAAACCTTTCAGTGGACAGCAGTGTGAGCTCTAACACTGAGTATTGCTAAACTTCTCATTTTCACACCAGTCTGTTCCTAGAGTGGGGACATTTTTTCCAGGGCAGCTCAAAATGAGAGTTTGTGGTAAGTGACACTGTTTTGACTGCTGTGACTTTGCTGCCATGGGGCAAAGCTCAGCTGCTCCAGAGAGCTCATGTCCATGCCATGGAGAGAGGCTTTCTAGGAGGCAGTTTAACAAAGATTAATTGCAAAAATGAAGTGTCAGGTTTCTTGCCACTGCCTTTGCTCACTGTGTCCAAGAGGGCCGAGGGCACACAGGATCCATGAAACTCTCCACGGATGGGCAAGGGAGTTGAACAAAGAGTTGCAGAGCTGTTACACATAATTGAGCATAGGGTGTTGCAAAGGCATTGGAAAAAAGGGTTGGGAAGTTCTGTCGGTGAAAAATGGGAAGGCTTTGCCCTGATAGCAGCTCACTGTCCTGATGCTCATCCCTGAGGGTGAGACCAGTGCTTTGCACCCTTCCTGCTTGCCCAGACCTGCCTCCCAGGTGGGCCAGCACTCCTAACTCCTACCCCACTTTCCCAGTCCCAGACCCATTTTACCCCAAGAATACCACTCCTGCCTAAATGTGTTATATGGAAGTGTCCAATGGGAAAATCATCTGCAATTACCAGAATACTTTTTTCATTGACGAAGCTCGGCTTGGAATTTGGAGTACAAGACATAAAAGACTGATAGAATAGAGCTTGATTGATAGCTGGCATGATTGCAAAACTACAGTACCTGCATCCAGCTAGCTATAAATTGTACCACAGTGCCTATCAGCCAGCTTCTCTTGAAACATTTGATTAGAGCTTCTTTCAGCTACCCTTGGCCCTCCCCAGCTGCTAGGGAAAGGGCTTTTGTGTGAACAAACCTTACGTGATTTGAGCTGAAATCGTGTCCTAAATATTTGAAGTGGCATGAATTGAACACCCACATCTTTTTTTGTGGTCCTGAAAATGGCTACTGGTCCTGAAACTGCAAAATGGTTGAGTGTTTAACAGCCAAGACATAAAAGTTGCTTGCCCAAAATTAAAGGACAGAAGTGCCACAAGATTATTTGCTGAAGAAGATGATTTTTTTTCTTTATTTTGGTTTTCATCTGGGTACTGCCACAGACATTTGAGCAAATCAAGGATTTTTATTATATCCCACATCCTGGCATCCCCGGGAAAGAAGGCAGCTGGTTTCTACACTGAGTTGGAACCTGGCTGCCCTTGTGTCTCATTGGGAAGCCCCATGGTGATGTCACACAAGTACTTAAGAGCGGGAACACAGCACTCAGTAGCTCAAGCATCATTCCACACTCACGAGGCAACACTGGTGCCTTCACATGGCACATCACTTTGACATTGACGTAGCAACTTGTTCCTTCCATGGCAACACTTCCTTGGGGAGTGCCTCCACTGGGCTTTTTGGCATGCTGTAGTGGGGCAATGAGAATTGCCCTGTCCCCCAGAGGAGGTCATTAGCAGAGCAGGGAATTGAACCCCACACAGGTTGCTATATATCCGCCCTTGCCCTTTCCCCTCTAGAGAGAGAGCTCCGGGCTGAAGAGCGTCCCGCCGATGTGAATGTGAGTCACGTTCTGCTAAGCTGTGCACCTATGTGAGAGTACTACCAAGTGTAAATGACAATGGGCAGAGACCTCCCACACAGAGCTTTCAGAGTAGTATTTATTTATTTATTTATTTATTTATTCTCTTTTTTGATAATTTAGTTTAAATCAATGTGGCACACACTGGTATGTTTTCCAGTATAAATTAACACCAAAATGTAGTTCTGTCCTTGTTATGTGTACAGGCTGGTATATCCCTCTGCTTGGCAAAGAGGGCTCCAGGGGCCTGACAATGAAACTTGCCTTGGGGGAACACACTTTTGCATTCACTTCCCAAATTGTCTATTGCCTCAGCAAGCACTTTTTCTTCTACTAATGAGAATAATAAGCTTTTATGTAGAGGCACTTGCAACATGTGTTCGCCGCTGTGAAAGAATTTAGATAGAGGCTTAAAGGAAAGCAAAATAGGGTATTGTCTGGGATATCTCCTTGAGAACAATGTCAGTTTAAGTAAGAGAACTCAGGATTGTTGAGTATACTTGAACTTGGTTGTGGGATTCTTTTGATGGAAGCAGAAATGAAATAAAACCACTTACAGGCTTTAAATCAAAATGCTGGCTACATTTGGCGGAAATCTGTGAATCAAATTATTCTGGTATTTGCTGCTATTAAGAAAAACCTGAATACATTTCTCAATGCTTGATTTCTTTGAGTATTTGAATGGGAAAGGAAGTAAGTGCCACTCTACTTCCATGGAACAGAACTGCTGAGGAAGGAAAGGATTTTCACAAGCTGACTCAAAAGACCGGTGTCCAGCTTGAGGCTCCCAATTCTTTTTCTGATTCCTCCTTTTTACAGTACACATGAGTTTTCATATCAAGACCCCAGAGTGATGATATTACAGCATGACACTCATGCCATATGAGAGGAGAGCACAAGGATTTAGAAGGGGGAATGAGGGGTCTGCCTTTTTCCTTGCAGAACCGTTTTGCAGCCCTTGATGGATCTCTTCCAAATGAAAAGATGCAGGGCCAGAAAGGGCTTGCTGGCTGGTTTTCTTATGGTAAATAGGGCAAATCAACTGCAACCCACTGAGAGCAGTGTGGAGCAGATGAAGGAAAAACTTTAATAACTTTACCAGCATGTTAAAGTTATTAAATTGAAGCTGTGTCAAGGAAGGCTTTCCTCAAGGATCTCTGGAATGATGCAATGGGCACAGCAGTGAGGGAAGAAGCCGCAAACCCTACAGAATTTGGGCTGTGGCCTTGTGCCCTCATGCCCACAGGAAGTGGCTTGCTCAGCACAGCTCACAAGCCTGCTGTGTTTTCTAGGCACTCCAGCTCCAGGAAGGTGCAGATAAATCAGAGAGAATCTCTGCAGAAGCACAGCTAGCATGATTAAAGGGCTGAAGGATTGACTTATTAGGGAAGAAGATTAAAGGAACTAAATATGTCGAGGTTGGCTAAGTAGCAACTTAAGATGGGACATGAATGATAACAATCTACCAGCTTCTGAAGAATTAAAACAGCTAGGAGAGAGAAAGAAAAGGGAGGAATTGGCAAGTCTGGTTCAAGGGGTGACCAGTAACTGACTGAGCATGCAATAATTTTGGTCAAATAGCAAAAGAAGAAAAAGAATCCAAATCAAAATCCTAAACAGCTCATGGGCACTTAAAAGGAAATAATAGACACTGAACTGAACTGAACTGAGTTGCATTTTACATAGATGTGTGTGGTGTGAGCTGAGCCCTGTGCTTGAGCATTCTCCTAGGTTTTGGCTGTAGTCCATCAGTACTCCTGTCCTTGCTATGTCTGTCAATAATTGCTCCTCCTCAGAGCATGGCTGCTAACACATGCAAGGGTTAGAGTGAGAAGGCTGTGCTGGGCACTCAGTCCTCTCTGAGGCCACATCTATGAGGAATCAAAAACAGGAGCTGAGCTGCTGATGTGGGGTGGGGAGGCTGCTCAAGAACACCTTGTGTTCCCCTCCTGTCTCATTGTGGGGATCTGAAGTACTTAAATGTGCCATTAGCTTTGTACCTTTAATTTGCCAGTAGGAGCAAAATCAGATTAAAGATTTCACCTCCTCCTCATTTCCTTCCTGCAAGTTGCATGGCCATTGCACAGAGCATGTGCTGAGCTGCCAGAAATTCTGCGTGTTGAGAAACTTACTCTAAAGACAGCGTGAAATGGAGGTGTCAGAAAGCTTCATGCTGCTAATTAAGCTGGTGTGCACGGAAACATAACTGTTGTCAGGGTTTAATTCTGTATCGTGCCTTAAAGCTCTGTTGATGCAGTTCTTTCCTCCTGCCCTGGAGCCTCCCAGATCTCCTCACCCAGCACTTCTCTTGACAGTTCAACCCATACCCTTTCTCCCCACCACTGCTACATTTCATCTTCTACCCTGTGTAGGTAAGCTTCCCCAAAAAAGCCCCTAGCACATCCTCTGGGTTCTCTGCTCCCCTCTTGCTTAACACATGTCCCCCAGTGCTATTTCCCAGCCTGCCCCTACAAGGATGACAAGCTGTCCCTTGGAAGGGTCCCTTGCTTTGTTGCTGGTAAACCGGAGATGGATCCATGGAGAAAATGAATATATGTGTTTTGGAAAAGTGCCAGAGAGCTGGGTCTTGGCAGGGAAACACCTGGGCTAGACTGTGTTCCAAAACAAGGTCCCTCAGGCACAAGTTTCACTGGTGTCTGTGGAAGTCAGGTATAAAGAGACAGTATAATTTGCAGGATAGAGGGAGATTGCTGTATTTTTGTTCTCAGTAACAGGTGGCACAAGGCCCCCCAAAGGAGGTTGCATTCCTTGCGATACACTTGGGTTCCCAGCCCTCAGCCCCTGTCTGTGCAGGCAGGCTCCCTGGAAAGGATGAGGCTGTGTCTCCTTTCTGTGCTGTGGAGGTGGGGCTTCTTCAGCCCCTGCTCTGCTCTGCTCCGCTCGCCTCTCCTCGCTGAGGTCAAGGCATGTGAATTTAGTGATGATCCAGCACCAGCTACATTGCAGAGGACAGTGGTGGCTTGACCTTGTGGCATTCTCTATAGGTCTTCATAGTCTGCCCTCCACAAGGTATGGATTTCCTAGAATGACAAGGGCTGTAAGGGGGACTTGCTGCCACATAACCAGCGCAAGCTGTATATGCTGCCTCATTTCATGGTGCTGTACAGTCCTTCCACTGAGTCCAGGACCTGGGACACCTCTTGACACACAGGCAGAAATAACCAATATTGCCTGTAATTCCCTGTCACTGTTGGTTATCTATACAAACGACGGAGAGATGCTTGAGAGGTCATGGCAGGCAGGATGTAGTGCCAGCAGAATACAATATGGGGGTGTGTTCCCATACAATAAGTTCTGCACAATTTAAAGCCAGCCCCCCTTCTCCATGTGATTAACTGTACTGCCTGCACCCTCCTCCCTCTGCCTCCCCCCTCTTGCACAAAGGCTGTTTTGCAGAAAACACCGTGGGGAAAGCAGCTTTTGCTAAATGTTTTATAACGTGCCAGGGAACCTTTATCAAACATTTAATCCCAAACCTGGCTTTGAAGCAGGGAGGCATACAATTCCGTAATTAATTTTTTTTTTACCTTCTTTTGCTAATCGCTGATAAAAAGCTTAATTCTATTAACAACTCGACTTGACAAATTGCACCGTTCAACGGAAGCGTTTAGAAATTAATTACGCATTTTATTGCATTAGATCGGATAAACAGGGGAGCGCCGGCTGAGCAGGAGGGGAGCATCAGCGCAGGGCCCACGGGTGGGATGGTGGCCATTTTTTTCACCAGCTCTGAGTGAGCAGTTCACATGGCTGGAAAATCGCTGACAGGACTGTTTTCCTGTTTGTTTGTTCTGGTCTCTGTGCTGATTGCTAAAGTTCCACGTAGGAGAGTTTATTTTTGTAAAGGTGAATTGCAAAGCTATGGTGAAAATTCAGCTAAGCACAAATTTCTGTGTTGAACAGCCTCCAGGGGGGACAGCCAGGCTCGGTGAGTCTGAGGATAATGAGAATATGGGATATCTAAGCACTCTATGAGGTGCAGAAGCAGTGAAGCCTGTGTGGCACAAATGAACAGACCAGGACAAGGGGAAGCCCAGTACCATAATGTGTACATCTGGCAAGGGAACCCCTGGGTTTTTAATATATGTGTGTGCATAGATGTAGATGCATGTGTATATCAGCATGCCTACATACATACACACACATGCATATGCATGTATATATAAATATGTTCTCAAATTCCCTGGTGTAAAATTCAGAAACCATTCCAAGTTTGTTGAAGGCAGTCTGAAACAATGGGGGAGATAAGAAACCAAAATGGCACGTCAGTACCTACTATTCTGCCTGCCCATGGTGAGATTTAAGGCTATTATGATTCAGAATTGCATTAGTGAGTGTCTAGGTTTGAGATGCAGTTTTCACTCTGGGTTGTTTTCAACCTTGCTGACATTTGGAAGAAGATTTCAGTTCATTCCTGTTAACCTGGAATGCATGAATGGCATATCTTCTTAATTCCAGCTTTGCTGCCTGTGTGCTGGGTTGTTTTTTTCTCAACTTTGTTTTTATTTCTTGGAGGCACATCAATAACCTTTCTCCTTGGCTGTAATCCATATAGTTGTGACCCTGATGAGTTTTAGTCTGATTCTGGAAAAGACAAGGAGAAGAAAATGAACTTCATTTCTCACTTCAGCTTCATTTTCCGTTCGTGGGCTGGATAAATGTGGGTGCCTGTAACCAGCTCTGTCAGCTGGTAAGCTTTTTCTCCAAGATGTGCGTGGACCAGGTTGTTTGTGTGCTCTAGGGCAGCTCCTGCTTCCCCCCCAGAGGCTCCATCTGCAGGGTGGGGATGCACAGAGTGGGCAGCAAAGCCCAGAGATGCTTCAGGCCAGGCTGAGCCCTCCCTTCATTTCCCCAGTGAGTCTAGGCACAGCCTCAGGAGAGGGAGGCAGCAGGGATGGCAGTGTCCAGACTGCCCAGGAAAAGATCTGCTCCCATAGGGAGTCAGAGGGTGACCTGCCCACACAGTTTCAGATGCTTGCTTTCAAAAAGCAGCTTGCTCCAGCCTGGTTCTTGGCCATTTTAACTTCCTAGCAGCCCCCACTACAGAAACCAGCCTTATCCTCTGCGGCTGCATTGCTCTGTCCTTCACACGCTGTCTGCAGCTGGTGGCCAGAGCCCTGGAGCAGCAGTCACAGGATGCTCTCCTGACATCTATTTTTACAGTGCTTTGCAAAGACAGTCACTGGGGACTCTGTTAGAGCTGTTCCTGGTTGCAGGAGGTGCAGAGGTGTAGGGAGACAGCTGAGGTGCTGGGGAACAGGGAGGTCATTTATGCTTCCTTGGTGCACATAGCTCTGCAGATGGAGCATTTCCTTTACTTTGAAGGCATCTATCATAATTCTTCAGTTATAGCTAAGTTTAGATTTCCATTCTCAGGCTTATTTTTCGCTTTCTAACCTTTATTAGGAGAAACTAATTTGTTTGCATAGTGAGATGTTCAAAAGCAGATAAGACATGTCAAGAGCAGGAGGGATTTTTTTTTTCTTTTTTTTTTCTTTCCCTCTCTCTCAGAAAATGAGGAATGAGAAATATGCGTGCTTTGGAAAAATCATACATTGAGCTCATCATCTCTTACTGCATTTTAAGTCTTCTTGACTCAGGTGCTCTCTGGCTTGCCAGAGGTTATGCTGCCAATACTCCTACACAGGTATTTTTCACAGGCAACAGCTGGGAATCAGAGGGGGGAACCCTAGAAGGTGCATGGCCGGTTTTAGAGAGCTCTTATTAGGAAGGGGAGTGTGTGGGGAGGGGAGACAAGGGGCTGTGGTAATCAAAGCCAGGCAGAGAGTAATCTAGTTGTGGGAGCATGAGAGAGGCAGAAGCAGATATACAGATGGTGCACAGCAACTAAGAAAAGAAACATGATGAAGGAGTGAAAGAAAAATAAATAAAAGTTAATAGAGCTAAGCAAAAATACTGAGAAGAAAAATATAGTGCTGCTGAAAGAGGGAACAGAATGAACTCAGAGACAGGGAACAGGGATGCTGCTGAGAAAAAAAATATTAACAATGAAAGATAGATCACAGCATGCTAGATGGCAAGAAATAAACAGCAAGTTTATACAATTTCAAGGGAAACGAGTCAAAATGTGTAGAGGGAAAAGGGAGGGAGAGGAAAGAAGTCAAGGTTGGGAAAAAGAAATTCAAAGGCTCCTTCGAAAAGAATAATTAAGTGACTAAGGCATCAGTGCCAAATTACTGTGGTACTCTAGGGGCTGAGGCATTCAGCAATGAAACCTGTGGGGATTGCTGGGGAGGGGGGCTGAACCAAGAGGACCAGAAGACTGGTGGCAGGCTCCCAGCCCATCCTCCCCAAGCACTGCACTACTGTGAGCTGCTGCTCTGGGTCCCTGCACAGCCCCTCTTGGCAGGTGAGGTTTAGGGAAGGCATGTCTGGAAAAAATGGGGAGAGGGAGAAATACATTTACCTCAATAAGCCTTCTGGCTGAGGGGTCTCTGTTACTTTTGAGGCTCTGTCTGCCCTTTCTGAGGTGCTTACCCTTGGCTTGCAAAGCCAAGCCCTCTCTTTTGGGCACAAGGCTAGCATTACACAAGGTAGGAGCTAAGGGGGAATATGCCGCTGATGTCCAGTGAGGCAGGAGGAATTTATTAGTATTTAAAACTAAATCAATGCATTGCATGAAAAAAAATGATCCTTTGCCCTAAATATTAATGTCAATTTGACATATGATAATTTAAATTTAATTTAGTTGCATAGGATTCCTCCTCAGCCCTATGCATGAACGGACAAGTAATTTTGCAACATGACTTCATTCAGCCTCTGTGCTTGCAAAGCCATCAAAACGTGCTCAGCCACAGACCAGGATTTCCCTGTCTCCTTTCTCCCCTGGTCCCCTGCTTTCCTTTACTGCCTTTACTGCTAAGCTTGATGAAGCATGGCAATGACAAATGTGAAAACAGTAAGCAAAAGATTTTCACCCTTGCAGAATGAGCCTTGGCAAAACCACTGCTGTGTTCCTTGCTCAGGTTCCAGGAGCTATTAATAGAGGTCTGCAAAGGTTTATTAATTATGCTGTTATACTGGATCTTCTTCAGTATGAGCAGTGTGCACATTTTGTTCTCATTTCCCCATGTCTTTCTGTCACCTGAATAGACCTCTGCCAGGGCAAAAAAAATTTTAAAAGAGAAGGAAGCAGCATACCCAGGCAGGCCCTTTCCGACGTGCCTATCGTACGCCAGTGCACCCAAAAGATCTTTGTCCTGAGAACTCAGCCTGTGCTGACACTGCAGTTGTAGCCGGGCAAAACAGGAAAACTTGGTGTCCTCAGGGTGTTGTGCAAATCAGACTTTCTTTTGAATTCTGCTTGGTGTCAATTGACAGCTGCCTGGAAAACCCACCAGGTGAAACACGTCTGTAAGAGTTCATCGTTTACAGGCCTGATGCGTAGAAGTGCAGCTGAGCATCTCAGCTTCCATTAATAGAAGTCAACATGACCTGACAGGACTTTGATCTCCTGCAAATAACACCAGGTTTCAGCAGGCCAGAGGTGGCTCTAGGGCTTTGTGGGCAATTTACAAGGGACTGCTCGGGTCCCTTCACTGAAGAGCTTAGCCTTTAAGAGCATGATCCTGTAAATCGGTGCTTAGGCAACTAGCCCATCGGGTTTAATGGGATTACTTGCGTGAGCACGGCTTTGTGAGACAGTCATGAGGAGTGGTGGAAATGGATGGAGCTGCAACATTGCTGCAGAGCATGAGGGGAATGCCAACAGCCCTGGGAATGCATCTATTGCCCTCACAGGGTTGTGGTTGGTGCTACTTGGGAGGGGGAACACCGTTTGTCTTGCACGCTGCTGGAGTCTGTTGATGGCTAGATAAAGGCAATGGGATTGGGGCTGTTTGGGCAGGGAGGATGCCAGAAAGGTCATCAGGTGTATTGGAGTTGAGGAAACATGCGTGATGGATGGAGAGGGAGACACGGGGGAAGGTGCAGACAGGCACAGCTGAGAGCAGTGCCAGGACCATGACTGATGGTTTCTAAGGTGGCTGAAGCACCACCAAAGTGAGACAGAGGGATATTCATAATTATTTTGTTCCAATTCAAAAGCAAATCTTTAATTGATGATGTTTGCATCCTTCTGCTGTCCCTCTCTGCAAGCACAGTAGTTTAGGTAGAGCAAATACCCACAAAGAGGATATTGCTATTATGAGTATTTCTGTCAAAGGTGAATTTGAAATGGTCTTTTGGATGGGGAAATTTGCATTTTGTGCTGCCAACTATTGTCTGAGTCATAGGTTCTGTTCTTTGCTGGCCCTTAATTAGCTGAGTCAAGTTGGATAAATCACACACTAATTTACCTACCAAAATCCTTGAGTGGCCCACCCACAAATAGGTGCCATCTCAGTCTGACTGGGTCACTTCTTGAGCCTCTCAGTGCATCATGCAGGCCATAAGCTTTGCTGAGAAGCACTGGTGGTGCTGGTCTGCATTTCCACAGCTCTTCACATAAGCTCATCCTCAATCCATACTCAAGCCTGTACATTTTCCAGTGCTTCCATCATACACGTGATTTGTGTTGTGCTGATTTTGTTAGTGATGCAGATGTTACAGTCCGGTGGTATGTAGGAGGGAATGGTGGATTTTACAGCTGACTGCAATATTCACAATATGTTTAATGTGTGAGGAAAAAATTATTTGCTGCCAGAAAATACATCAATAATCCCAAAGAACAAATAAGCATCAGAGACAGATATTTCCTTTGCTATCACAAAAATGCTAGCTTTCATCAGACGCTTTTATTTTCTCACTCACTTTGTAACTCATAAGTGGGTTTGGTCAGCAGTACAGCTTCCTCCTGATTTCAGTGAGGAAAAAAACCACTAGCTATAGCCCTGCAAGCTATTACCTCTTAAAGCACCATTTGACATGAGTTTCAAGTGCTGTTTAGCTCCAGGTTTTGCAGAGTTCTGTGATGTCTGTCCAGGAAACCCAGTAATGTTCTCCAGATGGCATTTTCTGGAGGATGGCATCCACTTGCTGTGGATGTAATTTCTGTGTCCATAGGGATGGGCAGGGAGAAAGGACAACTCGGCATCCCCCTTTCCCTGGCAGCATTAAAGGCATACCCCCTTCCTGCACTGCACATCAACATGCTGCCTCTTCACTGTCCCCGGTCAATTTGTCATGCCCAAGGACATCCTACTGTCTCCCCTGCTCCCCCTCCTCTTCATGCTGCCAAGTTTTCTGCCAGGTTGGCCCTCTCACATCACCCCAACAGCTGGTTGGCATTCTGAAGTCTACAGAATCATTTCTGTTGGAAATGCTCATGGTCCTCCCTGCTGCTGGGGGTGGAGAGGACACCACGAGAGTCCCACCAAAAGCTGGACATTGGTACAGCCACACTGGAGCTGGCAAGCTTTTCTTCCCCTTTCCTCCCTTCAGCCTTGGTGGTTGGGAGCCTTCAGGATGCTGGTTGAGGTGGCTGTGGTGTCCTTGAAGCTGGTGGCTTGGGGTTCATGCTTCCAGGCTGAGCATGGGCCCCGAAGGGATCTCACAGGAAGCCAGATGCCATGCTCATCTCTGCACTTGCCTCTCTGCCTGTGTGTGTGTGAGCTTACAGGGTCGGCACGTGTGCTCGGGCATGGAGGAGGGGGAGGTGCTGGCTGTATTTCCAGAAGTTCTGGAAAAGAGGCACGGGCTGCCTCTTGAGGGCCTCCCTCGTCAATGTGGTGCCCAGCACCTGGTAGCTTCCTCAAAGAAGTCAGGTTCAAGACATCTAACGTTGGACATGCAGCATGAGGGCTGGGAAAAGCAGACCAGGAAGCACATCCTCCTCTCTAGGAAAGCTGCTGATTTTTCTGTCCTGCGTATAGAAGTAGGAGGGAAGTGATCCATGCAGATGAGCAATACGCAGCTCTTGGGAGGGATGTGTTTGTTACCTGAGGTGCACGGGCACCCCAGGCTCTCCATGCTGGAATGCCTGGATTGGTACATCTGCCTTCCCCAGGGAGTAAATGCACTTGGCAGGGCTGGCCTGCAGGGAGTGCCTGGTTGGGCACACGCGTGGGGCTGTGTGGGGGGTGTGCCACCCTGTCCTCTGCACGCGTTTGCCAGCGTGTGAAGTGTGCACACATTCCCTGCCTCTAACTACGGGGATTGTTAATCCTGTTTATAGCCAGCAGCAAGATGGGCAAGGAGCCGCTTAACAAGAGCTGACACATGAAAAAAATCAGGCTTTTGTCTCCATTGTACATTAAACAATTCATGAGGTTTGGGGTTGAATAAGACATTTAATGAACATTGGCCTGTTCAGGCTGCCTGCAGCTGGTCATTTCTCACCCAGGGCTGGGTGCTTTTAAAGGCAGAAGAAGGAGACATGAGCTTTGAGTTATAAAATTTTAACAAATAAATGGCATTTCCTACTTACCTTAAAATGGAAAAATAGGGAGGAAAGCTAATAGCTGTGTTTTCAAGTATCTGGAATAATGGCAGGTTTGTAGACACGGTGAAAACCTAGCTAAACTGAAGTGAGGATTCTCTGTGAATGGCTTTATTTATTTATCACTGAAACTATTTGTTCAGTGGTACAGGATTGGAGCCAGAATCCCTGCTTGTTTTGCAGCAGGCACCTTGTTAGTTCTCCTCTTAGATCTCACAGAAGCACACAGGGTGGAGTAATGAGAAGAGAATGATTAGGAAACAGATCAGACCTTGTAAGTTGGCTAATTGGGAGTCAGAAGAGGAGGTGACTGAGAAGACTGGGAGACCTTTGCCTGTGGTTAAATGGATGTGTGTTTACCTGTATCCATGTCATCTTTGCTATTATAACATTTTGTTATTTTATCCGTGTCATCTTTGTTATTTTATGATCTTACTTATGTAAGATCACTTCCCTTCACTCTAAAAGAAGAAAGTAAAAGATAAATATGATTACACATTTTAAATGTTCAGAAATATCACTTTATGGAGTCACTATTATGTTGCTGTGCTTCCACTTGATTCACTGTACCAGTTTCTATGGTGCCAACAAGAAGGATCAGATTTAGCTTTCACAGCTCTTCCTCTCTGTAGGGTCATGGAATATGAAGTAGTAGGCAGCTGGATTCACTACTCTCTTGGTCTTAGACATTAAGCACCAGCACTGATGCAACCAGCACTGATGCAACCTTCCTGATGTCACTTTTTGGCTCTTGGGATGTGGCTTTTGATTGAGCTCTTGGTGAGAGTTGTCCTCTCCTGGTCCACTTCTCTACCTGGAGCCCAGGTGGGACACTGCCAGTGCCTCAGCAGAGAGGCCAAAGGCCAGGTGGACCTGCAGGCACTGGTTGCTCTGTGACCCCTGCATATGATCTGTCCAGACTGGAACCCAGAGCTGAGGCAGCTGCTGGGAGAGGGTGTGCTGACACTGCCAACCGAGTACTGCAGCTGAATTTGCTTTTGGGGAGTCTTTCTTTGCTGCTGGCTCAGAGCACAGCTGCTGATTTCCCATACTGAAGGAAGCAGTGAGGTTGCCTTTCCCTCCCTGGTGCACTCAGACCCCCTGTTCCAGTGCTGGGACACAGGCTGGCAGCCCAAAACAGATGGTGCTGTTTTATGCTCAGCCTGCACCACTGCCCGAGGCAGACAGCAGGCGCATGCACTCCCATCAGATGATACAGGAGAGGGTATCTCAACATGATGCTTTTTCCCATCTATTCAAAGTGGAGAGCAGCCCAGCCTTGGGACACCAGTCCAACTGGTTCTCAGCAGCATAATTCTGTTGGAAAGGAACAACTTTGCTTTGAAAATCCTGTTTATAATCCCAGTCCAGCTTTCACTACAGCAGCAGGGGGCTTTTGTTTTGGCCTGCCTGTAATACTGAGGCATTTTGCTCCAGAACAAAGAATCCTGTTATAGCAACAATCTCTATTAGTGCATATTAATGTGCTCAGTTTGTGTAATCTATTTTACCATGTAATTTATTTTAACATTTATTTTAACGCTTTCTACCTCTACACTGAAATAATAACAATCTCATCACCTGTCTGTGGGAGGAAGCTATTTAGGATATTTAACCTTATGTGCTCTGGCATTTAGTTCACTGTTTAGACTTGTAGCCTTTAAGCATGACAGTCTTCTTTTTTTTTTTTTTTGTACGGCAGCCTGATCCAAACTACAGCTCTATAAATAGCCATTACTACTAATGCATCTAATACGGTATGGAAAATTGATGTGAGTTTAAAAATGTTTTGAAGAGGAAAAATGCAGCATGATATGGGATCCTCAGTGGTCTCGGGGATCATAGTATTGGTTTTGCATTGCAGTTATCTTCCTCACTCCTGCAGGTCTTCATGTCCTTTAAATCACATGTTCCTCAAATCAGGAGGGGGATCAGCAGTGTCCTGGTCTCAGTGGAGGAGCACAGTCAAATGGTACAGAATGCCATTTTCTTTGGATGTCTTCTGACTCAAGTTGTTACTGCAGATCTGTATGAACTTGCCTTTGAGGTCTGATCAGGTCATGTTCCAAAGTGTTGCTGCTTCTTGGCTAGCCCTGGACACCATAATTTACAGATGCAGTTGTGAAATAATCAGCTTTAAAGTTGCTTCCTTTCACCAAAGAAATGCCTGCCCTCAAAGACAGAGGTGAGAAAGTAGAGCAGGGGATTACATGGGAAGATGATATGCCATGCACAAACATACAACAGCCTCAGGCTTTGACACCAAGTTATTGTGCTAATGCTATGCTCGTTGGTACAGTGATGCTTTGGAAAGGCAGCGTCTTTTTGAGTGGGTCAAAACTGTGGTTGATTGTTTTCTAATCCTGTAAAACTAGAGTTATAAGCTCTGTCTGATCCTTCAGTGCCATGAGATTTGTAAGCCATAAGCTTGATTCCCAGAGAGGCAGGAACTCTTTGAAGCACAGTTGTGTCAGCCAGTTGGATGCCCTTAGGTCCTGTCACTTGGGAGCTTGCACCTGAGGAGCTGGAGAGGGTGATCAGAGCAGAGACCCTGTGGCTGGGTAGCTGAGCCCTGTAGCTGTAGCTGAGCAGGGCTGAAGCTGCCTCCCTACCAAGTGGCATTTGCTCAGTCAGAACAGGACTTGCCACATGCCTGGGCCTTGGCCATACACAAGCTGAACCCGAAGGCACCAGGGAGACTTTGCTCAATTGTAAGTGGTGGATCAAAGCTAACTTTTCCTGTATGGGACAGTGACATCTGTACAGGCTACAGTCTGTATTCTGGTGTCAAGACTGGCGAGAAACATGGCTGAACTGGTTTTCAACTTTGCTGCAGGAATCGTGGAAAAACATTTAGGATTAAGCCACCTTCAGACAGGAGAATGACAGCACCTTCCACTTCACATGAAAGCATCAGGCAGCCTATCGCTCTATCCACCCTTTGCTGTATATTTTCTCTGTCTCTCTCTTTCACCCCACCATATGTGGCACGTTGGATGTGCTGCCTCCCCCTCCTGTTTTCTGCCCCAAGGTTGTTGTGAGCTTGAGAGTGATGTCTGGTAACGCTCTTTATTGCACATAGTACAGAGAAATATGAGGATGGCAACCCTACAAGAGCAGATGGCTTTACATGCCTGGATCTGTTTCCTCAGACAAAGTAGGATACTGCGAACTGGTGTTCATTTCACTTGGTAACATCTACTTGAAATATTGGTGGGTGTTGAACCATTTGGAGAAGCAGGCAGGCTGTTACAAAGATTCTCGTGGGCAGGGTAGAGTGAGGGTGTGTAGGTGATGGGAATCCTGCACATTTCTGGTAGAGTGTCCCTTTCTGGAGGAGAGGACAGGGTGCTGAAAGAAAGAAGTTGTAAAGAGAGGGGAATCTCTGTACTCCACTGCATGCAAATGTGTGCCCATGTCCAGGAAGGCTGGCTAAGAGTAAAGGGACTCACTGTTCAGGAGGGGTCAGCTGTGGAGTCAGTTTGGACACCTCAGGCATGGACTGCAAAGGCCCAGTTTATCTTGTTGGGGGGTGTACACACAGTACACAATAAATATATTCTCCAGACAATCAACATCCACATTCAGCAGAGAATACAACACGGCAGTTTTTGTAGCACAAGTAGGAAGAGGCCTCTGCACCATGCATTTGCAGGGTAGTACTTCGAGGAGCAGGTGGGGGAAAGGTGAGGAGATAAAGAGACAAGCAAAGAGCAACGTTGTCTCTGTATGCAGAGAGAGAGCTCACTAATGGGAGGAAAGAGAGGGACATGGGTGAACGTGTGGGGGACAGAAAGGATTAATCAGAGCAGGAAGGAAGGGAAAGGAAGATTCACAGGACAGGGATGTCAGAGGGAGTAGCCATAGCTCTGGAAGCCCTCTCACCTCATCCCTGCTTCGCCCTGCATGACAATGCTGTCCCCTTCTGTCAGACAGGAGTCTCCATCATTTCAGCTTGCTAGCCAACCTGCTCCATGTTAATGCATTTCTGATAATTACCATTTTTCAGAACTATTTTGACTGTTAAAAAATGCTGTTTTTAAAATATAAGCTGATTAAAAGAGACTGCTCATTAGCATAAGCTCCTTGCTGTTCAGCCCTCTTCCTAATTAAAAGCACTCATCTGTGGAGACCTCGATTCTCCCCTGTCCTCTGGGCTAGCTTTTTGGACATTTTTCCCTGGCAGTTTGCTTTATTTTGCCTCATCTTCCTTTTTTTTAGTTTCCTCTCCAGCAGATTTCTGGCAAGGGTGGAAGAGGATTCAGGCAGGTGGAGGCTTAGGTATTTAGTACCAGATGAAAACTAGAATGAATATGCTGTTCCTTAAAGCATCCTCTTCTGTTTATTGCTGCTGGCTTGGGAGCAGAGCAGCAGCACGTTGGCTCCCAGGTTCTTGGAGATGCACCTCACAGGGCAGCTATCTCCTCCGGTCTAAACAGCATTAGGCTGGTGGCATATTTGGATGGCAGATCTGTAATGCAAATCCAGAGGTGCTGGTGGCTGTGCAGCAGGTGTTTATTTCTCTCTCATTCAGCACTAAGCCAAGGTCCCAGCAAGGGATCAGCTGCCTCTGTGTTGTGGGGAAGGCAGCATTATGATGAGCTGCAGAGGTCCCCACCACAGAGCCACGTGATGGCTCTAAATGTCTGTAGCCTCAGTACTTCAGAAAATTTTAGCTCAAAGAACTGTTTTCTGTCTTTCTTAGTGTTCCCCAATGGTCCTGAATTAAATGAAGCAGCCTACCTCACTCCTCCCCTCAGTGTTGCCCATTTCTAAGCAGCTGCCGTGTTTAGCCCTGAAGTGGCAGCATTTTTGAGGCCGCTGAGGTCTGTCACCCAGAGGGCCTCTGGAAACTTCCAGCAGAACTTGAAGGCCCTGCAAATGATACTCCATACCTTCTAAATCCTGGTCACTAAATAACTGAGGTAAGGATAGTGTTTAAGCTGTCCCAAGGCAGTCTGGCACTCTAGCCAGCTTGATCGGTAGGAATTTACATTTGTGCGATGGATGAGTTGCTTGCTGGTCCTCTGCAAATGTTCAGAAAGAGGGGAACTTGCTGACATGTATGGACCCAGCTCACCAGCATGTGTGGAAGGAGGAGATTTCTCCAGACAGTGTTGTTTAGAAGTCTATTCACTGCTTTTATCTTTCCATGCTACGGATTGAGGGCAGACCTTGAGATACTCCCATTTGCTTCCCCAAGAAGAATTTCTGTGGTTCACCTGTGAAATACAACGGATGACTACCATCAGCAAAAATCTGGTTTCTTCATTTCAGGATGTCCTTCCTCAGGTACAGTCACATGTCACTTGGTGCCACTAAAGGGAAGGGGCTTAAAGACTCTGCTTGTGAGAATGGCTTGGACATAAATTTTTGTTGAAGCAAACTCAGGACTGGCTGTCCAGGGACCTGTAACCCATCATGGGAATAACTAAAAGACAGCAGACATTTTCTTCGTCCTTGTTTTCATTCTATCCTTGCTCAGGATGGATTGCATAGGAGCTGTGACCAGGTTTGGCTCAATATCCCTTCTCCCCATGCTTTTTCAGTGTCTTATGCTTAGCCCTGCAGGAGCTGACACTACTGTGGAGAAGTGAGACTGGCGTCTAATTTGCGTCATGCCTCAGCAGCTATAGTCTGACTGCAGGCTCTTTCTTCCTGGGGTTCCTCTAAAAACCAGAAAAGAACAGCTGATTTTCAGTTCTGGAGGGGATTGGGGATGACTGGGAGGTTAGATACTCTGGGGTTAATGGTCATCTCTTTCACATCAGCTCTCCGCTGGTGGAAGTCCATTGATTGTAATGAAATGACGCCTGATTTACCATGACAGTCAGAAAAGCATCACTCTCAGTTTATTTATTTCCTTTAGGACTGAAAAATGAAACCCATCTGAACTGAAGGGGAGAATGCACAGTCACATGAGAGACTTATTCCACTAAAAAGAGATGCCCTTTCACACAGGCTCCACACCCCACCCTTGGCTCCAACATCCTCCTTCCCTGCTTTCTCACACTGATCTGTAAATCCCCTGTTCAGATGTACATACTGGAGGTGGATGATGTTGTCTCTTGCTTATATATATGGCACTTCAGGAATAACTTGACAGAAGTTTGTGGCACTGCAGCAGTCAGGCCCCAGGTTCAGCCAAACAGTGGCTGTAAAATCCCATTTAAAAGGTCAGGAGCAATGTTCTTAGCACTCATATTTCACCCTTCTATGTATCTCTTTGACTTCCTTGACTGTCTTTTCAAAGCTGTCAGCCAGGCTAAGGTCTTACCTGAAATTCTGAAGTAACCTGAAGTGGACAGCCTGAATAGCTGTAAAGGTCAAGACAATGCCTTGGCTCTGGTGAAGGGCCAAAGTCACTTCTGGTTTCACTCAGTTGCTTCAACATTACACCAGGATGACTTTTGTTTAAAGTAGTGGCTCTACCTTGTCAATCAATAATCCACCCTCACCTTTGCAAAGTTGGATGCATGGTACTGTCCTGCTTTCATAGGCAGGGAAATTGAGTTGGAAAGTCCAGAGCGGGACAAGAGTTTGCATTGAGCTCTCCAGGACATCAGACTTGCTCTGGTATGTTGCTTTTCACCAGCAGAACTCGTAGTGTCCTGCAAAAGCAGAATGAGTGTCATTATCTTAATTCTGTAGCTGCAAAAACTGAGCCATGTTGAACTGGATTTGGAAGGAGTTGCCAGGGCTAGCACAGTGTGTCCTCCAGAGCTGCCCTGATGCCTCCAGGTGCCAGACCCAGTAGGCATTAGACTAGGCCTGGAGTATGCCCTAGCTCTGAAATCCTTTAGGAGGGTCATGCCACCTCTCTATCCTTTTTCATCATGCAGTGGCCACACCACACTTGTAGCTAAGAAAACATAAAACAGGAAGGAAAACTTAAATGGAAAAGAGCTGGTCTTGCTCTTCCCCAGCCTCAGAAGCTCTCCCTGAATGGCAACCCTAGAATTCTTCTCAAAAGTGGGGAAAACATGTCTCCCATCTCTCTCCCATGTGTGGGGCAGCTGTGGGTGCTGGTTTTTAAGAGAGTGCATTGCTGTCACAAACAGGTATGCAGAGCACCTTGTTCCTGTCAGCCATGGCAGAATCAGTAGATCTTCATGGTCTTGTGGGTGCAGTCCTGAAAACAAAGTCAATTCCCCTGCTTCTGGGTATCAGTGGGTCCAGCTGCTCAAAATCAAGCTGAATTTCAGCCTGGAGACAGAAGAGGCTTTAGGGCAAACAGTCAGGACTTTGCTCTTCAGTGTTGCCCCAGGATCTGTCTGACTTTGTCTTGCTGTCAAACCATGTTTCTTTGACCTTACAGAGGCTGGGCAGGAAGGTTGATCCTAAGGACTTAGTTTCTCATGGGTTTGCACATGTCTGAAACTGGCCATCATGGTGACAGTGTGTTCTGGAGGGAAAATGGGAGAATGGCAGGCAGTGCTGGTTTGAAAAGGTGCAGAATTTTTTACAGATCAGGAGTTTTAAACTCAAGCCATAGGGTCTGAGTAATTTTAAGTCTTATGAGAACCCTGCAGGAACTGTTGCTCTTTCTCATAGTAACAGCATTTCCTCCTGACCCAGGGTACTTAAATATTCTAATATTAACTCTAGAATAGACAAGTATTTCTAGATAGATAGATCCAGAGAAGGATATTTATCCAGAGAAGGATATTTTTTATTTTCTGTCTAGAGTCAGCAGTCCCCATGGGCATCATATATTAATCTTAGGGAGCTGTGATGGATGGAAAAGTAGGTTGCTCTCTGCAGTGAGGTAGTTTGTACAGGGGGAACTTCAGAAGTTCCCAGACTGGAGGGGTTGAAAAGTAATGGGTGCTACAGGATATCTGGGTGGGTAGGGGGTAGATGCTCTTTATCACTTGGTTTGGGACAGATTGTTCATTTCTTCTTCCCTCATTTGCTAAATTCCTACATATTAGAAATAAGGAAATGAGATGGGCATAACAGCGATAAAATTAAAAGTAATTTCCAAAGATGAATTTCAATTAGACCAGAACCATTTAGGTCTGTCCAACAAAGCTCTTCTCTCTCATGTGAGACTTAATGAAATGCTTCTGTTTGTCCTGTCTGGTGTAGTTTCTCTTCTCATGCATTCAGCAAGGCTGTCTGCTTCCTCTGCTGCCAGGGGCCTCCTTCAGCTCTTATACAAGTTATTTCTTATCCTCTCTGGTAACAGCTCCCTCTCCAGTCTGACTAGAGATGGGACTCATATGAGGGACAGAAAGAGTTAAGCAGTGAACAGAGAAGTCATCTAAAAGCAGGGAGAGGGACTCTGGTCCTCTACAAAAAAGTGTGCTGTAGTTGCTAGGACTGGCTCCCAGCACCAACTTTGTAAGTCTGCCCCCTCTTTCAGGCATCTAGGTATCTTCCTTACTTCAAGAAGGGAATAAAACTCCAGACACAAACCAAAACAAAAAGCCTGACATCAGATCTAATTAATAATAATAAAAAAGCCAATTTCACAGCCCATTACACCTCGTAGCCAGGTGGGGGGTAGGAAGGTGAGGAGGAGGAGGGACTTGAAGCAACATGGGCGGGTGTGTTTGTGGACCTTATGAAAGAGATGGGGCGATGGTGGCTCACACAGTTTCCCTGCCAGACGTATAGCTTTAGGCTCCATTAACCCAGAACCCAACAGAAGGTACCATAGCCAAGGGAAAAATCTTTTAAAATGCCGACAGTATCATTTTGCTTCATTAGCAGGGCTCCTGCGTGCCTCCTCCTCTCTTCGCTACCACTATGACCCCCTCCCTCCCATGCCCCCTCCTCTCCCTCTCTTTCCGTTTCGTTTAACTGAAGGCAATTCATTTCGTTTTAATTAATTTTTACTTGCAGCGTTATCACCCCAAGTATAAAGGCAAAAAGTTGTTTTTTTTAATTACAAAGCTAACGGCATTAATTACCAGTACAGTAAATGCATCAACGCATGGGAGCCAAGTGGCGTTTGGAGGCACTGAGGCAGTGAGCGCCTGTGACAGCTGCAAAGGGTTTGGTGGGATTTTTTCTTTTTTTCTTCTGGCAGCCTCACCACAGTAGAGCCTCGCTTTGAGTAAAAAACAGCCTGAGATTTTTAAAACCACAAATCAACTCAAGCCACCCACTGGAATATGGCATCTGGAAGGGATGAAACAGAGCATCCTTAAACTATAGGGCTGGAAGGGACAGGAAAAGATCTTTGTCCCAAAACAGATGCCAGTAGACCTGTTTCAGTCTTGATGGATGTCTGTTACATCTCAGCATGCACAGGGAGTCTATGTCCCACTGGTCTGGTAGTTCATCCAAGTGTCACCCTTGTTTCCTAAATGGATCCTTGTGCACAGAATATTTGCAGAGCTGTGATGATCTGGGCAAGTGGAGATGACTGTAGGGAGCTGACTGTGGGCTCTATCCAGCCATGGAAAGTGAACCCATCTCCAGAGGATGAAAGTGACCCTTTGCTTCAGCTCTGAATGGATCCTGAGGAGTGACCATAAACCCCAATACTTTGTGTTAAAAAGAAGGGATTTGGTAGAAGGGATTTGCACTTTCTTCTGACATTCCTGGTGGTACATCAGGTGCCACAGGAACCTGATGTCTCAGGGAACTGGGCTTGGAGAAAGAGGTGTCAACAGCACTGGCAGTGGTAGGAGAAGAGCTCTCGGCTCTCCATCTTGAGCTATTAAGAGGTATCTTAGGTATCTTGGCTGTTTCCCTTTTTTTTTTTTTTCCTAAGAGGAAGGTGTAGAATCAGTTGAGGGAGAAAGCTGGAATGTGGCCTTGTTGCAGTGTGCTTGGAACATGGAGGTGGCTTTGCTTTTGCCAGACAATGGGTAACCTTTGGAGAAAGGGAAGGATGGTACAGGAAAGGCACCTCTGCAGTCAGTTGGGGCAAGCAGAAATGGTACAGTGTGAGAGTTGCTTCTGCTACTCTGTTACTCCCATTAAGTTTGGGATAAACTAGCAAATCCTAAGGAGTGGAGGGGAGGGCAGGCCCCAAACTTAAGTGCTTGTGTTTCCTGATCCACACTTTGCTTTGGCCTGTTTCTGGCTCAAACCTTGTCTGCTCTTGTCATGGCAAAACCTCTCTTCTGATTTGTAAAAGAAGTCTCATTCTAACCCTCTCTGAAAGGGTTGGAAGATGTCTCTTTGTATGGCCTTGCCTTTAAGTCAGAGCCTGACTGTGAAAGGACAGATATAAGGAGTGAAAATTACCCTAATGAAATGATGTCTATCATTTTCTTATTCCAACCAGAAATTCTGTAGCACAGAACATAAAAAAAGAGGCTTAAAAAAAAAAAAAGAAAAAAAAGGAACTTATTCAGAAACAACCTGAAGGCAAAAAGTTATGAAATTGAAACCCAAAGAACCAGCAGGGAAAGTGCTTTAAAAAAAGTCCCTTATTAGAGTCACAGAAGGTAGCGCCATGCCCCCACATGAAAAACAAAATAAAAACCTGGAAGCAAAAAGGTAAGAGAAACTCATGCACTTAAATACCAAGTTATGTTGGTTTATTCAAGTCAGATAAAGAATACTTTAAAAATTGGATATTCCATCCGAGTGATGCTAATAGAATGGAATATAAAATGGAGCACTGAGATGTGAAATACAGATTAAGAAAAAATTTGAGGAACAAATAGCCAAAGATAACACAAGCAATGATAAATTCTTTACATACCAAGAGTAGTCAGCCCCAGGGGGAGTCAGTTAAAGAGGTAATCAGGATGAATAGAGATTGCAGAAAAGACTTGGTCATTAGTAGAGGGGAGAAGAGAACCCTGAATACCCCAGCATGCATTTTGCAGAGAAAAAATGATGACACTGTCCTTGGGTGATGTGTGAGTAATAATGAAACTGTGTGCAAAATGGGGCTGTAACAGATCTCCAGGTTATTGCAAAGGGACTCCATGCTGGCAGGTACCAATTTTGACTTTCAGTGCTCCACAGAAAAATTTCTATTCCCTGATCATCACCCCAATACCACCACAGATTCTGGGGGAAGAAGCAACCTGAAAAGAGCAGGTATGAAATGTGAAGCTATACAAGTAGACTGCTACTAGATGAAATCCCTTAATAGGTTCATGGGAGGTCATACCATGTTCCAAAATTAAAATCAAAACCTGGAAACAAAAAGGAAATAGGAACAAGTGCAGTCAAATGCCAAATTTCATGGGCTTATTCACATTTAATAAAAAAAAAAAAGGAAAAAAAGGAAAAGAAGAAAAGATTATATCACGGGCATAAAATGTCTGGGGTTTTTTGTTTGTTTTGGGATTTTTTGTTTTGTTTTGGGGTGTGCTGTTTGTTTGTTTAGTTGATGGAGTTTTTGTTTGGTTGGTTTGGTTTTGGTTTGGTTTGTTTTGGGTTTGGTTTCGGTTTTTTTGTTGTTGTTGGTTTTCTAGTCTATTTTAATTTTTGGTGGTTTGGTTTGGTTTTTGGGGTTTTTTTGTTGGTTTTTATTTGTTTTTTAATGATCAAGTCTTCATCTGTACTATCTTAATCAGTTCTGGTATTCCCCTTTAATTGTTGCTGTTAGTTCTGCCCATTCCAAAATGCCCATTTTTTGTTACTCACATTAGACTTTGGGCTGATTTATTTTTTCTGTTGTCATTTCCAAAATGAGGGGCATTGCTCTGTCCTGTAGCCCAGGAGCCTAGCAGGCCTCTGCCCAGCATCCCAAAGCATCACTGGGTGTACAAGTTGCAAATTCAATGGAGGAGCAGAATCTGGTCAGGAATCTGTTGAAGATTAGAGTCTGGGGAGTTGATTCACATTCATCAACATACTGTGATACTTCAAAACATTCTGTCTTCTCTACCTCTTCCTTTCTTCCTTTTCTAAAAGCATTTCCATGAGCATCATTGGATTTCTGCCATAGCTGACCTTAGGTATGATTTTCAGCTTAGTTGCAGGATTGTCCCTCCCCTCTCTCCCCTTCAGCTGTCCTCCCCTCCACCTCCAGCCCATGCCTGTGATCTGCATCCCAGTCACCTTGCATGCATTGTTCCACATCCTTCTCCCTTTTGCATTTATTTATTTATTTATCTTCCCTGGGGTTGGAAATGGGGAAAAATAAAAATAAATATGCAAATGAAAGGGAAAAAAAAACTGAGAGAAATTTAATTAAAATGTGTGTGTTTCTTTCCCTTCGAGTGCTTTAGGGTGGAATAGCAAATTCTTAAAAAAGAGAGCACTCAGAGTAAGGTTAAAGAGCTGGAAACTGATTACATGCAATTGAAAATGAAAGCAGGGAGGGGGTGGTGGAGATGTAGCATATTGAGATAGGTAAAGGGCTCAGGGAGACTCTTGCTGGTGAGGGGGCATTTTTCACTGTGAGTTACAGCCAAGCAGGCATTGCATATGAGGTCTGTAACGGGGTTTCAGACATTTTGCATCAGGAGAGAGGCAGGGAGAAAAGCATTTTACTTTGAAGAGCAATATGAAGAGGGCACCTTGCAGATGAGAGCTGGGAAAAAAGGCAACAGTCAGGAAAGACAGAGGAGTGGGGGAGAGCCACCACCTTCTGGTTTGTATCTGTAGATCTGCCATACCCCCATAGAGGACAGGACTGCTAGAATTCTTGAGGGTAGGGAGGGGAGAGAGAAATAAATAACTGAGCCTCATACTTTATGCAGGACCTGCAATCACTGGTTCTGAGCTTGATCACAGCCATAGCTGTAATGCATCTGTGTGAAGGAGAAGGTGAGGTTGTTGGGCTGTGGAGTTGTGCTTCAACTTATTGAAGATTTGAGGGTGAAAGCAAGTACTGGGGCAGGGGGAAGTACCCCAGCCTTACCGGCATGTTTGGACATGTCTGATTGACCCCTGAGTGTTGATAGGGCCATACAGGAGCTTCCCAAGACAACAGGGCTCCCTTAGACTGACCACAGGACCTTCATGTTTAAACTCCGTACTCCCCACAGACCCACTATGACAGCATCAGGGCCAGCAATAGATTTGTGTGCCTGTGCCAAGGGTGAGAATGTGTATATTATGTGGCCTCACTTAGGAGCAGCACTTTTCCACTGCATCTTCTCCATTCTGCTCTCAGTCCAACATGGGAATCATTTCTTGGCAGCCTGTTCTTTTAATTAAGCTCAACCTTTGAAAGAGCACAACTCCACTTGTGCCCTACCTTGGTCCCAGGCTGCCAAGGCCTCTTCATTACTCAGAGCCCATGGGACACCTCATGAATTTAAATTTTAAACCTTTGATGTTCTGTGAGGTGTGGTCTGTCCCTCTGCAGTCACTGAAAGGCACATTCCTAACAGCTCTTCCTTGGGGCCATTGCTGCCTGCTGCAGGGAGTCCTCTCTTCAAGCTGAAGCAACCCCCAAGCCTCTTTTACCTGCTTTGCTGGCATCCACATTGCATTGGCTGTGGGAGGCACCATTTTGGTGCTGTTCCTGCCCTTCTGGGTCCTGGCTGTTATGGGGGAGGAGGGCACTGGGGAGAGTTACCTTACAAGCACTTTGAATAGTGCCTGGAAAAGCTTCCATATTAAACAGCCATATTAAATAACCATATTAAATAATTCCTGATTCTGACTTGTCCATGCATTCTCTGAGTCCTCAATAAGCTCTCTTGGAAGGGGCTTAATGGCAAAGACAACAGCTGCTTCCTACTCTGTTGTAGCAGGGATTGATGTTGTAGCTTTTATAACCCACCAACTGTAGCTCTCCCCTTCTGCCCACAGATATTAAGGGTCCAATTTGCCCTTCTATTTCCCATGCCTTTTAGAGTGAAAGAGAGAAAAGAAGTCCTCTTGCTGTGATGCAGAGTGATTGCTGCCATCTGACATTCACATTTATCTGCTTGGTCTTTTCATTATCTCCCTCCCATTCTGCTCGTTCTCAGCTGTTTGCTGATCCTCTTCCTTCCTCTGAGACTGGCTGTTGTTAAAACTCCTCTACTTACCTGCTCTGTATATCCTGACTTATCTGCTTGGTTCACATCTCATTCATTGATTTTTTCATACCCAGCTGCTAAATGAGCACTGTTTGCACCTCTTCCACAAGCATCTTCTGCTTTGCTACAGCAAATTCCTTTGTAGTCCAACTAAAACAGTGTAGCTTCTCATTACAAACAGAAAAGCCAGCAGGCTTCCGATTTTTCTTACTTCTGCCTGTGTGCTGCTTGTTTTATTTCAGTCAAGAGGTCACACCACTGGTGACTCCTACTAGAGACGTTTCCCTAACTTTGAGCCCAATTTATCAGTCAGCATACAAGGCTCATTTTTCCCAGATGCCCCAGACCAGGAATAGCCTCTGGCTGTTACACAGCTTTTCAACAAACTGTGTCAAGAAGCAGCAAAATCCTGCCTCCGGGAACATGTTCCCTTTCTTAATTTTACTCTGTATTGTTACAATCTCATTTACTGTCACAATTACAAATAGACAGACACAAGCTGCAAATTCAGATCAGAAATTCAGGGATGTTTGTGTCCTATGGGCTTGTCTGCCTTGGTTCGTTTGTACCACTTTAACTATATAAATAGATGAGGGATAAGTGACAAATACTTTTGTAGGAGTACCCATGTGCCCACGTTTGAGGGTTATTCCATACCATTCAGAGCTGCTTTAGTAGTATGAAAGTGAGTGTGTAAACATGAGAGCTGTGCAATTGTCTGGCACAGGCATGCTCACATGCAGCCAAAGTCTCAACATAGGATTTTTATTTCCATTTGTAGATTGATGCAGAGACATCAATCCCACATTTCCTTTCTGAGAAATCTGTGGGGTCTGTGTTAACTTTGACATAAATCTTCAGACTCATCTTCAGCATAAATCTTCAGGCCTGATGTATGGGGAAAGAGGGAAAAATAGAACCAAGAGACACAAAACACAGCTCATGATATCCACAGGATTTCTGTAAGATTGTGCCCTGTTTTGGAACAAGGTGTGAAGCTGATGCTGATAAAATAGGAAATGGCCAGAATTTATGCTGAAAGCTCATATCTCCCTGTTGGTCTGCCGTGTGTTCACTGCAGTCGGGCTTGGAAGTTTAGGGCTGTTGGTTTTTTAAAGTAGGAAAATGGTTCCATTGTCTTCTGCAAGTGAAGCACTTGTGTTATTTCAGAAGTGGGAATGAGTTTGGCTCATGAGAGATGTCCTGTGCTTGTAATTATGGGAATCTTGTGCTTCTGGAGTCTTCTAATATACATCTACATCTGCCAGTCAAGCAAGAAGCACTGGCAGAACAGGCTTTCTTGAGACTATCTAGGAAGTCCTACATCTAATATTCATGAACTTGGAAAGGCACTGACACGTGAAGTAAAAAATTAGTCAAATCTTTCAAATATCAGGACTAGTCAGTAGAATAGGGGATCCTAGAGGGATCAGTTTTTCTAGGCTTAGATATTGACATGCTCTGCCCTCATTTGTTTGCTATGCAAGGCAAAGGACAAGTCTCCATGCCCAAGGCATGCAGCATTTTGCTGTCTCGGGTTTTGAGTGGCAGCTCATGCCACCAGGACCCTCTGAAAGGTTCTAGACCACACAGGCCATGAATGGAGCAGTACAGTTGGGAATCCCACCAGAGCGCAGTGAAAACCCTCTGAGTGCAGGGGTCTGGGGGCTGCAGGCGTGAGAAAGGCTCCAGGGAAGTGAGTGAGTTGGGAGCTGGGAGCCTGCAGGGCTGCTCATCCTAGCTCTGGTTCGCAACTTGACTTTCCCAGTTGTGAAAGGCTGGCAGCATGCATACATCGCTCTTAATCTTCCTTTTCCATCCCTGTTTTTGCCGTTGTCAGAGCGCCATATTATGTGAATTAGAATTAAGCAATTAAGGCAATAACATTTCCCTTGAAGAGTTTGACAAGGCAGAAGGAACACAGACTACTTTTCAGACAAGCTTTTGGTTGCATATTTATCTAAAAGCAACAGGAAGAAAGAAATGGACAATGGTACACACACACAACCACCAGCTTTGTGACCAAGCCACCCTTCCCTCCCTGTGCATTCCTCCTTCTTACTTGTCCCATAACACCACTGAGGTCTTGGGTCCTCAGAGGGGCTGCTCACTGGCCACCCTCAGCACAGAGGATTCAAAGGAAGGGTCTGCCACAGCCTGTAACAAAACTGCATCTTGAACAGATGTTTGAAGGTCTAGCCCAACACCATTCTTCATGCTTCAGAGCAAGGGCTTTTGTCACTGACTCATGGAGTCACTTCCACAGCTTTGCAAGTCTGGTGTGTGGGGATGAGGAGGGGGAAGGTTCCTATCAGCTGCTGGGAGGCAAAAGTTCAGAGATGCTCTCTGTGAGGAGTTTTTTGACTTTGCAACTTAGCCAGCATCTTGATGATGTGAATGATGTGAATTCTTCCCATCAGAGGTCCTCTTGTTCTAAAAGAGACCTTCCAATCTTCCTTCATTTAGATTTGCAATGACTTTGTGAGAAAGGAGAGGGTTATGCTATTGAACTGTTTTGCCACTGATTTTTACATCTCAGTCAAAGGTAGGCTAAACTGAGGCTTCTCAATTGTCTTGGAAGCCAAGGTGCTGGGAAGCCAGTCTGACCTCTGGAGAGTCATGCTGCCGGTGCCTCTGCACCCTCCCTCTGTTTAGCAGATGAGGTGGTAGCTTTTAAAGATGTAAAATTTGGTTTGAACCAGTAACTGTGCTAAGGATCAGACAAAGGGGTACAAATGTAAGATTCTGCAAAATGGCTTCATTTGAAATAAGCTTCACCCTGTGATCTTTCTTTCTTTCCTTGGGATGTGGTTGGTCACCCATGCTTTGAACCTGCTTAGCTGTTGTCAGGAGCTTAGCATTTTCTTCATTTCCTACAGGTCTCAGGAGGGAAAGGAACAGAGAATGGGGAGTTACTGGTTTGTTGCCAGTGGAGATACACAGGGCCTGATTCACCACTGCTCCATTACACCCAGAGTCAAACCGGCATAAAAAGATGAGTCAGAGGCAGTGACTCAGGCTCCAGTGCTCTAAATAGTCAGCAGAAGTGGCAAGCCTAGTCCCAAGTGGCATTAATGACTGAAAGAGGGTTTAAAAATTGTGTGGCTTAATGTGGTGTATTCCCCAGCTCACAGAGGCACACAGGGAATCATTACCAGATAGAGATAATTGGGTGCTTGTGTAACAGAGTGGTCACATACACTGATCTATAGTAGTGCATGGGAGGATTTTGTTCACTTTGAAACCTCTTCCTAAGTTATATGAGCTAAAATGAAGGCAGGCCCACTCAGGGAAGATTGCTGGAAGCTGAAAGGATATTGTGGGGATGGATAACCCCTTTACTTCAAGCCTACTTCACTGCCCACTTTCAGGAAAAAGGATTATAGAGGCCTTGTTCCAACCCAGCCGGGCTCATCTTAAGCTATGTTGCTAGGTAGGGGTGTAATGAGATAATTCAGACAGTCTGAGACCACTTTTTGGTTATGTAAAGTAGCATTCATGTGGAAGCAAAATTGTCCCAGTCAGCACCTGTGTCAAAAGCTGCTCTTTACATCTCCATCTTGCCTGGTCACTTCCTAGGGAGGTCAGCTGAGCTTATTCTCAGTAGCAGTTGTTTGGCCTGAATTAGTACTCAAGGAAGCATTGGCTCAATCGATCCAGATAACTCTATCTAGCCTTTGTTTAAATAAAGCCACAAGTTCCCACTGCCTCTACATCATTTATCTGCTGCGTAGTTCAGCAGCCAAGCTGTGTTTGTGGAGGCAGGCAAAAAAAAAACCAACAAAAAGAGAGAAAAAAAATTCCACAATAGTTAAAGGTAAATACCCATTTCTTCTTTCATTCAGGACAGTTACAGGAAATATTTTGTGGGTACTATCTAGCCTTGATCCCCTTCATCCCTTTGCCTTGCTTGCCTATAACTACCAAGCCCCGGTTTTGACTGCAATCGCTCTTTTTATCCCTCTAGCTGAGGGTTGCACCACATTCCCCTCCCTTTCTCTGGATGTTTTAATGAGCTTGCATTTTCATGAAAGGCCAGATCTGATCGTGCCTTGAATGGCAGCTGCCAAACAGAGCTCTTAGTTTCAAACTCAGCAAGAAAACGGCTTTGCCTCCCCCCAGAGCAGCTTATGTACTTGAGAGGCTCAGTCATTATGAGCAATTTCTATTACGAGCTGAGTACCTTTTGTGTTCCTTGGGGTCTGCTCAGCACCACTGAGGATTGTGCCTTCTCTGTGTTTTGAACTAACAACAGCACAGCTTAGATAAGCATGCTGGGAAGAACGTGACTACAGTTGTCACCCTGGAAGCTGGAAGTCTTGTTTTTTTCTGCTGGTTTGCTAGGGTATTCCCCCTCCCTTATTAATATATTTATCAAAAAAAAAAAAAAAAAAAAAAAAAAAAAAGTTGAGTTTTTTACTTCTCCTGAAAAGCATCTTCCATTTTCTTTATGCTTGGCAGACCTTCTCTGTGTGCTGGGCTTTTCACTGGACTGGAAGCATTCAAAGGGTAAATGTCATGAAGAACATGAGGAATTTTGGGTTTTTTGAGGGGGCAGGGGGCTGGTTTCAGGCTATGTAATTGTAAGATGTGAGGTGTCATTACCAAAAGAAGACATGCTAAGGTGCCTTGATGATGAGATTGGCTCAAGTCCAGGCAGCAGAGCAAGTCTCCAAGAAGAGGGAGAGAGGTCTCTTTTCACACCAGTTAAAGTCAGTATGTATGATGGGAGGCGACAGTAGAACCCACAGTGAATGGGTGGGACCTTTTCTGGTTCAGAGGACAGGGAAACTCAATCCAGTTCTTTTGCAACTTCCTCAGCCACAGCACCTGGGCAATCACAGAAGTGAATTTGGGCACAGTGTGCCCTCGAGCAAGAGACTTAGGAGAAGGCACTATCAGGAAATGCTCTCAAGTACCACTATTGTCCTGGCACGGTCCAGTGACCCCTCTGACTTCTGAAGAGCAGAGATGGATTAGGATGTGCTGCAGCCCAGAAGGAAAGATTGTGTTTTCTCCTTCACCCCGTGCCTCAAGCCCCACATCTGAACCTGCGGCTTATGGCTGCCACAGCTTTCAAAGTGATAGGAAATGAAGTAGCTGAGGGGAGGAGGGAAACAAAGACTACCAAGTTTATCCTCTGCCTTTTTAGTATGGCAGTGCTGTCAGAGAATTCACAGGTGCATGAGTTCTGGGCAAAGATAAGCTACATGCACAGAGGCATTTCTTGTCGACTGCATTTCTTGCAGTCCTGTGTATTGGAAAAGGGAAGTCAGGTAAGCTACAAGAGACATCTTCAGTAAAGAAGATGGTACTAAGAACATGAGAGAAGCATTGTGGCTGAATACCCAAGGAAAGTATCATCTATGCTTCTTTACTTCCAGGCATCCCTTGGCATGACCTTTTGGTCACTGTGGGAGGCAAGACAAAGCTAAACAGAGTATTTGTCTAACCTGTACAACAGCTTTCTCTTCTGTGCTATGTCAGGCTTGGCCTCCATGGCCCCCTGGGAAGCAAATGAATCTTTGATGGCTATTCACATCAACGGGGAAGTCATCAATGCCCTTTTTTCCTTAAATTTAAAGTAATATTCAATCACATTTGAAAAAACTAACACTTCAAATTCACAACCTGAGTTTTGGCTCTCTTATAATTTGCTCTGTGCCTGGAATGTTTCTTCACTCCAGTGTCCCATTCTATGCACAGTTGTTTATTCACATTAAGCCAGTAAAATATAGATGAGACAATCTTACAGATGAGAAATTCTTACAACCTCTTTTAGTGGTTTTTCATTTGGCCTCAGTAAATGATGATGCAAACTGAAAGACTTCAGATTTTGGTTCCTCACCTTTGATTTTTGCACCTAATCTCTGCCGCTTCATCTGATCAGGCAATGTAGGAAATCTCCCCTCTAGGCCATTTCTCGCCTTGTATGAAGTATTTATATCACTCTCTGATCCATTTTATCAACATGCCAGAAACATTTAGGCCCTTGTTCTTACCATGTCCCTGGAATAGCATGGGTCATCATCCCATCACTCCTGAACTGTTTTGCAAGGAAGCAGCCAGAGCACAGGACCCAAAGTAGCCTGACCAAGCCGGTCAAGTCAGTAGCAAAGTTGAGCTCTGATCATGCATCCCCAAGGCCTGTATTTGTGTTTTTCTCCTGTGCAAAATCCGTGAGCCCTACAGCCTTTCTCAGCATTCACTTAAGTATGCCTGCTTCCAGCAGTTACTCCAGCATTTGAACCCCGTGCATTAGAATAGTAGAGTGGCCCCATTTATTCCCATTAACATACAGGCACACACTGTTTGTCTCCCTCTGGGAACATGATGGGAAGAGTTTTAGTGTCAGGAAAAATAGTAATGATAATAATAATAACAACAGCAGCAATAATACAAAGAAAACCTTCTAGGTGTCAAGTCCATATTTTCTGGGGCCTGGTTAAGTTCTCTGGAGCATAGCACTCCATCACTTTTCTCAGCAGGGTATAGCTGCTCATACCTTGAAGGTTTTATCTCTGGGCTTCCTGTACTAAAAAGGAGAAAGGAGGCAAATCTTGCATTCCATGGAAGTATAGATGTTTAATTAAGTATCACATTCAGCTGTTCCAGACTCCTGCTTGACAGTCACTGCATTTTGAAAATTGTCTCCTTGTTTTCTGGTATTGAAAAGATAAAAAACATCTTACTCCAATGGTGTCTGTCCTGTGCGTGTCTCTGCACCTTGGAGTGACCTGTGCTCCAGGACTGATGCACAGGTCCTGCTGGCATGCATTTGCATGACTCTGGTGCATGCTGCATTTCACACCAGTCTTAGGGTGGAAGTGCCTCCTCTGTTCTGCTTCCAGTGGCCCTTTCTGTCATCTTAAGTCCAACCTGCCTTCTGCCTGCTCTGTGGCATTTGTCTTTGGGTCTCTCCTCTTTCTTTTTTCTTGATCCTTTAGGAATGGGGGAAAAAAGCAAACTGCACCTTGGAGAAACTAGTTTTCTGGGCTTTTCTTACACTGCCTTTCTTGCAAAGATCTCAGATCACTTGCATCTTGCAAGAATTAATAATATAAAGCTCGCTGCCCCTCTGTGAGACTGACCAGTTTTATTATCGTTGTATGAAATTAGCAGTCTCTTTGAAGTCCACTTAATCTACTTTGGGACTGTGACACCTTGCATACAGATCCTAAGCAACACACTCCAGCAAGAGAGACTGGTCAGGGTGCAGTAGCCTCAGCGCAGAATCTGTCATCCCTCCTGTGCTTCCAGAGTCACACATCCCATGCCATCAGGGACACAGAGGTGTGGTTAAAACTGCTTCACCCAGAGGCCTGCTGCTGACAGAACTTAAAGTGCTGCCTTGTGTGAGCTAAGCACTCTTGCCTTTGCCAGTGCCCACCACGGGAGCTCCTCTGGATAGGGAAGAGCTGGGGTTGCCCACGGGTGTTTTTGCAGCACGCCCACCCAGCCACCACCAGCCACACATCACATCCCCGCTCAGTCACTCTCCAGATCCAAGGTCTGTGGCCTTGGGACCTTACAGGGACATTTTGCTGGTTTGACTGGGGTACACTTAAATTGTATTCCCAGTGCATGGTAAGAAGCTGTGTTTTGGATTTGTGCTGAATACAGGGTTGATCATATAGAGATATTTTTCTTAATGCTGGCAAGGAAGTAGGGGGTGCCTGGGAAACTGGGAGGAGACACTGCCAGGACAAGTGACCCAAACTGACCAGAGGGATATTCCATTCCCTATGACATAATGTTCAGTATATAAAGCTGAAGGAAAAAGGGAAGAACATTTGAAATTATGGTGTCTGTCTTCCCAAGTAACTGTTACACATGATGGGGCTGCTCTCCTGGGGATGGCTGAACACCTGCCTGCCCATGGGAATGGTGATTTAATTCTTTGCTTTGCTTGGCTTGTGTGCTCAGCTTTTGCTTTCCCTGATAAACTGTCTTTATCTCAACTTATGAGTTTTCCAGCTTTTACCCTTCCACTTCTCTCCCTGATCCCACTGGTGGGGCAGTGAACAGATGACTACCTGGAGCTTTGTTCATGGCTGGGGTTAAACCATGATAAATGTTTCTGGAGATAGGGGGTCAAGTATATCTCAAGGCTGGAAGAGAGTAACATTTAGACTCTGTCTCATGATTTTGAAGGGCCAGTCTCTGGAAGGGGGAGAGAAGATAATTCCCCTCCAACTCTCCTTGCCAGTAGTGAGGTGTCATGGCTTGGTCTCTGGTGGGGTGTGACACCTGGTTTGGATACCACCAAAGCCAGAGGTTTGTGCTGGTGTGTGAGGCTGTGCAACCTCTGCTGGGAGAGAGCCACGGCGAGGCATGAAGGCTGCTGGGGGAAACAGGGTCTGTGTAAAACTCTCCTGCCTGGCCAAGCCCAGGAGGCTTCAAAGGAGGCAGGCCTGGCATTTACATCCACTGTGTAGAAAGATCACAGATAATAAGCTCTGTGTTTGTGTGTGTGAAAGACAATGAGAACTGAGTCACTCCTGCTGAATGTCATCATAAACAGTACCCAACAGCAGTTTTTCCACTGGAGTTGTTTTCCAGGGATGTCAAAACTGTGACTGAAACAGAAGAATGTGGTGATTCTGTTTCCTTGTCTTTCTACTCTTCTATCAAGGATAAAAGGCATTTCTGGGTTGCTTTCCCCCTACCTACCTACCTACCTACCTCCCTACTGCAACTTCTACACACAGCACAGCAGCTTTTCGGTGATGCATGTATCCCACCTCCGTGCCAAAATCCCCTGGAGACCAGGTTCCCACTGCCTGTGATTGATTGCCATCCCTTTTTTATAGCTCCAAAAAGACCAAGAGGAGCCAGCATCTCAGCCTGACTTGAATCAGGTGCATTTTAGTCTCTTTGAAGGGTCTCACAGTGGCAGGTACCACGGTGGCCTGTTGAAGCACGGACTCTGCTATGTCCTCAGCAGAGGGAGACTTTATAATTCCATGGCCACAGCAGCCCTACAGTTCAACTACAAAGTGGGACCTATGGCAGGAGACCACAAGAGGAGAGGCAGGACAGAAATGCAAGGGGAGGTGAAAGAGAGAGACAATAGTTAAAACAAAAAAGAAAGATAAAGAGTGACATGAAGACTTTACTCTTCATTTATAAAAGGCTTCATCTATCAGCTGGATTGCCTTAATGTGTCTCCTAACAAGGCTCCCCCAACACACACACCCCCTTTCCTTTGGTTTCACTCTTTGATATTGTCACATGCTCTTCATTTTCCAGCACGTTGCATTCATTCTTTGCCTTTAAACTCCAAGGATTAAAGCAACTGGATTAAATAAATAAATAAATGAAATTAAAAGAGCTGACATATCATGCTGTTGTTGGCAGCCTTTGATTTTCTTCCAGAACAAGATCATTACTTTTTTTTCTCCGGCTTTGAAAAAAAAGCAATGGACAGACGACAGACTCCTCATCTTACAAATTCTTTTATCACTTGTGGGCTGTGGTAGGTGTGGGGAGAGGCTGAAGAATGAGAGGCTTGTGTCTGTAGTATAGGGAACTGTGAATGTCTGTGAGTTTAGAGCCAGGTAGCACCCAGTTGAGCTCTGGACAGGAAATGTCTTTTTGCTGGGATTTTATACAAGCCCCAGGACAACAACTTCACAGTCCCCACTGAAGCTTAGACAGTGCTCCCACATAGAAACAATGAAGATTAGGGCCAGCCTGATGAAAAGCAACCTCAGCTGCAGAATGTTGAGTCCCAGACAAGTATTTCACAAGCTTTCAGGAGGAGACACATGACCACTGTGGTTTTTTGGTGCAAGCCAGTTATAAGCATGAAACTTGCAACGTAAAGCATGAAGACCTGCTTTACAGCATTTGGCACTGGATCTGAATCTATGTCTGTTTGTAAGTCTCCAGGCCCAGGAGTTTTGCTGACAAAAGTTTAGGTCCATCCAGGAGCTTTTCCTAGGTTTGAAGCTGAGCCCAAGTTTGTTGAGTCTCTAATACTTTGGAGCAGACTGAGTTGTCCCTCCCCATGCACAGCTGCAGTGAGGATCAGTGAATCTCTCACGAGCTGCTTGGGAGACCACTAGAGGCACATTTCCCACAATGAAATTTGGAGGATATGTGGCTGTTCAGATCCAGCCTTGTTTGGGCTCTGAACGTATCATAAATCTCTAGCACTGGGTGATGCTTTGCTGTGCAAATGAAGTCCAAGGAGAGCCAGGAGCAAAGAAAACATGTTTGCACTCACAGTTCCAGCCTGACTGAATCATAGAGTGGCTATAAATAAGGAGAAGGAAACTGTTCAAGGAAGCTGATTACTTGAAATTGTCCCTTCCTTCCCCTTGCTTTCTCCAGGATGGTTCAGTGCATCATCTGCGTGTTTCACACAAGAAAATTTTGCTACATCCTAAAGTGGAGTCTCTTCCAGCTGAGGTCATGTCATTGTTTTCTCAGCATTACTCTGCAATGCTGCTGAGAGGGTTTCTAAAGCTACCTCCTAACCTACAGCCCCCTGTTATAGTACTGGTAGTTAGTTATGTGTTTGTCTTGGGCACAAGGCAGCAACAGATGTAACAAAAGGCACTCAGGATCTTCTCCAAACTAACTTGAGCTAATAAGGCAGGACATGCTGATGGGACTCTGTGCAAAAGGCTCTGTGTGTGTCCTACAAATGCTAAGTGCATCACACAATGCTTTACAGGCAACTCTGATCGTGTGCTCTCAGTCCTCCTCTTTCCAGGACAATGTAATTCTTCTTGTCAGGACCACTTATCTCAGCAAGTGTGTTGACATGGAAGGGGCTCCAAGCCTGTGGAACTCAAAGACAATGCATTCAAGATCACCTCACGAAGGGCCAGAACTGAATGATGCAGTGAGGCTGTCTGTGGCTCTCTACCATGCGTTGCTGGTCTTTCCAGCCAACAGGCCCACAGTTCCATTTGGCATGCTTGGAGTTAACTGCAAACATTGTGTTCCCAGCCACACGGGCTGCACAGCTGTACCAAAACACAAATCTGTTTTCCCAGCAATTGTCCAAACTGAGTCTCCCCATGGGCATCTCAGCCATGACTAGAGAAGCGTATGTAGAACATGTCTCTTGGTTTCAGCCAACCCTGAACTCGTTTGTACTGTGCAGCTGTTGCTTTAACCAGATACAGAGACTTAGTTAGGTTAGGGTGACCTCTAGAAGTGTAGCATTTAAGAGCAAAGTGGCAGAAAGCATTCTGGGTACCACTCTGTAAGTAAGAGTTTAGTTCAGGTGTTCTGTACTGCTCCCAGAATTTGCACATTTTGGAGCTCTGTGACTCTCCATCCTCTTTTCTCTTCCACCCCAAACAGGCTAAAGAATCAGCTTTTATGTGCTAGAAATATTCAAGGGAAAGGACATTTTCAATACTTAAGCCTCCAAGTGAACAGGTTAACCTGTGCTTCTCTATATCATTTAATAGAGAAAGGTTCAGAAATAAATTCTTCTGCATGCTCATAGTTTCCCCTCACACCACCACAAGCACTTGCCCTGCCTCACTCTGCAACTGTTCCCACACAACCACCACCCTCCACATTACCCTCACCTGCTCTCATTCCTGCTGCCAGTCATGGGAATGCCCTTACCTGAATTTAGTGATCCTCTGGATGTGTTCCTGTGCATCTTCCCAGTGGTGAGCACACCCTGCTGCACACACTCAACATGCTAGTATTGCTGCCATTCCCCCATGCTCCCACCTGCACTGCCTTGCAAGTGCTCTGCCACACAAATGAGCACTGTCCTCTCCCCTTCCCTGGTATTTATTTCTGTGCACATAAGATGGCCAGCCCTGGGGATTTGCTTCTGTATTTGCCTTTGCAGTGATCACAGGCAAATTGAAGAGGATATGACAAATATTAACCTGCAGCTATTAATATGAGCTATTCCTACAAGGTTCTGCATGGCAGCAGTTACAGAGAGAGGTGGTTCTGATGTCCTTTTTGTCACCTTTGTGAAAAGCCCCCTGAAGACACACACAGAGCCATGAGGTATTTGCAGAGAATATAGTGTGGGAAACAAGAGGGGGCTGCAGCCCAGGCAGAGCTTTTGTTAACATGTGAGAGCTTGCTGGTCCACTCCAATACTGGCGATGCTGGGCAAAAGCTTAGGTTTGGAGCCTCAGAGATTAAACCCAGCCAGCTCCCATCCTGGCTTTTTCAGACAGTGGGGATGATCATCCAGCTGGCTGGGACCACAGGACATGAGGAGGATGGTTCTAAAAGAACACCAGTTGTCCTTGTGTTTGACACCAATTGCAATGAACCCACAGCATGTGGAACACATCTGATTTGCTTGCTACCCTAGGATTATGACCTTGAGCAGCATTTCGTTCTCCTTGTGGACCTAAGGGCAGTCTTCTCCCTCTCCCACACTGTTTTTCTGTTCACAAAACTGGCCCATCAATGCTTTGGAGTTCAGTCACTAGCTGTGAAAGTGCAGAGATGTGCTGCTAGCTCATTTGTTGACCAGAGCAGGTGATGCTTAATAGCCTCTAATGCAGGAGAAGAAGCAGTGAAACACCAGGAAAGCAACAGAAGAATAAAAAGTAAGACAGATGTGCTGACAGAGCACTGTAAATCACAAACTCAAGAAGGAACCACAGGCAAATATAAGAATGAGTTTCTCCTCATGAATTCTTCTGGCTGTGGAAGTACAATGAACTCTTGTCTTCCTGCAGCTTCTGCACTGAGGATTGTGGTCCTTCTCATTTCTCCTGCTGTTGGAGGTCGGCTCCTGAGCACGTATCATTTGTTACTCAACCCTCTGCATGAATAGGAGATGAAGCAGCAGTCTGAGGCAGCAGTGGCACATATAACTCCAAGCGGCTTGCTCAGCAATCTCCACATCACATTTAAATGTGTTTCACTCTGACCAGAAATAGATCAGCAGTGCCAAAGATGGAGCTCATTTCATTTTCCTCAGCAGCCAGCAAGCATCTTCCCTATGCTACTCTCTACCTAAACCATTCTGCTTCGACATTAGAACAGGGTCAAGACTTTACAGCCTGTCTGCCCACTGCTTTGCCCACTGCAACCACCTGTCTAGCAGGCTGCTGGGTCTCCAGGATGGGCTCTTATCCATCTAGGAACTGGCTCACCCTCAGAGGGTATATCCTCTGAGTCAGAAGGCAGGTCTCACACAATCACTGGAGTCTCAGTCATCCAGGAATTAGACCATTTTTATCTGGACAACCAGTACTTGCTGCCTTAGGGGTGATTCAGCCTTTTGGTAGAAGGCAATTGCCCAGCTCAAGCTGTGTGGAGAAGACTGAGCCTCCACAGCAGTTTTTGAAGTTAGAAAGCAGGTGATATGTCCCAAAACCTGTTTTGTGCCTTGCAGTACAGATGAGCATTCTTGAGAAGATGTTCTCAAGGGTGGAGATTATCCTGGTAGCCTGAGGCCTGGGACATCTGCATTAATTTCCATGCTCTTACAAGCATCCCATCCTGCATGAGCTGGGGTCTTGCTCAGATGTCCACCTGTCCAGACATCTGTGGCATGCTTAGCCAAGGAAGGTTTTATACCAGACCTTGGCTTTCTACTCAGTCATCACAGAGAATTAGGTGTTTCACTCAGGCATTCTGCTGGTGCACTGGGGATAGCCTCATCTTTCCTCTGACTCAGTAAAGAATCAAGCTTTGCTAGCCATAGATAACAAGTGACCTCTGTCCCTTCAGCTGGGATGAAGCAGCAAACAGTGGAGCCTGGTGCTTGCAGGCAGTAGGGGACTGAGCACAGCCTCTTTGCTTTGGCACCTGGAGCAGCAAGGGCATTTCATGTCTTTCCAATGGGTTTCACAAACATTAATTATCCACTGTTCAGTTTTACTTTGTACAATTGGCATTTAATGGGCAGAGTAGTGTCTGGCTTGGGGTGAGTGGGTTGTGGTATGAGGTGTGATCTTTTAGTGCATGCTCTGAAAGTGAGACCTCCCGGCTTTGCAAGCAGTGTCTGGGGTAATAGTCTTTTCTCAGCAGCATGACAAAATCCCTTTGCCCATGCCCACAGGCCAGCTGGCAGCTCCATTTTAGTGTGCACTACTTTGTCTCTTTCTCTTCAAAGACCGGGGGCATTTGTTGTGCCAGACTCCCACAGGAGTGGTGTTAATTGTGAGACTTGATTGCTGGAGAAAGGGTAACACACGGACTGATTTGGTAGTGTCACTGTCCCTACAAGCTACTGACCCTCTAGCCCAGTGGTAGAGAAGCTGAAAAATTAGTTACAAATCTGACTTGTCAGGGCCAGGTTCTGCTGTTGTTACAGTGCGTGGCACCCGATACAGGGGAAGTTCTCACTCGGAGGCGGTGGTGGGAAGAATAAGAATATGAGAAAAGCAGAGAACTGTTAAAGCATTGTCACTGTGTCATAAGCAATTTGTTTGCAAGCAGCTTCAGATTTTCTTCCAGTGTTTTAGGGCTTGATAAGTACTCACTAAAAAGGAGTAATTTTTAGGCCTCCAGCTGTTCTTTACAACCTGTTTGCTTCAGTGAATCATTACTTGCTTAGTATTTGCACTCTTTTATTGGTTAAGTGAATATCATGCTAATTCTTGTCTTTCTCAACTGAGTAACTAAAATACTGATCAATATTTTTTTCAGTTAATTTGTTTGGGTATTTTTCCATTTGAAATACTGACATGTCAAAATGGAAACATTTCACAGAAACATGTGGGGTTTTTCAGGCCCTGTATTTAAATTTCCGGTGAAAAGGTGAGACAGAGACGGGGTTGAAATGGCCAGCAACTTAAGGAGTGGGGATCTTGTGTGAGATGTAGAAAATTCCAGCCAAGCATTTGTATAGAAATTAGGCAGAGACTTGTACCCATATCTTGCATGTACCAAACAACTTAATGACAAGACTGTTATCTGCTCAGGAGTGGCTCTTTCTTGCAGAAAAAAGAAAAAAAGAAAAAAAATTAAAAGGCTGTAATAAAACATGGGAACAGATTACAGAACTTCCAAATTTATCATGCACTGGATTTAATTTATTTTAATTATTTTGTCCTATGAATAGTCCTATGAATAACAAATAGCTTGCTGTCTGGTAAGAAGCAGCCTTAGCAGTTAAGAAAATTTCGTGTGACACCCAGCAAGTTGACAAATGCTCACAACTAACAAGTGTCATGAGAACATGAACCATGGCTATTCAAACTCAGCTCTTTTGTTTCTGTAGATGTTAACCAATTCCTTTTACTGTTCTGTTCACCTAAGACTAGCAAATACAGTATTATCCACCAATACAGAAGTAAAATAGGAGCCCTTGCCAACTGCAGCTGTTACCAGACCTCAGAAACCTCACAAAAAGGATGGCAATGTCAGAGTAATGGGTCTCACTTTTATGTGTCTTCTCTTTGCTGCTTTTCATTCTTAATCTGAATCATCATTGGTTCTTTTTTTGAAAATCATGTGCTGTTGATCATAGATAAGATGGATACATTTGGAAGTAATTTTGAATGCTTCTTAACAGAAAAAAAAGAATAAATTTTTTTTAATGGCTAGTTGTGGAGAATCTACATTTGATGCCAACTGTAGTTACAAACTGCAGTATCAGATACTAAGAAATAATCTTTTGAGTCTTAAAAAAAAAGTCTCCAGACAGCTGTCCGACTCTGGAAAATAAATGGGAACAATTTGTTTTTAACCATGACAATGCACAATCTGGCATTTTTTGAATCAGAAAAACTTGGAGCCTAGAAATTAAACTGTCAGTACTAAAAAGTATGAGACTGTGAAGACCAAGAAGTGTTTAATCACTATGTTAGGTTCTCAAAACGGGCAGGAAACATTGTCCTGGAAGGACAAAACTCTACAAAATGTAATTCCAGTGTAAGGACAGAGGAAGGTGTATGCGTGAGGGACAAGAGCTGGAAAGATAGATGGAGGCCAGTAGAGGAAAAAAATTGTTTGCTTTTTCCATCTAGTAATGCAGGAGAGAAAAGTCTCTCTCTCCCTAAATCCGTTCCACCCTACTGTCCTTAAACTGTACCCGTATGTTCAGGGACAGACCAGAAGCTGCCACTTCAGGCAACGTTGGCCACATGGCACTGGTGCTGCAAATGCATAGTCACAGATTTCCTTGTATAGACAAGAAAAGATGCAAGCAGTAACCCAGGCTGCAAAGGCAGCAGTGGCATCTCACTGTTAGACATCATCACACACAACCATAGCTCTGACAGACACCCTGACTCTGCATTTTTATGGAACGCAGAATCCCGGGCCTTCACTTGTTGTTATTGTTGTTGTTGACATCCCTGACATCACTACACATTCTACAAGACACTGAGGTGATGGAATGTGCCCAGGGAAGGGCAACAAAGCTGGTGAAGGGTCTGGACCACAAGCCCTATGAGAACAGGCTGAGAGAGTTGGAGTCATTTAGCCTGGAGAAGAAGAGGCTCAGGGGTGGCCTTATCACTCTCTACAACTGCCTGAAAGGAGGGTGTGGCCAGGTGGGGGTTGGCCCCTTCTTCCAGGTAGCAAATAATAGGCCAAGAGGAAGTGGTCTCAAATGCTGCCAGAGGAGGTTTAGAAAGAATAATAGGAAACATTTTTTCACCAAAAAGGTTTTCAAGCATTGGAACAGCTGCCCAGGGAAGTGCTGGATTCACCATCCCTGGAGCTCTTTAAAAGACGTGTAGATGGGGCCTTTGGGAACATGGCTTAGTGGGGGTTTGGCAGTGTTAGGTTAACAGTTGGACTCAATGATCTTGGAGGTCTTTTCCAACCCAGACTGCTTTGTGAGCCCAGCAGTACCCCTGCACAGGCTGCAGCTGTATCATTCATCCAAGCTTTACTGTAGCAGCATATTGGACAGTAACGTTTGCTCCAGGCCCAGGGACAGCGATTGCATCTGCTGTCTAGTAGGATGCCCAGTATTTTCAGCAGACTGAAACCAAACAGTATCTCTGTAGTGATGAACTATGTTTTGCTATTACGAACTCTACATGTGTATAAGGTTTTTACATCTCTATTCTCTCTGGTCACAACCTTGTTTCCTTCAGTCTTTCCCTCAAACCATAGAGTAGAGCAGATTAAGATACTAGTGCCCAGAATATTGTGTTGTTATGGGGTCCAAATATTGATGTGGTTTCATCTTTAAAGTCTAGTGAACTTGAGGATACCAGGATGAATTGAAGGGGAAAGGGCTGAACCTGAGATGCTTTGCCCATGGTTGGTTTAGACACAGCTAAACCTGAGTCATGCCCATGTCTCTTGCATGCTCAGTTCTGTGCTGCCTCCCCACAGCTTGTTGGCTGTCACTTATGATCTGAGGAGAGCGTCCCAAAGCAGTCACTCCCAAACATGGCAAACTGCACATTTGTGTGCCAATGTAGCTCCCCACCTGTGTGTCCGATCAGCATCTGCAGCTGATGTCAGGGAGATTGTATTGGTGCTGGGATGAGGAACCCTAGTTTCAGGTCAGAATGTGTGACTCTGCTGTGACTTTTTTTACTCTCCTATTGTTTGTTTTATTTGTAAAGCCCTTTCCCCTCATCCTCTCCATCCCTGTCTTTCTGTTTGTAGAGAAAACAGGCAGAACTGACACATAAAGGTGCCCTCAGAGCCAATTTGCAGCAACTGGTAAAGATCACACTGTATCCATCTAAAAATGCTTATCCATAGGGAGCTGTCTCTGAAGCTGAATGTAAAGATAGTGTTTTAAAGAGGTAGCTAAAGCAGGAAAATACACTGTTTTTAAGTAGAGAGCAGCAGATCAATTCAGAAACAGCAAGGTTGTCCTTAGCCCCTCACCTAAGCCTTCTCTGAGAGCTGAGAGTTTATTTTTCTTTTAATTTCCATATACTTTTGCACTGCTTCTTTTTAATTCGAAGAGCAGGAGCACTGAAGTATTACTAGACATGCTGTATTAGCAACTCTTTTGTAACCACAAAGTAGAGAGAACATGAACTGAAAGCTCTAGACCATGCCTTTACAGATCCAAATCCCTTGGCATTTGATCTCCTGTTTGCAGGTTAATGGGTTTGCCCTTTTTCTGGTTTCTTGGGATTTTGTGGGGAGTTTTGTGCTTCCTCTCTTTGTAGAGCTAAGACCTAGCTGCAAAGTTTGGCTCTAGATTTTGGCCAAAAATATTATTTCTTTTGCCCTATCTACCTAGCCAAACTAATTTGGAGTTTTGTTGGTTATGCCAGCTGGAAAAAGAAATTGGCAGTGAAGTCAGGTTTCTCTGGCAAGGTCTGCTTGTTCACAAGAATGTATCAAGTCTTGCTTTCTGTTGTGCAGCAGGGTACATACAATCAGAGCTGTTTCTTCATCCATTGCTCCAACTACTTTGCAGAGAGCACCCTGATGCGAGAAACCTTCTCCCTGGATTCCATCTACTGGGTGTCATCTCCGTTGCTCAACAGTGCTCTCCTCTCTGTTAGCCCCAGAGTGCTGTCAGGTTTTCTACCCCCACTGCTCCGTTGCCATTGGCATTTCCAGCAAGGTTTCCAAGCAATTCCAAGCTCATGTGTGCTTTAACTGCTATGGTGACAAACTCAAGTAGCTTTTGCAGAGCAATTAGGCCTATGAGTTTCAGAAAGGTTTAACTTGTGTCCTTGGGGCAGTTTGGGTTATATTCTAGATCACATCTGATGAGCATCAAGTGGGGCAAAGCATCTGTATTTTTTTGGCTTTAGGCTGACAGGTGATGCAAGGCTCAACCAGTTGTTCAGGAAGCAGCATGAGCCTTTGAGTCACCTGTAAGGTTTTTATTCCTAGGAAAAATTATCCTATTCTCTATTCCTTCTGTGGGCTTCTATCTCCCTCTCTCTCTTGCCCCTTATGTATAAGTGTTGTAAAGCTATCTTTAGCTGAGGTACTGGTTAATCCAGCATTAATCGACCTCCCTAATTATACTTTGCTATTTTCTCTCCCTTTATCCTTAAAATGGTCTACTGGGTAGGGGGTCTAGAGGGCAAACACATTCATTATGTTACCAGCAAACAAGATATGAATCGCACTGCAGGGGACAAAGTTAAATTTACAGTTTCCCCTTGTAGATGTCATAAACTATTGATTTAAACCAAGAGGGGACGCAGCAGTAGAGCCAGCATATTGGCTATGTTGCATTGTTCTCCTTGTGCTCTGCCAGGGGTGTTTGCTGCCAGTCCCTGTGTGCCTTTCTGGAAAAGAGTGGCTGGGGACAATCAGGGCAATGGAAAGAGAGACGGAGATTAGGTAGAGGCTGTTTGGTAGGTCCATGGGGGATTATTTCAGGCTGTATTCTTGTTTCTGGATCTTAAATATCTTTGGCACCACTGTATTCTGTGGAAGGGACCTCTTTCAGAACCTACCTTTCCTTATCCCGCACATTGTCTGCACTCAACTTTCCCTGCCCATTTTAGGGGGTTTAGAAGTGACGTCTTCAGATGCTTTGTGTACCACTCCACCTCTGCCTAAGCTTCCTTCACCGTGCTGGATATGGCATTTTGCCCCTACTTAAAAGCCTCCTATTTCTTCGCTGTGTCATGATTTCCTTGTGGGGAGGATTGTTCTTTCTTCCCATACATGCAGCAAGAGAACAAGGGAAGGAAGGGATTCTAGGCACCATTTAGCCCGTTTAGCTTGGTGACAGTGCTTACCCTGTATGCAGTGCTGGAGAGATAAGCTAATGGCTGGAAACGTCACCAAACCAGAGTGCCTTTGTAGTGAGTGCACAGCTAGAGTGAGCCCTAGCAACTGGCAATTTGCTAAAGCACAGCATTTGGCTCTGTGCCCTCTTCCCTTCTCAGATCATCTCAACCAGGTTGGAAACACTCATGTCATAGGAAGCCAGGAAGGGACATGTAGTGAGTTCACACAAGAGAAATGTCCTACCTGGGTAATGGTTGTCACCAGCAGACCCCACACTGTGCCCCACCGCTGCTGCTGGGAATGGTTTGAATGGCAGGAGCAGGCATGGGGCCAAATGTGAACTCAGTGCTTGGTGACTTGTCACCTATTCCATGTTTAATGATGTTAGAGAAGAATTTAGTCCCTCCTGTGCTGGCAGCCAGTTCTCATTATTGGTTAATTGGACTAGAGATGCAGTCACTGTTGAAATCTATTGTTAGGAGCAACTTGTTGTATTAGCATAGGTGTGCTGCTTATATCCCCCTGATGTGAGAGAGTCAAAGGCTGTAACTAAAAATACCATTTGCTTCTTCCCATCTTTTTCTGGGGACCACTCTATTTAAGGTGTATCCTGGCAAGTCTAATATGTTTGCTGACCAGGGATAAAACCTGTGCATTGTCCAGACAGCACATGGATTTTGTCACTTATCAACACCAGAAACTTTATCACTGTTCTCTGACAGCTGCTAGAAAGGTGGAAAGATCTGGGTGGAGAAGTCTTTCCTTGCCAATCTCTGCCTTCTTGGAGCAGTAGGGAATCCGACTGGGTCTACATGGAGAATTAGATGCAAGATTCTGCATGCTACCTGCAATGGGACCTAATCTAACAAGTGGGCACAGATAAGCAGTGGCTGCTGAGATCTGATGTGAAAAGCCAGACAGAGAAAGCTGTATGCAGTAACAAACTTTTATGAGCTCCAGGATATTGACTACATAGACTCAAGCACTGTCTCCTTTCATCTTATCTCTTGCTTATCTATGTGCCTACCCACTGACCTCTCTCTTCCAGTTCATCCCTTTAATCAGCTTGAGGATGTAGGAAAATATTTTGTCAGAGAGTATTTCCAACTGCCAAATTCAGTTTATTTGTATCTCACTACAAAATAGACCCCAAGAGGTGAAATGCCATAATCACTTGCATTTCTGACTCCCTAGATCACTTGTCTCTAAATAACTATGATGTGCTTTGAGGACTGGATACGAATTTAATGATGTTATCACAATTAACCTGCCATCGTTGTATTTTACATTTTTTCTTTTTTTTACAACTACAAAATTAGCTTTAATTTTGAGCCAAAGGCTTTGTCGTCAATAACTTTATCTGCTAGTTGCCAGCTCACCATAGAATTCTTTCAAGCACATAAAATGAGAAGACACAAAACATTTTAAAAATTGAGGACAGCTTTATTTGCACAGTCTCTGCTGTTCATATTCAGAATGGCCTCATAGACTTTGTAACATCTTATTTAAACTACTCACTGCCACAGCAGCCTCACCTTCCCCGGACATCCTGAAGTGTGCACATCAGCTCTTCACAAACTGGGTCACAAAGTGGGTGTGTGGTACACCTGTGGGTGAGGAGCTTCATTTAGTGGGTGAGGAGTTTCCTTTGGTGGTGATGTTTAAGAACAGATGAGGAAAAACTGTCCCCTGAGATAATTTATGCGTAATTGATATTGCTGTAGAGTTGGGGAGTGTGTTTAATGGTGGTCCTTTCCATTTCTGTTTTATTGATTCTGTGAAGACCTGCTATGTCCATTCTCCCTCCTTCCTTGACACTGTGTTTCCTAGGGCCATCAAAACCTATCTGATCGAGTAAAACCCACTTATGTGGGCTACATACATTCTGCTGCCCTGCAGTACCTCTTCTGGAGATAGCTAAGGATCACATTAGGGCTTTCACTCCTTCTCCCCACAGAAGATGAGAGTTTTCACTCCTTGATGAAGCATTCGGGCTACAATGGTGGGTGCTTTTCAGCACGGGGGTCATCAGTCCCCCCCCCCAGTACATCAGCTGATACGAGGGCTCCCACCTACCTCTGGCCAGGACACTCCAACTTAAAATCATAGAATATGGAATGGTTTGGGTTAAAAGGGACTTTAAGAATTATCTAGTTCTAACCCCTAACTTGGTACAGCCAGCTGTGAAACAATCTCATTTCCCTCACTGTTTCAACAATATTCAGTGTTGTTTTTTTTTTTTCTTTAAACAATAGTTTTATGTGCCATTTTGAGATGTTAAAGTGACTTTCCTCTCACTGTGGGCAATTTAAGACTCTAACATGAGACAACTAAGCTATGGTGCCATTAGTCAGTATCTGCTTTTTCATATGACACATCTTCCCCTCCTTCCTTGCCTGTTCTTCAGCAAAGGTTTTTTCTACCTTTCTCTTTCTTCTATGCAAGTCCAAGTACGAAGCAGAGCAGCTGTCTTTTTCTGCCTAGCCCATGGGTCTGAGCATCTGGATAGAAGTGCTGACTCTTCTCTTTTGTACAGCACAGAAAATGTGCCCTAATACCCTTCACTTCCAAGCAAAACTGGAGCTGGTCCAGCCTAGGAAATCTGCTTAGAATCTCTATTTTCCTCTCCTTGCCTGCTGTCACCAGAGAAATCCCAACTACATCAAGTGCTTATTCTGGTCCTTGCCTTGTTGAATTGCTGGGGAAGGTGACTCGGAGAATTTTGGGTCCCTGCCAGTCATTCATAAGCCAATAGCAGCAAAGGTAATTGTCACTCACAGCACTTAAGCCAAAATGTGGGCATAGGCCTGGGACATTTCAAGAGCCTTTGAAATGTCCTGTTATGTGGCTGTTCAGGGGTATTGAAGGGCCACCTGGTTTTCCCTATCTGTCCCTATCCATGGAAGTTCCCTGGAAGTTGTTTTGTTTCTTTTCTTTTTTATTTTTTTCATTATTATTTTTTTAAGACATATACAGCTTCAGTTTGACCTAACTAGAGATGATTGTAGCTCACTTCCAGGAACCAATTTTAGCCTTCCTCCTCCTCTACAACTATCTCTGAAGGGTAGGTGCCCCTCCATGGGCCTGCACTTCTGTCACTGCCCTCCATCCTGGCTGTTTGCTCTGCAGAGGGCATTGTGTACGTAGGAATTAGTACAACATATGGCCATCACTGCACACTTCATATGTTATTATCACATTAGAGAGTCCGGCCACATGTCCCTGCTGCAGCCAGGGGAAACTGCTGGCCCTGCTCCTGTCAAGCAGTCCCCCTAATCTCTCTGCAAGCAGCTTCATAGTTGTTTGCAGGCGTTTCTGAGATGTGGGGGTAGATAGAGCCAAAGAGTTTGCAAAGGATTAAGCAACAAGGAAGCAACCTGTGGAAATCAGCTGCAAGAAGGGACAGTACAGAGGAAATTGAGGAGAGAGGAGGAGTTCAGGTTTGTGAATGGAGTAAAAAAGCAATAAAAGGAGAGTAATGACTTGAAGGAAGCAATAACGGACAGCTGTGTTTTGAAGGAGACATAAAATCAACATTCTCGCCTCTCTCAGCTATTAAATATCTCTCTGAGTTTGTTTAAAATCCCAGATTGTTGTCCCAGGAGTCAGGACTGCATTCAGAGTGGCTAATTGCAGGCTGACCTACTTGTCAATCCCTTTCTGGTGGCTTTAGGTTCTCACTTTCTGAACTGTAATGCATTATGTGACTGCTGTGAGCTAACCCAGAAGTGACTCCTTCTCTGTGCTAAGTGAAACAACCGTGACATAAACCTCTCTGGGCTTGGATATTGGAACACAGTTTCTATATGCCCATCCCAGTTCCTTCCCAGGAAAATCCTCTGCCTTTTAGAGGGGCATCCTTCCACATTTTGGGAACAACCTGTACATTCAGAGGTGCACAGAAATCTTCTGGTTGCATAAGCAGATGTGTGCCTGGGAGTTCCTAGCCCATTCACAACAGGTTCCTTGGTGAGAGTGTGTAAGCAGCAGGGTGAACAGACCAGCTCTTCTTGTGCTGTGCATCGGTCCCTGCAGACACAGAGCTCTGCCAAGAGACTTTAAGGGACTGAAATGGGAGAAATATCCCATCACCCTTCCAAATTCAGGTTTCAAGCCATAGCTGTCCCACACAGAAGAAAAAAACACAGCATCTCCCTTAAAATCAGCAAAAAGTTTCAGGGGGAAAAGAGATTTGGAGGTCTCTTATCCAAGTCCCTTCTCAAATCAGGGCTAACTTCAACATTAGATCAGCTTGCTCAGTCAAAATCTGGAAATCTCCCAAGACAATGATACTTCAACCTGTCTTGGCACCTGTTCCAGTGCTGATCCACCCTCATTATGAAAATGTTTTTCTTTTATGTCCAACCAAATATTCTTGGAGCCCAAAATTGCTCCACACACAGCATCAGAAGTGCTGAGTAGAGGGGAATAATAATTTACTTTGGCCTGCTATCTACACTCTCATCATTGCAGCCAGGTATGCATTTAGCCCTCCTTGCTGCAAGGGCATGCTGCCACACTCATTTTCAACTTTTGCTCACTGGGAACCTTTGGTCTTCTTCAGAGATACTCCCCAGCCAGCAAGTCCTCATCCTTCAGTGTTGCACAGAGATCATTTCAACAGGTGGAAGACTCTACACTTTGTTGAACTTTGTGAAGTTTTGTCATCCCATTTTTCCATGTCCTTGAGAGCCTTTGAATGGCAGCTCTGCTCTCCAGTGAGTCAGCCACTCCCCTGAATTTGGTTTCTTTCCTAAAGCTGTCAATATCTTCTGACCCATCATGCAGGTTACTGATGATCAGGTGCACCTGTCTTTCTGATTGTGCAAAAGAAACAGACAACTTTAGGATGCTTCTGTTACTGTCCTATCCAGCCTGTGAGGTACCAAAAAGTATGAAAATCCTTATGTCTTGAAGAGGATGCAAATTAAATAGACACAGCTGAGAAAGGGTAGGGGAAAAATTGAGATATGGGGATGTTTTGACCTGCTTGAGTTGAAACTTCATGCAGCTTCAGTGCTGAGAGTAGAACTGTGTTTGCTGAGTATAAGAAAACATGGTGAACATGCCATAGGCTGCCCAACTCACTGTGCTATGATATTATCTAGCCTGCAGATAAGCTGAGGAGCTTGCTTTTCTGTCTCTCCCTTCACCTGGCTTTTTGTACCCAGAAAGTGCTAGTCCTAAGTACTTGTGTCAGAGAAATGTCTGGGGTGGAGGTTTGTCAGCCCCTGTCAGACCTGCTCTTTGGAAAGGTTGTGTGAGTCAGTGCATGGCACATCCCAAGTCTTAGAGCAGCCCAGGAGGCTGGACCCCAACTCACTCAGTTCCCTCCTTGGTGAGCAGAGGGTTTCAGCTGTTTGAAAGATTAAGGAAGTAGTAAAATCTGCTAATGCAATAATAGTAATTAATAACAATAATGGGTTATTTTAATGTATTTTGGCATGAATTATTAGGCAGAGAGTACTGTAGGAGAGCAGAGACTTTGCAGGCGAGAATAAAAAGGCAAGGTGACTGGGCCCTAAAGTGCACATCTGGGCATGATTTGGAGAGGAGATTTATTGACACCATAAATGATGGCTTTTTCGAGCAGCTTGTCTTGGTGCCTATGTGGGAAGATGTAACTCCTGATTTAGGGCAGTGTTCATCAGTACTTACTCTCCAGGGGGGACTCCTGGGGTGTCCCTCCTGGCACAGAAGAGCCAGCTGGGCCGCTGCGAGCACAAGTGTGTACGAGACACAGGGCACGCACACAGTCCTGCCTGGCATCCCCTGTCCTTCCAGTCCCTGTGTGGTCTCTTATAGCCCTTGCCATTGCTGGTGTGTGGTGTCCACACCCTGGGCGGCACCAGGAGAAGCCTGTCCTCTGCTTCAGTGCCCCATGCTAATGCTGGTGCCTCTCAAAGGCAGCCACGGAGCTCTGCAGACCTCTCTCTCCTGGAGAGATCTCATCCTGGCAGCATGAGGGCATATGGCCCCAGCTCAGATCAGGCCAAAGCTGTCAAACCACCTGGAGGAGTTACCTCCACTCCTAGAAAGAAACTGTTTTTCCAGGGGTGAAATGTGAAAGGCAAGGAAGAAGACTGTCCTTTGCAGCACTTAGTTGATGTTTTCATTGATCTCAGTGATTTTGTGTCAGCAAAGTGGTAGGAATTGGCCTCCTCTCTAGAGCCTTGTCTGGGCAAGCAGACATCTCTCAGTGGGTTTCATTACTATTATTATTATTATAGAGCCTGCAGCATGTTAAGAGCCTGCCAGGACACAGCACTCCCTTTCTCGAGGCTTCAGCCATGTCAGGGGAGACATCAGGGAGCGGGTGGGTGCGTGGGCAGTAGCAGCATGTCTCAGAGGTGTGAGTGCTGAGGGCTTGTCAGCATCTTGTCAGCAAGGGCGGGGGGCTTGGCTCCTCGTTAGTGTGCCCCCCACATGGCATGCGCAGGGTAGGTGAGCCTCAAACAGGGCAGCAGGAAAGCTTGAGGAGAAGATGACAGCAAATGCAAGGCTGAAAGGCAATAGAAATTAAAGCAAACAAACGAGAAAAACAATCCTTAAAAGCACTGGACTTGGCTTGGAGGTTATCACTGCCTTGGTATGCAAGGAGGGCATAGGAGGACGGTGTGGAAAGGGGACAGAAAGGATCCGCAGCTGCACAGCAGAGAGTGGGCTTTTATTAGGGTTCATCAAGCACCTTTTAATGAACGGCCAAACAGCCAGGAGTCAAATGAAACAGTAGGCAAGGTGTAAATGAGAAGGGAGCTGAGGGGAGTGAGAGGAATGGCCAGGGCACTGTGACTGTGCAATGCCAGGAGCAGGATGAGGGGAGCCACAGGTGGGGAATGCAATTAAGGAGCTGAGCCAAAGCCAACAAGCTGAATCTCTGGCTTGTGCCGAGCTGTTTGCACGGCCCCCATCCCAGGTGCTGAGCATCCCCCTGGGATTTTTAATTCACCAAGGCAGAGGGGCCCCATCTGTGGGCTGGGACAGACTCATGAGGTTCCTCTGCCTCAGTAGGTCTGTCCTTGCCAGGGGATGCTGTCCAGGGATTGCTGAACTTTCCCTGGAAAGGGGGAAACCCCCTGGATATGGAATTTGACTTTGAAGGGTTCACATGTACTGGACTTGAGACAAAGTATTATAAAACTGTGGTGTGGAAGTTGCATCCCTGTGAGGAGGGAGGGAGCTGTAGCTCCAAATGGCTGACACTCCAGTACCTCAGAGCAGTAGCTCTTCTGGCATTGTATGCTCATCTGTGTGTGGGTTTTTGCTGACGAGTGTGATACATGCATACAGAGTATTTTGCTATTGTTATTATTACCCAAAGTTATGGATCAGCTTGAGAAACTCAAATGCAGTAAATCACTGGGACTGAGGTAGCATTAGTCTCAAGGCTCTGAAGTAAATAATGCATGAAATATACTGACAGCAGTGTCTGACGGATCCTTATAAACAGCATCTCTCTAATGAATGCAGAGCTGCTAATATTGCAGGGTCGGATTTGGGAGAAAAATGCTGAAATCTTTCTGTGCTCAGGCGAGATGATGCAGATGGGCAAACACCACCCCTTCCTTAGCCCTGAGAATCAGGCAAGTGATTTTAATGACAGCTGAGAGGGTCAGGAACAGGGTGGCAGCTCCATGTCCAGCTGTGATGTGGACTTCATGGGCAAGTTGTTCTCCCTTCTCCTTCCCTCTTGCAAGGTGAAGGTGCTGAAAGGCTGTCTGCAGCCTGCTCTGCCTTCACCCTGGTGTGGAGTGCTCTGAGATCCTCAGAGAGGGAGTGCTCCAGGCATGCTAAGTACTATTATTATTTTTTTAATAATCAAAAGACATCCAGGGAATTACAGATCTATGAGCTTTCTTTCAGTTCCAGCCAAACTGATTGTGAAGCTAATTAAAGACCGACTAGTACAATGTTCAGCTAAGTATAACATGAGAGGGTCAATCCAGTATGGCTTCTGGAAAAGAAAATTGTGCCTTTTTGAGCTGCAAGTGGGTTTTGTTGTTTTGGTTTTTTTTTAAAGTTTAATAAAATAAGATAAAGGTGATCCCCAGCAGACATAATGTACTTTGATTTTCATAAAGCCTTTGATAAGGCCTTTCACACAAAATTATGAAGGGAAATAAATAGCCGTGGGCAAAGGGGCAAGGTCTTGTCACAGTTTAGAACCCAGTGGATTGTTAATTAACAAAGAATAGTTTCTCTTTTGCATGGAGACAAGTTAATAGTAGGAGTCAGTACACACTTGGGAGGTGTTTAGTCTGCCCTGTGTGCCATGGCTGGCATGTTGGTGCTTTCATACCGACTCCTTGTTTGGCTGGTGAGAAATGCAGCAGAGTTGCCAAAAGCCATAGGAGATGTTAGGAGCAGGCCTACCCCGTTGCATCCTCTGCTGGCTTGCTGCCTGAGCTGTGGAGATCCAAAGGGACCCACTCCCAGGGCTTGGCCTGGCTCAACCCACTCTGGGTTGTCCTGCCAGGAGCTGGGTCCTCCCCCAGTGCCCCTCACCATCTTACCAGCCAAAAGCAAGCATGGGCTGTCACATCCATGAGTCAGCAGGGTTTAAAGGTGCCACGGGGACAGAGCAGCAGGAGGACAGATGAACTATAACATGGATGAGTGTATGGTAATACAGACTGCAAAAATAGTCTCCACTTCAGCTGTACAGTGATGAGCACTGAGCTCCCAGGCTCCTTGGAGGGAAGAGATTGGGAGTCACAGTGAGTAACTCGATAAAAGCTTCTTCAGTGGGTTGCGTCAATTCCAAAAACGTGGAAGATGCTTGGTTGCCTTTAAGGGACAGGGAAACAATAGGGAATATGTTATAAAAAATGACATTATCTTGAACACTGGCTACACCCTCATTTATGAAAGTGTGTAGAATTACCAGAGGGCCATGAAGCATGGTTAGTAATCTTGTGAGATTTACCTACGAGGAGGCAGTCAGTTGGACTGAACAGGGTTTTCTTTTTCAGTGTAGCAAGCTTGCAAAAATGCCATTTCTCCCTCCCAGTAGCTCTCCCATCTTCCTTCTTGCCATCGTGCCCTCCACTGTCCCTGAGCTCAGGCTGGCTTCACTCAATCCCGGCCCACTCCAATGGGAGATGGCAAGCACTGGCCATCCACAGCCTCCCTGAAGAGACACACTAAAGGCTTATAATTGAGTTATTTACAGTAATGAAGAGTGTGGTGAAAAGTGATCAGTCCCTCCTTTTTCTGTCCTCCTGTAATACTAGAACAAGAGGTCACTTGGAGATGCTAATGGTAGCTTAATTTAGATCACATGAAAGAAGACACTTTTTCACACAGCAGGTATTCAGTCTGTGAAATCCACACTGCCTCCTGAGGTCAGAGCGTCAAACACTGCAGAAGGACTTGTCAAGTTCCTAGGTAATTTTTGGAACAATAATAACTGTTACTGAGCATGTAGTAGCATCCCAGGGACCCCCATCAGGAAGGACCCACTCTGCATAGCACAAAGCCTGCCCAAAGCAGGAACCAGCCTGACCTGGGTTGCTTTGGTCTCCATAGCCAAATAAAGGTTTGTTTGGTCAGATGCTGGGGGCTGAAAGAGCTGACCCAAGCTCAAGCACCCAAGTGTGACGCTTTTTGTTTTCCTGAACCAGTTCTGTAGCCCCAAAGACAAGGTACTTGGTTCCCTTCCCTTGGTGTAATGAGAGTTCTGTTTTTCAGCTATAAATCAGCGCTGTTCATTTTGATTTTAAATGGGTGAGGGAGGGACAGAAAGCCTACAGCTGCCTTTATTTTGGAGGAATCTTCCTATGATCTGGGTGAAGTTTGGGTGAATTGCCTCGGGATAGAGCTTCATCTGCACTTCTGACCCTTCTCCTGGATCTCTTCAACACAATGTCTTTGGTCTGGTGGTTTTGTCACTCTTACAGTCAGTTCTTGGCATGCTTCCGTCTTCCCATGCATTGCCTGTGGCATTGTAATTGACTTAGCAAGTCTGACTGGACATGGGTATTGGTGAATTTTGCCTGTGGGCAGCATAAGCTTGTGGATTATGATAATGTTGAAGAGCCTTTAACTTGTAAAGGTGTTTAAATTTACCAGCAAAAACAAAGTGTAACAGACCAGGGGAAAATAATTTCAAATCCATCCCTGTCTCTGTATTCATGTTTATCTGACCTGCAGTTCTAGAAGGGCCTTTAACCCCGGTAGGTTTGGGACTGAATCTGTTGTTACTGTTTTTCCTCCTGTCCATAAATTCAGTCCCTCATTCCAATTTTGACAAGCGGTGTCCAGACTCAGTGTAGAAATCTTTGCAGGGGATTGAGACAAAACACCAGCACTCCTTGCATTGTCTTTTGACTCTTTCTTGCAAAATGGCTGTAAGCAATAGGCTTTTAAGTGTGTTTTCTTGTAGCTAGCTGCAGAGTCAACCCAGTATGTGTACAGTAAAATTGATCATAATCCACTTGAGGGATGGTGTTCAGAAACTCTCACAGGCATCTCTCATTCCAGCATCATCACAACAGCTCTCCAACTATCCCACCTGCTTTTCTCCTTGCTTTGTTACTGCCTCAGTAGCTGGCAGTGTTTAAATATGTCAACCTGGGTTTTTTTCCAATCTTCTTGTTTCCTGTGTTCCTCTAACAAGCAGCTTGCAACAGAACAAACAAGCAAGGCAGGAGCGCTCCAGGCAAAAGGGGTGTTTTGTGTTTGATTTGAATACATACATATTTTTCTTGGTTAAAACTTGTGATACTCATCAAACACATGCAGGAAGGCTGTGAATAAGAACTCTTTCTTCCTTGCTGACACACACACCGTCTAATACAAGAACCTTCTCATTTTCACTTGATGTCTGATTCTGTGCAAAGCGCGCTCTCTCTCAAATCCTCGCACACACGCTTGATAGTCTCACCCTCACTCCTGCTCTGCCGCGTACACAAAACCACCTTCTCATCTCAGCAGAGCCTGGCACATGCGCACTCCCACAGGCGGCATAAGCACACACGCACAGCCACCCACACGCTTGCAAAGGCTTTATTATTGCAGGGAAGATTGCTCTCAAATATATGAGACTGGATGTAACTATGGCAGAGATGGGGAGAGAGGGGAGCAAGGCTGGGAAATTGTGCAGTCCCTTCACTCTTCAGAGACACAAAGCACTGCTCGGGTGGAGGGGAGAACATGTCCCCAGAGTCCTCATTCCATCTGCCATGCACAAGACAAGCACCAAGCATCACTTACTCACTGCCTCTCATGCACAGACTCTGACTGCTCTCCCTGAAAGTTTCTCAGTCGCCCTTTCTCGTGCATCCTTCCCTCTCTTTTTTGACTGTCTGTCAGGTCCTGATCACATCACTGTCACAGTTGCTATGATATCAGCATTTTCTGACAGGTGTATATGCTTCTGTCACTCCCAGTGACGCTCTTCAGCACCCAGCCTGCTGCCGGATCTGAGCCAGGGCAGCACTACTGGAAAGCACGATCAGCAGTATCTCATACTGCTGCATGCAGAAGATACAATCTTGGTAGAAAATGGCGTGTTTTCCATGTTCAAATAAGGCCTTAAAACAAGTGTTTTCTCTTTATGAAGAGTGAGGTTTGCTGCTATTCAGAAAAAGGAGGAACACTCTGGGCATTGCTCTTGTGAATTCCCAGAGATCTTCTCCTTTGTCCTCTGAAGCAGGCTCTGCTTTTGTCCTCCTGGAATGAGCTACTGCCTGGAGGGCACTAATTTCAAAAAATTACTTAAATTTTCTAGAACCCCCAAGCTTCCAGTGCAGCCGGAGGCACTGAGTGCTTCACTCGTAGCTGCATGGTGGGGTTGGCCTCTCCTGACAAGGGAATAACAAAAACCTATCACGGATGTGCTTCAGAGCAATTCAGTGTAGGCTCTTTGTTCGGGAAATGGCCACACACCTCTGCAGGAGGGGCTGTGAGAATCTCAGCTCGTGCACAATTTGGAAGAAATTTCAGGTTTTCCAATTACTATAGCAGTGGCTGGTAACCTTCCAGCAAAGAGGCGCTGGAGCACAGAGTTCCCATGGCTCCTGCTGGGCTCAGCCGGTGTTTGTGTTTGAACTGGCACCAGGAAAGCTAGGAAGCGAAGAGATTATTAATAGGGAGCGTAAGGAAGAGGAAAGGTGTTTAAACAGTTCCCACTTTGCATGTCTAATTCGGGAGCTACCCTTCTGTAGTTCCCCAAACAAATGCCCAAATCCAATGTCAGACTTCTCAGAAGCATAACTCGTTAAGCTTTAGCACACTATAAGATAAGGACCTTGCTTGCATAAGGCTATCAACCACCGATATTGACTCTTCAGGACGTTTTTAAGGCTATTTATATCACAATAAAGCCATTTTTATTAACATCATCAATCAAGAGAGACCGCATTTTGGCCTGGAAATGATTCTGCTTGAGTTTCTAGAAAGGAGAAGGGTGAGTAATTGTGGGATGCATTATCTTCGATCTCATTTGAAATCTCCTAATTGAAACCACATATGAGTGTCATTTAATGCTTATAAAATAGATGGTAGGGCTGTTGCTAATGTACCTATGGTAAGTACAACTTTCCAGTAACCAGAGGTACAGACTGGTTTTTCAGAAAATAACACGGCTATGGCAGGAGCTGTCCCTGTCCACATCTGGGTGAGAAGCTGGTTCCTGGCACACGCTTCAAACTGAAGCTTATGCCCCACGCTGGACTGAGCTCGTGCTACTTGGCATCCATGGTTCAGCTCAGCTGGCAGCATCTGCTCTCAGGTGCCTGCCACTCTCCCTGGCAGCACCAGGGGTCTTGACAGGACGAATTTGCTCCTGCGGTGGGGCTGGGGTCTGTGTATGGGTGGCTGACACCTGGGAACTCAGCCGTGGTCAAGGGGTGTGGTAAAGCTTCCTGGCTCCTGGCACGTGCATGGCTGAGCTGCTGTTAAAGTGGAGAAGGGGATGTTTACAGCTCCCCTCCAGGGTTTCCCAGCCTCTGTGCTGCTATCAGCTTAGGGAAAGGGAGCAGACTTGGAGGAGCAGTGGTTACTCAGGTAAAGAGAGTGTAGCTTTGTACTGCCTATGGGGGGCCTCTGAGAATGAGTAATGGCAGGGCTTGAAAGCTGTTACAGATATTTGATAATTAATTGGCTGGGAAATCAGTTTATTTTAACAACTCTAGTTAAATAAAGAAGAGAGCTAAAAGGGCTGCACTTTCCTGCAATGCTACAGTACTTTCAGGGGCAGAGAAAGCCCATTACATGTCTACTTTTATGCCAACAGGGACTTTCTTGTGAAGGCTCTTGTGAAAGGTAGTTGAAATCTTTATCTCCCCTGAATCCCAGCAGCTTCGGTTTAAGACAGAAAAGGCTGAAGGGTCGTTTATTACCAAGGATCCATCAGGCAGAGGGGACAGGGGAGTGGAGCTGCTGCTGTAACCTCATGCTTCACCTCTGGCCAGACACTTAGTGCAGAGTGGTTCCAGTTGTGGTTTATCACTGTTTTATACTGCTCTAGTGGGAGCAATGCATGTAGCTCGGTTAACCTCACTTGTCTTTCTGAGTACTGGCTGATCTCACACACACACACAAGGTTGGGAAAACGCTGGTTATAGTCTAGCATAAGCAAGTAATTTTGGGTTCTCTCCCTGCTTCTCTTTGGCTGTTGAGGACCAAACCTCTTTTCTCAAATTAAGGAAGAAACAGTAAGGGTGAAATCAGAGAGGAGTTGGTGTCAGGTCCATTTTTGTTAGGGCTCTCTTATTTTCCAGGTTATTGGAATATTCATTGTATCATTGCTGTTCAGTGGGCAGAACTATTTCTTTGAGGAAAAACAATGTGTACCCTGGTCCTGGCAAAGAAAGAGAACTTGACTGGGATGTCAGACAAAGGTTTTTGATTTGACTTTTATATCTCTCTTTAGGAAGATATTCTGTGTGTGACTGTGCATATTAGAGACCTCAACAGCAATGCTGAAAGAGACTTGGATCTATTCTTTACTGCAGATTGTGCTTTGGATGTGAACTTAGGTCTCAAGCCAGTGTATCTTGTCCTGAGGGTTGTACAGCAAGTGTGCATATATGAACAGTATTCTAAATGCAGTCCTATTTGTCAGAGTCTGCAAAGAGCCTGCAACACCATCTGTTTTAGGGAGTGGATAAGAGATTAAACTGCAGGAATCATGGGTTCTGTACAATACATGAGAGCAGGCCAGACCATCACAGTACATCTTGGCTTTTTGAACCTGAGAATAACTTTAATATCCTTTCATTTAGGGTTTATTGTCAAAATTAACTACCATTTTACTCTTGTCTCAAAAATCCCAAACTGTTCTTCCTGCCCCAGTGCCATTGCTTGCCCTACTGCAGATTCAAATTCAGTGCAGACACACACCCCACATACCCCAGTGAAAACTTTAGAAGAATTAAAGAACAAAAATAAGCCCCTCAGTGTGGTGGAGGTACTGCAGGACCTCTCTTCTGCTGCCCTGTAGCACTTTGAATTGAGCCTCTTCATGACAGGATTTGAGCCTAGGTTTTCCCCCCAAGGCTGTGAGGTCCTGTGTCAATGTCATGCTGTGCATAGACCTTGGGATGCACAGATACACGCCAGGTGGGCATGATGTCATCTCCTCTGCATGGCTGATGAGAGCCTACCTTTAGCCAAGTGTAAACTCAGGGCAGCCTGCAAATCCTTATCTTTAAAACATTCCCTGGATGTGAAACCTCCTGCCAGCTGGAGCTACTTTTAGCTGAGCAGACTGAAGTGCTGTATTTAATGAATTCATTTGGAGTCTGGTAGAAGGAAGCAGGACTGATCCTCATTTAGTGTAAATCTAGGCTTCCCCATTTACTGCAATGGTGCCTTGTTGGCCCTTGATTTATGTCAGCTGAAGCCACAGTTTGGCATCTCCCCATACAGTACAGTACAGAATTCTGGAAATTATTTAGAGCTAGTGACCTGTCAGAAAAACAGAAATAGGAACCCAGCCTCAGACCAGCCAAAGCCCAAGTGCACAGCCTTAGACCCTGCTGTGTAAGAAACTCTCAGTAAGACAGCTGTACAGAAGGGAGCTCCATGGGGAAATGGTTTATCTGTACTGCAGATAAGCTGTGCATGGGGGAGAGGTTTCCTTTCACAGCAGGCTCTTGGGAGACAAGGCAGGGATGTCAGTGGATCCAGATAAGATATCCCTGGGTAAATGCTTCCAGTAGGATTAAGCAACATTGTCTTCACTAAGAAATGAAAAGGGTTTATGTTCTGTGTTCCAGCCAATTTGTGCAGCTTGTTTTGCCAGTGCCAGAAGACTGCAGGCGAGGAGGTGCAGAAGCTGTCAGAGCAGTCCCTGTAGTTATGCCTGTCCTTCAGTCAGCAGCCAGGCTGGAGTTCAGGCTCCAAAGCACAGACCCAAATGACCCAAGCCAGTTGCCTTCAAACTATAGGGAGGAGCTTGTGCTTCAGCCAGACCTTTCTGCTGTGGTTGCATATCCCTTGGGCAGATCCCAATTATACAGAAAAGCATGGTCTCTTGCAGTAGTGCTAAGATACTGGAGGTAACATCTGGGATTCTGAAGGCCGTTTTGCAGTCATCATGACTGCTCTCTTGCTATCCTCATGCAACTGGTACACACCAAACCAAGTTTTGTATGAGACAGGTCAGGTCTGTTGTGTTTTGGTTTTGAAAATAAAATAGTTTCATTGTATGACTTTGCACAACCTATTTCTTTCCTTCCCCACTGGCTCCCTGTGTGTATAAAACATGCATCACAACACTTCTCCTCTACAAAGGTAAAAATTTTAGTTCCACAGTGCTTACTTCCTTTGATAAAAACACTGCGTGCTATTCAGTACATGCTGAATTGCCTTGCAAAACAAAGCCCTGCAAGGATCTCAGAGGAAAAAGAGTGACAGATATTAGTATGATTAGTAGGATGGCAAGAAGATCTTGCTGTGGGAATTATTCCTCCCCCTTTCTCAAGGAGTTGTACCTTCTTCCCATTCTGTTTCTGACCATGACATTTTAAACAAGCTTCTGGCTTTCATGTCAACAGCAGAAATTCCATCAGAGTATCTTGAAAATTTCTTTTTTTCCATTCTTCCTCCTTTCCTCTATTTATTTATTCATAAACATGTCCTCCTCTGCAAGGCATATTGGGCATGTGGGAATGAAGGTAAGCTGAGATCAAAGCTCTTGGGAGTTCTCCCTCACAGCATCTTCTCCACCTTCCCTGTAACCCTTTCACAAATGCCTTCTTTCACAAGAACTGATGATGGACAAAAGTGATGCATTAGGGAAAGGCAATATTTAGCAAAGCTCTAAACAAAGGAAAGAAAGTGCAGTTGAGCATTGCCTTACTGTAACAGGTTTGCTGTGGTTTCCACATAAAGGAGTTCTTCGGCATAGGATGAATACAGCATGGGAGTTTGAAGTTTGCAGCCTTTTATCCAATGATTGTAACACTCATGGGATGGATTTTCAAAAGTATCTCACTTTAGGCAGAAAGAAAACTGGATATATTGGTAAAAAAGCTCACTGTGCCAAATGCTGCTTTGAAGATTTGGTCCTTGTGTGTTAGTTTGGCAGCTGGTAGGCCCAAAAGTATTTTGACAAATCTGGTTTAGATTTTAATGCTAAGCATTTAAAAAAGTCAAATTTCATGTGTGACTTTTAAGTGCTGGACAACTTTATTCACAGCATATTTGGGAATACAACCATATGCCAATGTCTTTTGGAAATAATGAGACAGTTGCAGTCTGGTCCCATGGCCACAGGAGCTGATGGGTTCGGCTAGCCGCTCCCGGAGTGACCGGTGGAGACCACGAATCCCACCACTCCCAGGTCCTCTGCAGGAACCCCTGGGTAGTGGCTCCGTCTGCGGCGTGGTGATGCAGGCGAGAGCAGGACTGCAAAGCACTGAGGCGAAGGAAGGAAGGAGTGGACACACGTATGACTGCCAAGGCGCTTTATTGACCCAGGCGGGACCAGTAACGGTGTCAAAGAACAACCCTTGGGGCGGCACTGATAAAGGGGAAGGGTGTAACGGAAGGAGACACGAGGGACCAATGAACGATGCCCAGGGGAGGAGCGAGGAACACAACTGAAACAATGGGAATGGCCCAGGGAGGGAAAAAGCTCAGGGAACAAATCATATGTTAGGTAAGGGAAGATTGACGTAGAAATTTCTAGAAATGAAAGGGGGTTGGTTACAATGAGGGACAGGTAACTGGTGGAAGGAATGAACCATTATGAGGGAGAACATGGGGGGAACCGAGGGTCAAACCAAATTCCTAACTTATAAAAAATAACCAACTTTACAATAAACCCATACAGGACACACAATGCTACAGACTGTTAGTGTTTGTATCAGTAGTTTTTAACCTCTTCATGCATGTTTTCTAGAAGATCCAGTTTTGGAAACAAATCCGAACCTGTGCCAGGTAACTCTAGTGTGATATATAGAGGTCTAAGATTTTGGCAACAAATACTTAGCTGTATGTGAAGTGAAAAAGCCTAAAAATATTGCTTCATCTGAAAGAAATATGTAAGCGGATCTGTCTTCTCCTGACATATTGCTGAACTCTGAGGTAGGTGGTAAAAGTAGTAAGACCAGGTCACTGTAGTTTGTTCTCCCTGCAGCCCCTGTGAGGCTGATCCTTTGGTCCACAGCCCTTTTTTTTTTTCCAAACATCTGAAAGAATAGGCACTTCCTTGCTTTCCTTGGGAGACTTTTTACAAGACTAGCACTTGTAGATGACAAGAAGTTTTTCTTCAAGTTTGAACAGACTACTTTCTCTTTTTTTTCTGACCTGTTACTCCTTCGTAGACCCCTGTGCATCTTCCTAAATAATTCCTCTCTTCCCTTCGTATTTTCAGCTTTCAAAGAGGTATAGCTTGTCAACATGTCGCTTTTAAGTCCTCTCTTAGTCAAGTTATACATATTTAATGTTTTTAAGCTTCCCTTAGATGCTGATCCCTTTCCAGCCCTTGATGAATTTTGTTGTTGCTCGCCTCTGAATTCCCTCCAATTCCCCCATATCTATCTGAAAACAAGGTGCCTAATATTGACTGCTCCAATCCAGGTGCATTTGGTATTTGGTGGCTGTTGTTTTTGGATGGAATTAAAAAAAGAAGCAGCAGAGTCTCTCAAAGGGAATCTGCTTCGTGGTCTTCTCTCTGAGAGCATTATTTCACTATGGTATTTCGGGACTGGCTTTAGATATGGAAATGAGAGCATGTGTCTAGCTCAGAAGCTGTTCTCTGCTTTCAAGTGGGAGAGAGATGGAAAAGGGGAAGAGGGGTTAAGCTCCTCAAAGGCTTTGTCTACATTAGGCTTTTTTCTTCACATTTCCCAGTGTTGCTTGCACGGGTGTAGCTCAATCCACAGTGGCACTAATGACAGCTCTGGCACAGGCAGGGAATCGAACATGTTCCGCTACACATCATCTCCACAATCTCTGCAAGCCCCAACTCCACCAGCGGTGCCACAGCAGCGGGAGCTGGAGAAGGAAAAGGTCAGCTGTAAATAATAACTAGAGTGTTTGCACATCAAGAAGGTGTCCTTCATTGAAATGCAGTAGCTGGAAGTGAGCAGGCAGGATGCACCCAGTTTCTCATTCATCTTGAAATACCACCCTTCACAGTCTGCTGCTGGCTACCTGAGGGCAGCACTTGGAAGTGGGGATGATAGCTTAGTTGGGACACCTCTGATACTCTCATAACCTCAGAAAAGAAGGAAAAGTTAAGATTTATTTTCCCTGCTGTTGCTCCCATTCCCTCTCTGATCTGCCTCCAAAGGATTTCAAGACTGATTTCTCTCTGGTGTGGATCCTCCTGTCCCACCTGTCCAGGACAAGCGCAAATACTTCAGATGTGATATTCCCTTTCTCTTGCTGAAGAAGAGGCATTATGAGATGAGATGAACATTAGGATCCAGATAATGGAAAGTGCATTACTATGTCTCAGGTAGCATGCTCCTCAGGTACTGGAAGAAGCTCTTTCATATAGTACAAAACACAGGAGACACCTGCCAGTTTCATACAACATTTAAATCTGACATTCTTTCACAGACTTGTACCAGTTAATGGTTAACTGATTAAATTCTCAGCCAGAAAGTATCACCAAGATGAAGATGTTAATGAGTTTAAAAAAAGAAAAAGGGGGCAGGGGGTTGAGAAATGCCTGGGGATAAGAAAGCCAGCGTACAAACTTACAAGGTGGATTGCAAGCTGTCACTCAGAGTGGAAGCTAATTTACACAGAGGCTAAATTTAGGTTAAATATTAGGAAGAAATTCTTTACTTTGAGGGTAGCAGGACACTGGAACAGGTTACCTATAGAAGCAGTGCATGCCCCATCCCGACTGGCAGTGTTCAAAACCAGGATGATGTGGCTTTTAACAACTTATCTGGTAACAGCTGTCCCTGCTCATGGCAGGAGCATGGAACTAGATGATCTTGAACATCCCTTCCAACCCAAGCCATTCTGTAATTAGCTTGGTGATAAATTTATAGGTTTTAATGGCTAGAAAAGATCATGAAATTATGTAGAAGGTGATTTACATTGTCATTTTAGGAAGTGTTCTACCTTTCTTTGAAATGTCTGTCACTAAGCATGGGAGAGTTGGTCACAGAACTGTATGGCTCAATACCTTGGCTGCTGTGCAGCTGTGTGACTGTGTGGCTCAGACCTTGATACTGTTTCCATTTCCTTCCCCAAATGTTCAGGTGGGGACATCTGAGCATTTAGTTCTTCTTGCCTCCTTGGAGATACGCAGCCATTACAGATCTACTTTGGTCACTTACCCCAACAGCTGTTGAGGCTGGTGGCCAGCGTTAGCCCCTAACAAGCTGATGGCCCTGACCTGATTGTCTGTTTGGCTGTATTTTCTCATGTCAGAAACGTTCCTAAAGGTGGTGTACGGTTTCTTGCCACCTGGCAGTCAGCTCTTCCTGATCCACTGGAGGATGCTGCCAGTCCTGTGGGCACAGCCCTTGTTTCTGAGAGCCCCGAGAGCTGGTGCTGTCACGTTGCTGTGTGGGAGGGCATCTGAGGTGCCTTGCTTTTGGAACTAGGCCATGGTGCCATGGCAGCAATCATGTGGGCTGTTTTGCAGGCTTACATGTGTCTTGGTGTGTGCAACTGTGAAAGTGTGAGTCGGGGAGGGAACCTCCCTCTTGCATCTCTGCCATACAAAATACATGAGGTGATGCTCCAAAGCTCCAGGTTTAATTTTTTGGATCTTAAGCTTTGTAGTCCCCTTCCCTGAGCAAACCACTGAAATCCACAAGCTAGAAGGTGTTATTTGCAGCGCCACATCTCTCTTCAGCTGTGAGATGCTGCTTTTCAAATCTTCCCCCTTGTTTTGTGACAGCCTGTGGTGATATCTCCTGCATTTTTAGCCTGTGACTGGGGTGGGAGGAAGCGACCCTGGACCACACAAAATGCTTTGAAGCTCCCTCTAGCATCACTCTCCTATCCCCTCTTGTGTTTGCACTGTCCCTTTTGTGCACCCACTCTCTCCTGACCTGCCCTTATGCTCTTTCTTTCTTTGTGACCATGCACTGCTAATCTGTGGCATAGTCTCATTCCCCAGTAGCTGTGCCGGCTGCCTTAATGTTTCTTGCCAGCTTTTGCCTCTCCCCATTTTTTCTCTTCCCTCTGCTTGCCAGCCCATGATGTATCATTGCCTTTCTCCATCTGCCTGATTGTCTCTCTGCTTTTTATCTGGGTGCTGGAGCTCCAGGTGCTGTCATTCTCTGCGACAGCACAGAACGTTTCAGTTTCCCTCTGTGGCTGGATAATTACCAGATACAGAGTCACGTGGACTTCCCAGCGAAACCCTCCCTCCCCTCCTGTCAGAGAAGGAGATCACATCTCTGAAACTCATTTTCCCCTTTTTGTGGCATTTTCGTTATTATTATTTTTTACTAGAAGAAATTCAAGGGAAAAAAATGGATTAGCTTTTCTGGAATTACCTAGTGGTGACCACATAGAAGATACCTACAAGGCACTAGGGGTTCAGGTAGAAGAAATAGGTGATTTCTACAGCTGAAGTTTGTGAAGGAAACTAAAGGGACTTATAGTCTGTATGGGTGCCTTATTAGTGCTCCTATTCTCATTTTTGGTGTATCCCCAAAACAGAAAAAAGTCATAAGGGTGCAGAGGCCTGCCAGAAGTTTTAGTTTCCAGTTTACTTACAAATTTGGCATAACAGCCAATACCCAGTTCACATAAGGGACTAATTATCATTGTCTTTTGATGAACTTCTGTTCCTAAGTGACCCCAGATATTTTTAAATATCAGCCTGTGTCTTAGTGATCACAAAAGCACAGGATCTTAGTCTAAGTGCAGAGCAACAAAAAGGCAAATCATTGGGCAATATTCCCCATTGCCATTCTTCATCAGCTCTGCTATTCCCTGCCATTTTGATAGTGCAGGAGCCCTGGAATGCTACAGGAAGGTATGGACAGCAGAGCAAGACATACATTCCTAGTGGCTATTTCACTAAGGCCAAGTGATCAATAGCTGATGAGCATTGCCTAATGATTCTGGATCAAGAGCAGAGCCAGGTTTCTGGCTGGACTGAAAAGGAAGAGTGGCAAGTCCTCAGCTAACCCAAAACAGAAAGAGGGAGCTCAGAGTCTGTTTCCTCAGCAGCCTGAACCTCCTGACTGATTTCAGTGCAAGACCCTGATGCAAGCTGTCATAGCATTTGGCATTTCTGCAAGCGTCAGCCAGAGAGCAGTTCATCCCCCTGAGCACATGTAGGGAGCAAGTCTCCTCTGGCAGGAGGCCTGGGACTGGAGTCAGTCATTCTAGAAACATGTCTTGGAATGGGAAAAGACCTGTCCAAAGATTTCCTGACTCTGACTGTGCTGTAAAGAAATGGAGGGCATTTCCTGGGCATAGTGGATTATAAGAAGAGATGGTACTGTAGTGGTAGGTCTCATTCTGAGGTTTTTCTGTATTTTGAAATTTTAAACTGTGCTGGGATATGGCTGGGATGGAGTTAAGCTCATAGAAGCTCATAGCAGCTCATATTGATATTTTTAAGAAGGTTCCTCTGCTGGAGTGGATGTGGACTGAAGTTGTTTATGCAGGTATACCGATCCCCAACAGATGGGAAGAGCAATAAATCATGCCAGTATAAGTTCTCTTACTCTGATATAGTTACATCCACCCTTTGAGAGTTCTGGCATAAAAATCGCTGTATTTTGGGCTTGATTTCTGTTGTGAGTTTGTGTTTTTTCCCTACACAAACAGGAACCTCTACTCTTAAACAGTCATTTTAACAGAAAGAAAACCCATGTGAGACCAGCTGTGTGTCTGCTAGTGCGAGCCAGGGCAGCTAGCTGTCTTTTTAGGCCAGTGTATTTTTTGTAAATTCCCTTGGGTTTCATTTTCCATGTGTGCCACATAGACCGGGAGACAAGGATGTTTACAGCACATGAGCAGTTCTGCACTGATGCTCATATTTTCTGGTTGCAATTCTTTTTTTATTTCATTAGAAAGAGTTGATGGGAGAGACAGACAGAAATGTTTCTGTACAAGGCACTGGGGACTCCTAGAAAACTGGGTACAAATGCTGGTCATGAAAGAGGAATTCAGGCTGGAGCAGGTGCTGAGAGGGGCTACTGGGATGTTTAGGGCAATGGAGGGTCTATCATACAAGAAGAAACCAGGAGAGTTTGGCTTGTTGAATCCAGCAAAATGAAGGCTGAGAGGGAATATGATTGCTCTCTCTGAACACAGTGAAAGATAAACACCCAGGAGAGAGAAGAGCTCTTTAAGCTAAAAGATGGTGTTGGCATGAGAGGAAATGGATATAAGCCAGGTATGAATAAATCTAGACTTAGAGTTAGGAAAAAAAAAAAGGTTTTAATCAGCAGAACAGAAAGACTTTGAGCAGTCTGACCTGCAAAACAGGGGGAGGATATTCCCCCATCAAACACACTAGGCTAAAGTAGGAATGAGGTACATCTCTGAAAAAGATGATAAAGTACAGCTGGCTGTGCCGGCTGAGGTTGGGGCCTCATGACCTGGTAAGCCCATCCTAGCCTTACACTCCTAAAGTGGCAATTTACTAAAGAGGATGAACAGAAGTGCAGGCATCCTATCAGCCATGCGCCCTCCCAATAGGTGGATGGCCAAAAATTGTCACCCGAGTGCTGAAATACCCAGGGAGCTGCAGACAGGTGTGACGACCAAGGTCACAGCATAATACAGCTGAGAGAAGGCATGGGCTGAACGCACGCAGCAGTTTCCCCCTCCTGCCAGTTTTCCAGCACAGGACTGGGTTTAAGCAGTAGTTTTCTAAATCCCTCTGAGGGCCTGTGTTGTCACGCTGGCAGTGGTTACTCAGGAGCTATTTATGCCACATATTGGAAATCCATCCTGCTGTGGCACAGCTTTCACTCTCAAACAGTGACCCTGCTGTGTATCATGGCACATAAGGAGAGGAGCAGCAGCTGTACTAGGCTGGGGAAAGAGAGCAGCAGTGGCAGTAGGGAAGAGAATTTTGAGCAACAACTGATGCCCATGTGCATTCAAATTCAGCAAAATAAGTCTTTTGGTGCTTGGATGAAAGGAAGTTTCAGATGCTCAGTTGATATGACCTCCCATGATAGTGCCATCCACTTAAGGGGCCTTGCCTTCGCAGAGGTAGAGATACATTCAGCTGTGGGTGTCTTCTGCAGCATCTCCTGCTGAGGGGGCCTGATCCAGAGCAGTGGGAACCACCCAGGGCCAACAGCTCCCATATTGCTCCTCCAGACTCTGTGCTCCTCTGTGCTCTGCCACTGTACTCCTCTGGTGGGGACTGCAGTGGCAGCGCTGCATTGCTCTTGAGATGTTGGCAGAGTCCAGCACTGCAGTGCCATTGTGGAGCCTGGCTGGATTCTTCCCTGAAAAGCCTGCCTGGGAGGTCAGGGCTGGTATGGCTGTGGTCTGTCCTTAGCCCTTGCTGCCCATACCCCTCCCGGGGAGTAGCAGAGAGGCCAGACCCTTGCTGCTACCCTGGCTGACCATGGCTGTGTCCGAGTCCTTGCTTGCCAAGCAGAGAAGGACTGAAGAGCTTGATGAGACAAGATGAAACAGCGTAAGCATGATTTGCTCTTGAACTTTCTTTCCCGGGCTGGGAGCAAGGCTGTGTTTAACCACTGCATTAGCTTTCCAGGATCGTATTTTGCAACACAACAGAGAATTTGTCTTGCATGTTTGGAGCTGGCAGCCAGGAGCTGACGTTGTTTTGTGCCGAATGAGCCGTGTTTGATCCCTCTCTCTTTTCCCTCTTGCCATTTTGCTGCTGGGGGTAGAGGGCAGTGGGGGAAGTTGTTAGCTGGATCTTGTAAGTGTGTCTGTGAAGTGAGAAGATTAGAGCAGGCTCATCACAGAGCTGAGGCGAAGACAGGAGATCTGATGCAGGGCGGGTTGTGGCATCCTCTGGCAAAAGGGCAGCACATCCTTCAGTGAGTGCAGTGGGGTGGGGTTTGGGTGCTTAATTGTGTGTGCAGCAGGCTGCTGAGTTTTGGCCTGATGCACAGAGATTGTCTTACAGAAGAGATGATCAAAGGGTTAATGGAAAAAAGATGATTAAAGAGGAGTGTGGGAATTGTGGCACAGAGCTGTCACCACAACATGCTTTGGAGAAAGAGGGCAGAAAATGCAGTTCATAAACTCACTATTTATTTATTTTTCCCCAAAATGAGGTAAGCGCTGTGGCTTGCTGGCAAAGCAGTGCAGCATATTTCATTAATCCTAGCAGCTTGCCTCTTCTCACTAGCGGGGTTCTGGCAGAGAATTGTGGGTTTGGTTCTGCTATAAAAAAATTTTAAAAAAAAAATTGAAATTACAACAGCAATTAAAAAACCCAAATAATTATCCCAGCTTCAGTGCAACCCAATACATCATTGATAATGCTGTAAAATCTCCATGTTAAAGCAATCATTTAAACAGCAGCTTCACCAGGCCCTGAAGGGCTTCTTTCTTGCCTTTTCATCACTCCAGGCGGTAAACATCCCGGTCCATCTCCGCAGCCTCGGCCGTAGGTGCTGTGCTGCTTCCCCTGGGGCAGAATGGGAAGGCCCTTGCTGAGATGCCGGCTCTGCCGCACCCCCTCCTCAGCCCGTGCGGCCCAGCCCGGCAGCGGCTGTCGGCGGCCCGGGGGAGCCGTGCTGGGCCTTCCCAGGCAAACGCCGCCTCTCAGCAGCCGGGCCGTCTGTTCGCCGGGGGAGACAGAGGGCGGAAAGCTTAGGGCCGAGAGCTGCTGGAGTGACAGGCACAACATAAACTGCGATGAGTGTTACAGCAACACGCTAGGAAATCGATGCGCGGAGCGGCGCTGCCGCCACCGCAGGAGGAGCGGGAGTCCCGCTGCTCCAAGCGCCGGGGCCTGAGTGAGGCAGAACGGGCGCTGAAACCTCCGGGGCTTGCGTCGCCGGGAGAGGAGATGTAGGTGCCCAAGCCTCACGCTCCTTTTCTTCACTCTATCTCTCACCCATCAATAGGAACAAGCCCAACTACTTTGAAGAAGGGGGAAAAAACATGCATCTCTTGCCAGATGGGGAGTGTTCCTCGGAGCTTAGCAGGGGGAAGTTTGCAGGAGTGCTGCTTTGGCCCAGCGCTGCGTGTTAGACCAGCAGGTGATGGAGAAGGGAGGACAAGGAGCAGGACTTGCTCCTGCCCTCCCCCAGCCTGCATGCTGCCAGGTGTCCCAGCCCATCATGAAATCCAGGGACCAGGAATGATGGTGGGCAGCCCTCTATCCCATCCAAGGCAGTGGTTCCTGCTGAAGGTTCAAAATCATTCTCCTGCAGAAAAGCATCGCCCCATCCCCTCCCTCCTGTAGCACAGCTCAGCCCTATTGTCTGCATTTGCATGTGGGGAAAATGAGAATGGGGGAGGAGTGCAAGGATGACCTGGGTTTCTTTCTCCACATCCAACTAAAAAATTTCGGGTTCCAAACTTGGCTGTGTTTGTTTACAAGGAGGCAAGGAGGACTAATGGGGCATGGCAGCAAGATCTTTCTTTTGTCCTTCCATGTCTCTGGTTTGAAATGGTGCAAGATCAACAGTTCCCAGGTTCTTACAGTGATCATGCAAGTCATGCCTATCACCATTCACTGGTCCTCTCGTTAGCCACATCAGAGATGTCAAGAAATCAAACCTGCAACCATAAAGAAAATAATGCATGGATCACAAACTGTTTATTAGCTTTCACTGAGGCTGATGGTAATGGTTCCAATAAGTCTAATGAAAAGCGTTTGACTGTCTCTGTGAATTTGATTATTGATTATTAGTGAACGATAAGAGTCCATTGATATCTGGCTGATGCCATGCTCCTATTGCTTTGCAGTTAAAATGTCAGTTAACATGCCATTTAATATTCTATTAGTATTGAATTAGCACTTATTACACTGTGAAAATCATCACCATAAATCCTTATTAAAGCGTGATCCATTCAGCTGGGTGGCATCTCTGGCAGACTAAGAGGGGGGGTGTGTGTGTGTGCAGACAGACATACTGAGATGCATCATCCACGTGAATGCATGTTCAGAGCATGCCAGGACTTGGAATTTCCACATTTGTACATTGATTTTTCCTGACAGCTTGAGAGGAGCAGGTATGGTGAATAGAGGGCTCAAATCCATTTCACTCACTCCTCCCATTTTCCTCTTTTCTTTGTCCTATTTCCTTTCCTTATTTTGGTAGCACCTGCTAACTTGTTTCAGGACCAGTTGCAAGGTTGCCTGACTGTAGCTATTGACCACTGTCCTAGGGCTGACCTGGATGCATGTAAGACAGGTTATGACACATTTTCTCTTCCAGGGAGAGGAGGGAGGGTCTCTGGTTGAAGCCTACCCACAGGAGCAAAAGCACAAGGCTTTGTGCTGACCACACTACTGAACTGTCACTGACAAGACACCAGACAGGGGCATATTTGCTACCCCAGAGAGTTACAATGATCAGGGGTAGGGCAGAGCTGCTGAATGCTCACTGTAGCCTGGTGGGAATGGGAAAGCAGCCTGGTGGAGATGGTGGGGTGCCATGGATCTGCTGGAGTCCAGCAGCACTGATAGCTATTCAGGGGGATTTTCAGAAGTGACTGAGAAACTTCAGCTCCCACTGACTTCAGTTTCCACTGTTAATCTGCTTAGCTTTTCACTACCAAAATACCTGACCCCTAATTCTTGGTGCTGTTACAACTCCTGCATTTGCTGGAGGGCTCTTGACCCTAAGGCAGCCAGCTCTGGAGGCAGTCTGGGTATTCCTACAGGGCCACTGCCCTCAGCCCTGCAGCACACTGTGCTCTGTGGGTCATGGCTTTCATCTCCCATCACTGGTGATTAGTGCCTGGAGTGGCCAATGGAACTGGAGCAATGCCTCATCGTAGTGATGCTGGTTTCTACCTGTAAGTGACTGCTCACAGGTTCCCCTGCATCCTTCTTTTTGACAAAGAGTAGCTTTTTGAAAACAACTCAGATCACACCTGAGAGTTCACCTTGGGGGCAAGTGCCTGCCTGGCCAGGAGGGTGGGCTCTGGCCGGAGGGCCAAATTCTCACTCCCCTTCTTTGTCTGGACATTGTCAGTAAAAGACAGGAATCTATTGGGCTGCTCTCTAAAGCAAGTGTTTGTCAGATCAGACAGAGCTGCTTACAGCTTGGCCAGCAGCATGGCATGGCTACCATGGATGCCCACGCAGCTTGGCTTTCCTCCTGCCCACAAGTAACCCCAGAACAGCTTGGACACCATCCATGGGCTTGCCAAAAGGGAGTGGGTGTGAGGTGCCGGCCATAATGGTGGGGTCACATCACAAGGGAAGGCAGCTGCAGCAGCTTTGAATGAAATGCATTCAAATAGAGGAACTTGGAAAATGTCTGACCCATGCTAAAAGGCTGTATGAAAGCCTACTGTCAAATATTTGTCTTATCTTGAAGCAGTAATCATTATCCTCTTTCTTTCTTCCTTCAAATACAACATATGCATAAATAGTGAAGAGGGCACAATCCTGTGCAATGTGATCTAGGAAGACCCTGCTCGAGCAGGGAGGTTTGACCATACAACCTCACTGTGGTCCCTTCCAACTTTACCTATTCTGTGGTTCTGTAATAGCAGTGGCAAGAGATACGGGGTTATTTGGATGCTGGGACACTGTGGACAGAGCTCTGAGAGGTGAAGGAGCAACAGGTCTGGAGTCTGAGCTTCCCTTTTTATCTGCAGAGCTAACGTGATGTGAGCTGCAGCAGGCCAACCTGCTCTCAGCCTCTCTGAGCCCAGCCCGGGGGGTGCGGCTGCCAGGGTGAAAGAGGAGTTATGTCTGCCTGTCTTCTTCAGCCCTGGTCCTCTTGAATGAGACACAGCTGAGAGTGAGAAAGACGTGTCTCCTCAGTGGCAGCTCCTCATCTTTTCTGTGCAAGTCTCCTTCTGGTGGTGGGAAGTGGTACAGAGCAGGTGTCTTTGCCAAAAATGCATTTGTCTTCACGGCACTTACTCTGCTCTCTGTCAAGAAACAAAATACTCATCAAGTTACAGTTGCAATGGGGTTGGTTTGTCCTCTGACTCGGGAAGGTGGCACTCAGGACCCTGACAGTTTCTGGTCCTCCTGTTACTCCTCTGCTTTCCACCCCTAGCTGTCATTCCTCCTCTCCTGTCCACCTGAGATGTTCACAGGACATTCTGCGTATGTCACAGGGATGAACAGGGATGACAGTGACACTCCCACAGCCTCTCATTTTCAGCCTGAAATCTGCGCTTGCCTGCACAAACAAGCAGATGTGCATCAGCAAGTGTGTGTGTATGTGTTAGGAGGGTGATGTTTGAACAATGAAATAATTCCACAATTTTTTTGCTTTTTTTTTTTTTTCTCAGAAGGATGTAGATGGGAGATACTCTATAGTTTCCTGCACTAGTGCTGCTGAAACTGAGGGATGGAGGAGCTGTGCCCTGAGCTGACAAAGATGGAGCCCTGAACCTTTGCCCTCCAGGCTGGAAGGGGTCTGGGGGTTTATCTATTGTATAGCCAACTTTTTGAAGGTGAAGGAGAAGCAAGAGCTACTTCCAACCTTTCTCACTGGCAGGGTTGGAAGCCATTTGGTGATCAAGATCTCTTGTGGCCTTCCAAATTAATTTTTGGTATGTAGGCCACAGGCAAAAGGAAGAGAGAACAAGAGACATGTCTGCCCCAAATCCCATGGGGTTTATGAACCAAAGATTCCTGAAACTCTCCAACAGAGTTAAATTGTTAAGTACTTGTCCATGGGACAATAATGATGAGAAGATTCTATGGTTTACTGGCAAGGCAGGAGTGTGGTGTGAAGTTTCTCAGCAAAGCAGTAAAGAAGAGGAACAAAAGTGAGGTGATGGAAAGGTTGTTAATCTCCCCCTTACCTGTCTCATCCTCTGCAGGTGTTATGTAGAAGACAGAAGCTCCAAGGTGGCCTGGTTAAATCGTTCTGGCATCATTTTTGCTGGAGAGGACAAGTGGTCCCTGGACCCTCGAGTAGAGCTGGAGAAGAGAAACCCCCTGGAATACAGCCTGCGGATCCAGAAAGTGGATGTCTACGATGAGGGGTCCTACACGTGTTCAGTGCAGACACAGCATCATCCCAAGACTTCCCAGGTTTACTTGATTGTGCAAGGTAAGCAACGTGCCTGATAGGAGAGCAAAGAGCAAAAGACACAGTGAGAGGAGGGAGCTGTATTTTTCTAAGAGAAACTCGAAAGTCAGGAGCCTATGCGTCCCTTATGTTTACTCAGGGGCCAGCTAGACTCTTCCCTTCCACTGTGGCATAGAATGGTTTTACTCTGCTGTCTGTTTGTCCTTTTAAAAGTGGTGACAGAGCAGGGGACACCAGTGACGCCAAGCCATATTCTAATATGATGCAAACCTGGCTCCTGGCTCTGGTTGTTTGGCACTGATGGGAAAGCATTTGTTTATAATGACACTTTTCAGAACATTGTGCCTTATCTCTTTACAGAGAGCCCTCTGGTTTCTTTGCCTCCTCCTTCCTCAGGTTTCCTTTCTTTTTTCTCGTGTCAACAAGCTACCGTGCTGTGTTTTTTGGCCTTCCATAGTCAGCTCTTTGCCAGGCTAAGGAATTAATTTTCCTGTGAGTTTTTCCAAGCTGGGTCATTGGTTTGCCGGGTGCACCATCACTAGGCATGTGTGAAACCTGGTACCTGAGGGACCTGCCACATACCTTATGTTGCCCTTTCCTTTTTTAGCTACCCTTCTCCTATGTGTATTATAAGGAACAGGAAACTTGGCAAACCAGTATTGTCTTATCTGTCTGCCTGCATTTATGGCATAACAGAGAGTAAACAAATGAAAGAGTTCACCAGTTATTGGTAAGGTCATTAAGGAGTTTATTCTTGTTCCATCCTGTCCAGACCAGAACACAAAACAAGAGAGTTTACCCACTTTTGTTTAATTTTGCTTTAAATCTTCATGCCATTTTGTCTATCTGCCTATTTATCTAAAATATTTACAGAGCAGCTAAGTTGGTAGATATTAATGAATGTGTTTGATACATATTAGAGATATGTTCAACTTCTATATTATCCTTCAGCCATAAATTTTTTATTTCTCCTGATTTGTGTAGTAACCCATAAGGCTGCAGAGTTCATTTCCCCCAACAAGTTTTTGAATAGCTCTGATTATAGATGCATGCAGGAAAGGACTTTTCCTCTTGCTGGCACTACTTGGCAAACTGGGGGGCTAAGTAGCATCCTGAGTGTTTATCTGCAAGGTGACGAAGTCTGGACGTGTGGTCAGAGGTGATGCTTTACACACAGGTGTAGTGAGCCAGAAGGCTCCTGGTTGCTTTTCTTGCCCGGAATCCTCCCCCAGCAGCACAAAGAGTGGCCCACACCCACACACAGAGCGGCTCTCCCGGCCTGGCTGAGTGCTTGCTGCATGAGATGCATTCCCCAGCCCTGGAGGTGTACCCTGCCTTGCTGCTCACTACAGCAGAGCAGAGCCAGCCCTCTGTAGATGGTTTATTACTGGTGAAATCTCACAGCACACAATTTCCATTTACTTGTCAAGAAAAATATAGGAACAAATGAATTCCAGAGCTGTGCATATGTATTATTAATTGTATTTGTGCCTATTAGATATGGGCCTAAGCAGCAAAATTGAGCTCTCTAGCTTAGCTTTCACTTAAATACGTGGGTATCTGGCTCTGAACTACTGCCACCTTTCTGAAAATAAGAAAATTTAGGTTTTGACACTCCTAAACTCTAAATGCCTGTAAATAAGGTATCTGTGGGTAATCTTTGTTCTAACACCTGCCACAGATTTCATAAAAGACCCATTGTGACATTGTGCTTACTGTATAATCCTGTAATTAGATAAAACTCATAGCTTTAATTTTTTTAAACTAAATTTAATCTGGAAAGAAAAGTGAAGGAAGATATAAATACAAAATCCTTTCCAATTTGGAAGAGTTAGTCTCATTTTAAACATGTTTTAAAAATAATCTTAACTAATAAAACTAATTCAATACAAATAGTGTATGTTAGAAAATAATCCCTGTAGTCTCAGAGTATTATTTTCTTATATTGATTGCTATTTTTCCAAGATTTGCATGTTGTTTGCCCGAAAAATAGTCTGCTACTAGTCTGCTACTAGTCTGCTAATTAAAGGAGTTTGGATATTTAGTCATACTAAACTATTTAGTTTTATTTATTTTATGCAGTTTATTTGCTTCTTTTGGTTTTGTATTCATACATTTCAAAACATAGGCTATTTGAAGCTCTGGGCATACCAAATGTAAAAATAAATAAATAAAAGAAAATACAACTCCTGAAACATTAAATGACAGGGTAGTCAACTGGTCTGCCTGGTAATCTGGGAGGAGAATTTCTGGAATGATGGTCAGTGGTCTCCTTTGAACAAGCTCAGGGAAACAAAAGCAAATGAGGATCAGAGACTCATTGCTACCTTTGAGTACATGGTTGATGCCTGGATTTGCCAGTGAAAGATACTGCAATGACAGCTGCTCCTGCCCTGGAGACAATGGGTTGGTTTAGGGCCATGCCAGGCTTCCTATTCCCCTCACTCAGTGTTGCCACAGATATTTCTGCATCCCGCTATCAAAGACAAATCCTTAGTCTCTCCCAGTTCAACTCCCTCATCTGTCTAGCCCCTGTGAGAGCACAACTTCTCTTACTCCTAGACACAAATGGGATATCTGTATCAGAGACTAGTAAGTGGGTAGGCAGATCCTAGAGTGCTGTTGGAGCCTTTAAAACTGGAGACCACTCCATGTCCACAATGGCAGCTGAAGTAGGCAGGCTTCACTGTATCCTGAATGTTTTCTGTGCTTAGATCACTGCAGTCTAATGAAGTTGCATTCTAGGACCAAGTCCTTTCCAGCCTTGAGAAAATCAGCTTTCCCTGAGATGAGCTCTGCTTGGTGAACTCTGCTGGACAGAGCTGCAGAAGTATATCACAGAAAAAGGGACATCACCTCTCTAATGTATACACCCAAGTCCTTTAGTATTCACATGGGAAGAACCAGTTTCACTTTGCCAGCAACAATTTCTGCAAAAACACCCTACTTGGTCTATTCCTTTCCTCTCTTAAGTGTGTAGGTCCATGGATAAGATCCCTCTCAACTGGGATTGAAGATCCTTCTCAACTGGGCATATTGCAGAGGTCTAAAAGGGGCATAATGAAATGACACTTAAAAAAAAATCAGAACTTCATGGAGCTAAAAGTAGAAAAAGTTGTCTTCCTAAGTCTTTCCATCTTTTGAAAAATAAAGCTAGTAAACATAAAGCTTCTCTGCTAGTAGAAGTAGGCATTCACTGCCAAAATATTCATTAGTACAGCTGTGGCCATCTCTGCCATCTTTCTGAGCCAGGTGGGCAGCACTCTTTGCAGTCCTCTAGACTGGAGGTGGTTGTCTCTGCCCAGCTCAGTTGCTACCAGGTGCTCTCTCCACTGGGGTGAATGCACCAAGAGACTGCCCTGAGCCACCACCTCACTCACAGCATTTTCTGCTGCTTCAATTTGGGTATAATGGCCAGTTGCAAAGCTTTCTGTTTACTACCCCAGTTATTTCTGCTGGTATGTGATCAAAAGAGTGAACACTTGAAAGGACCTGCAAGGGATGGTCTGGACCTTCCCCATGCAGTGAGACAAGATCAGCTCTACAGTTGCCCCATACATACATTTTTTGGAGATGTGCCTGCATAGCTGGTGCATGTCCATTATTTCACTCTCCTTGCATTTGGAAAGCTTTTATTAACATATGATCCAAATTGATTTTGCTGCCAATTATTTCTGGGCCTTCCAAGACACATAGTGGTTATTTCTCCTCTTCCTCAAAACTACCTTTTATCTGCCTGAAACCCCTAAATTTCTGTGTCTCAGAGATCTCTAGTGCAGCTTAATAGGCTCACTGCTTTCCAGAGGTCATATTTTTTCAACCCGTGGCATATATATTTCACTACTCTTTGATTTGTCTACATGTTTTCTTTAAATGTACTGTCCAAAACCAAAACAGGAGTTCCAGTTCAGGATTCAATCATGCAGATACAAGTACCAGCCATGTTTTGCATATCACACTTCACTTACCTAACCCCAGAATGAAATGAGATTTACCTTTTTTATATGAGTGCCTCACTGCTTTCACTAATTTAGTCTTTCTGCCTTTATAATCCTCTCTTAGTGGTCTGCAGCTCATTCTTCACTTTTGTATTTGAACTTTAATTGTTTTCCCCCCTTCCTGAGAATACTGCTTTGTGCTCTCTGCTGTTGGATGTCATCTGGTTGGTCTCTCCATGGAGACCACTTCAGTTTCCTTACCATCCTGGGCTCCAAAGCACTTGCAACTGCCTCCAATGTAATGTCATCAATAAAAGTCAGGTGCCTTGTTTCTGTTCCATCATGAAGGTGTTAATTAAAGTATTGAAGAGATCACGACACAAAAGCAGACTGTGGCAGCAGCCCACTAAACCTTCTATCCCTGGTGGAGAGTGATCTGTTGATTGCAGCTCTTTGAAGCATCCTGATGGAGATTTAACATCCACTGTGTTCTCTTAGCTTGTTGAAGACTGTCAGGTCTTCTGAAGTCAAGATATATCACATAATCACCCATATTGCTTCTGCATTATCTGTTGCTATCATACAAAAAAGGGGAAATGAGGCCTGGGTGGCATGATATGTGTTTGCCAAAAGTAGTACATTGCTTTTTTTTTTCCCTTTACTCCATTATTATCCTCTCGGTGCTTATAAATGGGATGTTTAATCATTTGTTCCAGTATGCTGAGTGACTTGTTCCAGGAGAATTGAGTTGTAACAGGGACACAGTGGCTGCCCCTTTCCCAGAATTACCTTGAGTTCTTGTTCTTTTAGCACAATATCCTCAAGCCCTTCTCAGGCATTAGATAGCAGTGGAGAAATTCCTATGGTCCTTACTTGTCTTATCAGGATGACAGGTGCAAGGGCACAGAGATCTTGGCATGCATGGGCTTTAAAAATTTCTGCAGTAAAGACCTAGGCCTATCCAAGTCAATCTGGAGAAGTAACTCTACTAGGAGGAAGCAAATTGTTCCTGTCCAGAACCTTTATGTGTAGGCATCATTGTGAATGGCAGTAGTTGTAACTTTTCAGTGAAACAAAAACATTCCATTGTTTTTGAATTTGATTAAAATTTAATCAGGAGGGTTTTACTGGTCTGAGGTGCTCTTTTTGGTCAAAATTATGAAGGCAAAGAGGTATAGCATTACCACAGCCCATTTAAAACCTAACCATACTCAGCTGAGGTATGAAGAGCTGCACATTCACATTTTCACTCACAGCTTGGGATTCTTGCAGACTCAATAATGTCTTGTGATTCCCAGTTATTGATTGTACAGATTGTGGGCTCTCCCTTCATTTAATGCTCACATCATGAAAAAAAAATTATTACGGGCTTTGTCATTGTGGCAAAACAAAAACAAACTGGGAAATGTCAGCAGCAAATGTTCACAAAGAGGAGTTTTGTGATTAGGGCTGGCTTGTTTACTGGCCAGCCCTAATCACAAACCCAAAGTCAAGTGCATAGCAGCTAAGGCCAAATCCTACAGTTTTCTTTCTAACTGATAGGCATCAGTGTGTGAAAAGAGGTACAGAGTGTACCCTTTCTCCATTATGAATTGCCTTTGTAGTGCTCCTTTCTTGCAAAGATTCAGACTCACTGGTCATTGTTTTAACATGATATAAAGATGCATTTGTTGTTACTGGGATTTAACCATAGAGAGTTTATTATTAACTCTATGAGTAGATTGGCTGTGCACCCTCTCAGTCCACTCTCCTGAAGTTAGACTTTGTGCTGGTCACTGATACAGCACAGAGAGATCCTTTACCCAGACAGGCAGCTGGGGCCAGTCTGGCTTCCCCAGCACAAACTGCTCTGCCAGCAAGGCCCTTGGTTAGAGCTGGGTCTAGAGCTGATGTGGGAGGGTGTTGTCCACCATCTCTGGAGGAATTTGAAAGATGTGTGGATGTGGCACTTAGGCACATGGTTTAGTGGTGGGCTTGGCAGTACTGGTTTAACTTGACAATATTAGAGGGCTTTTCAAACCCAAGCAACTCTGTAGTTCTGTGATATGCCCAGCCCTTGCCCTCATCTCTGAGGACAGCAATAACAGTCTCTTTGGAATTTGGGATTGTGAGAAAGATTTCTAAGCAGAACTGATTCAAGGCACAAGAGTATGTTTTTTAGGAGCCTGAAGTCAGCTATCAAGTGGAGGTAATTTCTCACAGTCACCGGCTTGGCACCTGATACAGAATTGGGTTCTTCTGACTAAATTTAGATATTATGATTGCTGTGGGCTCTCTTGGACTCCCTTTGTCATAAGTGAGGAAACAAGACTTTTCTCAGGCCCAATCCAGTTCATCCTTAAGTAGGCATCCAAAATTCATCAGACAGATTGACCAGTGGAAATGTCATTGTCTCTCCCCTGGCTGTAGGCAGGAGCTCAGTCAGAGCAGTCCTTTTGGAGCCATGCATCCTTTTAGCCTTCCCACACCTCTTTCAATCAATTTCACCAGTCAATCCTCACTGGTGTTTATTCCTGCCAGAATACAGCATTGGTGGCTGTCATTGCTTGTGGTGGGTTGCTGAGAGACTGGAGTGGGGCTGGTCTTCAGCTCAGTAGATCTGTGGTGGGAGCCTATCTTCTTGTGTCATTCCTGGCCTTCCCACCTCTTTGACCAGTGCTGGAAGCAGAGCAGTTTGAAGATAGCTGAAGCTATTTTTCCTTTGCTAGCTAGACAGCAAGGATGTTGGAGTCAGATGCTGTTCTCTGAGAAATGTTGGCTTCCCTGCTTTGTGGGCGCAGAGCCCAGAAATCGGAGGGATCTTTCTGAGCACTAACACTGTAGCGTTTTTCATTCCAGGGAGCGTGCAGTAGGTAAGAGCAAGCACAGACCACTTTGTCTTTTTCGGGACATAGTGCCAATGGGAAACTGACAGTGTATTTGGCATGCTGTTGCAAAGAATAATGAGATAACATGGGAATATGAATTTTCTGGGAGGAAGGAAGAAAGATCATTTTACTGGGAATGGTGGGGGAGGAGAAAAAAAAAGATTGAAGGGAGGAGATAAATTCAGGTTATTAGAGGAACTGGAAGCAAGAAGTCCAGTAGACTTGGAAGGAAGTGACAGCAGTTTGGTGGGGAAAATAAGCTGAGAGAGCAAGGAGTAGTCTTGGGCAACTGAAGCATGTGAGATCTTGCTGCACTACTTTTGCTATTACCATGGGCTATACATGTCTAGAAAAGTAATTCCAGAACGTCAGGCACACAATAATATTGGTGGCAGTTTTTCTAGGTTTTCTGTGCTGCTTTGTTTTGGCAAACTCATAAAGTGCAGGAAAAGGCACCTGGTGTTTCATAAGTTACCAAAGAATTTCCTTTCCCTCCCCATCTAGCATTTTTATTGCATCCCCATGGTGTCCTGATGCCTTTTAACTTCTGTTTTCTTATCTCCAGGCATGGTTGGAACGATATGATGCAGCTTAGGCTTTGGCTGTGCTATACTGGTTGGAGCTTAGCACTTCTTAGTGCATAAATCAGGAGGTTTTTCTGGAAATATTTTGGTGCTGGCTTTGCAGGTGCAGGCAAGAGACAAAAACAGAATACTTAAAAAAATGCTTACTCATTTTGGAGAAAGAAGTATAGCACAAAGTACATGGAATACTCTCCTGTGCCTGTGAGGAAGGCTCTTGATACGATAATCCAAGTCCTTAGTGATATAAGTCAGTTTAGCTTGAGTGGACTCTTCAGAGTGGTATCAGTTGATATTGTGTGATTTTGTCTGATCAGCTGATTCTAGATTCACACAGTGCTTTGAAAGGTTTTGCCATGTTATTTCTCAGTCTGATGGGCTCAGTCTGCAGTCCCAAGTCTTAGCTTGGACTGTAAGACAGGGGAGAAGGGACAATATTTTTCTCTCAGCTCCCAACACAGCAAGAACTTAGTCCCACCACCAAGTCTGCTAACCCTGGAGAGAGCACAAATAACTATTAGCTGTGAGTGTACATATCAATCCATTTTAAAGCCAAGTGTCTTCCTGCTCCCACTGCTTAAAAAAAAGGGCTGTGGCTGCACAGGAGTTGCCTTGACTTGTTGTGAGCCTTGAAATTTGACCTAATTGGCCCACAACAAGGTATGTCCCCTTGGATGTCCAAAGTCATAGATTCCCCTTGCCTGTTCCCTCTCCATGATGGCCAGTGTCTTATCAGTAGTGAGTGAATAATATTTTTTTTGCCACATCGTCTTGAGATTTCTTTGCAGAAAAGAACTGTTGATATAATCAGGAATAAATATCTTATTAATTTTACATGGCATTACTGTAACTGCTTAGTGGCTTGAAAATTAGAAAAAATCTTTTTTAAAAAAAAATTCTCAAAAGATCTGATCTGAAGCTTTGGATTTCTAACACAAAATAAGGAGAACAGATATATAGCTATCCTCCATTAGAAACTTTAGGGTCAGTTTGTCTCTTTACTTGCAATGTGGGTGATAGCTAAGGTTAATCATATTCCACATTTCTCTAACTCAGATCAAACCTTTTCTGTACCTTTACTGTCTACAGGTGCCCCCCTGACTTAAACCAGTCAAGAGGTCTGAAGGTAGGAGGCATCACAACCTAGGGCACACAGCTGTGGTAACCCAGGCCTTGCAATTCCAGCAGTCATGGAACAGTGTGTTCCTTTTGCCTGTTTTTCTTATTTCATCTGTTCCAGTTGAGTCAATGCTGCAAATCTGCCACACTCAAAACTCCACATGGGAAGAAATTCCAGATTCCTGGGGTTCACCAGCTCATGTTCTTTGGTTTTGGCTGCTGTGTTACAATCTACAGTCATCATAGCTATTTGTTAGTGGATGAAAACCTGGATCAAAATCTAGATTCCACTGAAATTAAAGGGAATTTTGCTCCATTGGAACCAAGATTTCATTTGAAATTGGAATTGGCTAGAAACAGATTGTAAAATAAACCTAAATTGAGCCAGCAGTTCAAAACCAACATCAAGTCTTATAGAAAGAAGCACATTTCTTTCCTACCTTAAAATCTTTCAATTTTATTCTTTAATATGAATTAATTATGGAAATAAGGAAATCATCAGTTTGGAGAAGGGAATAAGAAGATGGTGTTTCTAAAATGAGAGTGTGGAAAAGCAAGTGTGCATGGTCTCTCTGTGCTGTGCCTAGTAGCACATCCTTGTGTCTGCATGGTGCAGCTTGACCCCAGCTGACCCACAGTAACTGTGTTCTCCTACCATTTATCTCTATCCAGTGCTGGTCCCCATCACTCCTGAATGGATCTGTGGTCTGTCCTTTCAGTGTGTGTGCAGGCTGTGCCTTGTAGGATAGGCCTCCCACTGCTTTCCACAAAAACAGCGGATGATAAATCATATTAGGTAATAGGTTTTCAGGGTTTGGATTTTGATGTTTTTTTAAGAACTCCAGCTCTTGTTTTTATCTTAAGAAAAATTGAAATTGCTACCCCAGTACCAGCTCCTTACTCACCAGAAAGTGAAGAAATACTCTGAGAAAATAATTACTTAATATCACATTTCCTGTATAGCTGCTAAAATGTCAGTAGTTGGCTGCTTGGGAATAAGAAAAACACCAAGAAAATAACAGAATAGCAGTTTCATTTAACAAAGCCGAAGATGTGATAGTTAGAGGGGAAAAATAACTTGCCAAATGTTCATACAACAAAATAGACAAAAAGGAAACAGATACTTAGACATGTGGCTTCCATTTACAGATTATTCAGACAGAGAGCACTTTCTCAAAATCCTACCACAGCTTTGGAAAATGTGCTTTTTTTAAAAAAAACACCAACAAATATTAGGTTAAAACTGTTAATCTCCAGCAGAAAATGGGAAAGAAAAAGGGAAGGGAAGGGAAGGGAAGGGAAGGGAAGGGAAGGGAAGGGAAGGGAAGGGAAGGGAAGGGAAGGGAAGGGAAGGGAACAAAGGTTGGTGTTAGCAGTCTGAGGGTGCACAAGCACGTGGCCACTCTTGCTGGCAGTTCTGGGTCTTTACCAGGCTCAGGCTATCAGTGAACAGCTCTGTGGTAGCAGGAGCCAAGCCTTACTTGAGAAGTCATAGTGGTGTATGAAAGTCTGAAAGATCCCATTGTTTCTCAAAAATGCATTGGGAATGCCATCATTTGTCTGCCTCCTTTTCCTGAAAGGGCCTTTGGAAATCCCCAAATGAGGGTTGTGAGCTTTCTCAGTTCTGATATCAAAAGCCAGAGGCTACTGAGGCTTCAACGATGCTGCTTTTAAATTTCCCTCCATATTCATGTATCAGATTTCCCTTACATTGACTATTTGATTGCATGATCTTGTTCATCAACAGTCTTTCATAGCACATTCTAGGAATGTCTTTATTATGTGGACACATATAAGAATGAGGAACAGTTCTTAAAAAATAAAACTTTTGGTGCTTCTCAAACAGAAAAGCAGATGGCAACTGCCTTTTTTCCCCCATTCCAGGAAGGTTACCTTTAAAAAAAAATCTGTGGAGGAAAGAAAAAAGATTATTAGGGAGGTCCTCTTTAATGAAACGAGAATTGGATTTTTTTGATAAGTTTTAATTTAGGGCAAATAATTTAATTGGAATGATTCATTAATTTTGGGGTGCATAAATTGGGCCTCTGGCAGCCTATTTATTATCTTCTTTATTCCTTTCTATGTCTTCTCTATCAGTAGTATAAGAAAGTTTTGCCTTTAATAAGGTAAGACATTCCTTTTGAATGTGTGGAGAAAGGACTGTCATTCGAACCTAATGGCATCTCACCTTTAGGTGCCCTCAGTTTGTGAGGCACTCAGTCTGCAGGACCAGTGAGTTTGTTTTCACACTGTCTGGGCATGTGGATACTCAGCTCTGCATAGGGTGCAGCTGATGTGGTGAGCCTGGGGCATCTGGCCATGATTGGCTTGGTCATGAGAGAGGTTGGTACCACTGCCTGGTGCTTGGAGAAAATTCCCAGCAAGGAGACCAGAGAGATGTCATCAGAAGATGTTCTGTATTAGGGCTAGAGAACTGTAAACTGTACTCTGAGTCCGAGGGTGACTGGGACATCTCCTTTTGTTAACTGGGAGGATCAGCTCTCAGCTTTGGTATACAGCAAGTATGCCATTAATGTGTTAAGTGTAGACAGGCAAAGTAAAAGAGTAAGGAGCCTTTTGCAGGGAGAGAAGCCAAGAAGCAAGATCCTAAGCCTCAATTCCACATGGCCCTCACGCAGGTGCTGCAGCAGCAGCTGTATTCTGGAGAGTCTCTTCAAAATGATTGTCCCCTTGTTAGACTGATGGGAATGTGACTTTTTGGGTATGTTCCTGTTTTGAATGCAAAAAAAAAAAAGGAAAAAGTCTTTGGGAATAAGTACAATAAATCTCCCCAAATAGCTACAGAACAGACTGTGAGACTGTGCAAGGTAGAAGCCTTATGACCTTGACTATACAAATCCAGCTATGATTTTAGGGATTATGACTGCATAGAGCTCCCAATTCACAATTTTACCTGGAAGATTAATCCACTTGTTGACCCAGAAAACGAGGTTAAGAACCAAAATTCATAGGGATATCACCCTTCATGATCCTGTTTGAAGGGAGTGTTAACAGGGTGGCAGTGACTGCTTCCCCTACTGTGTTTTTAACTATTGCATTATATTTCACATAATTCATGGCATGTTTGGTTTCCAGGAGAATATTTATACCTGTGTAAAGCCTGTGGACCACCTTCATAATTCAGGTGGACACTTTGCTTTTGCCTGTACATCCTGTGTGGATAAGTATCAGGGAAAGCCCTGGACTCTAAGCTAGATTGCATAGACTGGCTCATGTTTGTGCTACTTGATGACACTACCTTTTGGAATGAACAGAACATGTCCCCACTACACTGGGGACCAGTGGGGAGGGCTGGTCTCCTCCATGCTCCCTGTGGTGACCCTGTGGTCCTGACACATGCTTCTTTTTTGCTTGTTTATTGCTTAGTTTACTATATTTTCTGGTTAGAAGTACCTAAAATAAAGCAAGGGCTGGGACACAGTCTGGCATGCCAGCATGTGTTCCGTGATACAAGAAGGTATGGAGGAATTTGAAAGGCCAGGGTCTGTGGCATTGGTGTTGGAGGACTTTCACTGGTGGAGGAAGCTGAACTTGGCATCATCTGCATGTCTGTAGTCTGCTGTCTGTATCAGCTGTGCTTGCTCTTGCTCTGAGAGGGGATGCACTTGTTCATTCTGGGAAAGAGTCTGAGAGTGATCTCATGGTTGTATCCATAGAAGTCCAAAGGACTGAAGCAAAAACAAGAGACTGTAGCTTGCTCTCTGCTCTCTGGAGCAAAAGAGAACAAACCACATTGGCAGTATAGGCTTTGCCATTCAAGGTCATTAAAGGTTATCTCTTTTTAACAAATCAAGGAGGTTGTGTGGTTCTGCAAAATAAATTGCACAGGGACCCTATCAGAGACAGGACAAAAACCCAAGTCCAGAGGTAAACATCTGTCATTTGGTATTTTAAGTGCGACTCTGAAAGCGTCACATCTCTTGTCCATATGGACACTTAGTCTTGCAAGCAAAAGTGGTGCACTGCAGCTGAGATTCATCACACTTAATCTTAAATGTCTGAGTGCTGCTAACACAAATCTAAACAAGTCATCTGGCCCTCATCTGTGGTCTGTTGTGAGAAGGTGGCATCTTACTCTTTCTACTGTCTGCCTTGAGATAATGTGAAAGATCATCCCCCAGAAGTCTCTTTTACTTTGGACTACAAGTATGACTAATTTAGATTTACACAGCAAACTTTTCAATGTCTAAAATTTGGTGACATGGATCCACCTTGTATGTCTATGCAGGAAAGATGAAACCAAGTAAAAAACTTGTTCTGGAGACTCTGTCATTACCCACAGTCTGTGTTCTCAGCTCCACTGACAGGTCTTGACTATTCCTCTTGCCACAACCTGCACTGTCTGACATTAAATAGTATAACAATACATTTTGTTTTAGTCTATAATCTGTTCTTTACTGGACAATGCTTTCAGTTATAATCCCTGACATATTTACCTGTCTTGCGAAGGGCAGCTGCATTCCCCTCCAAATCTCTTTCTATAAGCCTGACATAAATTCATACCAGTTAGCCCAGTGAAAGGTTGCAATCTCCTTGATTGGATACTCCTGCCTGCTCTCTTCCACTGAGCCAGAGAGTAAGGGACTCCCCTGAAAGACTTCTGCACTTTCTGCAACTAGCCCAGCACAGCCTGAGGCACAGGCTAATTTTTTCACAAGATGAGTTATTGCTATTCTAGCCCAAAGTGTTCCAGGGTTCTTAATTTTTCTCCCAGATTTCCTGCTGCCCCATCTCTCTAGTCCTTGAACTCCTTTGAGATGTCACTAGTGTTAGACCCAAGTGCTTCTTACTTTCTTCTTTCTTCTCCCTGAAGGCAAAATTATATAGGATTTAAAAAAGAAACTCCAGGTATTTATTGGCTTGCACATGCAGTTCTCAGGAGCTGCAGTGCCTGTTGCATATCAGTGCTGGGTGCTGCCATGTATCTGGTGCTTCGAAGTCCATTACTTTCTATGGATTTCACAATGTAATCCTCTTTTTCCCCATGTTCAAGGTCACACTGTTGTCTGGTCTCCCAGCTCTTTCCACTCCCTTAAAAAAACCCAACAAACAAACTTTCCATCTTCCAAAAAAACACCCCCAAACAGCTCTCCATCTCCATTTATCTATTCATATTGGGTTTGTGGGCACATTTCTGACAGCAATCACAGAAACTCTTGAGTCTACACCTGAACAGCAGAAACTCCTCTCTTTGGCTCCCAGATCAAATCAAATGGGTGTTTATTTCATTGCCCCAGTAAATTTTTTATTAACTGTGGTAGAAGTCTGCAAGGAAGGGAGAAGGGGAAGAGAAGAAAAAAGCTGTTCAGGAATGTAGACTGGGCAAAGTGCCCACAATTAATGGGGTAGCAGCAACCAGCGGGTATTTGAAAATTCGCCGTTGCCAAGTGCCAGGAGGTTTCTGCTGCCTGTGACAGCTGGTCATCATTATCGGACGACTGCTTCTGTGTATATCTTAGATCTGTGTCTTTGTCTCTGACCAAGTCACTCTCAATTTCTGGTTTGCAGGAACATACTGAAGCAATTAGGGCATGTTGGATGATTGTAGGGATGAGTGAACAGTGTTGGGTAATATACAAAAATTGCAATTTCTCTTCTATGCAAGCCCTAATTCCCATATCTCAAGATGAGCTTAAACCACCATTCCAGAGATAGGCCTCCCTCAGCATTGTATGAATTTGAATTTTGGTTTTGCAGCTCTGTCCATCTACTTGATTATTCCTTATTCATTGCTGCTACAGGGCACTTGGCATCTTCAGAGATTGTTACAGCCCATTGTGATACCCATCTTTAAGGAAGTAAATCCCAATGCTCGATGCACCATTTATGTTGCTAAGTGTCTGCTGTCCCACTAAAGAAGTGAGCACGTATTCTTGGTCAGAAGCTGCAAACTCATTTGAAGCTACTGAGGGAAGACTAAGACTACTGATATTGTGCCACCCAATTTGAGGAAGAGAATCTGTAAGGGTAAATTTCTTGTATGTATCTACCGGAAAACCACCGTGAGGCATCGTGTCTCCTAGGGAATGTAGTAAATCCAGCAGATAAGCCAAAGCAGAATAATTGATGTAGAGAAGGATCTCCAAATAGAAGGGTTAAGTCCAGTGCAGGCACATTCTGTTTGGAGGGAAGTGTCAATAGCATTCATCAGTCTGGGGAGAAGTCTGTGGAGATAAAAGCTTTCTATCAGTTCTCGTTGAAATTTTTGATCTGGAGCTCCCCACAAGGGGCAGTTGCTTGACTGCATTTAAGTTTTGCGTGCAGGAAGACTTCTTAAGGATCGAGAGGGCACCCAGGCAAAATGCATGGACAGTGTCTGACATGAAGGGAACACATGAAATAGAAAATTGTCTTGGATGGTATAACTCCCAGTTTTTTGTAGTTTCTGTTCCTCCTTGATCTAGGACATTCAGCCATTGGCATGTTCTGGAAGGGGAAGCTCAGACCACTGGTAGAAAGAGGAGTCTTGAGCTCTTAGGAGGTGTACAATCATGCCTTCTCAGGAGCTTTCCAACCCAGTATACTATAGAGCTAAAAGCAGACTGACCTGATTTTTTTGCAAGGCATATCTGGGGCACACTTGATACCATGCAGGGAGGGAGGGATTTTTTTTTTTTTTTTTGATGAATACCTTTTCCTTTCACGGCAGCCTCAGAAACCCAGAAACCTCAAATGGGAAGAAATTGTGATTCTTGAGAAGGATGTGCCTTTCTGTTGGAGTGGAGACTGAAGTGTATCTTTAAGAAGATACTTCAGCCAGGAATATTGAGCTTGGGAAATAAAGAGAATAGTGAGTCCTCCAGACTAAGGCTTATGTGGGACACAGGACCTCAGCAGGGAAGTACAATAACAGAATTGTTTACTTTCTTTAGGCATGTACAGGTATCCATGCTGTGAACATTTTAACTTTTTTTTGCTTCTGCATCTCTGCAGTAAAAGGTGGTAAAAATTACTGTGCCAAAACCCAAGTATCAGAGGTAATTCAGACTGCGTCCCCATAAGCCATTGTGAGGCAGCATATGAACCTCACAAGGCACTAGTTGGCAGAAGAACTCTCTAATTGGATCCCAGACTGTTGTAAATCAGTGGGAAAATACTTCTCATAACTTGACTGGTATTTTAGTTTATCATCAGTTAATGTTGCCTCTTATAGGGTCTCAAAATATGCCACAGTGCAGGTTCTTCAGTGAATTCATTCATTAGAGGACCAATCACTGCCAATGGCAAAGCAGGTATTCATCAGTTTTCTTCTCCTTGCCTTTTGCTGCTGGTGAGTTCTTGCCATCCCCATCGTGTCTTCATTTCAATTGTTCACAGTGACACAAAATGTCTCCTGCCTGAGGTCAATCTCCCTCTGATAAAAGTCTTCCATAGAAGCAGTCAGGCTGGAAGACAGACAGGTATCAAAACATGAGCCTTCAGAAAACGGTGGCAGGCTGTCAGTTCCCATTAGCTAATACTACCTGGGCAGCCTGCTGACTCTTCACCATTGTAGGTGGGAGAGAGAAGTTTTAATGAGCAGCAGAGGGAGTGGAGAAGGGAAAAAGAAAAAAGCAGTTTAGATTAGAAGTGATACTTCTGGTAGTGGGTGACAGACATATATGTGTGCATGTATATGTCCACGTTGGAGTAGTTGAGATCTGGTTTGTATCAGTGCAATTTCACTGATTTCACAGAAGTTGCTCCTGATGTTTTCCATACCAGTGCTGGAGTGTGTTGGATTGGGTCTTGGTGCAAAAGCACCCTCAAACATCTATCAAACTCACCAAGTAAGAAGGTGTGTACTCCTCTGTGGAGGTCATAGCTAGGACTAGCAAGAGCAAATCAGGAATGGGATGTATTCAGCTGTGAAATAGCCTCCCAAGGGCAAAGGTAGAAGAGTAATTTCCCAGAAAGTTTAAAGACTAGTTGGCCAAAACACTATTAGATATGCAGCAGAGAACAAACCTGCCTTTCCGAATGCCCCCAGCCCTGGAAGATAGAATAAGTGTGCAAATGATTCTTCTGTCTCTAGAGTATGTGAACATCTGAGATCTGAATTGCTGCAGGTCCCATTCTTCTCCCTAGCATTCGACCTACATTTAAATTCTAATTGACTTAGAGTGAAGACTCATAAAGCTTTCTCTGTTTTGCCCAGATGCTGAATCCTCAATGAAAATATAAACTGTGTCATTACATATTGGGTGGATGTTGAGCATAAAGGAGCTAGTTTAAGCTGAAAATTGCACAGCTCATTCCAATTAGTCATTCTGCATATGAAGTGCTTGCAGTGACTATACTTTTAGAGAGGAAAGACACTAATATAACTAAATACATCCCCGCTGGATATTTTTATTCCCACAAAAGTTAATGTTGGGCTAGTGATGGAGATGTTATGTGCCTTGTTTGGTTTTCTGGACAGGTGCAACATCTTCCTTCCTATGGAGAGCCATTTTTACTTCTTCAGGAAATACATTGTCTACCAGGACCCTGAGTGCACTAACTGGACCTTGACCAGTCTCTGCAAGGGTATCCACCTACTCTCCATGTAAGCTTAGGTCTGGATCAGCTTATTAGGTGTTCCTGTCTTCAGCTGGGTCTCTGGTGTCACCTCTTGGATGGACCTTGGACCTGGGTGCTATGTAGCATATCTCTAACTTCATCCCTGGCCTTGTTTTCCTGCACGGACCCTGGATCTGGTTCAGGTTCATCTGGGGCTGTTGATGAACCATGACACCAGCATCTGGCATTGCCCACACTCTTCAGGTCCTAGGGGACTATGCTGAACTGGTGAGGACACAGCCGGGATCACCCCCAGCATACTGCCAGTACAATCTATGTGACTGTGCAAATTTTGGCTGGAACTTACCTCACTGAGCTGTATCTTTCTAATAGGTGTCTAACCCGAGGAAGTCTTGAAATGCTTGGAATGAATCTACCTCTCAAAATCACTCTCTATTTATTGACTATGGGGTAAGGTTAAAAATAATAGAATCATAGAATCCAAATACTTTGGGTTGGAAGGGACCTTAAAGATCATCTAGTTCCAAGCCCCATGCCATAGGCACTTCCACTAGAGCAGATTGCTCAAAACCCCATCCAGCCTGGCCTCAAATACTTCCAGGAATGCTTACATCAAATGTTTTATTTTGGGAGAGTAAATTAACTGAACTACTGTCCTTACCAGCTTAAAATTGATGTGTAAATTCTTCTGTAGTTTGTTTTCTTAAGAAAATTGTGTTTATGCCTCTACTGACAGCCTGATTCTGATTATCTCTGGAAGAGCAAATAGGGTTATGTTTGTGTAAGCAGGAGGAGAGCTGGATCAGCATTAAAGGTTTTGAGTAACCTGAGACAAAATAGCTGCTTTCACATTACTGTCTGTCACTAATAAGGTGCTTGTTGGCCTCCCAGTCTTTCTTTGGCTGAACACTAAAAACTCCAGTTCAATTTTAAGCATCAGAGGGAACCTTCCATATTGGTGCAGCTTGCTTCATGTATTATACAAAATTATTAGAAGCATTTTTCTCTGTTTTGCTGTCCATCCTCAAGGGTTTCCCCACAGAATATTCACCACAGGGAGGAGATTGTAGCATGCTGTCGGGATTTTATTCAGTGTTTGACTATTACACTCTTAAGATCAGGGTGGAAATTTGGATTGTAAATTCTGTCTCTTGAGTTTAAAAGGGTTTTGACTCTTTATTTATGAAGAAGCAGCCCCTTTCCTGAGCCAATAGAGCTCTAGGCAGCTCCTGGCTAAAAGAAGAAAGATGTCTCCAGCCCCTTAACTGGAGCACTCTACATACAGTACTATAGTGTTGGCATTAAGGCTCAGGAATGATCAGGGAGATAGCTCTCTGAGCAACTCTGGTAGCACATTTCCACTTCCCTAGGAGATTTGGGATTGCTAACACCCAAATCTTCTGGTGTTTGGCAATGCAAGGGCCTCTGTCCTCTTTTGCTATCCTTTGTGTCTGGACTTCTGAGAGGTTTGACTTCTTCCTTGTTTGGGGTGCAGACAGCACACACTCAAAACCATTGTGTTTGCTCCCAGAACTGCTGAAGATCAACAACCAATGCAAAGAAGAGAAGGAAGTAAATATTTTCTGATGTTAGGCTTGCCTTGACCTGTCTAGGGCCCCAAGAAAACTGTGGGCGACTTCCATGCTGCTGTTGACTGTTGTGCAAGATAGTCAAATACTGTGACAGACAGCAGAATCAAAGTCTTTAAATAGGTTAAAAAAATAGGTTGCACCTCATCCACAGGGCATAAAAGGAAAGGAAAGAAAAAAGAAAGCTGCCATCTCCCTGTTCCTCCAGAGCAAGTAGCTGGCTGTTGGCAGAATTTCTCTGCCTGAAGGCACCACAATATAACATGTCTCATAATGGCTGCACACCTCCTGCTGTGAGCAGTGGGATTTGGAGAAGAGGTACCCAGGCTAGCGAGGAGAGCAGCACACACAGCTGGCTTCCAGCTGCTGTTGTCATACTATTGCCTGGCACTGTGTCCTCATCACCTCATGAAGGTGAGGCAGAGCTCCTCTGTCAGCCAGGCTGTCCCTGGCTCATCCCACCATGCCATCTGTGGGTGAGTTTTGTCTCATCTCTAGGTCAGTACAGGAGCAGAAAAAACAAAATGTTTGTGATGGGCAAACAGTCAACACTGTTGAGCTGCTCCTGGTACAAAACAGTGGAAAAGCTGAGGCCAGCCTGACTGAGTGGATCAAAGGAGGCAGGAGGGAAAGAGTTTACTCTCCTTTAGAGTAGAGAGGAAGGTCACTCCTGTGTTTGGTACCTACTGGGGATATCTAGATCCAATACTATGCTGTGCATCAGGCTTCCAAATAGCTTTGGTGGTAAACTTTCTGACACTCAACTCTTCACTTGTAAGGCTGCATGCAGAAGGCTTGCAGACCTTGCAGAGTTGGGGCATGCACCTGTCAGGTTCTCAGAAGTGATCTCATGTTATTATCACGGGTAATGAACATACAAAGCCCCACTGCACAAACAGGTGGTGTTTTCTGCTTTAACTGGAAAGCTGCAGTAAAAACAAAGGGGTTTGATGGCAACCTCCTTCCAATTTCAGCTTAAATACTACCCTCTTGTTCTGACTATCTTTATATCCTTCTTTATCCTGACTTTCTTTATCTGCAGAAAGATTCAAATTGGGAGAATATCCCAGGGAAGAAGTGCTATTGGTACTAAGGCTGTTATTTGGGTGGTGGGGACAGGGAACCAGAGGCTGTATGATGATGTGAGCAGGGCAGAGATTGTTCCCCTGTATTTGGCACTGGTGAGGCTGCACCTTGAATTCTGTGTTCAATTTTGGACCCCCCACTACCAGAAAGATGTTCAGGTGCCCAGTAATGTCCAGAGACAGGCAATAGAGCTGGTGAAGGATCTGGAGCACAAGTCTGATGAGGAGCAGCTGAGGAAGCTGAGGTTGTTTAGTCTAGAAAAAAGGATGCTCAGGTGAGACCTTATTTACAGCTATCTGTAAGGAGGCTGTAGTGAGGTTGGGGTCAATCTCTTCTCACAGGTAACAAGTGGTACAATGAGAGGAAATGGCCTCAAGTTGCACCAGGGAAGGTTTGGATTGGATATTAGGATATTATTTCATAACTGAGAGTTGTCAAGGCCTGGAACAGGCTGCCCAGGGAAATGGTTGGGTCCCCATCCCTAGAGGTATTTAAAAAACGTTTAGATGTGGTGTTGAGGGACATGGTTAAATGGTGGGCTTGGCAGTGCTAGGTTAGTGGTTGAACTTCATGGTCTTGGAGGCCTTTTCCAACCTAAACAATTCTATGGTGTAGCTAAGGAAGGGGTGAGGAGCTAGTCTGCTTTGTGTACCTGGGAAACCCAGTCAGAGTCCTTGTCATGGGGACGGTGCAGGGGTAAGAAGCAAAAAATCACCTTGATTGCAGTGGAGAAAATCTCTGCATTTTGCATCTTAACTGAACAGCAGGGGGGTCACACCAAAGATCCTGTGATGTCACTACTATGCCATAATGCTGTAAAGAGTGAGGAAAAAACAAAGTGCTTTTCCCTCTCTCACTGATACAAACTCTTGGCTGTGTAGGAATCTATTTTTCCAGGTGAGGTTAACAGGGAGAGGCTCAGCTCTTTACCTCGCTCTGTTTCCTTTAATGAATTGGGGTCTTCCTCCACTGTACACACAGCCAGAGAAACAAGGGAGTGTGTGCAATCAGTTCTCACTCAGCTGGCCAACGAGATGTGAAATAGGTTCCAGGGTGGGTGATATCCTTGAACGAAGTCACGCTGACTTGTTTGCTGTGATAATGTATGGACGCTCCTTCCTTTAAAGGCTCCCATGTAATTGAGCCCTGGTGCCTGGTAACTGGGAGCGAGTGAGTAAATTGTTACTTCCTAATGCAGGTTAAATGCTGCAAGCCTTGTTCACAGCATCTTATCCAACTGTCCCAACTGCTCTCCTTGCCAATGGAAACATGCCCTTCAGGGAAGCCCTGAGGGATGCAAATGTCAGAGGCACTCCTGCCTCCTCTACAGGCATCCCAAATACAAAGTGTTTTCTACTGTGGAAGTCATGGTAGGCCACTCTGGCTATTTCCCCTTTAGTCTGGGGCATTCTCGCTCTGCAGCTCAGGCTGTCACTTCCATTTTTTGCTTGGCATGCACTGAAGCAGCCTTTTTTCCCATTGACAGATTTCCTCGCTCCGTGTGTTCTCTCCTTCTCATCTTGCATTTATTTCTTCCTTTTTCTTCTCTCACTTCCTGTTGTCCATTTTTATTTTTTCACCTTCTGCTGAAGTACAAGCCTGGGGGGTTTGCTGCTGGGTACTCTTCCTAGTGTGTCAGTCATTCATATTACCCACAGTAAGTCACTTTTCCCACCCTATCTCATTAATGCTTCAATTTCTGCATGGATATATTTAGGATGATAATTAGGTGTTTCACCAGTGCAGGAATTAGAGGGCTTGAACAGCACACTTTGAGGTCCTTGATAAACACTGATAATGAAGCCCATGCAGTCAGGCTGTGGGAAGACACACAGTAGAATAAAGGCTGCCCCTGGCACAGACTAAAACAAACCCCATTTTCAGTTCCCTTTCATGATGGACTTCACAGACTTTGGTAGCCATGGTGTCCAAGTAGATAATGTAAGGGGGAGGAACAAACCCCAGACTTTTACTCACCTTACTGTTCTTTGAGCAGCCACATAAAGCTTCCTCTTGTCAATACCAACTGGTTCTCAGAAGCCAGCCTGGGGGTTGGTGTGTGCAAATTAACTTAATTTAATTTAATGTCCATTAACACAAACTTTTAATTTAAGGTTTGGCTATTGAGAAACAAAAGAAGAGAAACAATGCTACAAACACCGATGGAAACTCCTTTCCAACTGCTACCCCAGACTCAGCCTCACACCAACACCTCTCCCTCTACCTCGAGACCACTCTTGCCTTCTTTGACCACTTTATGTTCAGTCCCTGCAAGTCCCTTGGTTGACACAACACCCAGTGCAGAAGACTGAGTTGGTGTGTGATGGTTTCTTGTTGCTGCTCCTAGTTTCCTACCTTTGTTTTCCCTGCTCCTTCCTTCTTACCCTTTTCCTGCTCCTGTCTAGGTCCTTCATGGGCTGCAGTCCCTTCAGGAGTGTCACTGCTCCAGTCAAGGTCTTCCATAATCACAGTATCTCCAAATTACCTCCCAGCACAGTATGCCTACATCTAAGAGCTGTTCCCAGCCCTTTCCACAGCAACATCCCCTTTCACATGCATCTTTCTGTATCTGCTTCTCTGTCCCCTCCTCTGTCTCCTTGTGTGCATTCTCACACCTTCTCCCATGCTTCCTCTTGTTTCTTCTGTCACACTTCCCTGTATGTCCCTTCTGGAGTCCCCTGGCCCAGTGGTGCCACCCTCCTCTATCCCTGCTGGGAAAATAGGGCTGGGCCTACCCTGACTGGCCATGGAACTGGGGTGCAGTGGATCAGTGCTGGTTGTTGTAGAGCTGATGGGACAAACTGGGACTGCTGGGGGATGACCTGTTTCACCCAGGGTACCTGGTGCCCTCCCCCAAAACCAAAACTTGACTGCTAGGGCCAAAAAAGGGTGTATGGCAAAAAGGAGGACAGGATTCCAGCCCAGCTCTGCTTGCCCCAATGGTGCAGACAGATATCTGTGGGCACTGTGCAGCTGCTGAGGAAACAAAGCGAATCTGAGTGGGTCACTGGCTAATTGCTCAATTCTATGATTCCTCTTGCAGCTCTTACCATGTGCTTTCTGTCTCATCAGAGAATCAAAACCAGGGTGCTTTTGCAGCAGTCTCCTGGACTTAGAGCTGTTTGCTTTGTATTTTTCAGGCAGTCACTGTTTTTGGGTGGGAATATCAGCTTTTATTTTCCCCTTTTGCCATCCTGATCAGTGCTTTGTCGAGTGGGATGGAGTTTCTCAGCTGGCAGATGCTTGCATGAGAAGGGCGGTTTTGCAGAGGGCTGTGCAGATGTTAACGTGTCAGTCCTTCTCCAAAGTGGAAGTGACATGCCTGTCAAAGTCGGGCAGAGCACAATGCCTGGGAAGGTGTGGGAGCAACTCTGCTAATGTCAGCTGAGCTATGCCAAAGCAAAAACAGTGCAAGAGAATGGAGGATAAGACACACTGAGAGCAAGCAGAGGTACTATACACTAGCTGGGAAATAAAAGCTTCATTTTTCATCCTATGACTGACAGGCTTACCTTCATCTGTATCATCCCTATAATAGATGTTGACCTCTTCACTCTATCAATGGGGTTTCAGTTGACAAATCCTGCCTCTCCCTCCTTCCCAGGCAGCGTGTTCAAGAAAAACAAGGCCGTTTCATCAACTTTTGGCTTGTTGTTTCAAAGAAAATTAATATTGCATGGTCGTGGTGACAGTCAGTCCTCTGAACCCAAAAGCCTGTTGGCTAATTTCCACCACAGTTGGTGGAGGAGTTAGAGCCTCAAGGCTACTAGGGCCCCTATGCATTTTGTGCAAAGTATGACCCAAAAGAAAATAAAGCCTCTTTTATTATCTTCATGGAGCAAAAACATGAAAGAATGAGCTGAGTTCTTTTTCAGACATCAGCAAATCAATATAAAAACTCCATCTTTCACAGGAAAGCTGTGGGAAACCAGAAATATGCCCAGAGAAACTTCATTATGCTCTTCATCTTCACCTTTGCTTCCATGTATGTGAGCAAATATAACTCCAAATAACTCCTTTCCCAGTTATGCAGGTACGTGGCAGAACCAGGGATGACTGCAGCAGCAGCCACTCCTGAGGGGAACATCGCACTGTGGGACTTCAGCTGGGGAATTGCTTATGCAGGCTGGACTTGGATTTGAGCACATGCCTCCATATTGCTGCAGTGACAGTAGGCAGAGGGTTTACATTGTCCCTGAAAAAAAAATAAAAATAATTGGGTAGGAGGATGTTTTCTCACTGATGGACAAGTTAAGCTGTATCAAGCGGTGTGTTTGGTGTGCACCCAGTTGTAGCTGGGCTGAAATTATCATCTCCCTGACTTGTTAGTGTTACAGGTGGTTAAAATGAACTGCAGCCACTAAAGTGCTGCAGAACAGCCCTGGGGAAGGTTGTGAAGGTTATTGGGTTTTCCAATGTCCTACTATCTGCCTTCTGTCCCATGTTTCTAGCCGGTACCTTTCATATACAGTTCTGCTTCTCTAGTGGAAGGACTCATCATATCTGTAAAGCTTTAAATATAGAACATGTCCAGAGCAACCTGACACCATGCAGGAGTGAGGTGAGAAAGATAATTTTCTCTTGTCTCTTTCTTTTGTCTCTGAGACCTCCAATCATAACCAAAGAACCAGCAAACAGCAAAAATGTGGAGGAATACACGTTAGGGGTCCTCGTGGGAGCTCTGGCTTTATTGCCTGTGTGCTGGTGAGGACCAGGCCCTTTGAGGCATGCCTGTAAATGAAACAGGCGTGCTTGTAGCTCGGGTAAGTGAGTGGAACATATGCGACTGCTTGGTGGGAATGTCCTGAGCAAGCCAAGTCCTTCCCCTTCACTCCTAGCTCCTTCCAACTATTCCAGCCCTGCACAAACATCTTCTCCCTCTCGTCCTTTCTCTCGCTTGTTCTCGCATCCCAAACCAGGGCCTCTGAGCTCTGCCCCTCCATCTGATCTGTGCTTCCCTGTCTAATGACATGCGCTAATGTGTGCTAACAGATGTCTGAGCGAAAATTAGCCATGGTGTCCAAATCAATTAGACTGGAGAGGCTATGCAGGGACAATTGCTCAATAGGCTGTGTGGGTTGCTTTTTTCCCCCCTTTCTTTTCCTTTCTTTACAAGGGCTGAAATTCTGCAGCCAAGCCCTTGCCTTCCTGCCTTGCAAACTCCACTTCCAAGCAGTCTCCTACCTCTGTGCTTAATGGGTTCTGATCTGGTCTCCAGATGGAGCTGGCTCCACCAGCTGCAGGCAAAGAGCAGCTGCTCTCTGAAAGGAGAGGTACATGCTTCTCCAGAACCTCGCAGCATGGCTACAGCCGGCACGTCAGAGGCGGCTAAACGATCCTGGCGTTTTTCATGTGTTTGCCTGCTTTGCAGGAAAAGCAAATTAGTTTTACAGGATCAACCACTTGTGGAGCAGCATTTTGCAGCTCAAAACAGGGTATGGCACACACAGGCGTGTTGGCTCAGAAGTGCTTGAAACGGCTGGGATTCACCCTCTGTGGGAACGGTTCTTGGAGAGGCTGGGAAGCAGAGGATATGAATCCTTAAATGTGGTTCCCACACTTCTTGGGCAACAGAAGATCTGCTGCTGATGCATGCTTCTTTGTGGCACTGTTGTGTGCTGTGACAGAAGTCTGTCTTTTCAAGGACCTCTCAGTAAAGCTCATGACAGGTAGTTACAGATGCCCCATGGCAGTTTTGCCTTTGGTTTTAATTGAACATATTTCTTATGGTGCTTTTCAAAGAAATTCAGAATCACAGGCCCAAAATAAGCAAAGTTGTTTGCCAGTGAAATACTGAGATATATAGAGATTAATTTAGGGGTATGGAGGGATATATATTGATCTTCCCTAGCATTCACTGTCATATCTAGACTAGCTTCCTAGTAGCTATTGATGAATCAGTCCACCCTGTGTGCTGGCCATAGTTTTGAGGACCAGATCTGGCTGTAGTGAATATTACTGGCCAGAGATGTCTGATTTCCATAAAACTTAAATCTTCTGGGTATGAACTTGTAATTTCGCAGAGTTAAAAACAAACAAACAAAACCCCCCAACCAATCAAAAAAAAACCCCTTTTTCTATTAATTTGAAAGCATCTCAATAGCATATGTATATTCTTACACTTCTCCAAAGCCTGTGGGATATTCCAGGCGTTGCTGTGTGCTTCTGAAAGCTAAGCTGCATTTTTGAGCATGCCCAGCAGTCTCCAGACTGAACTTACCTTGTGCATGAAGTGGAAATACATGACTTGCACTCACCTGTAGCAATAAACAATGGACTCTATTCCTTTTCTGAGATGTCCAAAAGCACATACCATCAAGAATAGTCAAGTACTTAACATATTAACAGAGTCTTTCTGAACTCCTTTCTAGTTTCAACCACTTTTCTTTAGCTACACCTTCCTTTTTGAGACCAAGTAGTTCTTAAGAGTTTACAGGAAAAGTTTTGACAGGTAATTCTTCATCTCAGCTGCTGATACCTCACGAGCGCCTTTCTGCTTGCTCCTACCTCTTGCTTTTCAATACATTTCTTGTAAGATGTTGCTGCATGAGGTTGCCAATCAGTGAACCACAGAAGTATTTACTTTAAGTGAGTAAGTACATCGACCAAAGGAAGTGCCTTCAAATAATTTGTGTGCTCTGCTGAACTGTGGCCTAGGTACATTTGGTCTCACTCAAGTCTTTTTCATTTCTCTGGAAGCTTGTGTCTGGTTTCCTGCCTTGTGTCACCTTTAACTCCATTTTGCTATCACAGTTTCCTGGCTTTTTTCTCCCCTCTCCACAGTTAAGTGTCTGTGTTTCAAATGATGTTTTTCTATTTTTTCCAGTCTGGTTTTTTTTTTCCTCAAACTGCATCTCGTTTTTCATTTTCTCTCGCCATTCAAATCTCACTAAGCGTGTTTTTCTCTTGATCTTTTGAGAAGCCTATGCTACAGCAGTGTAGCTGTCCTGTTGAACAGACCCCCTGCCTCTGCTCTCCCTCCTGCCTGGCTCACCCTCAGCCCCATGCTGCGCCCACCTCTTGCCCCCTTCTGTGTGTGCAGTGATGGGCTGTGAACACACACTTGAATTGCACTTGGTTCTGTCAGCCAGCCTTCCCAGTCACATTTATCAAAATTATCCCACAGTTCTTTGCAGAGTTGAGTATTAATAGGGTTCATTTAAAACCAAGACTGTTGCTAATGCTTTTTTTCTTATGTGCTAAATGGGAGGAAACAAGAATTACCCAAACAAGCACGCACACAGAAAGTGTTGGGAATAGCTAACAAGGCAAGTGAAATTGTTAGCAGAGGGGGCACAGAACAGTAGCAGCAGGACACATCTGTGTCAAACACCCCAGTTGTTTTGCCCAGACCTGGTATCAGGGCTGGTGGAGTTCTCCTCTGTTGCCAAGGGTTCTTCCTGTCCTCTGGGCTCTGCTTCAAAGCTGGGAGAAACCTGGTGCTCTTCTTGCTGTAAAGGCTGAGGGGCGAAAATTGGAGGTGAACTCAAGATGGAGATAAGAAGGGAAGCTGGAAGGTTAGCTAGACAAGGTGCAAGAGCAAAGTGATGCCTCCATGTCATTCCATTGTCAGACAGTGTCTTTATTTAGAGCTCCTACAACCCTTTGCTATTCCCCACTGACAAGCTTGAGTGGAAGGAGATAGGAAAAGGGAAGAGAGAACTGCCCTTCATGGAAATACTGAGAATTGCCCATGCCAGTGAGAGTTTACCCAGCACTGCTTTGTGCTCCAATATCTCATGTCACAGACCTCCTTTATGGTTGGCCAAACTCATCTACAGCAGCCCCAGTGAACTTGAAGAAGCAGCATCATTTCCTATGGCTTCTAGAGGACAGCTGCTTCCCATGCACCCTCCCAAGTCAGGAGGATGCATATTCTTGTGTCTTAGGGATACCCCACAGTTTGAGAAACTTCTCAGCCCTTTGGTGCCTGCATCTTCTCTCAGGCAGGGTGCCTGGTGTCAGGCACCCTGGATTTTTTTTCTTAGCTACCCTTGTTAAGAGATCAACAGTGGTCAACTGGTTCATAAAGCATTTCCCTTCTGTTCCTTTGGTTTGTCTCCAAAGAAGCACTTATTTAGTATTGTGTTATGCAGCAGTCAGGGATCTTAACACTGTTCATGCTGCTATGTTTAAGAGCAGAGTTTGACCCCCTGCCTTTTGGGAATGGCCAGATCACTGTGCTGGAGAGAAATCCGGTGATGCTCCACAAATCCTTCATGCTGAGCTCCCTCCTCCTTTTTTTCTTGCTGTCTTGACCTTTGATGCTTGGCCAGCTGTCATGCTTAAAACAGCCCAAAGTGCTCTGCACTTCTCACATGGAGATCTCCAGAGAGAGGCAACTTACGCCAGCTGCTTTACCCAAGTTTTTCCTCATTCTGTTCTGCCTAGCCTGGGGAGCTATCCCTGGCTCACGCAAGTGGAGGATCAGAAAGAACATCTCAAGTACATAAAGGCACGATGATCAGTACCTCTGTGCAATTAAAAAGGCTGGTCCAGCCTTTCAGTGCTGTGCTTTATAGTGGCTCTAGCAATAATGAAGCCATAAAAAAGCTGGTGTAATTGGCATCAGTGCAGGCCAGCTCAGTCCTGGAAAAAAAAGCATTCATTCCTAGGAAAGGGTAATATTGCTTCTACTATCTTCAGGCTTTGACATATTCTGGGAATCTGTCAGTTGTAAGAAAAGGGAATGGGAACTTAGGGAATGGCAAGGAAGCCAGGAGAAAAGTTTTTTCATTTAATTAAAGTTTGTGTGACAGCAAGAGCTTATGAAAGGTTGTCCAGTTTGACTAAACCAGAAATGTCATACAATATGACATATATGTGCTAACAGTCCTAGGAATGAGTGAATGAAAGGGTTGCCATGAGTAGTCCAGAGAAAGGTGGTCTTTGTTTCTGGGGAGAAGAAGGCAAAAAGAAGGGAGACATGAAGATTTGGCTTCAAAAGGGGAAACAGCAAAGGAGTCGTTTATGACATGAAGGTTTCTGGGGAATTGTATGTAGCAGAGGAGTGGGATGAGAGGAAACAAAAAGCCATGTGGAGCTTTATGGAGCAAAAAAAAAAAAAAAAAAAACAGACCCCAAGCAGAGTTCATTTAAATTTGCAGTTTTATAGCTGTTAATGTGATTCCCAGGGAAAAAAAAAAAAAAAAAAACAAAAACAAAAACAAACATACCACAGAGTGTTAGCAGCAGTGAAAATAAAGTAAATCACTTAAATGGGAGCAATCATGTTCCCCAGTCTTCCTGCCCATCAGTGGGTTTGACTGCTAGTGTTTGTAAAGGGAATGATGTGATGATTTTGATGCTCCTCATCTCAAGATTTTTCAACACAAAAGTTCTTGGGTTTCCTTTCAAGCCATCTTCATGTAAATCTCCAGCAGCTCCATGGTTCCATCAGACTTACACCTCTATAGCTAAGACTTACTGGCCTCCAGTGCCCCCATTCCCTCTTCTTTTTTGAGATGAGTATTTTAGGTATATAAAATAGGGAAGCAGCTACAGCTTCTAGACTCCTTTTCATATTATACTGTTCCCAGCTAGTTTTACTCTGTTTGGGATTCTGCTAGGATTTCCAGAGGCTGTTTTGACCAAGAAGAACTTGGTCAAGGGGGAAAAAAAGAAAACAAAACACAAGACCTTTCCTGCACAGTTGTTTCACAAGAGGACAAAATTTAATTGCAAAGTGAATTGGGGAGATCAGAGCAGCAGTGGCTGCAGGCAGTGAGGGGGAAGTTCAGTGCTAATAAATGAAATGTCCCTGATCCAAGGAGAGAAAATAATCAGCACAGCTATAGGACAAACTTGGGACATGACACGAGGCAGCAGCACCTGTCAAATTAATAACGCCCCTTTAATTTTGTCCAGCCATCCTATTAAGCCCTTTTCCTGTAGCTGAGTGCTATGAGCCATGCTGACTCAGGAAAATAAGGAAGGAGCTGGGACAAAAGAAGGAGCTCAGGGAGGAGGTTCACAGTATGCAGAGAATTTTGAGAATCTTGTTATTAACTTGTTGTGTGCTGGGAGACACTACAGGCATTCAGCCAGCCTTAGAGTTATGTAGATGCTGGGACAGAGCCCTTTGTCAACAAACTCTGCAGCCCTGCTGCCTTGAGAAGACAGTGCTCCCCAGATACTGCTGCTGGATTTATATTGTCAGAAATCTTGGGTGGTTGAAGTGCTTCTTGGCATGTCAGAAATGCCCATTGCTTGTCTACAAGTCCGTTGTGGATGGGGAATCTGAGCTTTCTTTCTCCCAAGATCTTTATGGCTGATGTGCTGTACTCCTTATCCTGCCTCTCTACCCAAACCCTCTTCTCCATTTTGTTCTGCAGTACAATAAGGCTCAGAGCTCTGGCTTCAGACAGAGCAGAAGAAAGAAAGGACTGGATTTTTTTTTTCAAGCTGTGCATAACAGAGCAGTAGCCTTGAGTACACCTGCTCTGTGAGTGGGGGGCATAGGGGCAGTGATGGGAGGGCAGTGATGGGAGCAGACAGACATACACTGGGCCCTGCAAGCGTAATTGCTGGCCTGCCTTTAGGTGAAGAGATTGCTGCTGCCATTCCCACTGGGGCCAATTTGCTGCTGCTGCTCTTATCTCCAATGTTCATCAGGCTGCAGCTACAAACCTCCTTTGTCCGGGAAGTCATCTGAACCTTTCTCACCGCCTCCTATCCTCTGCTGTCAACAGAAAAGGGGACAATGCACGTTTGCCTGTCAGGACAAGGAGAGCTGTTCTGCTCAATTGGAAATCTAGCTTGAGAAGAAGAAAACCTTAGGTATCAAAACTAGGGGTCCACTTACTGCAGCCAGGTGCCCCGTGGTGTGCTTATGTGCCTGAAATCTGGCCCCTTGGGTTACGCTCTGAATTTGTTACTGCACATTCGCTGTGAGTGTTAAAGCACTCGGTTCATAGCGTCACACTTTTAATGTGCAAAAAGTACTTCTTCTCAGACTCTGTGACCCTGGGATCTAAGCCCAAAATTGAAAGTATGAGGCCTCCTGACAAAAGCACTTATGTCCTTTGTGGTTTTCAGCAAGTCTCTTAAATTCTCTGGGCTCCATTGCTTCTTCTTTCTTCATCTCACCAACTTTAAAAAGGGAACTATCCTAACCTATCTTAAATAATGTTATTTTATTCATTCTGTATATAATTTTCTGAGGGGAAAATATATTTCAGGCTGAGTTGCCACATTTTATTGAAGCCCAGTCGCATTTTTTTTTTTAGTGAGGGTTTAATATATAATTTGCCATTTTGCAATGAACACTATGCAGAGTTAAAGCCATACTTTTGCAAGTGAGCTAATACTTCAGGTTCCTTATTTAGATCTTACTTAAAAAAATATATTCTTTTTAAACCTTGCATTTGGTGGCATTTTTGTTTGCAGACTAAGGAACTTAAATTCATTTTGCGTATTCCAATTACAATTAGTGTTGTGACCACAGGTTCTAGTAAGTCTGTATAAGGTTCCAAATGAAGCCTGAGAGAAAGACTGCTCTATAGTCTACAGTTAAAATGGACCTGATAAAAAGGGAGTGGTACAAAAAAAGATTGCAACTCCCAGTGAGCTGAGGCACATAGAAGCATGCCCAGAATAAGAGCAAATGAGTGGCAGGGCCTGGTTCTGAACTGCTGTAATCAGTAGAATATTCTATTTTTGATAACTTCCTTGTCTTCTCTGTCCCTTGACACCCCCATTCATTCAGAATTTTTTAGCATACATAAGCATACATTTTTTAACGTACATACATTTTCTGCTTCTTTTTTGCCCAATTAAGTTTTAAAGACTTAAATTAAGGAGCTGGAGTAGGCACAGATGGACCACAGGTGATGGGAGAAAAGGACAGATGAAATTACTTAATTATTTTATTCCTGATAAGTAATTCTCTTTGGATTGCTCATTCTGGTTTGTCTTCCCTTACTTTTTTTTTTTTTTTTTTTTTTTTTGAAAATACAGGTACTAAATGTCAAGGAGCACAGCTGCCATAAGGGATAAGGTAGTCTTTTAAGTATCATGGTCTTCTAATGGGAATGCAAAATTTCAAGGATTCACAGCCATGCAACAGTTAATGTCTTCAAAAGCAGTCCTGTGACCTTCTGTGTTTACAGCAAGGACAGCAAATTCTTGCCAGGCTTTCCAGAGTGCAGGGGGAACACTCCAGGTTTGGGTTACTCAGGGAGCTAAATATCAAACTATTCTCTAAATAACAGCAAGTGGTATAGATCAGCCTCAGATGAAAGCTTAGCCAAATTGTGGAATAGCTTGGAATGAACCTTGATCAAGTCAGTTTTTCATGTTGCAGTGAGATGTGCAGGAGGTGCTGTATTGCCCATTAGGATTTAGCAAGCTAAGGAATGCCTCTCCTGCTTGTTTCCACATCTTTTGGGTGCTGCAGCAGAATAACTTGTGCTATTGAATATGTATTCTTAGCAATGCTAAGGAGGACCATTCTTCTGTCACATTGTATCTTTCTGTCTCAAACTTTTTTTTTTCCTAGGATGTCATTTGTCTCGGTCCTAGGGAGTTTTCTGTCACCTTTTATATCTTCAGCATTACTCTTAAGCATATTGAAATAAAGGAATTTCAGTGTTTTCTTTCCCTCTTCTTCAGTGTGGCTTATTTTCCCTTAAATGAGGGAAACATTAATTAATACATTAATTAATTATTAAAATTATTGATTATTAAAATAATTAATACTTAATACATTTTAACCCATCTGTGAAGATAGGTATGGGGTGGTGTGCCATCCCCAGTACAGATGTATTCTAGATTGGGCCTTAGATGGCATTTCCATGTAGTTAATAGAGTGCCTGGATGCTTTACCATTTCTTGTAGGTGGTCTTTAGACCACCTACAGTTTTACATTCTTCAGTGCTTTGAGTAATTTCCTCCAAAGCTGTGCACTCATCCCGTCTGAAAAGATGTGCAGGTCTCTTCAATCCCCATGATCTTTCTTTACTATGAGCTGCTTGGTTTTTTCTTTTCTTCTGTAGAGATAATGAATTTGTTCCATTATTTTCTTTCTGCTCCTATGACTAATCCCTGTGCACCCCTTTATGTTTATCTGCCCTTATGGATGTTTGCAGCACGTCCCAGTTGAGCATCATCCACCACTCATCAGCAAGCTACTCTTAAGGCTCATTAATGAAGATGTTAAATGAAAACAGACCTCTCATGGTTCCTACAGCCCCTCTCTTACACCTGCTTACACCTTTGCTCTTACATGCCCCTTGTCATTATCCCTTGTTTATGGTTCTTCAGGCAATTGCCAATCCGTGACAGTGCTCCTAACCCAAGACAGATTGAATTAAATTTGCTAGCAGGAGTTCATGAAGCACTGTATTAAACATTGCATCCACTGAATTCCCTTCAACCATGAATTTAAAAACAGTCTAAAAATAGTATCATAGGCCATGCACAGAACATGCTGGACCCCCACAAGTTACAGAGCTGGGGTTTGACGATAGATAATAAATACTGTTAGCGTGATGAATCTGGAAGACTTCCTTGGCTCAGGTCTCATAATCTCCAGAAATGACATTGATTGTGTCATAATGTCAGGCCTGAGATACCTAATTTGGAAGTTTCACCAGGTTTATAAGCCACACTGGTTTTCCCCTTTGAATTTATAATTTAATTGCTGGTATATGTGCTTTGCATTTACCCTTACTCCAAAAGCACATTCAAAACTCGATGCTACAGTGCAGGGTGAGAATTGCACAAATGAAGTTCCCATTCTGATCTCATTCAAGGAAAAATCACACTTTGGTATTAATCTTTCCCTGGTGATCAATTAATTCATCATTAGTATTTATTTATTTTCTATATATCCTACAATCTGCTGACTCTCCAAAGACATGACTTTAAAGGAGTCCCAAGGGATCAATATATGCAAAGTGTAAGCCGAAGGGGAGAGGAAAAATAGTCAATATCTCTGTGATCATTTCCTAAATGGTGTAAGCCAAAATGGAAGTGGTCAGGAAAATATTACTGTTAATGAAAATTCAAAATAGAATAATGAAAGTAGTGATCAGAAAATGTGAGATTACTTCCTATCAGAAGATCAGTTCTTTTGGCATGAAAGCATTTTGCAGGAGCATGGGCCATGCAAAAAAATTTTTGGACCAATGAGTGTCACAACAAATCCTTTTAACTTTCTCGTTTCAATCCACTAATGTCAAAATGTTTAACTGCAATGAGGCAAAAAGGTTTCATTGTGATTGTAGCATTACATTTAACTTTGTTTAGATTGGCATGTTAATTTTGATACCACATATTTATACCTAATGTTGCAAATTGTTATAAAGCAATGAGAGAGAACCCCTCTTTCTGTGCTTTTGAAATACAGACTTCAAACATTTGCAGAGTTAAATGTTATTCAGTGACAGTGACATTCTCTCACCGGGGCAAATGTCACACCCCATAGTGGCAAGAGGCAGCCTTCAAATTTTTCTACCAGCACTGTTTTCCTTTGAGCTCCATAGACTTCTGGAGTCTGCCTGCCTTGTCACATATAATTAGCAGCTGTTGAGTGAATTGATCAGTTAATTTCCATCTCGCACTCAGATGCATTTAATCCATTAGCTGATGATTCGTAGAGATTTTTTTCCCCTTCACATTTCCTCACCTGTGTTTTGTCAATAGTTAAATGGATTGGGTCACCATTACTCACTGCTTTTCCAAGTCCTTTTTCTTTGATTGCCTTCTTCCAGACCACATGGTACTTTAACAAACACTTGGCATCTAGTCATTTAAATGTCATCATGAATGTCACCTATTTTCCTTTATTTATTATTTGGTGTCTCTTCTATTGAACAATCTTTCCAAATAGAAGTCATTCTTCCTTTCTGTAGCCTCTAGCATGATCTAAACACTTCCTTACCATACTTTTATGTGTTGCTTGGTTAGACACAGATAAAGTCAAGCTACCTTTGAGGTGTCCTGGGATCTTCAGCAGTTCCAGGAGCTGGTTCATGGTTGGTTTTATATGGCTTTTTGAGGAAGAGAATGTCCTTGGATAATACTGTTTCTTCTGCAATGTCTCATGTATACAAATTAAATTTTCTAAAAAGCAACGCAGCCCTCCTACAGCTGCGATCACTGCCACCAGGGCCAGTGTCCGGGTTCCAGGACACTATTGATGGTGTAGGTATTGCCGTACTCTGACATCCTGGCATTCAGGCTGTGTCCCATTGTGTGTCCCATTGTCCTGTTGTGGGAGGGATGTCTAGGCAATGCAGAGTCAGTGGGGTGCCTTCCTGAGCAATGATGTCCATGAGGGCATGTGTGTGGTTAGAAGTGATTTCTTGTGGGGCAGGATGTCCCTGTAACCTTTCAAGGAAACAGGGATGCTTAAGTGTACCACAGGCCCCTACACGTGGAAAAAGGTCCCCATGTCTGAAGCTCCATCTTTCTATTCCTGTTGCTAAAGGGGGCAAAATTCAACTCAATACCCCTGGCAGAAGAAGACTATGAACAGTGAGACTTTTTTCCTTCTTCCCTATAGTAAGTGAAAATGCATCAGACCATCATAGTCTGTAACCCTCAGGAAGTCTGTGAACTTCATGAAAACCAAACCTATTGTTAGGAGAGTTACATTCCCTGTACGGCACACGTACCTTCCCCAGGAAATTGCTAGGTACCCTCACAATGAGAATGGTTGGAAGCCACCAACTTAGATCATTTAAACTAAGTTACACGAACACAAAGATCACAACTCCTGGAAACAAACTGTCCACTTTACTGGAATGAGGGACATGCTCGTAATTTCCCAGTAGGCCAAGCACAGCTTCCACTGTGCAAATGGTGAAGCAGATTAAAGCTGCCCTCAACTTTAATACAGTGCCACAGCCCGAGGGCACTACAGCTGAGCTGATCTGGGCACCAGTCAGATCAGAACGGAACTTGGCTCAACGAGATCCCTGCTCTCATTTGATGTCAAATTGAACGCAGCCAGCAGAGCTCCACCACTCAGCTCAGGGGACCCCAGTCCAGACAGCTGTGTCGTGGCTGCCTGGCTGCTTGCAAAACAGCAGCCAAACACGAGCTCTCAAAGAGGCTGGGGGTTTCAGGAGCAAATAGCAGTATTTATGCCATTTGTGTATATGTGCATGTATCAGTATGTATCTAACTATAAACATATACACATACTAAGTATGTTTATGTTTTTATATGTATGCACACAGATATCCACATAAGTTAGTTTTATGCCATATGCGTTATTTCCTCTGCATGGATTTGTGAAATGCTATGCATGTGCACACACACTTCTATCCAAACTTTCCAAATACCTTGAAGAATTGTAAATCTTCAGTGTTTCACTCAGGCTGAAAAGACTAGCTTTTCCACTTGTGTGGCCGAGACGAAGTTTCTTCCTGACTGAAGGAAATACCACCAATACTTCTTCCTGAGGAACAAATCTAGGTTTTTTTTCTTTCTCCTTCCTTCCCTCCCCTCCATGAAAGCTTGGGGCATCAGTGGAGCACGCAGCAGCAGAGGCCATGGGAGGGATGAATCTCAGAGTAGGTGGTGTCCTTCTCTTTCCTGGTGCTGTGCCTGGCGCTTGGTTGAGATCAGCTCATTGCAAGGGTCAGTGAACACATCTTGTCACATGAATGTAAACATCTTTGGAGGGCCACAAATGAGGTCACAGGGGGTCTCAGGTTGCTTTGGAAATCAGCCTCTGCCACTCTTAGTCCCTGATCAGAGTTTTTGTTAGGAGCTGACCATCATCTGTAAGCACAAGGTTTGCAAAAGTTCCTGTGTGGGAAATGGTGAGTTGGATGAAACAAAGGAAAGGGATAAAGACACAGATGCATTTCTCAAATAATTGGATCAGATACTGTTCAGTTTGGGAAGCTGTAGTTGCAGGAGAAAAATGTAATGGCCTGTAAAAATGAGGGCCCTGTACCATTGGTTTTCCTATTCCTCAGTCACATGCAGCATACTTCGCTGGAGTTCTGAGGGACTGGAAGGAACCTGTGAGCTCCTCTTTGAAGACATACATGGAATCCTTAAAAAGGTTGGTAAGAATCTCCTTAGCTGTGCAGGAAAGCACCTTGGTGCAGTATTTCCGTGGTACAGCCTGTCAAAGCTGTTCACATCTCAGTGCCATGCTTCCAACTTCAGAGTCAGCAGAGGACTTTGTCTCCCTCCTGGCTTTCCAGCACAGCCACCCCTCTGTGCCAGAGCTGTGCTCTGCTTTACTTCTCTTCCCTTCACATTCCCTCAGCAATGTGTTGCTGTGCTCTACACTCTTTGTCTCCTTTCACAATGGGGTACCTGGCTTCTTGTTCTCAATGTCTTCCCTCAGCACCTCAAGGGAATTCCTGAGGCACATATGCAAAGGCATGTGCCTGCCCTGTTCCCCTTGGACCCCCAGCAAGCCTCTCCACTGCCTTTCTCTTTCGTGAACCAAGTCTCTGTCTCTATCTCTTTATTGTCTCCAGCAGGACTGGATGGACAGCTTGAATCCAAAACAAGCTTCCCTGCCCAGCTTGATGGGGAAGCACCTCTCCTTCCCCATTGTCACTACTTCCCTCCTGAGGTAACTCATAAATTGCTCTGAGTCTTTAAATGGGCTGTTATTTCTTCCTTCCATCAGCACTCTCTCACTCATGACTCACAGTGCAGGTTCAGCTTCAATGAATTTATTGGCATGACAAGGTACACAGGTGATGCCAAAGTTGACAACTTAATTCATCAAGCGCTACTGTCTTTCTCTCATCTTCACCACACTGTCAGTCCTTTCCTCTTTCCCCCTCCTCAGCTCTCCTTTCTGTCTGTCTTTCTTTGCCTTTCTGTCTGTCTGGCTGTGTCCCCCTGTCTCCCTCCCTTCCCCTCTGACTGCCTCCCCAGGTGATAGTTAGCTATCTCACACTCAAAACAGTCTGTCTCTCTCGACGAATGGAGACGTCAATCAGAGGGCTCACCGCAGAGGGAGAGGAATTGGTCTTTACAGCATGTTGGCTGTTTTCTTGCCTTTGCAGCTTGCATGGATGAGGGCTGCAGTATTCAAACCAACTTACGGAAGCCAAGTTTGCTTTAGGGTTTTTTGGGACTCCAGAAGAATGAGGTGTTGTGCTAGAGGGATAGAAGAAAGGAGAGAAGCCTATCACCCTCAAATGTGTATAGGAAGGTAGAAATATAATTTAAGAAGAAATCCAGCATCTTGACAAAATCCCCCCAGAGGATAAGGTCTCTTTTAAACAGAGTAGCAAATGATCTCTCCTTCTCACCCCCCCCCCCCCCCCTCCGGTCCCATAATCCTTTGTTGGCATGGCAATTGCCAAAGTGTATAAAGGAAGAGACAGATCCCTCAGGTATCTGTCAGCACTAGATACAATCTAGCCAGGACAGTGTGTGTGTGGCATTTAATCCTCCATACATCAAGCATATGCCCAGGATATAATGTCACACAGCATTTGTGCTGCATCCCTTGTGCCTATTTGTCATGAGTGTCTGCGCCCAATCCAGTGGCAGGTTGATCCATCGTGTGATGCCATCTCAGCTATATCTCTGCTTTTCTTCAGGCTTTGGCAGAGTTTTCAGAATTGTGTTCTGATGCAAAGTTTCCTTGTGTTTTTTATCACTCTTTGTGCTTTGGTGAAATAATTTTTACCAACTCCAGTATATCATGACCATCAGAAGGGAAAATGTGTTAGTGTATCCTTATCATTCATCAGTATCCCTAACTATTGATTATGTTTATATTCCTGTTTAGATGGCACAGTATTTTGAGGGGCCAGCTCTTTACCTTGGGTTTATGAACCAAAGGGCTGATTCTCTCCTTCTTTGCATTTCTTTTCATGTAAGAGTATTTTGTGTTCTCTTTAATTTATACCAGCAGTGGAGCATCAAGCCTGTTTTGTCTGCCTTGCATTTGCCCTTTTTGTTCTGCCAAGGAACTTTGCAGCATGTTAATTCCTCATGAAGAACATGTGGGGCTTTGTATATATTCTTGTCTTATTCTCCTGCTCACTTGTTGGAGCTGTTGATGGATAAGGCATCATACCTCTAGTGACACCAGTAGGGTACCAGTCTCTGGGGATGCCATATATCTTGCACACACTGGTTCCCTAAGAGTGAGAATGAGAGCTGAGCCTTAGAAAGGTGGAGCACAAGTGTGTAAAACAATCACTGAATGTGAGTACCAGACCACCTGAGTGATTCCTTCAGTTTTTTAGTAGTGTTGCTTACCTTGATAGCTGGGCTTTTACAGAGGCTCAGATGTGGATGTGCTTTCACAGTAAAGAGACATGGCTTGTGTTTTACATGGGACTTAGTTTTTGATTCCCTACTGCATTTGGAAATGAATGCAGTTTTTTGTTTGTGTTCTTTGTTGAAAATCAGAGGAGATACCTCATTCCTGCTCTGCAGCCAGTAGCACTCGATTTCTGGGGTGGCAAGTATTTGCTTGCAGAATCTTAGATAAAAGTTGTCTGTAAAGATGTTGTCCCACTAAACACAAAGGTGCTGGCAACCCTTCCGGATATAACCTCATCCTTCTGAATGGACAGTGTAGTCTAGGATGATACTTTAGCAGGAAGGTTGGACCAATGACCCATTGTGACCCCTTCCAACCTTATCCATTCTGTGATTCCCTCAGTTTGTAGCACTAAGAGACCAGCAAACCATTAACTTTGAAGAGGGCAGCTTTGAACCACTCTGGGGGAAGAAGGCAGTGTTTTTATGTGTCCTAGCAAAGCTGCAGACTACAAGGAATAAGCCTCATTCCTGGCAGTCTGGGAGAAATTCTCCTTTAATTGAAATGGCCCCAATTCAATGTCATACGTTCACAGAACAAAGCTTTTGGGATTCATCCCTTCCCTCCCTCTGAGATTGTCTGCATGTATGCAGCACATCTTTACCACACAGCAAAGCTTGGAAAGGGAAACAGTAGGAAAATTCCAAGGTGTCAAGGTGTTCTTGCACATGGCTGAACCAAAACAGTGCACTCTCTTTTGGCAGGGAAGCTCCAACTGCAGAAACTGTCCTTCTCAGAAACCTTGGCTCTTGGTTGCTTTGTGGGAAGGAGATCACCACAATCACATCTCAGCTCTAGCCAGCTGCCTACTTTGTTCAAAGATACCTTTACTTCAGGAGTACTGCATTTGGTTTTTCTTCTTTCCTGCTGGATCAGACTTGCATAGATGAGCATTTCTGGCAGGAGGGATTTTTTGCCTTGAACTCTTTGGCTTTCCCTTCTCAGATGGCTGATAACACCCTGGCCTTTAGAAATATGAGGCTGCTGCAGCTATCACCAAGCTCAACAATGGCTAGCAAATGAAGGTCTCACAGCTGGCATTTCATAGCTGCGTGTGGTGGGAAAGGCCAACATCTCTGGATCCAGAAATAGCGACAATGCAATCCCAGAAAGCCAATTGTATTGGGCTGCACCCAAAGCAGCATGGCCAGCAGGGTGAGAGAGGGGATTCTGCCCCTCTGCTCTGCTCTGTGAGACCCTCACCAGGAATGCTGCATCCAGCTCTGGAGTCCTCAGCACAGGGAGGGCATGGACCTGTTGGAGTGAGCCCAGAGGAGGGATACCAAGGTGATTAGAGGGGTGGAGCATCTCTTCTATAAGGAAAGGCTGAGAGAATTGTGATTGTTCAGCCTGGAGAACAGAAGGCTTCGAGGTGACCTAATTTCCAGTGCCTTCCTGTAACTAAAGGAATCTTACGAGAAAGATGGAGGACAATATCGACATGAGCATGTAGTGACAGGTTGGGGAAGTGGCTTCGAACTGAAAGAGGTCAGTTTTAGATTAGGTGTTAGAAAGAAATTGTTCACTTTGAGAGTGGTGAGGCACTGAAACAGGTTGCCGAGAGGTGTGGATGCCACATCCCTGGAAATGTTCAAGGCCATGTTAGATGAAGCTCTGAGAAACCTGATCTAGTAAAAGATGTCCCTGGCCACAGCAGGGGAGTTGGAACTAGATGGTTTTAGTTCTAATATCCATTCCAACCCAAGACATTCTGTGATTCTGTGTAAAAGTCCCAGTATGGATTATTATCTTTGTTCTCCATACTTTTAACTGAAAGCAAATCCAGCATTTCCAAAGTGCTGCTGTAGGTTTCTGCTCCTCCAGAATCCTGAAAGCAATCTTGAAAGGTGGTTACAGCAAGCTGTCCTGCTCCATTTTGCTCACTTCAATGTGTGAAAAAGGAAAGCCTGCTAATAAAAAATATTCTACATGTACCACATGCATTTGATTTGAGTGAGAGGCTTGTCACTGCAAAGCTGCCTTGGTTGAAATTGAGCCAGATCCTTGGGTATGTGGTATCCACAAGACACTTTGAGAGCCATATTTATCACCCTGTGGCTTGTCAAAGAGGATGTGGGATAAACCATGGGCAGTCAAGGGAATCTGAGAACAGCCTTTGGAGAGAGATGGCCTCTGTGTGGATGTTCATCAGTGCTTCATGATGGTTGTTCTGTTGGTTGTACGCTGTCCCTAATGAGCTGAATATAAGCAACAGCACAAGATCTGAAAACAAACAAACAAAAAAATTGGCTCTGTTTCTGTAGCCAGAGTGGGGTATTAGCTGAAATTAAATTACTTCCCCACTTGCCTTATTAGGACCTTCTCTGGACCTGTACCTCTTGCCCTGGAATGACATAGGCTTTTCTCTGTTATTTTTTCCTCCTCATACCTGGCCAGTGCTCCCAAGTCTATGTCCCGAAGAAGGAGTTAGCAGGCAGGAGACAAGGGCTGCTGGGACTCAGTTTAAAACCCATAATCTTGGGGGTTTTCTTCTCAACTGACTAATAAAGCATTCCTGTTCTGGCTGCAGCATTTCCTTGAAGCCATCACCCATTCTTGCTGCAAAAGGACTTGTCCAGAGGTGAACAACATCATAGGAGAAGCTCCCTTGGTTCTGAATCAAGCCCTAGAAAGGCTGCATCTTAGGACTCAGCTGTGTGCCATATACATCCAACATGCTTAATGTTCCTGTGAAAAGGTTCTTCTTAAGAAAATTCTCAGAAATGTCTTTGGAGGACCTGAACACTAAGGACTAACTTTTCTTACAGGATTTCTCTTCCAGGATGGCTGATTATGTCTGCAGAAAGAAAGATTTTGTATTGTTTCAGTCCCATAAGTAAATACTTACCAGATTTAAAAAGAACCGTCTAAGGGAATATGTAAACACACTTGAAACAAAGACCAAAAGCTGTGTACATCTGCAGTCCTTAAAATGTTTGGGATTAGGTGGCATTCCAAGAGTTAATCCCTGGGGATTAGCATGGCAAGCACTTCTGTTGTTGTTTACACATGTCCTGTGAGGAAGGCTGTGTTGTCACAGCAGGCTCCTCTAGGAGGGTTGGCCATAAAGCTCTTGAAGTCAGTTTTACAAGCAGAAAGAACCATAGCAGCACAAACAAGTGCAAGTGCAGAGAGCAGTGCTTTAAAGACAGGAGCTGCAGATGAGTGGCATAAATTCAGTATGCTAATAGAAAAGAAAGGGAAGGGTTGTAGCAAAGAACTTCATATGCAGAGGTGCATATCTGGTGATAAGCAGATATTGGGCATATGCCTGGCTTGTGTTTTGTGCTTTCATTGACATGCTGAGCAGATAACTGAGAACCTGCTCTCCTGAACTGCATCAGGATCCAAAAATGTGGGTTCTGTAAACCTGTGCTTGGGGAGGGCACACCAAAAAGCCAGATGTGGGTGAAATACAATCAGCACTGGGTAAAAGCTGGAGCTTAGGCTCAGAGCTGGAGCTGCTTTAGAGTGCAAGGCTGGCATCCAGTTTTCAAGTGGAGGTGCTGGGCTATGAACAAGAGAGAGACTGCTTTTAACCCTGACCTATCCTGTCACCTTAGTGCACTGATAAACAAGGCTGGATTGAGACTGAAGATGTTCTTTTCTGTGTTTCTCTCAGTGTGGAAGCTAAATAATTTCTCTCTTGAAAATTTAGTGGAGACAAGTTTATAAAAAGTAAAATCAGTGATAATGAGTGTAAGGAATTGAGCCCAGTTCTGTGCTGTCTTTTCCAACAGCTCAGGAATGGGACAGTGCAACACGTTCACACACTGTGCTGCTCTCTGCTAAGAAAGAAAGAATGTACTGGAAGGGCTTTACATGCAATGTTATGTGGAAAAAATAGTCCAGACACTATTGGATGAGGCAGAGCATTCCTTTAAACAAAATGTTTTGGCTTGTAAGCTCTTACTCTTCAGTGTGGTGTGCTCTGACACGCTACCCAGCTCATGGGTAGCATTGCACATGGCTTTGATTTACAGGATCCTGTCTGCTTCTCTGCTCCTAGGCAGTGCAATATGCACAGTCCCCATGTGGATTTTAAACAATTTCCTGCCTGGCGTCTCAGCGGGTGAGGCTCCAGCTGCTTGATGGGGGGAGCTCACCAAGATGCAGGCCCAAGTTCGCAGCCCCGTGCCTCTCTTTGCCTGGCCTCTCTGGGCTTCAGCAGTGATGCTTGATGGAGATCAGCTCGAGTGGCGCAGAGCAGTGGGGGAGCACACTATGGGTTGGGAACTGCAGATCTTTTAAAGCGGTTTCCATGCTCTGGCTGTCACAGACTCTTCCCTAAAGGCCACGTGATGAGGCACTCCCTTTCAGACAACATAAAGAGGGAATTTTTACACCTTGTGGAAACTCTGTAGTGTATTTTGAGAGGTTTTTGTTTCCCAGGGGATTAAAAAACAAAACCAAGCCTTCAGCGTTTGCCTCTACTTCACAGAAGCTTTAATGCTGAGCGAGGTATTGGCAGAGTGAAACAAGCCTAGCAGAGTGGAAGGTCAGAACGCTCTTTCAGAGTCCACTCTCTTTAATGAAGTTCAACAACTTCCCTCTCTGCCCTCTCGCTCTGCTGACAGCTTCGTCTCCCTCTGGCTGAGGCTGCAGCGTGAATCAGACCGTAAAAAACACATCTTGGATCTGATGTCACATTTCTTCTGTAGAATGCTTCAGAAACATTATCATGCCGCATCCCAAAGGGTGTCTGAATTTTACTTTCCAGCCCTCAGCTTGCTCCCTTTGCGGACTTTAGCATCAACAAGCTGTTTCTTGTTACGGCTGTAAAGAGCTGTGATTAGCCTGCTGCAAGCATAAGAGGGAAATTAAACCATTTAGTTGTGTTTAGCAGCTCAGCCCCTTCTTCAGGTTCTCTTTTCACCACCTAACACTTTAACTAAACAATGACTAATGAGGCCAATTTGCTGTCAATTAATTGCCCCAGGAAAGGACCCCTAATTGTGGTGAGCAAGGTGGCTGTTCTAAAGTACTGAAGAACCATATGATGGTCAGCACCCCCCCTACCTCTGCTTTGGGGCTTATTAGCGTTTTATATAAAGTGCTGTTAATTGGGATCTGGGGACAAGGAAATAAGAACTCTCAAGGCTAATTGATAGGCACCTGGGGAGGGTTTTAGTGGCTGCAAAGTTCCTTTGACTTTGGAGAGAAGTCCTGATGTTTTCTTTTTTTTTTTTTTTTTGCCCTGAGAGCTGGTGACTCCTGTGTATTCGTGGGTGGGACTCTTAATTTTAGCCAACAGATGGGGGTCCTACTAGCCTACAGAGAGGAAGGAAATAGGCTGGGGGAAGCAGCTAATGAGGATATATGGAAGGAATTGAGAATTTTTCCATTTGTATCCAAGGTGCCCTTTTTCGGACAAGCAGTTAGACCACTTAAATGAAGCTTATGGGCTTTCTTAGGCAGTTGCAATACTGTTTGCATCTGTGTCTTGGAGGTATTAAGTATCTTTTGCTGTATTATAGGTCTGTAGACTGGGAATAAGAGCTGTATTTTTTTAATGATTTTGTGACTTATTGACAAAATACTGTACTGTTGAGCAGTCTTGGAATTGTAGACTGGGGAGTAGCTGCCCCCACAGTGGTAAGCTCCATCCAAGGGTCTTAGGTGTAGGACACTGTTTACCCAGAGGGAAGAGTCCAGGCATCTGACTGAATTTCGTGTGAGTGCATTTACATGGCTCAGGGTTTTCTAACTAGGTGTCCACTCTCCCTCTGTTTGCATTTTTTGTTGTCATACCCGACTTGAGTTCTTAGTCCTGTGCTTCCTGCCCTTTTCTCAGAAACCCATCCTCCTGCTGCACTGAGGTATCATGTGAAGCGCCATGAAAGCAGAGTGCCATCAGTGCAGGAGCCAGGGACTATTGCCCCCAGCCTGTGAGTACCCCTTGTACAACTTCTGCTAAGCAGTGGTTCCCACTCCTGCCACTTTGTGCCTGTGCTGTGTCTAGGTGCTCTGGTGCAGGGATCTGAATTGTTTGGGAGCTGTGGCATAGGTCAGGTTCAGCATAACAACGTTAGGAAAAGATCTCTAGAAGCAGTGCTTTAGCAAGGGTGGCCTTGATGCTTTCTTGTGCCATCCCCCATTGCACCCCTGGAAGGGCACTAATGAGCTTGTCTCCTGCATGTGAACTCATGTCTCTTAACCTTTGGGCTCACTCATTTACTGACATTAGGGAAGTAGCACTGCTCCTTGCCTCCTTCCATAGCCTTGAATCAGAACACTGATCTAGCCCGCCCACACCATCCCAGGTAATATCTCAGGAGGAGTTTCGAGCTCTGAAGGGCTTTGGTCATAAAAGGCAAGGATAACAGCAGCAGATGTTTGTGTGTTTGCTTGTTTGTGGTTTCCTTGCTGCCTCGCGTATGCAGCCCCTGGTCTGTAATAACTGCTATAGCGGGTGTTTTTGTGGAAACAAATCACCTGCTTTCATCTGGAGAGCAACAGTGATTGTGCTAGGGGAGCATGATCTATTTTTCATGTCTCAGTCTTTCTTATTATTTAAATTAATGTGAGTTGCACTTGTCACGAAGTGAAGGATTGACGGCAATTAACTAGAACAGCCTCGGTGCAAACTGTTTCTGCACAAGCTAGTTCTACCCAGCTCTGTCACTGTATCTTTCTTGGGACTTAAAATCTGCCACACCAGCTCTGACCTTGTACCCCTCCTGCCCTGCTGCCCTCCCAGTCCAGGGCACCCTACAGTATCTCTGCCCTTGTCTCGCTCCTGCCTTGCATCTCTCCTTCTCTTCCAATGTGAGCTTCTCTCATGGAGAATGGCCACTGGTTACTTTGGGATTTGTTATTTTCTGTCAGTGACATGGAAAATGAGATGCTGGGCTGGCATCCCCTGGTGTGGGTGGGGCATCCTCCCTGTCTGGGGATGGAGGAGTGGGGTACTACAGTGTGCTTCCTTTCATGGCTCTGCTCCCCACCCCAACCAGGGGCATCCTAAGCCCATTGTAATGGATACTCAATATGATTTACACTGAAAGAGCAGAAAAATATGTCAATCCTATCTTTTTCATCAGTACCTAAGACCCTGGCAGTGCTTTCCCATGGTCCTTGAAGCCAGATGGGTCCAGCAGCAGCCTGGTTCCTCCTGAAGTAAAAAGCTGTTAGTCAAATTATGAAAATGCCTGTAAGTGCTGTTGAGCTGTAGTATTTGCCCTGCTGTGGGGCTGCAGCTTGTGGGTTTGCCCCTGCTAATGGTTTGGAGAGACCAGTCACAAAAGAATTTTCCACTTGAGGGTCAACAGGAGATGGCTGGGAAAATGGAGGCTGTGACACCCAGGAGATTCTGGTCCCGGGAGGTTTTATTCTCAGCAATCCTTCTTTCAGCAGTCTGGGACCTGTGAAAACATAATACAACCCACACAAGGGGAAAAATAATAAGGTCAAAGCTTCTCATTTTAAGGTTGTCCTAAAAAGGTGTGTGCAAAGTAATGACAAGTGCCAAGGAGGCAATGCTAGCTGTTGCTGGTGCTGACAGTTCTGGCATTTTAACATGCTGGCTTGACGCCCTGAAAATTAAAAGTCTCTGACTTTTTATCTGAGTGAAATTATTGTCCACTGGCTTTGGATTCTAAACAGATGAAGCCAAGCCAGGTTTTAAATTTAGAGGGAAATTATTTCCTGCCCTATTCCTCCTTGTCTTAGCCTTTCCTTGCCTTCTGACTGAGGTGCCAGCTGAAAGGAACCAGCCATTATATTCCTAACAGGATTTCAGTCTTGGATGTCCTTTTCACCCTCATCTGAAAAAGTGGCAAGACAGATATGACCATCTGGACACATGCTCTTCCTCTTGGGCATTCAGTAGGCATGGTCAAAACTGCTTGTACTGGCTGAGTTTACTTGATCCTCTGTAAAGTAAAATGTCTTGACGGCTTTGGAGAACGGCAGTTTATACATGTCCCAGCTGGAGCTCTGCTGCTGCCATGTCGTGGCTTTTGCTGCTCTTTCCTCAGCCATTTTGGCTGGCATTGCACCATTCTACTAGGACTTCACACTGGCCCACAGCTTCACCTGCTAGTCCTGCTTTAGTCCTTGGTTTGTTGCATGGCTTTTTTTCCTTACGCAAATGTTAACACCTTGAGGTTATGTTCATATTCCCAAAATGTGGTATAGCCACTGGTTTTAGTCCTGGGCTCTCCTTACCCAGTGAGCACCATGGATAAATTGTGCCCCAAAGTCACTGTCCTTGTGTCCCCTGACAGAACACCTGGGCCACAACTTTTGCAAAAATAGCAGCATCTGATGTTCTTTCCCAGACTAAGCCCCTTTGTCCTCTCCTGTGTATGTTGGTCTTCTATCAGGTCTGAGGTGGCCCTCCAAGTTGCTTTGTTCTCCGTAAGTAAGAGTAGTACTTTGGATTTTGGCACCAGAACTTTCAGGGCTCTGCCAGCCTGCAGATCTGCTAGCTGGAACACTGAGCAGGTCTGTCCTGAGCCATAGGACAGGATGTTCCCCTCATCCACTGGAAAAGAAAGGAAGGGAGTTTTCTGTATCTCCAGGGATAAGTTTCCATCCCATCTCTGAGGAGCCCTTTTTGAAAGTAAAAGCTTTTCCCTTATTTTCAGTCAGAATTCTCCCTACATTGCAGCTCATGTTAGCTGCTTTTCAGTGTTCACCGCGCACCTCTGAGAAAAGCCTGCCTCTGTCTTTTCTGCACATTCCCACTCACTATTTTTAGAGAGCAATAAGATCTCCCTCAGCCTTCTCTTCTTCAGACTGAACAGACCCATCTCTCTTAGGTTCTTCCCATCTTGGGAGCCTTCCAGTGGACTTGCTCCAGTGTGTCTATGGCCTTCTTGTTCTGGGGAGCCTGAAATTGATCTAGTACCTGAGATACTGTCTAATAGGCACCATGTAAAGGGTTTTAGATGCTTCCTTCCACTTGGGGGGTTATACTCTTGCTAATACAACAGAGGACGTTTGGTCTTTGCTGCAAGGGCATACTGCTAACTCATGCTGAACCTGAAGGACCCCCACGTGTCACTGCTTGAGCCTAGAACTTTTTCCCTTCCAGAAAATATCAATGTGGTTGGTCCCTAAAGAGGGACTGTTATTGTGAGGTTTATTCTACCTGTCTAACACAGTATTGCATCTTCCTAATCAAGTAATTGGTAACAACCATCAAGGAACAAGAGTGATGCTGTGATATCTCTGATCCTTACATCTGAGCTAGTGCACCATCCACAGCTGGGTGCTGATACTTACATCTGAGCTAGTTCACCATCCAGAGCTGGGTACATGCCAGCCACTGCTTTGCAATTCTATTTCCTCTTTGCAATTCTATTTCCTCCTTTCCCACCTGTCTTTCTTAGAGAGCCTGTATCTGAGTTACATGCCAGTCCTGAGCTGTCTCACCCCAGCTCCATCATCCCGATGGTTTTTCACACACATTCCCCTGTGAATCTGTGTGAACATCAGATTCCTGCTGGTTTTCCACCATGATGCTTGCACTGGTGCACAGGCATTTGAGGTGGGCCCCCAGCTGTCGTGCTTTCACAAGGCATGCAAAAGCCTTCCCCATTGTGTTGCCCCTGGCTGCTCCCTCACTGCCCTCTGCATTGTCACTTCTCCACATGTCACAACAATCCTTCCCCAGTGCCCCTGGCTTCAATCCCTCCTTGCCTGGCTGAGTGAGCCTGTTGGAAAATAGATGTCTGCCTCACTTTACTCTACAGTACCCTTCCTTCACGGGGGTGCCATGGCCATAGATACTCAAACGTTGTCCTTGAGTTTGGGGCCAACAGAGAGGGGCTAATGAGCTGTGGGTTGTAAACAACATTCCTGTGAATCCAGCAACACAGCTGGAAGTAGTGAGTTGCTCTCTTCAGGCTTCATTTCCTTTTCCCCACCTAGCTTATAGACAGTGTTGCCTCAAAAGCACCATCAGCCACTCCTGCCAGGCAGGGGGAAGGGGAAGCTGCTGTCTGTTTACTCTGTGGTAAGCAAACCAGAAAATTATGTTGTTTCATTCCTTGCTACGCACAAATTTGGAAGCTGAAAATATATTTAAAAAAAAAACTAGAGGATTCCTTTTTAGTGAAAATCCCTCACCACCTGACATGGGGTGTGAAGCATGGAAGCAAGACATGGGTGTGAGAGAGGAAAGACTGCAGCAGCTGGCACAGTCCACACCTGGAAGTGCCTCTTCCGGTCCCAATTCATGGTCACTCTGGTGCCATGACACAAACTCAGCTTGGAAAGTTTTTAAGGATCTTGAATGTCCATGTCATGGCTGATCTTGTGAATCTTAAAGATTCTACTGTGCCTTTGGTGCTCTGCCATGGGTGGTGCAGTCATCCAGAGACTGCCTACTGCAGGTAATCCATGGGGGATCCCTCTTGGCTGAAAGGTGTCACAGAAACCAATAACTAATTCACCCTTTGAGTCAGTGCTTTGAAGCCTGGCATCCTGCAGGAGGATGCAGAACTCCATCTGGGACTCCCCAGAGTGTAAGAATTAGCTGGGATGATACTTGGAGCCTGCTGATCCCTTCCACACAGCCTTGAGGTAGGCAGGCAGGTCCTGAGAAGTCATTTTATGAAGACCTCCAAACTTGTGCAAACACAAAGCATTGCAGTTGCAGCAAAGGCTGTTTCTAGCTGTAGACCCTTGAAATACAAACTACACACCAGTACATACTACTCTGATGTAATTTCAGAAACCCAGCTAGTAGTGAGAGGGGTGCAGCCTGTGAGGTGAGTTTGTGGCTGCCTCTGGTTAATAGGTAGGTAATTGATTAAGCCAGGCAAGCTGCCCTCCATAATTCTGCTTATAACAAGGTCAAACTTTCTTTTGTCTTCACAGTTCCACCAAAGATCTCCAATATCTCCTCGGACATCACCGTGAATGAGGGCAGCAATGTGACCCTGGTTTGCATGGCAAATGGGCGTCCTGAGCCTGTCATCACCTGGAGGCATCTCACTCCCACAGGTAAGAAATCCAACTGGATTCAATTTGTGAACTGTACAGTAGTTCCCTTCTCTTCCAGCATCAAAGAAAATTTCAGTAGCAATATAGGCAGCTATAGAAAAGTGGCAAGAATCTTAAATGTACTTCAAGCTTGTTTTGAAGAATAAATTCCCAGGCACAATAACCAAGTTTTCCAAGTGAACAAATGAAATTACTTCAATAGATGCTCTGCAGAATTGGACCTGTAATTCTATTTAGCTTAGGTCTTCATCTAGTTGTCCCAATCTCTACTGCTGGTAATGCACAGCACAGTGGTGGAGATGAAATGCTGCTGGTGCTAGACTGAGGGAAAAGGATTTCTGTTGAGACACTGCATAAAAGAGGTTCTTTCTGAAAACCATGGTATTTGCTTCCTACTGATTTGCCTTAAAAGGGAGAGGCAAACAGTGGCCCAGTTTATTTCATACTGCTCTCCACTTTGGCAGACAGCCAAAAGTCCTGTGTCTTCTTAGGTGACTAAAGAAGGCAATTGATCTTCAAGGTGAGTGAAGAGCAGGATGGTAACAGAATAATGGAGAACTCACCATCTTTGTTCTGCTGTCTGACTGTGCCCTCCATGCTCAAGGATGTGGCAAGGTTGGGAGGAGAATGTCTTTTTAGTAGCCAGACTGTGGGGTTAGCAGCTTGGGTTGCAAGGAAACCTTCAACCCCTAAAGATTTAACAGTAGGATGAATACAAGAGGTAGGTTTCTATCCTTCTGTATCATGTCCTTGGAGGAGAGAAAAACTTTTATCTGATTTCTTTTCCTATCAGATATTCTTTTATCTAAAATGCATGGGAAAATCATTGATTAGCCCCATATGAACGATCTTCTGTGGTACTCTCATATATATAAAGGGTTAAAGAGGATTTGAGGAAGGCAAAGAACAAACATTCTGCATGTGCTACAGATAGTCCAGCTTTCTATTGCAGTTCAACAGCCAGAAAAGGGGAGAAAAGTGAGCCAGAAAGTGTTGCAGAAAGAAAGTTGGAGAGAGAAAGGTAGAATGACACATTGGAACAGAGCTTAATCTAAGGGCTACATCCAGAACCCCCTGGATTTGGAGCCTGTGGTTGAGATTGGGGTTACTTAAATTTCCTGCCTTGTGTCTTCAGCCAAACCAAAGTTCTCCTGAGCTTTCATGTATATGAAAGCTAGATATGCAGTCTGTATTTCTGGCCCATTTCTTGCAGTACCAAGAGAAAAAAGATGGGGAAAGCCTGCCAAGAAGAGGTGAGAGCAGGGCTGATTAGGGGAACACTAGTCATCTGTGGTATTATCATCACATCCTGACTTTCCTCTTCTGGTTTGTTTGTTGTTTTTTTTTTCAAAATTAAGTATGACTGTGCCATTTACATTCATAGGAGAAGAGAACTTATTTTTTTTTCATCTTTAATTATGTATATAGAATCTTCTGGCTCTGGTATTTCTGTTCTTAAGGTTTACTTCATATCAAATCTTCCATATTACTGCTGCATCAGTCTTTTCAGTTCTCTTTTTTGTATCCAACTAAAAGATACTCCCTAGTTACTCTGTGAGCACAGCCTAACCCTGAGTTAAGGGCGTTAAATCTTCATGAAATCTAAGATCTGGTACACATGAGATGCTTTCTTCAGAGCAGTGAGAAGATTCTTGTCCTGACTCATCATTTTGGCTGTTGCTGCTTTGTGGGAGTTGTTTTGTTTTTTTTTTTTTATTTGTACCACCTATTTCACTGTATCAGACACAGAATTTTTTTTCTCCTTTTTTACAAAAGTCTCCACAGAACAAATCCACACTCTGGCTATCCCCTCTAGTTAGCAACAGAATTGAAGAATCCCATCCCTACTCTGACCGTGGGGACAGTTTTCTTGGCTCTGTTGTTCAGTTTTCCAGCAGGTTCCTTCACATTTTTTCTCCCATGCTGTGTGTCTCAGAGGTGTTGCCTTGTTAGCATCCCTCAGCACCATCTCACTGACTCCTTTCCAATCCCTCCTCAGTCCTCCTCCCTACAGTGAAGCCTGCCAAGCACCTCCTGTGTAACAAACTAGAGGTTATGATGAAGGGCAGGCAGTCCTCAGTCTGTCACCTCCATGTGTTACTGATTGTGGTTCTTTCTTTTTCCCCATCTGAACCCATCTGCTGTCTTTTACAGATACAGAGGAACTGCTTTCAGGCAGACATCAGATCTTTGAGCAGGATAAAGCCCAGTAAAACACTTGTCTCAAAATGGAAGACAGAAGGGCTTCTTTTAAATGTTTTCCTTGAGGTTGACAATTAATATAAATTCCAAATCCCTTCCAGAGCTGCTGCTGTTGAAAACGTGTCTTATCTTGGAATCTCCCTTTTCCAGAACTGCAAGGCATTTTGGCTCCATTTATGCGAGTTTTGAAGCCATCTGCTATGCATCAAAGAGCTATTTTAGATCATTGTAAAGGTTTCGAAAATATATCCCTCTCCTTCAATGTTTTTCATAGTTAAACTTGAGACTGAAGAACTGGAATAAAGAGTTATTGAGCTTGTGTGGGAGATTTTGAATGGCCAGGTAGTGGAATTAAACCCGTATCAGGGGGCGAGAGGGCCAAATTACATTTTTCTTTGTGCACTCTCCTCCAGGAGTTCATTAGCAACTTTGTCTGCTGTTTCTTTCATTCATTGACTTCATTAATAGAGTTTTTTGGCTAATTACTTGAGTTAGGACCACAGAAATGATTGAATTCTTGTTGGCTGGGAAGTGGAAGATACAAATGCAAAGGGAAGGCAATGTTGGTACTTAGGCAGAGAAGGTAGGGATGCATGTGATAGTTCATTTAAGTGCTGCAATCATAGCTTAGTTATCTGCCTGTCTGGGAAGCTAAAAAATTGATTTATAAATTGCTGTGTTGCTTCCTGTTCTGGTTGTTCAGTGAGCAGTTGAACCAGACATTTTTCTCACTTCAACTATAAGTCTTGATCCCCTCAAGCAGCCCACAGGAAAAAACCTCTCCTAACCCTGTGAGAAAGCTAAAGTGTGACTGAGGTTGATGACTGTAGCACTGGCACCTGGGAGGAAGGCAGGTAAGGGGAAAAATACTTTAATAATTCAATGGAAAAAAGACAATACAGATCAGCTTTAATTTGATGAAACTGGAATGACATTCCTTGGAATGATGCAAGTCCTTGCTCTCCTCTTACATTCCTCTTCAGATGATTGGCAGATTGTATTTTGACAGAGCAGGTGGAGAGAGTCACTGAGACCCTTTTCTTTTTCACCTGAGAGGCCAACATTGGCAACCTGGTCTGAGTAGTTGTGGATTTAACAAGCATTGTCTGGGAGCACAAACAGCTTCATTAGCTCTTCTCCTCCGGCCAGCAGAGCTCTTTTCTGGGATCACTGACCTGCACCTTCCAGCAGCAGGCCAGCAGGTCCCTCCCTGCACATAGTCTGATCCCTTTTCTGTGATTCAGGACACAGCTGCAGGCTTGTTAAGTCTGCCATACCTGATGACTTTTGCCACCCTGGTTTGTGATGGTAAGCCATGGCAAAGACCGTAAAACTGAAGATCTGAACTGGATTTGTCAGAAAACTGTGATGTGTTCATTTAGAGTGGGGGTGAGTATTGATGGTGTCCTATGCAGTCTGCATGAATTAGCAGTTGCCAGCATTAGGAATACTTCACTAGGGAACACTCCATAGTCTCATCTCTTGAAAGGGACAAAACCCAGTTTCTTTGTACCAAGAGTGGGTGGTACCCTATTGTTTTATTCTCCTTAATATTAGCTCATTAACCTGCCTAATCCATGCCCCACAAAGGTATAGATTATTTTTTTTCACTGAATGCAATAACCTCAAATATCCCATAGCCGCACCACATCCTGGACAAAGTCCTGACCAAGGACCATTTATCACGTATCACACTTACATGATCTGTGAGGGATACCACAGGCAGCCTACCCATCTGTGGGTGCTCTGTTTTCCCTGTACCTTGCACCAGGATAACAACTAACATAGCCAAAAAAAGACTCCAGTGAAATAGTTCAGAGATGGTAGCCAGTGCCTGCTTTCAAGCCCATCTTAGTTTTTCTTCGTGTCTCTACTGACTTATGTTTATTCAGGCTAATGTGTCTTCTCCCTGCCTGCAAGCTGCTGAGATCACAGTCCAGAGTATAATTTATCATTTCTCATCTCTATGTCTTATTCAGAGTCAAGCTAGGTGCCTGGTTGACTGAAAAAGAGCTTTCTGGGAAGAAGAAAAATTAATGTACATTCGTATCCTTACCAATGAACTCTCAAGGGAAGCCCTAAAGAGTAGCCTCTTGTGAATCGGGTTTGCAGCAATACAAACATGGGCAGTTGTTGCAAGGTCTCTGGATTACCAGAGATCTCACTGCTAATCCTTTTGCTGTGCATGGGCAGGCAAATGCAGAAGAAAAAGCCATCTCCTGTCCTGAGAAGCTTGTACTTGAGAGCTCACAAGAGCAGTACCATTTGTGTTTCTGCTTCTTTGCCACAAAGCAGAGTGATTGAAACCTTCCCAAGGGCCTTGCTTGTGGGTGCTCTGGTGAGTGCCTTTAGCACCCATGCTGATGGCAGCCTGAGAGCTGGTGACAGGGAGACAAAGCTATATTGACTAAAGTTGAATTGAGTTACCAGCTGAGGAACAAGCTTCCCTTTTCCTAGAGAAGCTACAGAATATGAAACCTGTATAAAACACTGGTATCCCATTATGGATCCAACTTCTTGGCCTCAGCCCACCAAGGCCACTTGATGGAGAAGAAAACACTCTGGATTCTTCCAAATTCCACCTGACAGTCTAAAGAAACCCACTTTGGCTCAGAAAAAGAGCTTAGTTATTACAGTGGTAATCACAGCATAAGAAGGACCAGTCTAGTGCAAAGCAGATAAGTATTGATTGCAACACCCAAGTTTCATGTCACAGCATAAAATGAAAGGAGATGAGAAGGCTTGTCAAATATGCCAGCCTGATTCTCCCTAGAGGGTGCTAGAAATTCACATTGAGTCTTAGGGAATTTACCGTAGCCTGGGAAGTTTAGGAGGGATAGAGAATACAGAACTGTGCCGGCATGCCCTGTGTAATTGAGATGGTATACATATAATATGTTTATAAACAGCTGTAGAACTCATTGCCATGGAAAGTTATTTAAAGATGAGAACTTGGCAAGACTCAACCAGCTTGTGTATTCCTGAGGATAATGTGAACAAATCTGGATATTCTTGTTATTCACAATAAAAATATTGAAAAGGATGTTAAACTTCATGCTTTGGGGCTCAGAGATCAGGATAAGACCTAAAATGAAAGAGACAGATTATCTCACACCCCCGCTCACTTGTGTATTTTCCTTCAGTGCATGCCAGTCTCCTCGTAGAGCTGAGCATTGAAGCAAGAGGAGACAGAGAGCTTTCTGAAGGCATGAGTTAAGAAGGCCATATTGGTCACAATGGGCAACTTCACTCATTATGTCCTGTGTTAGCTTGCTTTTCATTGCTGCCTAAGTCCAAAGCCTTGTTGCTTCACTTAGTATTGCACAGGGAAACCCAGTTTATGCCCAAAGAAAGTAACAAGCAGAAAACCCTCAGCCAGAGTCACCACAAGTCAGCCCTGTGGTCAGTAGGTAGCAGTGGGAAACAGATTTTCTGGTTATCTAAAGCATTTGTATTTAGGCCATCTTTCTGCTGCTCTCCTAAAACCTTAGTAAAACAGTTGTACAGGAAAGCAGCCTTGTTTTGGGAAGCATGGGGTGGAGTTTTTTTTGTTTGGATTTGATGGGGGTTTTGTGGCATTACTGTGCCAGTTCTTATTTCACAACCTTCCCCCCATGAAACTGTCTCAGGAAACTTGAGGTTTACAAGATGTTTGTTTAACAAAACTGAGGCAACTGATGATTTTTTAAACAGATCTCCTTTTCCTCTTTTTTTTTCCTTCTTTCATGTTCAAAATACTTTCTGGTAAAACATCTTCCACAGAGACCTTGCACTTTACCTCTTATACACTCCCAGTTTGTTTTAGCACACTTTCTGAGATGTCTTTTTCTCTCTATTTAGTCTTCATCTTATCCAATATGTAGAGGAAAAAAAAAAAAAAAGGAAGAGGATGCTGGCTCATAAAGAGCCTGGGAAACAAGCCAAACTTTCAACTTTTTCAGGTCTTCTCCAGAAGGCATCTAAAGTTGTTTCAACCTCTATTTGCTTCCCACTAACACTTGTTCCACATTTCTTATATTTTTAGAGGACTGTTTTTCCTAGGGCCCACAAGCTAGATCCACATTGCCTCCTTCCTCACCTGTAACAGACTTAAGTTGTGATGGTTCTCTCTCCTCAGCACACTTTATCTTCTTTCTTCTATGCCCAGCAACACATGCACTGCACAGGGATCCTTCCTCTTGTAATCACCTTGCAATAATGCCCCATTCAGTTCCTGTGGACTGTGATGCTGTTTCAGTACAAACACAGTTTTTGAATTAAATGTTCACTTTTTTAACAGCTTTGATTTCTCTCTACTGTCCCAGGGCAGAGAGGGAGAGCAAGGCTTCATGAGTATTTTGGCATTTCTGGGGAAATAGACAAATAAAGCTGTTGTGAGGAGGAAACTTACCCTGCTGCCTACAGCAGTGGTTGGAGAGGAACATGTGGAGTCTTCTGGTCAGTGCTTGTCTGCTCCACCTCTGGCAAGCTTGTCTGTGCTGCTGGCAAGATGTGGCAGTTCTGTACCAATTTAGTTGCCTTCCTGCCACATAAAAATGATAAAAATGTTGCTCCTTGCAGCAAGTTGGAGTCTGGTAGAGTTGCCTCCTTTTTATCTTCTCCCAGATGGGTACCAATTCTAGTTGGTCATGCTGTTAACGTCTTTTCCATGGCATTTTAAAGGCTGAGCTGAATTGTGCCCATATGAAAACTTTCCTCCACCTACAGAAAAGCAGCATTTTTCTAGTTCACTGCATGCTGTAATATTACTGTCTTTGCAGTGCTGTGCCTCCACCCTCAAGCTTAGTGATACTCAGTGGGGACACTCCTGTTTAGCTGGGGCTTCCAGGAACAGCTAGCTGCTTTTCCTCCCCCACCTCCATGAGCCAGTCTTGAAGGATCCCAGAGGGCTTAGATGTGGGAGTGAAAACTGAGCACCCCAGAAGATGAGTATCCAAAACCTCCCATAATTAATGATGACAGGAAAAGGAATTGCCACGTGCTTTGACAAAAAGGATAGCAACAGCAGCCTAATGAACTTTCCATTTCTCCATCATTCCTACCCATTCCACAGACCCATTAAAATCAAGGGACTTTTTTGTCTTGACTAGGACAGAAAGAGGAGAGGTCTCCTAGGCCTGCCCTGCTGAGACTGGTAGATGCAGCCCATCTGGCTGCCTTTCCTACCAGCCTTCCTCATTCTCCAAACACCATTTAGCACTCAGGTAGTCAACTGCAGTAAAACAGAGTATCTGAAGAGAAGGTTACTGAGTGCAGGACACTGATGAGGTGTGGATCTGTGTGTTGCTGTGTCTCCCTCTAGTGATCTGAACTCACAAGTCTGCTTTGGGTCCTTTGTGCCTGGAGCTGCTGGTTGGAGGACAGAGATTCCCTGGGTTCATCAGAGTAAAAGGTGAATATTTTAGGACTGGGTCCCATTCCCCCTGCCATCCGGAGGTCATATTCCCCATTGGCAGCTCTGTGTTTGCAGCTGTAGTTCACATCTGGAAATTTAAATGTGCTTGTAAAGATACAGAGAGGTTGACTGTGAATTAAAGAGAGAAAAAATTCATAGCATGTTAAATGGAATAGTTTCAATTCAAACATCCTTAAGAAAGCTAGCCTTAAGAAGAAAATGAGGAGGCTGCAATTTTTTTCCCTTGTAGCTGTAATCTATAAGTGGTTTCACTTAAGGCAAGCATATTTTTCACTCTCTCTTCACAGCAGGAGAGAGAAACGCTAATAAAAAGGGAAAGTTAAGGTAGTAGCTTATGCTTGGTCCATGCTTTCTTTTTTTTTTTTTTTTCATTTAAAGGGAGAGACCACCATTTTGTTATTATGCTGTTATGTGACTACAACTGATCTCAGTGGCTGCATTGACTTCAGTGCATGATATATTCTGCACTGGAGCCAGACCTAGTGTCTCATCTCAGGACCATGGTGAGCATGGATGACAGCATCTACTGCAGCACACAGGTCCTGCCAGGACAGGATATCTGGAGAGAGTTTCCCTCCAGACAGCCCCAAAGCCTTCACCCCTTCAAGCATCTCTGGCACAATTATCCTACTGTCTCTTGCCTCTGTCTCCACCCCTACACCAATCCCAATCATGAAGCTGCTTATATGTTCCAGCTCTAGTGACAGCTGGAAAATAGTGTGAGAGAGAAGAGCAGGGTGTAGGGAGAAGCGAATTATTTGCTAGAGTCTCCTGCATATGTAGATAACCTAGGGCAAAGAGAAAGCCAGCTTTAGGGGCAAGATATCCTGAAACTGCTTCAGCAAGGTCAGGTGTCACTCAGCCTCCTGCAGTGTGGAGCTTTTCTCCCAGGCCTGAATACAGTTGTAGTGGAAGTGGGAGTCTCCCAGCTGAAGGCACTGAGCTATTTTGGTAACGCCAGGCTGTGACAGACCCTGGTGTTGTGAACACTTGTGCTCTGTTTGCTTCGTCAGCCTCCCTTCTGAGCCTTTCAGAAATATGTCTTCACAACATCCCTCCCTTTCCTGTCTGAAGAAAAGTGTGAGAGACTGGAAACATGATTCAGGGGGTTATTTTTTTCTTAGGAGGTGCACATACAAAAGTATTGTTCTTATTTCTTCTTCATATCCTCTTTTCTTTCGGAACAGCACCTGAAAAATACGACTCTTCTGATGTACTCTGTATTTTTTCATGCACTGGCTGAACAAATCATCCTTTCTCATACACTCCTAGTGAGTGCCCACCGCAGTGTTACTGCAGCAGAAGAGCAAAGCAGAGCGGCTGGGAGGGGATGGGGAGTGCAGGCCCATCCAGGGGAGCAAGAGCTCTGGTCTGATGCAGCCTTTGAATTTCACACCCCATTTGGAGTGACTCAAGCCATTGGAAAGACGAGCATATCCTGCCAAAGGATCAGTATAATCTGCAAGGTAGAAAAGTAATGCAGGTATTGATGGTCTGGAAAAGGCAGTGATCATGGGAGATTTCAGTTGTGTTGGCTGAGGGCAGTGGCAGATTGGAAGGGTCATGAAATGAGGACAGGACCATTTTATAGCACTATATAGCACATTCAAAGAGCCCACCCCTTGTCTGGGCTGGTATCCCAGAAAAGACACCAGTGGGAGATGAGTTTGCTGCAGTCTGGGGAAGGCAAAAGCAGAGCAGTGCAGTCTCCCAGGGGCTCCTCAGGCTCCTCATAAGAGTGCCTGTGGGTCACTGCCCTGTTGCATGTGGCTGGCTGAGAACTGCTGGCAGGATCATCCTAATTACGAGCACTGTAATGGTGGCCATATGTCACTGACACCCTCCTTACCTGCTGTGCAGCCTGTAGATTTGTAAAAGCTGCATGAGTATGCAGGTGCACACTGCTGCATGCATTATTTGTGAGCACTTGACTGTGTGTTTATTCGTGTTCACCATGCTGCTGTCTGTCCATGCAGTTTGCTGCACAGATAAGCTTTTTCATGTTTACCTGCCTTATCCACCAACCTCAAAGGCTTTCATTTCCTTTAAGGTAGAATTGTGAAACATAGCAGTAAGCATAAAAACTAAGAGCAGAGTACTTGCCATGGTTCTGTACACCTGTCCTAACCCTGGCTGTACATGCTAAACTACAGCTGCATGACAGGGTCAACGATTTAGTATTTTTAGAGTCAATCATGATAGGTGACAAAATTTCAGAAGTTCCCCAAACTACAGAAGCTCAGGTCAGACTCCAAACTCTTCCACTCCAGCCTCTCTCTGACATGCTCACTTTTATCTACTGCATTTATCTCTGCTGTACTTGGGCATCTTCCAAGCAAATAAATAATTGGATCCTGCTTCTGTCTCCCCTTCTGCCCAAGGGACTTAAAGTTAATTTGTGCTGACTGTTGGGCTTTGGGTATGTGGTGGGTTGACCTTGGCTGGATGCCAGACATCCACCAAGCCGCTCTATTGCTCCACCTCCTCAGGAGGATGGTGCACAGAAAAAAAATAAGATGGAAAAAACTTGTGGGTCAAGATAAAGGCAGTTTGAGAAAGCAAAAGCAAAGGCCACTTACAGAAGCAAAGGAAAACAAAATATTTATTTTTACCCTCTAATTGTCACCAGCAGGCAGTCTTCAGCCCCTTCTCAGGAAGCTGGGCTTTAGTACATGTAGTGGTTTCTTCAAAAGACAAACATCATAGTAATGAATGCCCCCGCCCCTTTCTCTTGGCTTTTATTGCTGGGAAAATGCCTAATGGTATGAATTGTTCCTTTGGTCAGTTTGGGTCAGATGTCCTGGCTGTGTCCCCTTCCAAGATCTCACTCATCCTCAGCCAACTGGTGAGGGGGAAATGTTGAGACAGCCTTGATGCTGTGCCAGCACCCCTCAGCAGTACAAAATACCAGTGTGTTATCAACACCTTTCTAGTTCCCAGTGCAAAGCACAGCACTCTGAGGTCTGCTGTTGGGGAAATAAACTCCATCTCAGCCAAACCCACTACAGCAGAGAGGCTGCTGTGACAGAATGAACTCGGGGCACATATAGGTACGTGGTCCTTGTGCTGTGAAATTCAGTGACCCCATTTCCCATGGGGAGATCTGCAACCATTTGACTGCTATGAGGAGGATTCCTTGTGGCTCTTGGGAGCTCTCCAGGGGATGGCACTGGTAAACCCATGTTCCCTAGATATTTCTTCAGCAAGCTCCACCTCTGATGCCTGGAGCTGCCTGTACCATAGCTTGAGTGAAATACAGACCCATGGAGAGGGAAGTCACTCCTTGCAAGAGGCTGGGATGGGTCTTGGAGTCCACACACAGAGCAGAGCCTATAAGGGACTTGGGAACAAAGAAAATTCACATTTGCCGTGCAGCATCTCCTGCATGAGACCCAGGGAAGAGGAGGGAAGGAGACTGTTAACTTGAACAGACAAAAGTAATTAGAGGACTAAAATAATAGATTAATGAGCAGGCAGTGTCAGGGGAACTTATTAATTATCAGTAGAGGATTTCCTTCAGTGTGCAGCCTGGCCGAGGGCATACAAGATAGCAACTAAAACTCAAGTCCCATTTAAGGGAGTTGCTAAGGAATTAGCAGCACTGGGTGTCTGGAGAGCGATAGCAGAGGTTGACTTAAATGCTTCCTTTGAATCTTGTGTTCTGTGTGGCTCAGGTAATGGCTGGGGATGAGGGGGATCTGGGAAACACTAGATTGTATCTAACCAATGTTAATAATGGCTCAATAAAAATGCTCTGATAAGAACACATTAAAGTTGCACCGTTAAGCACTCACAAGCCTGGTAAGGTTAGATTTAAGGTTACAGATGCAACCTTAACTCTTCTCCTGCTGAGTGTACCTTAGCAGGCAGCCTCTAATTAAGGGGCATTGGGCTATTGCTCAAGTAATATATCATAACATCAGATAATGCTCTCTTTGGCTTCGGACAGGTGCACACAGTGTCTCATAATATTGTGGGTTTGTAAGTGTGTGCCTGATTAAAAAAAGTCCATTTTAATTGTGGCACTGAGCATACTGCATTAGTTGTACTGCAACAAAGCTTGGTGGTTTAGAACATGAGGTCCAGTTAGACTGTTCAGATGCAGGGCAATCCACCGCCCGTTCTCTCAAGTCAACATTTCACATGTTAGAAAGCTGTAGTCATGGAAGATGTTGACATCAGTTGTGTTGAAAATGGAGCTTTCCTTTTTAAGGACTGATTTCTGCTCATTTATCTCAACATATCGTGGGGTATTTTGCCTTTCTGAAGCATTCAGGCTGTTCACATGGTGAGGTAGTACTCTGTCCCATCAGACTGTACCACAAAATAATGCCTTTCATCTATCACCGAGGAGGTAGCTGTTCATATATCAGCATGTTTTCCATTTAACATTCCTACATTTACAACTGCAATTCTCGTTGCATGTACTAAGGTTGTGATATAATGGGAAAAAGATAAAATTTAAAGGGAAAATTTGTTCTTGGAGAGCATTGCAGAAGTGAATGGATTCAGTGGTTTTAAACCAGACATCATAGGTCTAACATCCTTGCTTAACAGCAATGCTGAGTTGTTAGCCTGCCCATTGAACACAAAGTTCTTTGAGGAGAAGCCATCCCTTCTGCTGTGTAAGTCCTTGAGCAAAAAACCTCTGTCCTTCCCTGCATACCCTTACTGCAGCAGCCCAAGATTTCTCAGAAGTCAACGTCCATGCATTCGGCAAACGTGATCTGCAGCACTCCTGTTATCCCCCTGCTATCCCACTGCTTCTCCTTGCAGCTCTGTAGGGAGGCCTGCTTTGGTTGCATTTGGAGCAAATAGCCAGCATTGTTGGACTATGAGGTTTTTCAAATCTGTTGGGCATCATGTGAGCTGGGGTGCAGATTTGCATGTGAGTTTGAGAGCATCTAAAGCAGTTCAGATGCCCTGAGCTTTATTTATTGCATTTTGGATCGCTATCTAAAGAACAGATGGGGATGGCAAAGGCAAGGGCAGCAATTTTAGCAGCAGCTAGAGATCTGTAGATATTTTTAAAGGTTTCCAAATGTGTTTTGTCTGTCCTCAGCAAGACACAATTGCGTTGTGAGAGCTGTCCCTTAGAGGCCGGTGCAGGCTGGTCAGAGTGGAGCAGACGCTCATCAAGAGTGTTACGTGTGAAAAAGAAAGGTCACATAAGCCCAGGTGGCCTTCAGGAGACAGGCTGGATGGCCATGGGAGGAAAAGATCTTATGTGCAAGTATGAGAGAACAACTGTGAGGAGGAAAGGTAGGGAATTTCATAGAAAGTCCATAGTATGGTGAAATATGCTGATTAATTTCCACAGACCTGCACAGATCTGAAGTGAGCTAAAAATTTCCTTGCTCGGAGACTTTGGGGATCACTGAGCAGAGTTTGTTTAAAAGAAATGAGCTTCATCTGAGAGGTTTTGCAACTTGTGCTAATGAGAGTCTGTCTGTCAAACTTAAGTGGCATCAAGTGGCCCAGAACAAGGGCTCTTGGGTGTTAAATGGTTCCTACCAAATACCAAGCCCATTATCACGATTGGCTGTTGTAGCCCTCTAAACGGCAAAAGTGATTAAATTGGTCATTATGAAACACTAAAGATGCATAATTATGAAAAATAAGGTTTGAGTAAGAGATTTCAGCTCACTCACTGCTTTGTATCTCAAGAAAGAATCAATGTAGAAATGTTTTGAAAGCATCCAAGGGTTGCCCCTTGTCTGGTTTTCTCCTGACAGTCTGGAAATTATGAATGTGTTTGGAAGTTAAGGTATTTTTCCAGTCTCTAGGCAGATATAAAAGCTGGAGACTGAATGTCCCAAGTTCCCCCCTCTGCATGAATGTGTTTCATTGTCCAGTCTCTCCCCTCTCTTTGCTTAGGTGAGGTCCAGTGCACAACTTCCCTTGCTCACTCTGGCACATCAAGCACTCATGCCTTTTCTGGGAGGGAGAGAGGGATTTAAATTCTCAAAGTGTCAAGCTCAGGCAGTGCTGCTGGCATGGGCATAGGTATGTTTTCTTCTCCTAGGGAATCCTCAACTGTTCCAGAGTGCTCTTCTCCATGCCATGGAGAGAGGCTTTCTAGGAGGCAGTTTAACAAAGGTGTGTTGCAAAAATGGAGTGTTAGGCTTTGGTCACTGTGAATACTCAGTGCAGAGGACTGATTGATGGAACTCAATTGATGGATTGATGGACTCAGTATTGATGGAACTCTCTACAGATGGGCAAGGGAGTTGAACTAAGAGTTGCAGAGCTGTCACACATTGTTGACCATAGGGTGTTGTAGTGGTGCTGCTTCAGAGCACCCTTCAAATGTTGTTCTCCAATTAAAAGGCTGGAATAGCACCAGGCACAGAGCAGAATGTAAGCACAGGGTTCTCTGGCACAGCTCAATCTATCCAGACTTCCTAAAGTTCTGATGTTCCTGGTTTGCACAGACCTTCAGCAGGAATAGATTATTTATTCATTTTACTGTCTTTTTAGTTCTCTCCCTCTTTACTGCCACCCAACCCTAGAAGAGTTTTATAGCCTCTTTAGAAAGAGTAATAGTGGTTCTGAGTTATGTACAGCCCCTGGGGCCCTCTGTTCTCCTTGGGCTGCTGCTTCTCACCAGGTGTGCAGTTGCTGAGCCACCGAGCCAAGTGCTTGTTTCTCTTGTCGAAACTAAGCGGTCACTGGGGATGTGCTGGTATTTACATTCCATTATTCCTTTATGAGATATGTAATGTACTAGGAGATCACACCCAAAACTCTTCTGACCATTCATCTCCTTCATCTGTCTGTCTCTGCTCACCTTCCTTCCTCATGTGACAGCTGATGTTGAGTATCTTTCAGGAACTTGATTTGTTTGTAGATCAAATGCTTTTAAAAATGATCAGACATTGCTTGGCATCAGAGTGTGTCATTTAAAGCTGTAGTTGCTTTTAAGAAAATACTCTCTGCGTGTCATTTATGGCATTATTCATATCCCAGAAGACAAGTAATGTCATCTGCATATCAATGTGAGATTGTGCGGGCCAGTAGTCTGCTGGTTTGCCATATAAAGTTGTGTTTTCCTCAGTACTCCTGTGGCTGCCATAGTCAAAATAAAATATACCGTGTCTTAAATGGAAAGCCAGCTATCTCTGCTTTTTGAAGGGGCTGCATTCTTCACAGAGATAGAGTTGTAACACTCCTCTTGGCACCTACCTGTGCCTCCAAACCTACTGCTACTCAGCCAAATCTGACCTGTCTAAAAAACTACTTGAGTTAATTTAAACAGAGTGAGATGCATCCTGAAAAGTTTCGGATCACTCTTGAGGTGCTGATAAGAGGACAAGTTGTGAAAATGATTTGATTTCAATCCTTAGATGTTTTAAGTCTTTTTCTAATTTTTTTCACAGCTTCTTGCAATTTACACAAACTTGCTGGCTTAAATCCACAGTTGTACAGGAAAAGATTATTCTCTGTAAGGGTGAATGGTTTCCATGAATTCTGTTTATGGGAATGCAGAAGAATTTTGTTATTGCAGATCTCTTTCAGAAAACACAGTGACCACTATGAAGTTCTTTGCTCACACAGTAGCTTGTAGGCCTTTTTAAAAATGTCTACATTTAAATTTCTCTGAAATCATGAATAAATTTGTCTAAATTTCCCATGCTATTGGCCCAGCTTATGCTAAGTAGTAAGAGGGTTGTGGTTGTCATTGTCTATGAATTTGACACTATAGGTGTTTGTATCAGGACCTAGCTCACTTGAGGATTAGGTTGTCTCAGTGAAAACACTTCTTTGCAGAAAAAAAAAAAAAATAGTACAGATGCCTTGAAGGCCTTAATTTGTGTTCAGGGACCAGTTTTTCACAAAGTTATGTACTAGAGAGCTTGCAGGAAAGAATGAGTCAAAAACTGATCTGGATTTCACATGTGGGACATTTTCCCTGCATATTTCATCTTATAATTTGGCCTGTAAGCCCCAACTGCAGGTTAATCAGTTGCTCTTGACAAGGATGGCTTGGATGACAAAAAGTGTGTGTGTGGAAAACTCAGGTTTTTAACCAAAGAGATTTTTGTATCATTTGGAAAGGCCTCAAGACTTCATCAAAGTTTACAGCCTTCATGGCCAGCATTTCAGTGTATGGGAGTTGTACCTAATGAGGGAAACTGCATGTTTTCACCCCCAAATTGAATATAATATTGGCAAACATTGCCCTGTGACTGTGGTCCGACTGATATTTGCTGTCATTTTGCTGAACTTTATCACATCACTCCATTTTGCAATTCCTGTTTTAATCTCGTGGTTATACAATGTCAATAAATCTAGGTGGGAATGTTGCAAATTCCTGTTTCCACCTGTCAAACCCTAGCTTGGAAATTCAATTTTAAGGTTGTAAATAGAATCCACTTGGACTTGTCTTCACATTGCTGTGGCAAATGGTGTGCATTGCCTTTATGATGCTGGAAATAGCTTCACAAGGAGACAGCCTTGTTCTGGAGAGCTGGCCAGGAGAGACTTTTTGAAAGTGACTTTAAATATAAGAGTACCATCAAAATACTAATGACAGCAAAGGCTATTAGTTTAGCTAGATAGTCTGCAAACTCAAAGACCCCCCCTCCTAGCTCTTGTTTGGTAGACATCAACCTAGCAGAGGAATACCAGACTTACCCCTCTGTTACTTGGCTGTTCCCTCTCTGACCATTTGTAATGTATGCTTTCTCCTCTCCAGAATTCCCCATGTCAGGAAAAGAAAATGGAGAAAGGAACCCTTGTCGATAGCTCTTCCATCAAAGCCTGCCTCATTTATATGCAGGCAATAACTAAATGATGCCTGTGGGGAAAGGCAACAGAGACAGGCCTGGTTGAGCAGTTTTAAGCAATCCTTTCCCATATGCATTTTTCAAGTGTTCTGAAGGCCGTTTTAAAAGGTAACTTTACTTTAAATTCCTGGACTTGCAGGAGTGTGAAGAAGCAGGATTATTAAAACCATGCAGCCCCCTTAAGTATCTGAAAGAGAGTGCAGCTTGTACTGAGGTGTTGCACAGGAAGATAAGAACATTTGCTGCCTCAAGATGCTGTTCCCTAAATGGGTCTGGCAGTCTCCAAAGCATTTGTCCTATAAATGTGGTGCTCGGGACAGGAATATAGCTGGAACCTCTTCTCTTGCCAGGAGCTGGAAACTTTGGGGCTATGAGAGTGAAGGAGCAATAATTGTCAAAGAGCTCAGAGCAGATGCCCGTGGGGGAAAGAAGGCTTTGCTGCAGGATGCCTGTCTCAAGGAGGAACCCCACACATGGTGATTCACAATCAGCATCCTCAAGAATGAGGCTCCCTCTGCTTCTGCTTTCTTAGGTCATTAAATAAGCACTGCTCTGGCACTTGTCTTTTCTCCTCATATCAACATCAGAAACCAATATTCATAGCCTCTAACATCCTTTCCCCCGCTCAGTGCTGGCAGCTGTTCTCTCACCCCCTTCCTGCACTTGAGATACCTGCTGCAGTAATGGGATCCTCCTGCAAGCTCTTTAATTGAAAGGAATTTCTGTCTGGCCTGAAGATGTCAGGAGGCTGACGGAGACGTGTCTCTATAAAATGAGGCTTGATCTACAGTGCAACAGGCAGCGTCTGGATCACTGAGAATCCTTCACACTCGCTGGCTTCATCCAGCTTTTGGAGGCTGGGGGGGCGTTAATTAAGGTGCGTCTGTCAGGGTGTGGGTGCTGGAGACCCCTCTGGCTCAGCTGCCAGCTCTCCCTCTGTAGCTCAGCCTGCGAGATGCCATTGCTTCCTTTCCACATGGTGCGTCCCCTTGCCTGCTGTGCCACTTCCATTTCTGATTCCCATCAATTTGAAACAGAGCCCTGCTGACCCTGCTGACCGCTGCTCATACATCTCCCGGCATGGTTAATAATAATGGCCTCTGTGGGAAATGATGGGCTGAGACAGGGGAAGGACATAATGATGCTCTCGCTGGGGGTAGGCAGAAAGAGGAAAGTGAAGTGACAAGCAGTTAAACAGCAAGAGAGGGGTATGATGATAAAAACAAACAAACCTGCAAATGTCTAAAACTCCACAGCGATGGCATTCCTGAAACAAATGGGGAGAGACAAGCTTGAGTCCCTAAGGGAGAGAAGAGGGGGAAAAAAGAGAGAGAGAGAGGAAAGCGAGCAGAGAATCAGCCAATAATTGAAATGGCATCATGGAAAAAAAGAACTGGAAAGCACAGACAGGCTTGGAATTGGCAGGTGGCAAAGAAAGAGGATGAAAGACAGAGAAAGAACATGGAGGAAGGAAGATGGGGATGTAGGGAGTGAAACAGGAGAGTGGAGGGGATGGCTATAAGGGCTTAACAAAGGAAAATAGGCAAAAAACAGGAGGTGGAGGAGCATAGAGGGGAAGGGAGGGGAGAGACCCATACATTGGCAGAGGAAGAAAAGCAGAAGGGTACCGAATCAGGGTAGAGAAAGAAGAGAAAACAAGCTATTTGGGCTTAGAAAGAGGGAGGAAAGGAGAAAGAAGTGGAAGAAGGAGTTAAAGAGCAAGTTGAAAAGCCCCAGATCTGTGCCAATAAAGCTCACCAGAGACACAAAAACGAGGGTTTGGAAACCTGATGACGCCTGATTTTGCAAGGCTTCATCAGTCCCCATCAGCTGCTTGGAATCCCAGTGTAAATTCCAGGGAAGTGTATTTCATTTTTGAGTAAGCAGAGTTTGATTTTGATGGAAAAGTTTTTGGCCCAGCACTGCAGCCCCTCCACCCATGGCAGACAGCAAGCAGATTTTTTGTGGATATTACCATAGCAATAGAGTGACCCCAGCAAGGAAAGCAGCAGGCATCTCTTGGTTGGGCAGAGCAGCCACTTCCCTGCTCAGTGTTTGCTGGGTAATTGTCCCTAGGGCCTGATGCTGTGGCAGAAGAATGTTTCTTTCTGTTGGTAAAGCAGATCAGTGCTGACATCATGCACTGTCAGAGATGTTGCTCTGATGTGCAAACAGTTGCTTCTGCCCTTGGCGCTTATCAATAACCAATTATGTGTTCATCTGTGTTTCCTGGCTCACAATTTTTTTACCCCCACACAGAGGAAATCAGAGAAGATGGTTAAATTTCCTCTCCATAATTTCTGTCCCTCAGCTGTGGCTGGGAGGAAGCTGAGTGAGCTTGTTGGAACAGCACTGCCTTTGCTGTGCTGCAGGGAGGTTAGCCAGAGCACAGGGGTGAGCTGTGGCTGCTCAGGCAGAAGTGTGTGGGCAGATCTTTGGCAGGATTCACCACTCTTCTTAGGAACTGAAGGCTGCTTTGCAAGCAGTCTTCTGTGGTCCTTCACTGAAACACTGGCACTCGTGTCCTGGGTTCTGTGCTCACAGCTGGCTCTGTCCTTCTGTGTGACACTGCATAAGCCAAGGATCTTTATGAGCACCCTTTTCTCTTCCCCAAAATAAATGTTTCCATCAGACATGAGAATTTTAGATTTAATGTATTTCTAAGGCACTTATGGTTTTTTGATGAGATGGAACAGATAGGCATTTATAGTGAGCACAAAAATAGAATCATAGAATCATCAAGATTGGAAGAGACCTTTTAAGATCATGAAGCCCAGCCATCCACCCAGTACTACCATTGTATCTACACCAGTAGGTATACGAGTAAACCACATCACCTATTGCCAGATCCAGGCACCTCCAGGGATGACGACTCCACCACCTTCCTAGGCAACCTTTTCCAATCTCTAACCACTCTTAACAGTGGTTTGTTTTGGTATTTTTTCCTAATGTCTCATTTTTCCCTGTCTCAGTTTAAGGCCATTTCCACTGATGCTCTTACTGCAGGCATGGTGGAAGAGACCAGCCCCCACCTGTCTACAGCCTCCTTTCAGGCAGCTGCAGAGAGGGATAGGGTGCCCCCTGAGCCTCTTCTTCTCAAGACTAAACAAACCCAGCTCCCTCAGCTACTCCTCATAAGATGTCTTCTAAGCCTTTCACAAGTGTTCCTGACCGTCACTGAACATGCTCCAGCACCCCAATGTCTTTTTTAAGGGGAGGGGCCCAAAACTGAAAGCAATGGTTTAGTTTGGGGTCACAGGTGCAAATGCATGTAAAAATACAAAATTTGCTTACTTCAGGTCTTCCATTGGTCAAATTGAGGCACAAGAAAAAGTCTGAAAAGCAACAAGAAAAACAGAAAAACAGAAAAAAAAGTATTTTTAAAAGATCTGCATCAATATTCATGGAACTATTTTTCGTTGCTACCCTTTTTCACAGCTTTTTTTTCCAACTCCTTAGAAACCACTCTTATCCCTCCCATCTTTGCCATTTCAGCTTCCACCTCTCTCATGCAGTGCTCAAATAAGCTCATTATTTTTTTCTTTTCTGGAAAAGATGAGACTCGTTAGTATCAAATACAAGTGGTTGTGGCACAGAGAAAAAGAGGAACCTGGGTGAGCCTCCTGGCTGGCATTCAGATGCAGAGATTTGGTTTTCAATTAGATAATGCTCTCTGAAAACAGGACTGCTGGAGCACATGGGACAATATTGACTGAAGCACAAACCAATTCAGTGGGTGACCTTCATGCTCTTGCTGTGTAGCCAGTGAGGATGGCTGGCGTGTAAATGCCACCCTATCGGTATTCATTCCGTGTGACTTGTAACCAACCCGCAGCAGGGAATGGATGAAAGGCAGCATTCAGGTATGTAATGTGATTATCAGGTGATACATCAGACTGTGATTCCACAAAGCCAAAGGGTCAACAGGACTGGAAAATGTATTTTGCAGCTTCTGGGAAGATGAATTTTTTTAAAGATTATAGTGTCCTCAGTATAAAATGAATAAATAAGTACCTCAAATAAAGAGATATTGTTTAACATAGTTCCCACCTCTCCTCAGCTGACCAGCAGGCTTCCAGTGAGACTGCTAACTGTGTAGACACCATTGTTCATATTTAATCTAGTTTGTCTTTGCACGTATGAAATGAGAGCAAAGTTCTGGCCTCTTCACCATTTGGGGCATAGAGGAATTGGGGGGTCCATACCCCTTAGTACTTTGAGATGGTGGTCTCCCTCACTGAGATCTCAAGATACTCTCCTCTTGGCAGTCACTGTGTCTAGACTCCCAGGGGTAAAGGCAGGGCTGCCAGTCTGTCTGTCAGTCCGGGCTCCTCTCACTAGCATGCCTAGGGGAGGTTTTGTGCTGGGCATTTACATCCTTACCAGCCTGCCAAAGGTTCAAGTCAAATCACCTTTGCCTTACAGAATAATGTACTTTTTCTCAGCAGTCAGCCTTTACTTGACCTTTGACTGGATGACCTGACTTCCTCACATATAGGAGGATGAGAATGGAGACTGTTATTACAACTGGCTGAAGTTGTGCTGATTAAAGTTTTAGCAAAACACACTCAACTGTTTGCTCCAGAGAGACTACAGCTGTGGTAATGCAATAAATCATTAACATCAACCTATTAAAATGGGTTCCCAGGCATTCACACTGCTTCTGCTGAACTTCGGTGTGAGGAATAGCCTATGATGCCAATTCCTGTCTCAAAAATCATCTGTGTGATCTCACCAGTACCATTGTTCAGGCTGCTTGAGAAAAACCAACAGGTTCAAAAAGGGGGAGGCAACAACAGACACAGACAGAAGGTTTCTGGTTTGTAAATGGACACAGATGCCCAAAAAAAGCTGGGAGCCATTATCACAAGGCACCCAGAATAGCTTTTGCTGCAGTCAGTGAGAGCAGCTTTTAAGACAGACACTTTCTTTTCTCACAGCTCAAAGAGCAAATAACAAAAAGAAGTAAACCTCAGAGCAGAGAAATGACCTCTGAATTTTCTCAGGGAAAAAAAAAAGGATCTCTTGAACTGAAAAAAAGACGTGGCTGAGCTTTGTGAAGAAATACTCCTTCCATTGAGGGAAAAAAGGAAATGTGATAAGATTTTGCTGTAGCTAAATTTTAAGGCTAGAAAGGATCATCTAGTTTGGTTTCACATGTAGCACAGTCCAGGAGGCTCTGGCATGGCAATTTCTGTATTAAGCCCAAAACATACATTGGAAGAACAGCCCATCATTCACAAGGGTGTAGGTGGCACCACTGTGGCCTGTGCATGCTCCCCTCTCAAGAGACTCCACTAATCCTGGCATCCCAAAGGCCTTCTGCCCTTCCAAACCAGGTTTTCTTTCCATGGAGAACTTCACGCAGCCTGTGGGGTGTATGGAGGAGCAGGGGAATGAAAGCTAATGAGGTAAAATATAATCATAGCACTCCTTCACACTCACAAGCTGCTCGGATCAGGTTCTGGGGATGGGCTGTCATTTGTCTTCCAAACTGGCTCGAGCTGGCTCACCTTTCCCCCACTGAAATGCTCATGATTTGAGAGCCTTAGGTGAGAGACGCATAACAACTTCACTGCACTTAGGACATCATTGTCAATTTGAAGGACTGGGGAGGAGCCACTTCACCCAAGGAAAGCATTTGCATTCAGAGACTGTTTAAGTGCAGACAGCTTGCTCTCCATGGTCTTGAAGGAGAGCTAAGCACCCTTTTGCAGTTTGCCTGTTCAGGGAAACACTTTGAGTTTTAGAGTGTGGACAATGAGGGGGGAAATGAGCAGGTGGTTCGTGGGAATGCACAGCTTTCTGTCCCACTGCAAACACTCCAACATGGAAGCTGTTCATTTTTGACCATTGAGGGGGGTCCCATGTAGCCAACAGAGGTGTTTTAAGTGAACATTAAATGGAGTTGGAAACAGAACATTCTGAAGGGAGCATCTGTTTGTGTTTTGGGCTGTTTCACTGCATTTATATGTGTGCATTTTATGAGAGTCTGAATTGGTGTCTTCCTGTATCCTAACTTCGGAGCAGCGGGATCTGCTGCGAACAATAATGCAGAAATTGGAAAAGAAAGTGCAACTGGGTGTTTGCTGTGCCCTGAAGAGCCAGGGATCAGATAGTGCACAGGAAAATAGATCAAACAGAAAAAATCAAGAGCTCCATCAAGAAGGGGGCAGGCAGGAAGCTTTTGCATAAGTTGGAGAGAAATTTGATATGTTAGATCATTGGAAGAAATGTTCATTTGTGTGCAACCATACACAGTTGATACCTGCTCCAGCTTGCTTAAAGAAATGGAACAACTGGAAAGTATTTGATGCTGGAAAGTCAAAGATGGCTCTAGGTTGTCATTCTTAGCTTTATCTGTCAGAGCTGCCCAGCTGTTTGCCCTCTATGTGCCAGGGTTGTCTGGTTTTTTTGCGGGACAGTGAAGACCAAGGTGCATCCTCTAATGTACACAAAGGTCTCGTGGATCTCCCTCTCCCACAGTAACCTGAAAAAGACAACACTTCTTTGAAAGTATGAAGTGTACTAACTTCTGAAAATCTTTGCAGCTTTCTTTCTGAATGCTTGGGTTGAATACCACTAGAAGGCAGAGCAAATCACTTGACTGGATTTCTGTGATGTCACTGGGTGGAAATTGCTATTGTCACAGTTTACTGCTACTATTTTGTGCCTGTTTATTTATCATCTAGGGGTCTCAGGGTGGTTTACAATAATGTGCTGTCTGGCTGTTAATCCATGAGACAGGGAGCCAGTTATTTCTGATTCTAAATCCAACTCTATCCAAATTTGGAGTGTCTGTCCAACAAGTTTCTTTTGTGCCTCTGGAAGCACAGGCTGTTCCCTTGCATCCATCTAGAGCTGACCAAGCCCCTTGGACAGGGCATACTCCTTCTACCTAGCACAGCTGGTATGAAGCAAGGAGAAGCTGGAAGCTGTGGTTTTTTAGAAATCTCACCTATTCTGTGTATTTTTCATAGCTACATTCTGCTGCTTTGGTAGGAGTATGAACAACTGCAAGGAAATGAGGAGAGGCTCATGGCTATCCTTTAGAACTTGAGATGCTCCAAAGGGGCAGCTCCACTTGAAGCATGTGAATGATCTCCCCATGGCCAGCATGGAGTCACACTAGTGCTTACAGTCATACCCTGGATCCTGGAAGTGCTGTGGACCTCATGGGAGGGAGCAGGCCTGGCATTTATGTGGGCAGTTTAAACCTGGTGGGACAAACAGTGAAGACACTGAAGAGAATGTATCTGGATAGACCCAGTTGTACGTGGGCATATTTAATACATAAGCCATGTTGCCTTAAGCAGGTTCAAATCTCAGGTTTTATACTGTAATTTTTCTCACTGTGTGATAATGCAATTTAGTGGATAGACATAATACAAAGCTGTTAGCTAATTTGGAATTTTTAGGGGCATTAGCAAATTTGAGAATTAATCTATTTTGAAGATTCCAAGCTTATTAAAATTTGGGATTTAGGATAGGCTTGTCACAAGTTAGACAAATTATCTTGAAAGTCAGAAGTAGGAAAGGATGTTCAAGAAGAGATGCATGTTACCATACCAACAACACAGAGAGCCAGTGTTGAATGTGTACATTCCCTTTCTCCCAGAACTTCTTCTGACTTTGAGCAAGATGTCTGAGTGGTAAGAAATATGATATTTGTGGACCACAGATAATCTTACTATACCATTCACATAAAAAGGGCAGAAATAGCTGAGACGTATTCCCTGATTTAGAGTAATATTTGTGAAATGGAGATTTACAATCTCTGTCCTGCAAATAGTTTTCTATAACTGAGTCATGAGAGAATGCTTAACAACTTGGATAGAGAAAGCCTGCCACTATTCCCACATGAGGACTTTTCCCCTGCTGTGTGACCACATATATTCCAGCAAGAGCATTTTGAACAGACCTACAAGTCCTTTCCCACAAGCATTCAGACTGCTCAGGAGCATACTGTAGGTGTCTGTCCAAAGAACCATGGAAGAAATTGATGATTTGAAGGGATTCTCAGTGTTAGCAGAGTTACCATGTGAGAATTAGATAAGTGAGTAATCAATCAAAAGCTAACCATGGCACCAGAAGCTGTTGGAAAGATAGGACAGCATTAGAAAGACCCTTCAGGTCTTTGAAGCAAAACATTTCTTGCAAACAGTCACCTTCCCTTCAGGTACCAACAATAACTTTCTAAAGCTGTGGGTAGACGATAAACTCTGAGAATTCTTACTACTATCCCTGGTAAACTGGTTTTTATTCAGGCTTGGCCTCTGAACCTTAGAGAGTCTGGGCAAATATGTGTTTTAGTATTTGGTATGGAACTTCACGTTCAATAGATTACTTTTTTTCCTAACCAGCTGGACTTCTATCACTGCCTCCCCAAGAAAGCAATCAGCATTTTTTTGTTGAATGATTAGGTAATGAATGAAAGTGATTAATTGGAGAAGAGAGGATAGTGGCTTTTTTTTTTTTTTTGAGAGAAGGAAATGCCTTTGACAGGTATTGAGAGAAAAGAAAAAGTCTTGCATCCAGAAATAATGGATTAAGTACCAAGAGAAGTAGGAGAGTAACACTTACCTAGCTTTGAGAGAGAAGCAAAATCCCAAAAGGGACACAAAAGGGACTTGTAGCAGGTTGTCAGCAAGCTGAAAACAGCAGCAATGCTTGATGACAAGTGGTACTTATATTTATTTTAGGCTAAGAGATACAGGAGAGGTATTTTTTTGTGGTGGGGCGTTTTATGGTTTGTTTTTGTTTTCTTTTAAGAGGATTAATTTCTTTTCTTGAAAGCTATTTCTGGTTTGCAAAATTAAAAATGGAGTAGATTCTTTTATAATACTTTGAAAAGGAACTTTGAATATTTTTTCCTATACATCTTTTTAATTCCCTCATCATTTAATCTGGTAAAATAGTAATGTATGCATGTTCTGTATTTGTATATATTTCCATTTTCCTCTCTCTAATTTTTGAGAACATCTCTATTTCTGAATTACTTAAAAACTCTTCATTATACAATAACTTCAGAAGTTAAGAAGGTTAGAAGGCTAAAACCAAAACATTTGAGTTGGAGGAAAAAGCAAAGGTGAAAAAATAGATGTGTATTGATTCAGCATAAATAGAATGGGAAGATGGGCAAAGGGAAAGAGAGAAATACAAGAATGATATGTTTCAATTTTTTTTAATGAGTATTTTTAAAAATACTTTTGAGCTTGTAACAAGTTTTCTAACAAAACAGCTTTCCTTGTGGAAAAAAGATCATGCAAGTGATAGTACATCAGCTGTGGAAAATCAGGTTTTTCAGGAGTACCATTCTGCTGGAGAATTTTGTCTGGCTGTAGAGGACAACAAGGGCAATGAAGCACTGTGTGTGGCCTGAGAGCCTGCAGTAATTCTGGGAACAAAATGGCTTTAAAGCTGTTAAAGGACAGAAATAGACATTATGCTTTACTTCTACATGTTCCTTCTTTGGAATACATATTTAAGCCCTTCCAGTGTGCATTCAGCTGTGACAAGTGCTCTATGCAAAGACCTGGTATTGAACTAGGTAGCAAACCTTATTGTACCTGTGCAAATGTTGAAAATAAAGAGAAGGTGGAGCTTGGGAAAAGAATACATCAATACAAACACAGCCCTCCTGACTAGGGAAACCCATACCTCAGCAGCAGGGTGAGATTATTGTTAACCAACAAAGTATATTGGGAGAAAGACTGCAGAAATGAAAGAACAAATCATTTTAGCATAGCATGGTGGGGCTTGAAATAGGAAGGTGAGAATCCTGACATCTGCTTTTGTATCTGGGATGGAATACATGACCCCATATAAACAGCACCCCTTCTTTGTGCCTCAGTTTCCTTAACCATAAAAAGATATTAGTTCATCTTTAGAGCACTTTGGGCTGCATGTCTGAAAAGCCCTGTGAAAGAGCTACCTAAGAATTATTTATCAAAAATGACAGCAACTCGTGTTCGCTTTGCACTTTCCTCTATTACCAGCCCTTTCTTCACTCGTAGTATTCCTTATTTATGTCTTTGCTTCCCTATTACCTTTGTATTAAAGCTTGCATCTGCATTGATTTTACATCACTGCACTGTACAGCAGCCATTACAAGTTTAAACTTCTGAGATCCTTCTGAATCTTTAACCAATTGCTCCAAGAGCCCTGACCACAGCATATCCATCATCAGATAACACCAACTGTGCTTACTGTGATGGGGTGTTAATTGACCACTTACTATCCAGGGAAAGGGACAAATACACTGGGCACAACTGTGTTCCTACAGCTTCTAAGTCACTCTTCCCCATTACATATAAGGTTTTTCAAAGCAGAGCACTGTTGGTATTAAAATTAAGCATTTCAGAAAACATTGTACTAACTTGGAAAGGTTGAATGGTGTTTCACGACATCAGGAAATTTTTACCTGTTAGGAAATGTAGGTCTTCTAAAAATTGAGCTCCCTTGCTCCATTCCTCTGGCTGAGTGTTGTTAAATCACTGTATGTGCAGCACTCTCTGGCTTTCCATGTGCTATAGCAGCAGCAGCATTTTCCATTGACTGTGGAGAGAGCCAGGCATGACAGCCCGGCAGGAGACTATTTCTGGTTTGCTCACTGCTTTTCTGGGCATGGATCTGCCCAGCATATCCTCAAGTCCTCATCAGCTGTCTTGGTAGGTGGACAGAATATAATTTTTTATCTTTTTTTTTGCTTCCATTCCTTTTATACAAAACTTCATTAAAGTACCTTTTTATAAACAAAGTTTGATATTGAGTGTGTTCCCACACAATAAGAAAAGAACTACTCAAGTATATGAGATGGGTCAAGAAGACACTGAAAATATTTACTCCTGTGCTCAAGGAAGAGTTTACCCCTGAGTTGTTTCAAAGGGTGAGCTTGCTATTGCAGTTTGTTTAGGAGGGGTAACTAGAACCACACAAAATATTTCTCACAGATTTTCTCCGAAGTCCAGCCTGACTCATGTGACAGTCTCCCTTCAGCTGGCAGGAGCTTAGGGAGAAGGCCTTATCTCCATATCATCCAGCCTTGCAAAGACAGCAGTAAAGTGTTAGTTATTGCCTTTTTGCTTGTGGAGGAACAGTTTATACCCATCAGTAGTCTGCTGGGATGAATTGAAAGCCTAAGTGACCTGTCAGTCAGATTTACATTGACTAGAAGGCTCTGCAAATGATCTCATCACTTGAACAAAGCAGACCTGAGTCCCTTCACCATAAGTGTAGGTATTAATAAGTGTTTCTATGTTTAAGTTGCTGTATAACTTCAATTGCTTTTCACATGTTACTAAAGCACAGCTTTACAATGATGCTGGCACACAAGTAATTGCTTAGAGACAGCAGGGTGTAGGAAGCAGAGGAGCAGGTATCCTTTCATTTTTGTATTAGTTGCTGGACTTGCTTACCAGGAGTCCTGATGCTGGAATAACAATAACCTAGCATTGGCATAACTATGTGCTGAGTCAAACTGGCTTCCTAATAGACATGACTAGCTGCTGAATGGAAGGGGTTTGAGTTATCCATCGAAGAATAAAGGGTGAGACTGGAAAATAAAAGGTCCTGTGATTAATTTACTAAAGAACACAAGAGATCCATTTTCCATCTGCTTAGTCTCAGTGTTCAAGGGAAATCATTCATGCTGTTGTTCCATTTGAGAATGTGATCATTTGGGGAGGATGAAAGCTTGGAGACCTGGAAGTTCAATCAAAGCTTGATTTGGGAAATAGCAATTTCAATGTTATCCAAGGACAGATGAGTTAGAAAGACTGAGGGTATGCATTTGGATGAAATATTATAAAGGACATTTCCTTTAAACTAAGGAGGTACTCCCATGTTAAATATTAGGCAGAGCCATCTTTTGGTTTCCCTAAGTCTAGTCGATATTAGAATACACTGTCAGATTATTTACAGGCAAAAGCACCTGGCCAGTCTTAGAAATGCCCAGAATTGTAGCATGTGACTGTAAGTTGTACTTCATTTTATCAGATTTTTGAGACTTGATTCTGTCCTTGAGGTTGGCAAGTTGTTTGAATGACTGTTTTCACTTCCATTTGATTTTGTGGATTGGTTAACTTTCTAAAAAAACTCAATGTGACTAATGTGACTTGATCCACTCTTAGTTAAAATTCAAGAAACTGCAGACAAGATAAAGTCCAAAGCTGCACTGGTGCATGCCAGAAGCAGGATCTCTTATGGTGGAAATTTTACCCTGTGGGTTTTACATCCCCATGGGCTCCCACCAGCAGTCTGGTATGGTGGAGGATTGCCAAGGTTCAGAGCACAACTTTGCAGCTCTGTATGGAGACCCTAAGAAAATGGTGTTTTGAGAAAAGTGCAGTGTGGATTGTTTACACGAATGAGCCTTTGGCATGATTTATGTTCTTAGTGTGAGCAAAGACTAAAAACTGGACACCAGGGACCAAAGAACAAAGGTAAGTGGCATAGTCTCTCATTTTCTGTCTCCCTATAAGGCTGATTTTGCATAGGAAGCCTGCTCACAAAGATCTGGAGAAGCGGGCTTCCCTGGTAAGGAACAGCTCTGGTTTCTGTTGCCTCCCTACTGCCCTGGGAAAACTAAATGGAGCTGTGTGATGATGATGAAACAGCAAGGTAATGCCTAAGGCAGAGCCTGCTGCTGCCAGTGAAGATTCTTCAGTGCCCTGAGGCAAAACTGTTTTTAGCTGGGACAGGGGACTGTTGATGTGCTAATTCAAAGGAAATGTTCATCGGAGCTGGAGGAGGTGGATTGGTTTAAGAGATGTACCAAATAAAAGGCATTGCATAAGGACCTAGAGAAAGATAAGAACCTAGATTTGAAGAAAATTACTCCAGTCCATTCTACCAAATGGTTCCAGTTAGCTCTGTTCTGCTGGCCCTCTTGCTCCTTTTCAGTGAGCACATCTGCAGCCATACAGCTATTGTTTGTCCCAGGTAATATCCAGCTTTCAGGAGAGCTCTCCTGTTATTCCTGAACTCAGTATTGCATTTTAATTGAGAATCATAGGGTTGTTCTTCCTCTTCCTGGGTTTCAGTAGGCCAATGTATTTAATCCCTACCTTTGACAGAGTGAGTAGATGTGGAGATACCGATTGAATCAGAACTTGGACACACATGGTGATTTCAAGTACAAATCTTCTAGGAGATTTGGAAGCTTGGGGGCTAGTTTCTTTTCAAATTAACACTTCCTTTCACTTGCTTAGATGCTTCTTGATTTCAGATTCCTTCAGGGGAAGGAAGTGCCTGACTAGAAGGAAACAGACAACCTTAAGCTATTTCTTCACCATTTCAAGGAAGAAATCCCCTTAGAGTGCTCATTCAATTGAGATTTCTACTCCCAATCTTGAAGCTGAGGCCCTTCACCTTTTAGGGGGAGACATGATACAGAGGAGATGGGGAGTTAAATTGTTTGTCTGAACAGGTGACCTTGGGAGGTTACTCCTGTGCCCTGTATGCTGCTTCCTCCATCTGTAAAACACAGATAAAAAATGCTTATTAAAGATTAGGGTTGGGCAGGTGTCCAAAGGCAGCTGAGAGTGTCTCAAACATCTAACTGCTTGTCTTCAGGATCTTTTTAATTCCCTCTTCTCAGCACTTATGGCATATAAGGCATTTCTCACCTTAAGGCTAGTGTGTGATTGCTCTTTGTTCACCTGTCCAAATGAGATTGGAAGCCAGGACACAAGTGTGACACAAATATGGTCCATTCATAGTCATCCTCACTAATGATGTTCCCATTTTTCCACCAGGGACACTAAATGCTGTCCTGTGACCCAGGGCACCAGTCACAGACCTCAAACTGCAGGGGTAAAGAGTTTCATTCTAATCTAGTACAGTGACATTTGTTAACGTTGGCTGTTCATTAAAAACTTTGGAGCAGCAGACATGTTCATAAAGCTCACAGCCTGCTCACAGATAATTCATGAGCATAATAAAAGGATTCATTATTCATGTAAGATCTTTGCTGTGAAAATTAAACCAGCTCTAATACCTCACGTGCTTCGGTGCATGTTGGGAAGGTTTATTTGTGGCATTTCACTTGTGCTTTGAGGTTCTGGAATTAAAGTTGCTATGGAGAGAGAAAGCAGTGTGGACCGAGTTTACAGCTGTCGTTAATGCCCTTATTAGCTGAGGCCTTATGAACACATAAGTGTAACTGCATAGCTGTAGTTCAAGCAGTGCATCACCAGCTAATGCCCATTGTACTAAAGCAGCACAGCCAAACAGGACCAGGAAGGCTATCCCTGTATATACACGTATATGTTCCAGACATTAACTTTATGAACATCAGATGCAAGGGTATTGCCCCCTCTTTCACCTGTGTTCTTTCTTAACCTTCTCCTTGCTGAACATTGCAGTTCTGTATAGGCAGAGGAAGGGATAGCATCCTACTTCTCTCATCTGCTTTAGTGTAACATCAGCTGAGATTGCTGAGATTCCTGTTGGCTTTTTGCCTGAGGTGGAGCAAGAGGTGCTGGCATGATCAGCAGGAGCAATAATCTCTAACCAACAGGTAACAGGAAACGTGGGGAAGGGATGATGTCTTCAGATGTCTTCAGATGTTAGGCCTGCAGTGAGCACTGATCACAGCCTCCCCATCTTAATCAGACTCTTACTAAATGGATACCCAAATTAGTTGTAGACCAGGCTTAATACCCCTAATAGATTCATTTCAATGCAAGATAAGTGATAGAAGTGGTGCAGAAATCAATGACTATTTCTATCCAGCCTGACAGTAGCGTAAGCTATCTGTTATTGCACATTTGAAAGGGATGTATTGTACATCCTGAACTGAAAGCTATGCACACTGAATGGCCTGTGCACAAATGGGCACTTGAACTGTGATCAAAACAGACTGCTGCATGTAAATGAATGTGTGAGCATGGAGATATTCCCCTGACAAGCATCCACATGCATGCCAAGGGAATTGTACCAGCCAGGCATTGTTGGTAGTAGCAGTAGTATAGTAATTTTCATCAGTATAAGACCTTAAAGATCCTATAGACAGTGAAAGATGTGAAAGATGCTTAGAGAAAGCATCTTATATTTGCCTTGTGGACTTTGGCAGTGGTGAATTAAAATTACTTTTTAACCATTTCTTCTTATTCATCTGATGCATTTTTAGTGATAACATCCTTTGAGCAAACACCAAGGTGAAACTGCCACCAGGGATGAGAGGAAATGTCTTTTGTAGAATGTACCATTTACAAACAAACATGTTTGCACTTGTGCACTGAGCCTCCCTGCAAATTGCTCCTGGTTTAATTTTTCTGTCACCTTTCAGTCTGTCCCCTGCAGGAATACAGTGGGAGCGGGGCAGGCACAGCAGTGTGAATATGGTTGATAGATCCCTTGCAGTTCCTGAATAGGCAGTGTGAGAAGGGATGTGGAAAATGAAGTCTAGGGAAAGTCTGAAACAAGAGTTTGAGAGACTTTACTAAGGCAGGAACCATATGAAGAACAAAGCAGGTTCTGCACAAGTACCCTAAGCACTCTCATATTACTGTAAACATAGTAAGTCACCTCTGGGACACCAAACTGTTTATGAGCTAGCCATTCTGGCCTGCTTGAGACTACAGCTACAAATAGTACCTTCTTGGAAGAGCCTGCATGCATGCTATGGAAAGAACCCATATTCAGCTGCATCCTCCAGCCAATGCATGAAGCAATCCTGCTGCAGTTTTCCCCTCTTGGTTAGGGAGGGCAGAGCTAAACTGTGTTTCTGCCTCACCTGAAGAAGGTGTGAGATGAAAGAGTAGAGTACCTTGTCAGTGCCTGGAGCAGAAGATCTTGGATTTCATCAGCTTTCAACCTGGTCCTTTATTAAATATCTCCCTACTGCCATTGTGACCTTCCAGAGTGAGCGCCTAGAGGAAGGTGAGCAGTGAGTTCAGTACAGCAGTGTTTTCCTCTTCCATAGTCTGTACCCCTGTGTGATCAGCCTTGGGACACTGGCATGGCCAAGGTGTGATCTTGATGGTGAACTGTTTCTTGGCATGGATGAAGGTCAAGGGTCCATGCTGGTGCTCCTTGATATGTTGGTATCCTTGATTGTATTGTTCGAAGAATTCTTTGAGCACCATCAAGGCCCCAGCAAGAGAAGGTGCCCAGAGCACCAAGAGATGGGAGACACAATGTGCTGCTTTGCCAAAAACACATGAACATGGTTCAGTTCTGCACAGCCTTCCCCACTGAAGCAGTCTCTGGCAGCCCCACTGTGACGTTTTCCTGCCTGGAGGAAGGAGGGAGATGGAAGAAGGACCTCTGCTTCCATCCAAGCACAGAGATAATGAAGTGTTTGTGACAGGAGGGGCATACTCACTGTACAACATATCTCACCATCAGTTTGAGGCATCTGACTACCAGCCCTCAAAGCAGACAGTCTCCTGCTGGTCATGCTGAACTGCTGGCTCCTCTTGAACACTCAGAAAAAGCACTAAGGAAGTGTGCTGCTATGCTTGTAGAGCTGGCCATACACAGCTTCTTACCTCAAAGAACTTATCTTGAAAGTGAAAATCTTACATCCAAGCAATGAGGATATACTGCATTAAATTTTGTTTTGTGGCTTTAAAAATAATTTATGGGGTTTTTCTGGGTTTTTGAAGCAAAAGATCTGCTCCACAAAGCAGGTGTTGGTAACTTGTTGGTCAATATTTAATCTGTAACTTCCATCTTCACCTCAGAACGCTTCTCACACTTGATAGTGTAGTCTCTGGTACATGGGCAGAGCAATTTTCAAGTAGGATTCAAAAGGGGAGGTATTTTGTCTTGGGAAAGCTCCCTTGAGCAATAGCAACTCCTCTTCAGTAAGAAGAAATACAAATGTCTTAGGAAATGGCAAGAAAAATAACTAAAAACTATCTCAGCAGCAAAGTTGAGGATCCAGCTATTTGCAGGAGCTCCTGATCAAGGTGCCTTAGGAGTCACCAGGATGGATGATGGCCAGGTCTAATCCATAAACTGGACATAAAGCAAATGATAGTTGGGTAATGAGTGTGATTAAAAGTTGCTTTCATTTTGTCCCTCTCAATCTGCTTGGAGACAGGGCCTGAGAGAAGGCTTGAGTCTCAATTAATGCATTTTTCTGGTCTTTAAAAATGGCAGGGAAAGACACAGTTCCCCTGTTTGGTTTTGTATGGCTCAGCCACAATCCAGCTGTGACAAACAGGGAGGGTTTGTGCCAGCTGGAGAAGTAGCATGTGAAGAGACAGCCACCTGTCCCTGTGTCAGAGCAGCAGATAACAGGGGTGGCCTCTCCAAGCATTCCACTTGTCCATGGTGAAACAGCCGGGCTTGAGAGGAGGTCACACATGAGGGTGAGAGAACATCACCTCTCCCCATCCTGACTGCCCAGACATGGGCAGGGATGCAGGGCCATGTCAGCTGGGATGGCTTACATGGTAAGGGGAGCTGTTGCCATCCCTCTGAGCCTCCCTTAGGTCTGCTGCAGCTCAGAAACAGCCCTCAATCCTGCACAGAGCCCCTTAGAGAAGGAGCTTCCCTTGTGTGTACACACCTTCCCGGGCAGGGTGGCTTGTACTCACATTTTCATTTTAACTCCTCAGCTACCTTCACTGATGCCACCTTCTCAGGCAGGGTGGCTTGTACTCATACTTTCATTTTAACTCCTCAGGTCCCTGTCACTGACGCCAACTGGCTCACCTCATTAAGTTACAGAGGAGGAGGCCCCTGGATTGATGGCAGGCAGGTTTAATGTGGCTCTTTCTGAGCACTCAAGTGCAGCATGTAGGAGGCTGCTGGGGAGATATTCCCACAGGCTCCAGCAGAACTGACTGATTGAAGTTGCTCTGAATTGATGGCTAATGGGGGAGCTTTCTTTGATAGCACTTTCATTCTGGGTGCAGCTGGATAGAAAAAGATATCTTCACATGAGGGAGTGGGGGTTTATCCCCCCTGCCCTTTATTAACAGGTGCTTCTAGTGCTCTCTAGCAGCAGAAGATCTGATGGAAACCTAATGGTGTAAATGATTCTTAACTCCTTCTTTTTCATCAGTGGCTCACTTATACACACCAAATGACAGTCAGGTCAGCTGAGAAGTTGATAACTATGTAAAGTGAAAAATCCCTAGGGAAAATTGAGGCCACTGGAGTTGGATGCAGCCTTTCTGTGGCTCCAAAAACGGGTCCTTGGTTTGGTGTAGGTGTGATAGCTGCAAGTAGAGCATCTAATACCTTAAAGCCATGGGTGATTAGGTAGTGATGGAGTAACTGAGGGCCAGAGCTCTGGTGTAGGGAGCCACAGGGCTGCAAGGCAGGAGGGTCCAATATTAGTAGAGACTTCAGAGGAGCTTTCATGGCACCTGTTCATGTTATGCATGGCTCAAGCTGCTGTGGCAAGAATTAGACACACTAAGGCAGAATTATATCAAAACTGATTAACAGAAACTGGCTAATGGTGAAAATGCTATTTCACCCACCCTATGGAGGCCTCTGTTCAACAGGCTCATTGCAAGTACTTTTCCACCTACATTATCTAATCTTTTAATCAAATAATGGATTTCTTCCCAATGCCATAAGTTCTACATCTCCTAAAGTTTCCATCAGCCAGATGTCCCTGCAATCTGTGTGCATCCATGAACTGACATATTTGTGACCATGCCATTTCTCATTCCCATATACAGATCAGGGTGCGTGTTAGAGAGGCCAGAAACTCCAACAATTCGATCCAGTTTGAGATCAGCAGGCCAGATTTTGGTTGGTATAAATCAGTGCTGACTTGGAGCACAGTAATTTTGCTCCATTTGGGGATCTGACTCATAATTTCCAATCTAGACCCTGGCATCTGGCAGACACTATGGCAGGGCACTAAAGAAGCTGTTTCCATAGGGCTTGCTTTGCCCATTTCTTTAGCTTGACACAGAAGGCATTTGTCTTCAGTGATGTGTGCTGGGCCCCATCTTAAACTGCTGAGGTAAATTTAAGAGAGTCAGAAAGTAACTACACCCTCACCTGGGAACCTGGCCATCACTTTGCAGTTAAAACCTCTTTGCTTTTACAAGAAAGGACTTGGATTGCAGTGACTTTTTTTTGTAGGTGATCAGAAAATGCAGTTTTTCACCTCAGAGACAGCAGCTTCACTGTTTAATGCCATGTTGAAGAGCAAGAAGCCTTGAGATGTCTCTTAAAAAGAGGTCATTAAGTTCATGTCATAGCGTGTGTGGAAATGTGTATGTCTACTTAACTGGGACCCAAGAGAAGAGTTTGACCTGTGGCACCTGACAAACTGACAGTAAATTCTTGGGCAAAACAGAGAGGGTGCATCCTGGCCCTTTTCCCTGGTGAGATTATGTTACCCTTTTAGCTGGAGGTGTCATGCACAACCCCAGTTACTACAAATGGTGTCATTCCTGCTCTTCCCTGCCTGTAAAATGCCATCTGGGAAGGAGGGCTTCCACATATTTGCAGAGTGTCTGGCCAGCTAGGGTGACATCCTGTGACTCAGTGCAGCTGCTGCTGCAGGCAATCCCACAGCACGCCCTCATGGCACCCACCTGGCTAGGCTAGGGCTGGGGAGCCATGGGGGAGGAAAATGCTGCTTTGGGTTCTCAGTGGCTTTGCGTGAATGTGAGGAAGTCCTTCATATGGGAGTTGAATTGCTCGAGTGCATTGATGAATGCTAACAATTTTAATGGTAAGAATTCCTGTATGCTGTTCCCTTCCTTTCCTCCTCCCTGTTTTGCCTTCACCATCAGAGAAATGCTGGCTACTGGCAGCTACTGGCTGGACTCTGCTGTTGCCAATATGTCATGGCTGCACAGTGCTCATCTTACAGTGGATAAATGGAAAATAGGCCTGCAAAGAACCTCACAAGTTACCTAGTCCATATCCCTGCCTAATGGCAGGGTCAGCTCTTCCCAAGTCATTCCTGATAACTGTTTCTCTAGTTTGTTTGGAATGACTTCACACCCTCAATACAACATACAGGACAATTTATGCTTGTGCTTCATTATACTTTATGTTCTTCCAAGGTTTAATTTAAACTTCCCCATTGCAGTTTGAGACCATAGCTTTTTTTCTTGTCTGTTGTGAATCAGATGCAATCATCTGTTGCTTTCTTTATTTTGTAGGAACCTTGTCCATGATTTCATCACTTTTACTGTGTCCTACTTCAGTCTTTTTCAAGCTGTGACAGTCCCACTGGTTTTTCCTTTCTTTGTAGCTCATGCATCCTAAATATCTGATCATCCTCCTACTTTTTTCTGGACCCCTCAATTTTTTCACAGCCTTCTTGTCCTCACTCCTCCACACTTGTCCTGCTCTGGTCTTTCCAGTGGATTTCCAGTTTGTTAGATAAATACATTGCCAACGTGTTGATTGCAACTCAGCCTGATTGTAAGTAATGCAAATATGGGAAGGCATTAATGATTCCATCAAATCTACAAATGTCAGCTGATTGTCTGCTTATTTCCCATTGTGGGACTTGAACCTGGAACTGGCCTGGCACCCAGTTGTTCTCAGCTGTAGGAGAGACACAAGTATGAAACCAGCCGTCTGTCTTTTGGCCAGGGTACAGATGGATTTGTGCTACTGCCAGTGCAATTCCCATCTGCCTCCATCATCTTCAGCAACTATGGAAGTCATTCCTGGCTGCTACTTGATAGCTGAGCCACAAGTCTGAAACAAGATCATTTGAAAGTGGAACAATTATTTTGTGCGGTGCCCCAGTTTTACCTCGATGGTACTCCAAATGCTGTTTCACCAATAGTTGATGTTATTGCTGCTGCTTAGGAGCTGAGCCACCCAGGTGCAGGGATTGTTGGATGAGCATCATAAAGATTTATGGCAAGCCCAGTCCTACTCTTTTCATTTAAAAATACTTCATCTATTTCAGGGATATTCTTGGTGAAAGGGGGGAAATGAAAATCTTACTTCCATATGCTTTTTCCCATTGGAAAACAGATCTAGTTGTAATAACTTTCACAAATGCCCTGAGCTCCTAAGGTCCCCCTCACACAGGTGTACTGAACTCAGGGCATCCCATCAATTCCTATACACTTTGGCACAGTCACACAAGGGATGGATCAAGCCCTGCTCCCTGAGCTTCACACAGTGCTCATGTTGAATCACTGCATCCCAGTCAGTGTGTCTGCACAGTGAAGGTGAGCAGGCAAAAAAGACTGACAAACTACCTGGTGTTCCTTCTCTTGGACACTCTTGTTCTCCCACTCCCTTTTCAGCTAGCCCCAAACTTCCTTCACTGAACTTTGGCCTAATATTGTCTATTATTTCTAGAAAGAGAGATTTTTTTATACCGTTTTCCTTGCTGCTACTCACTTTAGCCTGATATTAATGGCCTTTGAGATACTAGACTGGGGATTTGCTTTTAAAAAAGCTGTTTGTAGCACTGATTTCTTTTCTTTCCTCTTGTGTTTCATCCTTCTTTCTTGTGTTTCTTTTGGAGAAGTATTGACTGTTTGAACCCATGTATGATGCTGTTGGAAAATCGGCCATTTTTATGTACTGGGGAGAGAGGGAAAAAGCTTTCATTGCCTGCCTAGCAAGAGGGTCTGGCAGGCTTATTTCTTCCCATCAGTGGAATTTCACAGGTCAGTACAGGAAAGCTGAAGGGTGAAAGCAGCTGAGAGAAGCTGGGGCTGGAGGCAAAGGGCATGAGCCTGTCTGTCTGCGCTGCTGCACTGCCTGGGCACCCAGAGATGTTGGATGCAGGAGAGAGAGGTGGCTGGGAAGCAGGAGCACAGGCAGGCAGACCAGACAGATGAGAGGCTAAAAGGTGTAAGCAGCCCATTTCAGCTGCTGGCTGAGAGGTACATAGAGTGCATATGAATCCAAATCCATCTGCACAATTAGCCAGGATGATTGTGCAGAGCAGGAGTCTCAGCTGATTTGCCAGCGCAGAGGGAATTTCTGTGCTGTTGGGATCCCATGTTGGGCAGAGCAGAGCAGCTGGGCTGGATGACAACATACCAAACAGCATCTCCAGGAAAAGTCATTAACATGGTAGGTGACATTCCCAACTCTTGTGAATTGCTCTGGCTGCCTTCAAACCACTTCAAAGATGAGGTGATGCCAGCTGTGAAAATGACCATAAGAGGAAGGTTATCTCCAAATCAGAAGGGACTTCGTTGACCTCCTCAGACTTTATTGGAAACAGTGGTGCTCTGAACAGATGATCTTCCTCTCTCTTGCAGCAGATTATCCCCCTTGTTAAAAAAAAAAAAAAAAAAAAAAAGAAAAATAGAAAAAAATGTCTTTGTTGTAACTTCTATTTTGAGAGAAGGGGAAAAATGCAGCTGTTCCCTGAATTGCTTGTCAGAGGTCCAAAACTGAGCAGCATGGGTTTTCTGTCTCTTACATGATTACTTCCCTCCTGAATGAAGCAAACCTTGATGTTCTGCTTAGGGGTAGGGGACTAAAGGAACAGCTTTACTGTAGTCTTATTCTCCATTCTCTCTGGTCCTCACAAGTGACCTTAGTTCCTGCTTGCCTCATTTCCCATTTCTCCACCTTTCTGGATGTCAAGAGAAGGAATTTAGTAAGCACTTTCCCACTCCTGCTGTCTGGTATTGCTGTGAAGTTAATACAGGCTCTCTTGCAGCCGCTCTGCATTGGCTGCAGTGCTGCATTTGCAGTTTAGCTGAGTCCAAGCTCCTCATTCATTTCTTTTCCTCTTATCTAAGATTTACAGGTTCCAAAGCTGCTATCTTCCCCTCTACTTGCCCCTAGTCCTGGGTTAACTTCCAGTTCTTTCTCTGGAATGAGCAGAAGAATCTCAGAATAGTTCAGGTTCCCAAGTAATTTTGGCTTTAAGACTGACATCCCAGCAAATATACTGCAGTGAGAAGGTGGAGATACAGATACAGGCTGCTGGGATCATCTGTCCATCAGTCAGCAGCAATGTAGTGCTTTATTCACTTACTACATCTTCTCATGTCATAAAGCACAATCGGAATGAAGGTATAAAGAAAAATGGATTTCATACTCCATAAAGAGCCCATTTCTTACACTCCTGGGTAAGACAATGAACTTCTTCCAGTAGGTTCTTCCAGTAGGTTCTGCTGTGCTGGAAATTAGAGACCTAGATGTCTGGCATTAACAGTGAGTGAAACATTGTCCTGATCTAGACCCTGCCCCTAACACTATGCACTGAAGCACTGAGGGACAATACCAGAGCCTTTGAAGGCTCTTCTTCACTTAATAATAATGACAGGATACTTCAGATGTCATGGACCACAGGGAAATACATTCATGTTTTCCAGAGAAGTGTGGGATGATTTATCTAGGGAGTGTAAAACCACTTGCTACCTTGGGTTTGAAAGCATGTCAGGATTTCATTCTGGTCATGATCCCTTAGTGTGGTATTGCACAGTCTTACATCTTAGCACAAGAGAATGAAAAAAGAGAGAGGAAAATAAAAACATGAGAAAGGAGAAAATATTAGCCAGAAGCTACATACACAGTGTTGGTCTTGTGTGCGAGTGCTCAGGAAGTGATGGGGTGTTGTTTCAGTGGAGCAGGACTCAGGGGGAGTTTATGATGAGTGAGCCTTAACTTCAAAGCTGGCAGGAATGGGTCACAGGAAGCTGTAGTGGAAGAAGCAAAATAGCATCAGCTACTGCAGTTCCCCAAGCTTCTTGATTCCCTGCCCCTCTCTGCCATTGGGCTATGTCCCCTGCTTGTGGAGTTTGGACACCTGTCCTTGATGATGACACACACTAGCGCACCCCAAAAAGATTGGTGTCACCCCTGTGACCAGCTCCAGCCTGAGAGCCTTTGCCCTGTCCCTTCCCACTCCACCTCCAGTGAGCAGGTTGTGAAGGTTGTCTGACACCACATTCATTCCCTGTAAGCACTTAATGCACTCAGGGTGTTTTACGGGGCTGGTTAAATGTTTGCAGTGATAAAGGGGATGGAGAAGTGTGCCACATTTAAGTTAGATGCATGCAGTTCATTCAGAAACAGCAGACTTGTCCTACACACTCGGGTTTTCAGCTCATGTGGTCTTTTTCCAGATATTTTAAGCCTGATGTGTCCATTATCTACAGCTTATTTGGTTGCCTGAATTAGGTTCTTGTCTCAGTAGGCATGAGCCTTTATCTTACCAGTGCTGGCAAATTTTTGTCAGCTAAAATAAATGCAGCACTATTTGAAATAGGCATCCTGGTAACAGCAGGACATTGCCTGCTCAGAAAAGAGCTCAGAGCTTAAAGAAGGCTGCTTCTCTTTGCAGCCCTTGTTCTCAGGGGGTATCTCACCCCTAGCACAGCCCTACGGCATGCTGCTGTTGTTCAGTGTACTTGCAAACCCTTGGATTCCACACAGCTTTCCTGTCCCCAGCTCGGGGTGTGTGACAGAGAACAGGAGCTAGGCCCAGCTCACAAATACACCACCCAAAGCCTGCAAGCCCTCCGCTTGCTCCTGCTCCCTGTAAAGCCACCAGGCCCTGTGCTGACCTGTCTGAGATGGTGTAAGTGAGGAGTTAACACCATCCATGATAGCAGTGTACACCTGGCATTAGGCAGGCGAAGCAGACATCAGAGCCTGCCTGTGCTTTGTGCTTGGGGTTACCGAGCACTGACCTGGTGCATACACAGCAAAGGGCACTTCCAAGTGCATTTCCAGGTTCTGCTGTGCTGTTTTGTGCATGTACCAGTTTCACAGATTAATTTCATATTGCCAAATCCTTGCACTCATTTGAGGATTATCTCAATAAAGTGAAAGCAGATTGCACTCAGCAGATTTAACCATTTCAATCCTTCCTGTAAACGAGGAGCTCCCAAAACTGGGTGCATGTGGTTGCAGGCTCCTCTGGCAGAAGAGCAGAGATGCTGGTAGCTGACTGTGTACCCAGTGGGACTGAGGGACTCTCCCTAGAGCTGAGTTGCCAGAAAGATCACACTCCAGCTCACTTTCACAGTCCAGGACTTTAGCCCAAACCCACAATCAGCAGTGCTCCAGTGCTGTAAACAGGGACAGTTGATGCACAGGCACATAATGTGGGTATTCCTGGCACTGTCAGGAGGCTGGTAATCTGCACCAGGGCAAATGCTGGAGGGCACAATGTCATAAATTGTCTGAGATAGGTCACCTCAGTTCTTCTGCCAGGGCCCAATCTCTACAAGCCAAGCAGAGGAACCAGCCTGTGTAACTTGGGCTGCAATGAACCTGGCACCTCTAGGACTCAAGGACAAGCTGGATCATTGTCTGATCACACCACTGTTTCACCTGTCAATTCTTAACCTCTTCAAGATGCCTTGAGAACACTTGCTGATTTTCTGTGTTTTGGAAAAAGCTGTTGATTCTACCTTAGGTCTTTAATAGAAGTGTCTATCTTGAGTCTCTTTGTTTTCTATCAAATTTCTATTCCTGAAGAAATGAAGAAAGAAAAATGGCCTATGTGAAGCTCAGGTCCATACACCTTGGAGCAGAGCAGGAGCCAAATTGCTGGGAATGGTGAAGACCATGTATGTGAATGAATTTGCATGTAGAGCTGAAATGGGAGTAGTAGTGAGTATGTGGTGGATTGTGCAAGGATAGTGTAAGGTTGCACTAGAACAGGGCCAGGGGGAGGGAGGGACAACTCTGATTTTCTGCACAAAAGAGTTTGAAAGAGGATTTGCATATATAGCATGTGTATAACTGAGAGTGGAGCAGTAATTAGGAGTAAGTGAAGGTGAAGCTGAAAGAGGAATTTCATGTTCAGTGAAAGATCTTTCCATGTAAGCTATTGTTCAGAAAGGTTATTAGCAGACAGCAGTACAAACTGTCCTGAGCCACATGCTCTGCCTTTGTCTGACTACAGGATTTTTACAAGCCTTTTTTTCTTTGAGAGCTGACAGCATAATAGTCCTGGACAATGCCAAATCATCATCTGCACACTCACTAGGGGAGCTGGGCTTTTATATGAGAGTGAAGAAGATAAAAACAGCACACTCAAAGCAAGATAGAAATGACTGAATAAGGGAATAAGAGAAAAAGAGATTTAAATGCTGTTTGCTAGGCTGGCTGATTTTTTTCTTCCCTTTAAGTTTTTCCTCTCCCCTACTCATTATATTCTGGATATCCTGTTCCAAAACTGTTTCAGTCATTTTATGTGCCTGTGTTTTCAGAGGGCTCTGGCTTGGAGGTAAATACCAAATAGATGCTTTAAAATATGGCAGATGGAAGAGGGAGGAGAGAAGCCCTACATAAGTGAAGTTTAGGACAGATGTGTCTCCTTCCCCAGGCAGCATTCTGCTCCTGACAGGCAACTCTACAGACTGCAGTAATGCTTCACCAGAAGTGTTACATATGTGAGACCCCTTGGGTCAGCTCCTTAAACTGGACAGGCAGCCAGTCTCAGTCCAGAAAAAGGGACTTGGTTAGGATTACTGCCTGCTGGCCAGGACTGGATTCATGTTGCATGACTCAGATTGAAAGCCTAACTTTTCTAACTCTCAGGCATATTAAGAAAGATCTGCATTCATCAGATTCCCATAGCCAGGCTTAGGTGGGGAGTGTATTTCTTAAGCTTGTATTCTTCCCCTCTGTTCCCTTATCTGCCTTCCCTGAGGCTTCCTGCGCATCCCTCACTCCGTGGTTCCTTTTGTAATACGGCAAGAGCTGAGTGACAATCAATCTCCTGTCCCTTCTTGGCCGCTTCCCTTACAAAGATTGCAGAAGTTGTTACAGTCATTAAGACTGAAAAAACGGCCATGAAGCATTTTTGCTGCCAGTCTGTGTTTGGTAGGAGGAGGATTTCCTTCTATCAGAGGGTCCTTAAGTTGCCCCAGATATACGATGTGTGCTGGCAGGGATGGCATCTGGCTTTGTCAGCTCTGTTGAGGGAACAAGCTCCATATAGTAACCCTGTCATGCAGGAGTAAGGCAACATATTGCAATTTGTGTTGGTAAATCCTTTATGCTGTTGTGTGTTACTATTAAAGACATGAGTGTGTCTGGCACTATGAAATGTTTTGGAAATGGTTTAGGACATTTTAGCTCACTGTACCAGTCTCATTGTCTGCATGCCTTCTGCAACAAATCCAGGTGCCTTACTAATCTGAAGTCCAGCTTTACAAGGATGAAGAACTCCTCAAATATAGCATCATTCTCCTGCATATAAAATCATCACAGAGGTTTTTTTTACATATTTTATCTTAGATTCTTCCAAGGTTTGGACAAACTGAGGAGCAGGAACTCTTTTTTTCCTAGTGAGTAAGACTTCTGCTCCTACCAAGGAGTGAAATACTGCAGCATAACAATTTAAAATGCAGAGAACTGGAAATTTTGCCATGAGCAAGGTGGTTTTGGTGGGAAGACAAAGAGATGTTTCTCTAGATAGCTGCCTTGCCTTTCCCTACTGGTTTGTGAATGGTTGTGAGCGTGGTGCTGGGGTATCGTGGATGGAGAGATTCTGGGTGTCTTTATATATAGCTCTGCTCTTTGCCAGTATCCTTTGCCATCCTACCAGGTTAGCTGCTGGGGCTGTGTTGTCAGAAGACCTGGAAATCAGTGTTAGGAACCTCACCTGAGGTCTGGAGCCCTCTCTGGAGACTTTTCTGGCTTTTTGTGTGCTTCCTTGAGAACAGCATGCTTTGCAAAGAGCCTCAGTTTTGCTTTATTATTTGATTGCATGTAAAGAGCTATTAAAAATGAGTAACAATTGGCATGTAATTAACTTTACATTTATTATCATCTAAGTCCTGTATTGACTGTTGGTGTTTGGCATAGACACTGACATGCAATTTAAAAATAAATAAATAGACTAAATGAAAATTTAGCTTTTAGAGACTTTTTTTTTAAATTTCATCAGTACAGCAAATTACTGGTGCCATATAAACTCTTTCTTGGGACTTGGATTGAAACCCAGGAGAGGCTAGTCAGTCTGAACTAATTTTCTAAAAAGAGCTCAGGTACTGGGGCTCAGCTTTTCCAGAGACTTTCCTTCTCCTTTCAGGCTCCAAAAGAAGGATAATTTTTCTTGCCCAGTGTATGCTGCCTATTTTGAGCTTCTGGCCTGAGCATAGCACACACTGAGTGTGGGCTCCTCTTGGGAAGGTGCCCTCCTGCATGAGCTGCGCTGTTCAAAACCCTCTCCATGCTCCTGCCCCCAAACCAGGTGGTGGGATTAAGAAACAGAGGCAATTGAAACAGCACCACAGCTCAGAGCAAAGTCTGCTGGTCATCACTGTGTGGCTGCAATGCACTGAAAAGCAAGGTACAAAGTCAGCGGGTGCTCCACCTGGCCAGCACTGTGATAGTCCTGAGTGTTCTGAGGAGGGTAATCCTTGCCCGTGTTGTGATTCATGCCTTTGTGGCCTAGGGTCATGACAGTGAGATGAAGAGGGTGTGTGAGAGCAGGACTGCCAGTGTACACCTGGGTCTTCAGCCAAGTGGCTCCTGCTTGCAGAAGAGTTGTGTACTGCACACCCAGCAGGCATCCCCCTGGGAGCCATGCCAGCTGAGAGGCTGTGCCATCAGGAAAGAGTAGGCCAGTGCACTCTATGCTCCTGCATAAAAAATGAATTGTATAATCTTTTATTTATCAAAATTCTTTTATTTTTGCTTTTTCTTTTGCTTTTCCAGCATTGCTATCCAGTTCCTGTCATGGTCTTTGGTAGTCTACCCTGAGCAGGTCAACTTTAAAAAATTTCTGACCATTCTTTTAACTGTGTAGTAGAAAAATCAAAACTGAGGGGGTTCCCACAACCTCTCTTTCTGCTTCCTGACCTGCAACCAGAGCAGTCCTTCTCCAGAGCAAGCAGGGAGACTATTCAGTATAAGGGAATAGGGGGCTGAGCCAATTCTGTTCAGTCATTCATTTCCTTTAGTACTGCTGGTGTTCACCTCTAGAGCAGATTTCTGAACAGGATGCAGGGGATACATAACCATGGGGGTGCATGGCACTGCACAGTTACTAGCAATATGGCCTTGCAGTACCAACGAAGAGTACCAGGAATCTTGGCAAAAAGAGAGGAAAAAGAACGAAAAAATCTGAGGCCAGTAAAATGGAATGAAAACCACCTATTTGCTGTTCACAGACTGGCATGGAAGGAAACTGTTGCTAGAGAGCCCAAAGAGAAAAAGGGCGACCTCCCTACCTAACAGCTCACACTGAAAGCTTGGCTATAAATTCAGGATTTGCATCGTGCTCTCTCCACTGGCAAGTTGGAATGCTGCTGGACTCATCAGGGGGAAAAGGAGCTGAGATGAAGGCAGCTCTGCTGATAACAGTGGCCTGTTCTAGCCTCCCAAGTCAGCACTATCCACAGAGAATGTGGGAGGCAGGCCCTGGGCTGCCCAAGGTTTGTACTAGAAAGGAAGAGATAAGTCAGAGATGAAAGGGAATGCACTGGTCAGTTGTAGTAGCTCAAAATAAATTGCTGCATTCTTCCCAGCAAATTACTTTATTCTGCAACCACAGCCCCCTCCTTCCCACACACACAGATGCCTTCCTCTCTTCTCCCTCCATCCCTCCTTAAACCTCTTCCATGTTTGCCTGATGCTCCATTTTGTAGCATCAGCTGAGCATATTGAAAAGCATACAAATGTGATTTGTGACTCAGTCCTTGAAATGCCAGAGATCAGATCCACTCCCTAGAGTGCCCTGTGCCGTGTCCAGAAAGGGGACATGTCAGCAGCTCTACCTGGAGGTAGACCTTCCTCAGTCTCTCTGCCCTAATGGCAGTTCAAGGTTTCCAAGAGGATGACAATATGCTGCCATGGGCAAAGAGGGCCATGCCACCATCTTTTGTGCCTTCTTTGTAAACAATAAACTTTTTATCTTGTGTGTGTCTAGTCTCTGTCTCCTCATTCTCCCCCATGCAAATCTCTCCTCTCCCTACACCTTTCACATATCCATCTCTCAGCTCTGATGTGCAACTGCTCCTCTTCAATGCCATGATCTGCATGGAACCAAGTGCAATTTGGGCCCAAATAACCCAGTGTCCTGGGGCACAGGTGTGACTGGGGACTGAGGAAATGATTGCCTTGAAGATTTAATTCACATAGTTCCAGGAGGGTTTGCACACACCTGTCTGGATGCAGGGGCTCACTTTGGGGCTCCCCATCAGAAGCACAGGAGAGCTCAGAAGCTGTCTCTCCACCTCCTGCTATCCATGGCTGTGGAGCGGCAAGTTTGCTGACAGAGGGGGCCAAGGGCCATGGGAAAGGCCAGGTGGGCTAAGGACAGTGAGTGAAAAGTCAGCATGGGATGGAGTCAGACTTCCTTTACCTCAGTTGGGGTTGCTCCTGATTGCTGGTTTGATTTTCGCCTTTGAGACCCCAGGGCTGGGCAGACATCAAACAGCATGTCCTGGCCTGTTGCAATAGTTGTCCTCTAAAACTTTCCATCACAGGAGACACTGGAGCTGTGTTTCAAGGCAGCCCAAGCTGGTGAGATACTTGCTCTAATGCAGATCCAGTTCAAGAGGAGGCAGCACACAGACAGCAGCTTTGGGAAGGCCAGCAGAGCTGTGCTGTCCAAGCACTGCCCATCACAAAACACGGCAGGGAGCAGCTCATTGTTGCTGCCTGAGAATAGGGCACACAGCTCCTTATTTGCCATATGCCAGTGCAAGGCACTATCAGGGAGCCATCTGTGGGTCTGCACCCAGTTAGTGCTGCCTCAGCCTCTCCCAGAAAGACAGCCTTGGAGTGATGACTACAGAGAAAATAATTTTAATGGGAAAACAAACACACTGAAAAATCTGCTCAGAGTTCCCGCAGCACTGCAGTCTGTTCTGGAAGACTATCATGTCAGAGGAGAGCAGCTTTTGACCAATGGAAGCTGATTTGTGTTACAGAAAGGACATGTAATGTCATGTTGGATAATATCATCCTTTTCTCTGTGTCTGGGTAATTCTCTGAGCTTTTGATTTCCCTTGGTTTATCCTGCTGTGACAGTTCCCATGCAGAGGCATGGGATAAGCTTCCTCACCTCTACACTGCTTGAGGGATGATTTTTTTCCTTTATCAGAGCACACTCCAGAAAGACATTGGATACTGGGGTAAATATGCCCTCTTAAGATTTTACTTAGGGGAAAAAAAAAAAACAACATAAAAGCTTGAAAAAAGCTTAGATAGATAGTAGGCACTGCAGAGCTGTGCTCCTTGGCCTTATCTCCTGGGTGATGCTGGCTGCACTACACTAGCAAGCTGCAGAAGCTGTGAAAGCAGCTGCCCTCAGCCTGCAACAGTAATACCACCATTAAAAAAAAAAAAAACCAGAAATAATCAGAAATTGCATTTATGACTGTACTGCCTGTGCCATCTGAGCTGACCATGCCCTGTGAGGAGCCACAGGAGCAATGGCAGCCAGTTCACAGTAAGGGAAGCAGTGGAAACTCATCAGAAAGGGCTGTCTGGGTGGAGAAGAAGCAGCACAGCCAGGCGTGGTGGGGAGTCACTCTGGATCAGACCCTGGACAGAACAAGCTGAGGGAATCACAGCTTCATACCTGGTGGGAGTAGGTTTTGTCAAGCCACCCTTGAAAATCTTCTTCTCTTTGCTTCTCGCCAGGAAAAAGATGTAGGCAACCAGGGGAGCAGAGTGTCACCATGGGAAAGGGAGCCATGAGGAGCACACTGAAGGGAAGAGCTGGGAGTCAGCAGTACACACTCACTGACACACAGGAGGGCCTTCAGGGTGGCACTCTCTGCTGCTGTCCCACATGGCCCAAGAGCTGTCCCAGCCCACAGCTCAGGGCTGTTGGACAACAGGAGATGTGCTTGGGCTGTGCCACACCTGCCATGAGGTAGGGGTGGCTGTGTTCTTGGGATGAGAAGTGATGGCACCAGCTCAAACCTCTGCCAGCAGCTAAGAGGGTGCAGGGGTGCCTTGGGCCATCACCCTGACCCCCACGGGGGCTGGTTCAACCATGCAGGCCTCGGCCCTGCTCTGTGTCCAAGCTGGACTCTGTGCCTGAGGCACTGGGAGATGGGAGCCATTGTACTGGCTTGACACTGGGAAAAGGGGCTCCCTGGGCACTTCTCCCTCTCCACTGCCTGCACAGGGAGACAAGGAGACACCTTGCTCAGGCCAAGCATGGTATTTTCAAAAGCCAGTGCCAAAGTGAGACAGCTATCAGGCTCTCCATGCTCTCCTAGATCAGGGTTTGTATCACATGTTTGGGAAGCTACTGGAAAAGGATGTGGCCTTTTCCCTCTGTTTGCAGTCCTCCTCCAGTATATAGTATCTGTACCTGCACCTGCATCCTTTTCAGTGCTAAAGCAATACCTCAGCAGAGATACTCAGTTTAGTCTTCCCTTCTCTGCTTACCTGATCTTTCAGCTCTTCCCTTCCCTGGGCCAGGAGTGCAGCTGCAGAACAGAGCAGGTCCTTAGGTAGGAATACCCACATGGAATTTTGGGGGCAGCTCTGAGGGTGAAGGCTTATAAACTTCATCCTTCTCCTCTGATGCCTCTAACAGAAGGAGAACTGTTGCATTAGACCAGCATTTAAGAAATAATAATAATTAAAAGCTTTCTGATGAACATGTTTAATTTTCTATTCTAAAAAGCTGCTAAGGCAGCGCCTTTCATTCATTAGCATATTTGCAAGGTTAATGTAGTGTACTTAATAAGATAAATAATGCTTGTCATGATATTTCAGGCCAATTGTGAGGGGAGGGAATAAAAATACTTTGCTTAACATCTTAAGTTTTTGCCTGGACAACTTCAAGTTAACTGCTGAGCTGCCACTGAGTGTTGAGGTGTGTTGTTCACTTTTCTCCTTGGCAGGTGCTCACCAGCACTAGCAGAGGGTTAAAGGAGTCTGTCATGGCACAGATGGCATGAGTGAGATTGAAGTGGACTCTTGGTGGCTACTGTGATAGACATCAGTTTGGGAATGTGCTTAGGAAAGCAGCAGAGTCATAAAAGTCTAAAGGAAAAGGATATGGGATCAGGGACAAGGTCTGTGGCTGTGCAGGAGACAGCAGTGGTACCTACCTGCCAGAGAAGGTGTGGGGCCACAATCAAGGATGGCAAGCAGATGGCAACAGCAAAAAACAGTGACTGGTGCAGTGGGACCACAAGGCTGGAAGAGGTAGTAGTGGTCCTCTTATTTTTATCTCCTACTTCAACTCATAGAAATAAGACATATTTCCATATGAACATCCAGAATCAGGGAAGCATTTGAAAAATCCTCATGTAAAATGCCATGTATGGGCCATGGGAGACAATCATAAACCTGCTTGCAAACTGCCAGCCCTGGGCAAGTGTCAGGTAATGATTAGCAGAGAGCCCCTGTGTTCCTAATGGCTTCTCTTGGCTCCTCTTCTGCAGAATGCATGCTTTCTTAGGCTTTTTCATAATGTTCAGTAAAAGCTGCTACATCCTTAGATAAATGAGGCCACAGTGGGCAAGGAAGAAAGAGGAAAGAACTTTCCAAGCAAACAATCCAGGGCACCTGGCTTGTTACTCCCACATGCCCTTCCTTTCTCTCCCCTCCTCCCCCCAACCAGTAAAACAGACCAAACAGCTCATTATTTTCTCATAATGATGAGGAGAGGGAGAGAGAAACAAGCAAAAAAAAGAAAAAAAAAACAGGAAAAAAAAAAGAAACAAACCTGCTGGTATTTTCTATGTAGGAAATTAATAAATAGATATGCCACACAGATAGATGTCACAGTGAAAGGCTGGGAGGATGGGTAGATATTTAGCTGGCTTAAAATGCTAGGCCAGTATGATGAAGGAAAGGATGGACAGCAGAGGCAGCTGAAAGATAAGGGGGTGTGGGGGGGTGCAAGAAATAAAATGGGGAAAATAGAAAGTACAATGGGGAAACAAAGACACTGGAAAAAATGAAGGGAGGAGAGATATATGAGTGAGGAATGAAAGGGATGTGAAAGCAGATATAGCAAAAAGACAGATGACTTTGGCAGAGGGTGGAAGGAATAATATGTTGTTGTAGGTGTTCAAGGGGGGTGGTAGCCAAGGGGTGGAGGACCAGCTACAGTGGGTAGATTGATTTTGATGTTGGCTATATTGCAGGTCAAACACAGTCCTCACACCACATCAGCTCCGCATTTGCTTCTTCTCCCGCCTGCCTGTCAACCCCCCACTGTGCCTGGATATTTGCAGCTGCAGCTGCAGCTGCAGCCCCCTGCCCAGGGGCTCAGGGCAGCCTTTCACAGCTGCCAGGGGCCTGACCATGTTAGACTGGAATCCCCCTCTCCCGCCTCATCTCCCAGGCAGACTGCTAGCTGGAAGCCCATCCCACAAAGGGAAAGGGGTTTTGAGTGCAGCACTCAGTGTCAGAGAGACTCGGGGGCAAACCTGAATGTCTGGCTGGAGGGATGTGGGACAAGCCATCCCACCCCACAGGACACCTGCAAACTGGAGGTGATGATAACCTGCCTCACTGAGAAACATGGGGAAAGGGCTTTTACAGCAGCTCTGAAGGCTTAGCCTCTCCAATTATCTTGTTCCTGTGTTTTTGGCCTGTGAGGATAGCCTGTGTCAGGCCAGAGGGAGCCATTTCTTCAACCTCATCTCTACAAATGGTGTTGCTTACTTGACCCCATTGTACTGTGGGAATTTCCATTCACCCTGGGCTGCTGGACCCAGATGCCAGGCTGAGGGAACCCAACATCATGCAGCTCAGGCCCCCAGACAGCAGCCCTGCATCCCATCAGCTCACCTGGCTGAGATGCACTCATCATCCTCCAGCACAGGGCAGAGAGCCCTTAATGTCAGAGTGCACTCCCTCTGCAGTGCTGCAGCACATTATTGTCTGAGAGCAGCACCAAACCAGTCCCCTGCCTCCATCCCAGCTGCTGCTTTCTTTCTGTCTCTGGGGTGCTACAAACAGCACCACTTACAGCTGCAAAAGCAGCTATGCTCTCCTGCTCAAGCGCTGAGCAGCTCTGCAGGGCCTTGGCAAATGTGTGCTCCACCAGGTCAGGAGAGATCAGTGCATCCCAGTGCCTGGGCAAGTGGAGGGGTGGGCTGGGCTGCCCTGGGAGATGCTGGTGGCAGTGTAGTGTCTCAGAAGCTGCTTGGCTGAGTGCTGCTCACAGCTTTCCTGAGGGAGAGCACCCCCCTCACGGCTCTGCTGATCCCAGTTGCATGGTAACTGTGACTGAACTAAGGGATAAACACCTCAGTCACAGCCTCCCTGTTCCTTCCCTCCCCTCCTGTCTGCTGACACCCATTGGTTTGCAATAATTTGCTCATTCTTTTTTGGTTTTCTCCACTTGCCTTCCCTCCACATTTGCCCCATCCCGTTTCTGTCCTCTGTGAATAATGCTTGGCAGTGCAGAGTGTTGCCATAGAGGAATTAAAGCTGCTCTAGGCAGTTAGCCACTCAGGTGGGAGAGGATCCTGCAAAGCAAAGAACGAGGAAAAATATTGAAAAAAATCAAGGTTTTCTCCATTCTCTGTCTCCCCAGTGCTTGCTAGGGCTCTTGGCAGAGCTGGAGGCAGGGTGCCCAAGGAAGAGGTTGAAGCCCCAGGTGCTTTGATACAGCTTGAAGAATAAAGATGTAAATAGAAAGAGGAGGAGAAGTGCCAAACCAGTACGAAGCTGAAGATTGAGATAAGGAGGGCTGATGCAGCTGAAGACTGAGTTGTATTGTGTGTGATGTACTAGCCATCCAAGCCATTCTGCTCAGTGCCATGAGCTTTGCTGTTCTCAGGAGCTCTGGATCTTGCCCCGTGTGCTTCACAAACCAAGGAAACCTAGAAGAAATGCAAAAGAAAATAAAAACGTTCTGAGTGGAGAAAAAAGAAAAGGAGATCATATTCCTCACCTTCCCATTCAGACCCAAGTCCTCTATCACAGGCAAAAGCACACAGGCATTTATATGTAAATACACACAGAGCTCTTTTGCAGTACTCAGAAGAGATTAGGGATCATCAGAAAGCTCCACGCTGAACCTCTCCAGATTTTGGCTCCTGTCCCTAATCCTAGCTCTTGTCTGCCCTTCCAGAGCATGTCAGCAAGGCTCCATCAGCTGCATTGCATCAATGGGGCTGTAGCAGAGGTAAATGGTGACATCTGGGCAGGGTTTTGCCCATTCTGTGCATTGTGCATCAACAGAACATTCTTCAGTCTATTTAAGAAGGTGATCAGATAGCAAAACTTCAGGAGGGAAATCTCCCCCCAGAAAGCATTTGCACATTAGGTGTGGGGATTTAAAATGGTGAATGATGGTGAAAATGTGAGGTGTTATTTTTTATATATATAATGATTGCTCTTTGCTAGGAAATGAAACTCAGCAGGGGAGAAAATACTGTGTAGATTTCAAAAGTCTTCATATGTCCAAGCACTAAAGAGCATTTCTTCTCCTTCTCCTGTTCAACCCTGACACCAGAGATGCTTCAGACTTGAGCAGTCTGTTTGAACTACCTGCTGTTCAAAAATCTTGAGGAGAGAGCTGAAGCTCTTTGCTGCTGAAGCCTTTCTTCCAAAGCTTCCAGGAGCTAGATAAGAGGAGTATCCAGGCTGCTTCCTGCTCCTAGGAGAGCAGGGAAACTGCTGACTACCTCTGCACCCTGTTGTGCATGCTGGGGTGGATTAAGGCTGCTGAAACAGGGGTCTGCTGGCCTGTGGTTGTCCTGCAGTGCAGTGAGTCAGTGATAAACTGACATTGCGTGGGAGATGGGAGTTCTGCCTCTCCTCAGGAGATCCTAAAGGATTTCTGCTTTATTGGAAATTCTAATAGTAGCTGGACTGATTTTTATCCATTAATCCCTGTTTTACTATGTGAGCACACACTCATGAAGCAGCATTGTATCCCCTGTATTTGAGTCCCATCTTCTTACCGTGCAGATGTAAACGACTGCCTATTTCTCTCAGCCTCACAGACCCAGTGGAACAAAAAGTGAATGAGATTTTCTTTCACCTTGTGCATCAGCACAATAAAAAAAAACCTATTTCCAGTGGCAGGATTTTTTCTACTGGGGATGGTGGATGAAGCAGATGGAGCTTTCTCTGATGAAACTCCTGTGTTTCTGACATTTGAGAAGAGCATCCTTTGCCTGGAAAAATTAGCGAATCAGCGGGAATTTCTTCTACTGTCTCATTTTTACAACCAGTGTTACACCTATAATCAGGATTTTTAAAGGCAAAGGAATGAAGTTTCTGAAGCAGAGGATGATGGGAATCTCTGCTCTAATACATTTTTGGACATAGAGATCAAAGAATAATCAGAAGAATGTCAGGATCTTGGAAAGCAATCTGATTTTAGTGCACATAGGAAGAGGTGGAAAGGTGTCTTTTTGCACTTGGCACAGTGAAGTATTGGCAGTTGCCATGAACTCTCCAGCCTGGGTGTAAGTAATTAAAAAGGTCCTAAAAGGACCTATGAGGATGGGCTAGAGAGTTTGGCTTGCTCAGTCAGAAGAAGAGAAGACTCCAGGGAGACCTTAGAGCCCCTTCCAGTACCTAAAGGGAGCTAAAAAGAGAGTTTGGGAGGGAATTTTTACAAGGGCATTTAGGACAAGGGGGAATGGCTTTAAACTGAAAGTAGGTACATTTAGATCAGATATAAGGAAGAAATTCTTTACTGTGTGAATGTTCGAGGCACTGGAATAGGTTGCTAAGAGAAGTTGTGGATGCCCCGTCTCTGAAACTATTCAAGGCAAACCCAGATGCGGCTTAAAGCAATCTGGTCTAGTGGAAAGTATCACTGTCCATGGCAGAGGGTTGGAACCAGATGATATTTAATCTCTCTTCCAATTCCAACCGTTCTATGGCTCTATGGAGTTAAGCCGTCCAGAGCCAGTGACTTTGTGTGCATACAGAGCATCTAATAATACTCTTAAAACCCATGACAAATACCGGCATTATTTCCTATGCAGGTGGTTGCTACAAAGAAGCAGTTAGGAAGATGATCAGTACCCTTCCTTCTCTTTCACATTTTAAGCTGCGGGGGGAAATGGCAATATTTTGGTTGGAGATAAGTACAAACCAAACCCTAAGGTGTTGACAACCTAAAAATGCTTGCATTTTGAGCTAGCATCTAGATTTGTATCTTGGATATCGTCCCTGGCTTTACTTCTTTGAACAGTAAATCTTTTTCACAGTTTAAACTGTGACTATAATTTAGCATTAATGTACCGTGGATGTCTTTCATATGGCCAAAAGGGACAAGTTATGCATCGGGGTTGGAGCAGAGAGACATATCACCGTGTTGGCAGGATCTTTACTGCTGGAACACTAAGTCCAGGAGTCTAAAACATATGAGACTTGGAGTATATTTAAGTCTGAAAAAATAAAGTATGTTCATACATCTAGCAGTAGCTACCCCATGCTGGTGTATAGATCATGTGAAATGTTTCAGATGTAGAACAGGTGCTGCCTTAGGGTGGTAAAGAAGGCAGCAGAGCATCTACAGTGAGGAGCCAATTCCTGTGGCTACAAGGTCTCCCCCCATTAGGGGTCCAGCAATGAGGAGATCCTGGTTCTGTTTCAAGGTTCCTTCTTGGGAAAGTTGTTTTGCTTTTCTCTTCAGATGAAGAAAGAACAAGAAAAAGGCTTTCACTGTGTAAAATTGTTCATGGATAGAAAACTGAGCAGGAGTTCTCAGCATGATATAGCCTTATTAAGCAATGGTCTTTTTTTCCTCCTGTTGTCTTAATGGAGAAAGAAAGAAAGAATTAGGAATCCTCAGATCTGAACACTAGAATTATGGCTGTGATTCACTACAAGCAAAACCAGCTAACCATTTCTCTGCTATTTTTAATTCTGCGTTTGAATCGTGGTGTATATGAAACACAAGACAGGGTCTGAATTTCTAGGAATAACTTAATTTCCAAATGCTCATGTAGCAGAATTGCCAGGAATTAGAGAAAAAGTGCAGACAAACAATGTGATTTTTACAGGACTGAAGAGTCTCTCCGTTGTTTTGCCATTGATCTTACATGTTGGTGATGTGAGGGAGGGATGCCCAAGGTCAGAACAAGCTAGATCATGGAGTTTTGCTCAAGTTTGGTCTGTCATTTCATAACATAGTCTGTGTTTTGCTCTGTTTTCGATCAGGGCTAACTGTGCCTCTTCTTCCTGTTATTTCTTTTTTATGTTTTTTTTTTTTTAATTTGGGAGGGGTGTCACCATTATTATTGCTACTATTGCTATTATTATTACTAGTTTGCAGTGTTTTTTTAAGTCATCTGTGTTCAGCTCTCTTGAGAGCAATGAAAAGAAATCAAACTGCTTTTGTGAGTTGTGGCAGAAGAGTGCAAATAGATTGATTAAAAACGCTGTTTCTTTTTTTAATTTAAACAAAGCAGAGGCTTGTGGGTAATGTGCATAATGTATGCTCAGTGGTAACCAGCCACTATGGGGAGAGGGGAGGAAAATGAGGGAGAAAGAAAAAAAAGGAAGTAGAGCCAGTGTTGTTCTGCCTTTAAACACAAGATTGATTTTACATTTTCCCTGTGTGTCACTTTCATTACTAGCAAATTAATCCTTCTCTCTGAGGCTTGAAACTTATTTCTAGGGTTTCTCATAAGAAAATAGCTTTTGGTGTGCTACCTATTCTTAAAAATGGAGCTCGGAGCTTAGCTACAAGAGCAAGTTGCAGCCATTTAACCAAAGGTGTAATGTTAAAATTGACCCTGTTATGGAGTTGCACATGACTGGCTTGTTATGATTTTTTACGTTACTTTAAATCTGCCTGTTCTGGAAGAAACATAACACTCTGGAAATGATAGGTGAATGCTGACTAGAGGACAGGTAACATCACTTTAACTAAATCGATAAAAAGTTATCCCTTCACAGCTATTTCGCCTTGTTCAGATAAAGAAGGCAATTACAGAGACCTGTGGCCTGAAGGATCAAGTCCTCAGCAAACCCTCTTGGGAGGAGGTTGTGAGATGTTTCTGACACTGATACCATGCTGCAGTGCAGCATTGCTTCCAGCCATGAGGGTCTGCAGGCTGATGTACCCCTGGGGACTCAGGGAGCTTCCTGGCCTAATAAAGGGGCAGATTAATTGAGCACTCATATTAGGACAATAATTCCAGGCAATTACATGATTAAATAATTGGACTGCTGAAATATATAATTCTACTGCAAGTTGAGCAAACCATTTGGATGCTGTTGGGTTTCTAGAAAAATCATAATGCTGCATTGTGGGGCTGCTCTTTCTTCAGTCCTCAGGTCATGGTACCATGTGCAAAAATTTGGACTTGCTTTGTTTCTGTTTAAATTATCTGGTATACCTAGAGCTTAGATCATCTGTGCTTCATTACAGCAGGGTTTCTTTCAGGTTTTGGTGGTTTTTGCAAGTCAGACATTTTTCAGATCCAGGAGATTACATGTATATTCCTTTACAGTCCTTGGTCAGTCAAATCACTGGCTGTTTATCAAAACCTGCTGCTGCTTTTTCTCTTTGGATGCCTCTGATGAAGTATGAGAGTGTTCTGATTCAGTTCTGGTTTAGAAAACTGGAGAAAACTGACTCAAAGCCACTTCTTTACCTCAGTTAACACTGGCAATTTCATTTCTGTTTAAGGTGAGTAGGTGTGCCATAGCCTGCCTCACCCTTTGAGGGCCACTTGCCCAGGTCTGTCCAGATCCATGGTGCCATAACAGGGCAGTAGTGTGAGATCTCCATGGCTGCCTGGTGTCTGAGCAGGTGCAGCAGCAATTTTTCATCATCAGTTGCTGCCACAGAATGTAAGTGTAAGAGCACAGTCTTTGGGGCTGACCTGAGCAGGGCCCTGCAGTCCTGTCGACAGCAGTGACTGGTAATTAGCTAGGAAAGGGGAAGAAGAGCTCCATCTTTCCTGCTAAATATCAAACAGCATACAAAAATAGCCAGTTGAAGGCACAGTGAATACTTGCTCCAATCAGTGAAAATCCAGCATGTTTTATCTGACCAAATGTCAGGTGGCCATTTGGATCGACAAACAAAAGGGATGCCAGGTGCAAGAAGGAGAGTGAGTAACTAGTTTTATATCAAAAAGGAGTCTTATTTTTTCTTTTTCTTCTGAAAACTCTAGTGGCAGGCATTTCAAGTTGCTTAGACCATGTTACAGTGAAAATTACTTCCTACTTTTCCTGTGCTGTGGAGTGGCCAACTCTAATGGAGGATCTGGTATGTGATTAGGTTTCTAAAGTGGCAGGCAGGGGAGTGCATCTACTTACAGAATTATTGTTAAAGTGAGGAGCTTTTGGGAGTTCTCTGCAGGAACTCTGGAATGTTGGAAGCATTCCATCAGATTTCTCAAAAATGCTCATATTCTGAAAAACTGCAGTCTTTACTGCTGCCTTTTGGATTTACTAGAGTCTTAGCAAACCATTGACCTCTCTTTGAGCATGCACTTGTTTAAATACACCCATGCAGAACAAAGGGAGAGACATGGCCAGGCCATATTTATTTCCATTTTGACTTAAAGTGAAGGGTACCTGTGAGCATCTGCAGGACTTGTTATTGCTCAGTGGACAAGAGCTTGTCAGAAATGTAGGGCTGGTTATCTGTTGTGTGAACTGTGTGTTTTATAATTGCCCTTTTTAGTCCTGTGTTAGCAGAGGACAATCTTATTTTTCATGCTTCAAACAAGTGCAATTGAGAGTGAATAGATCTTCACATTGATACCTAGGATCCAGCTCTACTCCCTTCAGAATAATTGGCAAAAAATCCCAAAAATTATTTTCTGTGAAGAAAGAATCTCCGTTTGGATCAATGGCATGGTTTTAGGTACACTGCACTAACCAAGTGGCTCCTGAAAGAATGGAAAATTTTATAGGTCTTGATTGATGCAGAAATGTCCCAGAAGCCATCATAAGGGAGGACAATGTCCATGTAATGATACACATGCAGTGGACATGTGCATGGGTGTAGGAGTGACCTGTCTTTGACCTGGTTTGGGAGAGCAGGGACTGCTGCAGGGCAGGAGAGAGGACACTGACAGAGCTGGAGGGCTCTGAGATTTGCCCACAGTAGTCAAGTTTGTACCTCATATGATATAAAGCTCGATTTTCCAACTACCAAAGGCATCAACTATGTACACTAGGCAGAAAAAATATAAATGCAAATATCACAGAGGTTGGAGGGAGGAGGAAAATAAGTCTTATGCTGGTTTGTTTATCAAGAAACAGAACTTTCCTGGGACACAATACAGAACTACAAGCCTGTTATCCTACTGCTTTTCCAGCTCCAGCACCAGCTCTTTTCTTTTCCAGGTGAGGCATTATTGTGTTAATACTTGCAGGAGGAGGGAAGAAATGAGTCCAAATGCCCCTGTTTGAAATGTCCTATCAGTGCATAAAATACGTCTGCGGATTTGAGAATTACGCTGACTTCACAACAGTAAATTTCAGATAAATAATTTATCTCCTGCAAACACATTTCTGTGCTCTTACACATCCATTTGTTTCTGGAAAGCAGCGGGGGTGTTGGGGAGGCAGAAGCGATTGGTGCTCACTGGGGAACTTTCCATGGAGCTGCCTGTAGCTTGGGTGTTGTTGGCCGCTGGAGGTAGGGTTTTGTTCTCACAGCCACCAGCTCCCACATCATAAATAAAGCCATTTTGGAAACAGGAGGCACCTTGAGCTAAAACTGGCATTTCTCACAATATTGGCAGATCAAGCCAGCAACTGTTGATTTTAAATATTTAATGAGCAATATGTTGCTGATTCTGATCATAATGTTGTGTTTGCCTAACCTTTCTCAATGTGCTCCCTTCTGCTGTATTGCTGGCATGTTTCCAGGAGAGGAGGAAAGGAAAAAAACACAAATCCCACCATGAAGGGTGAAGAGGGGCAGAGAGAAGAGGAAAATTAAATGACTTAAGGAGAAGGGGAATAAAAGGCAGAGATAGAACTTCACTAACAGGAAGAAACAGCAGCAAGATGTTGATGTCATGTCAGAGTATTAAATTGGGGATTGCACAGAAAAACAGCTTTTCCCTGCAGAGGTATTCATACTGAGAGAACTGGAAAAGAAAGGCTGGTTGCTAAAAGGAGATGGACAGGAAGAGCTATGTGGAGATGAACCCCTAACCAGGAAGTCTCCTGAGACAGTTCAGTGTGTTGTTTAAAAGCAGGTGAATTGAAAGAGAAGCAGTATTGCACAAATCAGTAAGATGCTCAGTCACTTTCCTGCCAGGCTCATAGAATGCTCACTGTAAAGACTGTCTCCAGTTTGCTGTATTTTTTCCAATTCGTTTTTGTTCGACTTCAAAACCCTTAGTGGTTCAGCATAAGCCTGTGTGACACTGGGTTTTGGGTTGGGCTACAGAGAGGCTTAGAAACATGAGTGGGTATCTCTGAATACAAAGGAGGCTTCACTGGCCAGCAGAGACAGGAGTATGCAATGGAAACAGGAAAAGGCTGCTTTTATAGTGCTAGATAGCACTGGTTTTGCTGCAGCTCCCATCCTGGACCAGACCCACCTTTTTCTGGTGTGGGTACTGACCACTGTTTGCTGTGGAAGACTGAGCTCTTGCTTAATACATGCCATGACTCATGCTGTATAGAAACTGCAAGATTCCAAATACTGGGAACTGAACTCTTGTTTTCTGAACAGAGAGGTTTTGGGCAGCAGGGTCAAATACTTCCTACCCGAGTGCCTTGGACACTCCTCAGCAGGTGTTATCCAGAGAGCTATTTTGTAAAAACATAGAAGATTTTTATAACATGTTGATTGGGTTCTTGAATGAGACCAGGCATTTTCTCATCTTTTAATCATTACCTGCTTGGCTGATGTTTAAATCAATGAGTGCATGCCAGACACTCACTGCCCTATTAGAAAGATGTTTCTTGTTTTACATGATGGCTTATTTATTGCTTCAATTTTATTTACGGCACAATATATATTGTCCAAAAGGGAAATATAGTTACCAGGCCAAACCTGGTAAGGGAGGATTTTTCTTTTTTTAATGACGAGCATATCAATTTTGCAGTGCTTGTTATGCTTTCATTCTAGGCAGCTGCATACAAATTCTGCTGTGTAAAGTTGACCACACACAAACAGATGTATGGAGAAGCGTCAGTTGAGACACTGTGAGATAGCCGTGGAAAGAAATGGGACACAGAGTACTTGTCTAAGAGCAGCCTTTGCAGAAGAAAGGGCAGTGGTCCACCCAGGTCATTCTCTGTCCTCCAGCAATGAGAGAATTTTAAGGGCCCTTTGTTTATAGAACTGATTGATTCATTGTTTTTCCTTCATGGACAATCTGTCACCTCCCTAAGTTACTTATTTAGTTGTTAACAAATGAGAGTGAAGCATGGATATATGCTCCACACTAAATTTTCAATTTTTGAGAGCCAGTATGCATGAGAATGCTGGATTGACCTCTCTCTGTGTTTGAATCCCTCTTTTATACCACCATGGTATTTTCTGTTGTTTTCTTGCTTTCTTGTTTATGTGCTAAGCATCAAAGCTACTACATGCAAAAAAAATTTAATTAGCCTTGAGCATCCCACTAGGGTCCTCAAGTACAAACAAGCACAGACCTTTACCAGTTCAAATCAAACACATCTTCAGCGGGTCATCTTCAAGGAAATCTCCAGCAGCATAGCTTCTGTAAGTGAAGTTCTTTGCTGCCAACACCTCCAAGTGATTTCTCTTTAGCTGTAGCATATTTCTTCAGCTGTAGTGTATTTTTTTTACCTTCTCTGCTCCCCACCCCCTGGTTCAGTTCTTTACAGCTTTGAAGTAAAAGGATGGAGTCTTTTCCAGCCATGTGGTGCAATATGGCATCATCCCCCTTAAAGCAATTGCTGTGTAACAGACAGCTATAAAAGCAAAACAAAGCTGCAAGTATGAGAACTCTTCTCAATGTTTCACCAATACAGTATTCCTACATGAATGTTCTTTGTCATTCTAGGAGCTCAACTGAGTTGCAGTCAGGTTTCAGTCTTGTGGACATATATAGAGGTGGAAGGAAAAAAGGGTTCAAAGATAAAAAGGAGAATAATAGGGGAAGGGGAGGAGGGAGACGTAGCAAGAGGAAAATCTGAAAAGACAAAAGAGGTATAGGAACTAAAGAGGGGAAGAAAAAGGTGAGAAATTTGAAGCGGGGCTGTGACGGGTAAAAAAGCAGGAGAGGTGATTCAGACATCTGGGATGGCAAGGTCTGAGGCTGAGAGCTCTTCTTGGCAGAGCAGAGCCCTGCAGAATGCTATATAATCTCTATCAGGGCCCTTCAGTTTAGAGGCATATAAATGGCGTGGGGTTTATTGCAAATTCTGGTTAATAACTTTCTCGAAGGGGAAAACTTCTGTATTCTCTTTGAAATACAATTTCTTGTCTCATAAATTGAAACAGCTGTGGCTGTTCCCTCTGCACACAATTTTTTTTCATCTTCTGCCTTTTTTGCTGGGTGTATGCGTATGACTTTGCTTAATGATTTTTCTCTGCAGAAGGGACCCAGAGTGTGGTGCTGTATACAGGTTTGTGATCAGTGTCTTTGCACAAGCACAAGAAAAATGCCTTGGGCATTTTCTGCTATTAGAAAGGAACAAGTGTTAAGCTATTAGTCTGAATCTAACTTAGACTGAATTTCTCCTGAGAAAACTCAGTAAGAATTTCTGCAGCCTCATTCCCTAGAAAGACTAAGCTGAGATTTAATCTATCACAGGTCCAGACTCTGGTCTCGGACCTGTAAAAGCTGCTTATACCTCCATAGCTACCATGTAGAAAACAGAGCAAAGAATATAGGTGAGGATCTTGACAGCCTGTATTCCTGCCTCATCTCTTAAGGCGTTGCTTCCTGCACAGGGATGGGGGTGGGCACCACAGAGCAAGTGGGGAGAGGTTCCCCTGCCTGGAAAGGGGAGCAAGACCATTTTCCTCCTTGTGATTCTAAGTAGTGCTAGATATTCTCTGCCAGCATCAAACCATCTCAGTCTCTCTGAGGACTCCTAAATGTCTCTTCTTTCTTTTTCTCCTTTTTTTTTTCTTTAATTGAAAGAGCCAAGATTGCCTTTAGGCTTGTGCAGATATCAACCACTTTTGAGGATGACTGAGTGTACAGAAACACAGGGACTCAAACCTTCCTGCCTTCAATCTGCTCCCAAGCTAAAGTGGTCAAATCCCTAAATCATTAAACAAGTGATATATGAGTTAACATAGCATGCTGACAGGACCAGTGTGCACAAATGTCCCAAGGAGGTTCAAATTCAGAGGGCTATATGTCACCTTCAGCCAACTTCTGTTTGGAAAGAGCTCAGGAAGGCTTTGGGATTCAGTAAAGAAATACCTGAATCTCAGTTTTTAATTTCTCCATCTCTCTCCCATGACTCCCTACAAGTGCCTCCTGCTAGAAGAGGTAAGGGGTGTAGAAAAAAACAGAATTCATCAGATCTGAGTGCAGAACTCTTTCCCCTCATAGCAGACCTCAGCCTTCTCATTGTATATAGCAGATCAGAGCCTTTTTGGGCAAGCTGCTTGTTCAGGAGATCAAAAGCAGCAAAGCCATTTCTCCTGTTGGGTAAGGAAACAGACCTGTGGTCTCCAGCAGGTTCAGTTTCATCCTCATCTCCTCTTGCAGCAGCTTCCTGCTTGAATTCCAACCCATGGGCTCCCTCCCACTCCTGCTGCATCCAGAGGCCCAGCTCCGCTGTGTGACATCAGTTCTGCTGGTAGAGCTGGGACATGTGTCCTTTGCCCATCAGAACAGATTGTAAGTGAGGGCACCAAAACCTCAAATCACCCCGGTGACAAGTGACTGGAGAGGTTCTCTGTTTCCTTCCCCCCTGAACCTCTTGGCAACCACACTCACCTTCAGGCAAACCATGGTGTGTTCACAGAAAGAGCCCTGGGGATGAAGAGCAAAAGAAACTCATAGGGGCTCTTCCAAAGCTACATGGAAAGTGCTGCAGATTTTCTTCTAGGTCTCCTGCTGTGCTGGAATGAGGGGGGACAACTATGATTTCTTCTTTGTATTTTTGCTCCATGAATTGCAGACTTTTCAGAGGAGCTCTCTGTATTTGAGAAGGTAGCAATAAGAGCACTTGTTTGTCTAGAAATAGGATGGCTGTTCATGTGGTGTATTTTATCTGCTTTTAATGAGATGAGACAGGCAGAAGGTAAGGAGGGAGAGCCGGCACCAAACATTCCCACTCCATCCCAAGCCCTCACTACCAAAGGTCATGGGAATTTACATTTTTTCTCTTTGTATGCCTCTGCATGTATACACAGAACTTAAGTGTCCAAGGCCCTCAGTGGTACTGCCAACAGCCATGAATTGCCTGTGAGCAGTGAAATTGTTTACCACAGATCAATATAACAGTAATACATCTGGAAGACTCTGGCCTCTGTTACCCCTTGTATGTTGTATTCCCAGCCAACACTAACTGCATTCCCCATTGCTTTCCCATGGCAATTCACCTTGCTCAGGGCTCTGCTTGTTTGCCCTAACCCTCTGCATCCCTTCACTTCTTTTTAATCAAACTTTCATCCCTATCTCATGCTCCGTGTCTCTTTATTTATTTCCTTTTTGGTCCTTCTCCTGAAGACTTGGGTCTTACAAGCTATCTTCTCTATGCTACTTTTTAAATTATTTGTTGTGTTGACAGTTCTTCCCCTGTTCTCAAGTCTCCTTTCTTCTCTCTTCTTCCCTCTCCCCCTGTACATGCAAGCTCATACTGCCTGAAAATTATGTCAAGCAAGACCTTCTACTCCTGAAGTAGTGAGAAAATACAGTATGCATTTGCCATTTTAATATAGTTAACATTCCTCCCTTCCTTAACTGTTCTGCAACTGCAGACTGCAGACTGCTGAGATTAGTGGCATAAAATCCCACCAGGATATTGACATAACCTACAAGCCAGGAAGTTGTTATAATCAAACCCAGCATCCCTTTTGGAATGCTGGACTTAGAAATACAAGGACAGCATTTTTGAGAGCCGTTGAGAAATAGGTGTTTAAAGAGAGGGCGTTTGAAAACCTGGTTTTTAATATTATTTCAATAGCTTATGGTCAAAGTTGCAGGATTTTTTCCCTACTGAATCCTAGCCTATACAGAGTACTCAGACAGAGTACTGGTGCTGCAAAGGTGATAGAAAGGAATTTGATTGAAATGCTGGTTATTAAGAAATGCTATTATCCAGTAAAAGTGCCATAGGGCCTCAATCCAAGAGGCCCAATAGATGATTACTGTGGATGAATTCTTAGTCCTTGGAGGCCAGGTGGGAGGGCACAATTGTTGTGTTTTTCCCCCACCCACAGTAAAATTTAGAGCGGCCTTGGAGGAGCCACCCATAAAAAAATGTCTGTTGTGTTCTTTGGAAAGCAGAGAACCAAAGAAAGAATAGAAGATAGTCCAAACTATTTGTCATCCTCATACTCCACCTCTCTTTGTTTCCCTCCCTCTGAAACCCACATAAAGCAGTTTGTATGTTAGGGTGATGAGAGACAAGGGGAGATTTCTGTCCCCAGCTGGTGATCAGTTTATTCACGGAAGTATGAGGATTGATAGCACTTGTCACTAATAGCCCAGCTAATATAGCTGCAGATGCTACATTTAATCATATAAACTGTGAGGCACAATTGCAGAGCAAGGACCTCTGGCCTACACCACTGGAAAAGGAAGTGGAGAAAATTCCTAAAGGGCTGATGGAGAATTGCAATGGTCCTGCATCCCTGTGACAGGAAAAAGGAGGATGTGTCCTGCTTATGCATGACACTCTCTGCAGGATGTGTGTCCATGCACATATGTAATTTAATGAGTGCACATGAGGGAACCAAATGAAAGGATCCTGTGCATGATAGCAAGATATGTGCAGGAGAAAGCAGGGAGCTCCACTGCATGTAGAAGAAATGAAAGGAGTGGTTGAGGTAGGAGGGTGTGCCCTGTCACATTTGTCTGTCTTTCATAACACTGTATTCCTGACACCTTTGCCTTGATATCTGCAGCCAAAAGGAGTCAGAACATTTGAGAAGATGTGGTGCTGTCCATCAGCACAGCTCATCATCAGCACAGCTCAAGCAGGGAGCACCCTCCATGCAACTAAGACCACAGCCCTCCAGCAAGGATTCTGTAGTGCTGAGGACAACTTAGGCAGAAAAAAGGGAAGGTTTGGGCTTTTTATGGCCCCCATCCTCAAATGGCAGCCTCACTCCCCTTCTGCTTTCCAGGAGAGTTTGAAACCAGGTGTTACAGATTTTCAGCCATTAATGAGGGGTCTTTTCCCACCTGCCAAATGTGTTATGTCACAGATATGCATGAGGCTGCATGGATGGAGGCACCATGAAACACTTGGGAGGCAAATGATACTCCATACTTCAGTCCTCCACATGCAGGTCCACAGACACTCCCTGGCTCATCCTCTCACCCTCTCCCCTGCCTGCCAGCCTTCCTCCCTTCACATCCTCACCTAAATGCTCTGTCCTACTTCCAATCCCACACCCATTATTCCACGTGGTTTTTCCACCACCTGTAGACATGCACACATATGTGCAATCTAATCCCCAGGCACCCTCTCACCCACCTGCATTTCCTCTTGCACCCCCACAGTCTTTGGCACTGTTTTCCTTACGATGCTCAGCAGCTCTTGCCCACACACCAGCTGGTACTCACTCATGCTCACCAGCCTCTCCTGTTCTCTGTCTCCGAATGCCCCATGCTGTAACCAAGCTGTTACTTGTTCAGTTCAGTCATGTGTGTGTCCTGTCAGACACACATCTGCAGTCAAGTGGCCCGGAACAAGACCAGCATGTATCAGGGTTAAAAATGAATATGCCAGGAACGTCCCTCTTCTCTAAACTCACACCCTGATATCATATCCCCCAGGGGGATCAGTCTGTGGTGTAAAGAAAGCTGTTGGTGGTTTTCACTGAAGGAAAGCACAGGGGAGGAAAGTCCAGCGCAACACCTAGCCCTCCAAATGAAGTGACTTGTCAAGTATGCAACTGTGGCAGGGATTTGAGAAGCAGTAAATTTAGCAGCACTCACTTCCACTGACAACCTGTCATGTGCTTGAAACATAAATAGTGGTGGAGACAAATCACTGCTGTTTTCCTATTAAGCTTTGGCCCACTGGCCCTCTAGCTTGCCAGCAGCATTTCTACCTGGCCTGCCTGTGTGCCTTGTCTCAGGGACAGATGTGCCTCCCCGTTAGAGGCTTTGGGAGAGTCAGGACAGGTATTATCATGCTGTTATTTCCTAGGTGTCCTTGGTGTCTGGGTGCTTGCTCCTCAGCTGATGGATTTCTCACGCAGGCTGTGTGCTGCTGGCATCTCCTACTTCCACCCAAGGTTGAGGAAACATGGACCCTCTCCTTAGAGGGCTTATGGTTTTCACCCCTGCCCGTGGTTTCTGCCACACAGACTGGCAAGGTCACACTGATGGAGTAAATGAGGCACTGATTTGAATAAAAGGGTAGAGGTGAAGTTTTCCAATGCACCTGAGTGACTTACAGGCACAAATGCCATTGAAAACCAAATGGTCTTGTCCTGTTAAAGCATTTAGTGGCTTTTGGAAACTCTCCTTTCAAATATCAATTATTTTATAACCATTTAATAAAACATGCCATCAGTAGCTCACATTAATCTTTACAGAGATGAGAGACATCCCTTAGTGCTTTAAATTGAGGAACCAGGGATTCAGTACATTTCACCTTCTTCCCTCTCTCTTATCAGTTTTGATGCCTCTTCCTCTCCTCAAGAAAGATGAAATCATGGCTGTGATTAAGGTGGCCTGCTCTGTGCTGTTTAATTAGAGCAACTGCTGTTTCAGTTCCAGTGAAATTCTCACAGGTGTGCAGTTGCAAAGCACTCTAATGAGACCCCTGCCTCTCCAGGAGCTTGGCAGAAAGGAGCCAAAGAGTCCTCAACATAACACGGATGGTTTTTCATGCTTTCTTGTGTTTTTTGGCTGACTGGGCTTCTGTTGGAGCAAGACGTTTCTCTTCCCACAGAAATCAAATGTGTTTGGGGAGTCAAGAGAAGATAAATAAATGGATTCCTGTCCATGATGGTAATAGGGGGATTCAGAGAGGCGAAGCCCAGTGAGACACATTTTGATTGACATGATTGGCCATGGTCTGCTCATGCCAGCACAGCTACAAGTTGTTGGAAATTTTATGTAATCATCAGAATAAGTATTAGGAAGTTGGTATGAAGGTAATTAAATATCTTTTAGGTTTGTCTTCATACACAGACCCTTCCTTACCCCTTCCTAAACTTACGGGGTAAGCTGTAAGAAATCAGAAAGGAGTTGTTTTCACTCTGTTTCTTCTACTTACAGTTTTCTGCTTTCTTCCATTCTGATGACTCCTTTCTTTTTTTTCCCATATATCTGAGAGAGAAACCCTGTTTCACAGCCAGGATTTTCAAGTGTGCTGATGGCCAACAGCCGCACTAGCAATGGGAGTAGCTGCATCAGGGAGCTACAAGACCTCAAAATCAGTGTCTGTATTTCCTCTCTGCTTGACTCCCCTGTAGGACTACGCAAGATGCAGCATTAGGCATGGAGTAAATGCCTTCCTTCTCCTTCACAGCTACTGCCTTGCAAGTTTGAGAGAGGCTTTTTATTCTTTGGAAAGCAAGGGAGTGGCTAAATGCATAAGAATTAAATATCCTGGACCGAAGCAATCATTTATCTCAACTGCTATCACTATGAATCATCGGCAGGCACCTCAGATGATAATATCACAGGAGCCAGCCCAATTGATCAAAAGTCTCTGCAGCGTGTGAGCCCAATCTCTTCCTGGCAAACCCCACCCTGCCTCAAACCTCTGTGATTCGCACCTTGATAACTGGCAGTATCTGATGCCTGTGGAATCCTGAATTCAGCTAGTTAGTCTCATCTCCAGATCCCTTGTTGTGCTCCCCACAAAGTATTCCCTTTTCCTCTTCCACCAGGACCAGATATGGGGGATGGTGTCACGAAATTACTATGTTGGATCTAATTGAGAAACATTGCAGCAAGGAGAGGGGTCAAGAGAAAAGCAAACAAAACGATTTTTCAAGAAGCTAATCCACCTATACAAATATTGGCGCCAGGCATCACAACACTCTGGCGTGTTTTTGAAAGGGTAAATCTTGCTAAGGGGTGGCTTAACTCTTTGACCTCATTTCCTCAGTTGAAAACTACAGCGGTTTAAAAGCAGAGTGGCTCGATCCAGGCTGATACAGAAATCCCAGTCTTTAGGTTTTGTTTGTGAAGTTGGTGTTCAGAGTAGCCTCGATGAAAACAGGGATAAACTACAGGAATTGCCATCTTGCAAAAGGACAGGAGATTCAGGGGCCATGTTATCTGGTCATGAACCGTTTGGCTTCAGCTTACAAAGAAAGAGCCACAGCAATGCCTAAGCCTCTGCGTTAATGCTCTTTCTCATTTTAAGTAAATTTTTGCCAATTTGTAATTTCTCAAGACTTCTTCCAAGTTTCAAACATATAAGAAAATAATTCTGTGGGCTGAGTTGAATCATTGAGGAGGAGGAGATCGTCAAATTTTTAAAAAATTTTGAAGTTAGATTGAAGTTCTAGGTTCATCATTACTCTCTCATCCCAAGAAGTGAGCATAGGACAGAAGGGAACAATCACCTTATATTTAAAAACAGAGAAACATTCTGGTGGATGCCTACAAAAGCAAACCACTTGATTCATGCACAATAGTATATTGAGCATATCTTGTGCTACATAATACACAAGAGACTTTGTAGAGAACACAACAAGGATTTTTAAAGATGCCACCAAACACAGACCGACCCCTATAGTTCATAGATTGAGCGACTGGCACAGTTGGTACCAGTGAGTGCCGTCACATGAGGTTTCCCTAAAGTCTGGGGCTGACAGAGTGATTTGTGGAATTAAACTAGGGACTGCATTGTAGTCCATCATTGCTCTGCACTGGTAGGACAGAAATTATACAGTTCAGTCAAGCTTCTTGCCCCAGAAGGGACTTGTTGCTGTTAGTCTTCTCTTTGGTCTTGTGTTTGTGAGGAGGAACTTATCTTTAAACTGTACAACAATGATAGTGCAAGCGCATTGTCCAAAATAAGAAATTTTGTAGGAAAAGGAGTACATGAGGTCAAATGAAAGGAAACTATCTGACAGAGTCACTAGAGACTGTAATAAGTTGACTGCTTGCTGTTGTATTTTATGCCTTTCATATGTGTCCATGACATGCAAGAAAACTCAGTCCCCTGCATCAGCTCTTGGCTTGCATTGCCATCCTGTGCTTAGCACAGTGGGAAACAAAGACCTATTGATTACACACCCATGCCCCTGAAAACACACCCTGATGTTCCTCTTACCAGGGCCAAGTGCTGGCCCATCCTCTTCTTGTAGGTGGTGGAGGAAGAGGGCACAGGACCCTGCAGTGCTGACCACACTGCTGGGAGCCAGACTGGTGTGCTGCCATCCACAGGTGCACATTGAAGAACTCCTGAGCCTCAGCTGTGATTCTTTGTCTGACCTGTTTTCAGCCTCCATTTTGTTAGCTGCTCCAGCACTGTCCTCACAGCCCTGATGAGTTACTAGCCCCTGCCTTCCTAAGGCTCTCAAAGATGTGGTGGCATCTCATTGATTCATCTAGCTGATGATGACTCCTACCTCATATTGTTTTAAAATACCCTTCAAAAGGCAGCAGGCAAAAATTTTGTGATGCAGAAATGGTGCAGCTATTGGTTTGTTCATGTTTATATGTCATTTTCTTGGCAGTAAAATTAAGGCTTGGTGTTTGGTAGCATAGTCATGATAATTTGCATTGCAGTATGCAACACTTAGGGAGTATAATATTGTAGTTGTGACATTACATGACTTAATTTACCTCATGGTTCATAATTTACTTTATATATTGGCTTCACAGCCAAGTTCTGTTCAAGAGTAATTAATCTATCCAAAAAATGTTGTTTGTGTTCATTAAAAAAGTGTTAACAAATTTGGGCTAAATTCAGTAAGTAATTTTGAGGGGAAAAAAAAGTGATCTTCTTTAACATGAAATCATGTGATTTAAATTGTATCTCAAATTGTGGCAGAACATTATTCCTTTTTCTGGTTCAGCAAAGAAAAGGAGAAAACCAGAAAACCACTGGTCAAACAGAGGACTTTGACCTGAAGTGGGTCTGGATTTTTTCTGGGGAGATGGTTCACTTTCTTTCTGGTGTTCATATGTGGATTTCGAATGAAAAATCGAATCAGCTGCTAAGATGAAGTCGTATATTGCACACCTGCTCCATGCCCAGACTCCGAGCTGCGTGTGAGAGAGTGTGATGACCCTTAGTGGTCATTTATAGAAAAGAGGGGGTGGAAATTCAGAGATACAGCTGATCTGCTGAGGCTGCCTCAGGCAGATGACCCCCGCTGACACACACCCACAGCCGGAATGCAAACTGCATCTGAGCTGTCAGATTTTGGCTTCCAGCTCCTGGGTAGAGCCGTCAGCGATGGGTGAAGTCCCAAGTGGTTTGGTCAGTGCTGTCCCAAGAGAGAGAGCACAGAGACATTGTTCAGTCTGAGAAAGCTGCTCTGAGTCTGGAGGGTTTTGTTTGCATGCTGGATGCATGGAGTTTGAGAAGAAGGAGCCCATGAAAATCACGGGCTCTCTTAACCCTGGTCATGCCAGCGGGTGCTCGTGTTCCCCCAGCCAGGGAGCTCCTTGGGCACTGTCCTTGGCTCAGGAGGCAGGGCAGGCAGTTTTGGTGCAAATAAGGTGCAAATGTGATTGCTGATGAGCAAAGTCCTGGTGAACGCCAGGGGAAACCATGCCAGAGTGTTTCCTCCCAGTCTGACTCATTCTCATTCATGAAGCCAGAGCCAGGCCAGAGCCCTTCCTGGCACTGCTCTAGTTTTTTGGTTTATGTGTAATAGCTACAGACCTGAGGGCATGGGAGGCATGAGGCCAGCTTAAACAATAAATACCCTGCTGTGCTTTGCTGCTTAAACAGAGTAATTACTGCCTTACTACATGTGACCCCTCTGTTCCTGTCCCTCTGGCAGTTGTTATTTCATGGCTCCCTTTACACAAGGGATGGCTGTGCTCCTCTCCCAGCTGTACATCTCTCTGTCTGCCGCTGTCTCACCTCCCGTCTCTCTCACTCGCTCTGTCTCAATGTGTTTCTCTTTGTCAGTAGCTGAATATCATTTTCTCTTTTTCCCAGTCACTGAAGAATCTCCCTTTTTTTTTGAATTTCTCTCTCCCAGCCACTCTCCCTCTCTTCATTCTCCTTCTGTTTTTTCTCCATATATTTCTGTCTGCTCTCAAGCTTTCCCCGTTTTCACCACTTTCCATGCTACTCTAGGTTTTCTGCCTGCCTTCCTTACTGTAGCATGCTAGCACTAGTTGTCCCTTTGCTTATCCACCATCTGCTTCTCTCTACTGATCTCTTTGCTAAAAACAAGCCTCTTCAACTAACGGATGGGAAAAAATGACAAGCTCATTGGAATCTGTGATGGCTGAGGAGACAGGGACTGATAAATGAAAACTTCAAAGTTTTGCATTTAAAAAAAGAAAGCCCTCAGCTGGAGGTAAAACAATAAAAATCATGTCAAAGGCTCCCTTAGCTATTTTTGTCTTTCAGAAGCTTGTTCCTAGGGAATAGAAGGTGCAGAGGGAAGGAGGAAAGTTAGGTGAGCAAAACCTCAAACACTAAATGGGGAGTGCAGAGACAACAAAACCTGCAGTTCAGCAATAGAAGTTGCTACACACAAAAAACTTCAAATGGCATCCATTGATTTCCAATCTTTTTTATCTCCTTGCATCTTGTTTTAAGCCCAACAAAGATGCATAACCCATTCTGCTCCCCTCTTTTCACAACTACAAAGATGCTTGGAGGGAAAACAAACATAGTAGCAGGGTGGCTGATCTCTTTCTCCACATGCCAAATGCAAACAGATACTTTCAGCAGATCTAAATTTCAGTTTAATTTAAGACCACAGCAGTGTTTAAAAAAAAATAAATAAATAAGACAACTAAAGTAATCTCTGCACAAGAAGAAGCCCGGTGCTGGATGCACGGACAAGAGAGGAGATGAAACAAAATGTGTCTGCCACCTCTGGAGATCAGCTTCCCCTTTGGAGATGTAAAAACTAGGGCATGAAGGGAAAGGCCTCTCTGGTAGAGAATGTGACTGAATGCATTGCTTTCAGGCCCTGACTACCTGAAAGAGCTGTCTGCACACAGTACAAGTGGGATTTTGACTGGGTGTAGGTCATTTGTAGAAAGGAAGCATTTAGCCTTTGAGGAAAGAGTGATGGTGCGTGGCAGTGCAAGGGGCCATTTGGGTAGAGGTGAGAAGGGCCCATAAATGCCTGGGGGACACGTCAGTCTGTGTTTCTGCACACACAGGTGGATTTATAGATGTGAAAACAAATAAAATACACAGTATATAAAATACAGAATATAGCATATAGATATATATCATATCTATATGAGAGCACAGGCAGGTGTGCACAGCAACAGGACAATATGCAGAGCCAATGGGGTTGTACAAGGCTATTTCCAGAGGGTAAGGGGAAAGGAAGGCTGCTTGCCAGCAGGCTAGCATAGCCAAGCAGATTTGCTGTTCAGCTTCATTATTTACTGGGTCCAATTAGGAATCCAGGGGATAGGCAATGTGGCTGAGGCAAGCAGGCCTTCAAAGCCTTGCTGCTGCACACATCAAAGCTGCTGCCGCAGATCCCTCTGCAAAAAAAGGCTCAGCCAGCTCCAAGCAGCAGCAGCTGCCTGGCTCACGCTGCTCAGGGTCGTTCCCTCTTGGTTTGATTGTCAAGCCTCCCGGGCTCATGCTCTCTCTATCTCCAGCCTCCAGAGCAGAAAGCTCCTCTTTCTGATTCACTGGGACAGAGTTAAGGAGCTACAGCTTGGCAAGATGGTGTTTAATGGGGCTGGAGCAACAAACCAAGCTAACTAGGAACATGTGAAAGACAAAAAACCTGCAGGGAAGCAGGTTGCCTGCAGTGATGCAAGGGGATGGTTTAGGATGGTTTAGAGCTGCACTGAGTGAGAAGTCATCCACCTAGGGAAACCTGAAAGGACCCTCACTGAGAAAGGGCTGTACTGAACCAGGCAGAACATCCAGGAGACAACCCTTGTCAGCAAGGAAGCTTTGGCAGTACGGTCAGAATTTCATCCTTTGATAATCTGCTCAAGGCAAATGTCTTCTCCTAATGGGAATGGAGTGGCTCTCTTGCCAGGAGTTGTCAGTCCCTCTTTCACCTAATAGAATATGTTCATTGTTATCGGTACCAAAGAGCATTGTCCAAGCCTTCTCCCTCCCTGCTTTGATAAACTGCATAGTGACAACCATCAGTTCCCTACCAAAGCTGGCTCCTGTGCAGAAACATTTGTAATTTCACTCGATGTATAAAGCTCTGTTCCTGGTCCCCCCACCCCCTGTTTGCCTTAGAGGTTAGAGTTAATATGACTCACCTAATCTGGCTGCCAAAGTGAATTAGTGAAAACATCTCTACAGCTCTCTGCAAGATATCACAACCTGACATTTCTCTAACACACTGTGATACATCTTTCCTCTCCCTGCTCTGTACTACAACACCTCAATTTTATATAAATGCTTTTTGTTAGAAATGGTTAATGTGCTCTTAGAGGGGACAAGGCGGCAAGGAAAAGGGTCTGTCCTGAAAGTGAGAGCAGCTCAGTTCTTGTAACAAAATGTTGATGCTCAGGGTCACCAGTGCAGAGAGAAGAACAGTGCTACCACTTATACAGCAAAAGACTGTCACAGAAACTTTCCCTGAAGTATTATGTTTATATGTGTGTCCTAAAGCAGGGGAATGAGGAGCTGAAATGGGTTATTGATGTTTTTGACATGCCCTTTAGAACAGAAGTCCGGCCTTTCAGTTACTTCCAGAGCACTCCACTGGGCAAGCCAGCAGATCATCATGTCTTGGCAAGGGTTCTATGTAGCTGTGAAAGCTCTCCTGTCAGACATGGTACACTGTACACTTCAAGTGCATGTATGTATGCAGGGGAGAAGCTCAAAAACATCTTCCCTTGGGAAGGTATCTACCCTTGTAGGTTACTTTGGAGCTCCACTGATGCAGTTCTCTGACAGACTTAACAGCACCCGTAATGAGGGTGCCACTCCATTAGAGCTGGTTAAGTCACCCTCAACCCTGTCTTCATTATGGTGACAGTCTTGTGACAAGGGCAAATTGCAGGAGAAGCAAGTCTCACTTGGAATGAACCCTGTGTATAAACAAGGCAGAGTTGCAAAACAGAGGCAAATTATGTTTTAACCTTTTCTTTGTGAGTCTTTCCCTGATGTCTGATTAACTTTCCAGTCAACTCACTGACCTGCCAACTGGGAGTGCTGCTGTGAAAGGAGAGGAGTGTTGGTTGTCAGCTCAGTTTGGGGGTGGGAGTTTTAAAGTGCTTTATTAGCAGGTAGCAATGCAAGCAATACGCCATAAGAAAATCTGGGAATTAAGAGAGTTTCCCAACAGAAATTATCCCTGCTGTAGCAAAACCAGAAACAATGTGTTGCCTTCACAGACAGCAGCATGGTGCAGTAGTTGCAATGCAATCCTTCATTTGTGTTCAGCCACGGTAACACCTCATCTGAAATGCTGTGTTCAGTTTGGGGTATCACACATTCAGAAAAATGTAAACTTGTCAGAGAGGTCTAAAAGCAAAGAACAAGAATGATCAAGAGCCTAAAAAAACATCACCTACAGAGGAAGTTTGAAAGACCTGGGCAATGTTCAGCCAAAAGAAAAAAAAAAAAAAGATGACAACTGAGGGAGGAAGTAAGTGATTTAAAAGTTGATAAAAGGCTATTGCAGGGAAGAAGGGAATGATTTGTTCTTTTTGTCTGTAGTGGCTAAGACAAAAGTAATAGCTTTAAATTGCAGCAAGGGAGACTCAGGTCAAATTTCAGGAAACTGCTCCAGTGGTAAGGACAGCAAAGTCCAGGAACAGATTGCCAGGAGTGGCTGCAGAATCTCTGCCACTGGATGGCAGAGGATGGCTGTGTCCATGACATGACTCATGTGTCCTGCCTTGGGACTGCAGAAAAGATTAGATGGTGACTGAAGTCCCTTCCACATTTCTGAGACTCACATAATTCTAGTCCTACTGGGGTTAGGACTCCCTAACATGTTCATGACTTCCAGCAATAAAAAACACCTGTGAAAAACCCACTCTGCTTCCTTCTACAATGACTCTTCACAGCATCAGCCCCAGCACAGGGCAGAGGACTGAGAGCCATGTCCTGGCAGAAGGAGCCAACTTTGCCTCCTTCCCTTGTGCAAAACGCTGCTGCCATGCAGGAAGGTCCTGCAGCAGACTGTTGGGGGATGCAAAAAACAAAGCAGTTGTAAATTTTAGACATAGCAATGAGATTTTTGCTACCTGAACATCTGGTAGGAGCTGGAAGAAGGGACTGCTGATTAACCCTGCTGAAAGAGAGGGGGAGCTTTTGTCTTTACATGAGTTTAATAGGTACACTACTGTTTTCATGCTGAGTCTCTGTGACAGGGGGTGGTTTTCTCCTAGAATGATTCTGAAAATTGCCTGTGAAAAAGAAAAATAAAAAAAAAAAAGACCAAAATAATTATGTAAGGGACAGAGTTCTGAGAAGATTTTGAAGCTTCTGAAGTTCTTCTCTGATGCTGAAGGGAATTGCATTCAGCTGGCATCACCAATGTGTGTGGCCAGGCTGACCTGGCCAAGACACTGCAGCAAGTCTGTGCCTCTGGGGTGGGATTTGTTGCAGGTGGCTCCATGGGAAGTTCAGCTCCAGAGACCAGACTTAGCCACTGCTTTCATGCAGTGCCATAAACCAAGGTGAGCAGTAGGTACTATTTGAACTCTCTCAAAAACTGCACTTTTGTGAAATGGGCAGGGTTTCAGAAGTGCTCAGCACCTGTTGAGCAGAAAATCCATTCTGGGCAGAGAGTTTTTTGGAAAATCTGACCACTCTCTGAGGAACCTGAATGGGAGCTCTTGTGATCTGACTTTTTATTTTTTTTTTTCAAATCTGTCTTTTACCATTTTAGGGTTGGGGGCTGATTTCTCTAAACATACACAGGCACACAATTGGGGCTTGCCATTTCCAATGCTGCAAAGCAGTGCTTGCAGCCCTCTGAGAGGAGGAATGTGCTTCAGATTCTTTTCAGGAGGTGACTTATTTTGCTTTCTTTTTTGAAGGAATAGGGTAGATATACCAATCCTAATATTTCATGCTTCCCTGGCAATTTTCATGCAATGAATCTAATATGTTTTACATGGGTTAACCTCACTGACCTGCTCAAACCAGGAGGTGATGGGAGAGGGGGGGCTATTTGCCGCAGTTTACAGAGGGAGAGCAAAGGAGTGACTCACTCAAGGTCACACAGTGAGTTAAAAGCAGGGCCACAGACCTCCCCCGATTCCTGCCCCCATCCATAACTCCGACTGACACTCAAGTCACTGTTTTCCAAAGTGTGTAAGTGAGGCAGAATGCTTTAAATGTGTCGTTTCATATGTACAGTAGCTCAGGGATGCGTGATGATTATTGGTCTCTGCAGATCAAATTATGGTTTGTTTCTCTCAGTTTGGCTGTGTTTAACAGTAGCTTGATCTGATCGATGGCACTTCAGGGTGGTGGTTGCTCTGGGAGACAGAAAGATATTTTTCCCAGTTTTGCAGGAGAAAAGGGTGCTGACAACACATCTGAGGACCCAGCTAGCCCCAGGTCCAGCACATCACCCACAGCATGACTAACCTCTGGCAGTACTCAGCCATCACAGTAGTGAACTTAGTCTGATCTTACGTGGTGGACATTTTGCTTCTCAGCCTCAGCAGCCTGCGAGATGCTATGGATTGTACCACCTGTATGGTGCCTTCCAGATTTGCAGTTTTCAGCAGCTTCTGAAATAACTTTAAAACAGCTCATGACTGTTGCTTGTTTGCAGACTCCATGTTGTGATTGTTCCTCCATAGCAATTTCCTAAATCTGAAAGCCTAACAGAACCACTCTCTGTATTTTTCTGTCCTCCCAGGCAGAGAGTTTGAAGGTGAGGAGGAGTACCTGGAGATCCTGGGGATCACACGAGAGCAGTCGGGCAAGTACGAGTGCAAAGCTGCCAACGAAGTTGCCTCAGCAGACGTCAAGCAAGTCCGGGTCACTGTGAACTGTGAGTACATAGCAGCTGGGGCAGGGCAATGGAGAGAGCTTTGCCCACAGGCAGGGGTTACTTCAGGATAAACAGAGAAGCATTTCTGGGCTTGGATTATACAATCTGAAGAGAGGACGCTGAGAAAACTATCTGCAATCAGACACTTGCCACAGGGTACAGTTTGTGCTTTAAACCTAGTAATATATAAAAAAAAGGCTGGGGGAGGTGTGGTACAGAGAGACAGACAGAGAGGGAGAAAGAGAAAGAGCTGTGATTTGCCCCCGTCTCTCCCCTCCGAAACGCTGGCAATGCCTTGTTTTCACTCATTGATATTCGGGTGAACAGTAGCGTGAAGAGAAGCTTCACCAAGGCAGCGGGGAGAGATAAGGGAGGGCTCAGCTGGCTCAGAGCAAACACATGCCTGCCTGCACCCAGCCATCTCTGCAGTGCCTACACAGCTATCACAGCCAGGGCACACGGGGCAGAGGCACGTGCTAATAACAGGGTGCAAAAACTTAACTTTTATGCTGGTTTCAAGTCATTAGTTTAAAGCTCTGTCTAAAAGACCCTTCATGCACCAGTGCAATACAGAAAGGGGTTTTGGCCAAAGGATACAGCAATCCCCTAAAAGCACCAAGTAAGCTGTGGCTCACTTCCACACATGTGGATTGGGGCACGGATCCCATCCCATATGTGCTTAGACAGATGTCCACTTCACTCTGCTGGCATGCTTCTCTCACAGGACCACAAGATATTTCAAACTGATGTTACTCTTTAATCCTGCCTGTGTATATGTCCACCTCCATACTTGTATGGCTTATATTTGGCACTTGAGTGATGTAAAGTGAGCTATCCCCATGCACCTGCTTCATTTCCTTGCTTGGAGGCTAATAACTTTGCAGCAAGGATGGATGAATGGGATGTATGTCCTCTCCCGACCTTCTTCAGTTTAAATTGAGACTTAAACCAGAATATTAACTTAAATTGAAATTGGAGATGGCTACAGACATAATTCTGGGTGCATATTCATGCCTTGATTCACAAGAAGAACTGCTAGGGAGCAGGTTAGGGCAGAGAGCTGATGGCATCAAGGGTTTCAGGCAATACCAGTCTTAATTTGACTGTAGGTGATTATAGCACCTTTTAATACCATTCTTGCTCTTCATTTTTTTCCCTTGGTCCCATGTGAGCCATCACATCAGATCAACTTTTCTGTCTCGCTTAGAAGTTGAGGATATAGGCTCCCTGCAGCATCCTTCGAATCTACAGTTTTTTATAGTTCCCTTAGAAATTGGGTGGCAGTGGTTTAATATCAGCTGCCTCATGGGCCAAATTTGGCATTAATATGAACTGTAGTAGCAGATTTTCTGTGCTGAAAGTATACAAGTGTCAAAACCAGCTGAGTTTATATACTGGAGACTTTCCATGAGAACCAATTAATAGTTTCAAACATTTCCGTGAAACATAATTTCAATGGTGCTTTAATGTGTTTGAAACAGATTGTTTGTATAAAGTCAGAATGTTTGATTTTGATTTAGTTTCAACACATAATAACTATGCTACGGTAAGATCTTAAACATTTTAACTGTTGAAAAATATGAAAAAGTGATGTTAATATGTGGTGTAATTTGTAATGTAAGCAACTTAAAATTCCTTAAGGACAAATTTTGAAAGAAAGGGAAATAAATCTAAGAGACTATGAGGACCAAGCAGAAAAAAAACCAGTCCTATTAGAGGAAAGAAAACTAGATATTTGCATACATCCTTCCTCATCCTGCTTTGTTAAACAACACCACAAGCAGCATAAAGCGGGAAAACCACAGTAAATTTGAAAAATGAGGATGAAAAATAGGGCCTGTCCAACCTCAGGAGCTTCTTGGCCATCTCTTATCATCTGCCGAGGACCACTGTCAGCTCAGACTGCAGGAGAAAGCATCTCACTTTGCTTTGGTCTCACACTACCACCTTCAGGCTTCCAAAGCAATTGCCCTTGCACATCACAGACAGGGAAACTGAGGCCTAAGGAGAGTGGGAGGAGAACAGCTAAAGGGAACCCACCCCTGGCTTCCCAGGCAGCAAAAGCTACACGCAGAGCAGCTGATTCCTAGGTGCAATAGGCTGGTTTGTTTGGGACTGCCACCTGCTCCTTCTCCCGGGAGGGCACTGCACCAACTTCTTAAAGTGGTGAATATGGGGACTGCTCAGAGTGAGGGGCTGGGCTCCCTGGCAGCAGGCCAGAAAGCAGACACTTGCTGGAATCATTTCTTACAACCATGGAGAGATGCCTATTCATTCTGTGACTCACCTCTTGTACCAGATTCATGAAATTGAATGGTTTGCCTAAGAAGATAGACTGCTCAAACCAAAAAATCAAATAAGAAACGTTAAAAAATCACCTTTGCTATCCTTTTCTTATCCCTCCTCCTTTTCAAATTAAAACATTTACATGAACTCACAGCCTTTGAATGTAGGATCCTATTTATGTAAACTTATTAATATTTATGATGTTAGAGGGCGCACTGCAATATCCCTAAAGCCCTGCATAAAATCCCGATTAAGGTCAGGGAAGGGATCATATTGAGATGGCTAATGTGTTCACAAACAAATTTCCTTCCCTACATTCTCCAGACAGAATTATTCTTTTTCTTTGACTGACATAATCTGTTTTGCTGCTTTTTTTTTTTTTTTTTGGCCTTTCAGTTCTGGGACAGATACAGATGGCAGAGTGTGTTTCATGGTAACTTGAGTCTCAGCAAAGTATCTGTCTGAGCCGCAGCCCTGTAATCTCAGGGTATGCAAGTATTAGTGACGAGAGACAAGGCACTTATTCCTTGATCCCTCTCAGCAGCCAGGTGGAAATAATTCTGCCTTTTAACATGTAAAGCTTATCACTTAATATTTTGAACATGGGGCTGGGATTGAAGATGCTGGTGCCTACCCTACCTGCTATCCAGCAAGTACTGAGACCAAGCTCCAGCAGAGCACACCAATATGCTTTGCAAGTTTGGTTTGCCCATGGCACAGCACTCAGACTTCAAAGTAAGCAGAGGTGGGAGCAGCGTGCTGGACTGAGGGCAAACTTCAGGCAGAGCAGTCACAAGCAAGCCCTTCTGGAGCTTTTCACAAAGCACTATGTCCAGGTGATCAGGATTTGTAACCTTTGACACCTAAGGGAAGTGTCTCAACATTAGCTCTCTGAGTTGCACCCACAGCTTCTGCTAAAGTTCTTCTCTTTGAAACCATTAATGTATTTCTGTTTTATACATGTTGCCTCAGTCCTTTCTTATTATATTTTTGGCATTAGGCAAAGAGTTTGTATGGAATATAATTTTCACGCTAGTGTTAAACTCTTACTTTATTCCTTTACTTTTGCTGTCTTCTTTTACCCTTGATGAAGTCTTTCTCTCATCTTCTTCTCTCTGATAAGCTCATGTGAACTACAGATCCATAGGTAAATATTAATAAATTGCAGAAGTCCATCATTAACCTTAACTTTGCCTGTGTATGCCTATGCATTTATGACAGAACTTTTTTCAGCAGTGCTGAAGAGAAGCACGTGTAAGGAGTGCTGCTAATGTTGTATATCAGGGAATGTTCAAAGAGCAGCATTCTGCAGAGGAGCAGGGGGGAACAAGGGCCACAGCAGACAGCTGCTGCGGGTCTCCAGTGGCCCAAACAGTTTGCACGAGGCAGGCAGCCCTGACATAGTTTCACTGTTTTGTTCCACCTGGAAGTGTGTGGATTGACCACGTGTTTCCTTCCTGCAGACCCTCCCACCATCACAGAGTCCAAGAGCAATGAAGCGGCCACGGGACGACAAGCCTTACTGCGGTGCGAGGCATCAGCAGTGCCCACGCCCGATTTCGAGTGGTACAGAGATGATACCAGGTAAGGCCTTTAGCTCCCCTCCTCCCTCCTCTCTTCGTCAGTCCATTGAATAGGGGCTCCTGTCATCCTCCCCAACTCCTCTCAAACAAATTGCTCCTTACAATCCATTTGAGTCACAGTGTCCCATCAGTCTCAGCAGAGCCAGCATGGTCATGCTGGCAGGAGGAGGCAATTCCTCTCTGCACTGGGGATGCTGAAGGAAGTGCAGAGGAGGGAGCTCCTGCCTTGAAGTCAATTATGGGCCAATACCCAATTAATACACTGTTCACATGTTAAGTAGCCCATGATACAGAAAAAAAAAAGTAGGTATTATAAGTGTTCAATTAGGTAATGCTGCTCCAGGTGCATTCTTCTAGGGAAAGGAGCTGCTGAGGTATGAGATTCCCCCACCTGTGCGACCTGAGCCTCTCAGACTTGCATATGAGAATAAATGAGAATAGAAAAAGGATCTGTCCTTCTACCTAAGCATTTACCTAACATTAAGAAGTTGTGTTATTACCCTACATTTTAGGATAGCCAGCCCTGAACACGGTGCCCAGGTTCAGGGGTGACTCAGCATTGCTATAGGCACATATTGAGAATCTGTGTGTTTCACTAAGAATATGATGCCCAAGTACAGACTAGCCTTCAGCTGGCCATGGTGTGTTCACTTCCAGAGTGACTCAGTGCTGGGTAAATGCTTCCTCCCTTTCCCGTGTCTTTGCTTGGTTCTTCACTGATTTACCAGTGGCATTTAATCCCACTGAACTACTACATTCCTTTCATTCCCTCCTCCTGTTTTCCATCTTGGTCTCTTTCTTTGGTCTTCCTTCTTTGGTCTCTTTCACATCCCTTCCCTGCTTCCCTCTATCCTCACCTGCCAGCTGGGCTGAATGACTTTGCTTTGCTGTGTGCTGGGGAGGGATTTCCTTCCCAGTACACAACTGCCATTGCACTAAAAACCTCTTCTCCTGCCTTCCCAGGATAAACAGCGCCAATGGTCTGGAGATAAAGAGCACGGGGAGCCAGTCTCTGCTGATGGTGGCCAATGTCACTGAGGAGCACTACGGGAACTACACCTGTGTGGCTGCCAACAAGCTGGGAGTCACAAATGCCAGCCTATACCTTTACAGTAAGTACGGGACAGAGTGAAGGGAGGCTCTCACAAAGACACGGCTGTGCAGGAAGCACATGATAGCCAAAACTCATGAAGGAAGGCATCTGCTTGACAACCCAGTCCCCTCAGACCTCCAGCTATGACCTGGCTTCCAGCATTCTGCATTGGATACCTAAGTGTTCATACTTGCCTTGAAGCACAAACAACCAAATCAAAAGGTTTACAGTCAAGCCCTTTGATTGACTGGCTTTGCTGAAGACAGATTTTATTAAAATAATAAAAATGTGTTTGTTTTAAAGCTGGAAACAAAAAGCCCTTTAGAATGACAGCCCCTTTAATAAGTAGACAGAAGGCCAGGGCTCGGAGGATCCATGACAGCTGAGAAATGACAAGTAATTCAGAGAGATGGAGAGAACTAGCCACCGAGCCTGAGGAGAACAGTGACAGAGTCAAGAAAAAGAGAAATTGGTTTGAAACTGGAAGGGACAGAAATGAGAAAAGACAGAATGATTTTAAAGGGATATACCATAGGGACCATGGGGGGAAAGGTAATCAACAGATGAAATATGGAATAAGGTTCCTTGGATCTCATTCTGCTACCTTTCAATGGCTGAGTTTGTCTTAGTAAGTATAAACACACAGAAGCTGGGACTAGACCAAGCACTAGAGCAGAGTTACCTGCTGATTCTGAATTTTGCCGCTGATTCAAACCTGACCCTAAACAGAGGCCCCGCCCCTCACCTACCATCCACACACACATACAAACTGTGGTGTATTTAAAATGCAGTTCCCAATTCCAGGTCTAAAACTTGGGCTAGATTTGGCCCACGTGTTATTGGCATCAGAGATACACTGCAGCAAAATGACCCACTCACACAAATGAACACGTAGACACAAAAGTGACTGATGGCAGTGTTCCTGTGACGGTCCCAAATTGAATTTAAACTCTCATGTCATGACCTGCATGTCCTTTTAAACAGAAAAAAAAAATAAGCTGTGTAAAGCAGTCAGTATAGGATGCAGTTTGGTCTAGTTTCTGCTCTCACCAAAAAAAACCAAAGTTATAGTTTGGTTATTTTTAAGAGATGGGAGGAAAAGGATAAAGCCATGGGCATTCTTTGTTTACCTCCTTTGGATTTATTTCATGGCAGCTTGAATTTTTGTGAGTTTGGGTATATTTTGTGGCAGCTATTTTTTAAAGAACAGATATTATCATAAAAGAACATATATTTGATTTCTTGTAGCATTGCAGCACACAAAACAAATTTCTACTTTGAAAGTCTTTTCACCCTGGTCTTGTGACTGTCATGAGATTAAAAAAAATCCTCAGGCAGCAATCTGGAACAAAATTTTCAAATACTCCAGATTTGTTCTTGCTGATATTAATATAATTCTAAGTTTAGAATCCATTCTTTGTGACTGAATTCTAAATTTGGCCCTCTCTGTTGCTTCCTGTTACACAGATGAACTGAAATGCATCACTGAAACAAAATATAAGATGAAATTCAATCATGTATATATGCACATATGATTTTAGTTGGGGGCTTAGTTTTGCTAGGGAAGCATTTTGCATGACTCCAGAACTTCACCTCAAAGGATCTCAAAGGATTTGCTAGTAATGAATATTTAAATATCACAAGTAATTTAGAAATGGGCGAGTGTTGCTGGCACCATTTTGCAGTAGGAAGGTACAGAGTGAAGAAGTGGTTTACCCATGGTCATAAAATGAGTGGCAGAACCAGCGAGAGACCCAGGGAAACCTTGCAAAACCTTGCTGTAAACTGTTCCATGAGGAAATGTGGCAACTCTTAAAGATGATTTTCAACAGTGAGGATCCTATTTTAGCCCCCTTTTGATGTGTATGAAGAACACTTTCTTTCAAGTTGTTTGATTTGGTTTATAATTTTTTAGAAATTCAAGGCCTGTTTATACTGGAGGACACTAGAGAACTTCACAAGAGCCACGAGAATGGAAGTGCAGGAGCTGAGAGAGATTTGATGATTTTTAGTGAAGTCTTTCTAACTTGTTTTTGCTGCTTGGTTAATCCCTACTTTTTTCACTGTGCAATTGCTTCATATTGTTCCAGGAAATCTCTGTTCTTCTAGTTAGTGTGGAAGAAGGAAAGGCAGAGAAAAAAAAATAAATTCAGGCAGACTACAGCTGCTATTTTGAAAGTTAAGAAATCAGGGGGGAAATGAATGAAGGGAATCCAGCTTCAGAAAGATAAAGAAAGCTGCTGAAAAAACCTACAAGCCCAGATGAAAGAAATACTGTAGTGATCACACCGTAGCTGAAATAACAGGTAATGCACATTCCCAGCCACACACCCAGACAGAAAAATAAAGCAGTGCCAAGTTTTTGCAAGGTGTACAGCAGATACTCAAATACTTGGGAGTGTTTTTCATCCCTGGAATCAGAGATCTTATTTCCTTTTTAAAGAGAGAACAATCTCACTGTAGAGCAACATCCCACCGGGGAGGTAAGTACAGTGATGGTTCCTCAGTGTCCCATTGCAGCACAAAAAAGAATGGCAGCAAGGAGTAAAGAAACAACCAGAGAGTTAATAATGAGCTACTGGCAGCTTTGCCTGAGGTGGAGGGCAGACAGGGAGCGAACAAAATGATGTGAAAGAACAGTTAGGCAATAGAGAAAAATTGGTGGCTACCATTTCATGAAATCTCAGTCAGCACTGAAAAACTCTCAGAGAGACTGAGTGCCTTAGATGCCAATGTCATAGATAGAAGATGCATTAAAATACAAAAGCAGCCTCCTTGAGCTGTATGAATAGATAGCTAGTGATCTTCCTTAAAGGATGTAACAGCAGAATTGCCTGCTGTAGGTGAGATTTATACCCCTCACTCCTGGAGACTGAGTTTACAACAACATGAATACGGCCCTACCAAAGGTTTAACTTACCCAGGAAACTGTCTCCAACAGCAAATATGGAGTATGTTTGTAGAGAGAGTACTCAGGTACAGTGTGATGATACAACTGATCTGATAGCTTGCTGACATTCCTTGCTCCCCAGTCCTTTTGCCCATCCTGCTCTCTGCCACATGGTTTTGTTATTTCCCTTATTCTGCCACACAGTGGACATCCCACTGAAGCTGTCTAACCTGCTAAACCAGTGAATAGGTAAATGAGCTTTACTGCTCATCTCCCTGAAATGCCCCAAATGTTTTCTTTCATTGTACTGAGCTGAACAAGTTCCTGACGGGGCTCAACAGGCACCAAAGCCCATGCAGGAGAGGAAGCTCTATCACACATCTGTGGGTATGAAGAGTTGGGAGGCAGGGCCATGTTTGGCAGCACTGGCGAGCCAGTAGGTTAATTCAGCTCTGCAGAGCCTGGGAGCAAGGTTTTTAACCCCTAAGCACAAAAAAGGGGACAGTAGTACAGATCTCTGTGAATATTACCTGACAGAGAGGCAAAGCCAGGGCTGCCATCACAGAACAACAGAGGTGAAAAGCAGTGACACAACTGAAAAAAAAAGGGTTCTTCCTCCAAGTGTATTAGGAGGTAGGGAGCATGTTTTCTTTTTGTTTTACTCACCTAGCAGTACTATGAAAAGCATTATCAGTGAAAGTCACAATTTGTATCTTAACACATGCTACACAGAAGTTGTGCATATATATATATATATGTGTGTGTGTGTGTGTGTGTGTGTGTGTGTGTGTGTGTGTGTGTATATGTATAAACACATACCAGATACACATTTGCTGGAGGAACACAGATACATGGGTTTGTGTGTAGGTGAATATGTATACATAGGCATGCCCTCTGTGATGTAGAAGCAAACCCACATGCCCCTCCACAGGCACACATAAGCAGGTGCAGCACTATGTGAATTCTAGCAAAGCAGAGAAAAGAAAGAAAAGCTTTTCCAAATTAGTTGTCCTCTGCCTCCTGCCGAGCTAGCTCATCCCATAGGCTGAAACAGGAGACAGCAGCACAGTGCTGCACATCCTGATGCAGTCCTGCTGGCTCAATTGGCTCAATTATGGGAGACTGCCACATCAGCAGGTCCCCTGCTGCATCCTCTGCACCCTTTGGGGAATCAGCAAGCGCGGAGGTGAAGCAGAAGCTGGCAAGACAGTGCCAATTCAAGCAGCTTCAGGTGGAGCCCAGCAGTTTTGGTTGCAGCAAGGCATGTTCCTAAAAGCTGGCATTAGCCTCTAACTTGTCATTATTTGTTAGTATCCTGCCACGAGTGTGCACACCCCTCCTTCCACTCTGCCCACGCTTTGTTGTGCCCTGAGCATTTGGTTACAGTGGTGGCTGCTGGGGTTTGGAACCTCGACTGTGGCCGAAATCCCTCTTAGTGGCTCTTAGTGCACACCCCCTGTTTTCCTCAAGGCTGTCAATAACAGGGAGACTCAGGAGGGAGGAAAGTGGTTTGGGCTGACAGTCAGAGGGGGCAAGGCTGAGACACTGCTAATGAGCCAGGGTGGAGCAATAAAAGCAGCACACAGTGGGAGAGAGGAACAGAGACAGAGTCCTTGAATAGAAAGCAGCATGATAATGAGGCCGTAGTGCTTTGCTTTAACTGCTTATGCTGTGCAGCCTGCAGCCTGCTGTGCAGGAAGAAGGTAAAGGGGAGTTGAGTTATTTAACCAAACTAAATAACAAGGAAGTCTTGTCAGCACAAACAGCCTGCTTTCGCAGAACAATAGTCCCCTGTTGCTACATAAACAGAGAGATCCAGGCTAGACTTGTATTTGATCTCTGCTGTGCCTGCTGTGGATTCAAACAACTCCATTACCACCATGAGGGCAGGAGTGCTGCCAGTGTCATAGGGATGGGCCTGACCTGCTCAATCCTCATGAGCTCCAGCAAGACACAAACTCAAGTCTTTGCACCAAGGATACTGTAGAAAGAGCATTGGCCTCCAAATAGCTGGGCCTAGGTGATCAGAGAGTAATAGTGGCCTACTGATTTATCCTTCCAAGTTCTGTGTCCATCAGCAGTGATCTTAGCAGGTAAGCCAGGAGATAACCCATTGCCCCAGACCTATGAGCTGTTGCAGCTAAATGTCTACCTATGGATCAGTCCATGGGTAGGAGCTTGTCTCAGTCAGTACAAGGCATCCAGGAAGCTCTGAAGGCAAAGAAAGGAGACCCAGTGATACCAGTCAGGCCTGGGGGCCTTGTATTCTTGGGTTTGTGTCTGGCTCTGCCAGCAGTTCAGCATTTGACCTTGGGCAAATTGCTTCCTTGCTCTGTGCATCACCAGTACCATGTATGAAGTAGAATTAACACTACTGTTAGCCTCAGACTGAGGTCTCTGATACTGGTTTCCCTCAGTATCTGTGCAATTCTTTTGGGATCCTTTGTGGAAGAAGCAAACTGTGAAGCCAGCAGTGACGTATATCAAAGTCCTGCTATGACGCATAGCAAGGGCACTTTATAAAAACCCTATAAACAAGACAGCAGGCTCTGCAAAAACTCTGTCCCTCTCAGAGGACAAAAACTAAAGAAGCAGAATACCCTTGAGGATTCACCAGGGTGACTGCTTCCATGCACAGATCCTCAAGGGAGCTGTCATTGGCAAGAAATCCATTGTGGAAAAGGTTTTGGGTAGGCAACAACTGCCCATGGAAGACTTCCACAGCTCACCTCTCTGCCAAGACTAGCTTCCAGGCAGAGGTGTAGCTAAGAGGAGCTGTAGAGTGATGACATGAGTGGTCTTGAAAGTCAGAGGGAAGATATGGACCATCAACTCCAATTACCTTCACTGCAGGTGTTTAATCCCTCTTGCTGTTTGGCTATTATTTGTTTAGTTTTTCAAATCACTTCTCTCTGACTCCCAGTCCCAGGGGATGTTGATGTGTATTAGGCGTGTTGCTAGCAAAATGCTCTGTATATGAAACCTACTCTAGTTCATTTAATTTGGGGATGGACAACTCCATCAGGTTTGTATCTGCTGCTTGCTTGGTGTGAAAAGTGGCTTTTCTCCTGCACGTTGCTTATTGTTTCTTTTCCCCCTTTAGAACGAGTTTTACCCACACTCCCCAATCCTTTTCCAGGTCAGTATATGCTTTATGTTGAAGTAGCTCTTTAGCCGGGTCATTCTCCGTCATCCTGACAAACGCTCAGACCTAGGCATGGGCAAAACAGCTCAGAAATGCAGGAAAATAAGGGCTTTCCCTTATCATTTACATGTCATTTTCTCATTTCTGCTCACTTTCCTCATCCTTCTTTTCCCCCCTCCCTCTTCAAAAAAACAATCAGCTGAATAGCAACAGCCTTTAACCAAGCTTTGAGCAAGGACATTGAGTTGTCACCCAGGTGTGGACATTCTTTAGGGAGGTTCAGTCTCCCTGCAGACCTACTTTTAAAACACATTCCCATCCTAATCTCTCTTTGCCCACTTGTTCACATTTTGGATCAAAAGCATAAGCAGACCTAACATTTTGCAGAGACGGTGAAAAGGACAAGTGGAAAACTGAAAATTAAAACACTGCCAGGTTTTTTTCACTCTAGCTGAGCATCTTACCATCCACAGTGAAACACTTTGTTTTCTCATGCTTTTGTCCCACCTCTCCAAGTCTTCCACTCACATAATCCTACATCTGAGGCAGAGAGCATGAAAAGAGGCACATGGTGAGGTGTTACTGTCTGCTTTATTCCAAAAGGGAAGTAGGTATGAAGGCAAAATAGGGTCTGTGTGGTTTTTTTTTTCTGTCTCTGTGTTGCCCACTCCTGCCTTAGGCGTAGAGAGCATGGTCCCAACATCCACATGAGATTTGGGGCTTGGTTGTGACGCTTTCATTCTGAAAAAGCACAGAGACCAGGCATGTCCAGAAAGCAGGCTACAGCATTTGAAAGTGGTGTTTGAAACTAAATCAACCATAAGGCAGCAAATCCATGTGTTTGAAAAAATCTTGGCCTACATCTCCTCAGTATCTTTGTTTTACTGCCATATGAGGAGGATGCACTCAACTTATGGGTTGCTCAGAGACCTAAATTGTTAATGTCTGCACAGAGCTTTGGGATAGAGTGTTATTAGGAACCCATGTTGTTTTGCAAAAGAGCACCTGCTTGAACAAAGCACCTGCAGGTACTCCCATGAAAAGAACAATAAATGCTGCATGTTACACATGCTCCGTTTAACTACTCTGCTGTTTTCAAATCAAGCTCTGCTCTTGGCAACTTATTCAGGCTCAGGATGTAGTCACAATTGCCTATTTAAAAGGCAAATCCACAAATACAATTAAAGAAAAGTACCTAAAAATGTAAAAAAAAAAAAAAAAAAGAAAGAAAGAAAGAAAAAGGAGGTAGAAATCAAGCTACCATTAAAATTAAATCCCAGAGAGTGATTTGTAAATAACATTCAAGGAGCTGAGAAAAGGAGTAAAGTAGGCCATTGGGAACCTACTGTGGAAAAATAAATCCAATTAAACACCATTATCTTATGTATTGCAAATGAAACTTGTGCTTGGATATGAAATTAAAGTTGCTGAGGCTGTTTTGGATGTAGGGTTTTGAGGAGTTTTCCAATTTTAGGTGTTCTTGTTTTTCAGCAGAATTTTCAATGACAAATATTTTTGCCTGATGAAAAAACCAGGGCTCTTTGGTTTTATGATTATTTTTATTATATATCCTTAAATTCCACAGGCAGGCAGTGTTAATTTTTTTCACAGCAGCCCTGTTTACAGCTGGTTTTGAATTAGGAGCCCATTAAGCTAAATGATAAAGCAAAATCTGCGAGTGAGCAAGGCCAGGATTCCCATTACAAATACACCTCCTAATCAACTTGCCAAGGCCATCCTGCACAGCTTTAGTTGATCCTTTAAAACACCTTCCCCTCTGTCTCTGAAGCTGTTATATTTTTACTGCTCCCCAGTCTCCTGAGATCGTCTTGAAGGACATCCTGGTATGCCATCACTCCTGTGAGGAGTCTCCAAGAATTTGTGGTGCCAAATGCTGGTGTATCTCCAGTGACCCAGGACACCCCAAGAGGATTTTGCAGAGTGGGAAAGCAGAGTTTAAATACTCTGGGCCTCACTTGTTTTCTGAAAGCCCTTACCAGCTTCTCTGTTGTGGGCCTTCAGCACAGATGCTTTTCACATTTGCTTTTACTTTGCTGCTCACCTTCAAAGAAACCTTGGGCATACAATTTTGTTAGACCTTTTTCTTCCTATGAGCTGATGTTCTGAAATGTAGTCCTCAGCCCTCAATTAAGCTGTTCCTCAATGACCAGAACCACAGCCTTCTTCCTCTTTCTCCCTCAATTTTCATTTCTGTTAATCCTCAGTAACACTTCCCTGCCCTGTGGGGTTTTGAGCATTAATTTAAAAGGAAGGTGATTTGAGACGAAGAGTGCTGTAGTCCTGCTAAGCATTGCTATCATTAGCTGGCTGCTGTGGAAACATCTTGCTTTCAGGCAGGCTGGAGACTCAGAAGCAGCCCATTCAACTAAACAAATGGGACTTGAATTTGATGAGACACTTTCCTAAAATGCTGGTGGAGCCCAGCTGATTCAGCTCTCAGCTGAGTTGTCCTTGACAAATTTTCCAGCTCTCCTTATTTTGCAGCCCAGCACTCAAAATGCCTTGAAATGTCTTCTGGGATGATGCCACATCATCACATCTTTCTGTCTGCATTGTAACATCATGTTATAATGGGCTGACACAAGACCTGGCAGTCACAAAGCAGGGGCCTTACTTCATCATCAGATGCCTTTTCAAAAGGATTTTTCTTCTTTAAAAAGAGAATTTGTTCATTCCACACCACATCTGCCAATGGAAGGGCAAGCGTGGCCACTGTTGAACCTCAAAGGGACCTATCACAATTATGGCACTAGCTCCATATTTGTCCTTCATTGTCTCTCATCCTCAGCCCTTTGAACATGAACTCCTTCCCTTGGATTAGCACCCAGTGTCCACATCAGAATGGCTTGGCCAGACTGATGGGCTGCAAAACCTGTGAGTCTTCCTCATAGGAGTTTTGTGATGAGGGCTTGCCAGAGGCTAAGTAGGGGCTTTCTCAGGGTGGTGAGCTTGATGCCCTGGGAGCTAGGCAAGGGAGATGTGGTGTTTCAGAAAGCAGCACATTCAGAGCTGCCCACAGGGCAACAAATGTGTCAGTCTTTGGGGCCTGATAAGACAAAGTCACAGCCATCAATAGGTTGACACAAGATTTATAGCTGTAGTGTGTTAGCAATTAGCAGAGTGGGAGGGAAAAGGAGAATGAGGAGTCCTGCCTTTCTGCCAAAACGTGCACTGATCGGAGAATGACCCTGTGTGACTGTAGATCGTAGCTAGTCTCCATTTAGCTGTAGCCTGTATAGCCTGTACTGTCACTAATGCCTTCATCAGGTGGGTGGGAGCTGGGGGAAGGGAGAAAAGAGATGTTCATTTGGGTCTGATGGCCAGAGTGGGAAACAGAGAGCACATTTCTTTCTAGTACCCTCTCAGTCCTCTTTCCTCTCTCTGGGTATTCTATCTGTGCAGAAGAGAGCTCCTCTGTTGCAGTGGGCACCTCCCACCCATTTCTGCTCCTCTTTTGCTTTCTGCAGTGCATGGCCCTGCCAGTTCTGATGAGCTGGCTGCTCTCGAGTCAGCAGGGCCTGCTTTGGCAAAAGGGTGGACATCTGAGTCCACCAAAGCTAAGGAGAGAAGCAAGGCAGATTACAGCAGAGACTATAGGCTGTAAAGGGTTAACTTTTTATGGAGGTTTGCTGACTAGGCAGTCAGCCCTGCCAGTATGATGTGACCAGCTGAAAGACCCATCCACCTCTGGAGCCCTCTTCACTGAGGCCTGAGGGTGCTGTCTCATTTGGGCTCCAGAAAAGGGTCAGTGAAAATCCAGGCCTTCAGGCCCATGAAGCAAACTGGTTGGCAGAGCTAGGGAAGCATAGACAGGCCAAAATAGACAATCTTGTATTTTTGTGATCCCTACAGAGAAATAGGGAAAAAATAATGACCGGAAAAAAATAATAGCCATAGGGACCAAGCACAGGAGGGTGTATTTGAAACCATGTCAAGTCTGGTATTCCCATGAATCCTAAGGCATTTGAGGGACATAGTTCAGCTGTATGGGTCACTGCACAGGGATGTGTGGCTGACTACTCAGGGTATGCCTCCCTTCCCTGAAAGCTGCCTGAGCCCCAGGCACCAGCAGCTGATCACACCCATGGCCCCAGGTGGGAAGCACAACTCACAGCTCTCTTTGCTTCTCACGGGTGCTGTCCACCCAGGTTTTCCAAAGAGCTCAGTGTCCATTTGGTGAGTGCAGAAGGGATTGGCCCTGCAGGATGGATGCTCAGACAGACCAAGGTTGTCTGGCTGCTCAGGGTCAGAGTCAGTCCCTGCCAGCGCTTCAGGCACTGAGGGCTGGCACTGAACTGGGTGCCAAGCCTGTGGGGCCTTCAGGCCAAGGGAACAGGGAGGACAAGGCAGGGTGAGGGCAGGCAGCCAGCATCACAGTAATTGCTTCGTGCTGTTTCATAGGTACGAGGCAAGGGATGGCACTGTATCTTATTTTGGCTGTGTGGTTTAAAGCGAGTAATACCAAAGCCAGAGGTGATGATACTGTCTTCCAAAAGGAGGTAGTATGAATGTAGACAAAAACAGCAACTTAGGGAAAAGAGACATGCCAAGAATTGATGCCAAGCTACCAACATTGCTTGGTGGGTTTTGCTGAATAGCAACAGACAGCTTCTGTTTGTTGAGATTGCTTAAAAAAATTAAAAGCCAATCTGCTGCTTCCCACCCCTCCCCTCCCCAAAAGAAAAAGGTGTAGAGAAAAGAAACAAGCTTTCTTAGAGAAAAAAGAGAGACACAGGGGAAAAGAAAGAGAAATGTCTTTACTGCCTGATCCTTTCTGTACTTTTTGTTCATTATTTTAATTTAGATTGATTTATTCCAAAATGAGCCTTGGGTTGTATATATTTGCATAGTACAGTGCTGTGGAGGATCCAGTGAGTGAAGACGATCAGCAGCGGAGGGTGGGAACTGAGACTGGAAGTCCCAGAAAGATATTCCTCCAAGCTGAGCCCTTGCAGTGGATAAGGAAGACATTTCAAGGTGTGTGCAGTCACCAGTGTGGCTTTGCATGCATGCAGAAGAGCCCTGCAGAGCAGAGGTCAGGGCACAGCAGTCAGGTGGGAGAGTGGAGCTTGGGTAAATCCAGTGGGTGAGAAGACACATAATTGCACTGCAGAGATTAGAAATGAACCCATGGAAGAGCAACTGCCATAGAAAATCAGTCATCTGACAGGCACAGTGATAGTGTTAGTGTTGTAGCATGGACAGAGTACCCTGCAGAGCAGAGCTGGGGCAGGCTCTAACCCTCCCGAGGCAGATATCCCCAGCCCAGAGGACACTCATAACCTGAAACCATCTGCATGTTAGATGAGCTCCTGAAGCCATCAGCTGAACCTTCCCCCTTTAGAGACTCTGAAAACAACCCATCCCCACTGCACAGCAGGTGTACTTAAACCTTTGCTCTCTCCCTCCTGTTCTCCTTATTTCTTGTGTTGACTGGCTGACTGGAACTGTGGAGGGCAGCAAAGAGGAGGATGAAGAACTGCCACTGTTGTCTTGATTTAATCCTTACACACACGCAAAAAACTCCTCCAACCCCCATGAGAAAATGACCAAAGAGTAATTTCCACTTTCCTCCTCCTCCTCTTAGCCCTTCCATTTCCAGAGTAAGCCTTGCCTAAGGAGCTGGCCTCCCCTCTGGTTATTGTCCCAAGTGAACAGTCTCTCATTCACTAACCCATGACGGTAAGTTGGTTTGGGAAGCAGCAGGTTTATCTTCCCAGCTCAGGCGGTGCACCGGGCCCGCTTGTGAACCCGCTGCCATTCAGTGTCTGCTCTGCTGTTGATAAAGCACATTACACATGGCTGGGCTTGCATGATTAATACAGCTGTCTAAGCGCTCTCTCTAAAAACAAAAACAACCAGAAACGAGAAGGGAGGTGTGGGATTTGGGAGGGAGGAAGGGTGTGCATGGGGATAAAACCCAACCATTCCAAAGAAATCAGGCTTGCAGGAAAAGCACAGTGCTGTTGGAAGGCCTTCCCTCCCATGGGTGAGCAGGTCTGTCAGCAGAGCTCCCCTGCAAAAGGGAGAGGTCTCGTGGCAAGGTGAGCAAGGAGCAATGTGTGTGGTCCTTCCCCAGCATCCCCTGCATGTCCCTCTGCAGTCTGGGGAGTGGATGCATGGGTGGGAGCATGGGATCAGGCCCTGGAGAAGGATGAGCTCTGACCAGCACGGCTTCAGCAGGGTCTGGTCAGGCAGCCCCTCCGGTAGGTGTTGCAGCCACACAGGCACACTGACCCTTGGTGACACTGCCCAGCCACATCACTGTACTCACTCTGTGCTCAGAGGCACAGCCCACATGCACTGAGCAATCTCCAGGCACCCAAGAACATCTAATGAGGAGCAGGAATAGCTTCCTGCATATTTCCTATTGCTCCTACGTATCCAGCTGAAGGCCTGCTCAGCAGCCTGTGTAAGCTGTATTAACTTTCCCTTTTTAATACTGGTTTTTAATGGGCTGTGGGAAGCCACAATGGCTTCCTGCTCTGGCTTTTCCCAGGCCTGGGCCAGGTATTAAAGCCATGCTTGCACTGTTAGGGTGTTAGGTGACCAGGAGTCTTACTCTGGCACTGCACACACACAGACACTTCCATATTTTGATGAGAACTACAGGGAACACAAGGTAATATTTACTTAGACCCCACACTTTAGAGACATATACCAGCACCTGGGCCCAGCTTGACTGTCATGGCATCTCTAATTAACTTAAATACTGAGAGTGATATCCCTAAGAAGATCTCAAGGATAGACTGGGAGGACACTTCTCTGCAGATGTTAGAGAAAGATAGGGAGACCAGAGATTCCAGTAGGACTGGATTTCAGTACCAGAGTAACCTCAAGCGTGCTGGCCACTCTCCACCCCAATTTAGTTGTTTTTCTGCTCCAGTCACCCCTATGCATGTCCCCTGCCTCTTCATTTCTGTCCACAGCCACTCAAATCTTTCCTATGCCATATATCCAGTAAAGCCTGTAGAAAACCATAGCAGGGATGAAGTGAGTAAACAGACAGACATGAAACTGATGAAAATATTAATTTTTCAAAAGGTTCCAGAGCCTCCAATTAGCAAACCTGCTTCTTAGGGCTGTGCGTGCTCTGGGTGAGGGGGGCTATGCTGTTTGTCTTCTATTGAGACACTAGGTTATGTGCTTGGTATCACCTTTGGTCTGCTGTGCCCTACATATGTGCTTGAGAGTTGAGCAGGAGAGGGATTTCTTTATCCTTGGAAAGCAAAAAGCAGAAAAAGCTCAGATCTTCCCCATAATGACTCCTGAAAAAGTCTGTGCTGTGTGCTTTGTTTGTTTGGTTTGTTTGCTTGTTCGTTTGTTTTATTCTTTGCTTGTAGAATGAGAGTCTTTAATGTGTGATTTGAAGACAATACAGTTTTAAGTATCTGATTTTGTACCAGTCACTGGGGAAGGTGGGTTTTGGGGGGTGGTTGATTTTTTTTAAATAAACTTTCAGTTGCTAGGGAAATAAAAAGGGTGGGAGAAAATTTCTTCAGCAATGAGAAAACATTGAAACTTTTTATATATACCATTCAGATCTGATGATGAAAGATCTGTGTAACCTTGAAACAAAGGTGGTCTTCTATCCACCACCAACCTCACTGGTCAGGATAACAGTTCAATTTTAGACTAGGATTACTGTAAACCAGCTCCAGGATAAACGGTGTAAGCAGACAGCTCTTGAGCACCACGACCTTCTCAGAAAGACACTGAGAAATACAATTTCAGGGATATTCTTCAGAACTTAGGGAAGAATGGGTGAGCTGCATTACAGAATGAATCTTCATTCCTCTAAGACATGAGGTATGATAGATGAGTACTTCGTACACCATGAATGAGCTCCAAAACATGGGGAAGAACTGTTCAGTGCTAAAAAAGTATGAGCAAATTCTGAAATACATTAAACCAAGTGCAAAGACTGATAGACACCAGAGACATTTCCTTAATCTTGTTGGAGAGTTGCTGGAGGGCATCCTCCCCGGCTTACACAGCGGTACTGGCACCTCTAGGAAAGCCAGCCTAGTATCACTGCAGTCACAGTCAAGTTTTAATTACAGGAGCAGAACTGGTAGTGACAATGGGGAATGAGCAAAATAGCTTCAACACTGAGAACAGGGAAGAAAAAAAGTGTCTTCTTCTAAGGAGGGGGGGAGGAACAGGAAAGAAATAAGAAAAAAGGCCCCAGATGAACCCTAGTAAGTAGAAGCTGGTAATCCCTAAAGCCTCAGAGTAGAGTGCAAAGCCCTGGAAGAAAGAAATTAATAACTTTCAAAGTATGACCTTGAAAATGGAATTAACAGTATTCCTCCCTTTTAAGCCTTCATGATAATAAAGATTTCATCTTCTGAAGCCCTGGCAAGAGAGTCAACAGACTAGGAAAAATTGCTTCCTGCAGAGCAGCTGGCAAGTGCAAACCCTGAGACCCCTACAGGCCCCAGGGAGTGAGATGATAGAGACAACTGCATGATACACATCCTCTTTCCCTTGTGCCTTCTGCTTTGGAGGTGGGGTTTGTTCTTCCCCCCCTTATTTTTGATCCTATTTTTTGCTCAAGAAGTAGAACTCCAGCCTTCACTGTAAGTAAAGTCAGCTTATCAACAACATGGAGGCCAGAGCTTCTCAGAGTGGACAGCACCTGGAAAAACAGCAGGCTGGCTATACTTGGGTTATCACCACCCCTTCCTTCCCAGCACAGACAAGTTCTCCAAGCCCATCCCATGCTGCTTTCTGGCTTCTCTTCCATTCAGAAACTCATAGGGACCAATTACCCTCAAACACCAGATTTTTACCTTGCACTCCCTGGCAGGATCCCAAGGGCAGAGTCCCCAAAGCAAATCAAGAGCCAGGAGCTCTCTGATGCCCTTTGAACCTTCTCTGTGGGCTCTCTTCCATCAGCAAACTGCAGATATGTCAAGCTCTGGAGTCTTGTTAATGTAAATAAGAGAAAAACTGGCACCCGCTCTCTCTTCTTCTGCCTTCATTTTGGTTTACTCAGATGATGGGATTGGCAAATGTGGATGTGAGACATATAGATGGGTGGATGATTTTTTTCTCCTTTAGGAATATATCTGCTCTCTGCTTGCATCTCAAATGATCTTTTTAAAAGGTCTGTGCTGGGAATCTCAAAAGTAACGTGTTCAGTTTCTGCTGGTGATGATCATGGTGCACACATTTGGAGGCATGCCTCTGGTAAACTTGTGGGTTTACTTACACATCTGCCTTCATTTGCTTCTTGAGCAAGGCCTGTGTGTCATGGCACAGTCTCTCTCTAATGGGCCCCTTCCAGGGTGCTTCTGGTGTTACAAAAAGGAGCTGGAGGAAGTGGAGACAGAAGGGGAAATATCTGTGTGGGGGAAGTAGAATAATAGGATGGCTTGGGTTGGAAGGGACCTTAAAGACCATCTGGTTTCAAATCCCCTGCTATGGGCAGGGCACCTTCCACTAGACCAGGTTGCTCAAATCCCATCCAATCTGGCACTGAACATTTCTAGGGATGGGATATCCACAGTTTCTGTGAATGCCTCACTACTCTTATAGTGAACTATTTCTTCCTTATCTACAATCTAAATCTACCCTCTTTCAATGTAAGACCATTACCACTTGTCCTATCACTATACACTCTTACAAAAAGCCCTTCTCCAGACCTTGTCAGCCCCTTTTAGGTACTGGAGACCACGGTAAGGTGGAGCCTTTTCTTCTCAAGGCTGAACAACTCTGACTCTCAGCCTGTCTTCATAGGAGAGGTGCTCCAGCCCTCTGAGAGTGTTCATGGTCCTTCTCTGGACTCACAGCAACAGGTCCATTTTCATGCTGGGGGCCATCATAAAAATAAGTGGAATAAGTAAAGAGGGTTGCAAACTTCACCACCAGCCCCTGCACCCTCGCTTTCTGCTGCCATAGTGGGTAGATATCCTGCTTTTTATGTATCTTCCAAAGAGGTTGTGCCGAGACTGCAGATGCAGTGGTTGTGGAAAGATGCAGGCTGGTGGGGACCAGATTCCGTGCCACGTCCATGTGTCCGTCCGTGGCTGCCTCAGGGCGGTGGCTCGGAGCGCAGAGCTGGCCCCTCCCCTGTGCCGTAGGACCCGGGTTTTCCCCGGGGGGCTGTGCAGAGCCGCCTAGCCCCGGGCTTATTCCCAGCGTTTCCCGGGCCGTTCCCAGCCCGGAGGCTGCCGGGATGGCGAGGCGGGTTTGGTGTCCTTCGGCTGCCACCTCGCGGGGAAGCAGCGGCGCTTCGGCGGCGGCGCCCGGGCGGGGACACAGGGACAGGGGGCAGACCCGCAGCGAGCGGCCGGCCAGGGCAGGTGACAGACCTGGCGAGTACGAGCGCTGTTCCCCGGCATGAGGCCACAGCCCTGGCAGCACACCGTGGCTTGCTGCTGCTCGTTCCCCTTTTTCGGACCTGCTTCTTGGTCTGAGCTTCTCCGGGCACCACGTCCATACCCGAACAGCTCTGCTGGAAACCCTGCTCTTCCCTGCACCTCTGAGCCCGGGCTGGTACTGATGCCCTCTTCCCATGAGCACCATCACTCCCCTCTCCCTGTCTCCCTCATCCAGGCTTTCCTGTGCCTGGTCAGGACTGATTTCTTCTCTTTATCTCCCCTTTTCCCAGGACCTGATCTCATTATTTTCCTAACCTTTGTGCTTACACAATTTCTTCCGTTTCCCCATTCTCACCCTGGCTGAGCTTTCCTCCCCTTGTCCTCTTCCATGTCATGAGCCGAGCATTCCAATATTGCCATTTCAGCTGAAGATCTTCCCTGGTATCATTTCCTGTGCTGTAGCCCAGCATTGGTACAAGTGCAAGGTTCATCCTGTCACCTCAGTCCCCATTAACCCCTTCCTATATCTCTCATCATAGCAGCCTTTTCCTGTGCCTCTGCCCAGATGCCCTTACATATTTTTCACCTCCTCATGCAGCCCTCAACCCCCAGTGGGCACTGTAGGCTTTAGGAAGCCAACACAAGCCATGAGGCAGGGCCTGTGCAGGGCTGGCCCTCCAACCTCAGATACTGCTGCAGAAGCTGGGTGTGTTGCAAGCTTTCATGACAAAAATACTCATCTTTCCCTTTCCTGGGAAGATCTGAACACTCCACAGTGAATTCTTCCCACTCTGAGCAGTTTCCTTAGCCTGGCTCTCCCATAGTCAGCAGAGGAGGCTGCAGAGCAAGGAATGACTGAGACAGTTTTAATCTAGCCAGTTCAGGTAGCAACTAACAGCAGATGGTGTGCCAGGCCACCTGTTAATGCCAAGGTCCTAAAGTCACAGGAGAACATAGCACCCAAATTTAATGTGGGGCCACAATGTCATTGCTGGCAGCTGACTGCTGCTGTCCTTCTTAAAGAGCTGAGGGAAGTCCAGAAGTGACCAGACAAGTTAACAGAAGAAGAAATTCATCCCAAAGGGGTCAAGCTTTTTCTGGCTCATAATGACTCTGAAGCAGCTAAGGTAGGCCAGTATGATGCCATGCTGGCCACATGCTCCTGGCTGGCCCCCACCCAGCCCCCCCAGAGGACAGGGCTGAAGCTTAGACAAGACCCTTAGACTGACCCAGCAAACATCTTTCCTTGTGGTGTGTTCCTCAGGCTGGTTTTGAGGATGAGAGCAGCTCTTGGCTTTGCAATCTGGCTGTGGTTTGCTCTAAATGCAAGCAGCACCATGCTTTTCTCATCTTCCTCTGCCATCTAATCCAAGTCCCCGCATCCTTCTTGCTGTGTCTTTTCCTACACCATTCATGGGAGTAGGAGCAGTTGTTGAACCATCACACACACAAGCACTACAGCATTCCAACACCAAGCCTGGAACAGTAGCACACACCCCACGTCCTCTCTAGTGAAACCTTGGCTAGGCTGACTTGCAGCCCTCTGCACGTGAGGGCATGCAGCAACTCTTCTGCCCCATCCTACATGGAATGCAGGAGTGTTAGGCACTAGGTGAAATTACTGATGTCCCAAATTGAAGGGTCTCGCCACCCCTTCTGCATCTTCACTCAGAAGTATGTGGAAGTTCTCCCAGAAGCGTTAGGGGGATTGCCTGCAGCCTCTCTGTGCCAGGCTGTTGTTCTGGGCTGTTGCACACAGGCAGGTGTGGCCAGAGCAGTGAGGCCACCATGGCATGGTTGTTTTTCCCATTGTTCAATTTAAGGATGCAGCTAGGGTTACATTGTCTTGGGGAGAGGGGTGGGATGGGGGACGGGGGCTGCACCTGGTCCCCTTCAGCCATGCAAGAACTACAGCTCTCTAAATCTTGGCCAAGGCTACCTTGTGCCGTGGCACCAATGCAAATCACCCAGGCTGGACATGTGGCACCAATAAAGCCTTGGAAACACAGGATGCAGTGTCCCATGCACTTGTGTTGCAGCACAATTGGGCACCGTGGCAGGGCTCCAGCTCCTCTGCACCAGGTATCCAACTGTCTCACATTTGGAGAAAGGAAGAGCAGTGCAGTTGTTCTGCCCTTGACAGCTTTCAGTCTGCTCCTTCTTGATTTGCTTAATGGGATCAGACTCGGTCAGCATTTAGGGTCTGGGGTCCCTTAGGGGTTTAGCTGTGAAATTCTGCCAGATATTCATATTAGCTGATTAGCATCAGAAACCCAATTTCCTCTTCTTCAGAGCTGTTGCATGGTCACGGACTTGACAGTGCTGTCCAATTGCCCGGGCGGGGTGGGAGGATGAATAGCCCGGGATATTATAGCAAATTCCCAGAACAGAGGCTCAAGGTTACCGAAGCGGGAGACCTCAGGCACAGCCCGAAGCACCCGGTGCCAGCGGACATGGAGCAGGGATGGGCAGCCGGGGATGATTCGGGGGGGGCTTTCTGCCGGTCCCCAGCGGCGGGGGCGGCTCCGCGCGGCGGCCGCCAGAGGGCGCCGGAGACCGCGGGCTGGCCCGCGGCTGCTGCGGGACCGGGATGGTGAGGGGGTGTGGCATGGGGATGGCGAGGGGGTGTGACATGGAGATGGCGAGGGGATGTGACATGAGGATGGCGAGGGGGTGTGGCATGGGGATGGCGAGGGGGTGTGGCATGGGGATGGCGAGGGGGTGTGGCATGGAGATGGCGAGGGGGTGTGACATGGGGATGGCGAGGGGGTGTGGCATGGGGATGGCGAGGGGGTGTGGCATGGAGATGGCGAGGGGATGTGACATGGGGATGGCGAGGGGGTGTGGCATGGGGGCGATGGGACCGGGATGGCGAGGGGATGTGCAGGATGGCGAGGGGAGGTGACATGGGGGCTACGGGACCCGATGTGTAGCGGACGTGACATAGGGGTTGTGGAACCGCGACGCCGAGGGGATGTGTGGGGATGGCGAGGGAGCTACAGGGCAGGGGGTTTGCGAGGGGCCTGTGCTCTGGGGGCTGCAGGGGTGGAGTCTGTGGGGGGTCTGTGCGCTCTGGGGGCTACGGTGTGCGTGTGCACGCCTGGGGAGCTGTGCCCACGCGTGCCTGTCCGCATGTGCCGCGGGGTGGGCGCGCTGGGGAGGGCGGTGCGCGGGTGGCGGGTGCGCTCAGGTGTGCGGGTTCTGCAGCGCACCGTGGCCGCCGTGGGAGCTGGCACTGTCCCCCCGGCGTGGGGCTCACCCGTGGCCGTGGGGGTGGGCAGGGGCACGCACAGCCCGCAGCAGCAGCTGCTCCTGCACACACATGGAGAAGTCATCATGCAAACATGGGCTGGCATAGCCTGAGGTGTGCCTGGGAAGGGAGGGTGACAGTGATAGAATGAATTGAAAACAGATGTTATTTCCTGCAGAAAATCTTGCTCAAAGACAAGCATTTTACTTTCCAGCACTTTCACTCTTTTTCTTATTACACTCGAGCAGCTGTTGTCCCCCAAAACATTATTTTGTGATAGAATTATAAGCTTCCCACATTTTTACAATAATTGTGACAGTAAATGTAGCACCCATGGAGTGTTCTCTAGCTAGATGTGCTGTAAAACCCAGGGATTCCATGTGGCCCCCAGGGTTATCTGCAGAGGCCACACTGGATCCCAGTGCTCCCAGTCAGCCTAACACAGTGCCCAGCACCTGCTGGTGAGAACAGCTGCTGGTGTAGCCTGTGGTGTGGCACAGGAGATGATCAGTTCTGCACATGAAGAGGTTTCTGCAGCCATCTAACTGGGACACAGGGAACCACAAGAACATGTATCATTTTTCATCTCTGGAGATGGGAGTTTTGGCTTTTCAAATGCCCTCAAACTTAGGCACACAAGCTCAAGCAGAACAGAAGCTGGTGTGACCCTCTCCCAAGTCCTCCATCCCACCACATGTCTTTGTGTGTCCTCTCTTACACCTAGACATTGCAGAAGCTCATCTCTTCACCACACCACCACCACACCATGCCATGCCTCTGTCCCCAGTCCCCACCAAGCTCACAAACTCCGATCCATGCATTTAGATGCATTAAGGCAGCAGTACCCAGCCAAGGGCAAATGTCCCCTTGCCTCTGCTCTGCTGGGTGTGCAGTGCTTGCCACCACTGGTGCAAATGCCCTTGCTCTGGTTGCAAGGACACCCTAGAAAAGTGGCAAAGAGGAGAAATGGTTGTCACAAGTATGTTATGTACATGTCCATGTATGTTTTAAGACAAATAGTATTTAAGCCAGATAGTAAAAATGTGGTGGCTGAAATTTTTTGTGGCAATACACCCTGCCTGGTGTGCTGTACTCTTGTTTTTTTACTGGGCCAGAGGAGTCATGTTTTGTGCCAAAAAGGGATGCAAAAGCTCCCAAACAGTCTCCACACCATTCTTTGACTGTGCGAGATGCTTTTTCTGAAACATAGGTGAGGTAGGAGTAGTAGCTGAACTGAAATGTGTTCCTGAGTTTAGGGGAGGAAATAAAATGAGTAAAACAAACAGTGCTGTAGGATTTGTGTGACAAGCCACAAAAGTTGCACGTGGGCTAGCTGAAAAAAAGAAGCCATAGATGGAACATAAATTTTCCACACAAATGAGCACATAATTACTTAATAATAAAATAATAGAACTGGGGCACAAAAGCTACTCTAGTCAGCTACCTTAGGAAGAAATCAGACAAATGAAAGTGCAATGGAATTTGAGGGATACTGGAGATATCTCTCTTGGATTTGCTGCCTTTTAGTCACTAGCTTGAGTTTAATAGCGACTGTGCTGCTGAGCAAGCCTGTGGCACCTGTGCTCCACCCAGGAGAGCAGGGCTCTTCACCTCTGCAGGTTGTGAGGGAGCAGTTGTACTTCAGTCTCATGGAGCTCCCCTGAACAGGGCTTTTTTTAATTTTTTTTTTTTTTGCTCTCCTCTGCCGTCACAGCCTTTCTTGGTAGTAAGCATGATTTCTTTTTTCCACAGCAGGATCAGTTCTAACATAAAACCTCATCTCCATCTCCACACTCCAGCATCTTACAGGCACATATACGTATAAATGCACACATACATGTGTGTGCATGCATACATACATGAGCATTTGTGTGCACATACACAGGGTGAGCCTGCATTTACAGACCCACAGACATGTGCCCTGACCAGCTATAAAGAAAAGGCTGTCGAGGCTTGGGATTGCAGGGTGAATTTAAAACAGCATCACTGCCATTAAAGCCATCCAGTAGAGGGAACCCATAAATGAGAGGATGAATGAGAAGATGTCAGGAGTGTTAGCATTTAATACTCCCGGAGCGAGGCTGCATTATTTGTTGCTGCTGCAGCGCGCTCCTCCCTGCCCCCTCTGACAGGAGCCTGCGGATGCGCAGCACACACGTGCAACTTCACTTCCCAACCTTATGAAAAATCAACCTCCTTGGCATACCCTGCACCCTCACCCCATAGGTGTCGTGCCACAGGGCTTTAAGTGCCACAGCCAAGCCTTCCTCCACCCTGATTCAGAGACAATTCATTACGGTGCAGCCCTGGGAGGGAGGGAGGGGACGTGTCTGCTGGTTGGGCCCATGTTTTATTGATCGGACCACGGTGATGAATCAGCTCCTGTGGAGCTGGTGTCTGCCTGCAGACAGGTACTGGCCACTGTGCACAATTATAAGGAGTCCTGGCATCTCAGGGCCACCACTGGGAAGGCAGCAGAGCGGGAAGGTGTGGGGGTGGTGACCAGGGGCTGGATCTGCAAAGGGATGAACCATATCCTTGCACTGAAAGGCCAGCAGCTCCCAGCTGGAGGCACAGCAAGGGCTGGGATGTGGTCAGCAGCCAGGGTTGAGCCTTCCCACTTGCTTCAGGCCCTGTTCCTCCAGCGTGGGTGTTGTTTAGGGAGAGCCACATGCCATTGGAGTGTTGGGCTGAGGGAAGGAGGATGCGGATGAGCTGGCAGGCAGCAGCCTGTAGCTGGGCTGGAGGGAAGCTCACCAAGGTGGGAAGGAGGCTGTGCCCTGCAGCCCAAACCCAGCACTGCAGGAGCAGCCTGGGACTGAAGCACTGTGTTCCTGTGTCACACCCATCTCACTCAGCCTCGTGTAATCTTGTCTTCTTTTCTCTCCCTTCTCGCACCCTGCAGGACCCGGCACAGGGAGAGTAGACAACGGCTCCATGAGTTTGGCCGTCCCACTGTGGCTTCTGGCAGCATCCCTGCTCTGCCTACTCAGCAAATGTTAATACAAATCAGAATTAAAATAATAATATTAATAATAATTAAAAAAACAACACGACAACAACAACAACAACACACAAAACAAAATGCGTTATACAGGAGACAGAGCGAAGAGAGGGGAGAGAGAAAAAAGAGGGGGGGAGAGAGAGAGACGACTGTTTCTTTCACAACTTTTGTGTGTTCAGGAGCGAAGAGGGGGGAGAGGAAAAATTACAGCAAAGAAGACTCAGCAACATTTAATCCAAAACCTGAAAAGCCGGCTGTCAAGTCATCGACTGCCTAGGAGGCAACACGAAGCGAGGGAGAGAATGGGGCACCAGCAAGGATCGTGTCGCCAGAGGATGCTGCAATGTAAACAATCCAACAAAACCTGCAAAGCCAATCAAAAAGAAGATCCCTTTTCTTTTCTCTCCTCCTTCCTCTTTTCCATACTCCCTCACTTTGCTTCCTTCCTCCTCTTTCTTTCTTTTGCAGAAAGAGGTCTTTGCTTCGTTGTCTATAGCCATTTAACTTTTTGGATGCCCTGGGTCATTTTTGTGAGCTAATGCTCAACCAGTTCATACTTTTAAAAACAAATCTAAAAAAAAAAAAAAAAAAAAAGAGAAAAGAAAAAAAAAATAACAGCCACAAACCAGAGCAAGTCACCTGAAGCTCTCTGCACACTGGTGTCCTGTGAAGAACCCCTTCCTCTCTTCACTTCACCCTGTGCTCATGTGCACCCAGCCCTTGCTAAACACCTTATTTCCTTTCCTGTCCCCTCCTTCATGCAACATCACCCCCACAGGCCTAATCTAAAGCTGTGTCAACTCTACTGAAAGCCTACTTTTTTTTTTCTTTTAAAATCCTCTTCCTTCCCCCCCCTCAATTCAACCAGGTGTCTTTCTCTTTCTCCTGTGTATGCCTGTGTGCGTGCGTGCATGCATGTGTGGCTCTTGCTCCGTCTTCCCTCTTTCTCTCTTTCTCTTGCTCTCTCTAAGCATGCAAAATGAACAGCCCATGTGTACATATGCTCATCCTGTTGTAGATAATGTCCTGCCTTGTAAGTGTGAGACAAGATACAGAGAGATCACTTAGGCAGAGAAGAGGGGTGAGGAGAGAGGGGCAGCTGCAAAACAGGTTCATATTGTGTCCCCTCTCCTATGTCCTCACTGGCTTTTTGTCTTCTGGCCATCTTGCTTGCAAGAGTCAGTCTGCACCGTTGTCTAGGCTTTTTCTCCTCTCCTACTTCCAATCTGTTTGGCTCTCAGCCTCCAAGTACCAGTGTAGCAGCTCTTGCTATGCATGAGTGCTTGCACACATGCATGGGGGTGTGCACTCATGCGCAATTGTCCAAGCAAGCAGAAGAAACCAGGACTGGCCTACAACACTATGGACTGAAGAGTGCAGTCACCATTCCTCCTGGGGATGGGAGGCTGGGCCGGTGGGATGTGAGTGATGAGACCTTGGACATCACCAAGCAGCCATTCCTTTTAGATACAGTGTGCATAGGAACAATACCTCAACACGAAAACCACAATCTGGTCATTCCTAACCATTTTGGTAGACATGCAAAAATAGAGCCAATACCCTTTTTTGTTGCTTTGTTGTTTTTGTTTTTACTGTCCTCCCCAGTATAAAAGGAAATGTAGGCTGTGTAAGGGGGAGTGTGTGTGTGTGTGTGTGTGTGTGTGCTGTATACCACTGCTATTACAAAACACACCGCAAATTCCACATTTGAAAGAAATTGGGTCAGAAAATGTCCAGGACTTGTGAATGTAAGAAATAAAACAAATGTCAGGTCCAAAATCCTGGGCTTACAAAGAAGGAGCATAAAATGATGCAGCGAAGAAGTGGGCAGTACAATTTCCCCTGCTCTTCTCTTATCTCAAGGGTGCTGGTTTTGCTGAGAGTGCCCCACACTTCCCCTGTGGCAGAATCACATACAGAGGTGCCAACAAGAGAGGCTTTAGTGGTTCCAAGTGAGGAAGCGAAAAAAAGCTGTGAGAAACAGGACTGAGAAAATGGTGGGCAGTGGCTGGAATTTGCCACACCAGCACAATGTCTGCTGCAAGAGCCAGAGTGAGCAGGGGCTGCAGTGCCTGTGTGTGGGTGGGGGCAGTGGGGAGAAGATTCCTGTGTCCCCTGGCCTGTCACGAGCCATAGTATCCACCAGCAGCAAAGATGATAAAGCACAGGGTTTATCAGGTAGGCCTTTTTTGGAGAGAGGGATGTACAGGGGAGAGCTTGATTTAGCCCAGTGAAGTCGAGTGACCATCCCACCACAGCAGAGTGTTTTACAGGTGCTCAGCCACTCGGCTTTCAAGCAGCAGCCAGTTTGCTCCTCTGTCTTTGCCCTGGGCACCAGGGCAGTGGCAGCACGCTTGGCAGCTGTGCTCACATGAAGGCAAGGGGGAAACAGCTTGGCCTTGCAGTGTGCGGGAGGGGATGCCCCCAGGTGTCCCCTGACAGGAGGGAAAGTGGGAATTGCTGCCTGCGAGCCCGTCCCCACCTTTGCGTGGGCGGGACACAGTCCGGTGAGGCTGTGCCTTGCACTGCGGCACTGCCGGCGCTGCTGAGCTCAGCTCTTCCGAGAAGCAGCAGGCATGCAATTAAGCAGGCAGTCAAGGGCTCCTCCCAGGCAGCCAGAAGAGCAAGGAGATTTATTAAAGAGACACATGAGAGGCTGAAGTTTGGGCATTGCAAGAGCTACTGTGGAATTGGATGGTGGTAGTTTATGCTCCTCCAGACGCCAAAGCCATACCTGCAAGAGGGTGCAAGTCACAAGTGGGCAACTGGTGCTTGAAATCCACCCAAGGCATCCAGGGATGGCTCCCTTCCTCCAAAATTGTCAGTCATTGATGGGACTTGGGCATTTCTTTTGGAGACTGGTGTGTGTCAGCCCACGAAAAAATACGCCCTGCATCCTTCAGAGCATTCAGAGGTCCCAGTCCTCGTGCCTAACTTTCAGAAGGGCCGTCTAATTCAGAGTCTTAGTAACAAGTCCAGATTTTCTACTGCAGCAGGCCTCCTCTTTCCCCTGGTACAGCCGTGAGCTGATCCTGGTCCCAGAAGCCAGGTCTGGGAGCTGCACCCTTTCCTGCACACTGGCACGAGGGAAAACACACACTGCTCTTTCTTGGGGCTGTACCTATGCCTGGATTTATTGCCACAGGAATTATTTGTTGAAAAAGGTGGGCAGCCTGCAGTGTCTTGCTGTGACAGCCTGCTCCTAAGGGCTGAGTCAAGCCCACTTTAGGTTCTTTGATGTCAACCCGGTTGCTATGGTAGCACCTGTCCCATGTGCTCTCTGCATGTGTTTTTGTCACTGTGAGGTCACTCCTGGCCACTGGGGTCACACACATCAGACCCCTACGGTGTGGTGGTGGTCATTGAGTCCCAGCTCCTCATTATCTCACGTCTGTTTTGGTTCAAAGGAGTTTTGAGGGGATGGTTTTTTTAGATGTCAAGGCATATGGTTAAAAGGGAGATATGTCACTAAAAGCAGGGAATCAATTTTTTTAAATCATCTGCCCATTAGTGGGGGAAATGGCCTCAGCCCCAGTGCTGGGATCTGGTTTCTTCTGCAGGCCCTGGGCAGATCTTTGCCTCTGTTGTGTGGCTGTAAAACAGGGTGAAAGCCAGTTAATTGCAGACCTCTCTGAGAAAAGCCACCAACACCAAGTATGCCTGTTGTCTGCAGAAGTGCTGGGAACCATACTCCTGGCAATGTCTGTTCCTAGGGAAATTGTGGGTAAAATTATGGGTAGGTTGGAGCTTGATTTTCTCCAAGAATCTAATCCTGTGAGCTGCAGTGTACCTCACAGGGTGCCGTAAAAATCCTCCTGTTTCTCCTGAACTCAAGCTGAATGCTTTTTCCCATTCTTTCTTCCCTCCATCCTCTGATGGAGATGTTGCAATGGCTTTTCTTGTGTCTCAGGCCCTTCTCCCTGAAACTCTTTCTCCTAATCATCTCTTTTCCCTGTTTGCATTGCTATCTTTCCCATCACCTCCCAAAAAGCTGTGTTCTTGCTTCCTGCTGCCTCTCAGCTGGTTGGGGACCAGGGAAGGTGGGTGTTTGAAATGGGACACCAGTTCCTTGAGCTTGTCAGTGTAATTGTGTTTGATTGATGGAGATTTAACATTTAGTGTCATAAAAAGATATGAACAAAATGGAAAAAAAAATTGTATTTCTTCTACTGGTTTGTAAATATTACAAGAGTTACATGAGATGTCTGGTAATGTCAAAGCAGAGGAACAAAAACTTAGATTTCATATATGGCCCCATAATTGCTAGCAGATTTCTAACCCTTTTCGGATGACTGAGAGGAGGGGTGAAGGCAAGTCTTTCTGAAAGGACCTGGGCAGGGGAAATGCAGCCACCCCGAGCCACATGAACTCCATGCATGATTGTAGCATGTTGGTTGGAGCGTGTGCCTGGTCAGATGGAAAACGAAGCAAACACCTGTCTCTGAACGGCTGGGAAGGGCGCTGTGGGATGCTCCGGCCGGCCGACACCTGTATCCTGGCAGTCGTGTTCATTTCTGTTTGTTTGCAGCCCCACACTCGTGGCTCAGTGATGCACCCTCTCCTCCTCCTCCTCCCCCGTACCCGCTTTCTTCACCGGTGAAGTTGTGTCGCCCCATGCTAACCCCGAGTGCATGTGAACGTGCCATTCATGGAGATCTCATTGGTGACATGCATTGTGTCAAGAGTTAGTCTTTGTCTGCACATCTTTCTCACACCACTGACTGTTCACCACTTGGGCAGATCGCTCGTGCACTGCTGCTTGACCCACTTTTGGTCAAAGAACATCCAAGCCCCACCAGCTCTTCTTAGTTCCAGGTGCATCCAGACCATGCCCCCAGCCACCTGTCTGAGCAACCCCGTTCTGAATGTCCAAGCCCACAGCATGGACAAAGCCACCATCAAAAGCCATGTGGTCTCCAGGCTGAGTAGAAGCTACACATCTGGAAGGAATCTGGGGGAGCAGCAGGAAGTCCTGATGAAACAAGAGGATCTGGGAAGTTGGAGGAGTTATGCTAGAATCCTTCACAGACCCACCAGCAGATGATATTTCAGCTCAGTTTTTGTGTAGTGTTTCATCACTTCGCCCTTCCCTGGTGAGGGAATCTATGGGCACAGGGAAACACCTCTTCTCCTCCTCCCAACCCCTCACACCTCTGCTTCCTCTCCTCCAAGCAGACTGACCTGCAGCCCAAATCATCATGGTGCTTGATGTGATGTAGCAACTGACATGGGGGATGGCTGACCAAGACAGTATGACAGAGGAGGTGCTAGGGGGGTGAGCAGTTCTCTCTCTTTCTCTCTCTCTTTCTCTCCTGATGGTGCACAATCTTACTGCTTCTCTGACTCAAGGACACAAAACTTCTTGAGTTTGGGATGCTGGGAGCAAACTGTCTTATGGGAAGAGCAAAACTTGAGGCAGGGAAGTGATGGAGAAGCTGGATGGTAATTTCCAAGCTGTGATGCCAGTGGAAAAGGGTAGGGATGAGTGCTGTCCATCATCCATGCACAGAACTCTCAGGTTCACCAGCGAGGAGACCATGGCCTCTCAACGCTAATCTTAGAGTGGCTTCATTTCCAGTGGGATGCCCAGAAGATGATTTTTTTTAATTGCATGACTGCTGACTAAGAGCTGTGTCACACCACTAAAACCTCTTTCACTTTTCCTTCCTGTAACTTGCTAGAACAGCGATCGGGCAGCTCCCACAGCCCCCAGAATTTTGCCTAATGGTTGGCTTCCATTGGGGCAACATATGGTGCTTGCTTGTTGGTTCACTCGCTGTAAGGGGGAGCAGAACTCATCCTGATGAGAGTACGTCAGTATGGTCCTCTGAACCTCTGTGGGTCGGGGTGATAGAGTGAGGCAAGGAGATCTCCAAGGCAGGCCTTGGGCAGGAGGAGCAGCTCTCCTAATTAGCCCAGGCTGGTGGGAAGCAAAGTCCTTCACTTGCTGCAGGCTTGGGTTAGCTGGCGCCACAGCAACTCGGATGGCCCTGCAAGCCTTGTAGGAGTGGAGAAGGAGGGGGCAGTGACAGGGGGACATGACTGCAGCACAGGTGATGGGGGCTGCATGAGCAGCAGGGCTCCTTGGGCAGCGCAGCTGGGGAAGGGGCAGAGGTTGCATCCCAGGTGGGCCCTTCTTTCCCTGCCTGTCCTCATGGTGCATCAGGAGCTCCCTCCTGACCTCCTGGGACATGCTCACCATGCAGCAAAATGGGCCTCAGTGAGTAAAGCAGTGTGGCACCACGTGTGGTGGCTCCAGCCATGTCCTGAGGAAAGGCGTGTGGATGTTTCTGTCCGTAACAGAGGGGTCATGGGTGGAGACGAGGAGCAAGGCCTTCCTAGGAGCCAGCCAGTGGGGAGAGCACATCCCAGGCGGGGCTGTCCTTCTCCAGAATTGTGACATTTGCTCCCCGTTTGGGCACACACAGGCTCACACGCACACGCCCGCCAGCTCCACGGCGCACATGCTACGGGAGTGCTCCTGGGCACTCTCCTTCCCCACACGCTCCACCACGCACAGCCAGGCAGGGCTCAGCCTCCTTCCTGCTGCTGGCCGTGGCTCTGCCTGTGACACACAGCTACCTTGTGACCTCCTGAGGAGCCAGGAGAAGGCCTGGGCACGCCTGTGCCTGTGCCTGTGCCTGTGCCTGCGGGAGCACACGTGTGCACCAGGAAAGGGAGGAGGGGGCACAGAGCAGGAACTTGCCTCCACAGTGCCACCTCCCAAAATCATTCAACCTTCCCAGCTGGAGCCAAGATTCATCCTCTAGACCTTGAGAATGAAGTCCAGTCCCTTCTTCTTGCTACACGGTGGGGTGGTTAGAACTCTCCTCATTAACAGTGTTATATACATATAAATATATATATATATCTATATCTTTATATATATTTTTCCCCAGCACTGTAGACATGAGCTGAACTTCTCTTTAATGAAACGAGAAAATGGCCATTTTATTTTTTCCATTGTTTTGGTTTTGAAACTAGCTCTGTGAAAGAAAATTTTAAAAGCGCAAGTGTGTGTGTAAAGGAACCAATCAAAAAAATTAAACCCAAAAAACAAATGAACAAAACCCAGTGATGAAATAAAAAAAAGAAGCTTTTTATTTTTTCTTTTCTCAATGTATTTAACTTCTGTTATCTCGTTTCTGTTTCTTTACATGTATGAATGCTCTGCTCTTCTGTGATCTTAAAAAAAATATACAAAAAAATACAAAAATTAAATAAACATGAAAAGGAGGTAATGTTTCTTCATTTCCCCTCCCTTCCTTGCATACTCTGGCTTGTCTCCTCTCTGATCATGTCTAGTGCTGACTTTCCAGCCCGCAGGGAGAATGTGGGCCAAGATACCCCTTCCCTCACCTTCCTTGGAGGGTCAAGGTGCAAGTGAGGCATGGGCCAGTGGCTTGGGACTGAGGGTGTTGTATCACCCCGAGCAGTCTGACCTCTTCAGTGCAGTGCCTGAGGATGAAGAAAGCAGGCTGCCTGGAAATAGATGTGACATGGGGCTGCCAGGAGGAGATGCCATAGACAAAACTGCAGTGCACACCCTGAAGTCAGCACTTGCCTTCAGCTTCTTGTTTGGTTTGGGTTTTTTAATTAGTTAAATTGCATGATTTTATGTGTGTGCACAGATAGAGGTTGGGATCAAGGCTGCAGTCCCAGGAGGGGAAGAACAAGGAAGCTGTTGGAAGGAATGAGCTGAGGCTGAGCTGCTTAGGCAAGCACAGGACAGGAGCACCAAAAGACAAAGCATGATGGTGGAAATGGTAGAGAGAGAGAGAAGGGGGATGGTGGGGAAGGAGGCAGGAAATGCTGGCCAGAAAACAGCAGGATGCAGCACTGGAGAGGCTGGGTTTTATGACAAGGAGGGAGTGGAGAAGCAGGGGAATGGAGAGGGCATGGGGCTTGGAATAAGCTGCCAGGATAAGGGGAGGAGGGGCAGGAGTCTCGTGCCATGGTCACAAGCGGACATGAAAGGAATAGGTAAGAAGGAGCTGGAGGAAGAGGGCAGCAGAGTAGCCTGGGCAAGTTTACAAGCAAACACAGCCAAAGGGGTGAAAAAACCAAGAAGCAGAAAAAACCTGGTCAAAGGAGAAAGCAGCACCTGGGCAACTTAAATGTGAGGGTTGGACAACCCAGGACATCTACAGCCAAATTACTGTAATGGGGAATGTGTCATGTAAATGCCACCCAACTGTCACAGCCTGGCATCACTGTCCTTTTCCCAGTGGGAGAATCTCTATTTCCTGGTAGCCCCCAAGGACACACCTAACTGTGCCACTGCACAGGGCAGCATGTGCCTGCACCCAACACCAGGGCAGCAGCACGAGGCTGCACATGGCCAGGCTCAGCCTGGGCTGCAGGAGAGAGCCTGGCTGCAGCTCTGAAGGAGAGGTGGTCTCATCCTCGCTCACTGCTGGATCGTGAAAAACCAGGGCTTCCTATTTCTGGGTCTGCTCTGCCCACACCTATGTGCTGCCTTCACTGCCTCTGTGTCATCTTCCACTGTCTCTCCTGCTGCCTATTTACAGTCCACTGGGGCAGAGACTTGAGACCTGCATACAAAGCAGGGGTATATTCTGTGAAAAGTTATAGCTAATTTTGTTTCTGGAAAATAACACTTAGAACAGTGTAAGCCTTGTTTCCAGTAGAGTACAGACTTTTCTTAAATGGTGTGAAATTAAATAAAACCAGAGCTGTCAGAAGCTCAGCACAAACAGTGGGCTAAGCAGAGGTACATCCCTGAGCACGAGGTGCAAGCAGGATGGGTGAACATGAACGTGAGTAGCATTTACATCACCTTTGCTATTTGAGACTGAAGAGAGCAATGGGTTATGAACCCTCCACCATCACCATCGTTCCCTTCCATGGTGCTGGGAGAGCCAGGAAATGCAGCGTGGAGGATCCCAGTAGAGCTGGAGGGGAGAGTGCCAGGGCAGGGGGTACCTCTGTGCTCTGTGGATATTAAGGTCAGTACTGAGCTTTACTGGCTGGTCACTGAGGTGGAAACAGGCCAGGTTTGTGGTGCTGTACATGAATGACAACAGCACTACCAGGTCTTCACCTCCGTGTGTGTGCCCTGAACACACCTGGAAAAGCTGTCTTTGCCTTTTCACCTCCAGCACCCTAAAGCTGAGGCTAAAAAGACAAGATAAACCCTGGCAAGAACAACTCCTCTTTTCATTAACATTTTAAATGGTTATTTTTAATGGTACATTTAACTAACACTAAGTTATCCATGGGAAGAGAATTTGGCTGTTAACACTGGCATCTGCTTAACAAACAAGCTTTGCATTTGGTGAGGCGTGAGCATAACACCAATAGTACTCCTTGCTAACAGCAGACTCATTAACATTAATTCCTGCTTTTACCACCATGAAGAGCTTTTTGTATCTGTAAGAACAATTATTAGATGTACCCTGTTATTCCTGCAAAATGTACACAGGAAATTATAAGCAATGATGCACACCTACCAGTAAATGAGGATCTGAATTCTTAGCACTTACCATAACTCAAAATTTCCAGAAGAGTAGGAAAAATGATGAGATGTTCTGGGGACTGTGCTCTTCATCTTTCCTCATGGAGGAACTTGAACTATGCTCAAGCACTGCTAAATTGCACTTGGAAATTAGTTAAGGGTTTTGGTACTCAAAGGCTATGGGAAAATGTGTGTCCATAAAAATATCTTGCAATTCAGCCAAGACTGGCATTGTCAGAATGGGCAAAGAGCCGGATTTATAAACTGCTATGGATAAACCACCAGAACTTAAGGTGCACCCTCACCAGTGCTGAGTACAGGGGGACAGTCACTGCCCTGGTCCTGCTGGCCACACTTTTGCTGACACAGGCCAGGATGTCATTGGCCTTATGGGGGAACAAGCTGGCTCATGTTCAGCCACTGTAAACCAGCACACCCAGGTCCTTCTCTGCTGGACAGCTTTCCAGCCACTCTTCCCCCAGGCCAGTTTTGCTGCATGGGGTTGTTGTGACTCAAGGGCAGGACTCAGAACTTTGCCTCACTGAATCTCATGCTGTTGGTCTCAGCCCATCAATCCAGCCTGACCAGAATCCCTCTGCAGAGCTTCCTCCTCTCCAGCAGACCAGCACTGCCCCACTTAGTGTCATCTGCAAACTGACCGAGAGCAAGCTGAGCTTTCATCCAAGAGCTGGAAATTGCATTGATTTCCAGAGGAATATCTGTACCTAACACCTTTTTATTGGTCTGTTGTCTGTGTTATGAACTCTGTCCACACATGACAGGTGTGGTATCTGTAGAAACTTGAGAACACGTTGGAGACTATGAGGTTTACACAATGCTTTTTGATGTTTAATACTTTCAGAGTATATGGTTTGTAGGACATTTACTGCTTCCTCTTCAAAAGTGTCACCTTCCCAGTTCAGCTTAAAAATGGTGCATTGACCAGGAAACTAGAGGAATGAATGTTTGAGCCATTATCACAAAGAGGAAGGCTAATTGAAATGCTTAATAGAGTTGTCACACATTCCAATAACCTTGATGATAAATCTGATTTTAGGTCTTTTAAAAGATTACAAATTATTACAAAATGCTGACCAGGAATAATGTTACTCTGCCAGTAGAAAGCTAATCCAAAATTTTATACAGGGCTGGAGGGCAGCAAGACTTGGTTTGGAAATCACACCTCAGCATTGATCTGCTGCTGCCCCATTTTGTATCCAGATGTTTTTAGGTCTGTGCCCAGGATTCTAGGGTTGCAGTCACCTGATATCTGAGTTGACAGGATGCAGTACTTGCAGTGGGAGAGTTTGTGGAAGTCACTGGTAGAAGTGGATAATCTCACCTTCTTCTGCCAGCTCAGCGCGTGAATCTGAATTTTCCAGCTCTTGGAGCCCAGCCTCCCAGGCTGTTTCCTTAGCTTGCAACCCATTTTGCAACACAGTCCTCCCAGATGGAGAAATCACTCGTGGATCCGAGTCTCTTGAGGATGCCACACAGACAGAGGGTCAGTGAGTATGCACAAGGCACTTGACATAAGCGTAGGAATCCAGCAAAGCTTCAGTCCCTCACAGTGCACTTGGCTCCCAGTCCTGGCCCTGTATTCCTGTAGGGAATATATTGTTCTCTGGCTGTGGCTTCAGATGGCACAAGTTGTGGGAAACAGGCACTGAGCAGTCATCTAGAGCACACGTGAGCCTCTGGCAAGCTTGAGCTAAGACTGCGCATCCTCTTTGCAATGTGGTTTGGGAAGCCTGCTCAAATGAAGGCTGCCTTGCCTGCCTGTGGGTCCATCACCCGTTGCAGAGTGGCCTGAGAAGTTCCAGCCATGTAAAACCTCTCCCAGTCTCACTGGCTGCTGACTTGACCAGTTTGCATAAAGAGCCAAGACAAGCCCCTTCCCAGCACCTGTGCTTGTGTGTTGGTCATCTGTCTAGTGAAGGGAGGGATGGGCTCTCCACATCTTTCCATGCATGATACTTTACTCAGCCTGAAATTCCTCCCACCACAGAGCCTCGCACACCTTCTGCACAGCCTCCTGCCTCTGATCAAAGCTCTTCCCCATGGCACAGCATGAAGATGTGCAGAGGTTCATTGCTGGAGGCAGCTGTTGGTGACAGCCCCTGCTGTACCTCTCACTATGTGGCAGAGCAGGAGCGCTGCTGCCGTTCCCACCCACAGCACGCAGTGGGAATGAGCACAGAGCTCTTGAACAGTCTGCTCTTGCTGCTGGTGGTGCTGGGCTCTTCTGCAAGGATTTTCTGGGGCAGCTGTTGGCACAGCAGAGCTGCTGACAGGCATCAGGGCGAGCCTCCCACACTGCAGGATGGGGCTGCAGCTGCCACAGCCCTGGTGCCCAGCACAAGGCGCGGTGTGAGCTCTCTGAGGGGGCAGATCGGGCACCAGAGCCCAGCCAGGCCTGTCACTGACAAGTGATCTGGCACTGAGCGGGCTCTGCAAGCATGGTCTGGGGCTGCTCTCTGCCTGAGGATGATAGAGTGGGGCATCCCCCTGGGGAGATGCACATCTTGGAGTGCTCAAAGACCAGAGGGCTGCGCAAAAGATGTGAGGATTTGTGCTGCTGGCTGCAGAGACGGATCCCCAGAGCGGGCTGAGGTGAGCACTCTCTGTGAGCCCACAGCTGGGAGCCGGCTCCTGACTCCAAGCAAACCTCAATCAGCTTGAGGGCAAAGACCTCAAGAAGCTCAGAGGACATTTTCAATGCTGTCCAAACTCTTCCTCTTGTACTTGTTACTCCAATTACTAATTGAAATGGAAATATAGGAAGATATCAAACATCTCTTGCAAGGGGCTGTAACACTTGCAGATAAAAGTTTGCAAGTGCTCTAAAGCACCTCCCTAGCCCCTGCCCCAGGCAACTACCCCAGGCAGCAATATGTCCTTGGGAACAGGAGGGATGGGGCATCCAGAGGCAGCTAGACCAGACTAACAGCATCTGATTGCCACTGAGTGATAGCCGAGTTAACAAACTGAGAGCTATTAAGGAGAATGACTGAAGAAAAGGGGGAAAAAAGGCACTGGAGGCACTTTGTGCCTCTAATGATGGCTTTGATGTGGCAAATGAGGGAAAATTAGCACAGACAGACAAATGGAAACTCATTTCAAGAGGCACCAAATGAGACAAAATCGCAAAGAGAAGCTCAGAAGATTGATTTCATAGCAATGAAACTTTATCTCCCAAGGAGTCCCGTGTTCTCACCCACTCCCTTGCTCACTGTCTGTTCTCTGGGAGCTCTCTCTTCATACCCTTTTAGTGGTCCCCCTTGCTCTCATATAAATACTAGAGCTGCAAAAACAGTTATTCAGAACAGGAGTGTGAATTTGCTTTGATGCCATCTTCCTTCCCACCTTTTTAAATTTGTGTCTGCAGCAGTTTTTTACTGCATTGAAGGTGAACAGGAGCAGGAGCTCATCACTACCCTGGTAGCCAAAATCTGTTGTGTTCAGCTTTGCACAGCAGCCTGAGAAACTGGGATGGTCTGATCACAGCTAAGGTCAGGGAGGTTTGGCTTGGGACACAAGGAGAATGGCTGTGTGAGGTGGTTTTTGCTTGTATACCAGAGGGAACAGGCCTCTTCCTCAGCCAGTTGAACAATTTAAATAAATGAATTGCTGAACTCTGTTCATCTCCAAAGCATTGGCAATGCCATTGCATTCTTTTGCTTGATGTCTGTGACATGTGGTTATTTGGTGGTCTTTTATCCTCTTTCCTTAAGAGACAAAAGCTTGTCAAGGATGGGAAGAGGTGCATGTCATGAGGAGGGAGCCCATCCACTGCCCCGTGCCTCCTTCTGCATCTGGTACCAACTCCAGGGTCACCTGTGAACAAGGAACAAGGCTTGACAGCCAGGCCAGGGTGTTGTCTTCAGTCAAAGCAACGCAGCAATTTAGGGAGTGGGAAGTCTACAGCCTGGGACTCTCACTGTGGCAGCAGTTTCTGTCCAGTGCTTACAAACAGTAGGGATTCATGCCAGGGGTAGACTCATATCTGCCTAAAGTCCTTATTGACACCTTCTGAGCTAACTGTGCCAGATTTGACTCATTGCCCTGGATTAAGCCTCACTTTCAAAGTTTGGCACCAGCTTGGAGAGAGAGGTTACTCAATGGGGAATCAGGCACAAATGTTTGGGGGTTTTTTGCCTTATATGCACATTACCAATGTCTGTGGATCACTCTAAGAGGAAGAGCACAGGGACACTGTTTGTGCTCACCATCATCTCTGTCATGTGAAAAGGTCTCTGTCATTACTGTGCAATTTTGATTCTCAGCACAGACACCTTCTTTAGGACCATGCACCCATATGGTGAAAATCAGCACTGATGTACCAACACCAGTGAGTCTCCTGGGCTGGAGACAGGTGAGCTCCTCTCCCATGGCAGAGTTATTAGCCACAGAACCCACCAAACAGAAGGGATTCACCCGTGTCACATAATGATGGGCCTCTGTGTTTGATACGTGCCACAGATGCAAAGGACTGGAGTGACATCTATGCTGGAAACTTGAAGTCCCTCTGTTCTAAAATGGCAATCTTACCTCAGAAACTTAATTTGCAGGGCAGCCCTAAACAGCTGAGCTACCCTTTGTAGGGCAGCCCTTGAGAAAGGCTGTCTGGGCTGTCACTGATCTGTGCACACCCTGTGTTTGCAGTGGGACCCTGGTGCTGGGCTCACTGGTCCCTCTGATGCTGGTTGCGCATCCACATCCCTCCAATGCCAGCAAATCACCATGGGCAAACCCATCAGAGGCGTGGGCAGTGGCTGAGTCTCACCCAGTGACTGGCAGGTACCAGGCTGCTCTAGTAACTCCCTTTTAATGAGTAAATTACCTAAATCGAAACCAGCCTCCAGATACTTCGTGAATAAAGACTAAAGAAGTGTTTGACAGGTGCTCAGCTCCCTTCTTCTCTGCTCTTGTCCTCTTGCTTCTCTGTTTTCCGAATCTCCTTTCCACCTTTATTGGCATGATGTGTGGCTACTTTCCTTGCTGGGTTAGTGTTTGTCTCTCCCCTTTCTGTTTTTCATGCATGAGTTTGTCGAGCAAGCACAAGCCATTTGGCCCACATTGATTATTTATGAAGGTGGGAACCTTTTATCTCGGCTGCTTAGTAACTTAACTCTGGTGTAGAGAGAGGCTGCCTGCAAGCAGCTGCACGTCTTGCAGGAGCTGGGAGACAGGGAAGGAGGCTGAGGCGTTTCAGCATCTGAGAGGAAGGGTGTGGATAAGGGAGACAAATAGGGCTGAACCCACTCTGAAGGGTGATTTATCTATAATGCCGCCAGAAAGTAGGGTTAAAATGACACCTTTGGGATTTGATAGTGCTTTGCATTCACCTTGCAGAGTTCCTAAGAAAATATCAGTAAAAAATGAGGCCCATTATTATAAATTCCAAAAGGAAGGGATGAAATGTTCAGGAATGAGAGTGAAGAGAACATGGCACCTCTGCTTTTGTACCTGCAGATACCTCACTGTTGCCTGGGTGCTAGCTGTACAGTCTGACTTCTGTGAGTGAGGGCAAAGCCAAAAAGAACAAAAGATTTCCAGTTCAAGCCAGGCTTAGTGGGAGAGGTGTTGCAACCCTCTGGTGAGACTGCATACAGTGATTTCTGCAAAACCAGGCAAGTCACGCACTCGTAATGGGTCACTGGGACGTGGTCAGGTGGAAACAGAAAATGTGTTTGCCTCCTCAGTTCCCCCCCTTTCCTAGCCCAGATTTTTGTGTTTTCTCTCTTCTCGTTGCCTATCTGCTCACAGTGCACTCCATTAGTCTGGAAGATGGGGAAGAAATACATCTGGCCAAATGTTCACAAAGACATTTGCAGAGGGTCACCCATATGAAATGCACTGTTGGGAAGATCCATTCTCAGGATCCAACATACAAATACAAGGCTGGCAGCCTGGAAAGGTGTTGTCCCTTTCCTGTATGCATAAGTATGCAGGAAGGCAAATTCATTGTGTGTTGGAAACTGCTCTAGAGCAAAACAAATAGATCAACACCAAAGGACAGGAGCTGAACTGTTTTATGAATGGAGCTGTTATTAGAGTGCACTGCAAACAGGATAATGGAATATCAGCTGAAATTTCATTTTACTGTTGCTACTAAATCAAAATCCTGCACAGAGTTTAATATAGTTCTCCTAAAAATTTCCTGTCACTTCTGCTCTTCCCTTCATCCAGCAACAGCTGAACATGTCAGATTCCAATCTGTCCCATGGCTTAAGAGAAAAAAAGTTGTACGGAAAAAATATTTCATGGGAACATAAATGCTGCTCCAGTATCAGTGCCTTTCAGAGAGAGCATGTTACAGGAGCTGCCTTTGAGGTGACCAGCCAGAACAGAGTATGGGTAATGTGAGGAAAGGAGGAGGACACCCTGCCCCCTTCTTCAGCTGCCTGTTGTCAGGATGTTCCAGGATATTCTCTGGTGGGATAAAAATGGGACAAGGGCAGGGCATATCTGGGAGGCATCCGCAGTCAGCCAAGTGAGTGCACACAGGCACCATGGGTCCTGAGCCTCATTCAGCAAAGCACAGGTCCCAAGGATCCCTGCCATCCTTCATGGCTCTCTCCACCACAAGCAGGGCAGGAGGCATAGCTGTGGAGGGAGGCTGATGTCTCTGTGGCAGGGACACAGTGAGCTCCCAGACCCAGCTGTGAGAGGAGGAGGCTCAGCTCTTGGGGTCCCTCTCAGCTGAGCCAATACCCGAGTGCAGGCACCAGGAGCGGGTTCTGCTTCTCCCCCAGCCGCTGAGCGAGGCTTTCTGAGGCTGCCTGAACAAAAGGCAAATCGAATTTTCCCCTCCAGCAGTCTCAGCGGCAGCAGAAAGCAGGGCTGAGCTGATCTGAGCAGTGCACCGATGCTTTGCTGTGGCTGCCATGGAGCCTGCAGGGCTCTCTGGCTGCCCCATCCCCAAAACCTGCTGCTGCCCCTGACTCCCCTGTTCCCCAGCAGGGAGCAAGGCGTGCATTCCCAGCCACTGATTCAGCAGTGCTTTGCCTTCCCTCTGTCAAGGCCACCTAAAATCCTCATTTTCCTTTCCTATTAGACCAGCTAGTGTGTCACCAGGTGGCAAAGGCTGCCCAATGCAGGTGTCTGTGTCACTGTAGTGCCAGTGGAATGGCAGTGGCATTCAAACCTGGATATTAACAGAAGCCTAAGGGGTGACTGGTTGTGCCTGTGGGCAGTGCCAAGGCTCTGGGCACAGCTCAGCTGCACAGAGCAGCTACTGATGAGCAGCTGGGTGAGCTAAAAAGGTGTTTCTACTTTAAAATTTGATCTTACAAGCTGTCTGGGGATGAACATAAAGAAAGTCCTACCCTACATGTGCAGAGTTTTCTGTGACAAGTGTATTCGGAGCCGCAGGGACAGGATGCGCTATTTAGGGAAAGGCAGAGGCAGGCAGCGCATCATGCGGGAACGTGCTATCCCCAGGCATTCCACTCAGCGGAGCGCTCACCTACAGACACGCCCCCTGAGAAACCTCTTCCCTGGTGGGTGTTTGCTTACACAGGCATTCCCCAGAGATCGTCCCTGGAGACAGTTTTAGCCTGAGAGGAGAGCTGTCTTCATGGCATGTATTTTTAACAAGGCTTAAAGGTATGTGTTATTCCCATCCCCTTCCCTGCAGAATAAATACTTCGGGGCAGAGCAGTTACTGATCTGATCTCCCCGAAATCCTGAGAGATTAGCTCAGTTGTGTGTTCTGTCACAGCCTCTTCACAGAGTCCTGCTGCCCAACCAGGAGGAAGGTGCCACGAAATGTCTGGAGGGTCTAAGCCTTCACAGCCCTCTGTTGTCATAATTATCCTTCCTACGGTGCTCCAGGGGTCGTGCAGATAACACTGATAAGAGCACTGACAGCTCCCGGGTGCAGGGTGATAGGAATGCTGTGATGCCGAGGCTGGCAGACTTCTGAGATCTGGGGACATCACCAGGGACCTGAGACAGTCCTTAGGTCCTGGCAATACTAACACCAAACCTGAACAGCTAGAGCTGGCCACTGGGCATCCAAATGATGCTGGAGCATCTTATTTACTTGTGATGGCCACCAACAGCCAAGTGCCTGTGTGAGCAAAGGCCTAACATATACAGGGTCTTGAATAGTTAATGAATTGGGATGTGGAAGATTGGGCAAAACTGTTAAAATTTCCCTTTATGAACAGAGAAGAAAACCCACATCTCCTTGTGTAAACATGCCTCGGTGGAGAATTGAACCTGTGCTTGTGAACTCCCCCCTTGCTTCAGATCAAAATGCTGGTTTGATGATGCCTCTGTGACACCAGGATTTGTATTTTAAATGGAAATTTCTTGTCATGTGATGACAAGCACAGCAGAGACAGAAAAGGGTTCCCTGGTTCTGGGCTCTGTGATTCCCAAGCTCCACAAATAGGCAGTAAATTATTACAGTCAGTCACATTGAAGTGTGACCTTAATAGCCCTAAATGCTTCCAGTGTGTATAACAATGTGATAGGATCATCATGTGGGTTTTGCTGGTGCAGTGCCACAGGGAAGGAAATGAAGTCAGCTACAGTTGTCTGAAGAGTGCAAACCTTGTCAGACTCACAGATGGTAACTACAGAGTGATGAGGGGAAGCCTGAATCTTTCTTCTGTCTGTGCTTAGCACCTCTGTGAAATCACCTGAGAGGTTGCATGAGAGATTGTTTGCTGTGGGGCTGATAGAAAGTGCACTGACTAAGAGCAAAGACGTGACCGTGATCTTTGTAGATGCCCACAGCCTCAGTCCAGGAGATTCTTCAGAAAAGTTTAGAAGAGCCATGAATTGTGCTCTTTCTTACAGGAAGTGCACTTTGCCTCAGAAAGTTCTTTCTTTTCTTACCTCAGCAGTGTGTTTTCTGACTGCCTCAGCTAAGCCAAGCAGCCCTTCATTTCTTTAGGAAGTGCCTATCTGCTGAGTACCCAAGATGCGCCAGGCTGCAACCCATGGACGGCAAAACCTCATAGTTCCACAGTTTTTGGTACTTGATCCTTGATTTTTGTCTTTTCTACAGAGAAAGTTGATAGACTATGGACCTGGCATGTTTAAATCTCTGATCTGGCCTGGTTACAACTGGGATCATTCACATCTCTATCCTGCATGGAGGGACTGCTGCAAAAAATCAGAGGTAGCCAAGTCTCACCCTGAGACACTCTCAGTGTCTGCTCATGCCCTGCTGCTGCTTTACAAATGTCTCTCTTCTCTCTTGGAAAGAAATAAGTAACCAGACAACCCAGCAGCTCAGATGTGAGGGCGTGAGCTCTTGATCAGGAGCCGTGTGTGGCAGTGGAGGAAAAACGTGGAGCTCATTCATGGAGATGCTGCGTGGAGCTGCCCTGGAAGAGCCTGTGGGCGTTTGCTGAATGCTTTGTAATTAAGCTGATTCTGGGCATGCTGATTATAATTTCAGGGAGATGTGGAAGATCCTGCAAATACTTGCATAAACATCTGATTCCCAGGACACACTCAAGCAGGCGTCTGTATGGGTGTACGGGAGGGAAGGGGAAGCAGCCTGACTAGTGAATGTTTTGAGAGCAAGAATAAATAGGTGCTGTTGCATCTGTGACATTGTTTTGGTTTTTAATCCAGCAGGGAGGAACCACAGGAAATGGTACATTTATAATCTTGCCTTCTGTCTCTGTCAGCCAGAGTGAACAACTCATTAGGATGCAGATTTTGCTCTTTTTGTTCATCAAAGCAATAATGCAGAGAGAAGCCAAGTGAACTTGGAAGACCATTGTTGATCATCTCTTGTACTTTTTGCAGGAATAGCACTGATGGAGGACCACTCTGTTTTCCTAGAGCACTATCCAGGTTCTACTGTTGTCCATGGAGTCCTTGATATAAATTTTCTTAGGACTTTAAACTGCATGGTTTAGGACTGTGACTGCTGCAAAAAAAGTTTGACTCTGGAGAAAAGTTGTGAGACTTGCACCTGTCCCCATCCCCAAAATCATAGAACTGTAGAATGTTTTGGGATGGAAGGCACCTTAAAGATCATCTAGTTCCAACCCCCCTGCCATGAGCAGGGACACCTTTCTCTAGAATCCTAGAGATACTTGGCTGTAGGTGGGGGTGTATCAGTTAGACTATTAGAGCCCTGGTTTAGTACCTAACAGATCTGGAAAATGCTCTGAGATCCCACCTGCCCTGATCTTTTGGGACATTTCATACCCCATAAAGAGTGCAATTGCACTATTTATTACAACCTTTCTCCAAACTTCCCAGCAGGATCCTTGCTGTGCCAAGTAGTGCAGACTGCATGGGGCATCCATAATCCAGCCTCTGTGCTTCTGTGCTGTCTCATGGCAGCTCTGGACTTTCCCTGTATCCTAGCACAGCATTGGTGCTGAGGTGAGGAGGGAACTAATTGCCTCCAGGCATTTTTGTCAGCCTGTGCCATTCTTACAGAGCTCTTGGCCTTGCACATTATGAAGACAGGCAGGGAGGCAGACGTGGGTGTTTCTGTGTGTCAGGGTGGGGGCAGCAGCTCCAGACAGTGCTCTGCTTAATTGGTTTCCTTCCTTTCCCACTGTATTAATCACCTCCCTGTGCATGCTGCCCAGGGCTCATTTCCAGTCATTTTGCAGGCCTAGTGAGAGGCCATGGAGCAGCCTAGGAGTGGATTGCTTCTCAGCAGTCCCTGGGCAGAGGCACAGGTCCCTTTTTCTGTCTCCCTGACTCCAGAGCAGCCTACTTTCCACCCAGTCCCCCTTCAATGCTCGTTAATGGAGAAGGAGGTGAGCATGAAATGGACTGCTAAAACCTATGAATATTTCAGAGGAAAAAGTCAAGGGACTCCATTAAATCCTGTTCAGTTTCTGCAAATGGAGCTGGGGGGTGGTTGTGCTGCTTAATGAGAAACTCCAGCGCCATGTGACCGCATGATGCTTCCCAAAGCCTCCCTTTTGCAGCATCCCCATAGAGTCACCAACACTGCTGCCATCCTCTCCTTTCCAGACAAGTCAAACATCTCTGCTGTCAGCTGTGTTGCCTGCTGCCTCAGCCTGCCCCTACATACCCCCCAATATTTACCACCCAGTTGTCCTCAGCTGTACCTCTTCCCCCATCACACTCTTAGCATGAGGCACCCCCCTGAGCTGCCCAGCATCCCAATGTCCTACAGCAGCCCACCAGCTATAAGCACACTGTTTACCTTCCCAGCATTTCCAGCATCCTTCCCAGCTCACCTTCTATCTTCCCCCAGCCCCTTCCCAAGTCCCCATTCTCATCACAGCCTCCTCCAGACAGCTGCTGTCCCCCCAGCAGCAAACAGCGAGAGCAGCGGCAGCTTTCAGAGCAACAGACAGAGCCTGACAGCCCCATATGTTTCAACAGAGACAGTTCCTCCCTCTAATGGGCCCAGAGGAGCACGGCTTTCAAAGGATTCAGCGTGGAAGTGACAGCCTGGAAAGTCTTATTAATGGCCTGTGCGCCAGCAAGGGCCGCAAGCAGCGCCTGCCAGCAGCCCAGAGGGCACAGCCAGGCAGAGCCAGCCCTCCCCAGCCAGCAGCACCCTGCCACAGCCCGTGCCCTGGGGCAAGCAGAACCCTTCTCTGGGCTGGTGATTGCCCTTTGGCTTTTTTCTAGAGACCAGTCAGCATGTGAGGTCTTCCCAGACCATGCAGCCTGCATTGCACCCTGTTCTCCCAGCCCTGACTGCCAAACGTGCCCTGTGGAGGGTCTGGCACCAGGCTTGGCTGTCATGCAGGGAGAAGAGCCTGGAGGAGACAATGCACAGCTGTAGGTCTTCTCTCTCCTTGCTTCTGTGAAGCAGTGGAGTCAAGGAAGCCAAAGTGACAGCATGCAGGAACTGCTCATCCTTTTGCTAGGTGCTGCCATTCAAACAGAAATTATCTTCTGGTCTTTAAGCAACTTCTTAAGAAAGTGACCTGTCATCACTCACAGAGCTGCCCCTCAGAGATATCTTCTCCAGGAACATTGGTCTTCCCCATCCAAAAGCTCAAGGTGTCTCTGCTGTTAGACACCAGCACCCCCTTAGGCCACCAGGAGGTGTGGCAGTTTCTTAGCTTTCACTCTGTTTTTTCTAAATCACTCAGGTCTGCCTCAGAAGGAAAGAGACCCAAGAAGGAGAGATTCAGGACCTGGGCAAACAGAAGGAAGGAGCCGCTGTACCACAGCACCCACAGTGAAATCATCTCCTCACTTAAACAATGAGCTGCTGCACAGACAGGTGTTGAATGAGGCTTCATTGAAATTTAAGCTACAGACTGTACACGGATAAATGGCCAAGGATGGGGACATCCAGTGTAGAGGGGGAAATGGAACCCTCTCCATTAGACCTCACCTCCAGTGAGAGAAACTGTTTTCCCTCTCTGGCTCAGGGTCCTAAGGATGGCCACAAAACCCTTCAGAAGATGACTGTCTCAAGGTAAGAAAAGCATAATTATGGGCTCAGCAGAGAGAGGCCTCACCAGCAGTTATCAGTTCACCCCAATTAACTCTTCCTCATTATGCAGCCACAGATGACCTGTACCACCCTTCCTCTCTCTCACCACAGATAATGAAGCTTCTCTCTCTCTTGGTTTAGCATCCACCCATTGCTCCTGAAATGCTAATTACATTTTACTCATAACTTGCTTAATCAACTACCATAATTAAATTAAGCAGTGCCTTTCTAGCTATATACAGCTTGTAGTTTGGGCTGTGAGCTGATGCATTTGCAGAGACCTAAGTGCTCCAGTCTGTCTGGTACAAGCTACCACCTCTCTGCAAACCCTGCCTCTCAGCCAGAGTGCTGTTCCTCTGAGACAAATGGGCTTTCACTTCCTTGCTTCTCTTATTATTGATGTTCACAGTTTAATGCCAAGCTGGAGGAAAAGTATTTCCTCTTTAATATATAAAAGTGGCCTTTCATGGAGAAAAGTAATTTCATTTTTAATAAACAAAAGTGATCTTAGGTACAAAAGTGCATCATTTCCTTTCACTTTTTCTGCTCATCTTCAACAAGGGAGTAGCCCTGTTCAGACTTGATGCCAGCTCTGTATACCAGTTAAAAGGGACAAAGTGTTGCAGATTGGGAGACTGTAAATGTCCATTACAGAGGGCTTCATATCCCCTGCTGGGTAAAGGAAAGCAGACTTAGAAACCTGAGTGATTCTATGAGAAACAATGGTCTTTTGCCTGCAACCTCACTAGAGCAATAAAGGTGGCAAGTGTGCTGTGAAGGTGTTGGCATTGTCAAAAAACAGGAAAACCTAAAGTTCCTGTTGCTGTTTCCCCAAGGAAAGGAGGTCTTCCCCAGCCCGGAGTGGGCTAAGCCAGGGGAACACCAAAGGGATGGGAAACACTTTGCTCATTCAGAAACTGGGGGAAGTTTGCTCTTGTAGTCCATGGATGTGGCAAGATATACAAAGGGAGTTCACCTGGGCAAGTGGAGGAGGTTGAACACCCAAGGTTGAGTCATGGGTCCCTTTTCTACAATTCAGGCAGAAAGTTTATTTCTTCTCGCAGTGGCATGAATATGACTCTGGAATTGTGCAGGACAAACTTTGTGTGCCTTGTTAGAAAGTCTCAGGTGGAGATTTACATTAGGCAGAATTTTACATTCAGCTGACATACATGCCCTGGACCAACTGTTCAGCTCCTGCCCTCCCCCTCTGCTGTGCAGCAGATAAAAGAGTGCAAGGCAGCCTTGCTACCTCAAGACAACCATTTACATGGAGAGAGGTCCTTGAGTGTCCTTTCAGAGGTGTTCTGCCCCACAGAAGCAAAGCCAATCTGCCAGGGCTGATCCCTGCAATCTAGTGATGTGGCTAATTGAAACCACTTGATTTTGAATGCTTAATATTTGTTTGCACACAAGATATAGTCCACGCCTTTTTTGGAGAAGCCATGAAGCAACTGATGATTATATACAAGAATACAGACATCTAATTGTGTCATTTGTAAATTGGCACTTTGTCCAGAACCCATGTGAGGTGCTGAGGTCTGCTCTGTTTCCCAGGCAGCTCCTTGGAGCCTCATCAGGAATTTTCTGGGCCCTTGCTAAGCCAGCTGCTGTATTTCATAGATGAGTTGCAAGTGATTTCTAAACAGTGGTTGTAAAGCTTCCTGGGATGAATAGATGTGACAAAAATGCTTGATTTCAGCTCTGCTCTTGAGCTGCTGTCAGATACAGCTCAGGATTAAGTCCGAAGCCTAGCACAGCCCAGGCAACAATTCCTACTCTGTTCTTATATCATTGCATTTGGCACAAACTTGATACTGAGAGAAATAATTGGTGGGGCTTCTTGGCTGCTGAAATATATATTTCTGTCTCAAAAAACTTCTGGTGTTTCCCAGTGAGCTACTGAAGATTTAAATCCAATGAGGAATTTGATATCTTTAGATAAGCTTGCACAAAGTTGCCTAACTTCTTTCCACTGAGGGTGGCAGAGCACTGGAACAGCTGCCCAGGGAGGTCATGGCTCTCCATCTCTGATGATATTCTGGCTTCTGTGCCACCTGCTCTAGGTGACCCTGGCTTGGTAGAGGGGTTGGCCTGGATGATCCCCAGAGGTCCAACCATTACTGGTTGGTAACCCCCATTCCCATTTCTACATCCAAGCAGATTCCCTGACTCAGAACATCCCAGGCCCAGATATTGCCATGGACATTTTACAGCTTTGTGGTGCCCAAGCACAGCGTTTCTCAGTTCAGCCTTTCCCAGGCAGTTTCCAGGCAATGCCCAGACAGCCACAGGCCTTTCTTGGGTCAGAGCATCTGTGGGGATGTCTGTGTCATGTTATATAAAAACCCAGGACTTTGGTGACCACATCATCCATCAGGCTAGTTAGATATTCTGCCTCAAGGGATATTAAGCACAATAAAAGCATACTGGCCTGTATGGCCTTTTACTTCACCATTTCAATGTAACATAGCTTTTTACCCAGACAGAATAAGTAGAAAGCATTTTTTCCACAGTAGTCAGACTTGACTGAGAAGGTCAAGGGAGAATGAAATTAGATTTTTTTGTAAAATATCTAAGCCCTACACAAGGGAGAAATTTCTGTTCCAGGAGCAAATAATTGCACACAACTGCACGAATCTATAAGTGAGAGACTTTATTTGAACCAATTTTTCAAATACAGACATCTGTATTATTCTCACTTCTCGGGAATGTTTTCTGCTCATTTTTGAAGCTTGCAACCTTAGGACAATATTCAGGACATATGTGTACATTAGATCTCTGCAGATGGACACATTCATAATGCACAAGTACAATGAGTGAGAGACTCTTTCCAGATCCTCACACAAGAGCATCGGAAATGGGCCGCTCTAATTGTCAAGTTCTGCTCTTTTTAGCTTCCAGACACGTCACAGTTCTTGATACTCTCTAGGCTGTAGCCACCTTCTTCAGGCCCCGATTTATTACTGTGTTACTTCAGCTGTATGCCAGTGGAACTCCTCAAAATAGGGCTTAGGTGATGCACAGGGATTTGTTTTATTTATTGGGAACAGGCATGAGCAGAAAAACCAAGCTATCGGGTGAACAGTTCACCTGGGATTTTCTTTTGTGAGAGTAGTCTAGGTCTCAGGCTGGGATTTCTGGTTTTTTAGAAGTGACCAGTGGTTCTGGGTGTGTAATACATGAATCTTGATGTTCAGAGCATACAGGGGACCTGTGGCTTGGACCCCAGTGAGGTGTCTCTCAAGTTGGGCACTCCAGATGTGAGCCACTGGGGTCACTAGCCTGTTCTGCAAATCTCGACCTTCACCTCTTCTTCCAAGTATTGCTCAACAGAAGAATGTAGTAATAAAGCATTGTAGGTAAGAATGCAGGCTCGCACATGACCTGAGATCAACACCCTGAAAAATGGATAGAGGGTAGCGCTTTCAGGACCACCTAAATGACTCATGATCTTCAGTTCCATTTTGGGAAATTACTGGAGAATTTTGGGCCTGAGACCCCCAAATGCGCCGCAGAGAGGAGTTTGGACATCCTTCAGCATCTGGGCCTTAGGAACTTGCATCTCTTTGAAAGCCAGTGAAATGTGTGCTCTCAAGTGCCCATGTCACTTAGGTTATTCTGAAAACTGTACCCTATATACATATAGGTAGATAAGGGGCAGACTTTCACAGGCACAAGTGGCAGTTAAACATGTAACTCCCATTGATTTTTTTTCCCCCTCGGGGACCTGGAAAATCCCCCCCCGAGGAGTTGAATCCTCCTCTCGCATTATTTTCACACCAGATTAACACCACTGCTTCCAGTGGAGCGACTCCTGAGTTACCCCAGTGTGAGCGAGAGGAGAACCAGTCCTGAGGTGCTCTAAATATCCAGTGAAAGTGCTAATGTGGCAATGCAGAAAAGCAGGGAATCTGAGCACAGGCCTGGAAGAGGACCCCCAGCGTCACCTGTGATGCCGCTGACCTGCAGGTGACCACCAAGCAGACTCCTTAGCCAAGAGGAACCACAAAAACATTCATTCAAACCCTTCCTTCCATCTCTGCAAACCACAGCCACTCCATTTCCTTCCTAAGACACCTATGACAAACAGCAGACCTTCAGTATGAAAACTCACAAGTGCTAGTTTGCTGTTTGGAGACCACAGGAAAAAAGAAATAACTCCTGTGGGGAGTTTGGTATGAATTCCCTCTTCCTTTTTTTCTTCTTTCCTTTTTTTCTAAATTCCTCTCCATCACTCATGGCTATTTCTTTCATCTAGAGTAACATGTTTCCCAAGCAATGCTGTTTATGTGGTCACCACAAGTGAGCTCCTTCTGGCTAAAGCTTCTCATGGGGCTGCATTAGGGCTTAGGATTGGAAAACACTGGGTCTGAAGGGATCTCAGCAGGATGCCCTTCCCCTCCCTTTGGAATGTGATTCACAGAAAAGCTCCTTGGCTGATGCAACTATTGCAAGGGTTGTGGGGTTTCATCTGCTATCAGTACAGACAGTCAGAATGGTACAAGCATTGCAAAGCAGACCAAATTCATGCTTACAATCTACTGCATTGGTGGGGAGTTTATGTTGGAATTTTTTTCACTTCTTCAATGCTTAGTCTAGTGAAATGTAGTAGTGAAATATCAAGAGCTACAGCTGGTAGGAGCATTCAGGATAGCTGTGGGTCACTAGTGTATCTTACGACAGGCACATGGAAAAAGCCCCTCTAGGACTCTGAATTTCCACTGCACTGCATGGTGAGGTCAGGCACCATATTCCCAGTGTGAGTCACTCTGACATGCCCTGCCCTTTTCTTACACAAAATAACAACCACAGGGACCTCCAGGCAAACCTATATCCTCTTCAGGGAGAGAGAATTAGATACATACTCCCTGGGGAATTCCTGTAGGTTGTTATGGCAGGAGTAGTAGAAAAGCTTCAACTACTCTGCTGATGACTCTTTGCCCCACTCTTCTCTTCTGGGACCTCCTGCTTCTTCTGCTTTCAGCTGACTTGATGTCCTGCTAGAAAAATCATTCCTCAAATACCCTTGTTCTCTTTCCAGTTTCCGTCCCATGCTGCATCCTTTATAGTGTTTCCTTTTAGCCTTTGAAAACCTAGCTGAAGAGGCAACTCAAGGAAATCCGAATGCTTTTCTCTGCTCTCTTCCTGTACCCTGAAGACAGCCCAGCTTCCTATACAAATCTTGTGTATTACACATTAAACCACTGCCTGCTCAAGGCAGGGTTTGTCTCTGTGCTCTCTCTCTCACGCTCTCTTTGCCCTGACTCTCTGGCAGGATCAGGACACGGTACAATAATAAAGATAGGGAGTGCTTGGTTACAGCCAGTAATTTTAAACTGGAACCAAGGGAGAGGAATTAGTATTTAAATTATTTTGGTTTGCAGTTGGTAACCACATATCCTGTTCTCTTTGTGGGGGGAAAAAACCAAAACACAAAACCCAACCCTTTGTTCTCTAAGCAACATGGCAAAGTGTGTTCTTACAAACGGTGAAAAAACACGCGCGATGCCCCAACCATCAGCCAAAGGGGAGGCAACATGCGAAATACAAAGGTAAAACGTCCCTGGGGGGAGAAAGTTGTTTCATTTTTTGAGGAGGGAGGAAGGCCTGTGTCCAGGAAGACATGAGAAGTGGTTTTCTTTTCCTTATAAAGTTAAAAGTAGTAATAGCAAAGTGGAGGCAAGATGAAAACTTTGGGGTCTGAAATCAGAAGAGCGGGAAGCCGCATGGTCTTTGCAGAAACAGGCAAGAAAGAAAACCTTTTAAAATGGTCATGACAGGAGATAAGGCCAAACAAAAAACATGGCCCCTCCTTCCTGCCTCCTCCCAAACACCTCTCCCACAAATCCTGAGAGCTGAACCTCAGTTCTCTCAACTTGGTGCTAGAGACACGGGGTGTCTGCAGTGTCTGCACTGGGCTGGACCCCTTGTGTGCTACAAACAGCAAACATATTGTACACCTCTCCTCCCTAGGCCTCAGCCCTGTGTCCCTCAGAGCTCTCCCTCCCAACACCATCCACACCCCGCTGCTGCCGTGGCAGGCACGGGCTGGGTGGTGAGACCTGACATACGGTCCAAGCAATGCCTGATGTCTGCGCTACATTTGCTGAATTGAGGTCAGGCTGGAAGGTGTCTCAGGGTTTACCACCCATCATGACATGGGAATATTAGCATATATATCATTTATGAAGTATGACACAATACCTATCTGTCAGTCAGCCCATCTTTCTACCTATTTAGTCTGTCTAATCTACTTTAGCTATCTACGTTTCACTATCTCTATCAATCGTCTATTGCTCCATATTATCTAATTTCTTCCTGTCTCTCTCTCATCTTTTGCACTCTAATCTTTCTTTCTCTAGCTATACTCCCCTCTCTCTCCCTATCATCCATCTATCCACTCAAAAATCTTTTCCCCCCTCATCTCTCTAATCCCTGTTTTTAAAAATCTTTGTCCAATCTATCTCCCACTCTCTCTTTCCCTCTCTTTAGAAAAAAACCCTCCCTATCTCTCTCTCTCTTATTTCTACAGAATGCCAGGAAGCACATGGAAATGAATCCTGACGTGTTTTGATGGCACTTCCAGTGAGCAGTCTACGTTCAAAGTGATCATTTCTGAGGAGACACTGTTCATCTTTTCTCCCTATTTCCAACAAAGAGATGGAGAACAAAGGAGTAGGACAAGGAGTGCCAGCCAGCCCTCTGAAGGCCATGGGGCTGCCACTCCAAGAAACATCAGCCACCAAAGGACGTTGGAGCTGTCAGCATTCCCATCTTTTGGTCTTCCTGCTGTGAGGACAATTTAATCCTGGTCCTGCAGCATCACACAGCTATGCTGCAGGGTACTCTGGCTGTCATTGCCAATGAGGCCAGGAAACCATACAGGAGCTGCTGGGAAACCACATTAAAAAAATCAGGGCAGTGAAAGAGCAGTAATTAGCTTTTATGAAAGCCCAGATATTACTAAATGTATTTTAACTGCTTTCTCTCACAGCTCATAAAGACAGCAGCAGACCCAGATGGCTGCACAAGCCCGGGATTTGGTGTCTGTCAGTGTTCCACTGGGACAGGCTGGGTGGCACCAGGGAACAGCCCCACAACCTGTGGGAAGCAGTGGCCGAGATTTAGGAGGTGGGGCTCTGCCCACAGCCATAAATGACAGCTGAAAGCCTTGCCCTCATTAGAGCTGGGTGAAACACCCTGGGTTCAGCAGGAGCAGGAATGAGGTATTTCTCAAAGTGCCACCAACTGGCTCCTAGGCCACCAGGCCTTGTCCTGCCCATGTGCCTATTTATTCAATAAATATTGAATAATAAATGGCCCAATTCATTATGCCAAACAGAACAGTTTTGGGGGGTCACACTATGCTTCTCAAGGACTTCAACTCCAGCCCAATGGGATGAGCATTATCCTACTGTGGTGAGAAGATGAGGCCCTAGGGTCCAGTCTCCTCACAGCCCTTGGCACACCCCTTGGCAGGGGTTAGACCTTGGGCATTGATCAAAGCTGGTCCCTCTACAGGCTCATACCTCCAAGGTCAGCATAGTTCCCCAAATCAGGGCCTGGAGGTCTCCTAGAGGCATGCTTTCAATGATCTTTCCTAAACCTGGTCTTGCTACTTTCATCATTTCTGTTAGTGAGTGCTAACATCTCGCTCAAAATCCAAGCCTGCACCCCTTAAAATCCCCTCAGCAGTGCCAAGGAGAGCAGTCAGTCACTGACTTGTGGCCAAGGAGCACAGCTGGGCCACACAAGAAGTGGCCCACCAAAGACCACAGTTCAGCAGGATGTACGGCAGCATAGAAATGCGACACGGTGGTATTAATGATAATTATTCTCATTTATTATAATTATTGTTCAGTTTGAAAAAGGAGCCTGGAGCCAAGTATTACGCTAATTGGCACATTTTCTAGTTGTTATTTTAGTTCTGAAAACAAACTGGGGTTTAGTATTCTTTTTTGTTCATTTGTTTGTTGTGTTTGGTCTTTTGTTTGTTTTTTCTTTCGTTCATTCCATCACATTGAAAAAGGAAGAAAAGAATCTTTTTTTCCCCCTTCTTTTGTTTTAACTCACTCGGTAAGTCTGGACTCCTCAGATGAACGTAACATTGCACACACACACACTTGGAGAAGAGAGAGAGGAGAGAGAGAGAGAGAGAGAGCGAGCGCTCGCAGTGGGCAGACAGACACACGCACGCGCCAGGTCAAAGAACTCTGATACAGTGCAAGAATTTTCCCAAAATGATTGGATCATCATTACCAAAAACTTGCCATAACAACACCAAGAAACAAAGAAATGTTTAAGCCACACTGTTTGACTGGGATTTTTCCTGCTTTTTTTTTTTCTTTAAATGTTTGCCACACAGAGAGAAAAAGGGTTTAAGTGGTAATGGGAGAGGGACAGACACAGGCTCACAGATGTGAGCAGGAAGGGGGAAATCGAGATTGGGGTGGGAAGGAAGGATAGAGGATAGGGGGAGGGAGGGAGGGGCAGTGGGGAGTCATTTCTTAATGTTCAGGCATTTTCTTGGTCCGCCTTGCTCTCTTCTTCTTTCACCTCTTCCTGCTGGGCACTTTCAGTAGGTTTGGTTTCTTCTACAGCATCTAGTGGGGAAAGAGATGGTCCAGCGTTAGTCAGCCATGATCTAGAGCATCCTGCATGTGCACACAGCTTGATGGACTGCATGGCTTCAGGCTTCCCTCTCTCCAAAGTCACCCAGGTCTCAGAGTCCCTGGAATTTCTGCCACATGAAAAGAACATGCCAAGGTTCAGTCCAGCAGGCAAATATGTAGCTCTCACAAAACACCTTCAGCCAGAAAGCATGTGCCACTGGAAGGAGCTGCCTTGCTCACTTCTGATGCCCCAGACAACTACTGTTCATTTCATTAGGGGCACTGATTAGACTCCTGGCTTATCAGCTAGATCACACACCCTTTTACAGAACCCACTGACTGTACCAATCACTGTGCCCCAATTACAATATGGATACTCCCAGACAAGACTTAAAGAGAGTCACAAAGAACAAATTGTACACATTTGAAGCCTGCAAGACCCAGAGGGAAAAAATTTATACCTTGTAACTCAGACTTCTCTCACACTCAACAGAGATCTAGAGAAATGTCTGTAGCCTTCAAGAATGGGAGCCTTCATCCAGAGGCTGCCACATTTCTCCAGTTTTCTAGTCTCTCCTTTCAAAAGCAAAGCTGCCCTGGGGGGAAGCACTGAGTATAACTGGGAGCTAGCTCTGCCTGTCAGTCAGACACCTTGTTCTGGCAAACCATTCACATGAGAAGTTAAAACTACTGCTAGGAGCTGTCCCCCAATGAGCTAGACAGAGGATCAGAACCCAGGAGAAGGCAGAGGCAGCCAGTAGGAACAAGGCAAATGAAAGGCATGCCCCTCAAGCTGGAGTGATCTCACTCCTGGGTTCATCTGGCCCATGCCTCCTTCATTGCAGCAGGACAGATTTAATTGTCTTGGAGTTTCTCCTGCCCAGCTCTGACCAGGGTACACTAACATGTCCCCAGACTCTTTCAGAAACAGTGCATGTACTGTGTGGATTGCTTTTTACAGGACAAGGTGGTGGACCCAGGGCTGCAGAGCTGTAAGACAGAATAATGCACAAGGGACTTAGTGCACTGTAGTGACTGGTCTGCTCCATTGCCATCTCTCCCTTTACCTCACTGGGTCCCAGTCCCAGACATACAGAGCCCATGGAGAGGTCAAGCAAGCAGCAATCCAGACTTGGGATAAAGAACAGGGGAAAGAAACACTTGGGATACAGGGAACAGGGAAAAGAAACAAGCACTGAAGGAGGAGGGAGTGATGTGGGACAGACCACATGTCATTGGTATGACACATACTGTACCCATCTCGTTCAGAGAGCACTGTGGGTTCCTTGCACAGTTCCTGGCATCTCTGATGGGCTATCAAACTACATTGTACCAGTAAATAAAATGAGCCAGGGGCTGCTCCCTGGCTCCAAGGCCGACTGGCACCACCAGCTTATGTCCATATGGCTAAACTCTCTTCTTCTCCAGAACAGGGTAGCTGTGTCTGGGGCCTGTCTGATGCAAAGCTGCTTGGCGTACACAAAAATCACCCCAGGGCCTGTGCTCTCAGCCTAACAATGAGGATGTTCAGTAGCCAGTGTTTAGTTTGTGAGAAGTAGCATCCTCATACCCATGTTTCAGGAGAATGCTAACTGGGATGTGAAAATTTCCTTACTGACACCATTCATGCATTTTGGCCTGGTTCATTTGATGCCATCAGATGGCAGACTTGTATTTGCTTCTGGCAGTAGGTGCTACATTCTTATTTCCCTCGTCCCCTCAGCTCTTTTAGCCTAGGTTTTAAACATGTTACTAAGCACCACTTCCTTATGAATCACCTTTAAGTTGTGTGCAACTTTCCATTCTGAATCATCTTCATTAAAGGCTCTGCTTCTGGACCTTCAAATACTTTTAATCTTAGTAAATTCTGACTGCTGATTTTCTGGAAGGAAAAATTTCTGTGGGAACATCCCCACAGCCTCAGCCTCTGCATCTGCAAACCTCCTGTCAGCAAAAACATCTGTGGACTTTCCTTCCCTTGACACAGAACAGCTAAGCACGATGCTGTTCAACGACTCCATCTATATCTGGTACAGCTACCACCACAGACCAGAGACAAAATAGGCTACTGATTAAAATAGGATCATAACAAGTATCATTGGGAGGTAAAGCTTGGCCTACTTTTTTAATTTTCCTGAATGACTTGATCACTGGGAGGGAAGAGAGTCCCTTTAATGCTGCTCTTCAAGGCATTCATAGCAGGAGACACATTGAATTACGAAGCTGAGAGTAGAATCCCAGTGTGCAACCATCTACCCCTAAATATGAGTGAAAAGATTATTGTTAGCCAGCAGCAAAGTCTGATTTCTTGCATGGCTCAGACAGATTCTAGTAAGGCAGAATTTCTGGGGTTTTCTCACATAAATGGAAGATGAATGAAAGAGCAACAAAGAGACATAACGTGGCTTCAGGAGCCCAAGTCTGACACTGCTTTTCATTGTGTTTAAAACTTTTTGTGTCTTGCTATCAAAAAATATGCACAGGTTTTAGCCAGCAGTCTCACAGCCCCCTCAGGACAGGACAACAGACAGGCACATAACACAGCAAGCACAGGGATGGACAGAGAGTCACTGGGAGTCCTGCTCATCTGCTGTGCTACCAAGTCACACAGATGCCCTGGTTAATCAGCAGCTGAAAGTGGGGTCCAGCTCCTACAGTGATGAGCTCTTGACAGCACTCCAGGAAGGATGGACAGCAAATCTGCTCACACTCAAGGTGGAGGAGCTGGCAGTGATGTTGGTTAGCTCCCAGTGTTCCCATGCTGCCCTTGCTCTTAGAATAAGCAGGCAAGTTGAAACACAATTTTCTGCCATGTTCTATTCCCTGTTAACTCACCACAGTGGCAAATCTAATTTCCAGGGAGTACCCATGGCGCCTAGAGATCCCTGGCTGGCAGAGGAACTGCACAGAGGTGCCTCTCTGTCCCCATTAATGTTCTCTGGGGAGCAGATAGTGGCAGGCTGATGACTCTCTGCTGAAGAAGGCCAGAGACTGCACTGATTTCTGCCATGGATGAAATAGACTGGACTAACAAGGACCATGGAGCAGCAGGAACAATTTAAGGTCACTTCATCACACATTTAAGTCAACAGAGAGGGATCATACAACTCAAATGCTGGACTGTGCATATTCCAAGTATAAACAAGAACTCTAGCTTTTTGAATAAGAATAAGAATTCTCACACAAAATTCAGTGAATCACTCTCCCTCTTTTCTCTTGAAAAGCTTTAAGGGGAAAGACTCTGTGTATGGCTACACCCTGTTAAGCTATGTCTTATTTCCTAAAAGCTTTACCAGTGCTTCATTGATCTTTGGCATGAGGGAAAAGAAGCTACCTGGTGTTATGATGTAGTAATTAACTGTACCAAGAAGCAATATCATGAAGGAAAAAATAATTCAGCATAAAAAAAAAAAAAAGAAAAAAAAAGAAAGAAAAAAAGTCAAGCAGTGGCACTGCTGAACCACAGCAGTAAAAAGAAGAGGATTCACCCTGCGCAGTGGGGGCAATGCACCACAACCCCAGTGACATCAGGGCCAGTTAACAGCAGCTTCTGATTCACCTTTCTGAGGAAAGGTGAGACATTTTATCTGACTCACCAGTTTGTTTGATGCAGGCTATTTCTGCAGCATGTTTTCTGGGCTTTCTCCAGCCTTGTTTTCAGTGTCCCAGCAAAGGAGGGCAGGGTATCCCCAGGGAGATTGCAGATAACTGTCCTGGGCATTCCATACATCAGAGAGGCCATCTCTTACACTGCTTTTTACCCAGTATTAGTCTTGATTTTCCATTTTTTTGAACTCTGGGATATCATACCTTTGGGTTTGCAGAGGACAAATACCATTATACAGCCAGAACTGTACAGTTTGGGCATTTTTTCATTCACTTTTTACTTTGTTGCAAAGGTGACAAAAAAGTGGTTGAGAATTCAGGCCATCCCCTGCTTGAGGAACAAAAGCATTTCCTCCTGGGTAGCCAAACTTCTACCTGTCTAAAGCTGCCTCTCTTCTGAACATGTCAGCACTGTGAGATCTCCTCCTGCCTACACAAGCAGAGCCCCCTGTGTCTACTTGCAAGGGACAGAACAAGCAGGAAGCAATGAGCTCTTTCTTCAGGTGGCCCTGGACTGGGGCAGCATCAATGTGCACGTGGTGACATCATGAAATGAGAAAGCTGAAGTCAGAGTGGATGGACATCTCACCTAACTCCAGATACCTACAAAGAGATGTCTTCAGCTGATCTTCTCATCCTCTCCTCCCTTCCTAATTAGTGGAAATAAATAGGACATTTCTAAGAGTCTCTTAACCTGTCTTATTTGGATGCCTACTTTAGGACAAATTGCAGCCTGGGAATATCTACACCTGCACCAAGCCAAGGTGGAGACATTCACATTTGTTCTAGAGCACTCCAGCTACAAAGCAAAAAGAAAGATCCAAACTCAGAAAATAAGAGAGTGAATGAGGAGGGGAGAGGGAGCTGTAATATAAAGCAAAAAAAAACCCCAGCTTGAGGAGAGGGGGGCAAAACCAAATTCAGTCCTGAAGGGAAAAGCAAGAATGGCTAGGTCAGAAAGCTAAAAAAAAAATCACCTCAAACTAACAACAAAACCAACCTAGTTTGTGCTTGCAATGACCACCCTTACAGTTCTTTTAATGCACACCAGTCATCACTTGCACTCTTTGTGGTCACTCCTGTCCTGTGGTCCCACCCTTCTAGCTCTAAGATTTTAGTTTGCCTTTTTATTTCAATCTTTTCTGCAGTCCAGATCATCTTACAGCATAAAATAATTTTGCCAAAGAGACAGGCATCTGTGACCAGAGCTGCCACTGTTCTCATTTCCATTCAGCTCTCTGGACGGTGCAGTCAAGTTGAGAAACCTTTTGGGCAGCCTTGGACAAACCTTAAGCCATCACTGCAGAATTGTTTAAGGGTAGAGCTGCACGGTGGGAGAGGCTGATGTGTGTTTCCAAGCTGAAGGGCCTGTGTCAAGGAGAGGCTTTATACCTAGAGCTCCATATGGCACCTGCTGGGAAACATCATGGAAGAGTAACATCATGAAAGTGAGATACAGAGCCTTGCTGCAATAGGGTCTTAAAGAGCTCCTGCTCCTCAGCCCTCCACTTATCTCCTGGAAAGGGTGAGAGTCGTGTCTGCGAGCCCTGCTGGGGGAGCAAATGCCTGGAACATGTGCAGCTCTGGTTGCTGTGGAGCTGAGGCAGGCACGCAGGCAGCAGTCCTGCTGGATGGTGGTGCCTCCAGCTGCCTCTGCCGACACTGTGCTCTAATGGCTGAGCGTGCAGGCTCCCCTCCAAGTCTCTCCACTGCCCTACATTAGTGAAATTAGGTTGAGTGGATTTCCGGGTAAAACACTGTCTCTTGGGACCTGCCCAGCTCCCGTCTGACTTGCCAAGATTAATTAAATCAGAGCAGACATCAGCTTATGACCACAGCGGCAGCAACCTCTCTGATGATCATTTCTTTTGTGACTGGTGGCTTGGGTTTTGTTTTTCTTTTTGTCTCTATTCCACTGCAGATCTTTAAATTACCACAGCCAATGCCAAGAGATGAGAAATTGCACAACACTCTGGGATTCTAATACAGATGCAGAGATTTTGCTTTTGCTGCTTTCTCAGTGTTTGCATAATTATTGCTGATCTTGATTGTGTAGCTAGAACTCTCCTGTGCATTCACACTGAAGAACTGCCCAAATCTACTCAGACGCTGCTCTCTCTAGCATTTGTCGTGCTTCCTCCTTTCTCTGTCCTTTGCCAGCTACAGCTTGGGCAGGGATGGAACTGAAAACCTGTTCCTCATCCAGTCGTCACTCTACTTCCGAATATTAGTCTGGGCTTTCCTGTCCTGTTATAAGCAGATCTCACATGACCCAGAGATGACTCTACTTTTTTTTTTTTTTTTTTTTTTTTTTTTTGAGGATAAGGAGCACTGGAAAGCCTCATTTAAAATCCCTGCCCTGAGCATCTCCTAGTTTTAATGACATTTGGATCCAGATTTGGATCCAGGCTTCACAGCTTGATTCATCTGTCCCAATCCATCTGTCCTTCTAGCCAGCCAGAAGTCTATTCCAGGCAGACGATGGTAGGTCTGAGACTGCTGAAACAAGACACACTTCAGGTTCCGAGCTGTTGCTTACACAGTTCTCTTTCTGATCCATGTTAGCCCATTGCAGTCAGCCCTATTATGCATCATATGCAGAGCTAAAATCCTTCACCCTCCAGACTTACTGCTTCTGAAAACTGGTTGACTTATGCTGTCCCAGCTAAACACCAAGAAATGAAGGAATTGGGTTTTTCACAGAAGTAGCTGTGTCTGGTCCAGGGTACTGACTTGTATGATTTCTCCCAAATCCCTGGTGAATCCCTCACTCAGCAGAGACAGACCCATGGTACTGATTCCTGCGAGCCCTGGGGATCCTGGTGAGCACATGGCACGAGGGAGATCTGCAAATCCTTGGCACACCCTGCAACAAGTTGGTGGGGATGAATGTCCCCAGTGCAAGTAGCAGGCAGTAGGTGCAGGGAAGTCACCTAATAATTATTGGAAAGGAGCAAGCAAGTCAGCCTGTTAAGGTTGAAACAATAATGCTGATATGGCCCCAATACATGGTAGCTTGGGCCTCCTATTCCTGTACCACCTCATCTTTTTCCAGAACCATATAAGAATTGTTCAGTTGCCCTAGCCCTGAGGAATAAAACCCAAAAAACTACAACTTCTGCAAGTCCCATAGCTGGTAACTTTGGTCCCAGCTTGGATATCTGCCTCTTTTTCTGATCCTGCTAAACCCTCAGAGGACAGCCATACACAGTTCTGTCACCTCAGCTGCCCTTCACTTTGTCAGGGTGAAGAGCCAGTGGCTTAGGGATTTTCTTCTCATCCCACCCCATGCCCTTCTCCCTCCAGCACCACCATGGAAATCCAAGCCTGCACTGGCATCCATGTGTGCGGTAGAGGGAAAGGGAGGGAATGGTGGGAGAGCTGCTTAGGGTGTGCAGCAGTGGGGAGGGGGTGTAGAGGGGAGTCAGGCTCACAGCTCCATTGCAAAGCATCTTTCACAGTGTCTAGACACCAGCTGCTGGGTTGCCGAGGAAACTCCCCAACTTAGCTGAGGGAAGGGAGCATTGAGGTCTCCAGAGAAATGGGAGTGATGGAGGAAGAGGGTGGGGAGAGAAAAGGGAGGATGTTCCTTGTGAATGTGAGGTGTTAACCCTGTTAGAGCTACATTTGCAAATATTCTTCCATCTTGGAGAACGGGAAAGAAGCAGCTCACTTTCTTCCACTGCTGTTTCTTTCCCACATCCATGGATGCAGCCAGACATGGAAGCTGAGAAAAACTACATGCCTACTGCTGACTGTTCATTTATCACTGCCTATCACCAGCACTTTTGTCCCAGACTCCCTTCCTGCTGTACCCAAAACTGGGCAATTTAAATCCAGCTACAACTGGAAGAAGTGGTTAGGTTTTCAGACAGCAAGATCTCCTTTAGCAAGGCCAGTCCCTTGGCCACTGTCACACTACAAGCAAAAGCAGCTGCAGAGAGGACAGAGTGCTCCACCTGGCAGCAGTGTCATCTGTCACAGTGCTTCTCTGGGGATGCTCTGTGGCACCAGAAAGGTGGGCAGGTGGGAGGCTGCGTAGTACGGTGGCCAAAGGCAAGGTAAAGGAACTCTTTCAGGATGAGATGCCTTAGAGGCAGATATTTTATACTGGCATTGAGTGGCCTCCTACGAAACAGCATCAAAGGTGCTGTGACCTCAGAGGTGTTGTGACCTCAACAGACCTCTACCAAGGTTCCATGGTCTTCACAGCCAGGGAGCTTGAAGGGGAGAAATGGGAAGTGACTTGTGCAGGGTGTCCCCAGCCATCAGCTGGGATCAGAGTTGATCTGATGAACAATTTAGGCACTCAGCTGTCCTGATGAACCCGAAGGGCTCCCTCCACGAGTGGTTCCAAGCTACCATCCCCTCTATCTCCTGCATTCATTACTTCACCTGAGGAAAACCTTAGAAAAAAATACCCATAAGTTGTTCTTTACTCCTCTTCTCCCCTGCCCCTGTTGATCTCACATAGATCCTGCAGACCAGAAAGGGTACTCTTTAAATCTTTAAATACCTTATGATTCAAAAAGCTTGAATATAGAGGTTTTAACTTCCTTCCAGCTGTGGAATGTAATAGTTGACAGCTGCTCTTGGCACGTGTATTGGAAAACAGGATGTCCCTGTCTCATGCAACAGCATTTTTTTGTGTCACCCATCTTTTCTCCCTTGCTGGTTTAAGTTCTGGAGGATAGTTGAGAAAGAGAATGCATGTGAGGGGACAGAGGAACAAGGTCTTTCTAAGACACATGCATTTATTCTTTAGCATCTTTAGAACAACTGCCCTATGAGATTATAGGGGAGAAATCAGAAGAAAGATAAGAAGAAATGGAAATACCCTGAATAGATATAGGCCAATTGAACTTTATTGAAGTGACAGATAGATTGTTCTACAGCCAGGACATTCCTAGCAAAGTAATTAATTCAGGGAATGAAGCTTACAGCCCTTTGGGGATGGAGGTTTGAATTTGGAGAGGCCAAGCAGATGCACAGAGAATAGGACAGCAAGTGACAGAAGTCTGACAGACAGATCAGGTCCTCAGAGGTCTGCCCATCTCACAGCTCTGCTGAGAAGCCTGGCAATGGTGGTAGGATGAGTAAGGGGATAAAAATGAACCTGAAACTGTGGCAGACTGCTGGCATTCATGCACTGCTGATCCTGAAATAAAGAGGGTTAAGAAGAGGAAGGAAACGTGCAGAGCATTAGAGCCTTTGGGTTCTCCATCTACAGCTCCCACTTCCTCACACAGGACTGACTGTGAAGCTCTTCTCCTCCCCTTCCCCAGCAAAACTGGCTAGGGAAAAGAAACTAAAGGAGGAAATCTTCTGTAATTGCGGGAAAATGGTCTAGAAATTCCTTCAGTGCATCCAGAATTAATGTGCCGCTCCTCCCCTCGTACTCCTCCCCCTTCAGCTGTCGGTGGCAGGAAAACAAATTGCTGCAGCCCTTACTACAAACCATGCTCCCGCCTCCCTTCCCCCAGCCCAAAAGACATGTGCCATTCATAAGCTGCCTGACTGCTGGTCTCCATTATTAAAGCCTAGAAGACTGATAAATTGGGGATTCATGGAGCCTGCAAGCCTCCAACAACCACATTGCCATGGAAACCAGAGGCAGCCTCCATCTCCAGCAGAAATGATATTGATCTAGCTGAAGGCAGGGAATTACAATCAAGGGGAGGATATAAAATGTCTCTTTTTCTTCCCTTTGCCATCCTCCCATTTCGAGTTTAAATGAAGGAGAAATTTCATTTAGAGATCATTAGTTTGTTTCTGTCCCTCATCATACACCAAGGCTCTGCAAATTGGATGCTAAAATTATTAAATGCCTGTTGTCAGGCTTTCCACAGCCATCTTCTTGATAACTGTACCCAGCAGCTGCAACATCAACACCACCAGTTCTTTGCATCAAAGAAATTACTAGTATTTCTCAAACGCATGGCTGGTGCACACCCATAGAATCCCAATGTGTTTTGTGCAGGATAATACACAGGCTCTGCTCTCCAGAAGGCAGTTTAGGCTTCATGCTGTACCCAGGGAAACTCCTGGGAGCCTTTGCTTTTCATTTCATCAGGAGGAGGCTTGAGAGCCCAGACATAGGAAGAGGCATTTTGAACTGCAAACACTTGTGGGAAAAACCCCATTTTGAGACATCAGAGCGGCGTTTGTGGTGCAGAGCAATTCTCCCCTCTTCTTGAAATCCCTTGTCTGGGACTGCTGAACAGCTGCTTTCCTGAGGATGGAAAGATCAGAAGTCACAGTGCCTGTCCTGCAAAACTGGGTAGGCAGCAGGCACTTTCCCCAGATTATATAAAGGCCAGATCCTCCTGGTTTGACTTCAGGCGAGGGGTTGGGCTGTGTAGTCATTCCTTCTGCCCCAAGAAATCTGTGAACACAGGTGTGTGATGCTTGCCCAGTAAGTGGTCAGCTCCACAGGAAAGGAGTTGTAGGGCAGTCCTGAGCCTGGCACTGGCCATTTTCAAAGAGCCTAGCTATATAGCTAGGAAGGAAGGAAGGAGTTGTCTGGAAAACGTCTCATGAGTGCTCTTATTGCCAGCACCAGTCTTCTCTGTGAAGGTGGCGGCAGTTTGCATCAGTAATTCTGATTTTAATTCAAATTTGGCAAGCTCTGTTTTATTTTATTTTTTGACCAGTTTTGAGAGCTGTTTCTCCCAGTTGGAGAGGGACTATTGAGTCTCTGAACTCTCTGAGTGCTGAGCCAAGCGAACCGATGCAGCTGTCCTGCAGTAGCCATCTCGGTTTAATTGGCTTTTCACAATAACAATTCCATCAGGCAGATAATGAATTCAGCCATGACATGAGGGCACTTGGTGGGACAGCTGCAAGTGCTGGGGAGACCACATAGGGGCACAGCCAGGCAGCCCCATGCCCTGTGCACAGCCAGCTGTGCCATAGCCAGGATGCACCACCTCTCTGGAGCAGCAGGAATGTCTGGGTTGTCAACAGCTCCTCAGTACTGTCCATTATGGTGGAAAAAAGTACCCTTACAGGGGGCTAAGACAGCCCTTTGCTGAACTAGTCTGCAGTGACAAGGCTTCTTTTCCTCATCAAAGGATATTTTCCTTGGCCCTGACTCAGCTGTGGGACCATGCAGTAGCTGCTCCTCCACAATCTCACGTGCAGCCAAAGTCTGCCATGAAGCCTGGATCTGCACAGGTCCATGGAAGCTGCTAGTTACCACAGCTTCCACGTGCAGAGTTTACATGTATTTGGCCAGGGTGGAGCAGCCCATAATTTTGGCTAAGGACCATAATTTTGACAACAGTGGTCACAAGGAGAGGGCCTGATATGAGGCATGAACTCATCAGGCCTGAGCTGCTCTGACATTGCTCTGAAATTGCACAGAGGCATAGGAAGTGGCACCCCACCATTTTGTGGTCTTATTGTCTCCTCCTGCTGATTTTATTTGCTATAAAGGTCCTTGGCTTGGGTCTCGCCTGCTGGTCACAGAGCAATATTGTGAGGTATCCATGTGAATGAACACGTCTCTCTTACTCTCTTCCTCTCCTGCTGGAGCTGTTCCACTTCCATAAACCATTAAATATTTATTGGACCAGAGGAAAACATTGACTCTGTAGACCAGTGGTGAGGGCACTCATCTGGAATAGGGGAGACCAAATGCCACATCCTGGCTCCAGCAAACAATAAATAATTTATACAAAGTGGAAAAGCTCCAGCAGGAGGGATCAGGGGAAAATGTGTCCAGCAGCCCAATGGCTCGCTTGCAAAGCTCAGTGGATTTCAGCTTCCTAGCATAAGGCTTCTGTCCCATTCAGGGAGGACCTGACCCTCACATGCTAGCTACTCTAAGAGCAGGCAAAGATTTTCCTACTACTTCATTCTAAAAATCCCATAATTCATGGTAATGATATATAATATGTTTGGATTTGAATAATTAAAGGGTCCTTTAATGAAAAAAAGATTATCACAGAAAAATTCCAATCTATCAGAACTCAGAAGCCCTGCACAACTGTGGTTTGAAATGTGATCAGGCTTATCTCTTCTGTTTGGCAGAACCATGTATATGTGTTTTGCTAGAAATGAGGCCAAGAAGTAGTTGCATGCTACATCAGTTAGGAGCATCTGGAATTTTCTTCTTCTTCCCTGATGTAAAAATCAGTGACTCCATCCATCTTTCTTGTAGTCATTTGGCTTCAGCAATGTAAAAGGTTTCTATCTTGAGGCACAAAAAACCATTTTCTTTCTCATTTTCTGTCTCTTTATTGAGAGCAGTGAACAGTGCTGGGTTAGTGTCTCTGGAGACCAAAGTCTGCTGCTCAGCAGCAGTGCTGAGCATTTCCTCCCTGTGCCTTCCTGGTGGGCCTCAGCTGTGTTTGGGAGAGGATGTCTCATGGACAAGAGGTCAAGCTTAGTCCGAACAGGCACCATGCCTGGCCACACTGCTACGTCTCCCAACAAAGGCTTGGCAACAGTGCTGGGATGGCTTTGTGGAAACACATCTGCAACCCCAAAGATAGGCTTAAAGGCAGGTGCCAAACCTGTTTGCAGTGTTTGAACAGAGTTGCAAGATCAAGGTGACACTCATGCCTCCTCGCTGTTTGGCAATAAAGAAGTTACCTCCTTTCACCACCTGGATCCCTGGTGTACCTGTTGAGTAATGGACTGTGAATGCAGACAAACGGCCAGACAGAATTGCTGCTCCTATGAACTGTAGCAGCCCTACTGAAGGTAAACTCACAGCAGCCCTCTGATCAGATCCCATGAATGTGAGGGATTTCCACCTCTTCTGGAAGCAAGGGAAAGCAGTGGACCAATGTTGCAAGATTGCACTGAGTGCCTTCCAGGGGGACAAACATAGAGACCATTTGTAAGCAGATCTAAGATTAAGACAGATTCCTTCAACTCACAAATATTTCTGAAGGGGGGCAAACCTAATCCCGGGCTTCGGTCTCCTCTGACATATTCCTTGTTTCAGCACTGATGACCAGAGGTTATTCTGAACTGTCTGTGACACTGAGGCTGAAATCACAGGTGAAATTCTAGCCTTGCATAAGCAGAATAGATAACACAGAAGGTCTAAACTGGAATACATACTCTTTTTTTTTTTCTAAACCTACACTCAGTGAGGGAATGGAGTCCCATATGAATGTGAAAACTAGACTGCTATGGACTTAATCCACACAAGCTTACATTCACACCTCCCTGTTAGAGGCTTGTGTCATTTACAAATCAATGTGTGCCCCAAGCTTTTAAGAACATCAAAGAGGTTTTTACAAGTACTTGCCACCACCCCAACTTTAAATTACTTCTACTTTATTCTATCTTTTGTCTCTTCAAGTGGTTATTAAGCAAAGTCTTTGAAACATTTTTCACAGCAGCAAAGACAGTTTTGTCAAAGTCAGTAGCACTGAGGAATGCTCCTGTATAATGGTGACAGCTCTTGTTCCTGCTCTCCTATCCCCTTCCCTGTACCTGCAATGCATTATCAGATATGGTTCTGTACCACTGCACCCACTTCAGCATTGGGATTTGGATGCTCTTCCAAATGTCAGAGAGATTTTCTTCTTCATTAAGCCCTGGAGGTTACAGGTAATGTCCAGTTATCATTACTAGCATTACCAATTACTGTGTTTTGCTGAAGGAAGATGGAGAGGCTGAATAGTGTCTTCCACCTTCTGCTTTCTTTCATAATGAAAGGAGGACTCATTTGCTATTGCCTCAAGGTACAGAGGGGAAGTCTGTCATTCTTTGAACACTGGCTAATTGGGACCTTATGACCTTTATCTAAGACTTATTTGCATGAAGCACTGAGTCTCACTTTTCTGGTCATTAGGGGAACAGCATTTTCTTTTACATCCCTGGACCCTGTCCAGCTTTCCACAGCTCTTTTCCTGACTACACTACAGCCTGGCGAAGGGCAGGTGTCCAAGGTGGATTCCTGACTGCCAGGACTTCAGCTGAGATTTTCTGCTCTGTTCCAATGTCCCATGCTGACACTGATGTAGTTAAGGACACAGCAAGAAAAAAGAAACATTTCACCAATTCACATTTGGTGATTATATAACCAAGGCTCTTAAATGGTACAGGCCATTAGAGCTAAAGGATATGTAAAGGGAGCCTTTGGCAGGGAATACAGAAGTAGGAAAGAAGTCACAGTTCTAGTAACCTGCAAAACCAAACTGGACTCTTCTTCAAAGAACAGCAAAGCACACAATAGCGGTACTCTCCAGCATTTGGGTTTCCCACATGCATTATTTTTAATATCTCGTCTATTTTCTGCCTGAAAGATATGCAGAGAGGAAAGCTAGGAAATGAGGAAGCCCTTCTTTAAATCAAGCTTGCAGCATGAATGTAGTCTTGAGAAATACTGTGTCTAGAAACCTGTTCAAATTGAGCTTGTGTAATATGGTCTTTCACAGGTCTATTGGAGGTCCAGAACTGGAGGTGGAAACTATCCCACAGAGCTGATGCCAGTGGCTTGACTTGTAAGCCTTCTGTCACTGCTTACATTTTCCTTGGTTCTCTTGGCCACTGCCCAGTCTCACAGAACATCATATGGCTACATAAAATATTTCAGTAGTGTCTTTACAAAAAGAGTCATTGCAGTCATCTGTGCTCATACAGTAACTGTCTGCAAAAAGGAAAGAGACTGGTGTGTGCAAGGACTAGGATGAGGAACAAAACAGAAGAAATAATGCCCTTTGGAAATGTGTAAAAAGTTACAGCTTTTTTTGGACTAATGTGAAGACTATCTGTCATTCCATCTCATAAAATAGATTTGCAGATTTGAAGGGAGTGCAGAGAAAAGCAACAGAGCTCTTAAAAAGCATGGAAATAATGTAATATAAAAAGCAGTTGAAAGCACTGCTTGTGTTTTCTTCAGGAAGGAGATGAACAGCAAGGGCTATGAGCCTATGCCCTCTGTGCATAAATGCATACTGTATGATGCTATTTACCATAATCAAAGGCATGAAGTAGGACTATCACAAGCTTTTGCTGTTTCTGTGACATAGCACGAGTACAGAAAGATATTTAAGGCAATGGTGGCCAATTTGTGACTGAACTTTATGGCCATTGTACAGTTGGTTGGAGTTGGGAAAGCTGTTGATACTTAATCAGATATTTTGTGTGCATACACACACACACATATACGCCATACAACACCACAGTTATATTTAGTATCAAAAGAGAGAATACATCATGCTTTACCTGTTAAACCAGGTCTTAGACAGTAGAAGACAGGGATGAGTCCCAACAGCCGAGAAGGAGTTTACCCTGGATCTGCCCATAGCAGTGCTTTGTGCTGGCCACAAAGAGCAGTGCAATAAATGGATGTTAGCTCTGACCTAGATTGGCAATTTCTGTGTTCCTCTACCAGTTATTTGCATGGATCCTTGTGAGTGCAACTTCACCTTGCCAGAGTCTATGAAATTTCCACAGAGATTGGAAGTGATCACTGCGCTGACATTGATAATCCAGTATTAATGCACCTATTAAATAGCTCTTGAGGAATGTCTAACTAATCTGACTGTGCTAATCTGGTGAACTTTACAAATCCTTTTTCTTGCATGTGGCAGTCATCTGTACCACAGAGTCAGTATTTCTACTTTTGAGTTTCAACTCCCTGGAGCTGTAAATCCCAGCTGATATTCTGCAAGCTCATATGTATCTGAAAAGTCCAGCCTACTTGATCCTAGTGTAAAGAGATGACACTGGCAGTGGTGCAGAGCACTTCTGGCATCTACAGCAAACAGCCATCAGTTAAATGTCACTGTCTATCTGTCCAGACTGTCCACAGGTCTGCTATTTGAGCCTTTCTCAGCAGAAATTTTGTTTATCATTTATGACAGAAAGCCTTCTTCCCATGGAGCATATTCTGAAGATGATCTGAATGCAGATCATGCAGATCTGAATGCAGTGGGCCACTGTGGAAAACATCATAATGAGAGTGATTTAGAGCAAAATCTAGGTGGAGTTTGACCACGGGCTCTTGGCTGTAGAGAGCCATGTGTTAGCATGAGTGACTACTCTACAACATGGCACACACTGTGACACTGGCAGGCATTGCCCTAAACAATGTCACCTGTACATGTGGTTTGGAAGAGCAACAGCTGTAGCTGCCAACCAGAAGGGGTGAAAGATTGCTGTCACCTTTCCTGTAATTTGCAGCCTTCACAAAATAAGCAGTGACTCCAGTAACCAGACTTGAGTGTCCATGCAGTCCTTACTGAGGTTCCAGAAGTACTGGTACCTCTTAGGTATGAAGGAGTGATTACCTTGCTCTCCTCAAGGGGCCTTTTCCAGAGCTGGCTCACACCAACTGGGAGGTACAGTAAATATGCTTAATGTCACCTATGATTTCATTAAAAAAGGTCAAGTACTGCTTTACCACTGGCCCACTAGTGCAGTTCCCACCTTTACGAGGCAAACTGCACCTCATTAGGAACAGCAGACCCGAGGCTTACAAGGGACAAGAGACAATATTGCACTGCAATAGAGGAGGAAATTCTGCACCTGTATCAGGTTATGTGTAAGCAAATTGTGACATTCCAACCTGCCCCTCATATGGATGTTTGCACCAATGCAAACCCAGCTATGAAAGAGGCAATGTTTATACCCATGTAGACACAATGCAAAGAATAAAATTTCAGAGCAACTTGGAACTAGACACAGACTTCATACTTCAGCATGTGTCAGGCAATCTAAACTGCATTTATATAGTCTTTACTGTGTTGCTGGAGTAGCACTACACACCAAAAAAAATGCTTCCATGGTTGCTTAGAGTTGCTCCCTCTGGGGCAGTCATGGAAAGACTATTGTATTTGCATTGCTTCTTTGGCTACCAGGTGTAGCAGCAGAGATAAGCTCCCTTGAACAGGAATGGCTGTGAGGTTGTTCTGCCTCATGCCAGCTACTCATGAGTCAAGGCTGAGATTCCAAGCCACACAGCTGCAATCTCTCACATAGTGCAGGTTGCACGTTCTGGCTGCTACAAGACAATAGACAGACTCCCTTTCCAAATCTTTATACAGCCAGTGCTCCCAAAGTGCAGCAAGTATTGTCCTTCCATCAATATGGGGATTGAATTGAAAACAAAGAACTGATTCAACTGTGAACCATGAAAAAGGATCCACAGAGACTTGCTCCCTCTGAGGAAGTGAAGGGAAGATGGTGCCTCCCAGTGCTCCTTGCTTGCAGGATACAGGGCCCTGGGGGAACTGCTAGCCCGCTTACATGCAAAGCGCTTGTCACCTGCCTGATTTTTCATTTCAGCTGTGAAGCTGCTCCATTGTAAAGCTATTTCATGAAGCAGGAAAAGCATTCTTCATTTCCCAACAAAAGAGGATCCGTTTGTTTCCTTAGGCACAATTTACTCTTTCACATTTCTGGGCTTTGTATTCTTACCTGACAATCTGGGAGTGCTTTGATGTGACAGCCAACCCAATTTGGAGGTGAGACTTGAAAACTTGTGAAAAGTACAAATCGAATCTAACACTGTGTGACATTCACCTCCTCTCCTCTCCAGGAGGACATCATAGCTCCTCTTCTTCCATAGTCTGCTGTGCTGGATGCTGATCTCATTTCACAGCTGCACTACCAGACTCTTTCAGTAACCTTCATGGAGACTCTCTGGATTTAAGCCCATGCAACCACGACTAGAATGAGTCTCACTTCCTCATCCATATGTAATGTATAAATTCCCCCATCACTTTTGGATTTTGTCCTGTTGAGTACGTTGGCATCTAAGGGAGCCTATCTAAGCATAATATCAACACCAAAGAGCTAAAAGCTGGATCCTAAGAAGAAAACCTATAAATCTAAGTCTTGACAAGGATGCTCAGATGTCAAGATAACTTGTTGGCATTCCCACCATCCACCAAAAGACATGAAGAGGTTTGAGAGATCATCCTTCTTACATCAATTCTTCAATGCCACTGAACAAAGCCCACTGACTCATTTTATGCCTTACCCACGTTGGAATACATCTCATTTTCACTTTTACATACACTGAGGATAGCTTAGGAACTGCCCTACTGTATTACTGGGAATGCCTGGGGTCCCAGAGCAACCACCATTGGATACAGGACAATTGTTTGAAGCCATTTTCTAGGCCATTACCAAAAGACAGATAGAGCATGTAGAACTGAGTAACAAGGAGAGAGGTGAGGACTGTCAGGGGAATTACTGACTGATACAAAAAACCACTCCCCACTCCAGAAATATTAAGCATTAAAAACTGTGCAGTGCTCTTTATCAGGTTAGGTATTACTTTCCCCACACCCTGTCTTTTTCTGCCCTGCCCTTAGATAAAGGCAAAAATTCCTCCTGGGTATGAATTAAATGCCCTCGTCTTTTGCTTTGCTTGCACCAGGGAAGGTATCAACAGAGAGCATGGTACAGCCATTGTAGTAAAATTCAAGGCAGATGAGCATCACCACCCCAAGGCAGCACGGTCGGCACGCCTCAGGGTAGTAGCAGCCAGGCATGCCATGGCAACCAGCCAACTGGTGACACTGGCCAGGAGCCAATTAGATTTATTTTTGGCAGCCTGATACTGCACACTTCTGTGCCAGTCTTCGATCACAGAAACGATAAGAGGTGACCTTTGAAGGCCAAGGGGACAGATGAAGCTGAAAGAGGATCTGTCCCTGGGCTGGAGGAGCACTGAAGTGGCAGATGTCCCCTCTTTCATGAATGACCATCACAGTCACACCAGCAACCACCAGTGCTGTGTTGGCTGGGGAAAGACTGGGAGAAAGGTTGAGACCTGGCAAATGTGTTTAAGTCTATGGAAAGAGTAAGTAACAAGAGAGACAGAGAGCTTTAAAGATATGAGAGACTAACAGGAGGAAGATGGTAAAAAGAAAATACAGGCTTTCTGTCAGGAAATATTTCCTGTCTGTGGAGACTTTTGTCCTGTGATGATGCTCTTCAGAGGAATATTCTGTATTGCAGAGCACAGCCTGGAATCCTCAGAGAGATGTACAAGGAGACCTATTTAATCTTTTTTGCATTTCTTTCTTGGATGACTCTGGGGTCACTTAGCCAGCTGTTCAGGTTTGTGACTGGAAGACTGATATCATACTGGAATAGGAATTCAAGAAAAATCTATATTCATTAACATTTAAAAGAGGCTATCAGCTTGACTCTGGCCACGCACCTTCCATGTTTGCTTTCTGCAAACATTGCTAAGCTTCAGTGTTACTGCATGCATACTGAATAAGTATAAATGGATGCATATACTGGCTTTGAACACTCAATCACTGAAAACTCATTTTTAAATATATATTTGATTGTAGATTTTCTAGCTTCCTCTGTTGGCTAGATGTTTACATAAGTGATAGTATCACGTGCAAATGCATATTAAATTGTGCATTTTAAATGGCCACTTCAAATGATGTGTCCATGAATGGTTGGCCACTTTAAATGATGTTAAGACCAACAAGAGCATGGGGAGGATATCTGAAAATTATTCAGAATATTGTGTGGAAATAAACTATTTTTCCATGAGTTCCACTATTTTTTCAAAACAGTCAAAATAAATGAAAATTAAAATCAAATAGCTTGCTACTATAAATTTCCTACCTCCCTCCATTAGAGCAGATTAATCTAAATAAAAATGGAATATCAATTCAAAGCAGAATCATTATTGCTTAGGAAAAAGGCATCCTAGGTATTAAATAACAAGGAATTAGCATTTATTATCCTGTGTACAGAGGGCCACGAAACACTGATTCACACTGCCCTATTCTTGCCGTTGATGTTTATACCTTTGCCCAAGTATAAAACCAACACAAGTACAGCATGCAACATAGCAACTTACATTTCACTAATCACTAAACACATTTATGTTGCCACCTAACTCATCATATAAAGTAAGAACAAAGGACTGGAGACTTGGACAAGAAAAAGCAAACCTAGACAATTCAATTTCAAGGCTTATTTCTAGAAACTTCTAAATAAGGAGAAGTAAAACCAGCAACCCTTTGTAGTTATGTACAATCAGTTCAGACTCATGCTCTTGAAGGCTGCTCCCCTTGCCTATCCCTTAAATCACAAATGTCCTGCATTATTTCCTTTCCCAGTATTTGTATTTTTGTATATCTGTTCTTCCCTATCTGTCCACTTTTGTTGAGTAGGAATAGACTTGCCTGAAGCCCCAGGTTAGTTACGAAGCTTGGAAGCCTAATTGGAGAGTGGGAGGTGCAATCTGTGGAAGAGTAGTGGTCCAAATGAAATTATGGAGGAACATCTGTAAGTACAAGACTGGTTGCTGAGGCTCTCTAGAATTTACATCAGGCTGTTTATGACCATCAAGGTGGTATGCAACATTTTTCTCCAACAAGCTAATGAATGCAGGCTGCCCTGTACAACAGAGTAGTTCATAAATGTGAAGGCCAGTTTTGCTTGGTACTGCCTCTTAACTGAGTTTCATGCAGAGCCTACCTCCAATGTTATCTTTTCTTTTTTTGTTTATGTTCTATTTCTTTTATAAAATAAGAAAGGTCAAGAACAAGAGAGGAAAATATCCTCAGATCTTTGATTCATTTTCTACTCAGCTCAGTATCACAATTTATAATAAATCCTTCTTTATGGCTTTTAAGTGTCATACGTTTGTCAAAAAATGTCCACTTTTGCCTCTCAAAACTCTTCACCCCTTCCCAGGGGAATCGGTTAAGCAGACTTGCACTTGGTCAACAGCAAGGAATTGCAAACGTCTCCTAGAGTGACTTCTCTCTAGAGGACTTCTTCACCTCCTAGGGGACTTCTTCCTCTCTTCTCCCCTCACTTACTGAGCTGCCAGGGCCCTTAATCTTTCCTTTCCCTATCTGATTCTCTTGCTACCCCTGCCTGAATTAGCTGACACGTCTAAAAGCTTGATGCAAGCTTGCATGGCATGGGGCACTCCAAGTAGAATGCAGTAGAAACCCTACAAGTATGGGTGGGAACGAAACTATAAGCACTGCTGATAAGATGTTCCTGATTAGGATGTGGTTGTACAGAGAATCTCATCCATACAGATGGAAGCAGATGGAAGAAAGACCCTTTTGACTTCATGACCATCCCACCAGCAAGGGCTCCTAAAGTATGAGAGAGCTTTTGTCTTGTGAGATTTTCAGCTAAAATTGGAAGCCTCCAATGACCTGGCCAATTTGCCCCACTGGAGCTGTCTGTGCTAGTGTGACTGAAAAGGTTCATCACTATCTTTAGCATATGCAGAGCTTGGGGAGCTCTCCCTCCATGCCTCCCAGCTGGCAGACACTCTCCTGCTGCCATGGGAAAAAGGGCTGATGGCACCTCCATCTAGAGGAACAGGAACCTCAGCAGGAGCTGCAGTATTTCCAAAAGCTGACTGGAAGCAAGAAAGAGGGTGTTAAGCAAGAAATTCATCTCCCGCACCCCAAAACACTAGCCAGGGGACTCCCTCGTTAATTCTTAATCTAGTCCCCACACCAGCTCTTGCTCCCAGGAGACCAAGGGAGGTATCCATTTCTGGAGAGGCCCGTTCCCTAGTGAGGCACCACTCACCTGTCTTCTCTTCGGTTTGGCTGCTCTCCACTGTCTCCATTTGGGGTTGCGCTGTTGCCTTGGCAGTAGCATCCTCTGCGGCAGGGGTGGTGGTGGCAGTGGTGTCAGCAGCAGGCACGTCGGCTTGTTTAGGCTCCTCTTTGTCTTGGGCTTCATCAGCCTTCAAGGACGGCGAGTTATCAGTGGAAGCTTTAGTGGCACTTTCCCTTTCAGGGGCAGCGGCAGCAGCGGTCTTTTCCTCTGAGGAGGCAGCGGGAGTGGCAGCCTGTGGGGCTGGCTGCTCTGAGCCCGTGTCGGCGGCTCCGTCTCCTTTTTTCTCCTCCACTGGCGCGCTGCTGTCTTTGCTGCCCTCCTCCTGCTGGGCACTGTCAGCAGCGCCTGCTTCTGTGGCAGCAGGAGCCTCGCTTTCTTTGTTCTCGGCCGCTCCACCAGCAGGGCCTTCCTCCTTCTTGTCGGCGGCATCAGTCTCAGATGCTGGGGCATCTCCCTTCTTCTCCCCCTTGAGCTTTTTCCTCGTTATGTGTCCACGGAAGCTGGCCTGGATTTTGGTGGCTGCCTTATGAGCTTTATCTTCTGGTTTGATGCCATCTTGCTCAATCTTTTGGTCTCCATCCTCATTTTTTTCAACCTTTGAAGAACAAGGGAGGAGGGAAGAGGAGAAAAGAGGGAGATAAATTAAGATTTCTACAGGTGTACCAGATGCTCTAATTTTATTGAGAATATCACACTTTCCTCTCCTGCTAACCAGTGAAAAGTTTCAAAACAGCCTTTCCATTTGGTATGGGTTAGGAGCCAGGTGGCCCTAATTTCATCCTCAGGCTGGACCAACATAGGTCTCCAGCCAAACCTCCAGACAGAGGTTTGTAAAAGAAATTTAAAGCACCTCATCATCTCTGTCAGCAATGCTGAGACCATCTTGGCTGTGTGGAAAGGTTTTCACCAGCTGGCTTGTCTCTATTCCCATGATTTATTTTCCCATTCATTTTGAAATATACCAATTTTTTTCCCCTACTCATTTTCAAAAAACTCTCCTGAGGGAGATTTTCACAGTCCTTCCAAATCCACCTCTGCTTTCAAGTCGGTGTTTCTTTTTAATGACACCTTGTTTCGCAGGTGTGTGACTCTAATGACACCAAGTGCTTTGTCTTTTATAGCTTTTTGGCTGGGATTGCCAGCAGAGAATGGGATTGCTGCTCACCCCGCTGCAGCTCCATGCTGTCAGACACACAGGGATATTCACAGGATGTACTCCTCACCAACGCCCTGCCTGCAAGCGCTCCAAGCGCTCTGCCTTTGCTCTCCACTCGTGGTTTCACTGAAGGATTAATAGGCAGATTATTATCACTCTTTCCAATTTCAGCTATTATTATTTCTGTAACTATTGGGGAGAATTTAGCCTTACAACAAAGAACAGGCATTCCCTGTGTTTTTTAGACTTAAATCGTGCATTAAAGTCTTAAATGGGACCAAAACAGAGCCTGTGCCTCACACTGGTCTGCTGCAGAGAGATAATGCTCAGCTTATAAACCTTCACTGAATCTACAGGACAGACCATAATCTACATGAATCTACAGGACAGACCCCCAATAATTTAGCAGGCCTTGGGCAAGTAACAGCTCAGCAGCATATTGATGAAAGGACACTGTTCTATTAATAGTCCCATTGGGAAGCATTCAAAAGACCTACTTGGAAGCAGAGCCGCTGGCCTCTTTGCTGTCTGCACCTGGTTTCCATCACTGGCTCAGGTCACAAAGAAAACAAGCTGACTGGGAAAGACAGAAGCATTTACTCCTGCGTGGGAAGTGGGAATTACTCCTTTGGCCATTGCAACTGGGATGTGCCATCTGGGGAAAGGCTCCAGACCAGAAGAGAGAGGGGACAACCTACAAACACGTTCAGTAAAAGAGTGGCAGGAAGAAGGGAGAAGAAGCCACTGCAGTGTGCAAGTGTGCCACTGGAAACATCATGACTGTGGAAAGGGGGAAAGAAGAGTGGCCACAGCAGCAGCAGTTCCTGGGAAACAGACTGGAAGTGATCATTTCCACAGCACAAAGCAGGGCCCAGTACATATGGGAGTGATGCTCAGCCAGGGAACAAATCTGGTGTCCACTGCCATGCCAGAGGTGGTACCCACTATGTTCCTCTGGGTCCCCAGTGAGCACAAATCCCTCACCCGAGCATTGGTGCCCATCATGCCTTAAGTGGGTATGGTGGCCAAGGAGTGTGCAGCCCCAAATCATCAAGGAAAAGAGCCACCCTACACAGCTGTGCAGGGATGTGGATGGGCCTGTACACAGCAGGAAGTGATATGGGAGGGGCACAGGATGCTTATGTAGGGGGTGAAAAAGGCAAAGGTGAATGAATATGTAAATGGCATTAATACACAGAATTCTGCTCAAGGAGTTTTCCTGCTCCTGATCACATCCAGGGACAAAATGGTTGTTGCACCAATCACAAGGGTGAGCATTGTCTTCACTTCCTCAAGAGCATTAAATGTCACAGTATGGAAAGTGGGCTTTTCATGTTTCTCTCAGCTTGTCAGAGAGCAGGTGATGGTTACATGCAAAGACAATACAGGCAGCAGCAGGCTGCAGCCATTCATGTGTCTTGCATAGCTATCTCAACACTGTTATTCAGCATCTGGGTAAGCTTTTCAGCCTACTTCAGCACAAGGAGGTGGAACCAAATTGGAAGTATGTTTAAACCAGCCAGATAGTGCAGAGCTCCACACATGATCCATCCTGTTCCTTAGACAAGTTTTGCATCTTGAAGTAAATCCTGTGTTGCTGTGGCAACCTAACTGCTAATACTTGAACTAGCTGGTTTAAGATGATCTTGGATATGCCAGCATTACACCGTAGCCACAGCAACATGAAAATAGACTGGTACTCCTTCAGAGAACTGTGGGACACTTAAATGCTGTAGCTTTGACTTCTTCTCCCCAAGGATTGAGGCTAGTCTAAAACAGCAGCAAGACTGGGAGACTGGAAAGACAATTTAGACATAGCCTACAAAGCCTTTAGGGTCCAGTCCCCACACCTGATTCCTGTGAAACCGTTAGTGAATGTGGCAGGATTGTTAATCCCTGGACTGAAGGGAGATCTTTCTTGCCACTGGCCTTGCTGCTCTCACATCCCACATACCTCCTACAGCAACCAAGACAGCTGTTGCAGGTCATGGACTGCTGCATGCCTGACTTTCTGACTCCAGAGGAGCTGCTCTGTTACCCAGGCTATGCAGCCCTGTAAAGGTTTATCTCCTTCCCCTGCTAGCCAGGGCCCAGGGCACAGTGAGGCACAGGGGCTGTATCCCTGTCAGCCCCTGACCTGGCAGAGGATGGGAGAGCACTTCTCTCCGGGGACATCAGACCAAAACCTCCCACCTGCACCTACAGCATAGCAGAGCTAAAAAGCTCCTTTGCTATTCCAGTGACACTATTGTCCTCTTCTCCCAGTTGGGATGACATCCAACTGAGTCCTTGCCAGATCCCAAGTTGTGCAACTGCAAAATGTATTTCCAGTAGGGTGCTTTCAGCATAATTTCAGCTACAAAAGATAAGAAACATGAGACCGGGGAAGAGGTGGAGTTCAAGATCCTGGATGAAAGAAATGTACTAATGGTTTGTCTTTGCCAACTGTGGCCCTCAGGAATCCTGTTTCTATTCAGTCCTTCCCCAGTAAAGCATCCCAGGCATTTGAAATTACTTTTTTTTCAAGCTACTTCCCTGCAGCTACTTCTAGGGTAGGACATGGTATCCATAAAGTATGTGTGTCATGTTGTGTAACAATGAGTTGGGTAAGAAACAGGTTGTTCAGGGGGTAACTTCTGTTCACACAAAAAAAAAGCCCCAGGGGTGTTTCATCTGTGGATTATGTGCACAGCAGATAAACCTTAATTAAGGAAGCTCTCAAAAATAACCTGTATACAGCAGAAGCTCCTGGAAAGCAATTTGTCTTCCTTGGAAAGCTAAAAGGGTGAGTCAGCCCTGCCAGGATGCATTCAAAACCATCTCAGTGGAAAACAAGAAATCTGTCTGTCTTATCTATCTCCCAAGCATTCATGACATCTTGTCTGTAGTATTGTGACTAGAATAAAGTGACTCTTATTGCTAGTGTTTGCATGGAATCTAGAGTTCTCAGCCAGGAACCAGGTCTGGTAAGGATAGGTTTCAGATATTAGTATTCCATCACCTCCCTCCCCTTCATTTACACGTCTATTTGTAGAGTAAACTCATACTAATGCTTAATACTGATATATTCATGATACTGTTAGGGTACATGCAATGTATTGCCATTTTACACAGAGCAACTGTCCTCTGTTTCATTTAGTTTTAAATAAATCATAGATCCTGTAAAGGCAAAATGGTATCACTGAGGCAGGTGGATGAAGAGCTAAATGGATCTATAAAAGGACATAGTCAAACATGTCCATTTTTTTCATTTAGACCATCCTCACATACCCAATGAAGCCACTGTGCAAAACTCTGCCTTTATGAAGCATACATTTATGTCTCCTTCTACACAGCCCACAGCATCTTCCCAGTTCTAGAGGGATGATCCTCTCACCATCCCCATCTGCTTCTCTGCCACACCTCCAGGTTTCTAGGACATCCCTTCCCATGCAGACTGTTCCTGTAAGTGAGAATTTCCTTGCTATCACGTACGTGAGAGAGTAGGAGATAAGAAATTAATGTTAAATCACAGATAGGGCAGAGGTTAGTTCTCAGGTACGAGGAATGTAGAAATTTCTTGGGGCCATGACAAGCAGATTTCTAATCTCTGTCCGCTTTTACACCTTCCATCTCCAAATTCAGAACTTATTGGGGGGGAGGGGGGGGACGGTGTCAAATTATGGCAAAGAATTAAGGAAGTATTACCATAACCTCCAGACCCTTTTAAATGTCTCCTGTGCTGGTGTTTCAGGAAAGGAGAAATGGAGAACCTAGGTGTTTTCTAGATGTTCCACATGTTTGCAGCCACATATAGGCAAAGAAATGAGAGGACTGAGTGCTTTGTTCCTTGCTTGCTATTAGTCCACTTGTGTCTCATGGTGTACCTCATTGCCATTCCTTGGAAAAAATAATCACATTGTTTTGTGTTCTGAATGCTGGGGTGAAGAGACCAAGAAAGAACTTACTGTTTCACTGAAAGGTGTTTGAATATTACACAGCTTCCTCTGCTTGTCTCTCTAACTTTCCTTTTCTTGGTGTTTTCTCTGCCCTCCAATATAAAGCATGTATCAACCTCCTTAATGTGCATCCTACCATTAGGTTGCTTTATGCTATAGCTATGCTATATGTTCAGCCTGGTATCCTGCTTCTTTCTTTCCTTACTTAGGAGCTCCTCTTCAACATGACACCAAATCCCAGAGCCCTTTGATACATGTGGCCATCTCCCAGTATTTTGAAAACAATGTGCTGAGAGCCCAGATTTAGGACTTACACACCTTTCACCAGAGAAGGCATCAATACTGGCCAGAGCCTGGACATCCATAGGACCATTGACACTTATCAATAACACACTTCACCCATTTTACCCAAGGGAAATATGATATCTGATTATTATTGGGGAAAAAAAAAACAAAACAAAGAACTGTGTTCTCCACGCAAAGGAGTAAGGGCCCAAAGTCAGTCTTTTCTCATGACACCTGTGCTAAAGTACATGTGGAAACCTTTCTTTCAGTTATTTAGGTGAACTAGTGCTGAATCACCCAAGCACCTGAGCTATTTGTGGGGTTAAGATGCATCTCAGCTCATGTTCTGTTCTTGACTAGAACACAATGTATGTTCTTACTGATGTTACTAAAGGCCACTTGGGCCTAGACTCACAAAGAAATTTAGGCATCCAACTCCCAGTGATTTCCCAGGATTGAGTGACCTCAGTGTTTTTCACGGGCCTGGCTCCCCATGACCTGATTTGTCTCAGAGACAGCATTTAAGGAGCAGAATGTATTCAAAAAAACGACCAGCTGTCTCCCCAGAAGGAGCAAAGCGTGGACACGTGAAAGAGAGAAAAGGCTTTCACGCTTTGGGAAGTGAGGAAGCAATTTAGCACACAGAACAGCTTTTTAAACCCAGTTAAATGGTGTGAAGACACCTGGCTAGAGGATGGCACCTGTCAGCACAACCTGTCTTCAAGGCGAGGAAACAAATAGAGTTCCTTTATTCTCCTAGGATGACTATGGTGATGGTGGGTAAAACACCCTTGAGAAAGAAAAGGTTAATTCATCCCTCTGAAGGCCTATGCAGGATTGTTTCCCAGGGTATAACTAGCAGGGTTTCAGCTCTCCAGTTTCAAATCCTCTAACAATGGGGTTTCCACCCTTTCCTCTACAAGATCCTCCCATATGTAGGAAAATTCCCCTCTATTTTATGGTGCCTAGATTAAAATAAGATGACAGGCTGGCCAGATGGATGCATGTTATTCACTCATGTACAGTGGCTGCAAAGAGAGGTAGAAGACAACCAAAGCTAGACCTATTTAGGTATTTCTAGTGAGCCTTCTCAATAAATCCATACTCTCCTCACCAGTTTCATGACTCTCCCTTCTGTTTGTCACCCTATTTCTCTTAAGCTGGTGGTCAACCACAGTGTCCTCTACCACCCTGAAGCTCCAACAGCTCCAGCAGTTAAATGGAAAAAGGCACTCACCACTGCTTATGTTGCCTTTGCAGGCTGGGTGAAAAAAAGCAGAGCCTTGCCCCTGAAGGGGACGCAAAGTGGATGATGTTCAGGATGATGTTCATGGAGCAGAGAAGCTCCATGGTTCTGGAGCAGAGAAGCTCACAGGGGAAAACACTTGCCTTGGGTCTGGTCTAGGCTCTATGGAGCACTTTGGTGGTTGTGGGGCACAGACTGCACTCACTCATCTTTCAATTTAAAGGACCCAGAATGTCAGAGACAGGACTGGGCTGGAACTTGAGAAGGTGATGCTTTTATAGTTCATGCCAAGGGTGTGTGTATACCCTGGGGTGTGCCACTCCAGGGCACAAGGTCTGTGGGGACTGTGTCAAAAGGTCTTGAGTGTTCGGCACAATCAACATCTGTGCTCTTGTTTGAGGTTGGATCCTGTGCATACTGTACTGTCAGTTATGTCTAGTCTCCTTTCTGGAGGGAAATACTTGTGTCACTCCAGAAGGAACCAGTCAGCAGGCATTCAAATCAAGGGATCAAAGCCTAGAAAGGAAGCAGGAGGGTATCCAAGCTGACAGTGTAAATCTACTACCAAAATAGTAGATTGAAGAAATTCAGCAGAAGGACCAGGTGGTAAATGTCCCTTGAACTATGATTTGATTAGAAAAGTCTATTCAAAGAACAGATTATTTTTGATGCAGATGTGCTTAGATAGAAATTCAAGCTTGCATGTCACTGGACTAAAGAGAAATTTTACCTTATTAAGCTCAGACTATGTGGTTTGTTTGGTTGGGTTTGGGGCAGTTTGGGCAAGGATAGTTGCTGCTATGTGGACTATTTTGAAGTAGCACCTTCAGACTCTGAATCCATATCTGCTGACCATGACCGGGTAATGAAACCCAGAATTATCAATGTCTCTCCCTCCCTACCTTTTGTCTCCCAGTCTCTTTTTTCCCCCTTTTTTTTAGATTTGGACTCCACAAAATTTTTTAGGGAATTGTTATATAGCCTCTGGTGGCTCAGAGTGCCTGCCCCTGTGAGAGCTGGACACATTTACTTCTGATCTAGCTGCACACAGGGCACAGAGGCTAATTTCCTGCTCAGACTTGCTCCCCTGAGATCTTGGGCAGACAGCTGCTGAGATTCCCCAGAGTCCAGGCTTATACAAGGTCTCCAGAATGACCTCCACAGGAAGCAGAAGCTTATGTCCTGCTCCTACCCCACTCCCTCCATGGCAACACAGGGCATCCCATCCTTCAGGCCTGTCGACAGCACTCAGCTTGGTGTGGTCTGCAAATATGCTGATGGTGCACTTGATCCCACTGTCTCTGTCACTGAGGAAGACATTAAATAGCACTGGTCCCCATATAGACCCTTAAAGGTCACCACTTGTCATCAGTGTCTACAGGGGCTTCAAGCTGTTGACCACTACCGTCTGGAGGTAACTGTCCAACCAATTCCTCACCCACCAAAGAGATCTCCCATCAAATCAATCTCTCCAGTTTAGAGAGAAGGATGTCATTGGGGACCATGTTAAAGACCTTGCAGAAGTCCAAATGGTGACATCTGTAGCCCTTCCCCTGCTCACTGGAGTAGTCACTCCATCACAGAAAACTACTAGGTTAGTCAGGCAGGACTTGCCCTTTGTGACACCACCACTGCTTTATACTGAGCACCTGCATGAAGAAGAAAAGGTGTTTCTTCTCCTGAACTGCAGCTATAGCTGGAGTGAAACACTGTGGCTGCCACCTGTGCCTTCAGTCACACACAGCAATTAAACTTCAGCAGGGACAAAGGTGTGTATCCCAGCTGAAATTACAGGGTGATTGAGATGAAGAAAGCAAAAACAGAATTTTTGATTGGGATCTAGCAAGGCCAGTAAAGTAAGTACTGCTTTTCTTACTGTTCCATTAACCTATTGGTCAGACCTTTGCCTCTTGTTTTTCCAGTCTTGAAAGAGAGCCTAGCCCCAAGCATCACTTTTAGCCAACAGCTTCCCCGTTCCCTGAGGAGCACCATACAACCTTTTGAAAAATCAGAGTTGCTCTTAGCAAAACCCAAAAGACCAGAGTTGTAGATCTACACAATTTGATAAACTGGCTTTAAAACAGCTCTGCCTAAGATATCCTCTCCCATAGCCTCTTCAGCTTTAGTTCCAAATAGAGCAATCCCCCAACCCTGCTGCAGAGCTGAGCTCCACATGTATCATGATATTATATCCCCAAGGTGCAGCAATCCATTGTGAAGGCTTCTACCTATCGGTATAGACTCTATCTCCTCAGTGGGGCATCTGGCCTTTTGTCAGCTTCTGGTTCTGATGGATTCAACAGATCTCACTGGCATGGCCTCTCCCTAACCAGCCAGGAGTAGCCCTACTGGCTCTGCTTCTTCCTCCATGGGATTTCCTGACCCTGTTAACACCAGCCTCAGTTTCACTAGGACAGGATATCAGCCTAACTGCTGGAAGGCAGAGAATGAGGGTGTTGAGTCTGGATCTGATCTTCATGGAAGCTCAGTTTATTGATTTGTGTTGTGGATCTTCATGCCCATTGGAACTTGACTGACCCAGAGATTGCCCTTATGCAGACTCTGGCTTGTCCTGGCCTTTTTCTCCATTGACTTTTCCTTCAGTGGCACTGGTGTTGATATTTGCCCCACAGATCTTCCACAAGGTTTCTGATAAGACTGTTGTGACAACCTGTGTATGAGTTCACCACAAGCAATGGGTAAGACATGGACCTGTCTTATGAATCTGAATTCTTCACAGCCACTCTAGCTCTTGATGCCAGGGACCTTACAGAAAACCTGATGTGAAATTATTCTTGGCCTACATTTACTGTTCATTTCTCATACATGTTTAAAGTAGAAGCAGAGAAGAAGAGATATCCATATCTCCTCCCTGCTTAGGCACTACTACAGGTGAGAAAAGGAAGAGTTAGACCTACTTTTAAGATGCCAAATACAGGAGACAGGTCACTGGTCCCACTATTAGTTCTTATATACTGCTGACTCACAGAAAAGTGTGAGAAGACCCAGATCTACTTTTTCTATTCTTCTATTCCAACTTATTAACTGATTAACGGTTGTACAGTAATCTTATTTGAAGTACAGTACCAAAAGCAAAGTCAGATGATGAAAGTGGAGTTTCATTTCATTGATTCCAGAGACATTTTGCTAGGGATAATTTTTACAAGATCTCTGTGGTCTGCTGCACCAAACAACTTACAAATGGAGACATTGTTAAGTTCCAGAAGGACTCTGAACATAATTAAATTAGTATTTTTAGTGCTGCAAGAACCTCAAATGGATGTAGCTCAGTAAAGCATTGTACAATATTTAAGGCATGCTCTTATCTACTTCCTCCTGTCAGTGCAGGATGAGAACATTCTTAAGGGGGGCTTTTCAGGTCTGCCAGAACCTGAAAAGGTCTCCAGAGGGATGTATATGACACAGCTTCTTTCACACAAGCATCTGGGCTTGACTGCCAGAGACCATGGCCAGTTTGTGTAACTCCAGTGCTTCCCAAGGTCTGTAAAACTGATCAAGCAGGCCTCTGATTGCAGCTGTCACTCTTGAGTGGCACTGTCCCAAGGGCATAATGTTGTGCCATACCCCTCTCCTCTCTCCCCTCTTCAGGTGGGTTGTCACCAGAGTACAGGCATGGTTTTGACTGGGGAGATCCTGAACACAAGACTCAGCAACTCCAGGGCTTAGTCGCTTCTTCTAGACCCTGGCACTGAGCTATGGGAAATGCTCATGTGGCTTTGAGCCATTTTGTTTCCTCCTTTGCTCCTTTACTGTATTCAACCCTATTGAAAAGGAGGGAGGGGGAGGCAAGCCTGCAGTGCCTGCTCCAAAAACCCCTTTGTGGACCCTGCTATTTTAGTGCTATAAAGCCCCCCGGCCAAAGGGACATGTTGAATAGATGTGCTAGGGAAAAAGCCCTTGGAAAAAGTCTTTGGATCCACCACTTATAAGGGCTAGTATATCACAGGCACATTTAAATAGTCATCCAGATCTTCTAGTCTTCCTGCTGCAAGACAACTGTTATTTATTTCAATTTTTTCACTGCCTGGGCTTCCCATTTTAAAGTTGTTATTAAAAAAGGGCTTCAATGAGTATTTAGTATCTGGTTGTAAGGTCTCCTAGTTTGTTTTTTTTTCCATCCTTCAGTCAGGAAGCACGACAGTAGCCTCAAAGAACTGCATATCATGATGTCTTTTCCCCAGGCACACAGTTCAGATGACTCTGCAACTGGTGCATCTGTAGCAGAACTGCACTCTACATCCAGAAACTCCTGGAGCTCAGCCTGTGGGGGGCTTTACTCAGAGGCCCCCTGGCAGAGAAGCTGAGGGAAAGGGGACCCTGGTAAGGACTCCAAGGATGGCTGGGCAGGCAGAGTGCACAGAGCTACTTCCACGTTTTTCTGCTCTGATGTAGGTGGGATATGGAAAGAGATTTTTCATCCTAGGAAGGACTTATGGGTTTCTGGAATAGGAACCTTCTTCCCTCAGGAATCCATGCAAAGCCAGATAGAAAGCACTGGGAAGCTTGAACAGTTGATCTAACACCAGAAAATGGACAGTGTTTCCTCTTCTCTCAGTAAGGGCCAGTTCACATGGAGTGGCTTTGTCACACACTAAAGAGGAAACAACTGAAAATCTCCAGGGTCCTGTAGACCCTCCCTGTACAGTTCAGCATGGCTGATTTTGTTCATCCACCCTGCAGGAGTGGTTTTCACCAGTCTTTGGATATTTGCCCCAGAAAATGACACTCTGGGTTCCTGTGGCAGTTTATTCCTTCAGTGAACTAAAGAATTCCTCCCAGCATTTCAGCCAGCCCCTGCATCTTGTCCATGCCAACATTAGTTTGTTTCTGCTTCCTTAGTAACACTCCTTCATATATCAGTAGCTCTCAGTTGTCATACCAGCTCCTTTGTCAGATCACTCTTCCTAGCCCTCTTAAACCCTAACCAGAGATCTTACTTGATTACTGAATTTACATTTGTTCTACTTAGAAATTACTAAAATGTCTCCCCAGCTTTAATGAATAATGAAACACTATACTTACAAAAATAGTAATTAGCAATATAGCTCAAAATAAATCAATGTGTGGATCACATTCCCAAAGGCAGAAGGAAAAGCTGCAGCCATTAAAATAGGTGGAGCTGAAAATAGCTAAGCACTTGGGGAAAAAGAAATGGAGAAAAAGCTTAAAGGAACTTATGAATGGCCATGTCCTATAGATAATTAGCAAACCACACAGGTTGGATTGCTAACACTGTCCTGAGTCTGACTGCTCCATTTCCTGTCAGTTCCCTTCAAATACCATTCAGCACTTTTAGGAGTTTTCTAAGGATGTGAAGCAGCTGGAGCAGCCAAGAAAAGTAAGAGGAAATAGAAGAATGCCAAACCCTCATCAGTGGTTGTCCAAGAGTTTCCATCAGAGCTCCTATCATTCTTCCTTGCAGATAAAGGAAGAGGTGCTCACACTAAGAAAAACCAAATGTATAAGGATTTATAACACTGACAACCATTATTATTTCCACATCCTTGGGATGGATATCCCTTGTGGTGTTGGAAAGGAAGCAATGAAACAAGCAATGGGAGACATGACAATGGGAGTGTGTTGAAAGGGCATAGGGAGCACACTGATTTACAGAGGAAAACCAATTCAGATACTACAGCAGCCAGCTTATTTTCCCCTAGCACCACCTAAATATAGTGTTATTTTTTGGTAGAAAGTCATTATTCTGCTTCTTCAGGAAGTCACAGAATAAGGTTGGTTCTTGCCAGATCAATTTATCGACCCTTTCACAATAAAAATACCAAATTGTTCATAAGGCACATCTTTGGAGTCAAGCAACTCATAGATCTGCTAAAAAACCCAGATTATGGCATGCAAATGTCTATATTACATGGCCAGGTCATGTCACTTCTTGTACTATACTTTTCATATTAACCAGTCCCTCTGTTAGGAAAATAGAAACAATGCAAAAATCATGCCAATTCCATCACGGTGAATGATTATCTATCTAAAATTTTAGCCCAGGAGTGTAGTGGTTTCTTTTCTTTTCTTTTCTTTTTTTTTTCATTTCTTACTTTTCTTTTTTGGTAACTCTTTCTTTTCCCTCCTTCCCAGTCAGGGGGAGGAAATTATATGGTACAACTATCAGCAACTGCATGTCTAAACATACACATATGTATAAACATAGTGGAGTAAATGAGCAAATTGCAACAAAGACACTGCCTGAAGTCAGTCTGCATAATTGAATTCATTAAATCCTACTGAAATTAAATCAGAAATTAATCCTAAATAGAGAATATTTTCAAACAGATTAAATTCAACAAGACTCATTTGATCCTTTCCAGAAAGAATGAGTTATGAATGTACAAACACTTGCTGTATTCTCTCAAACTAGCCATTAAGTTTTCTGAATCTGCCTGATCCTTAGAATATCTGAGGATACTCATGTAGGATTGCACCTGCTGGGGCTTTCAGGTGACTAACACTTTGATTTCAGTGTAAAGCAGAGAAAAAAGTTTCTATACGTAATTTCCTTTGGTGGAAGAAGCAATTATTTTCAAGCCTGAAGAAAATATAACACATTCCCCCAAGATGCCTGCTTTACAGATTGTACTCTCACAGAACTTTACCACAAATTATTAACATTTTAGTATACATTCCTATGCTTTAGCTCTAGCAGTTCCTTATAAATTTGATTCAAAGAAGAATTAAAGGGCCAGGTTTTAAGGAACGAATGGTGGGATCTTAACAAATGCCTCATTGCCTTAATCCTTTTGAAACCAGTGCAAATTAGGCACCAAGGCTCTCTGAAAATCCTGCTAGGCTCCTGCCTATATAAATCTTATTTGTTAGGGCAGTTCTGTAAATTACCTAATACCACTCTGCCACTGTTTGGAAAAAGGCTTGTAAATATCTGCTGTGAGATTGAAAAGTAAAACAAAGTAGCTTAAAGAAGACTTAAAGCCTTAGTAGGAAATCTGGATATTTGGAGTTTAGGAAACTCGAGGGTATAAAGGGATTATACTAAAATCTTGGTCCTAGTTTTTGCAGTTGGAAGTTGAAAGTTAAAACGCAGGAGGGAGAAGTTTGGCAAAGCAAAACAGAGGATCCCAGGGTAAGGGCAGCTAACAGATGGCTGTCCTACACTCTGCCCCACCATTGCTCCTGATTCCTCTGTTATCCTGGCCCATGCTTTTCATGGGGTCATTCCAAGTGACAAGTTCTGCATCTCTGAGTAGCTGACTTCAGACACCTTGAGTCTGATTTGGAGCAGTGCCGAGCACTCAGAGCTGCAGCTGACAGTAATGGGAGATGTTTTCAGATATGTGCAACTGAAAACAAAAACTATGAATAAAGGTCAGGCCCTCTGTTTCTGAAATTCTGGACATAAAACTAGGGTACCCTGCTGACCAAACTCTTCATGCCTCAGCTGTCCACCTGCAAAAACAGAGTTATCTCACATGGGTGTTGCAAAGATTTACTAAGTGATATCAGGTATATGCTCAGAATCACAAGACAGCTCAGGAGAGAATTAGTATTTCTGATTTCAGAGCCAGGTTTGAACACTATTAAGCAAAGTTGTGGGAGTCACACACTGACTTATTTGAGAATTCAAAATATTGAATAACTGCTCATTAAGTGAGCACTGTCCATTCTGTGACCTGAATATAGTCAGAATCCCTGAAAAGAAAAATGTGATCCTCTCATTAGAAGTGTACTGAAATGCATTCACAAGAGACGACCATACTGAGGTTGCACAGTCAATTACATTTCCAGTGTTGGCTTGGCTTTTTTTATATTTGCCTTAGCATCTTTATTAACTTTCTTCTAACATAGTTTCTCCATGGTCTTTCTCACACATATATTAGCTCATACTACAGCTGAAGTCAAAATCTATTTCCACTCCCATTAATGTGGTATGATTCAACTTTTACCCAGATTTGACTTTCTAAAATGTAATTAACCACATCATGGGAGTTCAAACCTCTTGGTTTCATCAACATCTTACAACAAACACAAAAAAACCCAGAACAATTTTAAATGTCCAAGAGGTGTCAAGCGCCTCACCAGAACCCTTAGGCAAGGTGTGGGATTTCTCAACAAGCAGCAGCCAGGCAGAAACAAGCAATGGCCCCCCAGGGTGCCAGCATCCAGTGTGGGATGGGATGAGGCCGGGTGCCCAGCTGAGTCCCAGAGCTGGTAGGAAGCTGGTGGCCTCAGAAGCCACTGGGGGCTTCCTCCCACATGGAGATATGGATAAAGAAGAACTTGTAACATCAGCAGTGTGCTGGCAGGATTACAACATATCTTCATAACCTCAAGCTGCACCAAGGGAGGTTCAGGTTTGACAGGAGGAGGAATTTCTTCACAGAAAGGGATGCCATGCATTGGAATGGGCTGTCCAGAGAGGTGGTGGAGTCACCAACCCTGGAGGTGATCAAGAAGTGACTGGATGTGGCACTCAGTGCCATGGTTTAGTTGACAAGGTCCTGATCAGACAAAGGCTGGACTCCAGAATCTCAAAGGTCCTTTCCAACCTAAATGATTCTGGGATTCCATTGTGGGAGTCATGTCAATCACTCAGTATCTGCCTCTGAGTCCAAAGCCACAAGTTGTCCATTCTTGAATTAGGTGAAGCAGGATTATCAGTGAAAAATGAAGGTTTTTTCTTAGCAAAAAATGAATTAATAGAAAGTACATCATATCTGGCAATTTAATGAATGCACAATTACTGCATCAGGGAAAAGCCCCCTAAAGATTTAATCATTTAATATGTACAAAAAAGCTACTGAACAGAGAATTACTTTGTTCAAAGGATCAGCTATACCCTTGCCTAGTTTTTGTCTGCTCTGTAGCTACCCTGAAACATCAGAGCTGAAATAGCAGGGCTGCTGCAGGGCAGAAGCACAGGGCGTTGATAGAAGTGGAGCAAAGGAAAGGCAGAAATCCTGTTTAGCACTTTCCATGCTCTGTATAACTGAGCACTATTTCACTGCCACTGGCAGTAAAATGACCTTCTGTTTACACCAGTACTTGAAGCTTGTGGTTTTTAAAAAAACTGGACCTATCTCCAATTCTGATTAACTTCTCCAGGCATTTCTGTACTGCTCAGCTTTCACAAATGGATTTCCAAATAGCAGAACTGCTTGGTATGGTACCCCTCAGAGGTACTCAGCATCCTCTGCTGTCTGCTGCACCTGACAGCAAGAGTTTGGAGGCACGTATCTAAGAGAAGTTGAAAAATTACAGGTTGAGGATATCAGCATCAATGATACCATACTGCATGAAGCTAAGAGAAAATGAATCATATGTGAAAGACGGAACTGGTTGGATATAATGAGGCAGAGCAACAAGAAGCACATTTTGCCCTCTGCAGGGATAGTTCAGAACCATGGAAGAGAAACAAGCAATCCTTGCCAGTGGGGCCACTTACTGCACTTTGTGAGATGGGAAGGCTGACCTTAGCTTGGTAAGGCCCCTTCAGTTCCAGGGCAGGTGCTTACAAGTTACAGTATTATCTGCTGTCCTCAGTGCTTCTCCTTCTAGAGGGATAAGAAGCCAGAGAAGTCCCACAATCACAGATACTTCCAACAAATCTATCTCCTGATGTAGTCCAATGCCTTTTCTGCCACCCCCTCCATTTGTGTGCTGTAGCAGTGCACATTTCCAAAAGTGTTACAGCAAGGTTAGCCTAAAATCCCATCTGCTTTGGGAATAGTAGGGACTATAAAATCCCCACCATCTCACAAAAGCTAACACAAGGTCTACATTTCCACTGCCTTCCTGGCAAATATGCATCAGGTTTGGTGCAGAGAGACAACCACATTTACACTTGGCAAGATGGTCTACTTCTTCCCTACACTGACAGCCTCTCCACTTCCATTCTTGAGTGGCAGCAGGACCCACGAACAAGACCTTCTCTTTTGGCCACCTACACTGCCTCCATGAAATATCTCTTCTGATCACTCTGTCTTGACTGTCAGCTCTGCACCAGTACTTTGTGCACCCCTTGGAGAAGTAACTTTCTTCTGGAGATAATTCATGGACACAGAGGCTTAGGAGGCAACACAACAGCTCAGCAGCAGCTATCATATGTAGGCATGGTAGGAAAAAATCCCCGCCTATGCCTGACCAGAAAATTGTGTCTCATCTTACAAACCAGAGATCTGAGAAAGGCAATACAAGTATTCATGGTCTCCACAACAGCAACACCATATTCAGATTTGGAGAAGGCTCTCATCAATAAAAGTGTATGACAGTGTACCACCACGGTTCTTACCTCTTCTCAGGCTCCCTGTTAAGTGCAATTTGAAGGCTCTGATCTCTTTCTTAGGTGCATCCTGGTGTGGAGCTTATGATCAAGACCCTGTTGTGAGCACAATCTCCCCACCTGGAGATCCGCCAGGGCAACAACCCGCAAATTCATAAGCACAGCACAAGCTCAGGATACAGGACCTATGATAGCATGGGCCTGCTTGCTTCCACTACTTCAGGGCCAGTTCTTCCTTATGAGATCCTCCCAGAGAGTCCCATAGGCAGATACGTGTTCCACCCCACAGACACAACAACAACAACAACAACAACAACAACAACAACAACACAAACAAACAAACAAACAAAAAGACTAGCAAATAAAGCAAACAAATTATCTCTATTAATCAATTTATTCCTGGTGAAAAGAAGGGAGCGGAAGAAGAGAGGAACAAACCTATCCTTTTTCTGTCCTTTCTAGATTAATTCATTCAGAAGGGGTGTGAATACTAGTTTAAAAGCTATTGGTTATATAAAGAGAAAACAGGCAGAATTACTGCAGTAGATTATTCCACTTTCTTCTGTGTCTCGGTTTCCTCACATGCAAATGGAGTAATAACAAGTGTGTTCCAGGACTGATCTTTTAAGGATTTTACCTCAAATATCAATGAAAAGTGTAGTACTAGTTTCAGTGATAACAGCTTTGGCCCATTTTTTCCCAATTATTTTGCAACCCACCATTCACAGGCACAAGTCAAAAGCAATGGGACTTAGCTATTAGATAAAAAGCCTGTCTTACAAGCATCTTTCTGGGCACATGTTAAAGGCAGAAGCAGAAAATGTAAAATGGAGACTGCCTCTGAAACCTCACTTTGACCTCCTCCTGCAGATGCCTTTTAATAGTCCTTATTGTATCTTTTTTTCCTTGAAACTGTCCCTCACCTCAGCTACTACAAAGGAAAGAGCTCACAGAGTGAGCAATTCAGTATTTTCCTGTTATCCTAATTTCAAGCACAGCAAAGTGCCTTATTTGCCACATGCCATTCAAACCCATCACTGAATTCAGAATACTGATTTCCTCACGGTCTTTTTCTGTGTTGCTATTTTGCCATAATATCTCATTGCTTCACAGGCCTTAATGGATATTCTGCCAGGGACATAGGTGGGGTTGTTATCTCTATTTTACAGACACTAAAATCAAACAAAAAGAGGCTAAGGTCAAAACGGCCAGAACAATGACAAATTTTGGGTCCCCAATTGGTGATGCCTCAGATTAGTATTTCCCCAGCTCAGTGTGTGTTGACAGCAAACCTCCATACAATACCAGCTCTGCACTTCTGCAAGTCAGACCCCAGGTGTCTCAAACTGAGAATCCAGAAAATGAGAACACACCAATTAGTCGCCACCCATGGAAAACCTCATTTTCGTGGCCTTTTCATATCACATAGGAAATTGTGACAAGAGGCAGGAAAAAGCCTAATTCTTCAGGGCAGTATTCAATTGCCAAAATACGAGACCATTCTTCTGTTTTTGAACAGCCCCCTGCCCAATTCAATATATAACCTTCATCACTGTCAGTAAATGAAACAGGAGACCTATAGAAATCAGCTTTGTTTATGGCAAAACTCATTCAGTACCTAAGTGCATTCCATTCTGCGCACTGAATGAGACATGGGTCCTATTGAAAAAAAGGTACCAGTGTTTGATCTTATAATTAAGAACTACATTTTTATGTCTATTCATGAGAGAAGACAAATTAAAGATGGATAGGCAACCCTTTTAATTAATTTTCTGTATACTAAGTGTTTGACTTTGAAACCTAAATATATGCTTAATAAAGGTGTTTAATCTTTTCTTTTAAATGTAAACTAAAAAGGGAGAAAATAGGAAATTTCATCATTTGAAATCATAACATTCTCCTCCTTTGTATTATAAAGGTGCAACTGTTACCTATTAAATGGTTGCAAAATTCTTTGCACTTTCAAAGCTTTATTCCTCTAATCTCATCAGACAAATAGATTAAAAATCCACAGTGTCTATTTGAAGAAGACCCCTACCAAGAAAATTCTTGTCCAAACAGGAAAAGCCCAGCAAAGTTTGATGTAGATGAAAAGATTGTCTTTGACTATTGCAATTTATCTCATCTCCCCAAAGCTGGGTAATCCTGACTATAGGCAGGGTGTCTTGTTCCCCCTCTTGTGTTGTGAAAAGACTCGGGAATAAACAAAGGATATCTTCCTAAGGGTTATACAGATTTAGCATGAGATACTGGAAGATACCACAGATCAGCTTTAGCTCCCCTATATTTCCATGCAACAATAGCTCTAATGGCAGCAGAGGGGATTAAGCATTGAAGGTGACTTCTAGCAGGAGTACAGCACTCTGGTTGGGAATTTCTGAGTGACTGCCATACAAATGCTTTGAGACAATTCATGTCAGCCAGGTAGAAGAAGCCACCAATTGATAAATCCCTTGTAATAATTCTCCCGTGAAGATGATGAACAGGGCACATTGGTGTGGAGTTCCAGCAGATGTTTGTGTTCAGGAGACGGATGTTGGAGCTAAGCCAAGGAAAAAGTTGAGATGTCTTGCTGAAACCACAGCCTTAAGTCCACTAGAAAATATGGGTAGAACTGGGCACCTCAGTGAATGCCTTTAGAACCTCGCTATAACAAATGCTGAAGACAGAGTGACATCTAAACAGTCTGGGTTTGGGCATCTTGCTCTGGTTATTGGGGAGGTATCTTCTGGTTTGGATCCAAGCCCCGAACCCCTGTACTGAAAAGAAAAAACTCTGTTCCTCTCTGACAGCATGTAGTAAATAACTATTTATTCAGTATCTCAGTGGACATACAGCTTCCCTTAATTATGGAAGATGTTGATCCAATCTCTACTGTACCTAAAAAGACCTCAAGTCTTACCTCCCTCCTACAAAAGACTGCTTAGAGCAAGCTGCTCCTAGCTTTTCCTGCATAAGCTCCTTGGCTTTTTCCACTGAAGAATTAAATAATCATCAGGCCAGAGACAGAGAGCATACAAAAGTAAATAGCACTTTATATCCTACTGGTTAAACACAGTCCTGCAAGAGGACAGACTGGGTCCAGGTTGTGCTTCAGTGAATATTTGATAATAATCATATGAAATAGTGTTTAAGGAGCACAAGAGGTCATTTAGTCCATCCTCTGGTCCAGAGGTACTTCCTGCAGCCCTTCGGTGATTGAAGCTGCTACAGTTTACGCAATATATCACAGTGCATCACAATCTTTTTGGACTAACCATTAAAGACCATTACTCCTATTTTTATACATCATGGGCAGTGGGAACAGATTACTTCTGGTTTTTTTTTCACTTGCCAGGCTAGCATCTGGACCACTCTTGGCCTTATTCCTTTTAGGTTAAACAACCCTAATTATTTCAGTTGTTTCTCCTTTTACCTCAAGCAATTCTTACTATCCCAGTCTATATCCTCTCATTGGACCACACTTCCTCAGAGTGCAGTACAAAACTGAGGCAGGACATTTTAGCTGAGTCCTACATGTGTACATCAGAGCTGAAGGCTTATGAGATGTGTCTGACAGCCTGTGCTCCCACTTGCACAGCCTGGTAAAATGGTGTTCCACTTCCTGGCAACAGGATGATGTTCTAGCCTAAAACTGAACTTGTGGTCCTCTAGAGACCCTCTCTGTCTTCCTGTAGGACAGTGGTGTCTCATGTAGAACTGGCTGCAATTTATTAATCATTCCCATGGAAGGCACTTCATATGCACTCTGATGCTCAAACCAGGTCCCTGGTCTGACAAGCTTTTGTTGAATTACAGCAGTTTCCCCCAGCTAACCACAGCTGGTTTATGCCATCTTCAGATTTTATAAAACACTTCCTCTAGACAGTTACCCAGGTTAAAATTATACTATAAAGTACAATGTTGGTTAATGAAAATATGAAGCACTAGCAGGCCACAGCACAAGCTTGTGGCAACCTGCTCAATAGTCTTCCGTTTCAACAGGAAATCAGTGAGAATTGCTCATTGAGTAAAATTATCTACACCAGTTCTGCATCCCTGCTGTAATGCCTTCCTTTGGAACATGTTTCTTTGCTTCATTTATGATAAAAGACTGTGAGATAATGTCAAAATCCTTACAAATGACAAGGTATGACAACTACTTCCTCTGTATCCACAAGGCTTGTTACAGAAGAAAGCTAAATTAGTTTGACATGATCTGTTCTTGACAGATCTGTGCTGGCTCCTAATAATCTCCTTTATTTGATTATTTCCACCATTTTTTTTTTCCTCCATGAATGAAGTTAAACTGGGTAGGCTGCAATTTCTTATCTTCTGCTTGTTTTCAGCCTTCTGACACCTCATCCAGGCCTCATGGGTCTTCAAAGCATTCAAAGCTTATGGTACAGAGATTGCTTCCCTCACCTTTGTAAATAAGCTAGGATGACTTGAAAGAGCCATCTTACATCAGTACATCCTGATTTGTTCTGCCCTTTTCCTAGATCCTGATCTTCCTCCTTTGTGGCTCCTGTTACCTCTTCTAGCCATCAACTTGCAGCTGATCACATTACTGAAGATCTGCAAAATTAGCATAAAATGCTTTGGCCCTCTTGACAATGCCGGATGTAAACCTTCAATCACAGCTCTCCTCTCCTCTCCATGAGCACCACAGAGAGAGTCAGGATGATATTATTTCACTCTCTTGCTCTGGCTCAATTATTATTTTGTCTGTGTATTGAGTTGATTATGGGTTATAAAAGGATCATCTAGGCATGCCAGAAAAGAGCTTATGAATGTTATGGGGACATTACAGTTTTAAGTATAATTGTGTGAGAGCTTTAGACACCTCCACACTTAGAAAGGAAGGAAGGTCTAAAGTTCTACAGCCTGTGACAGACATCTCTAAGAACGTACTTCAGTTTAGAACAATCCCTTAATTTCTCAGTTCAGAACAATGGTAAAATACTGAGAGGCATTTTAGACTCCACTTGGCAGTCACACCCTGATTAAAAAGTAATTAAATTCTACAAGATAAGGCATTGTCTTATGGTATCTCTTCCTGATTTGTGGAATCATACCACTCAAAGCAAGAAGACAATGAATAGAAGTAAGAATTAACTGTAAGAGTTCCTATGAGCCATTTGGGTCATTTTTCATTAATTTGTCTTTTTTTTTTTCTTCATCTGCTACAAAATCTTGTACACTGGCATCATAATGGAGGGTTCTTTTTGCTGCATATCCAGTTTTACCATATAACAGTCAGCTTCAAGTATTGTTTCACATCTTAACTTTGCTAACTTTTCTCTGGAACTTATCCAACTTCTGTTTACTTCATGGAGATTTCAGCTGGCTTCAGTTCTTCTGTTATTTTGGAAGGAGATATTTTCTTTCCTTGCTCCATTTGCCCTTTCCTTAGGGTTTTATCTCTTCTAGCTGGTATTCTGAGTGGAATTTAGGATACAAGGGAAAGGCCATTTGCCAGTGCTGTGCTTTAGGCAGGACTGGTTGCATACCTATCAATTTTAACAATCAACATTAAGCATCAATTTTCTGCTACAGTTGTCAGTCTTCAGAATTCTATGTAGGACTTGAAATTCTCTTGGGTTTTCCAGAGGAAATGTAAATAGGAAGGGTTAAAACCACATCATTTCATCTTTTATCAGGCAAAGTCTCCATTCTGACAGAATCATAGCCTGTGCAATCCAGGCTGTTGCAAGCTGCCAGCCTGACTTCTCCAACATAACAAGCTAAGAATTAAAATGATGAGACTAGGTGAAGTGAAAGTTCACAGTTCTAAGGAACACAGTGAAGTGTCCCTGCAGGGGGTAAACTTTTGGTCCAGCTTCTAAAAGCCGCTCTGCCTCAGCTCCCCATCATTCCAGTACTGCCTCCCAGCTTCACCACTCCTCTCAGGCACAGCCGAGCAGTTGATGCCCTCCTTGCATTTGCTCAGCAGGTGATTTCCAGCAGTGGATTCCACTCTTACATGAAACCAAAGGGCTGCAATTTTACTGTCAGCAAATCAGCAACTGACACCTGTTTCTTTATGTCTACCCTTCCAAACCTAGATGACTTTTTGTTAAATTATTTATAAATTCACCACTGAATGCTTTACTCCTAAAGCTGTGGGCAGACAGAAGGTGAAATGACACAAGGCGAGCAATGGTAAGCTCAAAACCATTGTGGTTTACATCCTGCTGGTTTCAATCTGAATTAATATAAATGACTGGCCTTTTCTGCAAAAGAGCATACCATAGTACCATGGTGCCCAACCTGCACACCCTGGAGTACTTAACATTGCAGATTTATAAGGTCATTGGATGCTGTTAATAAAATAAATGGATTAGACTCCACTCAATAGTCTGATGAACTGAATACTAATTGATAAGTCCTAACAGTTATAAGAATAATCGGAAATGTAAATTATTCTGTACATTACCAATTATTAGCAATCATCCCAATTCATAAATAACCTCAAGTTCCTGAAAGCACAGTAGCACTTCTAGGCAATTATGGGAAGGGTGAAATAAAACTAGCTTCAGAGTGGGGTTCAGATCAAAACACACTCCCTTGCACTCCTGAATTTTAGGGGCATTCAAACCAAGTAAATTATATTCTTTTGGAGCCCTTTAGCTTTACTAATTATCAGCTCTTACAGAAAGGTGTATCCTCCAGAGAGAATTCCTAAATATTGTGAGATGTCCCAGCTTCTATAAATAGGGATATACTGTGATTATGGCTGGAATTAATTCAAGAAACTTCAGCTGCAAGATGAGTAATGAACAGGACTGACATTTATTGGCCATAATTTAAGAGACTGTAAGTACATCCTGGCTCCCCTTTTGAGACATAAATGCCAACCATCCCTGGTTGGCAGATTCAGGACATCCTGTCTTGGGCCAACAAGACAGCTGTAGCACAGCCTGCCACCCAACAGCAGCATTAGAAGCCAAGGGACAAGCCTGGAAGGAGCATGAACCATCCGGAAAGCAGGAATGCTGACACCAGTTTGTACTGCACGCATTGCTCCTGTTCCAGCCACACCCTTCCCAGCTTCTGCTGTGGCTGGGGAACCTTTTACCTGAGCCAACAGGAAGGTGAGAAGTGAAGATGCACCACTTGCTGTCTCTGTCTAGGGATGCTCATTTGTGTCAGCTGCAACTCTGCCCAAGTGGAGAACTGAAGCAGATACAAAAGCAACTGGAGCACAAAGAAGGAACCCAATTCTCCTTCAAATACCAGTGCTAGGAAAGGTGAAGGGAGCCAGACCCTGGTGGTAATGGCTGATGCTGCCAGCAGGAGTACTGTGTGGTCAAGGGAGCAGGGGGAAGGCAAGGAGCAGAACAGATGGGAAGAGGAGACAGAATGAATAACAGGCGGAGACAGCAGGAGCAGTGTAACTCCAAAAGCACAAATTCCTTTTGCTGTATTAAAAACAAATCACTATTTTCATTACACTATTCCTTCACCCCATACACATATTGTGGGCGGGATCACTGTGGTGGTCGGGGAGGAGCTATCACTCTGGTGAATAGCAGGGAGAAAACTAAGTTTTTAGCCCAGCTCTCAGGCTCTGGTCCATTGTAATAAAGCCTTGGTCTGAGAAGAAAATCAATGGTTTGTGTTGAAGGAGCTCAAGGGGCTAATAAACATCCTAGCACTGCAGGAGTGACTGAGGATGGATAAAGCAGAGCTTTGCCTGTCTAAAGCATCTCTCAGTTCAGGGCTTCTGAATCCTTTTTTTTTTTTTTTTTCCACTCTAATTGTTTAGTTTCCAAATTAAAGAAGCATCTTGCAGAGATGGCCATAACAGTCAGAGAATGTATGCTTAGATCAGTCAGAAAGCAGGTTAATAGCACTGCCAGAAAGAGAAACCAGCTCTCCCTAAACCAATTCCTCTATACTGCCCTGTGGTGCTCACAACCATGAAAAGCCATCGAGTTTTACACATGCACTCAGCAGGTGATAGAAAGAGCCCAAAGGAAATATAAACACCTTCTCCACTTGAGGCCATCAGAGCTCTGAGGTTACATGTCACCTCCTGGTGTGCTCAGGAGGATCTTGGAATTATAGATTAAATGAGTGTGGATGGATTCCTGACTTTGATTTTGGACCTCAGATGTTGAAAGGTGTTTCATCAGGGTACCTGCTCTGGTACTCCCACAGCAAGATATTCTACCAGCAAACATTTGCACCCTCCACCATGCCTTTCTGGATGACCAACCTCCTATCAGCCCAATATTCCTCTGTGTAGAGCTACTGGGCTATGGTTGTTTCTTTATAACACTAAACACTGGGATTTCAAAACTTAGATGAAGACAGGTAAGGACTGCTGCCAAATCTACCCCTGAGACCTGTCAGATTCACAGCAAACAGGGGAATCACACAGTGACTTCCAAAGGGCATCAAAACAGAGAGCTTCCATCAAAAGGTTTCTCATCCTCAGGTATCTTTAGAGCACTGTCATCAGAGCTTTTGTTCATTCTCAAATCCAAAAAGAGCCCTCCCAGGGTAAGGAGGAAGCCCAAAGCAAGAAAGGAATCACAAGTCATTTATGTTCAGGAAGAGGACAACAGGAGGTTGTACAGGAGGAAAGATGCATGGGCCAGCAGTGCATGCACTGAGCAAATGGCAGTCAGCAATGCACCACCAGCCTTCCACAACCATGCAGAGGTCTCAGTTTATAGAGCATGGTGCTAATAACACCATGGCTGTGGGTTTCATCCCATATGGACCCTTCACTTAAAAGCTGGACTCGCTGATCTTTGTGGGTGCCTTCCAACTCAGAATATTCTGTGATTCTGGAGCTTTTCTTTCAAATTATCTCAGCCAAAAGCAGAAGCAACCTTCAGGCTATAGCTGCTCTTTTACCTGGCAATGCACCAATCCCTCAGCAGATACTGTCTGCTTGGTAGAGATTAGGCAGAACCCAATTCTGCCCCATGTCCTCTGCCATGGACAGCACATGAAGCACACGAGTCACTATGAGGAGCACATGCCTCACAGCACAAGCACAGCAAATCCAAGCAGGAATACACATCCTTCATTTGCATCATGCAAGACTATCAGCCTACTTTCATCTTTCAAGGGCCTCATTTTCCTTCCCATCAGCACAGAAGGCATTGCAATTTGGCAGCTCCTAGCAGTGAGGAATTCCTGCTCTCTGGGAAAAGGGGAGAGGGAAATATAACATCTGTGCAGGAGGATCCTGGGGTGGCATCACAAAATCCAAATCAGATAATGTTCTGAGTTCAAAGGGATCCACAAGATCATCAAGTCCAGCACTTAAGTGAATGTCCCACTCAGGTATTGATCCCAACCTTGGTGTTAATAGCACCGTGCTCTAACCAGCTGAGGTAATCTCAGGGTCCAGTGCAGCTGGCCTGCAAGGAGAGTCAATTTGAGGTGAAAACTCTTTGCACTTTCTCATTCTAGTCAGTCAAAGCCACATGACCAAAGGAGAGGTCCCTCTCATCTCCATCCCCAAGCAATGCCCACCCTTTCAGCATAGCATGGACAGAGCCTGGAGCTACAGCTCATTTCCTTATCCGATGGCAGGAGCAGCTCTGAGATATTCAGGCAGCCTCAGCATTAGGCCAGGACAAGTCCTCAGTTGGTTCCTTGGGCTGCACACGTGTCCCCAGCCTGGCATGGTCACACAGAAGATTCAGTGCAGCTCTCTAGGCAAGGATGCCTCTGCATACCAGCAGGTACTGCCTGACTGCTTTTTGCTGGGCCTTCGATTCAGGAGCAAGTGGCCAAAGACAATTTGGATCCACAGACTGATTTCTTTCCCACTGAGCACTATTGCTGTCCTTCTCCCACTGGAATCTCTGCCTGCAATTAGTTCCCTAGGAGGGGGTTTGTCTGTGCCATTAAGAACAGTTACATTATATGATCTAGGAGAAATCAATGTCTCTAATAGTCAGCAAAGGCAGTGGAGGAGAGGGTGATGGGAGGGCTGTTTCTCTGGAGACACCCTTCTCAGTAGAAATCCCAGGGGTATTGCCTCAGGAAAAGAAATAGCGAGGACAGTAATTAAACTTCCATGGAACAACTGTTTACTGGAAGAAGCACAGAAGCTGCTCAGTGTCTCTCAGAAAGGCAGAGGCAGCGGCTAGATTCTCCCTAGGTGCAGATGAAGTGCCTCTGCCCTGAAATCAGCAGTCTGTGGTGATTTACACCACAAGTGGTGGGAGGCAATTGGTGGGAGGAGGGGTGTGGATAGACACCTTTCCTTTAAAATACCCCTTTTCCACTGTCCACAGTAGTATTTTAAGGTAAGACCACGCCTTGCAAGTATTGAAGCATCTGGATCGTGCAGTATAATTAAGTTACCCTAAATGAAGCCTGAGACATTTTAATACGCTGAAGCAAGAAAACCTTCACTCTGCAGGCATCTTCCTCTCTCTTTCTCCATTTCCTCCTTCTTGTACACCTCTGCAGATCCTGGAATGACAAGCCACCTCACCGGCTGGCTGTAATTGCTGGAACTGTTCCCTAATGCTTTTCTCTTCTCCAATTGCATTAAACTGCATCTTTAGAGGTACAGCCCTGTTTATTCATGCTGCTCGTGTGGAAGGGGGAAGAAATGCAGACTGCCTCTTCTCCCCTCTCCCTCCTTTGATTTGATGGGTGTGGCAGGTTTTAAACCTTTGCAGCCGCTGGCTCTCCGGCGCTGGGGTGAGGAGGAGTGGATGGAACAGGAGGGAAGCCATCGTCTATGGCTGGTGATGAATGGGACTCATCTCACCCACAAGTGGGAAACCTGCTTGCGGGTTATTGTTTAATCACTCATGCAATCCAATAGTGAGCACATACCCCCATAATGTCCATCTGTTCTAGTATGCAGTGCATGCAACACTTGCATTTCTAGCCACCTATCTCACTGCCCAGCCCTGTGTGTTACTGACTGCATCTCTTGCTGGCAGGAAAGGCTGAGTTCAGGTTTTCAGACACAGCTCAACCCAGCTTTTCAGTGATGCTACCTCTCAGCTGATAATTTTGTGGGCTCAGATTCAGAGGTGCAGTCAACTGTAGGCAGAAATGACAACACTTAGATATCTACATCTCTCATGGGCGGGCACAGTCAGTCAGTCAGTCAAATACTTCACTCTTCACACTGGCATCACACCCACAAGAAAGAATAATCTGCAAGGTATGAGCGTGTGAATATATTTGTCTCTGAGGGGTGGGAGGACAGACACACACAGGCACACCTAGACACAAATGTGAAGAGATTTCTTCCACGCCCAAGCCTGTAATTTCAACATTTTGCTCCTTAGCTGCCAAAAAGGCGGGACATCAGGGACTTCCCCTGAAAAATAATTTGAGGAGAGCTGCCTTTATTTTGGGAAGGAAACTCCTGCCAGTGCTGAAGAACCCATTCCATCTTTTTCTCTCAGTGAAAGGTCTGGGTGGGGACAGAGGAAGCGCACATGCCGAAAACCGAGGTCTTTTTCTCCTCCCAGTCAGGGCTTTCTCTCGTGTACGATCAGCCTTCCCGAGCGAGCGGCTGTATTGCCAGTTTGGCAATTGCGGTGCGCGTTCAGGTAGAGGAGCAGCAGCTGGGCTGGGAGCCCACCCCTAGGCACGAAGGGGCTCGGGCAGGCGCGGTGGGGCGGCGTGGCTGCGGGAGGCTCGGGCATGGAGCGTGCGGAGGGAGCGCACGGCGAGCCCGCGCGTGTGCCCGGGGCGGCGGGGAGCGCTCGCCGAGCGGGGCCGAGCGCCGCGGGCACGCGCACAGACAGGGGTGTGTGCCCGCGGTGCGTCCGGGCGGGAGCGGGCACCGAGGGCTGTGTGCCAGAGGGGCACCTGCATGCCGCGCATTCCTGAGCGCCACGGAACACAAAAAGACACGAGTAAGCCCGGAGAGGTGTAAAGAACAGATACATCGGAACATCATTCGGGAGCTTCAATGCCCAACATGCGATGGTATGGGCAGATTGATCTCTATTCCCCCGTAGCTCTCTTCTGACTCCAAAGAAACCCAGAGCTCCTACTTTATTTTAAAATTTGCCATGCACCTCCGCCCACTGCTCTGTCACTTTGCCTCCCTGTCTGCCTTCCTTCTCCTCCTCTGCTCTTTTCATCCCGTATTTGCCATCAGAACGTGCTCTGCTGGCTGACTGCAACGTGTTCCCCCCTCCTCAGCCTTCACCCCCTCCTCCCAGATTTTGGTGAGCACATAATTAATTTCAGAGTATTGAAAAACCCGCATGAGGAAAAAACATAGGATGACGCAGGGTCTCTTTCTATCCCAATCACTTGCCCCTCCCCATTATTCTACAAATTTCTCCTTCGTTTGCTAACACACATCTCCATTCAGAAACACACTTTAACCTGAATCTTCTTGCAACACTGTGTTGTTCGCAGGAACTGTAGTTACTCACATCAGCGTGTGAATAGAATACTGCAGTGCTGTGCTGTAAAAGACACTGAAATTTATGCATATATAAAGAAAGTAATCAGTATAGTGCTGTGCTTGAGTTGAGTTTTGTGCTCAGAACAAGGACCAAAGCTCCTTGTTGCTACCTACAAATCCATAATTCTTGGAAGTTTCTAAAATGCCTTGCAAAGATATCTAGGGTCAGTTCCTGCCTCAAAGTTCCAACTGCATAAATCCAGTATCTTCCCGAGGAAGTCCAAGAGGTTCAGCCAAAAAGGCTTTCCTAATCAGGAGTGGGTTTGGGCTTTCACACAAAATAAAAGGGGGAAGGGTGAGGGGGAAATGATCTAAGTAGCTTTTTTTTCCCTAATTTCATTATCATTTTGGACACTACAATTTTGACACTGAAATGAGCCCTCACCCAAACCTTCCATCATCTCAATTCCCTTACAGCAAAAGCCAGGCAGTACCAGGACAGAAAATGAGTGGGTTTCCAACAGGTTCACACCGTGAGCTTCTCTTATCCCACCCCAGTTCGGAGCTAACAGAGGCGTGGTCCTCTGTGTCTTTCCCAGCTGGTGCACAGTTGTCTAACTGGTTGTACTATGAAGGGTATTGCAAAGAGGGTGACTCTCCCTATCCTAAGGCTAATGCTTTTGTTATTATTTAATTGGATTTTTCACTGTAGCGTAGGTTAAAAAAATTCCTTCAGGTTAATTCTTGCTCAGATTGTTGCAACACAAAAAAAATGAATACACCTGTCCTCCGCGCCACCTCACAGCATGGGCACATAAAGCATCTCCCATTCATCAGAAACAGGAGCAATTGAGAGCATTCTGACCAGGGATCAAGGCTCACTGGGCATCCGTTCCTTTTTGGCATAAGATGAAGAATTGCTTCCTTTATCTCTAAGGTAGAGCCAGAGCTCATCACGTTTCCTGCCAGCCGCAACACTCCCCTCCACTTCCCCCCCCCCCCGCCCCATCCACACCCTCAGAACCACAGACAGAAAACCCTAGGCAATATAACTGCCCCTATTAAAGAAAAAAAAAAAAAAGAATAGAGGGGGGATTCTAGTAGCTCCCCCAAATGTGGATGTAGGCCACCCCCCTTCCCCACATCACCAGCCCCGGAAAGGCAAAACAGTCACGTTGCAGGGTGTGAAAAGAACCTTCAGTCGCAAGATGCTAAAGAATTGCAAAATAGACGTCTGCTGAAAGCAGCTGAAATTTCCTCCCCCCTTACCCCAACCTCTACCCCAGCCCCTCACACACTCAGGCAGACACGCACCCCACGGACATACGGACATCCAGCAGCCTGGGAGGCTTCTTAACAGAAAGAAATATAAAAATCTTAAGCTCTACCTGTTTTGTTCTTCTCATACAGCACAGCATGATCGTATTGTCCCCTTCCTTCCTTCTTCTTCCTTCCTTCTCCTCTCTCCTTTTCCTCTTCTCTCTCTTATCTCTCCCCCCCACCCTCTCCACTCCCTCCCTCCCTCCCTCCCTCTCTCTCTCCCTCTCTCTCTCGCTCACACACACATACACACACGAGCACACGCGCGCACACGCACACCAGGGCAGTTAGCAGCAACTGGAAGGTCCACAGCTACTGCTCATCACACATGCACACGCTGCCTCTCCCTGCCTCCCTCCCTACCCTTCCCAGAATTGTTCGCCAGCTCTCCCTGACTCGTCACCTCCCCACCCCACCCCCACCCCGGCAGCCACCCCCACCCCCCCAAGTCCCTCGCCAGCCTCATGAATAATTAAAATCTTCAATCTGGACCCAATTACCCAACGACTTTCCCACTGTACAGAGGCGACAAGGGAGAGGGGACACTGCGGGCTGCGCAGGGGTGGGGTGGGCTGGGGTGTGTCTGGGAGGCACCGGGCGAGCAGGGCACCGGGCGGCTGGGGAGCCCCCAGCCCTACTCCCACCGCAGCAGCCAAAGCCCCCTGGCCACTGCCAGGAGGGGGATTTATGAGTGAAGAAAGCATAAATCTTTGCTTGGGTGGGGTGGCGTGGGATGGGCACGGAGGGGAGAAGAGGGAATGGAGGTACTGCCACAGCAGGCAGTATATGCCGTGCACAGGTGATGTACCGTACCGTAGGTGGGAGCTGCGAGCTAAACGGGAGCTGGTAAATATGTTAAAATGGCTGTTAAAAATCCCTCTCCCCAGCACACTCACAAACATATATGCACGTGCTGCCTTCTCCCTATGTGCAGGCATAAACCCTGAATAGTGATGTCCTGCACCACTAAACGGGACAACTTGCTCCCTTGTTCCCTCACTCTATCCCACAGACCTTCCACAGGCACAGAAAGCGATACTCCTACAATACATTTTTTTTCCCCCAAACAGAATAGCTTCCAAACCCACAGAAATCATCCCTTTTCCTTCCATATAGATCTCAATTAATTTCCATGCCAAAGTAATTTCTACACCTATTGATCTCTGCCTGAAAATTGCTGTGAACTATTGCAAGGCAGCTGTGCGTGTTCACACATGGAGGCAGCCCCTATGCACGTCGTGTGGCAGCAGGAGTGCATGGGTCTGCATGCACAGGAGATCATGGCGATGCAGGAGCCCCGGCAAACATTAATGTGCACATGCACTCGCTCCCAAGCACGTCTGGAAAGTTATAGCACCATGTTTTCTCAGAATATACATGAGCTGGATAGCTGTATCTGTTATTGGGAAAAAATATCCCACACGACAGTTAAACCAAAGTCTGACAATGTTGGGCATGTCAAATAATATTTTTTTTAATTGCTGAATTTTTAGGATTTCATCGACCAAAATTCAAATTTTGCTTATTTCACTTACTTAGTCTGGGAGGCACAGTCAGATGCTGTTCTCTATTTAGTACTAATGTCACTACATCAGCTCCTCTGCCACACACAGCATGGAGTTACTTCTAATTTATTTTTAATATAAAACTGCCTGCAAAAGAGAAGAAAATTGTCTTAGGTTATTACTAAGGTCTTTGCTCTTTAATTACATCTAAATACATTATTAACACAAATATTCATGCATGTGTGCACACTTATACAAATAAATGCATACGTATATAGATACAGTTTCTGGAATACCCCTCAGTACAGACTCCTACATAATCATATCCTGTTGCTATGATATCATTGCAGTTCTCAGTACACCATTTATTTTAAGAAAAGCAAACAGCATTTAAAAAAAAAATCTAGCTAGCTATCTACATCTGTATGCAATTTAAGAAAGTGTATTTTGGGGTCAAGAAGGTATCAGCATTAGTCCTGGGTTACAGACTAGAAAAAGAAAATAATGATATGGTAATGACATTCACAGAAGATACTATACTGGGAAGAGTTGCAAGTACCAGCTGACACAGAAGTAGACCAAAGGATTAAGTAACGAAAATCAGATTCAGCTTCAGAAAATGCATGCAGAGAAAAAGAAGGCAAACTGTGCAATCATAAAAGAAGAGAGGTAAGAAGTGGAGTAGTAGAAAGCAGTGGACATCACATTTGAGGAAGAGATCTCTGTGACGTACATCGCTGCTGACGACACCATGCCAAGGCACTGAGGAGCAGTGCAATGGCATTTTGAATTACACCTGGGGGACTTAGGAACCTTTGCCTTGGCCCCTGGAGTTGCTGGGGGCTCATCTCCATGACAAAGAGAAGGTGTAATGAGCTTGTAGGCACTTGCCAACCCACATAGCTGTTCCCCATGCCACTGGGAGATGGGAATCCCCTGGTCAAACGTGTCTGAGAGCTTCAGCCGGGTCTCCTTTTGGTGACAATGAAGAGAAACGGGAACTTTGAGGGTGTGACTCAGACCATCCTAAAGCAGGAGCCTAAACTAGGTCAGACAAATCACGCTTCAGAAGTGTTATAGAAGCTTCATTTTCTTCCCACTGACAAGGCCTTTTTAGGGAACCTCCCTGTGCTAGGAAGCCCTGACGAGGAAAGCCTTCCCAGCCCCCAACTTTCTCAGACACCCACCTCGAGGGGGAGCAGGCTGGCAGCAGAACTGTGCTGGTGCAGTCAGGGAGGGTCAGGCTGTTTTCCTGTGCTCACCCCCATCAGTCACAGCCAAAGGCAGAGCCAGCTCTCTTCATGCCCAGCCCCACAAGCACTGTATGCTCCAGTTTATCACAAGTAACTTTTGGCAAAAAGACAAAACCTCTTCAATGTGTTGCCGAAACCTACAGACTTAGTGGTGAGTAGCTGGTCTTCTGTGGGCTCACATCCATGTTTCCTCTGAATTAATCTCATTACAGAGAAGAGCCATACATTGAAACCCAAATTTTCAGGGCATGTAAGTTCCTAACACCACTGTCTTTCAAATCAGGACCCTTTAAGTAGATTTAAAAGTTGCACCTGAAATTCTTCAGCAAATCATATAGTTCTGACAATCATATCCCAGCCATGGATATACATTGCCCTGCCATTTTGGCTGTTTTCACTTCAAACTGTAAAGTAAATTATCTCATAACACAGCAGGAAGAGAGGACAAGTCCACAGCAATGAAAAAGCCAAAGAGAATGAGAGGGAAATAAAGGCACAAACTTCACCCAGGGAGTTAATGAAAATCAGAAGCAAAAATTAAGGGAAGAAGAACAGGCAAATCTCTATCTCTTTAAGTGCCCAATTGAAGATGGGATGCTTTCATCCAAATGACACCTTTGTCTCTTCAGGGCACTGCCAGCTCTGGCTCATTCAGTACTCCTTCGGAGTCGCAGGATAACACTGCATCACGCAGTGTGGATGTGCCCTGAAAGGCCCCTTTGACCTTGGCATTTGAATCTACACAAATAAAAGGAAGAGCAGTTCCAAAGAATAACATGAATGGGGGACCAGGTAAGTCAGCTAGAAGAAGGGGGTGAACAACCACTGTAGATTTTAAAAGCTTCATCTGTGAGACTTCACTGAATGACAGCTAAGGAGGTGGAGAAGTGTGATATTTTCAAAAGCTACACACCTCTAGAAGGGAATCATCTGGAGTGATATATAGTCCACTGTTTGGTGTATGCTGCGTGTTGCTTCACCATGAAGGGCCATGTGGTTCATATAAAGTAATTATTATGGTGACTCCTTTAATTCAAAGTAATATCTTTAATTTAAAAGGGTAAAGATCTTTTCAAAGTAACAAGACATATTAGTGGTTATTACAAAATAAGGTGGGTGGAGTAAGAGACACAAAACTGTGCTTTTAAAGCCTGTTCAGTTCTGCTGCAAGGTTACCCCAGTAGCTTGAGGTCCATATAGATTGAAAGAAAAATTATCTTCAGTCCAGCTGCTAATTTTGGTTCAATAGCAAGACATCAGATTCAGTTTCATTTTGAAGAAGCGCATAGTTCCAACCTGCTCCTGGGACTGTAATCAGGTTAATTCCCCAGCCAAACAAAACTAGATGAAACCAAGAAGAAAACAGTTTGCATATAAGAGCTGTCCCAGTGGTAACCATACTAAACTGAAGAGGCGTCTCTTTGAGGGAAGTACTGTGAAAGTCCCGTTACTAGGGATATTTAAAGCTTCAGTAAAAACAGCTCTGAAGTGAGTGACTTGCTTTCATTGGGAGATAGACTGGGTTTTCTCTCTATTCATATCTTCCACATATAGTGGTAGCCTTGCCTTTTGTTAGCCAACTTTCATGCTGGTGGGAAAAAAGCCAATTTCATAAAGATTTTTTGGTATCCTCATTTGAATAGGCATTCCTGAAAATCCCACTGTGGGACCACTTGTAATTTCAGTCTCCTCAGTAGCTTTGCAGGTCTGGTCTCATTTGTCCTCACTTATCAGTCATCTATGTCTTAGTGACAAAAACCAATGCAGTGCAACACTACAACCAAACTCCTTTTCTAAACGATTTAGACATAGTCATGAATCTTCTCGGAGGAGTACCCATTTTTCAGTATAAGGATCACTTATGTCAATTTACCTTAGATTTCACTTAATCCTGAATTATTAATATTAGAAAAGGAGAGCCTAGTTTATTTTGACCTAAGACCGAAATAAGAGGTTTTAAAGCCATGATTTTCAAAGCCACAATGCCACTTACTCTTGCAGAGCAGGCTTCAGAAAATGCCAGGAATGCTCTAATTCATCCACTGTCTTTAATGACTGCTGGGTTACTTATCCTGGACGATACTGAGCTCACGTGACATTAGCACCTGTTGCCATCAAGCTAGTCACAGGGATGTACACAGGTGCTCTGCCTTTGTTCCCTGTGATTTCCATTTTTCTTCCCATGCTGCACAGCTGGGCTCACAGCACTGAAGACACCTGACTTTACAATATCCCACATAATAAGAAATGGGCTCAATAATTTCCCTGTTTTCAGCATTTTAGAAAAAAAACTGTTTTCTATAAATTGTGTGGTATATACATACTCAAATACCTGGGTAAAACCAAGGGGAGAATAATTTTAACATGCACAAAGAATGATCTGAACAACTCCTGGATCAATGTTAATTATTATTGAGCTTCAGAATCATCAAAAATTCAAACATAACAGTTAAATCCCAGCAGAGCTTAGTGCTGAAACTGTAACTCTTCAATAAAATGAAGTCTAATCTGCTTGTCTGTCAAAAAGAAAAATGTCATCACAGAAAGCAGTCAACCTATCAGCTATTATTCTCAGTGTAGTTGTAGTTTGCCATGGGAGAATGTGATACTTTACAAGCCAAACCAAATGTGAGACAGGATGACCCAGGAAGTCCCTTTCTTATTCTCCTGGGACCCTTCAATATGTGCTGTGGTACACAGTCCCTCCTGCTGTAGCACAGGCTCAGAAAAAGCAAGCTTTGAACGAGAATCAGTGTCAACCAGGAGCTCAGCATAGGCCAATTTCCCCTGCTTCTCAGGCTGGCCCCACCCTTCACTCTGTCCTGCAGTGCCATGACGAGTGGCTGTCAGTATCCAGGCTCACACCTCACAGGGCCAGTGGGGATGGCTGTGCTGTTCTGTGCTGCGGGGAGTAGTGGGGCTGAGGTGTGAGACCCACACACTGACTGCACACATGACTGGAGAAGGAAAGTCCACCCTCAGGTCTGTTTTACTCCTCTCCTGGCTTCCTCTTCCTCCTCTTCCTCTAGTGCCATTCCCCTGGCACTGCAGTGCTGAATACGGGAGCTGCCCAGTGATACCAGTATGATGACATGACAGTATTGTGGTGTGAGGAACAATTTCCTGAGCCTGCTTTGCACCACCTGGTCCTGCTCTGCTCGTGCTCACAATGCCCCTCATTGATGCCAGGGTGAGGATGATGACCTGGATGCTTCTGCACTGGGAGGAAGAATGAGCAGAGACAGGTTCATCCTCCTTCTGTGCTGTCCCCTCAGCTGACCAGACTCCTTCTTCTCCCTAGACTAAGAGCTGACTTGAGCTGAAGCAGCCTGCATGAGAGGAGGTACATGGGGTACCCCGGACAAAGACAGGAAATGAATGAGAGGGAAAACAACTGAAGACCTCCCTATGGCCTTAACTGGCACTTCAGTGTCAGTTGTGGAGTGAAGTTTCCAGAGATGAAGGACACCCAAAAGGCCAAATCTGCCTTTCAGGCAAGAGATTAAAAAATTCTAACCATGGTCATGCTTCATGCACAGGCACATGGTGACCAGGCCACGCATTGATTTGGATCAATGATAGAAGATAGCAGCAAACCCCAAAACACAGACTGTTAATGGATGTAGGAAGTATTTGTATTGGAGAAGTAATGAAGTGAGCTGACAGGACCCTTTCACTTACCCACAGCTGTACATGGGGGAGTTAGAACAGCAAAGATCTACCAAGAATTAAAAGAGTGGGAAAACTGTAAACATCCACTTGCTTTTAAGGACCTAAAAAGGCTGACTCGCCTTGACTTAATTTAATTTAGCCACAAGATAGCTGCTGAGAGGGAAGAGGAAAGTCCAGATCCCTCAGTCTGCCAGGCAGACATGGTATATGCAGAGGATTGTTCCCTTGCAGTAGGATCTTCAGCACAAAACTCACTGCATCTGATTGAAGTGGAAGAGCTCCCCAGTCCAAAACACAGAGCTTGGACAGAGAATGGGTCATAGTTCAGTCTCACCACAGCTAAAATTTTGTTACAATTAAAAGAGTTCTACATGATCAGATCCACACCATACCCAACCTTCTTAAGAGTGCCCTGGTACAGCAATTATTATTTCTTTTCCAAGACCTCACTGTTAGCCAAAGGAATTCACCCCAGAGGACAGGAAACACAGATGGAATTTTATTAAGTCCAGGTCTGTGCAGGCGGGAATCCAAATCTGCTGCCCTGTGCATGGAAACTGCATTACAGCAAAGGGCCCTATTTTAGCTCAGCTCTACAGGATACCAAGCTATGTTTCTGGACTGGGATTTTCTGGAGGTTTAGGAGTTGCTCCAAGCACAGTGGTGAATTTTGTGTGTAAGTCTGAGGGATTAGATCCCTCCCCAAGCAATTCTGGTGGCAAGGAGAAAACTAAACTTTCTGGAGAGGGGCCTAATTTCTCAAAGCAGTCCTACTCACTACCTGACATAACTATTCTATACAACAAAGTGCCATATCCCCTGCATGCCTGGCACTGTGACATGCTGCCAGCCTTGGTTCCCACCTGCTGCACCTCTTTCTTTGCCCTACAACCTGCATGCACAATTCACTCAGGTTGTCTCTGTTGTAGTTGCCACCCAGAGCTGTCCGTCCCCTCTGTCTAGTAGCTGAGGCACAGCGTGACACAAGTAGAGGCCAGAGAGGGTTTCTGAGCCTGCAGAAGGCAGCAGGAAGCAGCAAGGGAGGTGATGAGGACCCACAGTCAAGCACAGAGAGACCTTTATGCCTGCTCTGGTAATGACACAGCAGATGCAGGGCTCAGTGGAGGGGGAAAGGTCTGCTTCGGCTCGAGGGAGAAAGGAGGAAAAAGGCATTAGTTTACCACCTACATCAGAGAGGACAAGCATACTGACCTAGATGGTCTTCTCGTGTGTGTTCATCTCAGTGGGGTCAAGTTTAAACTTATTTTAATAACATATGCTATAAAATTTGAAGGGTAATACTTCCGTGTTGCCCTAATTTATTCAGCTAGAGAGGAGGAAAAAGAAGTTCATTCTCTGTTTGTTATGAAAGCTAAGCTCAAATATGAACAATGTTCCATAGTAAATGATGGAGAGTTTGACAATCTTATCTGTATCATATCATCATATATTGAAAGGTTCTATTGTTAAGAATACCTACAAGAGAATACAGTTTTATCTGCTTCGGGAAGTGTAATTCTGAGCTTTCTCATTTTAGAGTTCTTTTCAAGTCAGGGATCTGTGTTAGGTCTTTATAAAGTTAGAAAAGCAAATAATATATGTCCAACTTTCTTAAAATTAGTCACAGTTCAAAAATAACACCACGATTGCCTGGGCTACATCAAAAGCAGCATGGCCAGGAGGGCAAGGAAGGGAATTCTGCCTCTCTACTCTCTCTACTGTAAGATCCTGCCTGCAGTACTGCACCCAGCTCTGAGGTCCTCAGCAGAGGATGGACATTGACCTGTTGGAATGAGCCCAGAGAGGGTCACCAAGATGGCTGGAGGGATGAAACACTTCTCCTAAAAGGCAGGCTGAGAGAATTGGGATTGTTCAGCCAGGAGAAGAGAAGGTTTCGTGGTGACATAATTGTGGCCTTCCAGTAACAGAAGGGAGCCTGCAAAAAAGATGGAGAGGGACTTTTAACAAGGGCATGTAATGACAGGACAAGTGGGAATGGCTTCAAACTGAGAGTACTACTGAGAGTATTACTAGGAAGAAATTCTTTATTGTGTGGGTGATGAGGCACTGGAAGACATTGGCCAAAGAACTGGTGGATGCCCCATCCCTGGAAGCGCCAGGTTGGATGGGGCTTGGAGCAACCTGGTGTAGTAGAAGGTGTCTCTGCCCATGTCAGGGATTTGGAACTAGATGACCTTTAAGATCCCTTCCAATCAAAACCATTCTATGATTCTTTTCAAGAACAGCACTGAGTTCTGCCTAAAACTTTATATGTCATTAATTTCCTTCTTAAGGCTAAAAGCTTAAAAGCAAAATAAATCAGAGAAAACAAAACACTCAGTCCTCAGGCAACATGAAACACAAAAATGTAACAACCTGACAGTGTCAGATAATCTCCATGTTGCATATGACACAGGCCAGCTCCCTGCTTAGCCGTCAGCCACTAACAAGGAATGTTAAAATGGCAGCACGGCCAATTCATTTTTGCATTAAGCTCAGTAGTTACCAAGCCATGTCTTGAGGCATGGTGATGCCCTCAAGGTCTTCCAGCATTTCCTGTAACCCTTGGGAACTAATAGGCTAAAACAGCCAACAGGGAGAGGAAAACTGCTGAAACACAGAGCTCATTTAGTATTGTTGCTTGAAAGCCAGTGAAGGTTATTAATTTTTAGATCTTTGGCAAAACCTGCCTCCTTTGTATGTTTAGTCATCCAAGAAGTCAAAATGGCCTCCCAAAGGATGCTGAGCTACTCTGTCTGACTTAATTCTGATCATACTGTGCCCACTGAAAATGGGACTTTGCTGGATCTCCCTTTTTATCATTTTGTCAAACTCCTGCAGGCTCTTATTAGATCTTCTTCACACAAAGTACAACCTCACTGGCCCAAAATTTGTCTCGTTACTTCCCAGGACATCAACAGATCCTGTCTGTGTAAGTACACAGGTGTCATACCGCAGGAAAACTAAAGGATGATTTTGTACTTCAAAAAATTATGTCATGCTCAGCATTAAAGCCCTATTCCTCTACACACAACAAATTTAGGAAGCATTTGTTTTATCTTCATTGATTTAAAACTGATCTTAAATCCTATTTTACTGTCACTTCCTCCAACATTCTATTGTACAATACTTTCTGTCTTTCTTGTAGCAGTGAGATAATCTACATATCAAAGTTGTTTCTGCTGGACATGTAATTTCACCTAATACTGAGAATTTCACTGCAATTTCTACAAAGACATTATTAAAAGGCATAAGAGAAAATAAATCTGTTTACCCTCTCTTGAAATGCTATTAAGTGGACAGAAATTCTACTTGGTAGTCACACTCTGCTTTTCAACCCTCAAAAGCAAAATTCATTAATGATACTGAAGATTTAAAATTCTTTATTATATCCAATGCAATCATGCACTTCTGTAAAATCTATCCAAGCATCCCAATCATAAACCCATGGGGGTTTTGTTTGCTTTGTTTTATTGTAGGTTTTTTTGCTTGCTTTGGTTTGGGTCTTTTGTTTGTTTGTTTTGATTTATTGGAAATTTTTGGATCTGCTGTGAATTCTGTCGTTCTAAGATCCTTCTTCCTAGGAGGTAAATCCACAGAAGTATCAAAGTTAGAAGTCCTCCGACTGTCCAAAATATGCCTTGATAAATATTAGTTTATAAGTGGATTTAAAATTTGGATGCAGAACCACTTGCTTTCAGCTTTTCAAATTTCTTTGCAACATCTGAATGAACCCAACTCAGTTACACTATCACTGTCTTCAGTCACACTTTGTTCTCTCCTCAGTCACCCCAGTCAAGGACCTAATAGACTCTGCTGCTTTCCCCTGGTCCTGGTGTTCAATTGCTCTTAAGTAAAGCTTAAAGTAAATCAACATTATCTCCTGAAACAAATAGATATTTTCATAGACTTCAGGAAAGAATTCTTTAACAGGAACATGCATAAAGCTGAGGAACAACATATTTTTCTCAATGTATGCACATTTATGCCCTGTCAACAGCATTATCTATTTTTCTAAGGCTTAGCCCTGAGTTCATATTATTTAAAAGCTATATACTTTCACTGCAGTGTTTACAAAGCACTCACTCCTATCTTTTACAATTTCAAATCGTTCCATATCTGTTTTTCACAGCAGCAATGTATTTACTGCTCCTAACATGCTTTGGACCTTGATAAATTTACTTCAGTTACTCAATTACCACATTCCTAAAGGAAGAAACAAAATCCTCACTGATCTTTAGGTTCCTTTGAAATACATCATAGTTCATCTTTGTTATTAGTCTGCCAAACATATCCACGGTTAAGGTAATTAACATTACTGCATGTGATGAAGACATTTTTTGAAATAACTGAAATCTGATTCTTTTGAAGTCATATGTGGAAAAACTCTTATTCTGTGACCCCCATGGTACACAGTATCCCCAATTCTACCCCATGTTCTTAATATTTCCCCTCTACTGTACTTTTCATAAACTCTCCCTCACACAGCCATCACCTCTATAGTTTCCTCATTTGACTCCTATGACCCTGAATAACTTCTTTTGGCCTATCCATAAGGGAAGAAACAGAACTTGCTATGGCTCTTTCAGACTTTCTCTACCTCAGAAAGTATCAGAGCTGAAAACTCTTACAGGCTGGAAGAGTGTCTGGGAGAAGCATATTTGCTGTTTCTTTTATTGCTTTTCTCAGTCCCTACTTTGGCTCCTGAATAAAGTGAACTAGACAGACCTTTGGTCTACTCAAAGATGGTCATTCTCAAGCTGCTAAAGAGAGTGAGTAATACTTGATTTTCCCTGCCTCTCCTTCACTCATTTGAATCTTTCTCTGCCATCTACCCAGAGATGATATTTATGAAACTCTTGGAGGGTGAGCTATCTTTGTGACTGCTGTCTTGTTGTCAGACATGGGTGGGATGAGATAGTGAGTTGAAGTTTCCTCATGACAGGGACAGACTGACATTCTGAATCAGCAGAATCACCAGTATGTTGGTCGGTTTCTTTGCTAATGTAGTTCACTTTTAATATAAGTTACTCCATGGATGGGTTTCCAGATCAATGAATAGCATTTCAGACCCACCGGAAGCTACTCCCACGGCAGCTGTCTGCAAACTTATTCCTTCTGCAATTTCTGGACTTCCCAGCTGTTACTGGGCAGCAATATTTAACTCAAACCTGTGGTGCAGGGCTCATTCAGACAAGGATGTGTGTGATGCCCGTGGTAGCAAAGAACTGCTCTGAGCTGCAGCACTGTTAGGGCTCAAAACACCCATCTAGGCTTTCCTACTCAGCAGGAAGCAGTCACACAGTCATGCAAGTAAATTATAGGCTTATCATTCCTCATTCAAGCATCAGCACAGTCACTCAGCAGAATCCCTATGTCCCTACAGCAAGACCATAGAAATATAGTGGTTACAACTGCACTGTGCATTTGTGCTTCACCTTTTTTATTGCCCCTGCTCTGTCACTTTGCTTCATGGTTATTCAACAGGTGCCCTTTGAATAAGGAGCATGTGGCACAGAGATGACTGGCAGACAAGGCAGTAGAAAAGAGCAGTCTGGGAAGCAGTTGTGCTTATTATAAAGGGCAGCTAACTGATTCATCAGTGCCCTCTCCAGCAGCAAACCACACCATATAAATGTTATTTTGAAATTAGCCTTGTGCAATAAGGGGGATTAGCTGGCATGCTTGAAGTGTGAATACCTAATGTCCTCTCTCCCTAAAGAAAGATAGGTTGTGGGTATTTTTGCCCTCCAACTTCATGGTGCTTGGCTTCAACTCAATTTATGATGAGTGCCCCAAGGCCATTTTTTCAGTCAATTCTAGTTTAAAAGAATTAGCAGGATTTTTATTCTCCAGCATTAGACTGGTAGTCTGACTCTCACTCAATGCTGGAGGAAGAAGGTGAAAAAATAGGATTGCAATCCAACATAAGATACTGCAATAGAAAGAGATAGGAACCAGGGTTGCTTCCTTTTGTAGGTCTTGCAAGGAAAAACAGCAGATCTGCCAGGCTACAGATTGCTGTGTGAGCATGCAGTGAGGTTAGAAGAGCATATGGCAGGAGTGGCTGCCTGGCTGAAGTGCACCTATTGCCAGCCCTGTCATTCAGGGCTGTGGAGACAAGATAAAGCTTTATTTTAGTGCCCTGACAGCTGACAGGAACTTGTCACATTGCAGAAGCTGCTGAATCTAAAGTCAGGGGAAGAAGGGGAAGAGAAGAGAAATCAAAAGCAATCTCCTACTTGGTGCATACTTGTTTAATCTCTGGGGGACAAGAGACAGGATGAGGTCTCTCATGTATTCTATGCACACAGACTCTAGCACTAAGGGGTGGTAACAAGTGCAAGAAGAACACAGCAGAAAAAGGTGATAGAAGAATCTGGACTGTACTTTATTTCATGTTATACCCTTTTTTCAAAGGACATGGGGAATCTCTTGCTGTTTGGTATGGGTAAAACTGCTCTGAGATTTCCCTGTAACTACTCAAAATGGAGAAGAATCTGAGCTGGCAGGATCTTCCTTGCAGTGTTCCTGGTAAGTGTAGAGTTCATTTCCACAGATCCAGAGAGGGGAGATGGGGAGGAAGAACAGGGTTTTTACTTTGGTGAAATACCTGATTCTTTCTGCAAAATCAGTAACAGTTATTGGGCTGGAAACATAAACACTGTAGTGTTTTATTTACATTTTTCTGCAGACATTTTCTGCTAGTGCATTTAGGAAAAAAAGAGACTAAATAAAAAAGAAAGCCCCATAGGACAGTTCTGTTGAGGTTTTTGAGGTCATTTTTCTCTCTATTCAGTTTGAGTCACATGATTTAGACACAGTCCCTCTACTGAGTATTCCAACAACAGCTTCCACTACCTTTACTGTTTATTCCAGGTAATTCATCACATAATAGGTTTTAGGCTGTGGGGACTGCTGTATCATTTCCATTCCTAGCAAACATACAGCCAAACATGCAGCCTTTTTCCCCACCAAACTTAGTAGAAATGTCTCTATTACGGTGTTCTGCATCTTATCAGATCACACCTAAGGGCTGCTAGTTCCTTGAGGCAGGAGACCTCCTTTACACAACACTAGATACAATGCTGGTGTGAGACAGATGTGTCAGCTCCTCTCATCTGTTAACACAACTGCAATAAAAAGACAAATCTGACCTGGATTTCAGTGGCAGTCAGGACTAAATGCTAGATTCAGATCCAATGAGCGAGGTATTTCAGTCAGATTTATGTACCTCTCTTGGAACATAACATCCTTAAAAACAGAATCTGGATTCGCTTCTCATTGACATGCTGTGTCAATGACACATCTTCTTAATGTGCTGTTGGTGCCTGGTTGTTCCTCATGTTTCCTCTGGCTCTACACAATAAAACACCTTTTGAACAAGAACATGTCTTGGAAGCTGAATAAACTAAGTCTGTGCTCGAAACATTTAACAATTGTAGGAAAGAAGGCAAGGAAATCTGCCAGCATGGCTGGAAGAGAAGCTTATCTTGCCTTGGCTGGATTCACTTTGGTTTTCCTCTCCAGCTTCTTTCCATCATTTGCTGCACCAATGTATCCCTGAGGATGCTGACCCCAGAACAATGTGCTGCAAAGATGATTACAGTCTAAAAAGGAAAAGAAAACCCTGTCACTATGGTTGTTATGGGTTTTAGCTTTTCACACTTAATCCTTTAATTGGTCTTTCTGGCAAGAAGAATTCGATACTTGGCTTTATTGCTGCATGGATGAGCCCTATTGCAAATCCCATCGGGATAAAGTTACAGTCATTTGGCAGTAAGAAGATCCATAGCAACCTCTCAAAAGCCTACCCAGAGGGTTCCTTGTTGACATCACAGTCTCTGTATGATGTCATTTTCTCCTAGAAAATGAAACACGAAAAAAGAAGTAGGACCTCTGGATATTTGATGAGATTGAGGCCAGCCCTTACTCCACTATTGTACCTATCAAGAGTTATGTCAAAGGAGAGTTTGGGTCTTGGCTTTCAGCCAGAACATTGATGAAGACAAAACGCAGTATAAGAAGGTATATAAGCACAGTAACAGGCTATAAGCACAGTAAAAAACATTTGTAAAGGTGTTGAGTGTGCTGGACCAGAGGGGGAAAGAACATTATAGTGAGCCATTTGGGCAGACCCAGATGAGGGCTAAGCCATCTGAACAACAGACTCTTTGGATGAGAAATTTGTCTTATGGAAGTATACAAGTTACCTTGGAACCTTCCTACTAAGTATCTCAGTGAAATTTAATCTTCTGTGTCCCAGGCCAAGAGTGACAGCAGTTTTCTTACATTCCAAATGAGCAGCTCTTGAGGTATGAAAGAGTGAAACAACATCATTTAGAATCAAATAAAATGTGGGAGCTCTGATTCACAGTCCTATTCATTAATGACTGGTAACTTTCTTCCCCAAGAGAATGAGAAGGATTCAAATCATTGCAATGGGTACAACCCATGACAGGAGTGTAATTTCTTCTGAGTTAAGTTCCTGAATAGAAACCTAAAGGCTTGGCCCTAACAGCCCTTTTCAAGTCAGTCAACTTGTGCTGATGTAACTAATGAGACGTCTGGACCCATCGTCATGAAAAGAGAGCAGATTAACACCTATGAAGCTAAAAATAAAAGCGTCACCTCTGAGGCTGGGCCCATGGTGCTTATTACAAGGGGTGGGGTAGGATTGGCAGAGCTGTGCGTCCATCGTGGATGTCACCATGGCACACCCACGCCAACATCTCCACGGAGACATAGCACATTTCTAGCTCCTGCATCACCAACTTGTTGCCAAGGAAACAAGAAGATGCAAAATAAAAAAATAAAAAAAAAAGAAGAAAAAAAAATCTCAATGACATTCAATTTTGAGACAGTCAAGAAACCCCTGAAAGGGACTCTAAAGTGCCTGAGAAGGAAATGGAAATTGGGCTTCTAATTACAGATTCTCAACCAATTCCTTTTTATTCCCTGGTTATTCTGTCTGCTCACGTCACTGTCTTCTTGCCATTCTCTGTCTACAGAGGTATGAATGCCAGACACCATTGAAAAGAGAATCAGAAAGAGCTTTCCTGGAGTGAAGGAGAGGAGAGAGGGAGAGCAGGGGAGAAGGTTACTCAGTACAAGCAATAGTGGAGATTCCGTAACTCAGAGGAAGGTGGTGGAGAGAAGATGCAGAAAGGGAAATGTGTGGAAGGAAGGCAGAATAGGAAAGAAGGTTTCTGTGAGAAGGGAATATGTGCAGTTGGCAGGTGTGGGTGTACACATGTATATCTACACCAAATGCATGTGTATTTTTATACATACAGCTGAGAAGGTACATGTGCATACAAAGGTGTACCAAAATCTACATTGCATAAATAAAAACTTGAGCTGTGCACCCCCCAAAAATCAAGCTGACATAGAAATCAACCAACTAAACAAGAAAGAGTGTATCTTTTCATTTTGTTTCTTTTAATCCATTGTAGCACTATATTTTCAAGCTTTTTCCACAACCAAAAAGCTACAAATCTCCACCTCTTTTTAAATGACAGCCAGAACTTTTGCAACCACCTGACTCTAGGAGCTGTGGCTTTGCAAGAAAGGAGAAAATGTAAGAAAAATTGCAAGAAGGTGCTGACAGGTGGCAAACCTGGCAGGGCACATAAACACAAGAGCACACAAGAGAACCAGCAAACTGTATGACAGTATGAAGGGGAGGATGTGTTGGGTGTTACTGAGCAGAGACACACAGCCACCAAGACAAGACGTGCAGGTGTTGTCTAAGCATAGCAGAGCCACCCTCCTTGACCACTGAAACCTGCACAGTCTTGACTCAGACAGCCTAGTTCTCTTAGGGAATGAGCACAGAGAGGGTTAACTGAGTAGATGTCATCTGCATATTATCTTACTTGAGCATGAGAGATAGGGAAAGTTTCATCATGGGATAGCACAAAGTGGTGCAGATGTTTAATGGCTACCCTGCATGGCTGCAGGAAGGCTTCAATTTGGGTTAGTGCTGAAACAGATGAAAGAGCTCTGTCTTCACGTACTTCTCTTCAATATTCAGTCGCACCCTTCTTCATTCCTTGAGCTTGTCATCAAACTTGCAGCCAGAAGTAAGATTGCTATAGACCAAGAAGGAAAACTTGTAGACAGAAGTTAACCATTGCTGAATTCCAACAGAATGATACGGAGGGATCTCATTTAATAACAAGGAGTTGATGGATTTATGGCTGTTGATAGTAAAAGGCTGCTAGCAGTAAGGTTTGGACTCTATCCCAGGGAGACCAGAACCATTGCTAACTGAACACAAATATCCCTTTGTGCCCCCTTCCACCTTCTTCCTGCCTCTTGTACAGGTCTTTTCTGGACTGAAAAGTCTCTACACACTTCAAGGCAGATTTTCTTCCCCTTGTTAGAAGAAGATGCAGAGGATACCAAGTGCTTCTCTAAAAACCTGTGTGGTGACAGTCCTGGCAGTCCAACAGCTTTCTCTAAGGTTGCCATGACATGGAAGTGATGGGCACATGAATCACAACTGTGGAGAACACCAGCCTACATGCAGATGCTGCATTCAGATTAGCAGAAGCAAGTCCTGACCACTCAGCTCTCCCCTACTTACTGTGTGAGGTACTTTGGAGTATCCAGTCCCCTGGGGGATTGTAAGCAGGAGAGGACGCGGAGACCTCCTCTTACATGTATGCACTCAGTATAAAACCACAGCAACACAAGAGCCTGAATCACCTAAATGATGAAACCAAGGTCAGATTCAAACAATTAAAACATTTTAAGCATTTATCAGTGGTCCACTTGCACTTTATTCTTGAGTAAGATGAAAATAGCTAAAGTGCCTAAACTGCAGGACACAGAAAGTGGGCTCAGCTTTGTGTATTCCAATGCCACAGTGCCTCACAGACTCAGCCCATGGAAGCAGAACACAGTGTGGCCATATCCAAAGGGGCCATATGCCCCCAGCAGAGCTGTACAGACAGAGGGTGTCTGGTGCTGAGAGCTTGCCATAACTCAGATGTAGGGAACCAGAGGCATTGCTGTCAAGATGCAGGGTAAGTCCAAGTGAAGGAGAAGATAGTAGAAGCCCATTTCCTCTTTTCAGCACATCTTGATTTCTCCATCATATGTCTCAGCCATACTTTTTTTTTAGCATATCCAAAATGCTACATCTTCTCAACTAAGATAAATACATAATTCACATGGCTATTTTTTGTATTAAAAAAAAAAGAAAAAAAAAAGAAAGAATGCTTTTATCAGGGAGTTTAGAATCACAAATTACTTGTGAAAAAGGATATAATGCATTCTGTTTAAAAATGCAGGTATATATCACAACTCCCAGCTTCTGAATCACCACTACATGTTCATGTTTCGTGGAAGGAAAGATTTTTTTTTTTGATAACTTACTGTTTTGAAGTGACATTAAAATTTGCTTTGGGCAAAATGCAAGTTCTGATAATTTTGGCTTTTTCTGTTTACTCCAAGTGCTGTTCATCAATGAAATGAACATTTATTCCAAGTGACTTTTTTTCAGGCATAATTTTATAATTCATATTTCCCTAGATACAGTTTTGCCTCTTCAACAAATATTTTAATAGGAACTACTAAATTTGCTTTGAGTGAAAAAGATGCCCTAGGAAATTCAGAATTTCAGAAAAATGTTTCTAAAACTCTGACAGCGGTTTCCTTTGTAAACACAATTACAACAGAGTTACGCGGTATGACTTTCCTAAATGTTTAATGCACAGTACAGGCTCTCTTACTCGCATGCATACATACACATACATACATTCTCTAACACACTGCATGCCTGCAATGCAAATACAGCATCATCTCTCCCTCTAAACACACAGAGACCTTCTCTTTAGTATAAGGACAGCTACACACACACACCTGCACAGTGAAATCTTTCTGACACAGAGGCCCTGAAACACAATTTTATCTCTCTCTTATACACACTGTCATTCCTTTTTTCTAACACAATGTAATCTCCCTCTTGCTCTTTCTTTCATACACATAGACACAAGAACAGACACATACAGTGTAATCTTATCTCTCTGAGATTCAACTACAGTATCTACACTATTTTCAAAATTGCATAAACACTTTCTGCCTGACATTTCCATTTGTAGACTCCATCATTCACAACTACAAAATTGATTGCAGAGATGGGAGGATGTGGAAGGAAGTCCTTGATCACGCAAATGCCTGTCTCTTAGGTAAAGAGGCCTTTTCTGGCAAGATTTTATTTTACAAGCCAGGAGACATTATAAGCAATGTTTTCAGTTTGGATGCAGCATTAGTTACACAGTGCTTCTTGTTATATTACACCACCAACAAATAGTAAGAGACTTAAACAGCTTGATAAAAAAATCTGCTAGATCACAAAAAAGATTTTTCCTGTATTGCTATCATTGTCAAACACTTCATTGATACGTTCCACAAAACGTGCTGCAAGCAAATTACAATATGCAGTTACACCTATATTTCCTGTGACATATAATATGCTGTAGGCCCTGAGATTTCAAAAGAAAGCTGTATAGAGGAGGTTCCACCTCCACTTAAGCTATTATTTCTACAACAAAAGTCTGTTCTTAAATCACTTGTATTAGCAGGATTGTTCTAATGGGAATATTAAAATGAATGTCTGCCTCTGTGAGCTTCTCTACACAATGGAGATTGCCAACAGTGACAATTAGAGGATGTAACACAGAGCACTTCTCTTGCATGCCATTGATTCAGACCCAGAGTAACTGGCTGACAATTTTGGGGGGACCTCTGCAAAATGAAATTTCATACCCTCATTTGATTTCTCCAGATTACCTCATAACAGATTGAAATATTAAAATGAAAATGAAATTAAGGATCTGGGGTTGATCAGTGATATTATAGAGCAGGTAAACAGGAATTTTTTCACAGGATCTAGTTGGACTGAAAGGGTTTTCATTACCTCCATTGAGGAGGCTTTAAAGAAAAACTGCAGAGGAAAGGGTTATTAAAAAGAATACCAGAAAACCAGCCTCAGAGTATTGTCTTAGCTCTAAATAGGCACCTTAACTAAACACAACTAGAGTCCCTAACAGAGAGTAACTTGTTACAATTCCTGGAAAAATGTTATTCCTTCATCATGAAGGGAATTTTGCCTAAGAATTTGGACCAGAACATCAATATGGCTTTAAGAAAATTTCCTGAGAGACAGAAGGAAGGAAATACTTTTGTGGAGCCCAAACTCACAAAAGAACCTGATCCACTGAAGGACTGGAAAAGCAAAAGCAGCTGTCCTACTACCAGAGGAAACTAAAAGAAATGTTTTCCTTTAATGGCCTACAATACTGGTTTGATTAACCATACGTTGGTTTGAGAACGTTGTCTGACTGACTCTGTCAGCACAAGGTCACAAAGCTCCAAACAAAAAGACTGCTGAGCCAAGACCAACTGGGGTCACAGGCAACTGGAGTGGAGGGATGTAGGCAAAGAACAGGATAGAGACAGGATCCCATTTTAGGAGTGTCTCAGAGGGTTTGAGGATGGAAGTGTGGTACCCCTGGCTATGACAACGATAGATAGAACAGGTGTATTTTAAGCAGCACTGAAGAAGTCATGGGAAACTCCCATGCCCTGCATGTGTTTTGTCCCTTTTTTAAGTTATAATCCCATTGGAAGTGTGAAGCAGTGGTTTTCTGCCAAACAGCCTTCAGCTACCACAAAAATACCTAAACCAAAGCACATGACCACTTCCGACAATACAGAAATTGACCCTAATCTACTGTAGGAAGCTCATATCACCACAGACCTTGCAAAATCCATGCAGTGAGAGTCAATGTCCCATTCTTTCTCTCCACAGAATTAATAGAGGAGGATCAGGTCCACTACAAACTTCTCCCACACACCACATACCCCCATGTGCCTTTTCCCCTCTTGCCCCTGGAACAGATGCCAAATGTCCACAACTCCATCTGTAACCCCATTCACAGCACTGGCATGCTGTGTTGCACTAGAGGATGGAAGAGGATTTCACAAGCAGGACCCAATGTCACTCTACCCCTGAGGAAGAACAGCATCACTCAGCCCCTTTCTACAGCAAGAAACCCAGGGCAGCTGCATGTAGCAACTGCAGACTGCATATAGCTCATGAGTTTCCTGACTCCTTTCATGATATCTGTGATAGTCACCTGGCAATCTTCTGCATGGAAAATATTCCCTGGAAAACAGATTGGGTTACTAGTTCAGCTGCCCTCAGGAACTCCAGACTTTTTCCTCCTTCCTGAAAATTTCTTTTTGATATCAAATACTGTGACATTAAGGATCCTGATGATTTTGAATGCTGTTTAGATGTCTAACCTTGAGAAAATTTTGTAGGCCTCACACTACCTCATGAGGGCTGCTGACCTTAAAATATTACTTGCTGGTTGTGAAACAGATTCACTTCTTAGAATCACCTTTGATGCACTCTTTGAGAACCTGTAGGAAAATGTCACCTGTAGGTTAGTCAGCTCATTTGGAAAACTGTCTGCTCAGCATCTACTTGTCATGGTGTCTTGCCATTGATTTGTGACTTGTTGTTAGAAACAGACCTGAGTTTTGGTGCCTTCCTGAACAAATAGGTTTCCACAGGTCACTTGGACAGTGGTGGTTGCTCTGTCACAAGGCATCTCCACCTCAGTCACCTCCACACCTTGCTGCTGTCCCTCCAAGCCTGAGCAGTGGCCCTGCTGTCAAACTTTCTAGGTAAAGCTCAGTGTGGACTCCTGCAGCTCTTCCATTTCAACCTCTAATGAGATTGACCCATGGAGGCTGCTTCATTGAGGATTCAGGAGAAAGCCACTAATCAAGCTGACTGAAACACAACACAAAACTTCCTTCTCTCTATCTCTGTCTTCCACAGTTTCCTCTTTCTTTCTTTCTTACTGTGTAATCAACCTAGTTATCTACCTTTCTGTCACAATAGTAGCTAACTAGCTCTTCAATATTTCAGAAATAGAAAAACAACAGCATAGTCTTTTCTTCTTTTCCTTCCCAGGCTGTAGGAGGAATTGTTCAATTCATTTTTTAGGTGGCATGATTTGTTTGCTTGTTTATAGGCATGCATGCAAGTGGGTGTTTTGCAGATGTACGTGCAGAGCTCACTGGGGGAGGGCGAGGCTGAAGAGCCAAGCTGTGTATTTATTACTGAGAGTGGCGAGATGCACGACCTTCCACAGCTGATGTGTTATGGACCACCGCAGCACAGCCCCTGTCAGCACTCTGTCTCCTCCTTTGAGCTCAGACACACCAGCAAATCTGGAAAACAGCCTAGAAGGGAGATATTTAGTGGGGGAAGAAAGAGGAAAGAGCAGCATTATTATTATTTCAGTCTCAGCTACTTCAAGATTGCCTCTGTCCTAGATAAACAAGATATCTCCTGCTATTGAATGAACATCTAAACATGAGGCAAATGCTGTGGAGAGGATGTTTTCTTAGGCCAGCTATTATGGACAGGTAGGAAATGATACACAAGTATGTCTTTGGGATTGACATGACAGTGGAGTGAAACACTGTGCAGATCTTTGAAGAAACTTTGACATTTCTAGTGCTACAAGACATGACAGCAGAAATTTCCTGGACAGTGTACTTCTGAAAAAATTATTTTTACCAAAATTCTCTAAAAAATATTTGTGCCATAAAGTACAAATACCCAAAAATATTTTGCTTTCATCGATGACAGATATTGCACTGGCTCCTAACAACCACATTTACTGGAACAGCTTTCATCCTTTTAACAGCTCTTCCTTTCTCCATGTACCATATGTTTTGTGCAGATCCTACAAACAGAGAGAGTCGGAGGCAATACCAAGGGTCTCCTGCCATTTTTAAAGCTAAGTATTACTCAAGGGATAAAATAGCATTGAACATCATGTCAAGAGTTTCACAGGGAAAAGACATGGCAGAAGAATATATTTAAGTGGGACAATATATTTCTAGCATTGGATTCATCGGAACAATGTTACCTCTATCCAGATTGCATGGCCATTTGGGGACTTCACGTAATTCTGGGATGACTGTTTGAAGATTTTAAAGTAAACAGTATGAAAGAAAAAAAAATGTATCTTTGTTGACTCCAGGGCAGTCTCTGTCTAAGTTTGTCCAACCGAATACCAGTCTTTCAGAGATTTGCAACAAATTTATCGGTTGCGTTGGTAGCAGTAGAGTAGTAGAGTCCTTGTGTGTGAGTAAAGCCCTTCCTCACACATATGTGTACATGGAGCTGGGACAGAGGGGAAATGTGTGAGTGAGATGCTGGGTACTGGAAAAATGTTTCGTTCCTGCAGTGCTTATTTTGCAAAAGTCTAAAAAAAAGAAGAAAGACACTAGAATTGCTGACCCAGCTGGATTTGCATTGTAGGTGACTGTGATACAAAAACACTTTCTTTGAAAAACAACAGCTGATGAGGAACTGGTTGGATAATCCCATCCAGAAGGAAGTAGTCAACTACTAACAAAAGCACAATGCCCAGATGGAGACCAGTGACAAGTGGTGTCTCTCAGGGGTCTGTACTGGGACCAGTACTGTATAATCTCTTCATCAATACAATCAGGGGATCAAGAACACCCTAGGCAAGTTGGCAGATGACAGCAAGCTCAGTGGTGTGGTTGACATGCCTGAAAGATGAGATGCCATCCAGAGGACCTGGACTAGCTTGAGAAGTAGGCCCATTTGAACCTCATGAGGTTCAACAAAGGCACATACATCATCCAGCACCTGGGTCAGGGCAACCCATTATCAATACAGATTAGGGAATGAAGGGATTGAGAGCATCTCTGCCGAGAAGGAGGTACCGGTGAATCAGAGGCTGGACCTGAGCCAACACGGTGTGCTTTCAGCCCAGAGAGCCAAGAACATCCTGGGCTGCTTCAAAAGCAGCATGACCAGCAAATCAAGGGAGGGTATTCTACTCCCCTGGTCTGCTCTCATGACATCCCACCTGAAGCACTGTATCCAGCTATGGGGTCCACAGCGTAGGAAAAAAATGGACCTGATGGAGCAGATCTAGAGGATGGTAACAAAAACAATCCACGGACTGAAACGCTTCTCCTATGAGGAAAGACTGAGAGAGTTGGGGCTACTCAGTCTAGAGAAGAGATGGCTGAAGGAGGACCTTAATGAGGTGTCTCAATACCAGAAGAGGACTTAGAAGAAAATGGGGACAGAATTTTAAGCAGGGCTTGTTGTGACAGGACAAGGGGTAGTGGGTTTAAAATACATGATGGTAGACTAGATACAAGGAAGAAATTTTTAACTGTGAGGGTGGTGAAATAGTGGAACAGGTTGCCCAGAAAGGTGGTAGATACCTTATCCCTGGAAATATCCAAGGTTCAGGGTGAGTTCAAGGTGAACTCATATCCAAGTTCAGAGTGAACTGGGTTCTGAATAGACTGGTCTAGTTGAAGATGTCCCTACTCATTGCACAAGATGACCTTTAAAGGTCTCTTCCAACATAAACTATTCTATAATTCTATGGTTTTATAAATGAGGGAATCCTGAATTCAGAAAGCAGAAGGGAAGAAAACAGGCACTTCATCTGCAATACAGTTACAATGAACCATCCTGAACAGTCATTATAGCAGCTCAGCATCGGGATATCAATAGAAAGTCATGTCAGATTGGTTTAAAGCACATTCAAAACAAACAAACAAATAAACAAAAAACAAACAAAGAAAATCCTAATAAAACCAACCAACCAAAAAACCCCACATATGGAAGAATCCGTATAGATTCTTTTTATTTTCTCCTTGCATTTTGAATCCTCAGATTTCTTCTGGTCCAATTCTTCAGTATTGTCTGCAACTGTGAAGACGAAAAGCACACATTTACAAAAATAAGATCTTTTATTATCATGTATTTACATGAATCCACTGTCTGGGGATTTTAAAAAACACCTGAATATAGAGAGGTGACCCTGCTGTTCCCAGCACAGGTCTGTTACAAGCTTTGTGTTAACATGACAGTACACTTCCCTTTCCATATGCCATGACCTTTCTTTATAGTTACGGATTTGTGGAGCTGCTGAGCTACTGCTTTGCAATGTGTATGCAACACTTGATGTGAAACCATGAAAAGTTTTCTTCTACAAAGTAGACCAGAAGTGACAGACAGTATGTATTTCAAATACAGACATTTATGCCAGCACTGAAGGGAATATATCCCAAATTTTGTATGCCAGAGGATCTCTACTAGGCTTTTCCAAGGAAAGGAACACTCCTGGGGGAGAAGCCTCCCTCCCTTACTTTTTCTTTCTCCCTTTGTTCTGCTTTACCAAGAGAAAAGTCTGCATCTTTCACCAGACAGACTCAAGCCTGCAAATCCCTTGGCAGACAGCAGACAAATTTCTGTTAGCTGATTCTTATGTGACCAATTCACATAGTGCAAACAAATGATGATGCAAATGCTAAAGATGGCAAGACATTACAGCGTAAACAAAGGCTCTTACAGAATCCTGACAGTTCCACTACTTAGATTACTGCACACTGAAAGGAGGAGTGAGATCAGAGTGACTCTGTCCCATCACACTTGGACTCACAGTTAAGGTGGTTCATGCATCTCCTCTGAGTACCCAGCGCTTGCACAGAAACCAAAAATGCTGGGAAAACTTAAGGCTCTGCAGTCCTGACAGCATTACCAATAGTCACATGGACATTTGAGCATCCTACAGCAGAAGCAAACATTACACCATGAGGCAGTGGGTGTCTTGAACAGCATGCCTGTCCAGCTCCCTGCACATTCTCCAGGGCAGGCAGAAAATCAGAAGCCAGACTATCACGAGCTCAGTGGAGTAGTGGACACACCCCCCACTCCCCTTCTCCTCCCCAGGCAGCAAGCAAAGAAGGGTGAGTGCTAGGAAGAAGGCAGGCTGGCTCCCCAGTGTGAGAATCCTGCTCATAAAACTCAATTAAGTGGATTACAGATGAGCTCATTCCCAGCGGTGGGTCACATTCCATTAGAGGCAGGCTCAATGCCAGGCGTACTCAGCGCTGCTCGGATGGCAGCAAGATCCACCCCACCACTTACCGTCTCTGCCTCTGACCTCACCATACCTTGCAGGATTTCTTGCCCTGTGCCCCACGCTGCATGGCAGGCTCATTGCTCATCCCTGCTCATCCTCTCAGTGAGGTAATCAGGGCCAGTGTTAGGTCATGGAGAGATACGGGGATGGGCAAGGTCTCTGAAACACTGTGGTCTAGGGCAGCAACGTGGAAAAGGAAAAGCATAGGGAGAAAGAGGCAAAGTGGAGCAAGAGGAAGATGAGCAGAAAGAGAGATCCCCTGGAAAACAATGGCACAGTTCAGGAAAGGATGGAAACAGTCAGCCCCATAAACTGGATTAGTGGTATTTTACGTGAAAGTGAGAACAATCAGAGCTCTCAGCTCGCTAATCCCAAAGGCTTCTTCACAGCATAGGTATAAGATTACAGCATCGTCTGCTACACACCACCTACAGTCACTGCACTCAGCACTCAAAAATGTGTGTGTGCTTGTATGTGGGGAACAAAGAGTGTGTCTAGGGTATATTTGTGTGTGGGAATGACTGTGTTTGGAAGAGAAAATGGGGAGGGAGAAGAGAAGGTGAATGAATTTGCGATGGGTGAGTGTGTGTGGGTGTGAGGGCAGGAAAAAGCTGGATGAATGACTGTGTGGGTGGGTAATACATGGGCTAGAGTAAGTCAAATGTTATAAGCACCTGCAGGCATTTTGCCAGATTTGAGACCTATTTTGACTTGCTTTATACATCCCACTTTGCTTTTCACTGTTTGCAAACGTTCCTGGCAGCTCAGCTTAATTTGTACAAATAGCAACCAACCAAGAGCGAGCCAAATCTGTTGTGAAATAGGTTGAAGAAGACACAGGTTTTTGTGCAGATCCAACCAGCAGGGGCTTTGTACCATCTGGAACCTGTGTACCACGTCCCAAGAAAAGGCCTACAAGGGAGATCAATCTAGTTACCTCCCCACCATTTGCCATTCCATGTGAGGAAGGAATACTTCAGACCAGTTGCAAAGTGAGACATGTTGTCTGGACAATGATCCTCACAGGGCATGGGACCCACACAGCGCAGGCATCTGCCATCCTGGCATAGGACACCTCAGTATCCACAGCCTCAGAGAGAGCTTTCTCCTTTAGCTCAGAAGGACTGAGAGGAAGACAGCAGCCTTATGTTTCATTCCCCTGTGTGTGACAAGTGAACTCAGTTTGGCAGTGTGAAGCAGCAGGTTTCCTATTTGTTTTACTACCAGTTTACCAGGCAATTTTGGACAACTTCACTTGCCTTCTCCAGGTATCTGTTTCCTAAGACAAAAAACTATCATTAGTGATACAGATATGAGATCTCTTGTTGGAAAGCAACATGTAAGACTCACGTGACATTATTCTCCTGCACTAGCTGAAGATGATTGCCAAATTTCCTTTGCATTCATTGACAGCAGTACTCAAACCATAAGCCCTGAAGAAGTCCAAGCCTGCACTGCAGGAGCTCCAACTCTAGTCTCTCCAGTTCTGCTGCTTCTTTCAGCAAATCATGACCTAGGTTCTGGCTGTCTGTCTCAGGACCTCCAGCATAAAATACATAGAGCCCATTCTGAGCAGCAAGGGATCTCACAGTCCCTTTGGCACAACCCAGGTTGTTCTTGCTGTTCTATCCTTGGCAATTCCACTAGCTGGCTTGTATATTGAGTGTGTTGAGTCCAGAATAGCTAGGATGCAAAAGTACTGTGGCCACACAATTTCCTTCCCCATGCTAAAAGAATTTAGGTTCATGTATCACAACCAAGCAATCTGATCCCCTGTCTTTTATTATGCTTTGCCCTTCTCTTCTGACTGGCTTTTCTTTATCAGCATTTCTCTTTCTGCTACCCTGCCCCAGAGGTTTGCTCTGGCAAGTACTGTGTGCACTGTGCCAAGCTGCTTCACCCTGCCTTACTGATGGTCCCTGGAATGGCTGACAGTACACTGCTATATGCTTCTGTCTGTGTGCATGAATTAGCAAGCCCTTTGCTTTTCACCTTCAGCAGAAACAGAGTGACCTGTCTATGCAATTAGCCCCCACTCTCTTTAACTAGAGAGAAGACAATATATTGCCTCTCCAGGGAACCCAAGAGAGAATGAGAGAAAAAAACAGAGATGCTATCAGGGTGCCAGAGAATTAGGTATAAAAAACCTTTTCCACCCTAACAGTATATCAGGTGCTGCCTCAAGAACTGTTATGGAACTACAGCCAGAAATAGTGTGGTCCTACCCTGTGCATTTTTTCCCCCTTCTGGTACTCTTCACTTCTTAAGCATATTTCATTCAATGAAATGATTTAAGGCCCTGCCTGCAAGGAAGATGTTTTGTGAAATACCACGGCTCTGCCTTCTAAACCTTCCAGCTGAATGGGAATAACTGCTGCGGTTGCCACGGCACAGGCTACACAAAAATGATGCTTGAGTTTAATTATACTGAGTGGTTGAGGCCACTGCCTCACTGCTATGGGATACATTCCTCTGAAAAGCAGCCAGGTAATTTTGCTGTGGCTGCCTTTCCCTCAGTGTCCTGGGAAGGGGTAGGGGAAGGGAGGAAGGGTGACAGGGAACAGGGCTTTCTGCCAGGTTTAGCTACAGCAAACATACCTGAGCTGAGTGATCTCAAAAGATGTGGTTACACCAAGCAGAGATCCCCCAAGGCAGTGTCAGAGGTGGCTGGTGGATTCTGAGGAGTGAAGGCAAACTTCAGTTTTGATGTGGAGATTTCCACTGCACTATTCCTGTGATGGATGAGGAAAAAGAAAGAAAAGGGATTGGGAAAGAAGGCAGAAAGGAACTGGAATTGTATCTCTCAAGACCCTAGAAGTAAGGAAATAAAAGCAAAAAGGATGTTTCTGAGAGACCATTAGCCTCAGCCATAAATGTTGTTGTAACCAACGCAGCCCTTTTATAAGGGGTGTTGCCAAGACACCTTTGGCAGAGCCAACAGCAGGGTTGGTGGTGCTTCAGCACCTCATGCAGCTACTTTTCCTGGACCAGCTCTACTTTTCCTGGAGCTGGTCATGGGCAGTAGTGTCCCAAATAACTACAGAGCTGGAAACAATATAACCACACATGCTTGGAGACCCAGCAAATTCTGCTCAGAAATGGAGGAGATTAACCTCAATGTCACCCTATGCTAATATGGCCAATTTTCTTCTGAGGATCATGCCTCTGCCTGGATACACACACACCCCCCAGCTCATTTGGGGCATGCTCAAGTGCCCATGGCACAGCACTGCCTTACCCAGCTGGACACACTGTGAGGAGCTCAGACATGAGTGGTGTTTTTCACCTCCTAATGGGCATTTTCTTCTGAAGTGCAAGCAGTTGCAGACTCAAAAGTCACTCTCATCTGCAAAAAAATTCTCCCCGAATGCTTCAGGAATCGGCCCCTACCATCAGCCAAACTTCATTCTCCATGATCCTAAGGACACTCCGATAAGGATGAATCCAGACCAGGAAAGCTCTTGGTACATCTGAAGATGGACATCTAGAAGTGCTATTTGAATGCCTCACAAACAAATGAAAAAACCACTAACCTCCAACCAATAAAGTTCCATCAGATACTTTTGGCTTAAAATTCAACATATTTATGTTGAACTGATATGAAAATACACACTGGATGCATTTATAACTACCTAAAACATAAATTTCAATATTTTGTGGTCCTGAAGGCCCTTAGTTAAAACTTGGTGAGTCCCAGTCCCAATGACACCAACACATCTTAATCTTCAGATAAAACTGAGTTTACTATTCAATGTACCAGACAGAAAATACCTTTGCGACCTCTACCCTCGTGCCCTGGTGCACTCTGGGCTGCTGTGAACACTTTTGTACAGTTCTTTTAGGAAGACACAGCCTGCAGTGGACACGAGCACACATTTCTGGTGTCCTTCTTGTATACATATAGTCACTGGGCTGGCATCAGGCTGATTCCAACCAATTTGCATCATAGGCATATATACAGATTGAACACAGATTATGATACCTGGCTTCAAAAGGTGAAGCCAGCTGCATTGAACCCACTGGTCTCACACAGCAAAGCTCTGGGACTGTTCCTTTCCACTCCCAGGAAGATGCGGCATTGCTTGGTCACCATGGTGACAAGCACTTTTCAGTAGGTAACCACCACCCTGCACTACACAACTCTCTCCCGTGTGCAGCCCAGGCCCGTGTACTCACACACAGGCACTTGGCCTGAGCAGCCCTGCTGGGGCTTTGCGCGCCACTCCAAGCTCCGCCACCACCTTCCCGCACCCTCTATTCCAACACTGGAGCGTGACCACGGGCACCATTGGCGCCCCGACCAGAGGATGCGGCTGGGTTAAACTGCTAAATATTTAACGGGGAGAATGGCTGGTGCCTTCCCTAAGCCTGCTGCGGGGCATCTCCGCGGAGGATGGCTGTGTTGAGCAGTCGCTTGGCCAGGCGTCCACGGAAGGGACAGCCCGGCACAGCAGACCCCCCATTCGCTCTTCATCCTCCCCTTCCTCCCATCCTGTCACTGCCCTGCATTACGGGCTGCGTCCGCCGAGCTGGGCCAGCCAGAGCCGGAGCCGCCCCAGCGCCCCGGGCTCCCTGCACCGCCCTCGGGGCCCGCGGGGAAGCCTCTGGCGAAGGGTTAAGGCTGCAGCCCCTTGCCGCCAGGGCTCCCCCCGCAGGTCCCCGCAGCCATGTCCCCTCCGCCAGGGCTCCTCCCGCACGTCCCCGCAGCCATGTCCCCTCCGCCAGGGCTCCTCCCGCACGTCCCCGCCGCCATATCCCCTCTGCCAGGGCTCCCCCCGCACGTCCCCGCAGCCATTGTCCCTCCGCCAGGGCTTCCCCCGCAGGTCCCCGCAGCCATGTCCCCTCCGCCAGGGCTCCCCCGCCGTCTCCATGGAAACCGGCCCCGAGCAGCTGCCGGCTGCGCCCCGGCCGCCGCGGCCTCGCCGGGGAAGGCGAAGGCAGAGGCAGCCGCGGCCCGGCCCCGGGAGCCCTTTCACTTCCTCGGTCCCGCCGCTTCAGGAGGGAGCGGTGGCTGGGACATGACCTGAAAATGCCCCGGTGGCCACGAAGGCCGCGGCATCCTAGCCTGGATCAGCAATAGCGCGGCTGCCAGCGGGATCGGGGCAGTGGCTGTCCCTCCATACTGGTGATGCCGCACCTCGAGTCCTGTGTCAACTTTTGGGCCTCTCACCACAGGAAGGACAGTGAGGGGCTGGGGCCTGTCCAGAGAAGTGCAACAGAGCTGTGAAGGAGCTCCTTGACCCTCAAGTCCTGTGAGGAATGGCTGAGGGGGATGGGGTTGTTTAGCCTGGAGAAAAGGAGGCTCAGGGGTGACCTCATCACACCCCACAACTCCCTGAAAGAAGGCTGTAGCCAGGTGGGGGTTGGCCTGTTCTCCCAGGCAACCAGTGATAGAAGAGGAAATGGCCTCAAGTCACACTAGAGGAGGCATAGATTGGATATAAGAAAAAATTTGAAAGTATGGACAAACATTGGAAGAGTGAACTGTGAACAGTGGAACTGCTGAGGGAAGTGGTTGAGCAACCACTCCTGGAAGTGTTCAAAAAATGTTTGGATGTTTGGGAACATGGTTTAGTGTGGAATACGGTGATGCTGGGTTAATGGTTAAACTTCATGATCATGAAGGCCTTCTCAAACACCAAGAATTCTATGATTTTAAAATAGAGGTGTAGTAGAGACGTCTGCTGGCCCTGAAGTGGGATATGGAGCTGACCTCAGGGCTTTGTTCTTCTTTCTGTTTGCCTCCAAGAAGATTTTCAGATTAAAATCTTCCCAGGAATGTTACACATTGCTACCATAGCCTCTGCAACAAACACTTGGCAATAATTGCCAACCCTTATGGCTCCCTGGCTCCCCTACTGAGGTTTATGTTCTGGTGAGGGCTTCCCTTCTCTGGAGAGATGAACGAGGCTTGTCCTCAGGTGACAAAATTGTCCTTCATTCACTGCTCACTGAAAAAAAGGAAACTGTCTTACACATATTGTTGTTTGGGTTTTCTTTTATTTTATATGAGGTGACATTTACCTACCCTGAGATCCAGACCTAAATATGGAAGTTGCTTTCACTTGAGGTTGTAACACATCCTCTCTGTGGCAAAAGTTGTCACTAGCCTACCCAAGCCTCTTTGCACTGAAGATACTTTTGCAGTGTTCCTGTGTGTGCCCACACAGGCAAATTTGTTCACAGCTCCCTGGCAAAGAGTTTCACTGTGCAGCATGAGTAGGGAAAGGCTCCAGAAGCCCTCGTAAAATGCACAGGTGACAGCAGATCCTGTGGGAACAGGTCAGGCTTTGCTTTCATATGTGTGCCAGCCTGGAGAGTTGGCCTTGTGCTGGAAACATATGCCAAAGGATGTCCTAAAAGTAGGTTGAAAACAGGAAATTCATCTGTGTTCACTAACTGTCCATAGTGAAACCTGTTCTTTTTTTCACCTTATCTCAAATGCACTGTCCTGACAAGCAGAACATTATCTCCAGTTTCAGCTCTGAGAGATTACACCTATTCTGCCTATAAGATCAAAGTAGGGTCCCAATTTCAAATTTGACTCTCTTTTCTAATGCTCTTTTCTTCTAGCTCCAAAACTATCTTCTGCCTTCATCTTCAACTTTCCCAAATCTCATCCTGATCTCATGTTCCTCATTATATGGCTGCTGAAATCTTTCTGCCCAATTTCTCTGTAATAGTTCAGTGTGTCCTTAACCAGCAATTATACATCAGAGATCAAAAGGAGCCTTTCTCCATACCAATAAGATGCTTCTGAGACTAAAATTTTGCCTGGCTACTTTATTGTCTCTGCACTTCTAAATCAAACTGATTCCCATTGCCCCCCAGCTTTCCTTCGTCATGTTTTTCCTCTAATGATCTCTGTCTCTTACCCCATCTCCTCCATAGTCTGCACAGCTTGCGGTGTAGGATCTCCTTCTTTGAAACTGTCCTCCCAGACCCTCACACTGATGGGTTACTCACTGATATGAAACAGCACAGACACTGTAGCTGCTGTTTGGCTTCACCCAAGAAATGTCTCTCCCTGACTGATGTTGGCTAATTAGAAGATCTGATGTGGTCTAATAGCTTGGCTCTTAAATGCAAACCCCCTCAGCTGCAAAATGCTGGGTAGATTTTCTGGCAGCTCTCAATTTTCTGCTCCTCTTCTATTTTCTTATTACACTAAGTAAATATGACCCTTTCTTCTTCTTTCCTAGAACAACCTATTTAGCAGACATTCAATATGTAAGTAGTGAAGGTGATAGAAATGCACACTAATGGAGAACTGAGGCTATAATTTGAGTACACACAGAGCCTAGGCTGTTCAATCCTTGTTATGGAAGTGTAGGTGAGTTCTCCAGCTCCACAGTCCAGAGAAAAGGTATGGATCAGGGGGAGATGAGTGCTAAGGTTTAAAGCATAAAGATTGCAACTGAGGTATAGGTAGCTATTATTTGGTTCTGTGTTATCACATGACTGCAACTTTTCCTTTAGAATGAGCTCTTAGACAAGACATCCATGCTTTTATGACTCTTGCAGTCAACCATAGTCATGAAATCACTGTGGCCAGAAGAAGCTCCAGCTGACTAATAGTGCAGTAGGCACCAAGAAGCCACCAAGCTGTGTAGCAGGGAGGTATCAAACTAGCTATGCCAATGTCTGCCTCAAGACATGAGAACTCAGGTCTCAAAATCACCAGAACCCATGATGGAACTTCATTACTCAGCTGATCAACAGGGAGAAGAGAGAAAAATAGCATGAAAAGAAGGGTGAGGAATTGGATTTCTAAAAGTTATATGTATGATAAAGCCAGATTCTGTCAGAAGTACAAAACCCAACAGGATGAAGATGATACTGGCAGAGAAAAAATCAGACAATTTGAGATCTGGAATTAAAAAAATGTGAATGAAAATAGGTCTTTTCTCCAATTCAGCATGTGCAGGTGTGTATGCTAGACCATCTTAGTTCCTGACACACCTAAATTCCTACGTTTGTACTTCTCAGGGCCTTTATCTGGCTCTGTTAATTCCAAATTCAGGGAAAACAGGGCTCAAATGGATAGTAGTTCATAAACACAGCTGTCATCTACCTTCCCTGCCACAAGACTGGATCAGATACCAAGAAATTACCACTATTATTTCCTTCATTGCAAATTTAGTGAAGTAGTGAGATACTAATCAAGCCATCCTACAGTCTGGATGAGGGGACCAACACCTAAGAGATGTTTTGAACATGCAATGATAAACCATCTTCAGGGACTTGTAGCATTGCCTATTTTCAGTCTTAGTTTACCTTCAGCATAATGTGGGGAAGAGAAGCAAAAGGGAAGGTTTTAGCTCTCTGTTTCCTCTTCAAAGAGTTTAGCTGCATTAGCCTGTCACTTGTTACTTAGAAATCTTTCTTCTTTTTATGTTAAGATTGGATTTGCCAAAAAACAAAACCTATTTTTTTCTTTGTACAGACTACAGGTGAAGAAATAAGGTCAGGAAAAGCAACACCAAAATGAAGCCACTTACAATAATGTTTGCCTGCATATATCTATCCTAAATGGTAGGAAAGTATGAAAGCCTCCTTCTATTGCTACTCTTGGTGGGGTAAGCAGGGAGGACAGGCGTGGGACCTTCCAGTGGCATGAAGATAACTTCTTGGCATGGTTCAGAAGCATCTGGAACAAAAGTCAGCTTAAACCATCTTTAATAAAAGCTGTGCACAGCAAGCACAGTCTCAGCCATAAGCAGCTTTACACTGCAATCATAACACAGAGAGATCAGAAACAGCACACACTACAGAGACCAAGTCTCACTTTCAGTAGTGATTCACAGGGGCAGATGAGGACAAAATTAATGTAAGTAGGGGAGAAAAACTGACATTGCTGTGGAAACCATTTCATTTCATGGCATTTTAAGTCTAAACTAAATTCCCAACAATGAATCAATGCAGTTTTGTGTTATTCTACTATTGCAGCCAGCCCAGAGTGGGCCATGGTGACAAATACATTCCAGGCTATCTCCATGAAGCAGAAGCCCCTACTGTTTCAGCCAAAATGCCTGTAGTGACAGTATATGCTTTATGTGGTTCAGCTAGGACTGAGAAACCTGATCTCATAAACTTTGTCAGCATGAATTATGTCTTTATTATATTAAATGGCATCTTGGCGTTTGCCCATATACCACATCGCAGCTCAGCAAACACATATACAGGCCCCTCTGCCAGAGCATGCAGGCATGGGGGCAAAGCTGTGGTTGTTGTGAGGCTCCCATCTCTGTGCCTGTCCAATTTGGTCATGATTGACATCTCAGCTGAGATGTTTCATCAGTGTAAATTCCCCCTCCCCGCCTCATTCTTAAGCTTTCAGAAGGGAGGCGCTTGGTCCTGTGTCTGCTCAGAGGAAGCACCATGACCTACACGTCTGCCCCTGACCTTTAGCCTGATCAATAAAACTACAAATTGGTCTTTTCTTATCCTCAACACTTTAGTCATAAAACCCTATTGAGATGGAATGAAACACTGAACTTTATGTCTAGCTCATGAACATGTTTCGTACCAGGGGAGAGACTGGCAGTATTTCAGCCATCAAATACACAACCCTCTTTCATTCACTCTCTGTGCATCAATTCTGTGTGATATTTGAAACCTGTAGAATGTCATTTTTGGTTCTATATTCACACATTTTCCCAGATATTCCAGAACAGCTAGAACCTCTAGTGTGCTTTAACAAAACTTTTTTACTACCATGCAGGCTTTCCACCTTTTTGTGATGTTCAGGAGGAAGAAGGGAAGTGGTCTCATTTCTCTCAGAGAGGAACAGAGATCATTTTAGGAGAGAAAACAAAGCCCAATAAAAGTGTAATGCTAGATGGGTGCACAGTCTTTGCTGGTATTTCCGTTGCCTGATGTTTTGTCCCTGCAGGGAACTGCCTGTAGTGGGGCAAGGAGCATGAGAGGACATGGGAGGGCACAACCCAAGACTCTCATCTTCTTAAGACTGGCACAGTGTTGGCAGACCTAAGCTTGCATTGGCCCTTGTGCAATAAGCAGTACTTGTGTCTGAAAAAACATGTAATGGGGTTTTATACCAACAGCCTTTATCATAAAATCAGAAGGGCTTTAACATGGCTCTAAATGTGCTTGTGTTACTTTACCCATTGAAGAGCAATTCAGAGGGAGGAAGGAGGTTGTACTGCACAGTTTTGTGCACAGCTTGGAAAATCTATTCCATCGTTACAGTGAAATAGCTGTTGGAGCCACATGCTTTCTTCATGCTGGCAAGAGTGTTGTGTATTTAGCATGCTCAGCTGCTAGTGGGGTTGTAAACCATACTTTTTACTCAGCTGCACTGCCATGGGATGGCCTTGAATAACCTCCTGTGTCACATCAGGGCTTTTTACTGGTGAAATGAAACATGGCTGAGAATCAGAGGAAGGAAGAAAATCCTAACAGACTCTTCAAATTCCTTTTGGATAGCCAGACCATTCATTTTGCCAGGAAGGCTTGCCATCATGTATATCCATCCACAAAACCTAGAAAGCCAGATCCAATCAGTGAGGTGGACCAGAAGACCAGGAGTCTTTGGGTTCTTGTAAGCCCAAGAGGAGTGGTATGAAAATAACAACATCTCCTGTGTGGCTCTCTGATGCTGCTGTGTGCTACCTAATACTGCTGAGTCTGCAAACACAATTTCCTCTGCCTCAGCTTGCAGGAGAGCCCAGAAACACTGTGTTGGAATCACACAGCACATGTTCAAGGCAGGCAGGTGGCAGGTTCAAAGCAGAGTGAAGAAACAGCTCCTTTATGTAATGCACAGTTAAGCTCTGGAATACCTTCTCTCAGGATTCAATGCGTGCTGGAACTTCATGTGAGTTTCAGAACTAATCCAGTACAATCCTGGAAGAAGCAAACATCAGAAGCTACCTGATGCAGCTCTGCTGCTGTATTGTACAGGGAGTTCTTAAGCCAAAACTTGCTGGAGACTGGAAGAATATACAGGGCAGAAGTTGCTATATGCTGGCCTTGTTCTCTGCTCTTAGCAAGGTACCACTGTTGGCAACTGTTAGAGAGAGGACTCAAGCTACACAGAATGGATGCCTCTGCTCTTTCTGATTTTACATAATCATACATAATGCAGGATGTGACTAGAATCTTCAAGGTTTATGTGCTTTCACACAGAGAAACCACACCTTCAGAAAATAGAGGCTTTTCCTAAAGAGACTTTTAGTGACATCAGCTTTTAATGACACTGGATCCTTATATCTCATTCCAGAGATGGGACTTCCGTCTTCACTCATTTATCCTTTATATAATTTGCTGGATGATCTTTGTGTTGAGCCAGAGATCAGGTCTTTATTATAATGTATACTGCAGTGTCTTATTAAAAAAATAGAGGAGTTATTCTTCAGAAGAACTAGTTGCCAAAAAAGAAGATAAACAGAACAAGAAGCACAGCAGAACAGAGAGGGAGCACAAGTTGAGGAAAAGTTGGTCCCATTTGAATTGCTAAAAAACCAGTTCACATCTCTCAACTCCCAAATGATGCCACACAAACCTCATATCATGCCAGCTGGTCCAGTCCCAGGCTCATTTTAAGCCCTACCTCAGAACACTATTTTTTTTTTGTATTTTATTTAAAAGTGCTTCCTGATTTTATAGCTAAGTGCCCTTTCCTCTGGGGAAAAGCAGTGCTATCTGACACAGGACAACAGCTCAGCTTTTGGTGGTGGTTATTGCTCTGCATTACTGTGACCATTTTCTTCCCTTTTGCAATGCCATTAAGGACTGAAGGAGGTGAATAGTCAGAGGATAATACACCATTAGGGACCAGCCCTAGCTGCACAATACATTTCAAATACACCGATATTCACCTTCCAGTTTCATCTGTAGTCCATTCTCTGTAAAAAGATACCAGCACTGATACAACTAAGGCTTGCCCAAACACAAATCCTGTTGGAAGCAGTGACATGAGTAGACCACCATGATTTTAGCAGAACCAGGATTTCACATTCCAACTTCCCAATATGTTGTCTTCCATGACCATGGAACTTGAGTAACGCCATATGATATAAAATACGCTGCGTACTAACAGATTTGTGTTGGACTTGATCTAGTCATTCTGACTTCTTTATTCATATGGTTGAGCTGTGTAAGGAATAAATATCTCTGGTACCAGATTTAGAAAGAGTGTATTTTATTGCAGACAAGAAGATATTATCTGCTCTGGTGGCAGTACGGGGGATTGATGGCAGTTTACAAAATGCAGAAACTCTGTGTGTATGTGTTAATCTCTGATAGGCTTATCGCTGTACTAAACTGCTTCCATAAATCGTAGGCTTAATGCTGCTCTCAGGTACACCAACACACACCCAGTAACTCCTGGACAATTTTAAGTTATATAAATTACAGCAAAATTTGATCCCTTGTAGTGTCAGTGGTTTTTTAACGCTCATCTTTTCAATAGGTGGAACACATAAACACTTGAGATTGTCACTTACTTCACCAAATTCAGCCTTGCTGGAAGGCAGCTGAAGATATCCACTGAGTATAGCTAAGAGGGGCAGATTCCTTAAACCCATTATATGGGGTGATTTGTGTGGCATTCATTGTGACTGGGCTTGAGGTGTATATTTGCCTTGTTTTTACAATATATGGCTGGTCAACTCGTAATGCATGTTGTACTCAAATCTATGGATAAAATATGAAGCTCACAGAGGAAAAATAAGAACAGAATTTACATTTCATTCATTTTTTCGTGTCTGCTGTTTCTGCATTCTCAAAAATCAAAATGCATTTGTTGAATCCTAATCTACATCAAGCTGTCCAGAAGGAACATTCATTATTCTTTTATTGTCAGCAAAACACATTGAAACAAGGATATTAAACATCTGGCCAACATACATTTATGTGGCCCAAATGGCATATTCAAGTTCTAAGAATGTAAGAAATTCTTTTGAAACAAAAGTAGTTTTCCCTCTGACTTGGGAGAGAAGCTATAAAATATGAGCTTGTATAAATAAAGCAGTGTTTTCTACCTGAGACAATGTGTAGCATAAAATGTTACCTGGGAAGTGCAAACTCCTGTCCTCTACCACTAATCTCATTTCAAGTCTAGTGAGGGCACTTAGTCTTAACTAGTCTGCTACTAAGCCAGGGTGATTTACAGAGAGACAAGTTTAGGACTAGAGATAAGACAAAACCCGAATATTGCCAAAAAAAACAAAAAAGCTTAAAGAACAAAAAGAGTAGAGATTTACAGAAGAACAGGGACCAGAAGAAAAAAAGAAGGCAAAAAATCAAAAAATCCATGGCCATAGGACATGGGCTTGCTTTCACCCCAACAGACAGGCCTCAGCTATGGCTGGTGATAGGACCACAGAGGGAGATGCTGTTTGCAGAGGTGCCAGAGCAGGCACAGCTCAGCTCCTGTGAGGCTGGTGTAAAAAAAAACCAAAAAAAAAACCAAGAAAAAAAAAGCTGGGAGGTAAGCTCCCAAACATCAGGTCACAACCCCAGCACCTCAAGGTTTTTCAGCCTCAGAGAATTTTTCTGCTGCCAGCACATTTTGGGTAAGAAAAGTGATTTTCTGCAGCAATGGAAAAAGGCAAGAAAGGCTGAAAAGTGGGAAGGTGAGAAGGATCAGTGGCACTTTGGGTGTCATCAGCCTGATGGAAAGGATAGTAGATTTCAGGAGGTGTGTGAACAAGAGGGGTTGGCAGTGAGATTTTCAGATTTATAGGAGATGACAGATAGGTAATAGGGTCTGTCACCTTTCCTCCACTTCCCTTACCATTTCTCCCCTGATGCCCTTTATTCCTTTCTTACTCCCTGCAGTAAGGCTCCATTTCCAGTTTACTACCTTCCCTAAACCCCCCAATCCCTTCTCTCTACCTGAGCAGCCTTCTGCCTACACATACGTCCTCTATCCCATCTATTACCCATCTGTATCTTATCTCACTCTTCAAAACAGCTCCTCCGGGCAGCAGAGACTGCTGTCATAGAAATGGAGGCACAGGGGCAGAGCTAGGAAGGCAGAAATGGTAGAGAAAGGAGACGGGAGTACAAGTGCAAATGATGATTGCTCTTGATGTAGAGGACAACAAAGGCAGTGTGCAGACTGAGCCTCTCCATCTAGGAAAGAAAAGGCACCTGGTTATCCTTGATGAAGCTTTGTCTTAATACTGCTGCATACCTTAGAGCAGTCTAAGTTACTGTAGTATGCCAAGTCAATTGGGGATGGTCAGGGGCAGGTCTGCTCCTATCCAAAACACACGTGGGCATTGGAAGTCACATACCTTCCCCACATAGCAGCTGTGGGGTCTGCAGCCTCCCTCCTGCCATGGGACCTCGAGCCCTGGACAGAGCTTGCTGGCAGACACATGGGGTGTCAGAGAGGGACACTGCGAGGAGTGCTGAACAGGGAAAATAAGAGATGTGGACGCTGTGCCAGGTGGTGGCAGGAGGGGTAACTGGTGTGTCTCATGCATAAGGTTGTCCTGCTGGCAGGGCTCACAAGCCCCTCCCCATCTGGGGATGAGCAAGGCACAGACAAAACACCACTCTGGAAGAAGACAAGGCTGAGAATGAGGTTAGATTCATAACAGCCAGACATATAATTTCCATCATGCAAGACAGTTCTGCACCTTTATTCAACATGATAGTTAAGAAGCGTGGAAATAATCAGGAGGAAAAATACCTGTGATCAAGGCACTATCACAGAATTCAAACATCCACGGCTGCATGCTAAAAAACATTGCCACTTGTTGGGTAAATGGAGGAAACCTTGTCTCTTTTCTTCTTCTGTTTTAAACTGAAATTCTGTTTTAAACTGAAATAACTACTTCGCGTGATCTTTCAGATGCCTTGATCACTGGACATTATAAGTTGATATATGTGCCCACCTTACAAATTCAGCTGGTGTACTTGTCCATTTCAGAGTAACTAAATTATAGCAGTGTAATGACTTGGAGTCCAGTTTTCAAAAGCCCTTATCAAGTGTTTTAAAAACTTGGATTATACTTTCCAGAGTACCTCCAGCATTTCTTACAGGAGATGTTCATGAGTGGTGAGGGAATGGCTGCTATGTAAAGTAACACTAGTTTGATTTCTGTGGGGCAAATTAAAAGACGATTACAACAACAATAGCTATAATAATAGTAACAACATCATCGATAATAATGATAGGGTAGCACTCTTTTAGCTGAGCTCCAGTAAGTACTGCAGTGATGCTGCTGCCCTCAGCTGCCCATCCTCCCCTGTGACAGAGCCTTGCTGTCGCAGAAGCCGAGCCAGTGGAGGGGATACGTGTCCGGGTGCTTGGCTGTCCCCACACACAGCCCATGGTGGCTCTGGCTAACACATGCAGAGCTCAGCTTTAGCACACATTTTCCAGGGCTGCTCCAGAGCTAACAGCCTCCAGCAGCAAGGTGGGCTGGACAGCAGGGCTGTCAGGGCAGCACCCAGCATATGGAAATCAGAGCTGTTGTTTTTAATGAGAGGAATGAGGATGCCTGTACCATGTTTGAATACATACAACCCTACCATGGGATTGCCACACTGATGATGTCTGACAGGCTTTTCCATTGTGTCAAGTCCAGTGTTTGGCAAGGGCAAATAAGTGTTTCCAGTGAAGCAGAATGAGTAACCTTTTGTTAACCAGTAAGAAGAACAATTGAAGCTTAAGAATTAAGTGATGTCCCCCTGTTTCAAGTTGTAACCAGAGATTGGTGCAGAAATAGTTGCCCTGTGGCTGCTGCGTGTCCCCTGCTCCTGGGGTCAGCCATCACCCATGAGCTGAGGCCAAGCCCTGCCCATCCCTCTGCCTGCAAAATGTCCACAGCTCTTCCTGTCAGCTGCAAACAGCTGTTGCTAGGGAACTGCGAAAAGTCAAAAAGACAGCGAAGGATGAGGGGAGAGCAGCAGCAGAGGGATGGCAGGCCGCAGCTGGCGAAGGGGGAGGTGAGGGGGAAGGGAGGCGAGAGGGTCAAGAAAAAGGAAAAGGACTGAAGAGCCTGGGCTGGGAATTGGTCCCCATCTTGCCACAGAGAAACAATTCCCTGTCCCTCAAGCACTGTATTTTCTTATAATCACTAAATGGCTTTCCTTGATTTTGTTTGTGTGTTTGTTTGTGTTTGGGTGTTTGTTTGTTTGTTTGTTTTAAACCTCTGTAGGACAGAGGTAGAATGTCTTTTTATTTAGTGTACTTTCGCACATGATACTGTTTTTTACTTAATTATCACCTCACCTTTCATCCCTTTCCTCTTACAATTAAAAATTTGCCATTCTTAGTTTTGCTTTCGTTCACTTTTAAAGACTGTTGTTCTTTTCCACTGAAGCATTGAAATTGTAGATATACCTCATCTGGTAAATGCAGCTGGAACTAAAACAACAGTTTTCATATTTTGTCTTGAAATTTTCCTTGTTCCTGGAGTTGATGGGGTGCTGACAGATGTTTTCTCTCTGGGAAACATCAGGGTTATAAAGTTATTCACCGTACCGAGCTACCTATGCTCCAGTCAAGATCTGCCTTATTTATCTAAGGACCTATTTCAAAGCCAGCTGAACCCAGCAGCAGGTTGTCCCCATGCAAAACTAACTTTGGATTAGGCCATATCACTACAAATCCCTGCTGATTCATGGGTCATATATAATAAATCTGCATCTGGTGGCATTTGACTGCCCCCTGAAGAAACTGGACACCCTTAGAGCTGGTGCAGGTCTCTTTATGGCACCAAACCACAGCTCAGACTCTGGCATTAGGTCCTCTCAACAAATGCCTCGATGTCTCTGCCACTGCACTGTATTGAGTGGGTTGGAATGTGATAAGTGATGGTGTTTGAATTAGGGTGGATTCTAATTGTGGGCAGTATGAAAGCTGTCTGAGCAAATGCATCTAAATAAGGAACAAGATTATATAGTTCATTGCCAAACTGGAACAAGGAAACAAAATATTCTTTGCAATTTAAAAAAAAATTAGCAACATTTTGGATAAAAAGGTCGGTAACAAGATATATATGGATAGAGTCATTAAAGAAAATAAAATAAATTATGTGCGGAGTTTCCAAACTCAACTGTGGTTGCAATACCTTCCAAAGAAAGCCATGACTTGTAGTAAGAAGCTCTGTTTTATTGGTTTCAAATACTGCAATGTATAATTGACTTATGGCAGGGGTGGGTGGTGGGATAGGCAGTATTTCACTTCCAAGCGTTTGGTCCAAAAAAGGTTCCAAGCCTTGGTTAGCAGTGATTGAATGTTATTAGTGTTTGATGGGTCTCTGGTGGAACCTGTGAAATGCGTTGGAGGTTTCAGCACACTTCCTAGTGGACAGGTGCCCATACCACTAAAACCACAGCTCTTTGGAGCTCGCTACACTCACTCTCATTGGCAGTCTCAGTGGAGAGGCTCACAGCTGAATGGAGCGTGGAGCAGTCTCCATGCTGATATTTCTTCTCTGCCAGTCCTGAGCTGAGGCACAGTAAAGAAAATACAGGGCTCACTGGCCTGCTGTTCCTATCTATTTGTCAGAGCAAGGGAATCTTTCAGCTTTTGGAGCAAGTGTGATAAAGGAATACTACTGAGCTTGCAAAAACCCATTCTTCCAGGAGAGGAACCAGAGAGGATTTAAGCCCTACATTGGTGCTTGGTATCTTGTTCAAAATTTTTCAGGCTTCAGGAAGAAAAATTCTGTTTGTTTTGATCCTTATCAATCTTCTCTGCAGGACCAAAGGACCTTGACTGGGCTCTTCTATAGTGCTTGTGGTTCTTTGTGACCCATGCTACACTCATCGAGAGGCACGATTTACCCTAAGGATACACAGAATTAAATGGTTTGAGAGGAACCATGTCATTTTCTGCACTTGGAAAGCTCAGTCCATCCTCTCTAGTCAGTGACAGGTGAGAGAACTGATTTCTGCAAATAAAGGCTTTGGCACATCAGGCTTGGTCTTTAGAGGCTATTCACAGAGCTCCATAGCTCATGTTGCTCACTGACATTTACAATTTACATATTGCTTTCACCGAGCTGCTTCTTGGCAGGCCAATAAATCCACCTGGTTTTTGATGGCTGTTGGTCAGGTTGCTTCCCCTCACTATCTCCAGGCCTTGTTCATTTCCCTCAGTGACCAGGCACTTCTTCTGCTTTGCTCCTGTATTCTCTGGCACTTGGCCTTGCAGTATCTGCCAGGCAGTTCAGCACCTAAATCTGTTGTTATCCTAAGCAGACTGTGGTGGGTGGCTTGTTCATTAACCTCTTTGCAGCCACAGGAAATATGCACAGCAAAAAGGCATTGTAAAGATGGGGGGTGACACGTTGAAAAGGTTGACAAGGAAGAATTGTGGGGCAGCTACTGTGTAAGAAGCTCAGGAATTCCCTTATTGCTATGAAAATCCTCAATAACTTATTCACTAGGGCTGGATGACAACCAAAAGACATCACCCTTCTGACTTTCAGTGGTACCTTTAAGAAAGAGAAGCATTTGCATGGAGAGGTAGCTGCATGCCAGACATGTGACTACAGACTGGCCTTCTCTGTGCATTCTCCAGCATCTTCCTGCATCACAAAGCAGCAAAATCTGTCTTTCAATCACCCCTCTGAAGGAACCCTCTCATTTTATTGACAATACAGGCCACATGGATAAATGAATTTCCTAACCTAGGAAGCATTCATCTCATCCTAAGAGGTGTCTCTAGTAGATGGAAGCAACATATGTAGCCACTTGTGTCTCCCCACTGATTATAGAGGGGCTCTGACTTCACACTTACATGTCTGGGTTTTAGGTGGCTGAGCTCCGCTGAAACAAACCTTGTGCTTGACGGTCTCAAGATGACAACAGTGGGATTAAATGGTGGAATTATAAGTCATTTGAAGTTATAGTTCTCTTCTTACAGTTTCAGTATTTCCTGAAGATAATGAATAGATAGATCCCAGTATTATATCAGCAGGTCAATTTTGTCAGATATAATAAATCATGAACTAAACCAGAATACTACTTTTTGTGTCCAGAAGTGGTTTTCTGTGACCACAGAGATTGGGTAAGCTTTGAACTGGAAAGGAATAGAGTTAATACTAATTGACTAGGTGTTTTTGTCCTGAGCAGGTGGAAAAGTGCAGCTGTGGTTGCTGTCAATATGAGACAACAGCATGGTCAGTGGGGTATAGCAGTAAAGCAGTAAATAGTGAAAGATCTGTTTGTGCTACCTAACAGACTGAATAACAAAAGGACAATGGTTTGATCAGATGTTGTAGAGGTGAAAGCTCCTGCATCAAGAACAGCAAAGCCTCAGCCAGAGAAATAGAAACTGGAGAGGAATTGGACAGGCCCTCTAGAATGCCAGTGCTGACAAGGCAATATTTTGTAACAAGGAGGATCAGCGAGGCAGAGCCTCAGCCAAACAATTGAGCATAATTCACTGAAAGTAACATTTTCTCAGTGGCCTTTCATGTGCAGAGACAGATATCAGAGAATATATGAAGAAATTGTAAGAAGGGCTTTGCAAATTTCAAACAGAAATGCCACTTCTTGACACCCTGGAGGAAGAATTCTGTACGTCTATACAGTACTCTTCACCCCACATCAGTTTTCTTGGATTTTTTTTTTTAGTAAGAGAAGCATTTGCTTTTAAAGAATTCTCCTTTCACTGCATGCAGATATTTTCAGCTGTCATTTCTTTTTTCTCCTATGTTGAACTTTTCTTCCATTACCTGTACCCCTCACCTATCCATTCAACATGAGTTCTTGCAGCAAGCAGGTTCATATCATCTAAACTTCAGTTTCCCTTCTGTGATAAGATGGAAAGCTCAACATAAGCAGAATCAGAAGCAGCAGTTTTAATACCTTTATTTCCTTGGAGCAAATTAGACTTTAGTTTTGAGGACTTCTGGCTTTTGTGGTCTCTTTTTTACTGTTCTTCATATTCCAGTATCAATTTAAGGTTTTGGGATGAAAAACCTTGAAAGTGAAGTCTGTGGGGAATTTCAAACATAAATGTATTTATTTCAATCACAGTCATGAAAGACATTCTTGTTTGCTTGGTTTTTAATGTAGAACCAGAACAGGAAAATGAAGTTAGGATGCAGTGGTGTCAAATGCTGTGGTAGTGATGTGGCTTGACACATTAGCTAGTGCTGCAGTGTAATAGGAATGGAACTCTAAAGCAAAACAGCTGGCACTGACAAGCTGATGTCCACATTTACATGTTTTTGGGAGTTTAAGTTGGTTTAGCTGTAGTCTGGCTCCATGGGTTGAATGCCTGTTAGCAGATATATTTCTGGAACAAGTTTCCATTTAAATGGGAAAATAAACTAAATGGAGACAACGAGTATGTTTACTTCAGAAGTGCACCTTTGCACTGAAATAATATGCTAATTCAGACTCACAGTACGTGGCCAGAAGTGTGCCTCTACTTTTATAAAACAGAAGGAGTGATGTTCATTTCCTCCAAGAAAAAGGGTGTTATTAGCCACAGTCCATTTATCTGCTCAAGTGCAATGTGCTGGCAATTGAGGATGAATGCTGCATGCTTAGAACCATTAACACTTGGAAAGCATATAGAAATGCCCTAAAAAGAAACATACCCTATGTTAACTATACTCTCTGTGCTTTAATGATCCACCCACGTCCAAATGTTGCCTCCCTCTTTTTTAATCCTTCTTTGGCCGCGTGCCACGTTCACTTGAAAAAAAGTAGCTTTTTCCTTTGAATTACGTGTGGTTGAGAGCCCCTCACTAAATGCTGAGAACTCTCGACGCCTGCTGACTCTGGTGAAAACTGATGGCACTCAATACTCTCTAAAAGAGCACAGTCTCCTGCCTGTTAGCAAAGGATGTGGAGGGCAAATGGCTGTGTGGGTGTGAGCACGTCTACAGGGAAAAGAGGAAGCAGCTGTGTGTGAGAAAAAAAGAATGACCAAGGAAAAGAGTTGTGTGTATGTGATAGAGGGAGACTAATACAGTTAAAATTGAAGTGATAAATCATACCTGAGATCTCTCTTGAGACCTATAAATAGGAAACTGAAAAGCATTTCCTTCTATTTATTTTATAAGTGCTATAAACTTTATCAGCTTTTAGTATTGGAGACTCGTGCAATATTTATGGGTGGTTTACTTTAGAAGTTATTCAGCGGTTAGCGTCAGGAGGCTAATGAAAAAGAAAATTGGGATGGGTAAAGGAAAGAGGGCTTTTCCTACAGCCCCATAATAACAAATGCATCACGTCTGAGTTGCTTTAGCCCTCTTCCCAATATCCTTTGCTCCTGTATTTCTCTAGCAAATACCTACCCTGAGCTTCACAGCTCCACAGGGGATCACAAAGAGCATCACTTATTGGTAAAACTGAAGACAAAACTTATTCAGGAATTCCTATGAGGTGAATCATGGAAGGAGGAGATTGCAGAGTAGGACTTGCAAAGAGGAGACGGTTTCAAAGATCTCAGTAGATTAAAGCACGTGAAAGTCCTCCAAATGGAACAGAATCCATGATCAGCCTAAAGTAGTCTTCAGTTGCAATACAGAGGAAGGCTACTGTGGGAACATCCTCTTACACTGGGTAAGATGATAGCACTATTTTTGAACTGATCTTGGTCTAAACAAAATAAACAAGCTTCTCATCCCTCAAAGAACTTCACACCAATCCTAGTCCAAAGGTCTGTTTCTTAAAGTCTGGAAACATTATTCAATTTCCCACACTTATGCAGTTTCATAAATGGCTTATTTATGCTGTGTTCTTTCAAATGGAGACAACAGCTGTTTTCAAAGTTTGAGGTTTCAAAAAAAGAAAAGAAATCTCTTCAAATGTATAGCTGAATCAAAGAGCTTTCCAGAACTTGCTGCTGTGTAGAATCCTCCTCTAAGAAAAAGTTGCAGATTGTTCACATAAGGAAATAGGAACATACAGAGATTGCTGGGCTCAGTTATATGACGGAATTCCCAAAAAAAGCTGTGAACACAAGCCAAAGTTAAACAGCTCCAGAGATCACATCTTATGGGTAAGAGAGGAGGCTCTGTCCCAGCTGGGGAAAGCACTGGCACCAAAAATGGCATCAGCAAAGCACAGGGGCGCTGTGTTGCTCAGTTGGTTCTGTACACAGCCATGGGGTGAAAACTGGACTCAGAATAGAACATGACAGAGGGCAGCTCACACATCTCAAAGATGAGACTAATGTATAGATAGCTCAATCTCCTCACCTTATCAAGGGGGGGACCAAGAGGTGACTAACTTATTTGTAAACACCTCAAGAGAATTGTCCATTGCTTATGGGGTCTTTAGTATGGCAGAGAAAAGGAAAACAACAAATCCTAACATTAAGCTAGACACAGACAAATTCAGTCAAGAAATGGGACCTGTTTGGGTTTTTTTAACAAATCTAAGAATGGAGTACAAAAGTAGGCTGACTTTGGCACATTTTTAAATTTTCAAATCAAGATCAGATGCCTTACTGGATGATGCATTATTTTAAGCACACACAAGTTATTGGATTCATTACTGAAACAGCTGGATAAATGTCTCTGGCATGCGTCAGATTAGATGATAGTATGTTATTCCCTTCTGTCCCTTAAACTGTAAGTTTGTGAGTGAAGAAATTACTTAATCCTGTAAAAGTAAAATAAAGCCTTTATTGTTTGACTGTAAAGATATATTAAAAAACAAAAACAAACAAAACAAAAACCCCCAACCAAACACAAAACCAAATGACCCTTGTATAAAGTGGTATTGTAGGGAATATGGTATTTTACCCATGGCCTGGCTGTATAGTATGGGTAACATTTTGTGCAATGGGAGTTATGCCTTGAACTTCAAAAGGATAAGTTTTAAAATGCCACTGCTAGCAACTGTCCATTGTTGTCCCAGTTCTGAGGAATTTCCAACTATTCTTCAAGTAAATTCAGCCATTCGCTGCCTGCTTTTCTCCTAGCATCAGATGGACAAACAGCAAGTTTTGTGGAAGTCCTTCAGAGAGCCCAGGAGCAAACATTCAAGGATGGTCTTTCAGTAACCTTTTTTAATTGTACTATCTCACAAGTTTTGCTGCTATTGACCCTAGAGAAGACTTTGACTGCACTATTTTTAAACAACCTTTTTACAGATTAATTTTTATTTACTTGGATAAGATTTATCAAAAGAGCTGAGAGTAAAAAATTCTGTAGAGTAAATAAGCAATATGTGTCTCCTAGGATTTTATGTCTAGACCAGAGAGTTGGTTATGAAATAATAAAAGAGAGAAAGAGGAGGAAAAGAAGGTGTTGTCAAAGGGGATACAGGCAGTGTTATACCTAGAAAGGGCTATAAGAAAAATAATGATGACCTATGGTTCAGCTGTTATAAGACACAGGTTCAGAGAGGGGAAAATGCCTGAGTTACTGGAAAAAAATGATTAAATTATTCTCCTTTTAACTGGCCTAAGGAAGATGTGAGTGAATAGGCCACTCTTCAAGCCAGATTCAGGATAGTGAGGAGGAACAGTCTTTTCCAGCAAATAGTTTTAGCCACAACATAAAAAGCTATCTGCTGGAAGATTAAATCAATAAAGGGCAGTTTTCATAAGTGTAGTATATTCATGTTATTTACTGAAACAAGATGAAGCAACTCTCTTGTATATTATGCCTTTTAATTCACAGGAAAGTTCTCACCTTTGATGCAGGGAGTGATATTATTTAACTCAAGAGTTGTGTTTTACTTTTCATCCGTGGCTTGGGTGAAGGAGCAGATGCCTCGAGTGCATTGACGACACAAAGCTGGGAGCAATGGCTGATTCCCCAGAAGGCTCTGCAGCCCTTCAGAAGGACCTCGACATGGTGGAGAGATGAGCAGAGAGGAACCTCCTGAAATTCAGCAAATGCACAGTCCTGCACATTTGGAAGAATAACCCCCGGCACCAGCACAGGCTGGGGGCTGACCTGCTGGGAAGAGCTCTGTGGAGAAGGACCTGGGGGTCCTGGTGGACAGCAAGCTGTCTGTGAGCCAGCAGTGCTCCAAGGGACAAGAAGGCCAATGGGATCCTGGGGTGCATTAGCAAGAGCATTGTCAGCAGGTCAAGGGAGGTGATCCTGCCCCTCTGTCAGCCCTGGTGAGGCACATCTGCTGTGTGCAGTTCGGGGCTCCTCAGTCCAGCAGGGATATGGAGCTCCTGAAGCCAGGGTAGCAGAATGACAAAGATGATTAAGGGACTGGAGAATCCCTCTTAGGAAAGGCTGAGGGAGCTGGGCCTGTTCAGCCTCCAGAAGAGATGACTGAGAGGGGATCTCACCAATGTCTGTCAGTATCTGAAGGGAGGGTGCTGGGGGATGGAGCCAGGCTCTGCTCAGTGGTGCTGAGCAATGGGACAAGAGACAACGAGCAGAAACTGATGCACAGAAAGCTCCACCTGAACATGAGGAACAACTTCTTTACTGTGCAGGTGACCAAGCACTGGAACAGATTGCCCAGAGATGCTGTGGTGTCTCCCTCACTGGAGATACTCCAGACCATCTAGACACACTCCTGTGTCATGTTCTCTGGGATGACCCTGATTGAGAAGGGAGGTTGGAGCAGATGACCCACTGTGGTTCCTTGCAACCCACCCAGTCTGTGATTCTGTGATATGAAGGAGTAAAGATTTTTTTATTTCAGTTCTCATGTGATGTAGTAAGACCTGCGCACCTCCAGATTTAGGAGTTGTTCTTCCTGTTTTTTCCATACTCAGAAATTAACCATCAGAAGAGAACACACATGAGTTGTACTTTGTCCAGATGCCAACACCATACCAGAGAGGTCCAGCTGGCAGCCTGAAGACCAGAACCAGTCTTCCTTCAAGCTCGCTGTGTGTCTCTGAGGAGGTAGGAAACAGCTGCCTGGGAAGCACACTTGGACCTAAAAATCAAACATCTCCCCCCATGACTGTGAAAATTTGATGGTTAGAGGTGCACATGCAGGAGGGGATGGTACTGGCATCAAGCCTTCTTCTTTCCTCATAGACTCCTACCAGCAACCTAGGAATTCCTCTAAAAGATGGTGGAAGATTTCTGTGATCTCACCCTACCAGCTGTGGAAGTAGGTGAGGAGTTCTGCTCAGAGGTTTCATAATGCTGAAGAAAACCTTGAAGAAAAAGCCAAGATCCTCCCTCTGCAGCTACAAAAAACCCAACAAACAAACAAACAAACAAATTCAACAAAACAAATAAACAAGCAAAAAAGAATATGAAAGACACCAAAGACAACTGAGCAAAGACTAATTATTTACCTTTATACTGACAGGTAGTATGGTAATTTTTATCTTAAAAACCCTTGCCTGACCAAGACGCGTTACAAAGGAATGTGTAGCTGTTTGTCAGTGAAGCTGTGTACCTTCAGAGTAAAGTAACTATTGCTTTGCAGTGAAACAAATAGCACCATAAACTCTACTACTATTGAAGCACAGGTTCCTAGCCATCTTAATCCTGTATCTCATGAAAACTAAGAACTTTTTTTCACATCTTGGATACCATTAAGGGCTCTCTCTAGTGTAGAGTTTCTGATGGCTAATGAGGGTTGAGCTCCCATTATTGTCCTTTCCTTGTTGAGACACTGAGATGGTCTTTAAGTGAACAAAGTGAACAAAGCTTGTCTTTGAGACCTGCCATCCCCATAAAAGAGCCAGTGGGACCAAGAGCTACCTGAAATATACAACAAGGCAAAGACCGGAGTGAGAAAAATGAAGAGTGAGTCCTGGAGAGCAGGGTGTGTTTGGATGCTTTACAACAGGCTGCAGGGTGTAAACTGCAGACTGCCCATGACACAAGCTCCTCGAGTGTCCCTAGAAGAGTGCAGGTGCAGTTCACAGACAGCAAAGCCATAGAGGTCCACTCTGCTGCTGTCTTGAGGTAATCTTTGCCAGTTCAATGGGCAGGTAAATCCATCCAGGAAAGGTTTTTCCATGAAAAAGAAGATGAAAATTACTTTGAAGAGCTAGAATGGGACCCGCTGTGATGGAAGAAGTGTCAGTGGAGGTGACAATGGCTTTCTCACCAGGTGACAAGACCATAAATGTCAATGGGCATTTCATTAGAGGGAAGGAAGAAAAGTACAGGCTAATAAAAGGCACAATGCTGACAGCAGCTTCTCCTCAGCAAACATTTCCGGCCCACTCCTCTGTCACACACACAAAATTTATTGCCACTATGCAATGCATTAACCCTTACTGTATTAGCTAGGGCCCAGGGAATAGCCATTTCTATGCAAGCTATGTCCAGCCATAGGAAGACAATATTTGGCTGCAGAGAGAAGTCTAGTCATATCCTGCCCATTCTGCCTGAAATCCCTCTTTGTCTGCTTACCCAGCATGATCCAATTCCTCCTCCCCACACCTGCTGTTATATTCTGCAGGCCTAGAACCCACTCTGTACACAGAAAGTGTGTTCTTGGTCCTCAAAGCCAGTCTCTCATTGCATGTGTTCATAACACGCTGGCTTCCCCAACCTCCAGCTGTACTTTTCACTTCAACCTGATACTGAATCAGGGTGGGCCTTGAGCAATTTCTCAGGCACTGCACTGCAAATGAGGATACCAAGTGAGGGAATTTGCTCGTAGCCCACAGCAGACCTCACAGCCTAAAGGCAACCATGCTGTAAGCACATGAAGGTTCGCAGACTTGGGAACTCTTGATATTTGGAACAAGAAAATCTTTCCCCATCAGCTTTTCTTTGGGTTAATTGCAACCACTCCAATTTTTTTCTTGATGCCCTCCTGGAAGATCTCCAGGTGTGCAGTACCTTCTTTAGAAAATCTACTCCAGTTTATGTTCATTGCTCCTTTTTCCCAGCTTCCCTCTCCTCTCCAGGGACTTCTCATCTCCCCCTCTCCTGCTGCTCTGGGGAAATGCTAAAGCTATCTGATAATGAAAGTGGTTGCAATTCCCCACTGGAACAGTGGCACCAGGGTCTGAAACCATCCTGTGTCTGTGTCCCCTAGAGACTGCCCGGCTGTGCTCAGACACCTTGCTGCTCACTCCTCCTGTCAGACTTTCCTATACTGGCTCCAGCAGGTTTCTTCCGTGTTTTCTCATTTGAGCTAATCTCTTTCCAGTGCTGCAGGCAGGGAATGGGAAGGTCACTCCACAGATAAAGTGAAGATCTCCCTGCCCTGAAAACAATGAAAGGGAAAAAAGCCATGGGAGACAACATGAAGAACTAAAGCAAAGATACAGTTCTGCCTTGTGCTGTGTCAACAACAACAGCATTTCTGTTTGATTTTCTCTTGTCCTTTGTGGAAGTCCAGCACACAGAACAGTGCCTGCCACCCAAACAACACCAAACATGTAACCCTCTTATTGCACAGATTAGCAACTTGAAGGGGCCATGTCAGCATGCACGATATATGGCCTGCCCCACAAAACAACAAAAATAAAAAGGTGGCCCTTGTTTCTCCCCATGCATGTTCTGCCCACCACATCCACAGTTGCGGCCCTCACTAGTGCAGTGTAGAAGCACGAGAGCATCTTTTGTGCTGCACTGAAATGCTGTCACTGAGCTGTAGCATCGCAGCCACCAAAGAGAGCTCATGTTGTGTGACTGCACACACCACTTCTGCAGCCACTGCCCACCATGACAGTGATGCCTTAAGTTTTAGCTTTTATATTTTTCAGATTCTGTGCTGCCTAGGTGTGTAGTTCTGTAGTATTTTATATTAAGTATTGGTAAGATCTCTTCACAGAGCAGGTGGACAAAACAATTCCTTTCCAAGCTTGGGACCAAGGACAACTGTTACAAGTTTCAGGCCCAAGAGCATAAACAGCGGTGGACTGAAGAGAGAAAACAAGAAGGATGGGACTTTATAACCTAAAGCTGTAATTGGACAATTAAACCCCAATATGCAAATGGACCAAATCTTTAAAAGTGTGAGACCTCGTGACTGATCATCCATTTTGTGACTATTTTAAGTTCATCTTGGGTGTAGCCCTGGCTGGGCTCTTGTACTGCCCAAGGTGTATCCATAGAGGCCTTTTAATACTACTTTATTCTTTAATACCTACTTTAACTTGGTCTAGCCCCTGTTCTAGGTAAGCCTTCACAAGGCATCAACAGTATTATTACTCTGGCTAGAAATATCCACTTCAAGTGTCTCTTGGAACAGGGAGACTCTTCATCTGGAGAAGACTTTGCGGCTGCATCATATATCTGCATCATCTTTATTAGAACCAGCCCAGGCAATTCACCAGAGGTACTGCAGTGTTTAACTACAGTGGACATCTCTTCACCTGGCATGTGATACCTTACAGCCCCTGTCAGGAACTGGGGGTGCACCTACAGTGGGAACAACAGTCAACACAAACTTCAGGACCCAGAGTTGCATCTCAGTTCTCTGCACTAAGCAAAACTCAGCTACAGAATCACTCAACCAATTTGGTTGGAAAAGACCTCTGAGATCCTCAAGTCCAGCCTATGACTGAACACCAGCATGTCAACTGGACCACGGCACTGAGTGCCATTTCCAGTCTTTCCTTAAACACCTCCAGGGATGGTGACTACACCACTTCCCTGGGCACTCCATTCCAATGTCTAATCACCCCTTCTGTGAAGAAATTCCTCCTAATGTTCAGCCTGAGCCTCCCCGACTATGTCTTTCCATCCTTTCACTAGTGGCTTGGTAGAAGAGGCAAACCCCCACCTGGACCCAACCTCTTTTCAGGTAGTTGCAGAGAGTGATAATATCACTCCTGAGCCTCCTCCTCTCCTTTGTCTACATAGAGGTGTCTATCCATAAGCTTCAGAATATATACCCAGCATCTATGTTTCAAACCTTCTATGTAAGTCATCATCAGACTCAATTAAATAAGCACAGACTTGGTCAAAATCACACTCACGCACAAATGCCTGCGTACAATATATATTCCTCCCATCAGCCACACACACAACACACAAATGTACACAGGGATCCAAATGGAAAAAAGGGCAGAGGAAAATAACTGTTTTCTGAAGATACCAAGGCTATGCCTGACAACCATTCAAATGACTTACGTGAAGATACAAAAAATCCAGTGGTAGGAATATTTTGTGTAGTAATGCTTTCCAAAGAATCTGAGAGACTGAAGAACACAATCCTCATTTATAAATATAAGGCTGTTGTTCTTCTATTATTTCTAGAGTCCCATATTGTTGTTATTAGATTCCCAAAGTCCATACCTCTCTGATGTATTCTCATGGCTGCAGAGCTTCACAGACTCCTTCTGCTGCACACTGTTCTCTCTCAGGTCAGGGCTCCTCCAAGGCTCTCCCTGACTGGCTTACCCACCCTCTTTTATCCCGGTCATCTTCATCAGTTACAGCTGCAGCCCATCGAGGGCAACCGGGACCTCTGGGGCAAAGCCTCTATACACATATTCAAATACATTTCCTCTACTATATTTCCCCCTTCGCTTTTACTTAAGTTAACAGTTATACAGATGTTAAATTACAATACATGCATTTCTCATGACTCACAGGTCATGCACAACACCCACATTCTCCCATGACTCACAGGTCATGCACAACCCACATAGCTCCTTGCTCAAAGGCCATACTCTTTCACAGCTCCTTGACCCAAAGGCTATGTTCCGTCGCAGCTCTTGGCCGCCACAGCTCTCGGCTGTCTTATCTTCTGCTAGCAACCACTGCAGCTCTTGGCTGTTTTGTCGCAGCTCTTGGCCGCCACAGCTCTCGGCTGTCTTAGGTTCTGCTAACTATCACATCGGGGTCACCACTTGTTATTCTTCTATTATTTCTAGAGTCCCATATTGTTGTTATTAGATTCCCAAAGTCCATACCTCTCTGATGTATTCTCATGGCTGCAGAGCTTCACAGACTCCTTCTGCTGCACACTGTTCTCTCTCAGGTCAGGGCTCCTCCAAGGCTCTCCCTGACTGGCTTACCCGCCCCCTTTTATCCCGGTCATCTTCATCGGTTACAGCTGCAGCCCAATTAAGGACATCGCAGCTGCAGCCCATCGAGGGCAACCGGGACTTCTGGGGCAAAGCCTCTGTACACATATTTAAATACAATACATATCCTCTACTATATAAGGCAGAACATCCTGCACAGCTGGTTCAAAACTCTTTGTTGGGGTAAATGAATTTCAACTTTGCCACCATATGGAGAAGTAGCACGGACGGGCTCTCTCTGCCTGGGGATGGCCAAGCAGAGGGCAGAACTGGAACTGGGAGAGCTCCACCCTCAGGGTGATGCCAGGGGAGTCGGAGGAAGATGGGTAGCAGTCACTGCTCCCAGAGAGACAGCACACACCCAGGCACAACCACTGGCTCACACACCTCGGCCCATGTGCATGGCAGCAGCCCCGTCTCAGTGGCTCTGACACAGAAAAGAAGGCAGAGGAGCAGTGACTGTTCTGCTGCCCTGGGCAACTGCCTGCGTTAGCTCTGCTTAAAGCTAGCACCAATCATGCTGGCCTTGATAAAGCTTAGGCTGAGGGGACTTGGCTGCTTTGGACATTGTTAACCTGTATTTTTCTTTCAGCTGTGACAGACATTGGGGCAAGGAAACAAATAAAAACATTGCTACTGAAGTTGCCCAGAAGTTTCCATTCAATATGCAAGAAACTGATATGGGAAGGTAGAAACACCTGCTTGGAGATTCAATTTAGCAACATCAGAAATTTACTGTCAGCTGTTTGAATAGAAAATCTCAATGAAAAGAAAAAATGGAAGAATAATATAATCAAAAGTTTCAATGAAAAAGTTGAGTTTTCCTTACTGATTATTGCAAACCAAACAATTTTATGCCAAAATGGTCTAACTGACAATAAATAATTTTGAGTTTGAAGAGCCATTCTTTTTGATCTTGAAGTGGTTTATGGGAAATGCCTTATGCTCCTATTTCATGTTACCTGTGGGGTCTTCAGGAGGACTTCCTATCCCATGAGACGCAGCGGTGTCAATCCGAGAGATTCCATCACAGCTGTGTGCCACAGTCACCATGAGTAATGGGGGCTGACAGGGGTGCTTGGCTCTTCAGGGGAATGAGACAGCCTCCTGCTTCCTCACAAAAGGAAAATCAAATGGAACAGAGGCGCAGAGACACACTGATCGCAAGAGGCCTGGAAAGATCCTTGAGAGGATCTTGGGCTCGAGACCTTCACACAGTTCCACTGAGGAGTGAGTTTGCAGACAAACACTGGCTCTGCTAAACTGGGACAACCAACAAGTCTATGAAAAGAGCACAGTGGTAACCAAAAGCTTGAATAATGGCTTATGAAGGAAAAAAAAGTAAACAACATGACTGTCAACAAACTTTACAAGCCAGGGGTACTTAAGGAACAATTAGTTGTTATTTCACCAATAAAGAATCATCAGAACTGACAGGGTTAGGTAGAAGTAGCTGTTTTGTGTAGTGTTTAAATACATGTATATCTTCTTAGAATCAGTTGTTTGGGTAAAAAGAAGAAATACATTCAGAAGGGATTCTGATAGTTTTATTGCTGGTAACTATGCAACTTTATTGTTTATCTGGGACTTTTAAATTTCCTTATCTGCTAATGGTTGAGACTTTGGAAGCTGGCTGTAGAAAAGATTGCTCACTGCTTGCTTACTGCTTTTAACTGGCTATGCTAAAAACATAAAAATGGACAAAGCAATCTTACCAGTGCCAAGGTATCAGCTTTTAGTTTATGTCCTACCACATAGCAGGACACCAGCACTCAACCACATGGGCTGTCTTACACTGAGTGAAAATGTCATCCAGCATCAGCTCAGCCAAATACATCCAACTGCTGGTAAGACATTCAGGGATGTTCCCTGTGTCTGTCTCAACTGTCATCAAGCAGTAACTATCATTTCTCCCCAAATCAAAACATAGTCTGCTCAACAAGGAGCTAATAAAAAAAAATTAAAAAAAAACCAAAACCAATTCTGAGGGGAAGAATGACAGAGAAATTCTTAGGCACATAAATTATTAATATAAAAAAGATGTTGTTGTTGTTAAAAAATAGCCCAAGCTGCTAATACATAGTTTGGAGTTACTTTCTGGGCAACAACTGAATTAGCCTGTCTAGAAAGGGATTCTAAACCCATACTTTCATTAAATTCATGAGTAAGAAATACTTGCACCAGAGATTGCAGCAGATTTGTTACCTTTTTCTGGCTGAAGCTGTGCAAATAAGAAAAGAAATCTCCACTTAGATACTGAATAAGCAGTCAAGCTAGAACCAGATTTCTTCTCAAAAAATAGTTCTGCAGAGAATCACTCCTCTCCACAACCTACAGTCAGAAAAGAAGATAGATTACATCAAGCACTCTAAAATATCTCCAAATAAGCAATTCCTACTGTTAGGCTCCTCAAAAAACCACACAGATATTTTGCTGGAGGCTGCCCATTATTGGAGCCACTTCAATTTGCAGATGGCCAAAGCAAAGAAGTCTAAAGCAAACAGAATGACATTCCCAACCTGATGCCTCTGTCTCAAGTTTCTGTTAAGTCTCATGCAGAAAACTACATGCAGTAAGAGGATTAAATTTTCAATCCCTGTATCAAAGCATATGGGACTAAATAATCCCAAAACTCCTTTTCCCACATTCCCATGCTGAGGGTCATGACCAGACTATAAAGAAAGGACAGAAAGGAGCTGTCATGATTTAAGGACTAATTCTACCCTACTTTCCTTGTGAAAGCACAACCCTGAGCAGTAAATTCACCACTGGTTTGCTTTGTTTCCATCAATTTTGACCAAATCAGTCAGCGCTGCAGCGCCTTCTGAATGTAAATCCCTAGGAAGCTGCAGAGTCCATTTCTATTTCACAGCTCATCAAAGGGACTCAGACCATGGTGCTGTGCCTGCAGACTGTAATGGACACCAACACCCCAGATTTTCTCAGAGTTTGCTGAGATCTGGTTTGGCCTTAGACAGCCCATCTCAATCTATTGCCATGGAAACCATCTCATTCCTGGGCACAAGGCCACCTTTTCCTGGGACACTCTGGGCTTTTTCCAGCTCAAGAAGAAGCAATTATTCTAACAAATAAAGCAGGTATTAGTGGTGAAACACTGGAGCAGGTTGCCCAGAGGTGTGGCAGATGCCCTGTTTCTGGAAGCATTTAAGGTCTGGTTTGACAGGACTCTGAGCAGCCTGATGTGGTTTAAGAGGTCCCTGCCCATTGCAAGAGTGTTGGACTAGAAAACCTTAAAGGTCCCTTTCAACCTGAACTATTCTATGACTCTATGAATAGTCTAAGTAACAACACAGGGACCATAAACAGATTACTCTCTCCTGTGTTTCAAGGAAGCCTTCTGAGATTTATTGGCTGTTGCCAAGACAAAAAAAAAAAAAAAAAAAAAAAAGAAAAGAGTGGGCTTGCTGAGACATTGATGGCTTGTGGGATATTGACCTTACTATTTCTCACCAGATGTGAGACAAGAGGGATATTGAAGATGATAAGTTCTAATAGTAGCTACAGGGAAACATACAACAGGATAAAGAATTCACTGTACAGTAAAATACTCCATAGCCATTCTGTCAGCAAGGCTGATTTTGTCAACATAACAGCTGCCTTGCTCACACAGAGATGTGCCATATGTTTTTTACAACCAATTATCTTCTCCACAGCTAGAACACGTTCCCTACTAAGCCAAACCCTGCAACTTCTGCTTCTTATCAAAGTCCCTGAATGTGCAGGCCTGTTACAATTTTGTTCTCAGGGCTAGAGATCTTTGTTCAAGTGACTTGAAAACCCCAAACAGCACCTATGAAAACCCCAAATCAAACACACCTGAAAGGAGGGAAGGGGAGTAAGAGCTACCATCTCCTCAGAAAGAACCACTAACCAGGAAAGGAAAGCAAGGAAGCGCTTTGCCTTCCTGTAGTTTCCAAACAGAGCAAGTCATGAGTCCCATGGCAAGGAGCAGCCACCCACACAGAGGAGTGGGCTCAGGGTCACACACTGCATTCTCTGATATTCCCATGCCATCAGGACATGCTAGTCTCACTGAGCTAGTGGTCAGCTGGAGACAGAAACACTCTGTCAAGAAATAGCCAGAAGGCTCCTTTTGCTTCTCAGTTTTGGAATCAAACCTAATTTTAAATTCTGCAGATCTGGTGAAAATTTGAACTATTGCTTTCAAGACAGCCACAATAAGTGCTGCAGGCATGGCACAAAAGTAACCATGTAACTCTAAATTTTGGCATGGAATTGTGAATTCATTTGTTGTCTTCACTGAAAGAAAGAGAAAACATAAACACACATATGCACACCAAAGCTGAGACAGAGCGAGAAGTCCTTTTCTCTGTATTCTCCACACCCAGTCCTTGAGAGTCAGTAACAAGCACCCTTGGGATGCAGCAATGGTGAAAGGGAATGTTTTCAAGTGACACTGTAACCTAAATGTGCAGAAGAGGGCATTGGTGGCTCACACAAGGTGAACACAGGGTGCTCAGCAGACCACAGCAGGGCTGATGTGCCACCCAGCACACCACAGAGCAGAGCTCTGCCCAAAATACCCAACATAATAACGTGTTGCAATTTATTGCATGTCTTGTATGGCTTAAAAAGGCTAAAACTTTTGTCACTGAAGTCACCAGGAACAAGAGGAGCTCTGGGGAGACAGCAGTGAAATTCCTGTTGTCACAGGGTCACCACAGAGGGATGTCAGGCATAAACCTTGTGAGTGTTTCTGCCATCTTCTGACCTGCTCTTCTGTGAGTGCTCAAGGGAAAGCAGTTTACTCCAAAGGGTAAGCAGGGCTGGAGCTAAAAAAAGATAGATGCTAATACAAACTAACCTGAAAGGCCAAGGGTTTCTTTTTGATTTGTATTGTCTCTACTGATCTGTGACCCGCTGTGACCTCTCCCTCTGACCCCTCACCTCTGGCAGTCAGTGGAAAATTAGTCACTCCAAGTAAGGACACAGACCCTGGGTCTGTGGTCCATGCTGGTTTCCTTGGGATCAGGGCACTGTAATTCCCTGCAGCACGTGCTGCAGCTCATGGTGCCCCTCCCATTGGCCATCCATCTTCCATGGATCCTCAGCAGAAAGGCAATTTGCTGAAGGGTGCTTCTGTCAGAAGAGTTCTTGTCATACAGTGGGTGGGTGTGTAGGTAGGTAGGTAAGTTGTCCAAAATTGGCTGCCTGCTTTTGCCTCATTTTTCCTAATGGGCAACCCAGCTTTGCTAGTTTGCTTCTCTAGTGCTGCCAGAAGGGTGAGTCACTGCCCATGAGTCGCATGCAGAGCTCCAGAAATGTTGTTCTGTCTTGTGACTGAGCCTTGGCTGGCCCAAACACAGCTGGGGCCGTATGACTGGTTTCTTGCTAAATCAGAAGTTACCCTCATCAGAAGGCTCAATCAACACATGCTGACTGCATGTCCTCAGGATCTGCCCTGGTCCCATGGGAGGGACACAGGGACAGAGAATTGAAATGGATGGCTTGCTCCCAATGCAACATCTCCAGATTTGCAATTCAATTCAAAAGAAGTTGGGGCAGGCTGCTGAGCTGCCTTTGAAAGGGTCAGGGGGTTCAGAAACAGCAGGAAAGGAATGGAGGCAGGATACAAGCAGCAGAAGGGCCAACATTATTCTTCTTCATTCCACAGTAAATGCTCTGCTCCTGGGGCAGAAGACAGAGAACACCTCTGATTGAATTACCAGCAGAACTAGAAAAATAAGGAAATGCTAGATTGATGACACCCATACCATCTAGCAGACATACATGTGGCTTAAACTGGTGGTAACACCAGATTACAGTCAGAAAACCCTTGCCCCAGGTGTACTGAAAACAACTTTTCTTTCACTTGTGTTCATACCTCTGTTCTACAATCCTCAAAGCACCCAAAGCTTTCCATGTTACAGCCCAAGACAAAACAAGTTTGTTATATCAAAACATGAGAGACTGTTGGTTTTTGTATGAATTTTAAGGGGCTGGAGAGACCTGTAGAGACACAGAAATATACACTGAAGTATGCTAGGAGACTATGGTGACTTCCTCTTTGCCTCTAATCCCTTGAGAGGATGAGGTATTGCTGTAGGCAGTACTTCCTAATTGCTTGCATGAATTACATTATGATGGAGCAATCCAGTCAGACAGAAGAGGACATGAAAAACTTGTGGATTAAACACCCTGGTTTAACCACCAAAATGTAAAAAATTTTTAGTAAACAAGATCTCCTTCTGCAGTTTTGATTGGTCCTTGTCACTGAAGTTCAGATGTCACTGGTCCCAAGAAGTCATGGCAATCTAATGCAGTCTGTCACATGAGCTCGTACAGTCTGTTCCATGTCCATGGGGACAAAGCCATGGCTGCAGGTACTCAGCTCCAAGCCTGTGCTAAACTGCATGATAAGGACTTTCAAAATCCTGCCCTTTTGTTCAGATATGTGTCTCTGGATGATGCGGGGCACTTGGTGGATGTGGCTCCATGCCTGATGTTAGGATGGACTTCAGACAAGATCATCCAGATGGATTTTTCTGTCCTTCAGAGCTGTATCTTTCCCCAAACAGGAAATTTTAACCAATTATAACCAAATCATACCCAAACACATGCCTGTTTTACTTACTTCCTCTAGCAAAACTGGTGCACTTTTTCTGCTTTTATCTTCAGAGCTTAGCAAGGCTAAGGCTTGATTTCTTCACCACTCCTTAGTGTGAGCCTCCTTCATACAGCAGATTGTAAACTGTTGCTTAGATTTCTACTGAAATAACAATTCCTGAGTAAACTAATTCCATGGAGATAGACCCCTCCTAGCCCTGCCACACTTCTACTTAAAGGCCAAAAAGCAAGATGTTATTTCTCTTCTTGTATGCACTGATTACCTACTTCTAGTGTACTGCATGGCAGGCCCTACCCAAATATTTAGTGGGGAAGTTTCATCGGTATTGGAAAACCATTTAGGCAAGACAGATGCCTTCACCAAAGATCAAGGGTAAAACCAGGGCCTCCTTCATTCTTTTCTATTCATCAGGATTTAACTCTCATCTTTTCAGAGCATTCTGGTTCAGGCAGCTTCAGCAAAGTGCAAATTCCAGCTGCTCTGATCTCATGGATTTAAAACTCAACTATTTCCATTTTCATAGCTACATGTTTCCTGTACTTTGAACTTGCTTTGAACTTTGGATTTGAACAAACTGAGGAGCTTCCAGTCATAATCAGTGAGATTTCATGTAGGCAAAAAAAGGAAAAAAAGAAATAAAAAAGATGTTCTCTATGGATCAGACATAAAATCAGCCTTGGGTTCAGTCAGAAAGGTCAGGTGAACTTCCTAATGAGCCCTACCTGAGTTTTAGGCTTGTACCGACAGCTGAAACTAGTCAAATTTCACTCCATTTCAGGTTTCATTTCAGATGTTTTATGCACTTCTAGACCTCACCATTTTCAACATATATAATTTGGTTATTACTCCTGATTTGGAGAGTAGATGTAAATTATATCCAAAGAGAAGAAGGTGACCAGAGCAATAAATCTCTCCTCTGTTACTGAACTTTGACAAGGCCATTTTTTTCACAGTGTGCTGAGGTTGTTTCACTTGGATGTAAAGTCACATATGTCCACATGGTAAATCTGTTTCAGTCACCCTGAATGGAGAGCCTATGGTTTCATGGAGGTTGCTTTAAGTGTCCACAAGAGCTGAGGCCACCTGCAGGGTGAGACCTTGTCCTCGCTTTCTTCTGACCCATGCAGAAAATGCGCTGCTTTTTGTGCAGCAGCAGAACCCCTCCTGAGAGCCTGTGGAGCTACAGAGCTCTGCCTTAATGGGTGATATGAGAGTCTGACCTCATTTTCCTGTGACCACCTGAACGGGAGACAGCACTGGGCTTGCACTCACACTGTGAGAGGCCCATGGTTGTCTGATGCCAGCAGCATTTCCAAGCATCCATCTTTCCTGGGTGCTGTCCTTCTGCTTGGCCTACAGAAAGCAACAAAAGCCCCAAAGCTGCTTTCCCTCACTGTTTCTACCTTACCTTACACCACCCTGATGGAATCAGTGAGGATATTTCTTTATCTCCTTTCTTTCTGAAGAGTATTGCATGGGATCATGTGAGCTGCATCTGTTTAGTTTAAACCTGAATGACACAAAGTAGAGAGAGGTTGAAATCGGTATAGTTTCTCTGATATGCTTCAAGGTGAGGGATGGAAAAGGCATGAGTCTGTCACAACAAAAAGAAGGCCAAGGCTTAGCCCAGTGTAGCTTCATGACCAGTGCCCAATCCCTGGAAGTGTTCATGGCAAGGTAGGATAGGGTTTTGAGCATCCTGGTCTAGTGGAAGGTGTCCCTGCCCATGGCAGCAGGGTCAGAACTAGATGATCTTTAAGGTTCCTTCCCACCTAAGCCATTCCATGATTCAGTCTTCCTGTCCAGACCCCATGTGCAAACCAAGCTGGGTTCCACTGTGTCCCTTCAGGCTGCTGCAGGTCCCCAAAAAGATGTGGTGTGATCTCTGACCATGGACATGCTGACAGCTTGCCTGGATGAGGTGCCGAGCATCCTGCTCTGCCTGGCCCTGCCCTGCTAAGGAGGGGGATCTAGAGACCTGCAGAGATCAATTACCACATCCTTTATTCTCCCATTCAGTGATCTTTCAAGTAGTTTCACTAATACATTTTTGGGCAGAAAAATAGAAGTGGAATGCAAATTACTCATTCTAAACACATAAATATATATAAATGTATTAAAAATAGATGATTTCTCACATATAACAACCTCTAGTCCTTATTAGAGAAGAGAATGTGAACTCCATTTTTGCTGGTGTTGTTGCATCCCCTTTCCACTTATACAAATCAGGTAAAAATATTCAGCAATGTCTCATGTCTACCTTTTTTCTTTCTAATACTTTTTAGCTACTTCAAAACAATTCAGATATACCGTGGGTCTAAAGTTCAGCTCCAACTCAGATATTATTAGAATCATCTACTACCTAAGAGGTCTGCTACAGAAAAGGTGAAGGAATTGGAAAGAAGAAAATTCCAATTAAAAATAGGAAGTGTGGAGTACAAAGAGAGATTGTGAAATGGTGGCAAGTGAGTATAAGAAAGACAAGCAGAGACTGTCAAATAAGCAGCAGGAATGCAAAGAGATGGAGATTTTAATAAAAAAAACATGATAACTAAAGCTAGTCAGAAGCAATTGTATTTTTCTCTGGAAACATTTTTACAACAATATGAATTGCTAGGGTTTGAATTTGGTTTTTTTTTTCCCTAGAGGCTCGCTACAAAAAAAAAAGAGCTTTCATCAAACACAAAAGTGTTTTCAGTACAAATAGGAAAAATACCTTTTGAGATTTTTTTTTTCTTTTAAGAAAGTACAATGTAAAATATTAATTATATAATTGTAACTACATATTCCATTGAATTTTCCATGGAAAAAAGTTTCAGACACCTCATGGAGTAATATGCAAGGTGACGGCAGCCTGGGACAGCTTGGCTGCTGTCAAACCAGTATTTTTCACTGGTATTTCACATTTGATTGTAAGAATTTTACACATGCTTCATATTCTTTGGGAGAAAAACTACACCACAAGCAAATTATTGGGGAGAAATAATTCTATATCTCAAAAGTTAATTGCGAGATCTCCAAAAGATCTCTCAATTAACTTTTGAGATATGAAGAGAGATCTCTCTTTCTGGAGATCTCTCAGAGATCTCCAAAACTGCAAATGAGAGATTACCCTCCTTCCTCCTATTCTTTTCCTCCAGTCCAGATAATTTCCAGCTTTCACTTCTGTCTTCTGCAGTCATTCATGAAATCTTTCTCTCTACTAAACCCCCAAATGAGCTCTTCTATACACAGCAGACAGGACAAATAATCCATCAGCTTGCCCATCTGCAACTCTTGATATCATGAGCACCAGGCAGTTTTACAATATAAAATGCTGACTTTTAAAATTTCCTAATGTAAGACTATAGATACAGGTAATGATATAAATATTGAATCAGTTCCTGTGCACTGTTTGCAAAAGAGCTATTCTGTGAAATGGAAAATCTTGGAAAACCCCAGGGCCCAGAACACCAGTTTATCAAAAGCCCCAACTTGCACTGGTTATTGGTCAAGCAAAAGTGTTTTCTGAAGCAGGAGGGAATACATTAAATTAGGATTTAGCTTCAGCCAGAGTTTCCTGCCTTCACTCCCTATTCCCTGCTCTACTTTGAACATTAGCTTGATTTAAAGATTCTGCTATTAAAACACAGGAGCCTAAGGGAATGCCCAGAGCAAATATACAGATTCTTCTCACAGTTTTGCAGTATCATAGACCAAAGATGTGCTTCCCATCTTTGCCTATACAAACCTTTATGGAAACAGTTGCCAGGATTATTCCAGTTTGTTTGGGTTTTTTTTGTTTGTTTGTTTGTTTGGGGTTTTTTTTGTTTGTTTTTTGTTTTTTTTCCTGGGGGTTTGTACTTTCCATGTGGAGTAAGTCAGCTGGAGAAGCTGGCATCAGGCAGCCAGAAGGGCGTGTGGGGGACTACAGGCAATGTCTCTGGGGACAAGGAGGGAGAGCAGTGGCTTTGCTCCTGCACTTTGTTTCCACACACCTCAGCCTTACTCTCTCCAGCTGAAGTGTCATCACTGTGCCACACCCCCCAGACTGCATGGTCAGAGCTGTCCTGCCACACAGTCACACCCTCCCTTACTCAGTCATCTGGTATTCTGTGCCTCTGCATCTCATTGCCAGCAGGCCTGTGTAGGGAGCTATTGTTGCTGTTTGGCAGATAAGCATGAAAAAGAAAAAAGACAAAATGTTGTAGTAGTCCTGATCTCAGCCAAAATTCAAATGCTTGGGGGACTTTCCTTGCCAAATCAGTGAACAAACAAATAAACAAAATCTTTTTTCCCCCCTATTTTGGCTCCAAGAAAACATGTCATTCAATTCAAAAGGAATGCTCCCTTTCCATTTTCAGTAAGTTTAACAGAAACAAACAATGGGAATAAAAGACTGAAGGCAGACATTGCTTTTATTCAGCTGCACAGTGTTAAAAAACACAAAGCACAGAGGGGCAGCTTTCTCCATCTGATGGGACTGTGAAATATTCATGTTTCCCCATTTTAAGTCTAACTCCTCTGCCATAGGAGGTTCACGTGTAATTTAAGGTACATCTTCACATTTCTCTTCCCAAATCTAATCAATCAATTCCTAATGATGACTCTATACCTACATTCTTTCCAGTCTGTTTATCCCAAGTTTTTTCAGTATGCATAGAAGAGTTATTAGTCGAAATGATACTGACATTTGATAAATGTGGGTTAACTGATATTCTAAAACTCAAATGAAAATCTCAGCCTTAGGGAAAGGGAGCAGCAAAAAATAATCACCTTGGGAGCCTTCAACAATATTAAGACTGGCATCCTGAGGCACTGAAAATGGCTGGGGAGCCAAGCACTGGCAAGAGCAGCCTCTCAACCACAGCTCACCAGCACTAAGAGGCAATAATTCAGAAGGGAGCCAAGCATTGCTCAGTGCAGCAAGACTGCAAGGCTACATGAGAACCACTGTGTGAGACTGCCACTCACCACAGACCCTGGTGAATCCAAATGTTCTCCAGTTACCCTTCCTGTACCAGGAAAAAAAGCTGGGTGGGATCTGTCCAGGCAGTGCCAATTATCTCAGAAGGCAATTTAGCAGCACCAACAGTGTGCTCCCCCATCCCTGGCACAGATCATCCTCTGCCCTGCACATCTAGAGAGGTACATGCTGTGTGACCATTCTTTGCACTGGACTTCAAAAAGCAATGAAATCCATTGCAGTTTTGCTTGTAACTGTTTCATTTCCACATTGTCCCTGTTTCCTGGGATTCTGGCTTTTCTCACTGCACTTTGTTATTTAATGACTTCTTTCTGGATCTTAAAAATAGCAGTAATTACAGGAAAGGTTCTGTTAGGCTACTCTAAATAAATGAAGGCCCATTAAAAAGAGCTGTTATGAAAATGAAATAAAAGTATCATCTGCCTTGCTGTCCACACCCCATGCTTTAAAGGTGTTTTAGCCAATCTGCAGTATTAACTTTCTGTATAAAAGCGACTTTACATGACTGAATCTGGCCATGTCAAATTATTCAATCCACAAAATTTGGTTTCTTGACTCTGCATCCTTAGATCCCCTAAGTATGGAGTGTGGCAGGAAGGATGCATATAATGAACTTTAGTGTAAAGTCAAATGCCCATTTTTGTTTTCCCCGTGTGAGTTAAACTAAAAGTCGTTAAGCAGCGTTTCAGCATGCACAGAAATAGAGCAGGATGCTGAGCTGTATTGCCAGTGCTGTATGCAATGGCTGTGTGGGGAGTAATTGAATCAATGAAACCTGTTTGCAGTGCCTGGCCAGCATGTGCAAGGACACTGCCTGAGTTTTGAGAATGAGAGGTGAATGACTGGGAATGCCTGTCCTGCCACCCGCATGGCTGGAGCAGTGCGAGTTTTGAGCTGTGCGAGGATCAGTGCTTCCCAAATCTAATTTCAAGCAGAGAATTCCTTCAAAAGGGAAAGAGAATTTCATTTTGCAGGACTCAAGTAGTCCCTGAGCTCTTCCCTGATACTGGCAAGCAGGCTGAAATACTGCCAGTAGAATTTTAGCTTGGTTTCTAAGGAAACAAGGCCTTTGTAAGCGCACAGGAGTGTGTGCCTCTGTGTGTGTGTATGTATGTGAGCTTCTCGGATGCCCTTCACCTCCAAAAGCTTTTGAGCTCATTGGCTGATTTCAAACCAACTTTGCTGAAGCTATTGAAGGTACAGTATTCTTATAAGAGTCCTGAAAATAGGTGATCACATAAAGGCTGTGCTGTTCATCCTGCCACTGACAGAAAGGCTAACAGAACCACTCTTTCCAGACTTCAAGAAATCCAAGATACTGGATACTGTACTTCATTATTTCCACAGATCATGAATCTGATAGTTGTCCCTTGAAGCATTACCCAACAAACAGTGGATTAAGCCCCATCAAAAGCCCCTTCTAAAAGCCACTGAACATTGGCCCACACTGGATGCAAACTGATGCTGGCTAAGCAACTACAGGCATAAACTTGATAAAGCCCTGCATTGTTAGAGCATTATGTCTTGCAAGGACCAGAGGGGCCGAGCACACACTTGAGTCTTAGCTGAGCGTGTTTCAGGCTGTTGTACACGTGGAGCATTTCACCAAAGCACCTAAAGTTCCCCAACTTGGTTGCCTTTACTGTTGCTTCTTGTCTTTGCGCTGACTCTGCTCTCTAAATGTAGCCAGAGAGTGTCTCCAGGAGAGAGGGAATGGAGGGCGCCAATGAAGCGGAGATGTACTTAATGCAGACACCATTAATAAATCACTGATAGTTAAGATATAGATTGGGTGATGGGTGGCAGATGGGAAGGAGGAATGTCAAATTGCTTTTCTCATATAGATTATTGGATTAACAAGGAAGCAGCGGGCATGTGGCAAACCAGTGTAACAAATTACTATCATAAAAAAAAAAGATAGAGCTCATCGCAGGCTGGTAATAATGCCATGTCGGCCATTAGCTCTCTGGAGAGGTACTTAGAGCACAACATCCGTCTTCTGCAAAAGAGACGGCCACTGCAACACCAGAGTGAAGGAGGCCCCCATTTGCTTCCCCCTCCCCCTGCCTTTGACACTAGAGCCTGTGCTGTTGAAGCAGGGTGGCCTACAGCAGCTGTAATGAATAATCACCATAGCTTTTAATAAGCGCTGCTAATTATTCCCCCCCGCCCATGACCAGGCATTTGCATTCCCCTGCACCAACACAGACAATATTGGCATGACATCAGTAGGCAAGCAACAAACTGGCAAATTGACTCTGTTCTTGTGTCCCAATCCTGCTCTGTCTGAAGTCAATGACTAAAATCCCATTTCCTTGCAACAAAAACAGATCAAGTCTTAGTTTTCCTGCTGCTCCAGCCACCAAGCATGTGTGCCTACCTACACTGAAAGAATTATGTGTTATTGTGCTGCAAATAATGGTCCCTGATACTCATTGGAATAAACTTCAGGTTGGCTTTAGTGCTTTCTGCCAGAGTCCTCATTGCTCCTACCAGCAACTAGGTATTCCTGTGTGCAGAGAGCAAACACAGCAGGGCTGTGGGCTACAGGTGTTATGCTGTTAGCAAGTATATCTCCTAAAAATAATAAATTAGCAGCAGGGCAGCTGTGAAAGTCCTATGCTGAGAAAAGAAGGAATGAGTAGCGTAGTATGGCATAGCATAGCCCAGACAATCTATTTTGGTCACTAGTAAGTTATTTATGGGTTCAGTCACTTGGTCTCACAGAATTCCATTTCAGCTTAGGCTGGGTAAAATTATGTTTTTCTTCCCTCCCCAGGCATGTTTCCATGTTCTAGTTTTGGACATCCTGCCTTGATATGTAGGAGGCTGCAACCCTCTCCGTTTAACACCCCCTCCAGCTGCCCCAGCCCAGCAGAGCTCCTGATCCCCCAGCTGCTCACACAGGCTCCCTCCCTCCAAGGAGTGCAGCCAGTGTGACTGAAGAAGACAGAAATTGATTTCCAGACTTGGAGTGTTTTTCTTAGCCTTGAAACGTGCTATAGGGCTAGCACAATAAAGCCTTCCTCTCACTCAAGGGCCTTTCTCATGTGAGCAGGGAACACTGCTGCCACAGCAGAATCCAGCTGCTGGCAGCCCTGGGTGCTCACCCCCAGTGAAGCCTGCACGCCTTTCAGAGCACAGGCAGCAAGGTGTGCATGGCAGCCTGCAAGGCAGAGCCCACCTTGTGCATAAAATCATAGGTAAGCACATAACCACACATGATATTTCAGCAGGTGTGGGGTGCAAAGCCTAGCGAAGGCTGCCCAGCTGATACTTGACTAGCAGGTGGTCTTCTCTGAGCCTTGTGCTCCTCCTGACTCATGTGTGTGATGAACCAGGGTTAGAGCAGAGAATGGAGCAGATCCCCTCCTGTGGCACCTTTCCGGTGCCTCAGACCCAGTGCTGAGCTCCAGCATGAACCCCTCCTGTGCCATCCCTGTGTTTCCATCCTCACTCCTTCCTGCTGGCCTGACCTCAGCCTCACCATTCCCTCCTCTCCTCTGCCAGCTCCCAGTTCCATGTGAGGTCACCATCCCTTGATCTCTGCCCCATTTGTTCCTCTCCTCCTTCGAACTAGGCCTTTGCCCAGGCAGCTGGGCTCTCTAAAAGCCTTGTGATTTCATTCAGCTCCTGACCCTTCGGCTCCAGGCTGATTTTGGCCTGAAGCCTTGGAGACTAGGACACAGAAAGGCAAGAAACACCAGGAAGTTTGAAGAGGGTGGTTTTCTAGTTTCAGTGGTCAACCTCCACATCAGAAAAACCACAGGTGCTGTTGGTCATTTTCTCAAGACTGAGACGTCACAAGTGCCTCTTTGGTGCCACCCAAATCCCATACCAGATCTGTGATCGACAAGCTTCTGCTTCCAGGGTGGTGATCTGGTGCTTCCCACATGCACAAAATTAAATCCCCATTAGAGATGAAGTGTGTGTGTTTCTCCATGTGCACATTAATGTGTACACTCAAAGTCTCAGGCCTGGTGGCACCGGGCTGGCACTGTCATTACAGCCACGCCACAAGCCACCGCAGGCGCCAAGGGCTACAGCTCTCCATGGAAACTCTAATCCCTGGGAAATGAGATCTTAGGTTTTTTTTGTTTTAAGAAACCCACAAAAAATAGCTGAGAGATTGCAGAACTAGATAGAAAGCTTTAAGAACGCCAACACCTTATCACACAGACTGCCCCTAGCCCTATCCCCCAAACAGTCAAGCTGGCTTTTAGGGCTTGTTTCTGAAGACACAAGTTATTTATGATTTCCACCCACCTCTCAACATGCACTTCGTCTGTTGTCTCTCCTTTGTCAGTTAAAAAAAACAGTAAAAAACCAGATAAAAATGGAGGGCAATTTCATCACCTACACATTTTTTCCTATATAATTTATCCTGGACAGATGAATAGAAATGATAGAAGTGGTTTAAATGTACAGTGGAGTAGCTGTTTGTCCATCATATGCTTAAGGGAAAAAAATAGCAACACCACCCACTGATTATGCAGTCAGTATTATGGCTTTACATATGCTTGTGTGTGGAATGAATTCTGGAATGACAGTATCATTGTATACCAGTTGAGGATTCATTTTCTGGCTAATCTATAGCTCAGATCATTACTCACAAAGCACAGCTCTGGCCTGGCTTTCTCATTGAGCTGTAATAACAAAGTTAGAGAATGCTAAATTTCCACACCCTGTTTCACTGCCTTGGAATAACAAACACTCCATTTCCAGTTTCCTGTGCAGTCCATCAGGGTGGAGCTTCATGTCCAGTCTGTCCAAGCAGCTGCACATCTGCAAAGCACTGGGCACTTTCAGGTCCCTGTCCTGGGAGCCAGACTTGCTCCACAGGTGTTGTCACCTCCTGTTAGCCAGCACAGTGAGGACATCACAAGACTACGTGCTCTCAGCAACCAGCATCAGGCTGTGGCATGGACTGGTAAAGTGCTGAAGTGCTAAACTAGGCCTGATTTAAAGGAATACAAAAGCCCAAACCCTAAAAAACTCAGAAAATGCCCCAATTCAGTTCTCCATAGGAAACATGGGTAATTTTCAATAAGGAAATGCTCCTGCTTTGTGTGTCTTTATGATATATGGCCTCCTGAGTTACAGGCCAGTGCAACATGGCCCATGTATAACACAGAGCAGCACACTTTCCATGGGAAGCAGCAAGGGCCACTATAAACATTTGATTTATGAGATTAAATAAAATGTATTTATCAAGCCAGTGAGGTGCATGTAAAGATAAGAAATTCTGCCAAGTGTGAAAGAAGTCCATCTTTTAACACCCTGGCACACTTCAAATAAAGATTTCAGCAGCAACATTTGGCAAAAGAAAAAGAACTCCAGCTTCTCCAGGCATCCTTTGAAGGCTGTTTGTGGATCTATGGACCATGGATTGTCTTTGCCCTCTCAGGCTGCTGGGACAGGTGGTTCCAGGTCTTCTCTGTATCTGTTAAAGTGCCAGGTGCACCTGCAGGATTTAAAGCATATAGGTCTTTGTGCAGGAAGCTAATCTCTCTAATTTTATCCATTAATTAACTAGATGCCAACTGGAGAGTACAGGTGTTTGGCAGTTTCATGAGACACACACCACAGAGGCAGCAGCTGCTGTTGTATTACCTGAAAGTGCCAAACGTTCCTCACTTGTAGCCCAGCACAGAGGACTGTACTGGGGTGACCCAAATGCTGTGACTCTCTGTGCTGCAATGAGATTTTGGTCAGCTTAAGCTGCAGAGGAGGTTCAAGTCTCAGACTGATGAGTCCCAGCAGATCTAGCCATTGGATTTAGGATATTGTGGTCCCAGCTGTGTTTCTGCCTGAGGTCTGACATGACAGCAGGGATGCTCCATGGGATTTGTGCCAGTGTCTCTGCTCACACAATGCTGGTAAACCCAGGGAGAAGCAGTCAAGAAAGCAGCATGGCTGGCAGTGTGTGGCAGCAGCAAAGGTCACAGCCCCCAGCTGCACCAGACCCAAAATCAGGGGTGCATCACATGGGTCATATGGTGGTGAGGAAAAGGAGCTGGAGGATCACTCATACTCCACAAACTAACACAAAGGTCTGAAAGATGACAAAGCATCCCCATTTCTCATGCCTGCCAGGCCTGTATGTTTGAAGAAGGTCTTGGCAGCCCACAGAAGTGGAATGGCTGGGAATGGATCTAAATGCCGCAGTCCTTGTAGCTTCATGTCCAGAAAGTGAGAAGCCAGGACTTGCTTCAGGTGAAAAAAAATATCCAAATTTTAACACAAAGAGCCTCCCTTCTCTGTGAGCTTTTTCCTCACAGGATTGGCTTCAGGTGAAAAAAAATCCAAGTTTCAACACAAACAGCCTCCCTTCTCTGAGGCCCCCTCCCCCTTTCCCCTCTCTGTGTTGCCTTGGTTTTATGGTGGGAGTTCTGGTCTGTAGGTGGGAGGTAGCTGCTAGGTACTCCAAACTGGAAGCAGTTCAGGATGTGTTCCCAGTCCCATGTCCCAGGCCACCATCTATGTCCTAGTAAGAGTTTCCAGAAGAAAGAGTTTGGAGGAGGTGTAACAGGGATAAATGGAGATGCCCACTGCCCTGCCATGAGCACAGGACAGTGATGGCCGCAGCTGAGGGCAGGCAGTGGTGAGACCCTGAGAGGATATTCAGTGAGAATCCAGGCTTGTTTTTTTGGGAGATGCTTAAGATTATAATGCATCCAGCTCCCATAAACTTCCTCTGAAAACCCACACCTCCTGCAGGGATGAGATCTAGCATGCACCCACTGAGTTTGTCCGCAGGAGCTGCAGCATGCCTGACGCAGGCACAGGGATGACAGAACAGCAGGGTTCCCTGGTGATGCCACCAGAGCTGTGAACAGACAGAAAGGTCTCCCCCCCACACCGCCCCCCAGCTGATTATCATGCTCCAGGAAGGTTTTGCACGTGCAAGATATCTGTAAGGCCTGCTGCCAACTTTTTGTCAAAGCACTGATTTCTCGTGATGTGAGTTACTGCTTTCTTCTAGTAATTATTGATAATGCTCTTGGATGAATTACAGACATTTAAAAATGAATTAGACTGTATGTGTGTCTGTCTCTCCCGTCCCCTTTCTGTTTCCCCACCACAGAATCTATGGCTTTGAAATGTTGATACATATTCATTACAGCTTCTAAGACTTGAAAGGCATAGCTAAAGGGAGAGCTCAGATCAACAAGAATGTGAAAGCAGCAATGAAAGCAGGATCCTGGCTGTAAGCACAGTGAGTAAGCAGCATTTGAGCAGTCAGCATAGGGGGCAAGGTACCAGGTCTGAATCCTGCTCCTAGTTCTGCTACTGCCTCTGATGGCTGCAGACAGGACCCTGTGTCCTGGCTCCCTCGGCCACAGCCCTGATGTGGGGATGCTCAGCAGGCCTCTGAAGCATTATGTGCTGTAAATGCAATCTCAAGTGACAAATGAATCCAGCCACCACCTTTCTTGTCATTTCCACTTGACAAAGCAATGAATCCAATGAGAAATTCTTTTGGGGAAAAAAAAAAGAGCCCTGAGCATGTACCAAAACCACAGGTGAAAGCATCCTGTGCTTGCGGTGTGAGAGCAGAATCCCAGTGGCAGATGGTGCACACACACTTTTGTACAGGCAGGCACACACTGGCTCACGTGCTCCATGCTTCCACAGAGACACTCTTTGTTCTGTCTTGTTTTGAAGAGTTCCCAACACAGAAGTTCAAACAACTTTGGATGTCTCTTCCATACCTGTTCCTGTAGTCTGAGGTGTGGTGAGAAAAGCACATGAAAGATGGTTGTGCTAGGGCTGTTGCAGTGGTGCAGGTGTGAAGAGAGGCAAACCTTCTTTGTACCAGTCGGGTGGCATGGTGTCAACACTTGCATCTCACTCTTTTTTCTCCCTTTCCACTGCAGCTCCCTGGGTGAATTTCTTTGATGTGAAGGTACATCTAGCACAAGAAGGCATTTGGCTAGTGGTGTCCATTCAGGGCAAGACAGAAAATCATATTTTGTAGGAATTAAATCATTTATCTGGAAGAAAACCTTCCCAACTGAATTTTAACTACAGAGAAGTTTTGGATTTTAGCAACCTGGCAGGTTTTTTTCAATAAAATCAATGCAGCTGAAGAATTCCTAAGCAGATGTGGCTGTGACCTCTGAGCAGTTCTGCCTCTCCCTGGCACAGCTTCAGAATGCAAAACTTACATTTGGGAAATCTTCAAGCTCTTGTGTGAAGGCACATTCACCTGTTAAAACTCTGTCTAGATTACTCATTTAGTGCCTTTATAGTCAAGGCACCACCTGTATTTTTTTTTTTAATTTCTTCCTGAGAATTGCTCTATGCTTGTGTTAAATGCCAGGCTGGTGAAAAGTTTCATATTAACAGCAAAAGGCCTCAACATAGAGCAGGCTGAGTACCAGCACTGCTTGAAGAAGCTTTTTCCTTACAGGTTCTGATGCTAATGCATCTCCAATATTATCCCCAGAGATAAGAGACTCACTTTCACTTCCTAGCCTCTCTGCCAGGCTTGCCAGTGAAAGAGGGAGAGTTTCCAGCAGTGATGGTATTTCTGACGTGCACTGATCAAGTAGGAGCTGGACTGGGACTAAGTTCATTTCCTATCGGCTGACAGCCAGCCAGCACATGATAGAAATTTGCAGTCCCTGCTGCTGTGGGGGCTGGATTCATATTGGCAAACTCCACATGAAAAGGCTGTCTAACCCATTACTAAACTGTTGATGCCAAGACATTTCTCTGTCTCCTGTGAGGATTCATTTTATAGTCTTTCTGATGAATAGCCCTTGATATAAAATAGTCGGGAATAAAAAGGTACAAAATAGAAAAAAGCATATACAGGAAGAAAGCATAGCTCTCTGTTTCTTGATGCACAAAGATCTATCTCTGAACTCTGGAAATATGCAGGCTGGATAAGGGATGCCATTAGATTTACGAAGGAGACCTTCTTTTGTCCCTTACACAAAGGTCACATCTGGAGCATAGGCTAAAACCATCACGTGAAAAGAGGGATGCAAAGCAGGTTTCCAGGAACCCTGACCAGCTGCAGTCCCCAGGGATGCTCTGTGAGGATGAGTTGGACTTAGTGTAGACGAAGTGAGAGCCCCTCCTTCCCCTGGTGCACACAGAAGGGAGGTGACATTAGGAAACAATCCTCAGAAAAACAAACATAAGTCTTACACAAGAGTGCCTGGGCTGAGCACCTTGCCATCCATGGCAAAGCACAGGGTATGAATTAATACTCTGACTCACCTTAGCATAAGGGCTTTGTAGGAAACTCAGTAAACCCAACACCCAGCAGAAATCATGTGTCAGCCCCAAACTCTGCTTTCTCTTGGGTTTCTTTTGGGGTTTTTCCTCTGCCACTGCCATACAGCTCCCTCTTCCCAGGGTAGAGATTGCAAGATCCACTTGCTAACATGGATCAGGCAGAAGGCACCGGCCAGGCACTGTCAGCATAAGCTGACTTAGTACCATGGGTCCAATGTCTCTGTCCCAGTTTTACACTGGGAGAGAGCATGGCCAAGTGTGGTGTTAGGTAAGCTATGAAGTGTGTGGCTTAATTTACACACACTTGACACTGTGGAGGGCATTGAAGAGCTGTTCCTTAAGCTGTTCAAGAAGCAGCAGTTGGAGTGAAGGACCAGTATTTTGGGGAGTCAGTCAGCCCTGCTACCCAATTGATGGGATGCCTTACGGCAACACCAGCCCAGGTGAGGCACAGAACATGTATTTCCCCTTTACTGGAAGGGATGAACCATGGCCCAAGTGCTACTAGAAACTCTCCTTTCCGTGGTCATGCAATGAAGCTGATGTACCTTCATAAACCACCACAAATAAAGTCAGGCTTTGGCTTTTAGTGCTGCTTCTGTTTGATGGCCAAGACTGTTTTGTTTGATGGCTGACTACTTTAATGTGGCCTTCATCAGCACCTTTCCCCCAAGATGAGGAGAGTGTCAGAAAGATATCAGCAGTGGTTTAGGGGTAGCTGGATGCTGCTGTTCTGAATTTAATAGCAGGACAGCCTCCATTTACATGACCTGGTGTGAGGCAGACACAAGGACTGCAGTTCTCATGACACCAGTGTATGGTCTCCTTACAAGTAAACCTATCATGTCCATCAGGTTACTTCCTAAGGGTAGATGAGGCTCCAAGTGGACTGCATTTTGCCCTCTGGTAACAGGCTAGCTGGTCTCATGCTGTCTCTGTCTGTCACCCCCCTTGGCCAGGCCACTCAGGAGAACAAACCACAACTGAAAGCTTGGACAGTAGAAGGACACATAATGCTGGGACTTGTTTCATGCAGCAAGCCAAGACCTTTCATAAGGTCTGCAGTTTGAGAAAATCTGTGTTCTGAAAAGACAACAAGAGGTTTCTGTGGACTCAGCCAGGGGTTTCCAGCTTAATGGCATGCCAAGCTCTGGAGCTGCAGTGGACTGTCACTGACCTAACAGACCAAGGCTGGTATAGACCAAGGCAGATACAGGCCCACACAGAGCAGAATGCAGGATACCAAAAGACTTGACTCAGTCTTAAAACCATAGCTTTTTACTGATATTGGAAGAAGTGATGGGCACGTTAAAGATGAGGGAGCAAACTCCAGGTCATCAATACAGGCCTAGTAATTGCAGGCTATGTATTAAAGGAGCTAGATGTTATGGGCACTGTGGTATTATATCAGCATGGGCAAAGAGAGGTGTCTTGGGGAGGAGGAAAATAAATCCATATTAAAGAAGTTCATTACCCATGCCAGAGTGCATGCATATGTCACAGCCTGGATCTGTGCTGCTGGCTGCCTTCCCAAACCAATGCACAACACAGCAAGAAGGAAACAACAATATCTATTTCCCTGAGATTCTGGAAAGAGAAACAAATTTTTCCTCAGAAGGGAAAGTCCAGCATGTTTCTTTTACCTCTTCAGTAAGCCACAGAACCAGCAAAGACAGCAGTCTTCTCTCTTGGACAGAGTCTCTTTCTCCTTTCACTGCCAGTGCCTGCCTCTGGCAGGCTGAGGTTTAGAGCCTCATCTGAGCTGAGGGACCCAATGCTCCACTGCTTCTTCTTGATAGCACCTCATTTCATCTGTGCAAGAGAAGAACAGGAGCTATCTGAGCTGGAGCTGCCTTCAGCCACAGAAGTTGAGTGGTGTCTCGCTCTCTGTGCCTGCACAGGTAGAACGACCAACACGCTGTCACCACCCCCAGCCTCAGGAGGCCACAAGCTCGTCCCTCCTGGCAAGGGCTGTGCTCTCAATGTGTGCCAGAGGATGCCAATCTTCTGCATGTCCCTCTTGCCATTCCATCCCCAGAACATGGAAAATTGCTTTACTGGCCAGGAGGTACTCTATAAGAAGTACTCTATAGTACTCTAAGTACTCTATAAGCTATAAGAATAGCTATGGTTGCGAGCCTTCTTCATCACCCAATGCCTCAAGTTCCTGTGATTGCAGCTACTTGAGGCACATGAGTGGTCTTGCCTGCTTCATATTTCAGTGAGATGTATGAAGCAGCTCTCCTTCTTCATAATCCAAGACAGGTCCCCTTTCTTTGGGGTAGATTAGAAAGCTGATCTGTTAATTTATCCTTATATGTTCTTTAATTCATCTATATATGTAACAGCTGTATCTTGGAATTGCTAACACAAGATCAGTTCTCATTATATCAAAGAAAAAGTGTAGTGGTTCATTCCTATTCACTCTTTTAAAATCAGACGAAGAATTCTTGTAATGACTGGCTCTGGGCAAGAAAGTCATCAGCAAAGAAGCAGAGGACTGTGACTATTTATCTATCTATCTATCTATCTGTCTCTCCGTCTATCTATCTATCATATGTGTGTGTGTGTGTGTGTGTGCGTGTGCGCGTGTGTGTGTGTGTGTGTGTGGAGTGTCTCTGAAAAACAAACCCTTCTGTATGCTAATTTTTCCCTTTGAGTTTCCAAGACAACAGTGGTTTCACTCAGTGCTGTCCCTATATAACTCCCTGGTCCTCCCTCCTTAGAGATGACTGCATGGTTTGTAAGGACACTATTTTTTTTCTCCATTTCTATACTTTTCCCATTTATTGCTAATCATCCATACTGAACTATGCTACCCCTGGTATCTATGGCTATGGTTTCATCATGAGGAGAGCATCACCCACCCTGGTGCAATGGCTCCATGTGTATTTTCTTTACCCATGTTGCATGTGGAGTCATTTACCCCATTTTCAAATAAACTATCTCACTTGACTGTGGGGCAGAAGTAGGTCCATGGGAAGATTTTGTGCTGTCACACTCTGAAGATCACCCCTTAACCTGGGAAATCTTTTGTCTGGTATAACTTGTTCTGCATCTGCATCCAAAGGCATTCAGAAGAATGAGCTTTCCTCATTAAATTTGCACTCTGGGAAGCATCTCGGTAACAGGTAGCAGTGGTTGTGGCCACTGCATGTAGTAGGATTTAGCTACATTTTTCCTAGGCTGGCAGGAATAGATGTCATTTTGCACTCAATAGATGTCATTTTTGCATAGGCAGGTAGCAGAAGTCATGTAAATTCATTTTGCCACTGCCACTGCTTATGCTCTGCAGTTTAGACTTTCCTGGTAATGCAACTATGCAAGGGAGGCCTGCAAAAATAATGCAGCAGTGCCTGTTTCTTTTCTCATTTTCCCCTGGGTGCAGATCCTTCTAGAGTCTGAAGTGCTCACCCACTGTGAAACAAACCTGAAGCCTTGTCTTGCTATTCCCTTCATGAGAAGGTTGTTCTTCAGCCCTGGGATCTCACCTGTGGGGAACACTTTCCTAATTTTCAAACTGTACTCTTCCCTATTGTTCATTTCCACTGAGAGCAGTCCAGCAGTCCAGCTCCTCTCTTCCTTGGCTGAAAACTGAAGTCATTTGCCAGCTGCATCACTGCCTTCTCCCATGTATCTCTATTTCTGTCCCACAGCAAACATTGCCATGGCAAACTTTGATAAGTAGAGTTTAGAAACTGCAACAGGATAGTACAGATTTCTAAATACTGCTAAGAAGTAGTGGCTCAGACTGTGATTTGAAGGAGGCTTCTTCTCCACTATTGCTAGAAATTCTCATTCCTTATCAGTCCAGAAGAACAAACTTGCTCTCTATCTAATAGGACATGAGTGCTGGTGGGATATAAGCAAATGCTTATGAAAGTATGTGGTTCCTGGGGTAGTACAGGGAAGCACAAGAAGAGAACTGAATGCTGCATAATCTGTGAAGAAGTGTGAATCAGGTCTTCATGTTTATCTTTTTTCCAGACTTCATTTTTCTGCTCTTTAAAATAAAAAGCAGCAGTGAGACAGATCCCAGGCCCAGGCCTGGTTTTAGAGCACTTTGTATTTGGTGCATTCAGAAACTTACCCAAGTCTTAGAGAGGTATGTGCAGCTCTGAAAAATACCCTGGAAAATGGATTCTCCCCCCAGAAAGTTGGAGAAAATGCTCATATTTATTGTTGAGGTAAAGTCAACACAAATATAAACATTCCTTGACATTGTGTAAAGTTTGTGTATCACTGTAGAGGTAGAAGGGTGTTGTGAAGCACTGCTGGCCTGCACTGGTCTGCCCATTGGCTCATTGTAGGATATAGGGCGAAGTGTGTTCCAGAGCTCCATCCCTGAGATGCATGTGACAAGACACATGAAACCTGGCAGATATCACTTGTATTTTTAAAATCTGTTGAGATCTTCTGCAGAAATTTTTAAAAGTGGACAAAACGGTTTTTAATCTAAGTCCTATTGCTCCAGGCGAGTAGAAATAGTGAGAAGATGAAGATAACAGATCTATTGAGACATTCAGATTTCATTCTGATCTTGAACTTGGTACACACATACTTGATTTTTAAAGTTGTTAACTTGTGAATGTGAGAACTATTTTGGGAACCTCTGCTGCCTTTAACAAGGTTCAAGGAGAGCAAGATTTTGGACAACAACACGTACAGGTAAACACAGATGCCCCTTTCAGTCAGATGCTTCAATTATGGCTGAGAATTTTATGTGTTCTTCTCCAAAAAAAAAAAAGAAAAAGAAAAAGAAAAAAATTCCTAAAGGTATCTAGTGTCACATCACAAACAAAGGAGCTTGGTAATCAGGTGTCCTTAGCTATATTGTGACCTTGGCCACTACAGAAAATCACTCTGGCAGCCTCCATCACCCTAAGAGATCCTTGATCTTCTAGCACAATAAGCAAGTTATTACGCTCTCCACTGTTCGTGCAGAATAGCAAACAATCAGATCAGCTAAGAAGCAGCCTGTACTCCTTCAGTTCCTTGAAGTGCTCTGTGCAAGATTAACACCTGAATGCCTTTGTCCACAGGAGCATGCCTTAGATCACACGTCACAAACAGGTGCTCTAGCTTAACTTTGATTATGTGCATTTATAAAGTACAGGTGATCAAGTACAAAGGAAAGAGGCAAATAATAGCAAACAGAAATTAAATAAATAATAAAAAATTGAGCAGTAGAGAAAAAAAAAAAAAAACCTCAATCAATCTGCAGCATTATTGCACAGCATGGACCTAACTGTTGAAAAACTGCTAATGGAAGCAGTCATTCTTGACTTGTCCAGGAATAGCTGAGGAGATCACAAAGGTGACAGCTTGATTCTCAGCTTGTGACAAACAACACAGCACTAGCTATTTACCTAAGATAAAAAACCTGTGTGTGAAAAGCCCTTTCCCAAAGAGGGAAAAATCCCAATCCACAGACATTTCTCCTATGAAGACAAGTCATACCTGGTTCCTACAGCACACAACTTTGTGTGGAGCATGAGGGTTTACAGAGCATTTCCCTTAAGTGGTATCAAAGTCAGTTTTCATATGTCAGGCTCAAATTTTAAGAGAGCTAGAGATTTTTACATAGCTCTTTAAGGCACTTTTTAGAGTTCAAAAGCAGATTAAGCTGCCCTACAGATATGAAAAATGATTTGTTTTGGCTGCATTTTGTCTAATCACACTTCAGAGGAGGGTCAGGCACAACCCAAGTCCTCTGTCAGTTCTGTTCACACCTGACTGTCACTAGCAAGTGCAAAGGTCTTTAACAACACCATCAGGCAAGGGAGGAAGCAATACAGAGTGCAAAATGGCTCACAGTGAGTCACTTGCAGCTCCATGTACAACTGGCAGCCCCAAGAAGGAAGCATGTGCTTGTTGAGTGATCCTGGATTTACTACTATGGATTAATGTATTTTTTCCCCTACTCCTGCAATAGCTCACTGTGGGATTTACAATGTCATGTGAAGGCCCCTTTTATAAACTGCTGCCTGCAATAGCTGAAACAGTGAAAATCACCAAAGACAAGCCGAGTTATGGCTCAGAATTTTAATGCATTTTACAGGTGGGAATTTATATTTGGAGCAGATTTTTGTAGTCCATATTCAGAAATTGCAGTTGGAGCTTTAACCCAGATAAACCCAACAGTGTCATCTTTTACACTAACTTCAGCTTATGCCAAAAATTCTGATGTGATAATTACAGATTAAGTTGACATAAGAAATTATGGTCAGCTTTCCTTGGTTACAACAGAGGTCCCTCTAGCCAGGACCCTTTAGTCCATCACTGAAGGGAAAAAATTACTTGGAAGGTGCTTGTTCTTAAGAGACCAAATATAAAATGTATATCTGGAATATCCAGAAAACCTCAAAAATTCCCTCCAACACACTGCAACCGGATTTTCACGAGCCATTGTTTATGTCTCTCTAACCCTCTGTGGGTTTCCTTTCTCTCAACCTCAGAGTCCAGAGCCCTCTGAAGCCTACATGAGCAAGCAAATAGCACCTACAACATCTGCAGCAAAGATTTTCACACATGAACCACATATTCAAAGAACCACATCCTTTTCATGGCTCTGTTTCAGCTGTAAGTTTAATTCAGTGTCTCTGCCTCTCCCACCAGTGAACAACAATTCTCTGTGCCATGAGTAAGAGCACAGAAAGGGCCCTGACTCACCTCTGGGCACAGCTCTCCAGTAGGAACAGAAAGCCACTAAACCATCCACATGCATCCCAAAACCAGGAGCTCACTTAAATTCTGAGTCACATCCAAATCTGAGAGGTATGAATGTGATGAAAGGGCAGAGTCAGGATATCTGGGTCCTGACTGCTGGTCTAGCTCATGGCAACTCTTGACCATCCTTGTGCACTGGCACTGCTTCTTTAACCCCCTTTGACACCCTGCCCAACTCTGGCAGGGACCCAATGTCCCAGGCCATTGGGATCCAGGTGCCAGCCACTGTCAGTGATGTACCATGAGGTTACAAATGTACATTAAACTCCATTGTATGCTTCAAAATCAAAGGCCCCAAAGATATTTGCCTCGTCCCCTGCCTGCTTTCAGCTCCAACTGCTCTTTGTTTGTGCTGAAGGTTGTTCACTCAGAGCCTGGTGGGAGGATGTCCCAGGCAGGCATGTCACTGGAAAACAAAGAGGAAGCAGGACACATCTCCTGTTAGGGAATAACGAGAAGGGTGGTGCAAATGCTGCAGTTGGCTCCAAGGCTGAGTAAGCTGAGCTGAGGGCTGAGCAGTGAACACCTCTCTCTCCCCCCATCTCTATTCATAGATCAGCACAACAGGATCCAGTACCTACAGTTCTGGAATAATTCTAAGCCTAATTTCAGGTGTGTGTAGGAAGGAGTTATGGTTAGATGTGCTGAAGAAGTGAAATAAACCTTAGCCTATGAAACTCATTCTCTCTGATACCACTTCTGCCCCATTAACCTAAGGATAAATTAAAGTCAGGGTAAGGCAATTGTTTGTTGGAAAAGGAGATAAGGTGGTATTCTCTCACACAAACACCAGCTGCACCCACCCATACTCACAAACACACAGAGCATCTACCTAAAAGGAGGGAGCACTGTGAAAAGGTCAGACATCTGTACCCATTTTCTGCCCTCAGGATCATAGGGAAGAAAAGCTCATTGAGTGCTCCCCCTGCCCCAGAGCAGGGTCAGTGCTTGTATAAACTTTCCCTAATGATTGTCTGACTATTCTAAAACTCCCTGGTGCTGGCAGTTCCTGTGGTATTCCCAGGCCATATATTCCTGACCTCACATACATTTTCGTCAGCCTAAAAACTTGTCATAGTGTTTAGCCTAAGTCTCCTTTACTGCAATTTAAACTCAATATTCCTTTTTATACCCTCAGTGGAAAAGAAGACTATTTAATTTCCTTTGTCTTAGTAGCAATTTCCTATGTATTTAAAGACTTGTTTTCCTACTGCTTCCCTCTAGAGCCAGTCTTCTTTAGCCCAAACAACCACAAATCTTTGTGTCTTCCCTCACAGGTTGTGTTTTCTAGACCTCAGATCATTTTTATTCCTCTCCTCTGCTGTTCCAACCAAATAGCCTGTGTCTTTCCAGTCTGGCTTCCCAGTGCTTCAGCAAGGCTCTACCCCCACAGAGCAGACCATGGTCTCTTACATGTCTCTTTTTTATAGCCTGAAATGAGGTCTGATGTCTGCCCTTTTTTTTGGCAGTATGGCATTTACAGAATACACATAAGGATCTTCAGATCTTACTGGATAAGATAAATAGTTCATATTTTAAGAGGAAGAGGTGACAAAATGTAGAGACCAAGTAGGAAAAAAGGCAGAGCTTGGAGATTTATTTCTTGATCTCAGGAAATAATTATCTCCTTGTACAATTTTGTGGCATAAATAGAAAACATTGTGTGGTGTTTTGAACACTGCATTATATTTTGGAGGTTGAAAACCAGGCAGAGATTGACAACATTAGAGAGAAGCTCATCAATGAACAATAAAAATGGTTAAGAAGGGAGAGAAAAATTAAAAAGAAAGTAATTCCCTATAATTTAATCAAATGATAATTTCAGGAGAGGATTAAAGGCTTAGACAAGCCTTGAAGATGGAAACACCAGCAATGCAATGATTTAGAGTACTAAAGGACAGCAAGCAGATGGTCACAAGAGAATGCATTGACGTGAAATTAATGAAAATACTACTTGAGAGTAACCTGTGAGAGCAGGATTTTCTAGGCAGTGGAATAATGTCCAGAAAAGTTGACAGAAACTTCACCATTCACAGCATTTGAAGCCAGACTGGACAAAAGAGAGTCAGTGGACAGGAAAGGAAAGGTCACTGGGGCAATTAGGGCTGGATCACTTTCTCATGGGTCTACCATTCCCGTTTTAAAAAAAAAAAAAAAAAAAAAAAAACAACCCTACAGATTATTTCTATTTCAACAGAAAGACCTCCCTACTTCATCTTCAGCCCAGCTGATGCGGAGTTCATTCAATAGATTTTGGGGGTGTCATGGTAAGGAAGGACACTAATCTGTATCCCCAACACATGAGCAAGAATTCCTCTTCTGACTTTGGTGGAATTAGGGAAAACCCAAAGAAAAATGCCTCATGAGACAGAAAACTTCCTGAGGCAGATGGCAGCTTTTGTGTTATGTCTAACCTTGTCACAGACAAGAAGAATTTGCTACTGATACATCAGCAGCTGAGTAGAGCAAATGTGACAGGAAGAAGGCAGGTGAAATTCTTTCTCTGTTTTTGCTGAATCATTTATTTCCTGTGAGCTGCATTTTCTGGGACACTAAAACGATCAGCAAATTCAAGCTGAACTTGCTGAATAATTCCATGTGAAATAAGACTGAGGGGAAAGAGGCCATGTCAGCAGGGGAAAGAGCGATACATTTCCAGCTTTTACTGGTAAGCTCATCTCCCAAACAGGACAGTAAGGGAAGCCTGGAGGAACTGAAGTGCTATGGCAGGAGCAGCCAGCCACCCTCCTTGCCCAAAAGCCTCCCCTTGGCACTGACACAGCATCAGCCTCGGGTTTGAACCCACATTGCTTCCACTCCCAAAGAGAAGGGTTGAGCTACCCTGAACTAGGCTACTGCTGGTCTTCCTGGCTGAGGCTGTCCCACTTTGCATTGGCATGCAGAGGAGGAGAGAAATAAACTTTTTTGTCACTTGGCCCTTGTGTGACAAAGTTCTCAGCAGCAATGAGAACATTAAGTATTCTTGCTTTCTCACATCTGGCTCTTGCACTTGCACCATCACACTGTGAAGCAGGGCAGGGAAGCAGAGACCTGGCTTAAAAATAACCTAGCAGAAGATAAGCTGTACTTTAAAAGCCCCATAGATTTTTTGACATGCTTCCTAACCCAGCTGCCCATCACAAGCAGGAATTAGGGAAAAAAGATGACAGAAGATAAAGACTCTACCAAAGATATGGGAGAAGAGGTATTTCTGTTTCACCACTCAGAAAAAGAAGTTTAACCATGGGAATTATAAGGCAAACTTATAGGAACCCAGGAAACGTGATGACAGAAAAGTGTATGGTCCAGCAGGCAGGTGTAAAAAGACAAGACATTGTCCCCTCTCACCAAGAGCCCTGATGATGTGGGCTGGTGCTGGAAAAGGGTGATGGACATCACAAGCAATTAGGTGTTACACATTTATATTCCTCTTACAGCTAAGCAAATGGTCTCATCTCCTTTCAGCTTCTGCAGCCTTCTACCAAAATTCAGTGTGACCCCCCCCCCAGTCCAAGTAAAGTGCTTTTTTGGTAAGAGTGACAAAGAAAATTAGTATTTCCTGAGGAGAACCCCAATCCCCACTGCTTTGTGTTATATTTTTATATATGCAGGCTCACGTGCATAGTCCTCATCTCCTGACCTGCAGTAAAGACTGAATTAAAAGTCAGGGCTGGCAGTCAGGGGTGGCAGCCCTTCAGAGACAGGCCAAGCCAAGCTGCATTAAACCAGAGCACAGAGCACCCTGAGCCTGACCTGTCAAGTGTTATCACACTCATCTTCCTGGAGAAAGGCCGGGCTTCATAACTCACATCAGGTGGTGGCTCTCAGGTCCTGTACATCTGCGTCCCGAGCAAGTGAGCTGCTTTCGTTTTTGTCACAGGTCTTTTATTTTTTTGGCAAGAACCGCTGGAGTAAAATGCTGTTAGCACATCAGCAGGCTTGTCACTCCCTCCCTGTCACATCAATCAGAGTCTCTGAGGACCCAGGCTGCCTTGCCATGCATCTCAGCATAAGAACAGCAAGTTCCTTCCCCTTTCATGGCTCATCCCCATTGTGAATGAGTTGTTCTCCTGCCACTGCAGGAAGGCAGGGGACAGGAGCCACTGAGCCCCACCGTGCAGAGAAGAAGCTCGAGGTGTTGCAGAACAAGGGGGTCACTGAAGCCACATCTTTCATTATGTCTGCATTTGCAATCAAGGCTGATTCCAGACAGTATAGTTAATCTATGCTCCCTGAATCTCAGCTGGAAGAAAATGGATTAGCTTTACTCACTTGACTGAAGCCATGGCAATTTACCCTTGCTGAGCATCTGACTCTTATCCTGGCCATCAGTTACGTCATGTGTTTCAGCATATAGCACAAAAGCATCATTTTTCAAGCTGACCAGGCAACAAACATGGCTCTTTGGATGGAGGGAAGCAGCAGAGACGAATCCAGGAAGTAGCACTTCAATGTGCTGTGAAAAAAAGGGGGAAAAGAAAACCCTGTGCAACCTCATGTGTAAAACATCCCCCATCTCCTACCCCAGCACCAGCAGCTGAGGCACCTTTCCAACCAGCACAGCAGGCAGCTCCCTCAGTGAGGGCAAGCCAGCACAGATCCTGTCTGTGGCAGAGAGATGATAAACAGTACTGCAGGGCACACTGCAGGGAACATGGGAGGCTGTAAATTAAGGTCTTCCTAATTAGAAAGCAGTCAAAAGCACACAAGCACACACAGATTGCTGGTCTGGGGTAAGCTGCTCTTCTACAAGTTACAGTAATGCAAAAAGGCAAAGCATCACAAAGGAGATGGCAAAGGACAGAGCAGAGGATGAAGCAGCAGGTGCTTGCACAGCACTGCCAGCTGCAGAAAGCCATGAGTAAGGGCCAAGGAAGAGGCCAGAGTCAGAAAAAGACAGAAATATAATGGCAAATGCTCTTGAAACTACAGGAGCAATTCTGAACTGTGACAAAGATTACTAGGAAATGAGGGAAGATGTCAGGAGATGAGTAATGTGTTAGCATATTGTGCCTAGAAAGTCCACATGTCTGGGACCCTGTGAAATATAAATGTGCAATCATCAGGTAAGAAAGAAGAATGTTTTCAGTGTGATAAATCCCTGCAGCAAAGGACAAAGGACTGGAATTATGGAGGTCCTATGGTTCCTAGCTGGAGGTGCAGCACTAAACCAAAGTCAACACCCTAATGGGGCCACGGAGGAGGGATACACACATCTTTGTGGTATTTAAAAAAAAGGCAACTTTAGCTGCAAAGGTGAAGATATTATCTATGATGTGCAGGTTCTAAATGTTCCAGTGGAGAAAGAAGAGTGTCCTCCCCAGACACCCTTCTTAGGAATGCTGTGAATGGCTGTGATGCTGCACCCTCTCCACGTCACACCTCACATGCAGCCCTCGTGAGGACTCAGATGCAAAGAGAAGAGAGTAAAGCAAAAGCTCTCAGGGGAAATGGCAGGGATCCTCTGACATAAAACTGGCTTGGATAAAGTATTCAAAAGTGCTCGATAGAAAAAGACCAAATAGGACCTAATATTCTCCTAATGAGGCAATTTAACTGCCTGTTATTCTATGTCCTCTGCATTGTGCTCTCCCAGCACAGAAGTTCAAAGGGTTGTCACAACAGGCCCTCAAAGGATGGTTTTTTTAATGAGTTGGATTTCTTAGGGACTCAGTATGGGGCAGATTTGCTGAGGAGAAGAGGAAAAAGGAAAAAGGTAGGATACACTGAAAAATTGGTCATCAAGCTGGGTAATTCACTGAGCTATATTGCTGCCTACTGTAAACCAGCACTAAAATCAGTGACGTTCTCCCACAGGCCGTGGTCAGTTCTGGTTTAAGAGCAGATGAGATCCAAATTTAGTCTGACATCTTCAGCAAAGGGACTTTGGAGGGTTTCATCTGTTCTGCTCCCCCATGAGCAAATGTTTCCTCCTCACCATGAAAGTGCAATAAGGATTTTCCAGCATAACTTGAAGGGGAGACCTGAATTCAATTAACTGGCAGAGAAAATGTTCTCTCTCTCCCCCGCTCTCTCCCTCTCTCTCCTATTTCCTTAAGACAGTGTCTGTCCTTACTGCTGAAGGTCACCTGCAGAATGTGAGTCAGGGGGAAGGTACAGAGCAAGGGAGGCTCATGCTGTGGTGCTGCCACCTTGGCAACCTCCACAAACATCAATTGTGCAGAGAACAGTAACTGCTTTAAATAGGTTAAAAAATAAAGCCTGGTTATTTAATTTTAACGGACATGATAGGTGGGTCAATATCTATCACTCTGTCCCCATCTTTCTTCCCCACCCCTCAGGTCTCTAAGGGCAGAGGTTTAAGTCCCAGCTGAGAAAACAGGGCATGCTTCATTTAGTAGCACTGCAGCAGGGCTGCCGAGGAAGTCATGCTTCTGATGAGACATTAAATCAAGGTAAGCACTAATCTCAGAGACATCACTGCTTAAGAAGCACAGGAAGAATAAAAATCACAAAATTTTCATGGCTCTTGTGCTTTGACCCTCACTACAGTGTGTTTCAAAATGTGTGTGGGATGGGAGGCATCAAGTTTTCTGACTGCCTGTTTATGCTTCTTTTTTTATCATTTGCTCTAGGGGAGATTTATTGTGTAGATGCGAGTTCTGTTAAACAAAATCTCCATCAATAAGAGCAAGTAGACATCATCCCAAAACCCTATTAAGCATCCAAGCCACCAGACCTCCCTCTTTTGTTCTTTGCAGTCCTCACTCCATCCCTCCTTGCTTTACAAACTCCTCTTTCCTTCTGCTGCCCCAGCACGTGTCTCCCCATGCCTCAGCCATCATCAACCATTTGTCCTGGGTGGTGATTTCAAATCAAATCACCTACTAGAAGGTCTGCAGCTCAGGTCAGGCTGAACCTGCACATCTGAGCAACAACTTACTGCTTTTAGGAGCAAGAAACTACGAAGAAGACAGCTGCAGTATTTCAGCCTATTCTCCTTTCTTTCCCTACCACCCCCAAACCCTCTCCCTGCACAGGCATGATTTTCTCTTTGAAACAATCTTGATGCATCTGGTAATTGCTGGATCCTGAGACTAATGGCTCAACAATGACCTTGTTTTTCCATGCTTTACACTAATTCTTGTTTATTAAAATTGCTGCTCTGTGAGAGAGATTGAGCTGTCCCAAAGACATACAAGGAAGGCAAGTATTTACTGCCACCAATGTCCTTACAAAGGCTTCATAATTTTCTTTTAGGTATTAGCAAAGAGAGCAAAGGCTAGCAGGGTAGATCCTGTCTGGATAAATAAATAACTAATTACTTGGATTGTCTTCTCCATTTTCCCTTGTTTTCTGTTTAAAAAAAAGAAAAAAACAACCAACCAAATAAACAAACAAAACTCCAAATAGAAATTCAGCCCTATTTTTATGTTTTATTACAGGTTCCAGGCAAGAAATCATATCCAGGAAATTCTGTAATTGATCATGCCAAAATAGAGATGAAAACATTACAATATTTAGTCCTATGCTTCATTTAGTCTTAGATCCAAGGGACTCTTTCAACAGCCTTTGCTGCCCCTGGTGTGGTCCTCCTCTCACTCTGATGCCAGCAGGTGTCATAGTCAAAATGTGCTACCCAGACATGGTCACTGGCATGAGCACCGGTTGCACTGGGAAGGAGGGACCTGTGATTTCCCAGGGGGATGAAAAATCCAAATCCAGATCCAGTTTGTTCCTTGGGAATGGCTGCAAGATGGAGGCAAACACCACACAGTGTCCCACCTCTGAGCAAGGTATGTGTGCAGTGACAGGGCACAGGTACTGCCCTGGCCATCACATGTGACAAAGGTCCACGTGTGACAGCACAGGCACAGCTGTGGCCTCTGACAAGCAGCACCCCAATGATGGGCAGGCAAAAGGGCCACTTCCCATCATTCTGCCTCCACCATGGGGAATTAACAGACACAGCTAAAGCCAGAGCTGCTGAGTTCATTAGACTTAATCCAGGGATGACTTTCTCTCTGCATGCCAAGTAAGTCATTGTACATATTTAAAAGTTCCCTTTGACTAAGTCTCTTCACAACTCCTCATCTCCCTAAACTCCTTGAATAGGCTATATTAGCCTCTGAAGAGCCTTAGACTTGTTCCTGGAGCCCTTCTATCTGGCTTTTAGCATTTTCCAGCCTCACAAACTGCTCATGCAGAAGCCCTGCTCTTGCTATTTACCAAGTCCCAAGACTTCTGTTCCTGAAACCTTGCGGATACCACAGGTACATCCACTTCCTGAAAGACTCTCTCTGCTGGAGCCCTCACAGCTCTCACCTTAATTCAGCTCTTTTATTCCCTTTTAACTTAACCTGCAGGGGACTTTCATTCAGGGACTTTGAGATATCTTCCTCCATTCTGGACCTCTCCAAAATTTTCATTCTCATGTCTGTGTCCCCCTGCCCAATCTCTTTAAGGCTGGTTTATATTCACCAGGCTCCATGCCAAAATTTTCTTCAAAATTTTCTCTCCACAACTTGCGTTACTAACTTACCCTTGTTCACAAGGGTTCTGTCCTCACCTCATCTAAGCCGGGCACACAAGAGTCACCCTGGGCACTCTCTAATTACAGAATGTGGCTAATTTCTTTAATCCCTTGCACCTGCCACTTTTAAGTCCTTCCCAGATCCACAGTTACTTGCAGTAAAATTATCTCCCATCTTCATGATGAATTTTTAGTTTTTCCTTCCTTCAGTCATGCCAGTTTCTCTGAAGGTCTGCTCCAGGACATACAAACGTGTCCTAGCAGTGCAAAATGGTGTCCAGAAGAACCAGAATGTCAGGCAGGAGAGAGCCTGGTGGGATTCTCTGACAAGTTCGAAAAAACACAGGGAAAGTTTATGAAACCCCTGAAAAGCCTTGGGAGCTTTAAGCATCTCCCCAGTGACTCCTCCTGCCTGACTGAGCAGTCAGACATTTGACTCAGGAAAAGCACTGACCCATTGCCTTGGGATTCATGCCCAGGTACCTCAGTACAGGGGTTTGGCTCTGAAGGTCCACACATGTAGAATTCACATGCCTCTTCATTCCCACCTGCCCCTGCCAGAAAAGGACACCATGAAATGACTTTGGCTGGATTATTTAGTGCTGCAGAAGTCTTTTCTCCAAGGTTTGCAACAGCAAACTTAATATACACTCCCCCTTCCCTCCATTTATCCACCCCTTTGGGACGCCGGTGCCTCTGAGGCATTACGTGTGTCTGACTTTGCACAGATGACAGGACTGAATGTGAGCAAGTGTCTCCGCATGACGTGAGCCCCTTCTGCCCGTGCCTGTGCGGGGAACAAAAGCCCGGGCAGCCGAGCGTCTCCTCTCCCACCCTGGAGCGGGCACACCCACGCTCCGCTTCGCGGCTCCTCTCCCATTCGCATTCGTAGCCATGCCCACGGACACGCTCCCTGCACACAGATCCGCTCCTTCCTCACGGGCACACCCACTGCCTCACATGCGCTCTGCCTTTGTCTTGCCTTTCACAGCTACAGACGCTCTTCATCTCAGAACTACCACACCCCAATCCACCGCCCCCCCCCCCCCCCCATAGATCTTCAGCTCCCGAGATGAAAGGAGCATTTCCTACCTAAGAAGAAAGGTTACTGCTCCTTTTAAAAATAAATATATTTTTTTAAATCTTTTCTGGTGAGCCACAGAGGGGCAGAGGCTCGGGTCGCTTTATGGCGCTGACACTGCCCGTGCTGAGGCGGTCCAGAACACTTTTACCCAGCAGAATAGCAGCAGATCCTTTGGTGAAGGATCAGGATCGCCATTCATTAGGAGAATAATAAAACAGCCCCAAAGCTTCGTCACTGCACTGCAGCACGGAGTGAGCAAAATGGGGATTCGGAGCCCTTTTCCGCTACGAGAGAAAAAATGTGCCGGCATTGCCTCCCAAGGGCTGCGGATGCTGTTGCCGTAGCAACGCTACATCTGAGTCAGAACTATTAAGGATCACCATGGCAACAAGTGTCTCAGTTGCCATTTCCAGAGATCTGACTGGGTTTGGACTGGAACCATCACACCACAGGAAAGGGGCAGGGTGGGAACCATCGCCCGGCAGGTCCTGGGCGGGAGTAGCTGCCTGGAGCCCTCCGAGCCACACTCGCTCCCGGAAACCTCCTCCCGCATCCCGAGTCCCCTGCCCCGCCATCGCAGGTTCGAGGGAGCCACAGCGTTGGTGCTGCGGCCTCTGCACCCCAATTGGAACCTGCTGGTGTCGTGCCAAAGGTGGGGCAGAGACTGGGCTCAGGGCGGGCCGGTGGGCTGACATCCCCTGCAAAGCCCCGCGAATAAGCAGATTTTTTTAACCCGTAAATTCCAGACAAAGGAGGAAACAAAGCTCCCCGCTGTCTGCCGACTCACCCTCCCCTTCGCGCAGGAGCCTTCATGCTCCTGTGAATATTGAGCGGAGACAGAAGCCCGGAGGGATTTGCATTTCACACTTGCCAGCAAATGAGCAACAGGAAGATCACACCGAGACCCCGGCACGGTGCTATTACCAATATGTGCACTAGTCATCCACTCACTGCAGAGCCTGAAATTGCTCCTTTCTCTCCTGCTCTGCGGAGAGGGAGCAGGCGCTGCCTTGGTGGTCACGATGCCAGCGCCCTGGGAAGGCGGGTGCGCTCGGAGGGGCTGCGGAGGGCGGCAGGGCAGCCCCGCCGGGTGTGTGCCGTGCCGAGCCGGGCCGAGCCGGGCCGAGCCGTGCCGAGCCGTGCCGTGCCGTTCTGTGCCGTTCCGTGCCGTGCCGAGCCGGGCCGTGCCGTGCCGGGCGCTCACACACAGCGACGTGCGGAGAATGGGCATCTCCATGGCATCTCCATGGCATCTCCAGGGCGGGGGCACTGCTGCACAGGCTGCCGCTGCAGGCTCGGGCAGCCGGCAGAGAGAGGTACTCTGGAAACGCACGCAGAGCTTTTAGCACTACCCTGTATCCCTGTGGGAAGTTAGGTGAGAGGGGCACAGACTCTGGCCTGCAGATAAGGAAAGGACGCATCCCCGAGACGCTCATGAGCAGTTCTCTTCCTTACTATGCCCGAAGTGGTGCTCACCACCCTGCGACCATTGGAGATGCTGGCAACACAGCTCTCACAGAAAATGCGTTAAAATCTCGTTTCTTAGTCCATGCAAGGCATTAAGCACATTTAAGTACCTGGAGTTTGCCTGCCCTGCCTTTCTTTCTCAGTGCTGTCTCTGCTGTACTCTCCCCAAAGACACAAACCCAAACCCTCCACACACAACACCTTTACACTAGGGAGTGCTTTTTGTAAAATGTGCTCTTTTTGGAGTAGATCAACGATAAGGCAGAGAAGGCACAGTTTTATGTGACAAGGGCTGCCCAGGTGTATGGAGTCTCCTACTGGTCCATTAGGCTGGTAGGAATGCCTGCACATTCCCACATCCCTCTGGCCTGTGTTGAGGGCAGATGTCTATTGATAAGGTCTGCTGAAGACCAACCTGCATCCTTCAGAAACCAGATGTGTCAGAGCCAGATGTGACAGTGGGTCCCTAGCAACTGTGACAGTGCCCAGTCATCTCTCACTCTGTTCTGAGCCAGGGGGACAAACACAGCACAGTCCACAAGAATGCTGCTTCTTACAGGACAAGGTTTTGTGATCCTGGCACCCCTGGTGTCGGATTTTCCCATGTCTTACACAGCTCTGGCTGATTCAATGATCTCTATTCTGCTGCCAGAAAAGAGCAGCAATACGGTTCCACTTCCTCCTCTTTAGACCATCCTACCTCTCTGAGTTTTGGTGTACCACCCTGCCAGTTGCTCTGGCACACCACTAACCCCCAAAAGGCCCAGACACACCCGCTCCACTAGAAAGGCACCTTTTTTTTTTTTTTTTACCTTTGTGAAAACATTATGTTTCAGGAAACAGGAGGCAGAATGAGGTGCTTGTTGCTCCTTGTTTGTCACTACTGAACCTGCCTTTACGTTTGAGCTCTTTCAAGCCCAGATGTAAGGCAGCTCCCTGCTGGCGGCCCTCTTGCCTGCAGCTATTGCAATTTGAGTGAGCCATCCTTTGAGATATTTTCCTACTGTGGTAACTAAATTAACAGGACACTGGCAAAGCCATAGCTGCTGTAGATCAGAGCACTGGTTGGAAGTATGAGTAGCAAACACTCTCCTGCAACGAAGACTCCTCTTCCACTTGGGGCTTTGCAAATGGGTGAGCAGGGAGCAGTTGATCTCACAGTTGGCATTGTGAAATGAAGCAGATTTTTAAGGTCCTTGAACGACTGCCACCTGCTTTCCTCAAAACAAGATACAGGAGGAAGCAAGGTGGGGGCGGGGGTAGCCAGGACACCAGGGGATTCCCATCTTCAACACCGTTTGTCTGCTTGTTTCTTCAGTGCTGTGAGCCAGACCAAGCTGCCAACTGCTTCTCCCTGAAATAATGGGAATCTGCTTCTGGGAAAGAAATGCCAGTGTAAAGCTTGCCTTGCTTTACTGTCTCCAAAGAGATGCTTAGCTCCTGCTTCTTCATGTTTTCTGATTTTTCATAAACGGTTTTTTGTGACTGGTGTTTCTTTTTCTCTTATGAGAAGGGAAGAAGTAGAGAAGAGTTCCAATGAAAAGGTAATGCCCTGGTTTTGCCCCCAGCAGCAGTGCCAGGGAGTGAGCAGGGAACCGCGCCATCCCTTCTGCAATCATCCTGGCAGGGCTCTAGGCTTGGATTAGGAGTTTACAATCCTTTCTCATCCAGCTTTTTCACATTAATTCATTCATTTTGTCATTAATAGATGGTGTGCACACCACTGGCAGTAGAGCTGAAGAGTTCCAGATATGTGCAGATAGTTGGCTTTAGTTCTGTTTTTAAAAAAGCCCCACCAAAATCTCTGCCGCAAAAAGCCAAGAAAAAATATAGCCTTATGATGAGATTTTTCTAAGTAAATAGGTCAGGAGATTTAACAAATGAATCTGAGCCTCCTAAGTCACTTAAGGGAAGTTTATTTCATCACAAATCACTTTTCCTTCAGTAGGGCAGAGGTGAAAGATGTTTTCAGGGTAAGAAATATTTTTCTTCTTTATTTAACAGTATGGTGAGTTGACCTTGGCTGGACACCAGACACCCACCAAAGCTGCTGTGTCACACCCCTCTTCAGCTGGATGTGGGTAGAAAAATACACCAAAAGGCTCATGGGTTAAGAATGAGGAGAGGTCACTCACTAATTACTGTCACAGGCAAAACAGGCTCAACTTCGGGAAAATGAATTTAATTTATTACCAAACAAATCAGAGTAGGGGAGTGGGTAATAAAACAGAACCTTAAAACACCTTAAGTTCACTCCCAAGTTTTTCTCCCTCCTCCTCACAGTGGGGCAGGGGCACAGGAATGGGGTTTGCAGCTGGTTCACGACATGTTGTCTCTGCTGCTCCTTCCTCCTCATGGGGAGGATGCCTCACACTCTCATCCTCTGCGTGTGGAGTCCCTCCCACAGGCTGAAGTTCTTAATGAACTGCTCCAGTGTGGGTCTCCACCTATGGGGTGCAGTCCTTCAGGAACAGGCTGCTCCAGTGTGAGCTCCCATGGCATCACAATTCCTGCCAGCAAACCTGCTTCAGCTTGGGCTCCTCTCTTCCTGAGGCCTCAGCTGCTGGCAGGAGCCTGCTCCAGCATGGGCTCCCCACGAGATCACAGCCTCCTTTGGGCATCCACCTGCTCCCCTGTGGGGTCCTCCAGGGGCTGCAGGTGAATATCTGGTCAACCAGAGATGTCCATGGGCTGCAGGGGAGTCTCTGTTCCAGCATCTACAACACCTCTTCCCCCATCTCCTTTACTCATCCTGTTTTCTCCTTCACAGAGTTGCTTCTCTCACATATTCTCACTCCTCCTTCCTGGCTGCTGTTGAATAGCAGTTTTCCTCCTCTTAAAGATGTTATGCCAGAGGTTTTACCACCATCATTGATGAGCTCAGCTTTGACTGGTGGTGGGTCCATCTTGGTGCTGGCTGGCACTGACTCCACTGGACACAGAGGAAGTTTCTACCATCTTCTCACAGAAGCCACTCCCGCAGCCCCCCCCCCAAAGCCTTGTTACACAAACCCAATACAGTTACTGGGTTATTATTAATCCTGAGAGCCATTCACTTTGTGTCTGAGATTTCATTTAAGGTAATCTTTTTCCTGACAGTTCTGTGTCCAGCAGTAATACAAAAAGCTATTCACATCATTCTCTACACATCAGTGCATACATGCTGACGTAACAAACCTATAAAACATCAATTTCCTCCATTTTAATGCAAGAAAGAAAAGGCCAAGCTCTACTCAAAGTGTCAAATCACTTCCTGGGAGATTCAAGGCCAAGCAGCAGGAGTCTTCCACTCTTCAGACAAAAAAGAAGAAAGCAGGGTCAAACAGCAACTGAGTGTGGCCCCTCTCCTGCTCCCCTGCTGCAGGTGGCTGTGGCCACACGCACAGCCCAGTGTGTGACAGGGCAGCATAGCTTTGTGCAGACATTTGCAAAATTGATACAAATATGTGGCAAATTATCCTCCTCCGATGACATAATGAGGCTATTCTCGCTCATGAGTCACCTGTTTTTTCTCATACATATCCCCACGTGTTTGTTTTCTTGTATTAGAGGAATAACAGCATACCCACTGGCCAGAATGCCAAGTGCCTCAAAATAGCACTGAGATGGGTCTGGCTTGCTCAGAGCCTGCTGCTCCTTCACTTGTTCCCAGATACCTTTGATGACCTGGAAAACACTGTGGAGCATCTAGAGGTATAAACAGCAGTGCCATTGTCTCTCACCAGGTTTGATATCTGGATCCAGCCTGCAACAGCACTGGGGGCTGGGGGCAGTAGGCATGGCACTTGGTCTTTCCTGCTTTCAGCTGCTTCCTCCCAAAAAATGTTCACTTCGCTCAGCTCCTGAGAAGAAATTAAATACCGCAGGGACCAGCTGGCATTCTCTCCCTCCTCCATGGACACAGCCACTAGAGAAGAAATTTATTCCATGTGCCCACGCCAGGACTGAAGGAGGCTGCAGAGAGGCTCTGTGCCATGGCTTGGCCCTCTCTGCATCCTTGAATCCCACCCTACCTTCAACTCCTGTTCATCCCAGAACAACTTCATAGGGACATGGAATAACTGTTGCATGAGCCCAAGCCATCTGTGTAGATCTGAGCGTCTTCTCTCTTCAGGCCTTGCTTAGCCCTGTGGAAAACTCTGACACAGGGATGCTCTTGCCCTCTGTTCAGACTCCTGGGAAGCTGTTGTTCGCTCCCACGTACAAGGATCCCTGCACCACGGTTTCTCAGAATGGACACTGGGACTACAATGAATCATGACTCTAGGGTCTCAGATTTTTTCCTATGAGGGAAGAGAAAGAGAGGGTCAAAAAAAATGTACTGATCAGTAGATATTTTTGCTGCTGTGGCTGAGTCCTTGTTAAGTATTGACTAAGGCAAGCAAGCTGGAGGATTTTCAAAGGATTTTCCATTCAAATCAGTACACAAAAGCTTTATTACCCATCCCAAGGCTGCAAAATCATGTTAGGCCCTATCAAAATCATGACAGTGGCTTAAATCATGAGTTTAAAAATAGATGTGTTAGCTTATTATTATTTGAAGTATGGTTTCTGGATCATTAGGTTAAACTGGCATCAAGTTCTTTGTGTTCCTCCATGTTGGAAGCTCTAAAAACACTGAAAAAATATTAATAAACCCTCTGAGATCCTCAAATAGTCACAGTTTTCTAGAATATGATCTCTGTGGGAAAAAAAAAGCAGCATACACTGTCATAAGAACTGTGCTAAAGCCATGAAAACTGCCAACTTCTTTCTTCTCCTCAAGGGTTTAAAATATACGTTTTATCTGCTCATGTCTGACAGCAAAAAATACAATGCTGTGACAAAGCAGCACAAAGGCCAGGTTTACTTCTAGAGGAAAGGAACACTTCCAATTATTTAGTGTTGGCAGAGAGCCCAAAGATGCTGCTGGTAGCCCTGCTATCAACAAACCCCCAGGCTACCATATTGTTTGCACATTGCTTAGGATCCCTCTTTTTAATAGACCTAAAGGATCAGAGCCTGAAGTGCCTCTGCTGGTACTGGGTGAGCTCTGTCCAGATCCAGAAGCAGCACAACCTCTCATGGCAGAATCACAGAGTGCCTTGGGTTGGAAAGGACCTTAAAGATCACATAGTTCCAACCTCCCTGCAGGTTGGGAATGAACAGGGGTGCTGCTATGGGCAATGCTGCTTCTCTGCCGTGGGAAGGGGCATCTTCCACTAGGCCAGGTTGCTCAAGGCCCCTCACTGACAAAGCAATGCCATGGGATGCTGCCTCGCCAGCAGCAGCCAAGCACCCTCCTTTGTGGCACAACCTCGCCTCAGCCAACACAGCAACACGGTTTCAAGGCACCAGATCAGTATTAAATCAGAATAAGTGGCACTTGCTTCTGCTCTCCATTACTCCTCATGGCCTTGAGCCACTCACACGTGACTTTCTAACAGTCAGCCCTGGAAACCATCTTTTCCTGTAAGACTGGACAGAAGTCCCATGCAGATGCATCATAGTGGCAGGGAGGGAAGGGAAGGAGGCTGTGGCTGAGGACAGAAAGGAGCAACAGAGACACCAAGTAGGGATTTTTTGAGTCTACCTGCAGCATTTTTAGCTGTAAAGCCCAGAGGGCTGAATAAGACTCAGACAAGCCACCAGCTGTGTCAGCAAAGCAAAAACATAGTGACAGTGGTGAATGCCTCAAAAGGAAAGACAAAGCAGATTGCAGCTTGCTGTCAGACATGGAGCTCTGTCTCTCACGAGGCCATAGACACCCATGCAGACATTTTCAAACCCTGGATACACATGCTGGCTGGCTTCTCTCTTACATCTGCAAGAGAGGGGGACTGGAGCCCTTCTGCATAAATTGGGATTTCAGCTCTTGCCTCCTATTGGGTTGTAGCTGCCTCACCCTGTCCATTGGCTATGTTGCCTTTTCCAGGCTGCATGGATCCCATTCAGAGTCCTTCAGGCAGCAGCCTCCCTGCCACCACCCCTCCTGACAAAGCAGCCCTGAGGAAGGATGGCCTGGTGTTTTCTGTCCCCAGCAGATGTCAGGCTCACACCTCAGTCCGGAGGGGACATTTCAGGGCTGGGGCTGAACAACCAGGCTCTGGTTAACTCATTGCCACCCAACCTTCCTGCAAAGTGGGGAAACATGAATGCATCCAGATGCACGAGGCACTTGCTGCTCCTTCACACCAGCTAACACTGGTGCTCAGGTGTTTGTATATTTTTAACATATCCCTTTTAGCAATTGAAAATAGAAGACAGTCAGGGAGCAGGTTACCTTTCAATCATAGGTCTCCTGATCTGAAGCAAATCACACACCCATTGCTGGCTACCTGGGGTTTGTGTGGGCAGAGATCAGAGACCTGCCACCAGGTTTGGTAAATGTCGGTGGAGCAGGCTGGCCAGGAGACTCCAACGGGTGCCGACAGCTGGTGCAGCTAAAGGAAGGACCCTGGGGAGCTCAGAGACACAAGAAGGGCTAAGATGAGCTGCTAGGGGATGCAAGCACTGGAAAATAAGAAATGCTGAGAGAGCCAGCTGGGGGAGGTTAATAAAGCCGGCCTGTCAGGGGAACTATCTGACAGGCAGACAGCCAGCGGAGGGGAGAAAACAGCTCACTTGAGTCCACAGACCCATAACTGGGTTATGCTGCTATGTAATCCACTTAAGCTCTAAAACTGTCCTGCCTCCCTCCCCCAACCTCTACTCTCCTCTTCTGTACCTCTAATATTCAGAAATGTTTCCTCGAAGCTTTGCAGGAAGTCTTGACAGTGGCGCAATTTGATTAGCGCTGGCTGGGGAGTTTTCCCAGAGGATCTTGGGAAGTACAGAGATACACACCCCGGAGAAACCGGCAGGGTGTGGGTGAGCTGAGCTCGTACCCTGGCTGCAGCACTGGAGAGACCTGCTCGGCAAGAGGGGCACGCACACCGGCAGAGACACAGGGGTGGGGGTTTTTTAACCTGCATTAGGAAATACATGCGGACACTTAGTGCAGTTTATTCAAAACAAGCTGTCTTCTCCACTGTATGTCGTTCACCCTGAGAGAGATTAGAGAAGCGCAAGATGCAAAAGGCCTCTTAGATGATCTAGCCCATCACCCCAGAAATGAAGGTTTAATCCCATTAAGGGCCACTGTTGGCTTCAGTGACTTCAAGATTTGGTCCTAATTGCACAAACACAAAGCCATTACAAGACTGCAGTCTGACAGAGAAGCTTTCTTTTTTACAGGTTATATAATTTCTTTGAATAAAGTGGCTTATCTGCATGCTAATAATTAGAAAAACATTGTCCATTTCTATTCTCGTTTCATTCTGCTATCCTGGTGCGCTGGATGTAAGCGGGAGGTGAGACGTGTGTGCACTGTGAGATCAACAATGCACAGGCACATTGAAAAGACAGGTCCTTGCCCATGAGGGGATTATAATCTAATTTATTATATGGATTGCAGCAGTGCATTACAAGAGAAAAAAAAAAGTTCATTTTATAGGAAGGATCAGGAATGTAGCATCAAACCCTGATCAAGAAGGGAGGGATCCACATTGATTTTCACATGCTTTGCATCAGCAGCCTGCAATAGCTAAACTCATTGCAGGCTATATACACATTTTGTTTGCTCTCTAATTATTAATTTAGAAAGGACATTCAGTCAGGGAGGGGACTGGATGAGAAATGTCTCTGAGAGCTGTCTGGAAAAAATGAGCGAGAATGATTTATGGAATGAGAGGGATAGAGTCCAGAAGGTTGTCTCTTGTAGCCAGGGTGGTGTGGGAGAGGGCAAGAGGGCTGTAAGGAAAAGAGGACAAGGCTGAATGCATTGACAGTGCCAAGAATGCAACCAGCAATGGACCACAGGGGGGGAAATGTGCAAAGAAGCCCCTTAAGAGAAGATCAATATGGAAGCAAAATGCAAACCTCAATGAAGGAATACATAACCGGGGAATCAAGCTACCACCTCTGTTTCTTCCTCCTCCTGCATATTGCAGATAGCAACTAAAAGCTCCAAATCTTTGTGTATTGATTAAACTTATTATAAAACAACAGCAAGAATAGAAAAAAAATTATCAAACTCAACTTGCATTTGTAAGATTTTAGTGGATAAACACTTTGGTCATCTTTCTTGGTAAAAAAAATATATGCCATCATTGATCAATGCTAATGGCTTTCAATAAAGGGTAATTAAATTATGCTCTAAGATTGGACAGCATAAGCCAAGTCCCAGGCATGCCCCAAAGCCAGTCTGAAGAGAAAAGAGAAAGGGAACTTACCATATGAAGCTACAGGGGATTATTTCACCTACTTCAATCTTTAATATGACTATCAATCAGCCAGGAGGGATGTTTATCCCTGTCTCCCAACATATCGTACAGAGGCATTCATTCCCCAGACATGAGCAAATTATGAATTGTTCTTTGAACCAAGATGAGGCCCATCTAGTCACCACCTCAATCAAAATGGAAAGCACCAAGCAAAAAAATATAACCCAAGGCAAGACAGGAGAGCAAAACAGATTAAATATATGTATAAATATTCATACATAATAAGAGATGGGATTGGAACAAAAAGACAAATCTTAACATACCTAAAAGACAACTCAAGAGATGTCTTGGAGTTGCTAATGGGAAGACAGGTAAATTGTTACTGGCATCTTAACTTCTATTGAACATCAGTGTAATGAGCAAAGCAAGGAGTGGGAGCTGAGACCTCAGCAATCAGAACTGTCTCTGCTGCCTCACACTGCTTAAACTACTGAGACATTAAAGGAGACCCTCAGCTTTCTTTAAAAAAAAAAATTGAAAAACCATCTGTTCTTCATGTTTGCAGATAAAAACTTGGAAACACAAAGCAATTGTACCCTAAAGGCAAGTGAAATGAACTCAAAACTTGTTATTTCAAAATACATTATTAGCTTAAACTCTGAGGACTGATCTAGTCTCTTGTTTTGTGAGTGCATAGGACTGAGAAAGAGGTGGTCAGAGGTGGAAACAGGAACACTTCCTTCTGCACAGCACTTGGACCAGGTTAGGAGAAAAGGAGAAGAAAAGATGGAGGTGACAGACAGGAGAAAGAGACCTTTGTCATGTTAAATACAGGTGGCTGTGACATTTACAACATCCTTAATATTTGTTTTGGCTCTTTTCAGTCTCTTCCACACAGCAATCTACAATCCCCAAAGGGGGTCATACTACCCAGAAGATCTGTAGTAGCTTGTACCTATCTGTGTGTGTGACTTCAGATCATTCTTCAGAAGCCTCCATATGCATTATATTCACAACCACATTAGCAAAGATAATACCTTGACTTTGCTGATTGTGAAATCATTGAATCTTCCATTTAAAGAATGGCATATGAAGAGGCAAAGAATAATAATACTTAAGCAGATTAAAAATGATGCAGCTATTGAGCTTCCTAGTGCAAGCGCTCCTACTTGAAACTGCAAAGCACCGTGGCCATTAGTGGTGCATTGCATATTACATTAGGAAAACGTGCTTGAGACTCAGACTGAGTTATTTTACTGTTCAGTTCATTTTTGTTACTGATCTTTACTTTTTAACAATTCTAGCGCTTACATCTTCATGTGTAAATGGTCAGATTGATGGTTCAAACCCTGAAGTGACAAGCAAGTATTTAAATTGCCTTTACTCAAATGTTAATTAATCTTGTTTGTTCCCTTATCCTTATGAAATGTGGTATGCAAGAGAGGTTATTAAAATGGGTGTCATTGGAGGTGTGCACTTAGAATGAATGCAGCTCTTGGTCCACACAAATTTTAATATAGGGTCATTGAAGTAACAGAAAAGATGGTCACAACAATCTAAGGAAATCAGCAAGACAAGCTGTTGGGGAAAGTAATATATTTTCTTAGAATAGTTGATATAATTAAGAAAATGATAAAGCTTTCAGGCATGTGAATACTTCTTATTGTCCTCCCTTCTCCTGCCCACAGTATCAGCCAGTCTAATGAAATATTTCAACTCCTTACAAGCCTTGCCTCATTTACAGAGAGATGAACTTGTGATCAGGTGAAAAAATGCGATAAGCAGGAGTGGCCATGCGAGCAAACCACATCCTGAATTATTGAAAGGCAACCATGTGGCTGCCACCCAAGCAAACACAGACAAGCAGTGAGAGAGAAAGTCAGAGGAACAGCATTTATGGTTGTCTTTCACCCCAGTGCCTGTCTTTCATTTGTATCCATGTTTATTAGTGGCTTAATAAAAGAGATTGTTAATGTACCCAGTATCACATGCATTGCCTCTGTGCATGGGCTCACCCCCCCTCATTTTCTGCTGTCTGTTGTCTACAACTGGGGAGAGCAAAACTGAGAATTTTTTTGAGAAATATGGAAGCAATATTTAGAGATATAAATATTGAGAAACACAGAATTTGGCCTGTGTTTCTACCCACATCTGGGTTAGATGATGTAACCTGATAGGGAGCCACTAAACTTAGGTAGGTCTGCTGAGTTATGCCAGGGAAGGATCCAACTTGTTTAGTTATCAGCTGCTTATGTCTTGCATGATGAATTGGTCCTGTACTGACAGCTAATAAAAGATGTATTTATGTAAATGAGAGAGAGCACGCATGCTCTCCAATGTTAGAAAGGATTGTTTTCTCCACAAAATATAACAGTTGAAAGACAGACAGACAGGTGTCACATTTGTTTTGAAATATTGGGGCTTCCTGACATGAAAAACAACACAAGATTTTGTTGGGTTGTTTTTTGGGAATTTTTTTGTACAAAAAATGCAAACTCGTTATTAAAATAGAATTTTCATTTGGTGACAAAGCTGTCATTTCAGGTTCTGCTGGAAAGCATTCAGCTTGGAGAAAGTCTTGGATTCCCAAAGGCTTTTCTGCTGTGGGTTTTTTCCCTTCAAACATGTCAGCTCATCTGATGAAGGAGACTTTCCCACCTAAAATCCTCACCTCACTTAAACCTTGAAACATCCATACCACCTCTACAACAGCTTATATCAGCCATTTACTAATGATGGTTTATTGGCAGCAAGTGGGGTCTAATATTCACCATCTTCAGATATGTGAGAATTGCATATGTGTGCTGCAAATACCTGAGAACATTCAAGCTTGTGTTCCTCCCCAAAAGGGAAATTATGAATCAGTCACAATACCCAGCTGCAACATAACAATAACTGTTGTCCTTCCATTTTCTGTGACAACTGGAACGCTGACAGTGAACAGCAGGACAATGGAGTTGTGTCAACATGCAGGAGGATTTCAGAGTGCTTACAGATATGAGTCATCCTGGTCAGTTATGGAACACTAAACCTTTGGCATTACAAGACTTTCTCAGTGGCTTGATTCTCTTTATTTTTGTCATTATTTCTTCACCCCATCACTTCAGATGGTGTGAGAAGAATGCATTCAATGCTCACAGAAAAAAAAGGGGGCTCTCTCAGGATCATGGAGAATAGTCAGATTTCCCCAGGCTTCTCATTTGATTTATTAATTCTTACTCTCTGCCATATATACACACAAACGTGCATTTAAACATAAAATCTTCCACTTGTGTTACAGATGAGAAAAAATGTTGTCAAGATACAGCACGAGAAAAGCCTTTGGGATTAGTTATGGGTATGTACATTAACACAAGCATCTTTTTTGATTAAGGCTTTCTAGTGTATTTCGAGTTTGACCTCTTCTATGTATTCATTCATAGACTGCTTACTCTTTAGTGCCTCTTTCTTTAGTACTAGGCATTTTTCCATTATTATCTTTAACAAAACATTTTGTGTTTCTCCTCATAATTAAAAGAAATACTCATCTCCCTTCCCTGGCCTTTTGGGACTTGAATAAGAAAGTGTCACCCTACTTCTTTTCCCTATTGTTACTCTGGGTGCACATTTGTCATCTCTGAAAGCAGAGATGTTGCAATCAGTTTAAGATCACTGATTCTGTATTTGGTAACAATCTGGCAGGATTTGGCACACTGCACAGGGGTGAGGTCATTTGGTAAAGCAGAGAATCCATCGGGATCTGTCACTGTCTTGTTTGTTATTAATCTGTTCCTCCCAGGAACTCTTTTGCTATTTTAGCTTTTAATCTAACAAATATTTTGAGTAACCATTCCTTTTCTGGACAGATGATTTTCTCCACTGCCCTAATTATTTGTGCTACAGCCTCAGAAGGACTTGTAGGGCTGGTGAGTGGGACTGTGCTTTCATGTGCTAGTTGTGTTTCCTGCCTGTTAGAGAGAGCACATCCAGCTCTTTGTGGGCTTAATGGTGGTGAGAAACATTTGCAACATGAGTCGTTTTGCACTGGGGTGTCCTTTACCCTGTCTTGATAACACACAGACTCTCCCTCCTACCCATTCACCTCCTGCACTGCTCATCTGTCATACCCAGCTAATAAACTCCAGGCACCTCCTGCCCTGATCATGGCCTTGCATATTTAAGTCCTTAGAGCTCTTGGGCACACTGGGGCTGTGGTGAAAGCTGATCATACTAGAAATGCAGCAATCACTCTGCAGCCAATGCTGCCCAGATCCCCATCACGCTTTTATTTGAGTCCCTGCCACGGGAAGTATTGAACTGGACTAATGCACAGCAGAAAGTAAATGCTTATTGAAGAACTGCTCAAGTTTTATCTAGCCACATATTAAATGATCTTGAATTTGGAGCAGAGATGGGCAAGGCAAGACAACAAAGCAGCAAATGATCTGTCTGACAGGGCTTTGGAGTCGAGCCGCAACAGACAAGTCTCTGTGCTTATGTATGCGTGCTGTGGGGGAGAGAGAGGGGGGTGCACAAAGGGTGGGGCAGCCAGGCAAGGGGAATATATCTGTATGAGCTAATCTGTTTCTCTTGCTTTCCTCCTCCCCTCCCCATCTCCCTTTTCCTGCATCTCTCTCCTGGGAGATGACTCACACCTGCTCTGCCCTGATACCACCATTTCCCATCAGAAGCACACAGCCACTCTGAAGTCACCCAAGCTGTTCTGTGTTAGATCCCTGCATTGTTTACATCTGCTCTTTGGGGTGCAGGATTCAAACACTGTGATGGGCAGCATGCCTGTAACTCAGCACAGACTCATGAAATCCAGCCACCTGCCTGTGACACACTGATGTCTTGATGACACCCTGGGCTTCTGAGTGCTCCATCCTTGTGGGAGTCCCATTTTAGGGCCAGCTGATGAATCTCCTCTTTATCAGAGAGATGCTTTTTATAAGGATCCAGGCAAGGCGTTTATCAGTTGACATCAGGTCCTCAGGTAGAGAAATGACTTTTCAATTATAAAGGTCTGAGTCATTTCATCTGCATCTGGCTTTATTCCACCTACACCTTCCACCTTGCTAACACAGGCTCTTTCACCTGCATATAAACAACCACAGGGGTGTCCTTTAATGCTTTCTATGCAGGATCCCAAAGTACTTTAAAAACATTAATGGATGAAGAGTCAGGACCTCACCACAATGTGGCTAACCATTATTTTAATTTATGTTTTAGGAAACTAAAGGCATAGAGATAATCAGAATCTTCCCCAAGGCTACATAACAAGTAGACACAGAATATTAGAAAGGAATGGGGCAACATGGTCCAGCACTGTATTTTAGAGTCAAAACCATTCTCCAGTTCAGTGAAAAGGATGAGCAGGCATTGTTGTACCTGTTAGTTCTGCAAACTAAGTCACTCTGTGAGTTTCAGTTTCAAGTGAGCCTGTACACTTAAGGGACATTCAGTGATAATAATTGAATTTGGCCACCTTTGTGGCTCAAAACAAGGCTACAGACTGAACAAAAGCTCAGGAAATCTCAGAGGCTTCTGGGTTCTGATACCTACTGAAATATCCCATGGGACAAACTGCACATTATTTTGAAAGTAACCAAGAAGGTGTTGTTCACCCTTATTATCTTGCAATTTGTTTTCCTTCTTTGTTGGATACACATAAAATACCAATCATTATAGTATCCAGAGCTGCTTACAGGTATTATCAAAGACAGGAAAGATGGTTTGACTTGAGCTGTCAGCAGCAAATTCTCTATATGCATAGATACTGCACATATCCAGCACACATATCTACAGCAGACAGCTAGAATTATCTTAAGAATATGACAAATGAAGGTGTGGTGGTTTTCCCTAACTAGAAAGATGTTTTCCTTCAGATTTGATCCCTGTACTGTACTCTGATAGTTGCCAGCTAAGGTTGATCTCCATGAGAAGCCAGATCTAAGGTTTAGCATTTTGTAGTGGCAGCTAAAGTTCCTGGAAGAGGGTCTCTGGAAGCATGAGTGTCCCCTTCAATCAGAGCTGTCCCTCCAGCTTTTAGGGAAACTGGTGGCCAAGCCAGCTGCCTAACACAGCACATATAATCTAAGTTTTGGAAGTACTAAGAACCTTTATTGACATAGACCCAGACTTGCAAACAATCAGGAGAAAGAGGAATTTCCTTTCCCCTCAACACAAGAAAGGCAGCCATCCTTTTACAATTAAAATAATCATGAGCATATGTCTGAATTCTTGCATAAGGCAGTAAAATTGCATCCACAGTTATATTTCACTCTCGTTTTCTTTGGGAAATATAATCCTGAAATAGAGCCTTGCCCTTTCCCAGTGATAATTTTTCTGTTCTGTTACAGGAGAACAACAGTTCAACACAAGTTTCCAAGAGGGCTTTTACATCTCTATAAAGGGAAGGATGCATACTTTTCTTTCTAGAGATTTTTATCTCTGGTTCGGACATCCATTGTTCCAGATGTCACTTGAAGTCCCAGTAAAAGACCTCTTTTTTTATATACTCCAGAATTTTTCTTAAAATTGACAGTCCCTCTCTGAGGCCCTGGATTTATACTCTGCCTTCTTCTCTGCCTCTCCTGGCCGTCTGTCTTCTTTATACCACTTTGTTCAAACTATCATGTACCTACTTCCTCAGATTTCTACCTCCTAAAATGCTGCTTTGATTCATCTGTTTCTGCTTCAGCTTTCACTCTGGCATTGATCAGCAGAGCCATTTGGGAACTACAAAATCTGCCCCATCCCTCCAGCTTAATAGTGAGTACATTTATTAGATACATCTTACAACTGGTCCTGGTTTTGCCTGGCATAGAGTTAATTTTCTTCCTAGTAGCTGGTACAGTGCTGTGACTTGGGTTAGGTATGAGAACAATGTTAATAACACATGGGTGTTTCAGTTGTTGCTGAACAGGGCTTACCCTAAGCCAAGGACTTTTCAGTTTCCCATGCTCTGCCAGTGAGCAGGTGCACAAGATTCTTGAGTGTGATCACAGAGCACATGCAGGAAAACCAAAGGATCAGCCCCAGCCAGCATGGGCTTAGCAGGCAGGTCCTGTTTGACCAACTTGATCTCTTTTTCTGATCAGGTGATCCACCTGGTTAATGAGTGAAAGGCTGTAGGAGTTGTCTACCTGGATTTCAGCAAAGCTGAACACTGTCCTCCATAGCACCTTTGACACCATCTCCCACAGCACTCTCCTGGAAAAGCTGGCACCATGGCTTGGACAGGTGCACTCTTTACTGAATTAAAAACTGGTAGGATGGCCAGGCCCAGAGACTAGTGGGAAATCATGCTGGATCCAGTTGGCCATCTGGTCTCTAGTGGTGTTCCCCAGGGATCAGTGGTGGGCTCAGTCCTATTCAGTATCTTTACTGATGATCTGGATGAAGGGATCAAGTTTCCTCTTAGTAAATTCAGGGACAACACCAAGACCAAGTTGGTGTGAGTTTTGATCTGATGATCTTTGATCTGGAGGGTAGCAAGGCTCTGCAGAGGGATCTACACAGGCTGGATCAATGGGACAAGACCAAAAGCACAAGGTTCAACAAGATCGAGTGCTGGTCCTGCATTTTTGGCCACAACAGCCCCATGGAGCACTATGGGCTTGGGGCAGAATGGCTGGAGAACCGATGGGTGGAGAAGGACCAGGTGGCGCTGGTAAACAGCTGCTGAATGTGATCCAGCATATACCCAGGTGGCCAAGAAGGCCAATGGCATCCTGGCCTGTGTCAGCAATAGTGTGGCCAGCAGGACCACCAAAGTCATGGATTGTCCCTCTGTACTTGGCACTGGTGAGGCCACACCTTGAATCCTGTGTCCCATTCTGGGTCACTCACAACAGGAAGGACATTAACGGGCTGGAGTAAGTCCAGAGAAGGGCAACAGAGCTGGTGAAGGGTCTGGAGTGCATTTCCTATATGGAGTAGTTGAGGGAGCAGACGGTGTTTAGCCTAAAGAAGAGGAGGCTCAGGGGGACCTTATCACTCTCTACAACTCCCTGAAAGAAGGCTGTAGCCAGGTGGGGGTTGGCCTCTTCTCCCAGGCAACTGGTGACAGGATGAGAGAACAGGTTGTGCCAGGGAAGGTTTAGGTTGGACATTAGGAAAAATTTCTTCACAGAAAGGGTGGTTAGATGTTGGAATGGGCTGCCCAGGGTGGTGGAGTCACCATCCCTGGAGGTATTTAAGGAAAGACTGGATGGGGCTCTCAGTGCACGGATCTAGTTGCCATGGTGGTGTTTGGTCATAGGTTGGACTCAATGATTTCAGATGTCCTTTCCAACCTAACTGATTCTGTGATTCTGGACTCTGGGAGGGAGCATTGCTGAGACAAATGATCCAAACTGGCCAAAGGGATATTCCTCACCACACAACATTATGCTCAGAATATAAACTGGGGGGGAGTTAGCCAAGGAGGGACTGATGGCTGGTCAGGGATAGCCTGGGCATTGGTCAGCATGTGGTGAGCAACTGCATTGTGCTTCACTTGTTTCTTCTGGGTTTTATTCCCTCCACTCTCTCTCCCTTTCACTACTACTATTATTATTATCATTAGTAGAAGTTTTATGTTTTCCTTCGATTCAATTATTAAAATGCTCTCAGCCCACAAGTTTTACTTTTTTCCGATTCTTGTCCCCATCCATTTGCAGGGGAACGGATAGTGAGTGAGTGGCTGCATGGCACACAGCCCCGTTTACTCAGCAGCTTCAAAACACAGGGGAGAATAGTCAGGCATCACCTCTCAGGGAGTAGTAGGGAATATGACAGCCAGGAAAATAACCTTTTGTAGTCCTGGTTTCCAAATCTCATAGATATTTTTCATCTGGATTGGCTTTTATCAAGTTCCTGGCTATACAGGTTGTATCTCAGGCAAGAGAAACAAAGCCTTAAAGAACTGCTCCAGGTACTATATGCCTAGTACTGGGATAGAAAGCACTGGCCACATCTATATTTAGCTAACTCTCTGAGTCTCTGTGGTGCTCTCAAAAGCCCTCCCACACAGCCTGGACCCCTTGTTCGCATTTTGCTGATAAGCAGCATGGACCTGAGCTGGCTGTGCATTATGTCCCCTTGCAGTCCATGATACTGGGGGCCTGCAGGGAAGCATCCCACTCTCTTTCTTTACTTAAAAGGTCAGTCACTTGATGTCAGCCAAGGCCTCTGCAATAGGTGGAGGCTAGCAGTGCAAGTGGGGGTGACTGCAGCAGAGTAACTGTGTGCTGGCACGTGCTTCAAGGCATATCCCTCTGTCCTAACTTTGACCCTCCTGCTACCAGCCATGGAGGTAGTCAGTGCATAACCACAGAGCTCATACACACAGCTAGGCATTGTTTCTCAGCTGTCCCACAGGGCTCTGCTCTCTCTGTTCTGTGTAACTCTAGAAAGCACCACTTTGCTTTGCTGTGGCACTGAAATCCTACTGTGCAGCAGCAAGACAGCCCACCCTGCTGCCTGACCTGACATGGCCAGGTTTTACTGTCCACCTGCTCCACACAAACACACTGACATACACACATCACCAGTCCCTCTAAACTCCTAATCAAATGTGGCTGATTAACATTTAAATGCCAGCACCAAAGCCTCTTTTGACCTGCACTTACACTGATCAATCTTTCCAAGAAAACTAAAACTCCAGCTTGTGGATGATGGAGCCTGGCCTCTGAAGGTTCATTTCTGATGCTCTCCCACATCTTTTTTGGATTAATACCTTTGGACAGTGTCCCTGTGGCTCAGGTGGACAGCAGGACTGCACCTGCTCCCTCTTTGAGAGACCAGGAATGAAAGAGATTGTTCAGAAAGCACAGAGAGAGGAGTCCTTGATTTTCTGGGATCATGGGATGGCTGAAAAATAAGGGTTCCAATGGTAATACGAAAAAATTATTAAAGCAGCAGGTCTTTGCTTTCTATTGAGTGATTATCTTGCTTTGGTCTTATGGGGCTAAAATAGGAAGGGGAGCTCTAATGCCAAGATCATGGAACGCGTTGGCATTGTCTAAAGACCCTGTCCTTTCTGGTCACAGTACCTGAGACTTCCTCTAGGAAATCCACAAATTTTTTATCTGCTTTTGTACCTGCATTTGCAAGCTGCTTATCACATCAGCTAGCAGTTGTGGCCAAGTGATTCTTACAGCAGGACTCAGGACAAAAGTCAGTGAAAAAACACATTGCATCAATTGTTTACATGTGGCTCATACCTTCCAAAGTTGATCCATTAGTGTATGCTTCTTCTCAAAGGTTTCCTTCAAAGAATGGCAGCCTGCAGTGCTTTAAAATGTTAGTACTTCCTAGGAGATGAACCAAGCAGAAAATGCTGACTATCTGCAGTCTATTGTCGAAATCCACATTTTGTTCCCATGTTGGAGATTGTCTGCTGCTCTGGCCTTCCCATCTCAGGAGGGGACATAGCAGAGCTGGAAAGGGTTCAGAGAGAGACAACAAGGTTGTATGGAAAAGCTTACATATAAGGGATGACTAAGTCATCTTTAGCCTAGAAATGAGACATCTGATAGGACTGTAGAGCAGTAAGTGGTGTGAAGATGGTAAAAACACACTGACCTGTCTTATCTGAAACAAGAACCTTGAACACCAAATTAGGCTGGTAGGTAGATGGTTCAAAAAAACCCCAGAGAAGGTACTTCTCTTCAAACACACAATTGAACAGGGAAACTCCTTACCACAAGGTCTGCAGTGACTGTAGTTAACATTTGAAGAGCAGTTGGAAAAACTGGTAGATAATAAAATTCACATGGACAGAAATGGGACCTGGTTCACGAAGTCCCTCAGTTGCAAACAGAGCTGAAGGTATAGTCAGAGGTAGTGCTATACATACTTTCTCTAGTCTGACACTTTCATTCAGCTATCTGCTTTTGGCCAACATTGCTCTAAGCCAGTACTCTGGCTCTTACATTCCTCTGTCATATGTGGGCCTCCCAAAGGGAGATCATCAGCTGCCACTCTACTACCAGCACCTTTCCCTGTGTCAGGCAATATGTAAGAGCCTGATGGAGTTAAAGGCACCATTTTCAGAAGCAGAAAGAAGATGAAGGGAATGGCGACCTGGTACAATGCAAGGCAGTATGGAGAAACCGAAATATTGCTTGAGATACGGCTCACATACAGGAAGAGACATAACAGAGCAGCACCTTGCAGCCATCACTGTCCACCTCCAACAAGACTTTAAAAACAAAAAAGAAAAAAAATAGAAGCTTTTTTTTGCAGGAAGGGAAGAGGATAAACATCCATATCACAGAAAAGCAAAGCTTTCAGTTGGAACAATTTTAGTTACAGCTCCATGGGAGAAACCGAGACTTGGAAGCCTATGGAAAGAAGTCTACAGCTTCATAGGAGAATCCCTGCAGCTGGGAAAGCAAGCCTGTGATAAAACTCTTGGGTGTCCCATGTTTTGGTACTTTGGAGGGGCTGAAAGGAGCCTGGATTGTATTTGCATTGTATTAATTTCATACATCTGTCTTCCTCTGGTGGCCTGTCTGGGCAAAATGTAGGACTTCTCTCCCCATGTTTCATACCTTAATTGTCTGTAGAATGAGAGAAGAATTAACACTGCCTGTAACCAGTGGCTCAATGTAGGTAGGGCGTGTTGTCATACCTACGTGCACTGAATTTTCTGTTACCTGGCTGATTTGCTTTCCACACACATATTCAAGGTTAAACTGATCTCTGGATTCAGGAGCAGGGGACTCCTTCCACTGGTCAGACTGCTTAGAACCACCTGGTGTGGGGCATTTGGTTTTTACCCCGTAAGTTTTCTTTCTTTGGGTAAGAGGTTATTTGGTTTTTAATAAATGCCCTACTGTATCAGCAATCTAGCATATTAATGGTGATGACCTGTCTCCCCATTGTCTTCCATGGAATATTTTAATACTTTTTTATCTTATGATAGACCAGGAGTTTATTGTAAGGGCATAGGGATTTGTATGATTGTGCTGAGCAGAGCAGATCATAGAATTACAGAATCACAGAATCATAGAATTGGCTGAGTTGGAAGGAACTTTTAGGATAATCTCATTCCAACCCCCCTTCATGAGCAGGGACATCTTCCACTAGCCCAGATTGCTCAGACCCCCATCCAAACTGGCCTTAAAATGTTCTATAAAATGTTCTGTAAAATCTCCTGAACTAGACCACTAAGGCATGGTGGTCCTTCCCCAGGTGTGTTGCTGGGAGTACAGACACCCTTCTCACATTCATCCACATCCTGCCATTTATGACACAAGTCTCAAAACCTTCTGTGGTAACTAAGATGGCAATAACCAGAAATGGGGAAGAAATAGAGAATTTTAAAACTACAAGGTCCAAGTCTTCTTCCCCATTTGCTGAGAAGAGAGGCAGTGTAGCCTAACTTTGCAATTTCTTCTGAACAACCACAACTGCCAGTCCTGGAGCTGTATTTGGCATCCCCCTCATTCCTCTTTTCCACCACTAGAATTCCCTCCTTTCCCTTCAATTTTCCCATTATCTCCCAAGTATTCTGGCTGCTCTGGCCACTCCTTCAGTTGAAGGCTGTGACTTTGCTTCCCAAGATTCAAACAGGCTGCCACGTTTCATCAATAACAATTTCCCTTTTTTCCTCCTCAGGAAGAATTGCCTCTCTGGCAGACAAAGGAAAGCACCTCTCACATAAAAGTGGAGCAGAACTAATGTATTTACTGTATTTGCCTATTTTATTATTCCTTGGAGATGTATTAGTTTAACAGGTTTATTTATGGTATGTGAAAAGTTAAATATTCTTTTGTCCTTGGGATTTACATAAACTGGTGCAGTGTGAGATTCTGGGGGTTTTAATGAGGTATTTGTCAAAATACTCTCCCTGGCAGATTTTTTTTAATACCTTTGAGACCATAAAGGATCATTTTACTACAATACTTTGCTTCTATCAGAGCCTGTGTGAGTGGCTTGTAATATCCTGTGGTTGTATTCCCTCTAGATGTCTGACTTCCCTTTCAGAGCAGTAAGATACAAGAGGAGCAGAGCCTGGAGGATGCCTGCCAGAACCCCCCCTGAGCCAGGACTGAGTGGGGAAGCACAAGCTCCATGCATCCTGCCCAGGTCCTTGGGGTCAGATCAGGGGTCCTGCAGAGCCCACCCAATGGCCACGGGCCCCCACACCTGGAGTTAAGACACACACCAGGCTTCATCCAAGCTGTTAGCCTAAAATCCTACAAACCAAGGTGTCTTCCTTAGTGGAGCTTAATAACAAAAAAGATCTGGAAGAAAAGGGCGGTGTGTAGTTTTGCTCCAAGGAAAGAGCAGCCAACACGTGATCTCTCAGGCTTTCAGCATAGGGCAGCTCTTATCTTTACCATAAGGATATTGTCCACAGGAGCTGGGCTTTACCATAAGGTTGGTACCATAGGAGCTGAGGCAGACCCACCACACCCATGGATTTCAGTGTTGGCCCCAGGAGGCACAGCACCCTCCTGAAAGGCACAGCACCCTCCTGAACTAGCATGGCAGTGATGCCCAAGCTGGACAAGACATGGGCTCCAGGTGGCGTCAGACCCATCCCTGATCAGGTCCAGGAAGATGCACCACACTTGCCAAAGCAGGAATAGCCCCAGTCTCTCCTGCCACCCAAAAACACATGCCAAAGCCTGCACCCAGCAGACCACATCTGGTAGCAAGCCCCAAGGGAAGGGTCATCTCTGCTGGGACCTGGCCAGGGCTGGAGAAACAGGAAGGGTTGAAGGAACCGTCTCTGTTAAGACTGAAGCCAGAAGGGAGAGGGAAATGGGAATGGGTTATGTAAGTGGTGCCAGTCCCTCTGCTTAAGGATACTGATGGAGATAAAGGGAAGGAGGCAATTATGTAACAGCAGTATTTACAGGTCTGGCAAAATCCTTCACAACTTCTGAACATCCTTTATTGTGCAAAGCAAGCCAGACAGGGAGTGAAAATTACAGCTAATTAAGGCTAACTTAATGAATTCATTTTTACTTCAGTAATTATTCTCCAAATTAGAGAACCCAGAAAGTTCCTTAAAAAAAAAAAAAAGGAAAGAAAGAGAAACAGAGAAACCAAAGTAAACAAAAAAACCTTCAAACAACAAGGAAAAAAAAGATGCAGAAACTAATGCCTAATATTCAACTTATTAGAGTGAATCAATATTTACCTCAAAACATGTTAGCAATAACATAGTATGTATAAACACATCCTTATTTTTTCTCAGTCTGTATCATTGTTGATCTCAGGCTATGGCTCAGTAGAATAACGTGAGTAGCTCTGAACCCTGGCTGATCCCAGGAAGAGATCACGCAAGCTCAGCTTGCACAAGTCGATTCTAAATCACATAAAATTCCCCGGAACTGGAGACTGGTACAGAAGCCTTTTACATCTGGAAATACAGAGTATTTCCAGTTTGAAGTGCAATCCCTAAAGACATGCAGAAAAAGGCTGCAGAGGCAAGAGACATGGTTGGGATAGGTAGCTCCTTTTTGGGTCTTTTTTCACACTGGCATGTAAAGAAATCACTGCACGGGACTTTGAAAATGTCAAAGCTGTGTTAAGGTCCTTTCTTTGGCATGGTTTTGTTATCTTGTATCTGTGGGTTCCTTTCAAGCAAAGTGATCAAGAGCCCAGTGAAGATGGTCAGACTTTCCACCGGGCTTTAATGGGCTTTCTACCAAGACCCAGAAGATCAATTCTATCAAGATTTAACTTTTAATTCTGAGTACCTCCAGGTCTCATTGAAATTATAGTAGTCAGCTTCTCCAGAGGTATCTTATAGATTTGGGCTCTAGATCCACTATGACATGCAGTGAGTAATTTATTTGTTTTTCAGGTGACTTTTCCAAGGTCATCTGAATCACATGTGACTGAATGGACAAGACAGGCCATCTCCATGGGCACAAATGCTTCCTTATCCTCCTGTTGGCAACAGAGGTAGGATCAATCATCAATGTCATAGTGACAGACAACCAAAAAAAACTTCAGGTGCAGTAGTACAACTAGGTTTCCAATGTTATTGTAGGGCTGTTACAGCTCCTAAAATATTAATTCATTCTTTAATAGGTTATCTGTTAAACTTAAAAAAAAAAAGGGGTGCAATTCTCTGAAACTAAACAAACACATTTGTTGAATGGAAGCTTTAAATTTCGGAGTGCATAGAGAGCTTTAAAAGCTGAAGAATATCATTCATTATTTATCACCACTTATAAATTTTAAGTGATCTGCTAAGAGTTATTACCTAACACTTACTTTTCAGTGTCCAAAACATACTTGCTGTGTGTACACACTTACTGAGACTTTCAGTGAGGTAAAGGAATAAATCTGACTGTAGCCATGGACTTCCAAGCATCCAGGCTCTCACTGGCCATCACTATAGTGAAGGTGCAGTGCTTCTCACAGCAATTACACCCTTCCCATCTGGAGGGGATGCAACCTGAAAGCAAAATAGGTCGAAGCTACCTCCTACGTGCCTGCTACAGGCAAAAGAGGTGGTTAACAAAGCATCTTTTGAGAGTAGCTCACTCCATCTGAGGAGGAATAGGTGAAATTATTTGGGGATGACATGGGGATGCAACGCTCTCCCATCTCTTTCTGTAGATTGTAGGGGAAGCTTGGACAATTCATTTATTTCCCCCTTTGTTTTTTAGGAAAGATTGGGTAATTTATAGCCCAGTCTAAGTGCTATTCTTAGCAAAGACAAATGCAGAAGAACTATAACTACACAAGGCCTCCAAATATCTCCATGCTAGGGATGAGTTACTGGGATGGCATTTATCCAGAGATGCTGAAGCTCCCATGCCTCCCTGTCTCACCTCAGACAATGTGCAAGTTGGACTGATTGAGACAAAGGACTGCAGCCCTGGACTTGGGATTTTGCACATTCCTCCAGGTCTCTTCACATTTTTTAATGCTTTTTGCCAGTGCTCATCTAATCCCATGGGCTGCCACTTTGTCTCTGAAGGAGTGTAAATGTGAAGCTGCTCAGACTCACAGGGAGCTGCGCTGCCTTCCTCGGCTGAAGACCAGCACTGACATTGCCAGATTTGCCTTCTTTGCTCAAGGGGAAAGCTGGAGCTGTGTGTCATGGAGGCATTTGCTAGGGACAGTAAGTAGATACCTTAGGGGATTAAGAGCAGACACAGTGGGAAAAAGAAGTTAATATAATGCATATCCTCACATCTTCCCAGCTGTGTTTCGGCACATGGCTGAAAGATTGAGAGATTTGACTACAATAAAGCAGAGATGTGACTGTGTGAATAACTGTACCAACAACCACACCAGATTAGACAAAAGATTCAGTGGTGAGGGGTTTAGCACGCAAAACGGCAAAAGCAGTGTCTAGGAGTTAGCTACTTCCATCCACTATCCTCTTTGGTTGCCCATTCAATCCTCAAAAATATAAAGAACATTATCTCCACAACTAAGTTGAAGAAATGAAGATAATCTCTTCCTCTCTCATGTGTTCACTCCCTGCTATTTCTTTCTGCTTCAGTCAAAGATGTGAAAACAAGCTTGAACTGCTGAGGAGAGAAGCAGCTGCACTGATGTCAGAGCTTCTCTGAGGACATTTCCCAACAGGCCTGGAAAAGGATTACACTGTAGCTGGTAACAGTAGGGGATGTTGATTTTCAAATCCCTTTTATTCAGCATTTGTGTCAGCGTTTTCATGCGTGTTACCTCTGGGCTGAGCCAAACATAAATCTGTTCTTACCAGTCTTCTCATTAGCATGCATGAAACAAACATTAGCAGAGAGGGCATCAGCACCGAGCGATAGCAATCCATTTCTATCGCTTTGGGAAGCAAGCAGGAGGTGGGGAGCAGTGGAGTCTGACACATGGGCATAGTGAGGCTGCTGCTGAAGCCTGTCCATGGTGCAGTGTCAGGCTGCTGCCTGCAAGGTGGGGCATGAGACATACAGGAGTCAGAAGCAGGTATAGTAACCAGAGTTTTAGTCTCAGAGAACAGGGGAGGTCCTTTGTTCATTGGTGAAAGAAAAATTATTTCATAAAGGTTTGTCATCTGCTTTTACATCCACAGTCAGAGAAGAAATGATGTGCTTTTTTCTCAGTCACTGCCTCAAACCAGGACCACTAGAAGAAGGTCCCAGATTTCTTTCAGCATTTTGATGGTGGATAACTGATGTATTTAAACTACATGGATGTCCCACATCCTCAAAAGCAGGAGGGATCACCAGCAAAACACAGAACATTGAAGATTGTGAAGGTTTTCTACTGTGCAAAACCCAATATGGTGAGCAAATGTTGCTTCATATTAAAGATATATCTTTACCTGTGAACACATGCTCTGTGTTAAGAGTCATGCTAAAGAACAAGCATTCCATACATCCCTGTAACTGTGGTGACTGGACCTTCTCTTTTCATGCAGCAAAGCTAGTGCAAACAAGGCATTGTACCAGACTCTGCAGCAGATTCCGTATCGCTAATAACATTGGAAGGCTGAGAAACTGGTGTCTATCAACAACATCCCTTGTGTTAAGTTAATGACATGTACCAGAAGCAAAGTAGGAAGATTTTTATTTTGGTCCCATCTGGGTCCTGTGCCACGGAAGGAAAAAATGATGGCATTTTTTGGGGGGGAGAAACATTTGGCTATCCAGTCAACCTTCTTTTTTTTTTTGTTTAATAAGTCACAGCATCAAGCTCTGGTTGCTTTCCAATTCTTCTCCAGTCCTTTTGGAAATGCTCTAGTGAAGAAGCAAAGAATATTGCAAAGAGCATTGCCTTGGCATGGAAAAGGCAGTGTTTTCCTACACAGCTGACCTGAGCATATGGAAGTGGAAAGACTGTATCTCCATTCTTTAGTGAAGTAAGGGTTTGCACATGGGTGGAAAATGTTTGAGATGCAGCACCTCAACTCAAAGGTCTCTCTCAGCTTGTCTGGAGGATCAGTGCAAAGCCTTCTACCTGAATTGCAATGACTTCATAACTCCAGGAACCTTGGAAAGAGATGATAGAACAGGCTGATAAGACATCCCTATTTATCCTTTCTGTGTTGTGGACAGCAGTGGAGTACTCCATTAGGATCTATCAAATACTTGTGCCTGTGATGAACACTGAGTCCCTTAGAGGTGTGCTGGCTGTCATTTAAGTTTCTTGCTCCCAGAGGCAATGTTTGAGTCTTTCTCCAGGGTAGTATCATACCCACACACCCAGTAGTAAAGTACCTCAAAATGCAGAATGCATTTTTAAAAGCAGCCAGATCTCACATTAGACAAATATGTCCCTTGCTGTTACAGTCTGCAGAAACTTGTCCATCTCAGCACACTGAGCCAACAGCTTTGTATTGCTTACTTAATCAAGCTTCTGTAGTGGGGATGCACCACAACTTCTGTGGTGGGAATCCTCCCACAACTTCTGCCAGCCAAATAATCAGCATTTAACTCTCCTCTGTCCACAAGTTGAGCACAGAGCCTTACCCTTTCATACCTGGGCAGATTCTCAGTTACCTTACACTCACAACATTGAGTTCTTCTAGCACATCTATCCCTTATTTGGTGGAAACAGGCTTGCCTTATTACACCCCAAAAGCATCTCTGGACAAATGCAGGCCCTCAGGCTGTCTGTTTAGATTGACGAGCACCCCATCAAAATCTGATTTTGCTTTTTCCAAGTCATGTGCAATAGTCCCGTTCTCCTCAGATATTCAGGGAACTTTGTGGTTCTAGTATGCATGCAAGTGTCATAGTTCTGCTCCCTTTCCCTCAGTCTGTGGATGGCACTGGGGGAAACCTTCAGGCACTGAATGTTTTCCCTCCCCTCTTGCTCCCTGGCTGAAAAAGTGCAACATCAACCCGCTGTGATTTCACCTACATTAGTTGTAGGGATTCTTGCCTGAAAGGTGTTTAAAGTGCCTTACAGTGTGTATTTTGTTTTCTCTAGTACTATTCTTGTTATGGGATCTCTTACCCTAGGGAATTGCCTGACATCCCAAGGAAAGCTGCTTTATGGCAGATGTGGACACATATGGATTTCAGCAGTGAAAGGTATCTACTGCTGGGCTAGGAGTAGGAAACTTCAATCTCTCTTTCTATCCTTCATTACAAATAAGTGATCTAGATTTACATCATGTACCACTACTCTTACTGTACTTTTCTGGCTTCCAAACACTGAGACATCATCAGAGTGCTGAAACCACCACTTTCCAATAACTTAATTGGTCAACAAGGTCTGCTTGCATTTCTCTTATGAATTATTCTCCTCCCTGTACAATGAATACATTCACTGCTTGGGACACATTGACACTGAGACTCCAACAACATTTTGTTTTAAAGAACTGAGCTAGATGCTGAGATAGCTCAGACTCTCTGTGGCAAGATGCATTCAGAACACAGCCTTTCAGAAAAGGCATCACAGGAGTGCTGTCTTGGTTTCAGTTGCCCCAAAAGCAAGCTGATGACAAAAGAGGCAGCCTTAGCCTCATTTATTGGTTTTTTTCCCAACTCCATCCCTTGTTCTGTACAAATGTTCATGGAGCATAAGGAAGATGGATCACAAGGCTGACCCAGCTGAAAATCAACCTGACCAAAAAACAAAAGCTGGCAGTATAAGTGCTTGCACTGGCACAGGGCAGGGATTGAAATATCCTGCTGGGGTGTTAGTGAAGGGAGGAAAGGCTTCCAGACTCTGCTTTGGTCAGTTTCACCAATTAGGAAACCACAGCCTGACAGGAAACCACTAAAAGGAACTAATAGGAAATGCTGTAGGAAACCTCCCAAAGGACTAATAGAAAATTTTGTGATTAAAGGCTTTTTACTGGGCTTTAGCATGAAAGCAGAAGGAGGAAAAGAGGGCTTTTATCAAATGATTAAATGCCAATCTCAAGAGTAGTGTCTGCTTCGTTCCTTACCTGAAAAGGGAATCTAGGCGCCTCACATCATACTGAATATCTTAGGTGTTGGGTACAAATCTGCCTATGAGAGCAAAGCGTGGCCTCATGCCGCTGTGCTGTGTTACCCCTGTGTGACTTCAGCACCCCTGCCAGGTCAGGCCCCACCAAGAGACAACTCTTCTTCATCACTTGCAGTGCCAGTACAGGGCCAGGGTTTGAAAGGCATTGAGCAGCTCACTGGCTTTGGGTTGCTGTAGTGAACCGTAGAGGTCTGAATTTTTACTGATACCTCCACAACTATGGTGAGTGTAAGGTTAGTGAGAAACATCTGTAAGCTGTGAGTAGTGTGTTTCAGCATTGGTAGTCTCCTTGTTCAGCTGAGATTTTTGTGATTATTTAATTCTACTTTTGGTTTTTAAATCTGGAAATGTTTTGCTAATATGTGTAGATCTAGCAACTGAAGAATAATATGATGCATGCCAAGAAAAATCTAAATTCCTCACCTATTACAATTTTATAATTCTAGTCTTGGCATGCATGAATGCATAGATCTCTTTCATTGGGGAGAGAAAAATAAGTTCTTAATTGAACAAGAATCATTCCTAGCTTGGTTGGCATTGGATTTCCGGGTTTCCTTTTCTAGTTGACTCTTTTTTCTGTTTCCTATGTATTAGTGAAATATCAATATGCTTGCCATGGAATGCATGAGTCTTTCTTCAGAGAAAAATTAATAACCTTCTGTTAATCAAAACAGAAACAAAAATATCTCTCTAATATTAATTTTTGTAATCTACCTTTAAAAATACATCAGTCCCCTCCCACATACACTTCCTCCTGATTCCAAATAAATTGCTGGTGCTAACAGTGCCATCTCTTGCATGAAACCTAAAATGGAGTTCCTGGCCACATACAGTTATTGATTCTTGTAGGTCTCTTATAAAGCACTGGCAATTCAAATCTACACCTTTCCTTTCACTTCAATCTGTTATGAAGTTATTTGTCAGCTTTTATCTGAAATTTTATAGTGTTAAAACTGTTGAGAAAGTGTTTGGCTTTGAAAGTAGCCATGCTGCAAGGTGAGCAACATGGCTTCCTATAGAACCTCATGGAGAATTTTGGACTGGGGAAAGATGGCATTCCACAGACAAGAATTAGGTGCTACAAATATCTTCTGAGGAATAGAAGGGGTATTGCTGCTTGCAACTGATGAACCACCATTACACCAGAGATCTTATTTTAAAATAAAGTTCAGTAATTATAATGAAAGGTGAGTGGAACTGAAAACATGTAAAGAAATGTTACTAAACTGGGAACTGCCTGGGCTGATGTGTAGGAGGTTGGGAGTACTCATTAGAGAATAGCCTTCCCCTAAGTGCTAAGCATGCTTGAGCAATAAGCCATCGATGTCCTTTTTGTCTGGAAGTATTAACCAACAACACAAGATGTCAATATTGGAACCAGCAGGCAAAACTGATGCCTGAGTCTGCGCTTTAGTCGCCAGACCATGTGGCTTACCACTGAGCAGATCTGGATCCTGCGGAGGAGAATGCTCTGCCTAGGTGTGGGTAAAACAGCTCAGAGTTTATCCTATTTGCCAAAGTTATCAGCTGTGCAGAGACAATGGGCTTCATGCTGCTTTTAGTGTTGAAGAATGCTGAGACCAGCCTGACTCATCAATCCCAAAGTTAAACTCTGAGGAAGAACATTGTTTCCTGGCAGGAACTGCCACCGGCTCTGGTGAGTATTGATAGTATTGATCTGATTGAGTATTGATAGTATTAATAACTTATGGAAAGATGTAGGGCTGCCATAACACCATAGCTGGCCTGAAGACATAACTGATATTCACTTTCACTATAAAAGCCCAGTCCTACTTTTTAACAGTAGGGTCTTCTAAAATATCCCTTCTCAGAGTGTGTGTGGAGGTTCCTGCATGACATAGAGTTGTCCCTCAAGGTAACTCCTCAATGAGATTTGCCCACTGTCATTGGTATGGGCAAGTGACATCAATCTCTAATAATTATTTTGCTTAACAAACAGGGACCTATACTAGCAGTTTTAGCTATTGTATACTTTGAAGTAAATAATTCTGATTAATATCTTTTGGTCTAATCATTATAATGAATTGAAATCAATATTTTTTTTTATTTATGTAAATATACTTGGGTTGCTATCTTTATTCCTGCAGGACAAAGTCATAGACAGGATCAATTACACCTCCCTAATGCTTTAGACAGAAAATGTTGACCAAGCCTTGGACTAAGATTGTATTCAGGTGCACCATAAGCTCATCCCTGAGAAGGAGTTTAGAAAGTAAGGGGATCTTTTTCGCAGCTCATTATTCAGTGGGATGGTCTCCCTGATAAACTTCCTCTGAAGCTTCCATTCTGCCCATGACATCCCATAAGATGTGGGTGCTCCAGTGCTTAGTTGTTGTGGCCCTTGGAGCCCAGGCTCCTGGCTTAGGCTCCCTGTGCAGTGTCTGAGGGAAGATAAATGGCACAGAAACAGATCTGCAGAGAGCTGCTCATTAAGCAAGGGCATAGCTCAAGGTCAGCTGGCAACTGGCAAAACCCAGGCAACTGGGAAGTTCTGGGCTGAAGCAAGTCCTCATCCCTGCCCACACAGTCATTACACACAGTGAGGCCCATCTGCTTGTCTAGGACTTGCTGCTCTGAGAGTGGGATTTGACTGTGTGGGAGTAACAGCAGGAATGCTGTGTTGTGGAGCTTGCTGCTCCCTCAATACTGATTGTGGATCTTCTGCAGGTGTGTTGGTTTAAGGGCTGGACTGGTTTGTCTCATGTCAGGAAACAAAAAGACAAGGGTAGGAGAGATTTTAAGAGAAATGCAAACAGTTCTTCCATGGCCCCAGAGAAGACAGTCCCTCTGTTTTTACTGAGGGACAAATAAGTTGTGGCAGAGGGCAGGGCCTGTCTAACATATGCATAGCTCTCAGATCCTCTGCTGTTTGCAGGTGTATATTGCTGTGCCTGTCAAAGGAATAAGCAAGAAATTCTTGTCCCTTAATGCATCCCAAAGGGAGCCTCTCTAGAACAGCACCATGGCCAGCACTTTATGCATAATGTGGGGGAATCCGGGTTTGAGTGGTTTGTACCGACTAATTCAGCTCCACTCGGGGAGAGGTGGGAGCTCAGCACAGAGGTGCTCCCATCAGGCACACAGAGAAGCAAAGTTTGGAAGTCCATGATGTGCAGGTGTCACCTACACAGGAATGCAGATGTGTTCCCAGTGTTCATTCCCTCTATGAAAAAAGCAGTAGGATGGGCTTGTCTGTGGAGGGGTTTATCAAGCCCATAGCTTTGCACAAGCAGCACTGTGAACATCCTCTGGGCTAAAGGGATCTATGGACTTGAGGCCTACAGTTGGTGAACAGGGGAGGGTGGGTGTGTGATGGGAAGGGAGATTAGGGGTATTGAATTGCATTTTTAGATCTATGCACTTCTAATTGCCACTATAGGTGCTCCAGCCTATTACTGGATCTGCCTAGTCCCAAGTCTGCATTTCAATCCTTCTGGCAAGTGTTTTACTGCTGCTTGCATTCTGCCAAAAGCTTATTGGATATTAATGGGCCTTCCTGTGGCTTGAATGAGCTGGGTCCCTTTAGCCCATTTAAGAAATACAGGAAAATGACTGATGCCATTTGCTTTCAGCAGACCAGACATCTTTGTTTCCCACTGAAACAGGTGTGAGAGCTGCAAATCCTCACATGTCTCAATGCTTCACAGGAGACAAGCATATCAGATGACCTCTATTCTGACCATTGGCACAACTGGGACAAAAGTTAATTAATTGGGTGTGGTGAGCCTCTTCCTGTCTTCTTCCATCTTTCCATCTACCAGTCAGGGTCAGAGCTTCAGGTAAAGACACACGGTTGCGTGTGGGGTCTTTTCTTCCCCTAGAACAGAGAGCACATCCAGCATCCTCTGTGACCCCAGCATGCACAGGCTGCAGAAAGCACTATTCCGCTCGTACTCAGCTTTTCATGAGACCAAGCTCTGAATGCTCCCAGTTGCTTTTCAGCTACCAGTTGTCCTTCAATAGGCCTGGTCAATAGATCAGATCAAGACTTTGCTTAACTCACATTTCATGGTTTCCACTGGCTTTTCATGCTGCGTTTGTTATACAGTGACTGTAGTTGTCCCAGAGAGATTTCCTCTTCATGCTTGAATCCAGCATCCAATGTCACAGAGACAGTGAAGCTGAAAGCCATGTCTGTTCCAGTAAATAAAAGTGGAAGTGTAGCATGTGCTCAAATCCTAGTACTTGCTTACAGTTGGGAGTATAAGTGTCTGGTTGTGGTGGAGATGTGACAGTAAGAGCTAGTAGACAGAACAAACTGGTGCCTGGCCTTTGGGCACAGTCTAGTGGCTAGGTCATTTTTATCCATAATCATATTTTTTCACTGCTCTTTGGATCCCTCCTGCTATCTATGGCATGGTGCTTTGAGTTCTGCTAATCTTAAACTTATAGGCTAAATTGGGGACTGTACTGGGAACAGTATGTCCCCAGTACAGACTGACAAATGCCAATGTTGTTGGCTCTCGTGTGTATATTCAGGGCTTAAGTCCTTCCATGTGGCTCTATGGAAGGATTGGACTGAGTCAGAGATGATTCTGTGAACTGTGCAGTGTTTGAGTGCATTGGTGCAGAGTGGCTCATCCTGCCTTTCCTTTGAAATTATTCTAATCAAAATGGTGAAAACACTTGCCAAATTAAATATAGCAGTACTCAGAAACTGAAGGATTTGAACTTCTAACAACCCTTCATTTTCTTATCTGTTAGCATAATTAATCATATGTAGCTTAAAATTATCTCAAAGCATAATATAAAGGAGGTATTCCCATTTTTAAAATAGGCTTGCAGCAGGGTGGGGTGAAGTGCTGTGTGGCAGGTCAATAGCAGAGACTGCAGTAGGACTTTCTTCTCTGGGGCAATGACTCAATGTTCTAAGCACTACATCCAAGGCACCCTCATCCACTGCTGTAGTTAAACTCATCTTCAGTGAGAAGCTCACATTCATAAAGGTTTGCAAAAGTATAAATAATATGCCATATTAGGGCTGTAAATCAAATGCCATTTCCTTGAAACTATTTCAAGGAAAAGATTCTGCTTTTTTTTCCAGCATAATCTAAAAGAGCTTTATTGATGTCCTGTCTACCATCTGTTTTACATATGAACCTTGTGACTCCTAGTCTTTCAAGCTTGTTAATTAGGCCAATAAGAAGCATACCACAGGAGCTCTGAAATGCAGCTCTGAAATTAAATGCTGGTGGAACATTTCTTTTCCCAAGCATGTTAGTGATGGGAAACCTTTCTGTGATCAGTCTCCTTTACTTCAGGCAGTGGTGCAGCAGTGTAGCTACTTACATTTTCTCTTTCCTTCTCACGTGTTGCAGAAGGAACCTGGGAAGGGAAAGGCTTTTGTGTATTTTTTTCCCTCACTGCAGCACAGGCTGGATTTTTCTTAGCTGCACCACAACTCCACTGAGATCATCAGGAGCTCAGAGCTTGAAGGCTGCCAGATGTACAGAGAGTATGAGCATCAGTGTATCCACCTGGGTGGATTATCCAGGTAATTGAAGGAGATGCAGCTCTAAAAAACAGAGGGCCCCATTTGGTATGCAAGCCACTGAAAAGTGCTGGAGTCTCCTCTTATGTTTACTGGCTGCTCTTTCTGAGGTCCAGTTTTGGTATAACCTATGCAAGAATATAAAACAGTAACAAAAGTGTAGGAATCTGCTCACTTGTTCTTCTCTTCCCCCTCCTTCCTCCACCTTGCAGTATAAAGCTATATGTTGTGAAATAGAGATGCAGTTGCTTGTCCCACTCTGCCACCACCTGTAGAGGGATGCTGGTTACCAGGAGACTGCCACGCCTTCTTGCTGGAATAATGGCAGGAATGGCAGTTGAGGATGGCACACCAAGAATTGGCTTGGATTTTACTTACAGTGTGTGATAAATTGTCCCTAGAAAATCTAAGGTGTAAAATCAGTTGTTATCTCCCTAAACAGATGCACAAAGTCTTAAATTGAAAGTCTGTTCTGAAATGCCATCTGACAAAGCCTGTATTTTCCTAGAAAGAGACGTGTGGTCAGGCAGCTCCCTCTTACCCGCCTTCCCAGCGGAGGGAGAATGCTGCCCTCTCTTGGACACAAAGCCATGTTTGCCACCAAACTGCCCCACGGGCTGGTGTTTCTGCCACCAGAAGGACACCAGCTTGCTGCCAAGGTGTGGCATCAGGATGTAGATTACAAGGTCCCAAGTAATGCAGTCCAGGCAGGTCATCTGACATGCTGTACAGGGTTGGTGGCAGAGTATGGTACCCAAAAAGCTTTTGTGGGTTTCCATCCAAGTGGTCAGTGGAGTGGCATTTAAACAGAAAACACTATTTTTAAATTTATTTTTTTAAACAAAAAAATAAGTCTTCATATCCTCCATTTACACATAATTGCCTGGACTGAACTCTGAGCCCAGAGCCAGGGTGAAAGCTACACCAGATCAGTTTTCCTCCTATAGGTGAAAGGGTCTGGGATTCTGCTCAGGTCTACTGGAAAGGAAATGCTTGTGTTGTCTCCATAGAGCAGATGTGCAAGGATGAGGACTGGGCTCATTTCCTATGTCTTCCTCCAGTGTGTGCAGAAATGGGCCAAGTGCAAGCACAAAAGGGGAGATGTAGCTTTGCCACACATCTCAGTGCAATGCTGGGGCTTCCCAAAGATTCACTACCAGGGAAGCTGCTCTTACGTTCCTTTACAGCAGTCTGTGGTGACAGGATTTCTGTTCTTCAGCCATTTGGGATCTGTTTAACTCTACCATCAGACTTTCCTTTTAAATTATTGGTTTCTTGCATTCCTTCATTATGAGGAGTTAGAAGTCAACCAATACAGTTTAAGCACTGCTTTGCTCTTTAACTCTTTTCTTTCTCTAAGCTGCTCTCAACCCTCACCATCCCTTCAACCTTAGCTGAAGAGTGCAATTTACAGTTGCTTTCTCTCCTAAAAAAGTTGGTAAATCAATTGGAGCCTTACTTTGAGGACAAAAGGGGGCAGACAGCACAGTTGAGAGAGCTGGCTGAAGTTAAATTTATCACTAGATGTGAGCAATCCTAATGTATCTCTTGTCCACTGTGAGTGGACAGAGCAAGCTCAAATACAAAGCTGTCAAAATGACTTACTCCTCTCCCAATCTGCAGTTAGATGTAGTTTTTCCTTGGTAAGGTGTGCTGATGCAAAGCATTCCCAGAATCTCCCAGAGTTAATATCTCCTTGGCTTCACACTGGAAAGCCATGTGTTACTCAGAAGTTTCGAATTTGTATTAATACATCAACAAAGCACCTTCTCTTACAAAGAATATGGAGCACAATACAGACAACAGATCAAAGATTGTACTGGGAAATTGCTGCAAAACTTACTGTTTAAACTCAGTCTGAATGAGAGTAAGGAATATATGAGCTATAGCCCCTGTGGGCAGAAACACAACTACACTTTGGGTCCAGTGCTAGCTCTGAGGGCTCAACAGCAAGAAGCAACAGTGCACAATTGAAGACAAAACTTTTGTAAGAGGCAATGGCAGAAGGGACTCAAAGATGCAGCTTTTCACCTTGGAAAGACACCAAGTTTGGTAGTTTGGGTTGGAAGACACCCCAAAATATGGAAGAATACCACAGGAGTGAAAATATCAACAATTGTTAGGGCCTTGCTTTCTGAAGGAAGTGATCATGGTGGAGCAGTGACTCTGCAGTGATTCAAAAGGAACACTGCCATCTAGTGCACTTCGAACAGACAATTTTCATACAAAAAAGAGCATGATTTGCATCTGTTTGTGCAAAGGCTGGAGGCACTGCCAGGTAAGAGAAGGCATTGTATTTTTGTTGTGTAGAGAAACGGCATTTTAACTTGCAGGTGATCACTAAGTATGAAGATAAAGATGAACAACCCTCTTTCTAACACTCTCATTGAGCAAGAAATTATTTTAGCTGAAAACTGTGCTTGATCTATGAAACAGGCTTTCACTAGCTGCCAGTGGGTAATGTGTCAGGAGGGTGGCATGCTCACCTATCTTGTGTGATACACTTGCACCCAGACTGTTCCATTTCCACAGGCTTTCTCTGTGTAACAGCAAAACTCATGGTTGTAAGAAACTCCTGTTTGTAAAACTGGATCACTTTCTTTTTTTTTTAAGAAGAGGTGGCACGATCTGCTCTATTAAAGCAGGAAGTGGCAGCCCTCCCCCTACTTGGGAATAACTCTTTTGCCCTGGCAAAGATTGCCAGATGCTGAGATGCAGGGTGGGAAATGCCTGCATGTGGCACCAACAGCAGATGTCTGCCTGGTGGCAGACAGCTGAGCTCTGCACTGTGCAGCTGCAGGGGGCCAGTGGGGAATGAGGCTCAGGGGCTGGCAGAATGAACTCTTCTCAAGAAAGAGCCACTCAAGCTCATTTTCAAACCTATCAGAAACTACCCCCCAATTACTTCAGTGCAAGTCAAAATAATCTGTAGATATCTGTTGTTTACTGTCACTAGGGTGGTTTGTGACATCCCCTGCTCACCTGACCTGTGGGTGAACAGTGCCTTCTTTCAGGTTAGGACAACTGAACAGGTTTTGGCTCTGCAGCCTCTTCCATGGAGGAAGAAAGGATATCTCACTCTCCATTCTGCCTGTGAAGCAGATGAAAGTTCTTTCAAGCTGGATCATGATCCTTATGGGGCTGTAGGGCAGATTCAGAGGGAATTGCAAAGTGTTTGTTAGCCTCAAAATGGCTAATTAGTTTTAATCATTGGCAGCAACTCAGAAATTACAGCTGGTTCTCATGCTGATGCCCTGGAGCAGCAAAGCTGTTGCCCACAGTTAAAGGCATCCAGTTGTTCCTTCCTAGTGCAAATGCCTGACATAAGGGTAAACTTTCAGGCTTAATTTTATGTCAAGAAATTCACCCAATCCATTCTGCATGGGGTGAATCACCACTGTGAGCATGCTGTGTGAACTGCCTGCATCCTGACGAGGCTGATAGCTCTGCTCTTATACTCACAGCAGAAGTATGTGCTTACTTAGCAACAAGCAGCTGATGAAATCATCTGATCCCTCCACTAGATGGGATGCAAGCACCATAATTTCTAAGCATTTCTGGTTGAAATGTGAAGTTCCAGCACAGCCTGCTGAATATAACTGGCTGCCATGCCAGATACTACTAGCCAGGGGCTGTAAAAGGCAAAAGTGCTTAGTTCCAGTTCCTCTTCATCAGAAAGAACACAAAAAGGGAAATTATTCAGTGCCCCAGAAACATGATACATAAGTGATTGGGGATGACATCATTCAGTAATCAGGCAATACAGTGTCCTGCAACCCTCTAAGTCCTAACCTGATGTGAACAGAAATGAGCAAGCAAGCCAGGGATGAGACTTGTCACTTCAGCATTTTCACTAGATATAGCAAGTGCTGTCAGCTGTCCAGAGAGACACGAGCTTATTTTTGGAAGCAGTAAGAAAGTTAACATTTTTATAGATCTCTAACCTTAACACAGTACAATCTCACTCCATTACCAATTGTACTTACTCATTATCCTAGATTAATGATAGTAGATACTATGAGTAATAACTCTATCCCTCTTCCTTTATGTGTTTAATTTTTTGTGCAGAAGTTAGGAATATTGCTATTACTACTTTCTCTTGGGGGGGGGGGGGGTGGTGGTGGTGAAAGGCACAACAAATAAATAATTTGTTCAAAACCCCTGACCAAATGCATAGCACAAACAAGCAGTATCTGCATGTCCTGGTTCTCAGCCTCATGAACAATGTTGTGCACTATCAGGGCCCTTCATCACCATGAAATTCACAGGCAGCTAGACACAGTCCCTTTAGAAAGCCTCTTGGATTTTTATCTTGTCAGTGCAGCAGACTAGACATTGATTGTGTTGACTCTAATCTTAAAGATATATGTTTACCAAATTTAAATGTGAAAATAAATACAATCTTGAGGTCACTAGGTCACGTGGTATATTTTTATAGTCAGGTTTGTTTCACTTTACTTTCAGTCTTCAGAATGCCAAACATTGTCATCCTGTCACCATTCAGACAGGACTCGTGTATTGTCAGTCCAAATTGGACAGTTGAGTAGAAAGCAACATGAGCTTGTGGGATCTGGGAAGGTGTAAGGAATAAGTAAGAATTCTGGTATGAGCATGAGTTGATTAGCAGTGCAATGATTATATGCTTTGTAATTTAATGCCTAGCATTATGTTCCAGAGTTAATGTCCCCTGGAGAGGAACTGAACGCTTGTAATTCCTCCCAAGCTAAAGCCTCGGAGGCCACTGAAGCAGTTAGGCAATACTGCATCAGGTACCTTCAGCTCCAGCTTTCAGTGCTTCCCCAGGAAAGACATGCACTCTGAGGCAGTTTCATTGCAAAATGATGGATGCTATTCCAGGGGAATCAGGGAATACCCATGGCCCTTTAGGTTACGTTTACTTTGAGCTAATGGCTTCTCAACTTCATTTTGGTACAGCTTTGTTTCATTTATCCCTAATGGTGCAATTGCAACCGCTCTAACTGTTGCTCCTTTGATATCTGGAGCATTGTCACATATCAGATACCAAAGGCAAGGCAGAATCTCCTTTGTTCTGCATGACAAAGGAATATTAGAGGGTCAGAAATGCAGGTACAAGTCTCCTGGAAGTTCCCTTGATGTGCTGACATCACTCACTTTTCATCAACAAATGCAACTGAAAGGGTAACACCAGTGTCTAGTATGTGCCTCTGGTATGCCTGAGGTGGGAAGCAGCATTTTCTCACACTATTACTTTTGACTATAATTGCTGTTGTTTCCCCACTGTCCTTCTCAAGAGGTTTGCAGGTCACCTTTGTGTGCTGCTGTCTAGCTATTGCTTCTTGAGATGTGTATCATTCATGTGTATTATGGCTTTCATATTTCACTGGTGTTGGCACAATTGTAAGGGAACAGCATTTTATTCCCATTGCAGGCTTCCCCTGGCTCAGGTGATACCCACCTTGCCTGTGGTGATGGACCAGTCAAGACAGATGCTGGCCACATTGCCTGTTGGTAATATTTGTCTGTGTTCAGAAGCTGTATTCCACAGTTAGGTCCTCATTTAGCAGACAATAACAAGCAGATAGCTCCCACCCACTGAGAGCTCGCTGCCTAGGGTTATGGAAAAACATATCAAGTGGAGGTCAAAGAATAGTAGAGGGCAATAATAAAACACTGGCCACCCTGCTTTCCATGGGCCTCTTGCCTCAGGGGTAACAGTCAACCTTGCCTGTGTAGGACCAGCTGTCTCTTGCTTAATACATACATACACACATGCACACACACACACACACACACACAGCCTGAGCATAAATTAAACAGCCTGTGGAGGGCTAACAAAGAGCAAATGCTAAATTCAAGCCAGATGTGCCCCACTCCTTAGACACCAACAAGCAGCTTTGGGCTGGAGTTCCATGCTCTTGGAGGTGACTGGGATTGCAGGTCTCATGGAAAGCTCCAGCACTTAAAATCCAGTCGGGTTCTAGAAGGTCTCACCCTTCCTCCAGGATTCTTGCACCCAGGCTGTCTTCCAACAGGCAGGCTGGCTGTCCTGGTGTCCCTGCACCTTGCCTAAACACCATCCTTCTTGGAAGAAAGAAGATGAGGTGGGGTCTATGCCAATAATGTTGGTTTAACTAGTAGATACTTGGAAAACATATGGATGTAAACCTTTAGAACCGGACAAGCTAGAGTATCCTGTTCCTATGTATCCTATTCAGTGTAGGCATCTTTTGGGGCCTATGTAATTCAGACTTTTTCTGCTAATGTTGGATCTGAGTCTCTCATATCCAGTGCAGCAGACAAGTGAGTCAACGCAGGGCTGAGCAGGCAAGATGGAGCAGAAACCCTGCTGCAGAGTATCCTTCTCCATAGCTTCAAAATGCACAGCAAACCTGGCAAAAATTTCAGTGGCCTTGGTGCTTAGAGAGAATGCCTGTGAGAAAAGAGCCATCAGAATGGATTTGTGGATTAGGAAATCTCTTGTGAACAAGTCCAAAGCCATCCTGGAAATTACATTTTTAATTTCAAAAGACAGCTTCTTCTGAATTTTTCCTGTTTGATTAAGTAGGAATTGCATCAGCATCCCCATTATTTTTGCTAAATAAAACTCTGTTTGAGTTTCAGTCCATAAAGCTTGATCAAATGCATTTTACTATTGCTGTCTAAACATTTCATCTGGTTAATGTCTAACTTCAAGCATTTTTAATATTTGTACTTACTAAATTATTCGGAGAGAAGCTACTGATCCTAGGCCAAATGCTGATGTCATTTACACCAACAATTAGCCCAACATTGCCCAACTCCCCTCAGGTGCTGGCAGGGCTGGAAACTCTGCTGTCCTCCCTCGTTCCTCCCACAGATGGCAGCCTCTTGATTTGCCTTTATCCTGCTCAGCTGCTGGGCAAAAGGCGGGAGGGAAAACGGCTTGACTGTATTTTTGCCTTGAACATGAAAGATTTTTGTCCTTCTTGATTTAACCTTCCCTTGTCAGACTAATGGTGGTGGGGGAAAGAAGCCAATCTCCAAAAGTCCAGAGAAAAAGGACAGGATTTCACATTAATGCATGAAATATCAGGGGCAATTGCAATTCAAGTCAATATGTCATGAAATAGCTGTCAGAAAAGTCTGAGTCAAATGCCGAGTGAAATCTTCACAGGAAAAGGAAGCAGGCCCAGCTGAACACCCCTGCTATGGTGTGTTTTGGGGTACAGCTACCTCTTGCAAACACTTTTCAGAGACTTAAAAAAGCTCTGTGACTGGCTAAAAATAAGCCTTGGCACATTTCGCGCAGACTTTGCAAAGCCCTGTTGCAGACAGGAACTAAAGCTCACCAGCCCTGCAAGGTAAGATCTAAAAGTCTTTTCTAGATGGAGGAAAGTGAGGCCGCAAAGGTGGGCTGTGCACAGTTCAGTATTAGGTAGAAGTATTTTGGCAAGGGGTGAGATTTTTATCTTTTTGTTATAACAGTGCTCCCTGCTGTGCCAGCAGTTGTAATGGTACAAAGGTGTGTTACAGTGGTAAGATTTGCCCGACATGAGCACATTATTCTGATAAAAGTACTTGAATGCCAATATAGCCATGTTAATACTAGAGTTTGTATAGCTTTACTGAACTAAAGTTGAAGCGGTACAACCTTGGTATATAGATAAGGACTAAGTATCTTATCCAAATATATGGAGCAAGTAAATGACTGATCTGGGAATAGCTCACAGCAGTCCTTCTTCCCAAGCTGCTTTTCAGACTGCCCAAAACTATTCTGTTCACATTTCTTCTCACCCAACGGTAACACAAAGCATCGTTTGTCAAAATGTCATGGTTTAAAGAGAGATGCCACACTCTTATTTATAAAACCAAGTGAAACAAAACATGGGAAAGTGTTTGTCTCCTGTCTGTCCTCCTTTCAGTGACACCTGTAATTCTTGTGTGTGCTTCTAGAGGAGTGAGTTCAGTCAAGCCTGGCAAAATACAGATGTTTCTGTGGAATCACTTGTAGTAGTTTGCATTGTTTGGGGTTTTTTTAATGTATATTTACCAATGTAAATTTATGCAGAGACCAGCATACCCATCTGTCAAGTGAAAGTATGACAGTGGCTTAACAGTATACATCTAACTACTTGTAATATGTTCATTACTGGAAATGGCTCTGTCCCTGAGGAATTTCATGAAGCCTTGGATCTCAGGTTTCCTCTCCATGTAGGTGTGGGACTCAGCTCATGGAGCTATGCAATGGAGACAGCCTTAATAAGAGACCAAAAAATGAGGAATGCAGTCTCCAAAGGGAGGAGGAAGCGAGGGGACAGGTGACAAAGAAAGGCTTGTCAGAGCTACCAAATATGATCATCCAAAAGCATAATGGGATGTGCAGTAATGCCAAATGAAATGACCCTTTATTGGGGGAAGCAGTGGGGCAGATTCACCACTGCATCCCATGTGAAGGTTATGCTTTAGTTGTGCTCTTCTCCATTGGAGCTGCTTTATTTCCATGGCTCTGCATTCCTGTCTGAGCCACCACTTTTGTAGCAGTTCAGATAATGGACCTTCCTGTTATCCTCTTCAGATCAGCCTTTCCAAGTTGTCTTCCCTGCATGTTACACCAAAACTTGTCTTGCTTGCTCCCCACGGAAAAGCTGTAAGGGCAAGGAGGAATGTCCATGGAGCTGTTCTCTCCAAGGAGCACCATGAAGCAAGACCACAGAGCACTGGTCATGTGAGAGTCACTAGGGGCAGCTGGAACAGGCACAGATGCCTCTTCAGCTAAGTCAGACTGAAAAATTTCAAGACAGTCATCAAAACCAAATTAAATATTTCTGAAGTTCAGAATATATTTTTTTCTTTTCAAACTTCATTTTTCTGTGGAAAAACTCTGTCAATTCAGTATTTTGGGACAAAAATTAATTTTGAATTATCTGGATTTCCCTCGGGAAGGAAATTCTGCTTTTCTATGAGCTGGAAGTGATGTATCTTAAAATTCCCAGGCAACAATCTTATATTGGTATTTTTAATTCTGAGGACCATTCCCATGAGTTTCTAGTGTTTTTAAAGTAGGTCAAATTTTGAACACAAAAAAACCTTAAGAGTTATGCCCCTTTCATCTTTTCTTAGGAGCAATAAGCCTTTTTGGTATTATTGCTGGCTTAAATATTAAACAGGAAGCAAATTACATTTCCAGTCATTAAAGTACAATAGAACAGCTCTATTGTCTGAATCAGTGCAATATTAGGTCAGATTGTCACAAAACGCTTGAAAATGAAGTCATATTGAAAATATGCAATAAATTAGACTTTTTATGCTTTCACTATGAGCTCTGCCTGATGAGGGACTATTTCTTCATTCCTGCCAATTAAGGTAGGGCATTCATCCCCCAAAACTTGAATTCTGTAAACATCCATATGGAATTTGATATTCACATGCATAAAGTTACCACAAAAACGCAACACATTTCAATGTTGCTATTTACAAGAGTCCAATTTTACTTCACCAATAAAGGCATTTGCTTGCAATTTCATTGGTGTGAAAGGAATTGTTCCCTACGCAATTTGAGCTCAGGCAGCACAAAAATGTGGATCTACGGAGTGGCCTTTTGTTATGGTGCTCTTCTACTCAAACTCCTGCTCACAAGAATGTTATGCTAGGACAGATCTGAAAGGTCTTGTAGGGACAAGCGTAGACAACACTCAACAGGATCTGACACCTAGTGCTTGGTAGCCTCCCAGAGTGTTGTCCTGACTGTATTTGTAATCTTGGATTTGCCATGAAATCCAACAACAAAGCTAAGCAGAAGCTGGCACATGTGCTTAGAGAGGTGACATGCTACCATGGAGCTGACTGGTGCTATCATGTCTTCAGGCGGAGCAGGAAGCCCTGGGGAGATTTGGGTTGTTTCTTGCAGATGCTCTGTTTCCAGTGTTGCAGTTCTCAGCCTGTCCCAGCAAAGCAGCATGCCACTCAGGATCTTCCTGTTTTCCTGCCTTGGGCAACTGCCCAGAGGGCAGTTGACCCCAATCTGTTGTAATTTTAAAAGCATCCACCATCAGGGATCATATAGCCTCTAAAGACTATTACAGTGCTGAAGCCACAGAAGTTTACTGCCAGAGCTTTGTACTGTTCCCCTCATTCATTCTTCCCTTTTCTAGACTAAACAAATGTAGTTCCTTTGTTCCTGTTTTGTAGGCCATGTTTTCTAAGACCCTTACCATTGCCACTTCAAAGATTTTAGTGCCTGATCTTTATAACCTCTTTTAAATGCAATGTATGAAACCAAACACAGTATTTCAGCTGAGGCCTCCTTGGCACTGGGTATAGAAAAACTATTTCACCCTGGGCTTAGTTTTGGTATGACACTTGTGTTTGGCTACCCTAGCATGAGATTTGCCCCCTTCTCCTTTGCTTTTTATTTCACTTGTGATTTAGCCTGACCTCTCTAGTCCTCTTATGCAATCTTTTTGCCTCCTCAAGGAGGAAATTTCTAAACTATAATACTTCTACAGTTGATTTATATTTCGTGCTAAGCAATTCTATTAAATACCAGGTTGTTGACTGGATCACTTCCTGAAAGTAACACAACTGGTTCTCATCACAGCTTCTGACAGGTTTGTAACATATTTGAGCACGATTTTTAACCATAAATTTTAAAAGCATGCTCGCTATCCTACAATTGTTAATGATGACATAAAAAGAAGCAGACCCACATCACCACTGGAAATGCTGTTCCCTCTTGTGTGAGGAAATCACCGCTAACTTGCTGGGCATCGCTGATACAACTGCAATTCCCACCAGAAATGTGACCTTACGAGCCATGGTGGACAATAAACAGTGTTCAAGGGGAACCTCTTCTTGCATCTCTTCGAAATCAGTGCCCTGTCCCTCCACAGCACACCTCATAAATGCACATTTAATTAATTGCCACCTGCACATGGTGCTACCTGGAGCTCCTAGCTGGGAGGTATCTGCTCCCTAATGGTCACATCATTCTCACCCAGTGGAATAGCTCAGCTACAGGAGCCCTCAGCTCATTCTTGATACTTAGCTACAGACTGTGAAAGATTTATGTATATGAAGAGTGCTCAGTTTTACTGTCATGCTACATTGTTTTGACAGCCCAGATGAAGATCCAGGTATGACATTATCAAACAGAATATGCCCTAGAGAAATTATTTTTCTGAGTATTTTACTTCACACTCTGTCTCATCTTAAAAATGCAGAACAGGCCACAAGAAATGAGAAGGAAATTAATGCTTTGATTCGGCACAGAACCTCAGCATATGCTTATGTTGAAGCAGCTATGCAGTCAGAATATGCCTGTGGTTGAAATCTCAGTGCTCTACTACAATACTGATCTGAGTCTGATGGGGTCTTCAGCTTCTTCTAAGTACCAGATGAGATGTAACCCACATAAGTGGAATAAAAATACAAAGGTAATGCCTTGTTCAGGTAGGGAATGGGGGAGGAAGAGAGATGGCCTTGTTTTTTATACACCAGTTCTGAAATTGAATGTGTGAAGGCAGTGAGGGCTACTTCAAGAGAAGCCCCTGAGAATGATGAAAGAAGCCAAGCCTGTCCTGGCAAGGACCTCTCACAAAGCCCAACTCATGGGACAGAGGAGTTTTTCTCCAAACAGGTAGTAGAACCAACCAAGCTCATGGCAATGGGACATGTGGTTGTGCAGGAAGGACCACAACAAGGGACGCTTCCTGGAACACTGGTGACAAACTTTGGCATGGAAGATGGAGAAACCATCTGGAATGGGAGCACTTCCCTGCATCGCTCCAAGACACACATATAAATGCTCGTGATGGGAACATGGGAAGAACCTTGGATAAGGGTGGTAACTTTACATTGAGTGGTCCATGCTAACAGAACAACAGAGAAAAGCAAACATAACCAATCACTAGGATAAGAGAATTGGAGAAGTGTTATGCTCAATCACATGGGAATAGTATGGCAACAAAAGAAAGGCAAGTAGGAAAATCAGTGTTCTTCAGAGGAATGATAACCACCAAATCTCAACTAATCTAGTGCACAGGAAGGAAGGATAGTAAGCCAATAGTTTCGATAAAGTGTGAGTTTAATTTGATCAGACATGAGAAGGAAGCACACAGAAAGGGGAAGGTAGGTCAGATGCGCAGAGCTCTGAAAGAACAGCGCAAGCATCAAGGGCTACAATCGCAAACACCGGCAAAACCCAAAAAACCTCCAAGAGATGTCGAGAACAGTTGAAAACTCTATAAATACAGCAATGGTGTAACAACAAAGGAAGGCCTGGGCCTTCCCTTTAAGGGGAAAGGAGGGAGACTGGCACAGTCCACTGCCCTCCAGGCCCTGCTGGAGGCACCAGCGCTCTTGGGGCTCAAGAACGCTCCTGGTGCTCCTCGCTCCGGACCTGTCTGCAAACCCAGCACCTACAGAGGCCGCCATTGCTGCCAGCACACCTGTCGGCCCCGCCTGAGGGGCTCTCTGCCCAGCCCTGCGGACAGAGGGAGGCGAGGGATGCCTGGGCCAGAGCAGGGACGAGAGACGCGCTCCTGGGAAAACGCCTTCCCCTCGCTTCCCGGCCTCACACAGGCTGCGGGGGGGGGCGCGCTGCCGCGGCCGCTGCGTGCGAGGAAGGAAACGCTCCCGTGTCCCTTCCTCCCGCCCCGGGACACCCCGGCCGCCCCCCCGCTCCCCGTTCCTTGGAAACGCTCCCGTGTCCCTTCCTCCCGCCCCGGGACACCCCGGCCGCCCCCCCACTCCCTGGCCCGGCCCCCCCGGGGCCGCCGCGGGCTCCGGGCGGGGGCGGGGGCGCCGCCCCATTGGCCGAGGGCGGCCCGTCTGCCGCGCTCCCGTTGGCTCGCGCCGCCGGCGGCCCCGCCCCGCTGCCGCTGTGCCATTGGCCGCCCGGCCCGGGAGGGTCCCGCCCCGGTCCCGCCCCCTCCGGGGTCATTTAAGTTTATGGAGGAAAATAAATAAATAAAGCGGGAAATAGAAATGCGTAGAAGGCGGGGGGGGCGTGGCGCGGGGGAGCGCAACCTAACCTGCTGCCTGGCCCGCGGCGGCCAATCGGCACCCGAGTGCCGGCACGACTGACACCTCCGCCCAGCCACTCAGCGCTCCCGAGCGGCGAAGACGGCCCCCTAGCGTTCTAAAAGCCGGCCAATGAGAGGCGCCGCCCGTTTGACCGACGTTTGCGCCTCCTAATAGGAGGGGCGCATAGCGGACCGGCTTCGCCTATCGAGAACTGGCCGTGAGTCGCGAGGAGGGGGGCGGGCCCAGACGGCGATGGGAGGCGGGGCCCGCTTTGAGTGGCGGCGCTACGAGCCAATGGGTGCGGGCCGGCGGGGCGGGGGGGCCGGGGGCCAATGAGGGGGCCCTGCGAGGCGGCGGCGGCCGCCTCTGAAAGTGCCGCGAGCCGGCGGCGCCCAGCGCGGGGCAGGGGAAGATGAGAGAGGTACCGGCGCTTCCGGGGTCAGCGCGCGGCCGGGGGCGGGGCCCGGGTGTGCTCCGCCCACCGGGGGCGGGGCGGGCTGGTGAGGGGCGGCGGGGGGCGAGGGGCTCCCGCGTCCCGGCGTGCAGGGAGAGCGCGTATTCCGGGGGGGAGCGGAGCCGGCAGTCCTGGAGGGGGAACGGCTCGCACCCGCCGCCTCCCGGAGTTTTTTCGCCCTCCCGAAAAAGTTTGGGAGCCGGCGGGGCCACTCCCCTGAGGGTGCGCGCGGCCGGAGAGGGAGACTTGGCACCGACATTCCCCCCGCTTGTGTCCCCCCCCCGCGCTGCTCCTCCTCCTCCTTCTCCAGCCGCGCCGCTGGGAAAAGTTGGCGGCGCTCGTTTGTGAGCTAGGGTCGGGGAGGGAAGAGATGCCCAAGAACCATCTGGACACAATCCCGTACAGTGTGCTCCGGGATGACCCCGCTCGAGCAGAGAGGTTGGGCCGGATGACCCAGTGTGGCCCCTTCCAACCTTGCCCAGCCTGTAATCCTGCCTGTAATCCAGGGGTTCTGAGAGGGCAGGTCGGGGTTATTCTCCGGGAGAAAGGCAGTGCCGCGCCCGGGATGCCCCGCGGGATGCGGGCTGAAAGCCCGCCTGGGGGGGAGCTGCTCGTCCTCCCGCACCGCAGAGCTCAGCTGCTTGGGGGTTTTGGGGGTTTGGTTCGGTTTTGATGCCGTCCCCGAGGGCTCACGGAGCAAATCAGCTGTTGCCCGTTCTCCCTGCGGAGGCTCCGGCAGCGCCGTCCCGCCCGAGCGCACCGCGCGTCCCTCAGCGCTCCCAGAGCCGTCGGTGCCCATCCTTCCCCCGGCGCCGGGCGGCTGCCGGTGCCCAGGGAGCGGCGTCGTGAGGGGCTCGGCTTTCCGTGAGGGGCTCGGCGCTCGGCACTCGGGGCGCAGGAAACAAAAATGGATTTGCAGATTGAGGAGGAAACGTGCTGCCGCACTGCCCGTCGTGTTCCTAGACTTCGCCTCCTTTTGTAGCCGAGCAAGCCGGTGCTTCTCAGGTTAAAAACCCTCCTGTCAGCCTTGGAGCCCTCTGTGCTGAGAGGCAAATGGGAAATTGTGAGAAAGTAAGACTCGCTGTCCAGTTAATCAAATGTGTAAAGCGTGAAGCTCGGCTCTTCGAGCGGAGTAATTATTTTAGGAGCAAAAAGTATCTCCGTAAAAGCTGTTATTGTCTACAGATACTGGATCACAGTCCTGAAATCCAAGCGCCTTCCTGGGTCTTTCTGAATGCCTGGGATGTGCTCTCATACAAAAATGATGTTTTTGGAATTTACGGGGCTGAGGTTGTGGAAATGCAGAAGCATTTGGCATCTCTGAGTCTCGGAGTGCTTTGCAAGAACGAGTAACTCAAGACAAAAATAAATCTGTGATAGGAAAGTACTGTATCCTTCTCTTACACGCACAAAAACCCCTCAGAGGCAAGAGCTCTTTCAGCTGTTCAGAGGATGCAATGAGGACACAGTATTAGAGCCGACTGGGAGGATCCTTCCCTCCCCAGTGGAAAATGTGGTATTTGTGAAGTTGCAGTTTTCTGCAAGAAAGTTCCAGTTTTACTGGGAAAAAAAAGTTACATTATTCTGACCGGAAAATTAAAGTGATGGTTCATGGCTACCTGCCTTGCAGACTCCTGTCAATTCTACTTTCCGCGTACAGGGAAAAAAACACAGTTAATAAAATCTTCCCCTTAGAGACTTCCACCTTTTTTTTTTCTTTTCCCCCCCTGTTTTCCTGTTTTCCCCCCTTTAAAAGAATTGCTTGGAATTTTTATTCCACAAACGACGTGAGAGCTTTACTTCTTACTCTGAAATAGAACTAAATATTTTTTCACAGCACAAAAATTCCAGTATTTGGCCAGCCTGATTCAAAACTTCTGGAAACTTGGGGCCAGATCTTTGGCTTGTTCAAACTGGCTAGTTCCATTGTGTTTAGTCCACAGAGGATTTGGCCCTAGTTAATTAATGGTTCACTCGAGGTCATGCAGCGAGTTGATTTTTAAAGCTGGAAACTGAATCCAGAGCTGTTATTATTCATTCCTGTCATATATCTTGAAGTTTACTGTACAACATTATATTTTTCTTAGACAAGCTGGATTAATAAGAGGCAGAATCCATGAGGCTCTGATTGCAACTTTTCTAAAAAATCATGTTCTTAAAAAAATCTATTCAATCGTGATCTTACTAGAAAAGCGAGTAAATATGTTGTAATTAGTGCATAGGTGACACTGACTACCGAGGGAGAGAGAGGCCTGAAAAACTGCTTTTGTTATTTAAACCTTTCTTTCAAAGTACAAAAGCATTTGATTGGCACTTCACTGATTTAATAGTCCATTTGTAATGCAGGAAGAACATTACAGAAAATTTTAGCATTATTTTAAATCTCATCATTTACCCTGTAGGTGTTTTTTAAAAATCCTCATTTCTAGGAGAAGAAAACTTTCTGATAGCATGTCGAATCTGTGACTAGTCAGTTGTTAAAGGTATGAATGCCTTATGTCTTCCAAAATGAAATGGTTTATGAGTCTTAAATTGTATCCTGTTTGTTGTGGTAGCACAGAAGTAAAATACAAGAAAAATCCTTCTGGCAGAGGATTTAATGTTTGGTCTTACTATGATGTAACATTAGGAATGGAACCTAAGCCCTCTGGTTTAAAATCAGTGTTGCCAGCATTCATATTAAAGTGAAAAACTGTTCAGATCCTGTGCAGCAGCAGTACCAGATGTATGAGATACCAGCTAGCTCATTCAATCATCTGAATTTACAGAGGTGGTCTTTCACCTGTACTTGCATGAAGATGCTTTGTGAAGGTCCATTTTTTTTCTGTTTTACACGGGGGGATGATACAAAGGCCAGAAATCCAAACAGACTGCTGCACACACCCCTTTCCCCCACTGTTACTGATTTTTCAGGGGATAACAAGATTTCATAAAGTTCATAAAGGCTTGTTTCTGCATTCTGAATGTTTGAGGAGTGACTTCATTGCTAAAATGTTATATGCTAGAAAGATTTTGAATTTAACAGCACTGAAATGACTTCCCAATGTCAAAAAGCAGTCAATGACAGTTTGAACAGACCTTCTGCCTCCCAGGCCACAGCTGCACCTATTGGCTTCATTGTCCCATCCCTCCTACGCACATGCATGCCTGGCATTGTTTTGGAAATACAGCAGAAACTTGATAATTCAAACTGATGACTCGGAGAGTCACTTGTGGAATTAATTTATTGGGTAAATTAATGACTAGATATGCAGGCAGATTTAAAAATAAATTTAAAAAAAGTTGGTGTGTCATAGTGTACGGTTTGTTACTTCAGTGTGATTTATTTGTCACTGCATGAATTGAGTATCCTGGAAAATATTTTGTTAGAAATTTTCTAAGTCTTAAATCTCAGCATGGTTCTGTTCTTGTTATGTAAATCTGTGAGGGGAATTGGGTTTCCAGCTCTTCAATGACGAGTTATAATTTGGGATTAGAAATTAATCCATAGCACCTATTTTGTGGCACAGGATTTATAGCATGCCTCAGAGGTTAAACCATAGCCTTAGTATACTGATCTGTGCTGTAGGCTTATTTGATTTCGGCAGGGCTGCCTGCCTAAAACAAATAGGATTTGATCCTTGCTGGGTAACCTTGGTCAAATTCCAGGTGGCCCTCAAGACTTACTATTTCCATCTTGGTAATAGAAAATAAGTGTGTTCTTTCTGTTTATTTTTCACAGGGCCTCAGTATTGTTCAGTATAGTTTGTCATGTGAGACTGTAAATCCCTTCCAGCGAGGTGGAATTTTAGATTTGCAAACTGTTCCCAAATGATTGCATGTGTATCATGAAGGAGAAGGCAGTCCTCTAGCCAAGAATGGACAGAATTTATCAAGTTTAGCTCATTAAGATTCCAGAGTGACTGCAGATATTAATGTAGAAGATGCTATGGGGAAAAATAATTATTTTTAATTTGCTCAAAGTACCAAATTAATGTTAAGTAAGCAGAATTCATCTGTAATTGCCCAAGAAATCTTACCAGCAGTTTAGGCTCTCTGAAGAGGTATTGCAGAGAGTGTGCACAAATCATTACATTATTGATAAACAAACAGAAAAACATACAGTGTCTCAAATTGGCAGCTATTAGTAAACTTTGCTTGTTTCCCCTTACATAGGCATGCTGACCCTTGATCTTGGGTATCACAGCAACCCAAGCAAGTCAAAATTCAGTTCTTTAATTTTCATGAGCAGTATATTCACTGAGAGGAATCATTGAGCTTCTCTGAAACAGAAGGAAATAGTTGCCATTAACTATTTTTCACAACCAGAGGTGATTTTGGAAGGTCTGTGTTGCTTTAGGAAGTCCCATACTTGTGGCCTGAGTAGGATGATCAGGAAATAAAAATATTTTGTTTTGATCATTTTGTGCTTACTGATATAAATGGATCTCAGATTATACTCTGATTTTCCCAGATATTAATGAAAGATGCCTCAAGGAATACCAGAATAAGACATTTTGTTATCAAATTTCTTTGTAAGAGAAAGTTCTGATTTTGACTCTTTACCAGCTTATTCAAATAAATAATTATTCCTTCATCATTCCTTATTTTTTAAATCCAATATGGGGTCCAAGTGAGTTAGTGCTTCTTATTTTCTTGAAAGCATATTGAAGACTAAGTACTTGTTTACTGGTCTGGGTTCCTGGCTTATGACTCGGTCTTCATGAAGTTCTCTGCCACGAATAGCATATTTGACTTTAAGGAAAAATTGCTCGCTCTTTGTTTCCTATCTGTGCAACAAGAATAATACCATGTGCTGTCATCATGAATATTTGCAAAGGTATGTACATGGAGAATTCCAAAATGCAGCCATCGGGATTATAAATAATATCTAAAGTAATAATTTCATATGGTAAGTGCCAGTTTTTCCATTGGCTGTTTGGTTTGACAATAAATGCCAGTGTCAGTAGTTTTATAAACTTTGGTGTAGTTATTCTGGGTTTACATCAGAAAACAGAAGGTGGCTTAGACATGAATTTCCTCTTTGAAATAACTGAAGTGACATCAGTGGAATTATACAGGAATGATTTTGGCATTGATACTGCTGAAAGAAATAGTGCTCTCTGAGTGCTTTGGCCTCATACAAAGTGAGCTGTATTAGTAGTAGAGGAGTTCAAAGCTCCTTTGGAATTGTAGTCTCCTCTTTACCATTTTAAGTTTTCAAGTACTCTAGCTAGCAAGTACTGTTTCTGGAAGAACTTCCAGGATTCAAAACTGTGTGTCTCCCACCCCATAGTAACTGTGCACTCAACTTGCCTAATTTCCCATATGACTTTCAGCATATCCGTTTGACTAAAGCTTAAGAAAGTGGAAGTTTTAAAGCATTTTTGTAGCAAACTCCAGTCAGACATCTAGGCTGCTTTTCTTATACATAACACTTTCTATTTCCAGACACTGTAAATATTGGCCTTCAGAATAGCTTTGTGCAGTGTTTACCCACATCACTTTATGGAAGATGAAGAAAGCAGAAAATACCCACTGTTTCCAAAACTGGTGATAATTTTTAACTGCTTGTATTTTTGTATGCATCTTTTGAGACCCTGAGGCTTTATTTCCACCACCACTGGTTCTGTACACTTCCCTCTCTCACTGGTGCTGGATGTAAGTTGCAGTCATTAAGTGTAAGTACCTCACGGTAGATATTAAACACTGTCAAAACTTGTGTAGAAGTTACAGCTTTTAGGTGCAGCAAAAACAAGGCAAAGTTCTGGGAAACAGGTTGGAAGTGCCTGAAGGTTGGGCCTCTAGAAAAACTGTCATTCTTCTCTATTTTTAAATGTACCAGAATGAAATTAGGGATTGAAATGGCAGGTGCTGCTATTCTTCTGTTAAAAGCAGCAATATCTGTTTTGTTAAGCAGTTTTCTGTTTCATAATTTTAAAGTAAATAAATAAAATACTTGTGTTGTTTAGGTGGAGTTTAAATGTGGGTTCCAGATTGTCTCCAAAACAATTTGTAGGACTTCTCCCCATTGTAGTGTGTGAATAACACCCACTGAACTCAATGTGAGGGTTTTTATATCGTGTGGCTGAAAAGAAGAGTCCCTATTTATAGCATTCAAACGTTGGCAGGTGCAAGACTGGTGAGAAATGTTAGTCTCACACATACAAACTAGTTGTTTAGGAGAGACTTCTAGATGGTGGGAGCTGCTCCTCGCTGGGCCGCTAGAATCAACAGCGTTGCTCAGTGGCTGAGCAACAGATCTTCTTGTTGAGATCAATCAGCTTGCATTTCCAGGAGGGTGTGTAACGAAGAAGGGCCTGATGGTGCTGATTGCAGTAATATACTTAGCTATGGCAGCCTTAGCTATTATTTATAGAAGTGCTAATTATATCAATAGAAATAGCAATATTAATACTGTTAAGTGTCAGAATCCACGCTTGACAGCATGAACTAAACACAGCTACTGTGAAACAAAGCAGCCAGCTTGTCTCCCTTGTCAAACCACCAATATGCATTTCAGGAAGAGTACACACCCACCTTAATTGCTTGGGGTCTCACCATTTTTGCTCATCTTGTTATATCACTATCATTTCAAGCTGAAAACTCACAAGACCGGCTGTTCCCATGAAGTGTAGACTGTATTCAAAGTCAGTCTGGAAAATTCAAACTGTGACTAAAAGTGTTACAGTGGATTCCAGTTTAAAGCTGTCATCCTACAATGCTGGAGACTGCAAGTGTCTTGAAGTTCAGAATCTGATCCAAACTTTTTTTTTTAGTCTGTATCCTACCACTTCTTGTTTACAACGTAGTTGGTGAGGACTCACGTAGATTTCAGTACCCACAGTTACCTTCAGACTACGTTACAGCCAGCCTTAATTGGCATCTTTTAAAGGGCAGAAAGCATATTACCAAAAAATAAACAAAACTAAAAGAAAACAAGAGCATATTGAGACTTATTGTCTGGCTGCTTTTTTAACATTTAAAATATGCTTGATTTCCTGTCACAGTTCTTGTTACATCTGCCTACCTCTTGTGACAGAGTTTTAGACTGACTTCCCACAGGAGCTTACAAATCAAGCAGGTTAATGTCTTCATTAAAACTGAATAACAGTTTACTTTGGGAAAAAAACATATTAAATATTTCAGGATATTGAACACCAAACTACTATTAAGCTTTAACTAATGCATTTACTTTGCTGACACTTGCTCTCCGATGGGACGTGTAGCTCCAGTTAATGTCACTTGAAGTGATGTTTAAGACTTCATGAGAAAGTGTTTCCAACCCCTTCTAGATGATTTTACTCTAATTCTATCACTCTGTACTTGAGAAAAAGTTTTAAATAAGTTATTTCAGCAACTTGCCGTCCTTATTTTGGAAGTGTACTGGGTATAAATGTCTCCTTTAGAGTTTTAAATAATCCTTTCTATGTCCTAGATACATGTGGTGCATTGTGTAAAGACAGTGACAGGCTGTTGGCCTCTGGACATATAAAGAATGTCCCTTAGCATGCTTTGCCTTTGGGAGGAAAATACAAGGATTGTTGCAAGCAGGAAAGATTTGGGTTTTGTCACCCATGATTGCAATCTACCTTAAGGCATGACTGATTTAGTGGATCAGGTGGATAGAAATACAGGCACATGGCCAGCAGGTCAAGGTTTCTCAGCTGGCAAGTTTAGATATTCTGCATGGGCCACTGTTACTGCAGAACTGTGGACTTCTGTCGTTCCCACTCTCTGTAGAATCCATTTGCAGTGATGCCATGTGGGACACAGGGGCATCCTATCAGTAATAGGAATGGGGTTTGTTTGGGTTTCTTTTGTTCATGTTGCACTGCAAATTCTGTTGGTGTAATTTGCTTTATCAGCTCTTTTGTTTTTGTTGGGATTTTTTTTGACCTCTTCATTTGGCAATCCTACAGTTTACTTATCTATTATCAGAGCTATGTCAGACAGTGATGCGTCATTCTTTCTGGATCCGACTGCAGCAGCATCCCAGTACATGATGCAATCAAGCTACATTCCTCCACTGGCGGATTCAGACCAATCCTTTTGAAGCTTGTTAATGTATCCAAAATCAAAGCCACTTTCAGTTCTACGCTGTAAGAATACTGATACTTTGTTGTAACCCTTCCCATCATCGGTCTGTAATAATCCTGGAGTTCTTCTGACATCTATTTAAACTCTGTGAACAGGTGATCTGTGAGTAAATCTCCCTGAGGAGTTGCAAACTTTCTTGAATTATTTACATATACTGTCAGAATTCTGTCTTGCATTGCATACTGGGCTGATTGCATAGACGATACAATATGATGCAGAAAGAAATGGAGGATGTGCCTAGAACATAAAGATATGCCTTAGACTCATGAATATATTGCATAAAAATAATTCCTACTGTAATGCTTCTGGCTTTTGCTGTGTTGACTTCAGGGAAAAAAATTGTCCACAAAACTTAGGATCTTGGTTATACCGAGAAAGAAATTGTTGAGAAAGATGAATGGCTTAGAGAATTACTTATGCAATAGCTTGAAAAGAAAAAGCTTGGTTTAACTACTAGTGGGTATCTGAAAGACATCATTGCTCAGTGGTGATGTTCTGGAATATAATGAGCACTAGCTCATCTCATTTGGCAAACGTGGTAATTCCTGGTAGGACAGGAGATAATTAACAAGTGCACATAGAATATGAATTGTTTTGGTTTTTTTTTTGGTTTGTTTTTTTTTTTTATTTTAACTCATGGTCACAATGCATTTAAGTTCAGTGGAGTAGAAAAATATAATTATTAGTTTTAGTAGAATAATTCTGTGGGGCACTCCACTTTTTGAATAAACAAATACAGATCAATATTTTCTTGAATTTACTGGTCATGCATATTTATTCACTATATTGCCATTCACTCCCTTTAAGTAGTTCCACATCACATTTTTGGAAATTTTACATTTGTGATTTGAAAACAAAAATTGTTGTGCCTAATCCTGTCTTGCAAGATAAATATGACAGACCTGTTTTTGTTACCATGGTGGCTGAGTACTTGTACTCTTGTGGTGCAAATACATACTCAGGTTCATGATTTGCTTTCTGAAAGTCCTTGTGGACATTTGTTAAAGCTTTGCATTGTTAAAGCTTTTGTTCCAGTAAATTGTAACATTTTGGTCAGAGGGTGTTGACTTAAATGGAACAGAAGTTACAAAAAAACCAAGGACTGAGATGAAGAGGGTTAATAATTCCCCTTTTTCAATGATGGCTCATCTTGGTGCCACTGGGAGACATTCACCCAGCCTTGCTGTCAAGCCCCAGTTGTGTGGATGCCATTCACTTGGGCTGACAATGTGGTGCTTTTTAACTGGGCAGCACTGCTCCTGGTCAGCATGATAACCTGGACCTGACCTGAGAAGCACGTTAACTCCAGATTCCCAATTAGTATTGATGTTATTTGCATGTGTACATTCTAACAGGAACTGGGGAGCCTCAGATGAGATCAGTGCCCCATCCACTGCTGTAAAAGCAGTGCTGCCTCAGGAAGCTTTTAGTTAAAAAGGCAAGTCAGGAGAGAGGTGAGAGGAACAAAATGTTAGAATTTCCACTGTTGTGGTTGCAGACCAAGACACAGGGTAAAATTGCATGATTTTATTGGGATAATCCAGGGAAAGGAAATAGAGATTTTCAGAGGCAACTAACTCCCACTAAAGCAAGTATGGGAGTGATGTGCCAACCTGCCATTTGTGCCTTTGAAAATGTCTCCAGGGAGTCTATTGTAGAGCCAAGCATTGAACTCTGATCTTCAGTCCCCCACCAGACAATCGCTCCTTTCTGCTTTAAGTGTTTTTAATTGAAAAATACCATCTGAACAGTGTCTGTAAAGAATTAGTTTTCCTCAGAACCTCCAAAAGAAAAGCAAAATGATGTGCTGCAGCAATAAATTAACCAGGGATCAAAATAAAAACCACAGTCTTGTTATGAAAACCAGAACTGGTGGGTAAATACTGTGAATTTATGACACCACTGGAAAAATAAATTCACTCTGGTAAATGTTAATACTTTTAGAACTAAAGATTTTTAGTTTAATTATTAAACTATTCAAAACTCTTCTAAGCAGACTTTACATGCAAAAGCTACAGAATGTTTAAAAAAACATACAGAAGTTCACCCCTTGCTTTTCTGCAGGCACTATTTATATCTATGTCAGTGTTTGTTTCAGAGAAGAGAATAAAAGTCCACATGACACTATCTTACTCTCCCCAAACAGCAGTAACACTCTTCCTTTTATATAGGGTTGTACGTATATTCACTCACACGTTCTCATCACTTTGTTAGGAGGTAGACTCTTTTCCCATTTTGCAGGTTGGGAAACCCTGGCAGAACTCAAGGTTACACAAATGCAGAGAAATCGTGAGAGTCAGATTACGCTGCTGGAGTGACCCATGTTCAGGCCACTCCAACACGTCCCCTAATAATATTTTACAAGCCTGAGCCATCTGTGTGTGATGAGATCAGAAGTAAGGAAGTCTGTAGTTGCCAAGAGAATTTTAGCAAGCAGAATTGTACAACTACAAAGAAATCCTACAGCATCAACAAAGCAAGCTCAGAGAAATATTCACACTTAGCTGTTTTTGACTCTTTTAATTGGAGAGTGTTCTTGTTAAATTTTAAGGGTTTCTTCTTCCTGTTGCACACCTAATTATTGATCATATTGTGAGCTTTGCATACATTATTAGGAGTCTCCAAAATGGCTAATTCCATATTTTGCAAAAGCAAGAAGACACTACTGCTGCATCTCTCAGTGCACATGGAGGGGTAGTCAACCCCTACATCTTGGCTGCATCCCAGTGATTTGGCTTCCTTCTCTTCACAAACACACACACAAACACAAAAGCTCGGAGGTACCCCAAACAAGAGACCCCCTGAGAATTCCCTGCCTACTTCTGATCCGTGGCCTTCTTGCTGTGCGTGGACTTCGCATCAGTGAGATCAGGTACTACTTACGTCTTCCTTCTTTTAATTTGTGTAAGATGAACTTCACAAAAACAAATGAATACAAAGTATAGGCCTTTCAAATGCTCTCAGCATCAGTTTCACTCTTCTCCTTTTGAACACAACTGGGACTTGACTTGACTGCAGGTGGAATTAAGCCCACATTGAGCATTTTCAACGCATGCAGTCATAGAAGAATTTATAATCCTACAAAAGGGATTCTGAAGCTCATCAAAGGATATGAATATTTTGCTTTCAATAATGGCTCTGATTCTAAAACAGAAAGCTGCTTTCTTGGTTACTATGGGTTAAGTTCAACTAGGCTTTCTCCCAGTTTGTTTTATTAGAAAATGGTATTTATTTGACTGTGGTATGCTACCTAAAATTGTTATAATTTGTTTCTTTATTTCCATAAACATTTCTCTGTTTGTTTTGGAAGAGTGGTTACTTAAGGAAAAAAAAAAACCAACAAAGTAAGCTTAAAAATATATTGCTTGACTCCCATATCAAATTTTCTCTTGTAATCAGTGTATATAGTTTTCCTTTAGCACCAATCTAAAAAAAATAAGGCAAACAAAAGAAAAGAGAGAGAAGAGAGGCATTAGAATCTATTTTCAGGATGGCATATCAGACTACAGGCACTTATGGGGTAGAACAGTTTTATTATTTTGGGCAGTACAGTGGAACTTATGAGAAGCTTTCTTTTTTTATACAAAGTTAGTTCAGAGTAGATTAAAGTTTATTTCAAACTCAGCATATTTGACCTCAAGCATCATAAGAGTCATGTAGAATTGGCTCATGCTATTAAATTCCTACAGCGAACTCCATAATAATGATTAATTTCTTTCATAAACTCTCTTCATAATTAATACAGGTTTCATTGTGGGCACTGCTATTCTCATATTGATTATCTCTACAATTTAGATTGGACTCGTAAAATGATGTCTTTGTTTACTCTGATGGCCAGACATTTATTTTACTTGGATAACTCTCATCATTTGCAAACTGGACTGGGGATATTACTATCATAGAAATTACAAATATTTCAGACCTAATCCATGCAAGAGCAGGGATAATTCTTTGGCACCTGAGATTAATAATACTTTGGTGTTTTCTGATGCTTCTCATCTGAGAATCTGAGTTCTTTATGAACAATTAATTAAGCTTTAAGATACCCTTCTGAAATAGGAAAGCATTAGTAGCCTCCTGCACTGGATAGACTCCTATTTAGAGATGTTGACTGACTTAGTTCAAGTCACCTGTCAAGTTGTCTACCTTCAAGTTATAACCCATATTTGCTGATTACCTATCTTACCCTTCAGTTCTGAGTTTTTCTCACCTGGCTGGACAATTTTTGATGTGGCATAGTTCCCTTTGGCAAAATATGCATTTTAAAAAATTGTAATTGCTGGATATGCTTTAGCTGCTGGAACAAATGTAGACACTTCTTGTTGCTTGTTTCTTTTCAAAAATAATTTAATTTTTTTTCTAAGAGTCTTTTCTAAACTACAGTAAAATCTGTAGACTTCTAAGACACTAATAATCCTGTGTAAAAAAACCTCAAAACATGACTTTCACGTTTCAGACTTCAGGAGAAGCAGCTTAAATTGGAAAAGCCAAAAATAGCAAATGATGGTATGGAGAAGGTAAAGAGCCACAAACCAAATTTTGTAACATTACCCTGTGCACTCCATCTAATGTTGTGCAACAGGTGAGCCTTTCTCTTGGTCAGTCTTGTATATGTTAATAATGTAAATCCACTTTATTGCAATATTAGAGGAAACCCTTCTCATATAACTGAGAGATCCCAAGGATAGAGGCAGTACATTTTGTTCAGTTCTGTTGCCCAGACCCTGGAGGGTCCCGAGCCCCGTGGGAGCTGCTGAGCTCTCCTTGTTTTGTTAACTTCAGAGAGTGCTGGGGGGAAGTTGCAGTGACTGGCAGAAGTTAATCTTTGGAAAGCCTTGGAGACAAACAGGAATTCCATTTTTTTAGTTGAATTCAGCCATCCTGCTGTTGCCAAACCTACAAGCAGAAGGAAATGTGGATGTAAAAAGCAGCACGTATATACATATTAATGCTTCCAGTACAACATCCCCCATGCCTGAGGACAGTAAGTGCAACTGAGGACATGGTGAGGTTTACAAGAGTACCTCACATGTTGAGATGCTTTATAGTCCCCCCTGTGAATAGCCTAGCGAAAACCATATGTGAAATATAAATATACTGGGACTTAAAAATGGAGCTGCATTCCAGCCTTTTAAGTTAATTTTGTAACATGCAGCATCTGAGGGCTTAATATGTGTTGTATCCAATGCTAGCTGAATACTGCAGGGCTTAATAAATGCAGTGTGTAGTGGAGACACCAGAGGGTCTGATGGAAGACGTGAGAGGAGGAGAAGAAGATGGCGGAAATAGCACATTTTAGTGAAAGAGCAAATCCGGTTTGAACCAACTGCGTGCTTGCTTCCTTCAGTCCGAAGGCAACAATGAACTCCCGTTGTCATGCTGACTCAGTTGTCAGTGACTCACTTTATCAGTCTCAAAATTGTCCAGCATTTCATCAGACCTGGATTACACAATGGGTTTTTCCTTTTCCCCCCTTTTTTTTTCCCAATACACTTTTAGTATTAATAGGCCTGTAAATCATCTGATGTTAACATGTTTCCTCATTAACTTCTACTTTTTTAATTATAAGATTAATAATCATACAACTTCCCAAAGAGGGAAGTGCAGTAATCCCAACTTGACTTGAAATTCTCAAGGAAAAACTTTTGTAGTTATGTGACTCTCTCAGTTAAAAATAAGTTAAAGCCTTTTGTTACTTTCCACAGGATATTGGCATAGCTAACGTATGCTCACAATTGTTCAGCTGAGGTATGTGTTCTCTGTTGGGTGTGGAGAGAAAACTTGTATGTGGAAACAGCAGCCAATGTATCAAAGTTGAATTTTTCTCCCCAGCATCACTTTTTTAGGGTTTTTTCTGCAAAAGCCTATTGGAGGAAACACTCAAATGCAGTATATTATCCACTAAAACAGCATACATAAATTATGTGATGTATTTTATGGGTGTATTTATCCCTTGAACACAAAAAGACACGTTACCTAAAATGCAAAGTGTGTGATTCTGTACTTAAAAACAAGAACATCTTCACAGTCTCTGTAGTTTGTGAAAAAATTTAGGTCTATGAGGCTTTATATCTAACTCTGCATATTAGTGCGCTTCACTAGATTCTTTGATTTTAGCACCTATGCTGTTACACAGTTTCAATGAAAGTGATATGAATAAACTAAAAATGTGTAAAAAGTGATGCTGAGTTGGCTGGACAGCAATGCATCTGTTCTAAAATCCAGCATTTCTAAGTTCAGCCATATTGTCTGCCCTAATTTAACATCTGTATTTTCCACCTGCAGGATAAAATTATTTGTGTTCAATCAAATCAATTTTTTAATCACATATTGAGGGCAAAATATGTGTCTTCAGTTTTTAGTCTTAGAATGTTGGCGATACCTGGAATATGTTCGATGATGTCTTATCCTGGGTTTAATCCCATCCGTCTGTGTTTTGAATCCATCCTGGTGGCTATGAAATGGAAAGCTTCCAAGAGTCTTTGAATAATTTTTTAATTTTGTTCTTCAGTGGTTCTAGTTCTTTGTTGTTAATTAGATCAAACCACATTTCCACTGAGGCTGTAATGGTAGTGTCATCAGCCTGTAATCTGTCAAGTCCCTCTGAAACCTCCTTCAACTGCTTTTGTAAATTTAGTACCTCTCTGTAAAGTTCCTTGCAGAGAAAAATGTGTGCTATTTTTTGATCAAAGTCCTTCTTGTTCTCAGTGCAAATTTCAAGACACTTGTTGATGCAAATGCAGAATCACGTGTTCCTGAGAGGAACACTGAGTGTCTCTGGGAACCAGGGGCACTTTTTCACTCAGGTTACCCTTTTTCACTGGAGTTATCCAGCCTGCTGGTAATAGCAATTTTGTCTTTAGGCTCTAAAGTACAGGTTGGGAAGAATCTGGCCATTACTTTTCACTTAGTGTGTCTGAAATACAGCACTGAGCAGCCATACATCAGAAGGAGAAGAAATAGTTTTAAACATTCTTGTTTCAAATTTGTTTTTTTCTGTTGAACCAAATAGTAAGGACAGCTTTCTCATGCATTTCTCATTGCTGGATATCTTTGGTAACATTGCACCAATATCTGTGATTTTCATCCTTTTAAATAGCAGTATACAAAGACATACCTTTCATTTTCCATAAACTTGTGGTCATTAGATCATTTGTCGTGTTCATATAGCCAACCTGTACTAATGTCACTGTTCAATGCTGTTACTTTTTCTTTTATTATCCTCCAGCTTTTTCTCTCGGAGATTCTTGTAGTGGGCAGCTGAATTTACAAGTCTCTAAAAGAAATGTTTCAATCATTGCTATTAGTTGCTCCTTTTGTGTTCTACTGAAGGCAACATCATTAAGACAAAATAAGGTTGCATCTGTCTTGTTAAGCAGAGATTTTCTTTACAGCATAATCAACTGGTAAGCTTCTTTCTGGGTCTTCAAGACACAAAGGTGTCTAATGTTTAAGAGCATCTAGGAGATTTGGAACACAGATTTAAATCATCATTGCAGCTATGTTTAATAATGATAATGACAGCATTAAAACATCTCACTTTCAGAATCATGAAACTCATCAGAGTCCTGCTTCAGTAGTTTCACTTAAAAGAACCTCTCATCTTGAAGAGTCTACAAAAATGAATTGTCTGCATTTTTTGAGATGGATATGAAGTCATCCTAACTTCTTGAACAATTTTGACAATGCCTACACTATACTGTTAAAGAATTACCTTGGGATTTGGTACTTGTTACTTTCTCCAACTTCTCTTGAAGTCAGATAAATGAATATTTTTATGTGTCTTAACCATTAAGCCCCAGTTTGTAATATTGGTATCTTTAATATTAACAATAAAGCAAGAAGCCTGCAGTCTGGATTTAACAGTTAGGATGGAAAACCTGTGTGAGAGTGCTGGCTTTTGTTAGACTTGTTATAGACTACTCAGAACTGCTTTACTGATGTCACTTTCCTGTTGAGTCTTAGAATGTTTAAATTTCTCATTTGCAGATAGAAAATAGAGCCTGATTTTTCAAGCATCACTTCTTCCTATTCTTTGTTATTTTCATGTAAACATTTCTAAGTGTCAGATCCTGAATAGTCAGCACTGGATTGTTTCTGTATCTGACATTGTAAATATAGGTAACATGACTCATGGACTCTTTGCCAAACTATATATAAGCAACCCCTGCAGCAAAATGTTCTAACATCTTCCCTGGGTCCATTGTGAGGGGCTGAGCAGGTCATCTTTAGTCAAATGTATTTCTGCTTTTGAAACACCTCTAGCTTTGTCTGTCAGCACTTTGTCTCACCAATCACATCTGTGTGAGTTTTGGTTTGGTGTTTACATGGGAGAGCATGGGGAGCACCTCTCTAAAAACCAGTGCAACTCAGATGCTTTCAGTTGCTGAAAAAAGAAAAATATGCTAATTTACCAGTACCATACAATTTGTGCTGCTTTTGTTCATATTTATCATATTTAGTGGTCCTCGATAGTTCATTGCTTTTTTTTGCCTCTGAGGATTTTTTGTTTGTTTGTTTGTTTGTTTGTTTCAGTCTCTCTCACAACTGCAAAGTACTGTGCATCCATGTGCCAGTAGTGTGCAAGGCCAGGTTGGGTGAGGCTTTGAACAACCTAGTCTAGTGAAAGATGTCCCTGCCCAAGGCACGGGGTTGGAACTGGATGATCTTTAAGGTCCCTTCCAACACAAACCATCCTTTTATTCTATGATCAGCCTCTCTGTGCAATCTTAGCTGTAGTTCTCTTAAATGAAAATCCAGCTATCAGTTTTACAAGTGACTATTTAAACTGTTTATTGATGTTTTCTCCAACATGGAAGTGCATATACTGCTTTAAGAGTGAGAAGGACGTATCGGGTACCGCAGGAAATTCCAAGGAGCTTTCTGTGGGTTGAGAGCATGGCCACAGTGGGAGAAATGTGTAGAGTGGTAACTGTGTGGGATGGTTGGCTCTTTATCCATCAAGTCCTTCCCCGTCCCCAAAGGGATCAGAGCTCTGCTTAGAAATTCCCAGGACTTGATCTAATCTTGAGTGCACGTGAGACGAGCGAGGGCTGAAAGGCTGAGTTAGCAGGGAGGAGTTGGAGAATGAAGGTGCTAAGAGGAGCAGGGTAAAAACTGCAACTCAGCCAGGGTTTTTTACTGTTCTTTTTTATTACTTGCCACAATCCACTGCCTATCCCAGACATGTGCAGATTCCCATGATAAGCCTAAAGATTGCTGTTGGAAATACTTTTTAGCCCAAGTAGTATTGCCTAGAAATGTTTTTTGAGCAGAAGGATTTCAGTTCAAAGTAAAACCTGTGATGGTAGGGGTGCTTATGGCTACTCCTGAACACTTGAGCAATTTCTGGCCATTTAATTGTGACAATTGAGTAATTCACGGTACAATGTTTTACTTCCACCTTTATGGTCTGCCTTTGCCACGATTTTCAATCCTCTTCCTAGTCTTTATTCTACACTTCCTTTTACCAGTTAGAAAACAAACTTGAAACATCTTCTTTTACTCTAGTAGGAAGTTTTGTTTTTTACTCCTTGAGGAGACTGAGATAACTTTATGCACTTTTCCCTTATTTTATTCCCCATTTTGCCTGTCTCGTTCCTTGATGGCTTTCACTCTTCGATCAATTCCACCAATTTTAATTGGAATTTTTTTCCTGTCTTCTCTTGTGATAAAAAGATATTTTCAAGTAATCTTCTTTAGGCCCAGTGGTAAAAGGGCTGTCTTTGGGAATTTGGACATCTATTTTCCATTAAAATGAGTGGAATGAAGTGTTAGTGTCTGGCAGGGATTTGAACACCTTTGAGCTATTGTGAAGCAAGTATTCTCATTCCTCTGAAAGTGAACTCCTGTTGTAAATAGGAATGGATCATGTTAAGCTTTGAGACCTGTGGATGGCGTAGTAACATGAATGTGGATAGAACCTGTAAGTCAGATTTTTGGACTTTATTTGTCTTGCGCATAACTTTTCTCAGAGGAATAGCCTGTAGTTATCCCAAAGAACTTCCAGCATCATTAAGTACCTAACACTAAAAATCCATAGCAATTGTTATATCTTGTCTGCTCTGGAAAATGATGTAATTTATCACTTATCTTCCTATTTTGAAACAGGGGTCAGATTGAGTTGACTTTTAGCAGTATGGTGAACTGGTGCTTTTGTTCCCTGGTGGTTGACTTCTTGTGCTCCAAAATTACAGCTTTAATTTAGGACGTAAAAAGCTTGTAGCCTGCCTGACTGTGAGGTTCTAATTAAAGATTGCATTAGATGTGAGCTGACACTTGTTTGTTTCCAGTCAGTCTCCTAATACAAGAATTTTTGGATGTGTCAAGTAGTGTTGACTCTGAAGACTATTGTCAGTCATTTCAATGTAGAAACTATTTACTGCTTTACTGTTTTTGGTTTTTTTTTCCTCAAGAAATAAGGCAGGAAAAAGAAGAGATAATAATGTTACATAGAGCTTCAGCATTGTCACATTTGATACTTGGAGCCCAGAGTACTGTTTATGTTGAAACAGCAATGTGGAAGAGTAATGCCCCATAAATTCTCTTCATTATAACCCTGTGGCTACTTTTCTCATACCTGTTTTAAAGATGCTTACATGAGCTGCACATGGTGCCTAAACAGGCTGTCTCAGCTCTCATGACTGAGAATAGCTGTGCTGCACCAGGTAACCATTAACAGCTTGCTCGCAGTTTGCCCCCATAATCCCATATCTGAGAATCCCCAGTGAATTTTTATGGTACATTGCAGCTTTACTCTGGGAATCCCTAGGAATTTCAGGCTGAAACTCATTTGCTTACTCAGTTGGATGGATGTATGATGTATAGCTCGATATTTATGTGGGGTTTCTATCAGACATGATTTTCTTCCCTTGCTTGGTGCCTGGCCCTCAAATGATTTCCTGAAGCTGGTGAGAATTCCATGTAGCTGTAGTGGTAGTACCTTTGTTTCTGAAACAGAAAGCATAAAGGTATACTGGCATTTATGGTTCTAACATCTGTGATATTATCACAGTGTGTTAAAAACAAATGTCGATGTATTCTGAGACTACAACAGAGACTACTTAAAGTCATATTTGTATCCTGATTCTTACCAATATTTTGTTGGCTTCAGGACAACTCAACAAATGGAACAGTAGGACAGCAAAGTACCAGTTAATATAAAGTTATCTTTATTCCAACTTCTGTTTATTTTGCTGAGTTTTTTTGTTGCATATTATCAAATGGTTTCACAATATGACCTCTGACTTTGAAACAAAACAAATTAAGTGTTAGTTAGTACTGATTAGTGCAATGTTAACATTGATTCTTTATTTACTCAAAAATCAGGAAATTAACGTTCCTCTGACAAACTTAATTATGCCTAATTGCACAGATATTACAAAGGGGATCTCTCATTATATAATCATAGATAATCCTGGTAGCAATAAAAAATCTTACAGTCCTAGCTAATATTTGCAAAGAAAGTTATAGAAGAGGAGCCCTTTGACCATAAAAATAGTATCTGACTTGGGCCTGTTACAAAACCTGACTGAAGAGTGGCATTGAAGTTGGTACAGTTTGTTTCTATTATATCATTTTGAAAATATTATGTCACCTTGTTCTGTATGTTCTAGTTCTATAATGAAAGGCCCTTTTGTTCAAACACAGGCAAAATAAAAGAGTTGTTTGTCTATAGGATACCAAAGCTCATTTCTGCCAGACTTACACCACCACTAACCTTGCTAGATCTTCCAATTTTTGACAGGTTTGATTGAGAGAAAGGTTCTTATCTCTGTTCTTGTGTAAAATAAGACCTGAGGCTTAATTTTCAGTTATAACAACTTTTTGCTTTTAATTTCTTTGGCTTTAAATAATAAACTCTCTCATTTATTCCTTTCAAAATGAACTTCAATTAATACTTCAGGAAAAGAATTGCACCTCTAAGTGTGTCCTTTAAAACAGCTGAGCAAACTGTGTTCACTTTATCAAAAAATATTCTCCTCTAGGCTAAAACTAAAGGACTAATTGGACCCAGTCTAGTTTTTCTAATAGAGCTTAGCTTACATAAAGAGAAAAAAAAAAAAGGAAAAAAAAAAAGAGACCAGGACATTCCTTTTCTTTATTACATCTAGTGCATTTTGGTTCTTTACTCTTCAGAAACATCTTTGATTAAATGTTTCAAAGCCAAAAAATCCTGCCCACATACACACAAATATAATCCTGAGGTGGTCTGCACATAATCAAGGTTTGTGAATGTGAGACCTTCTTACCTATTTTACCTATAGTTGGTAGCACTGCTTTTAGTAAAAAGGTTACATCCTTACTAGTGTTTCCTGTGTGTTTGATACAGGGCTCAGCAGTTGTTTGCTGTTGGAGTGGGCTTCTGAGGCTATCAAAGACAAATCTTTCCATTACTTTACTGAATGGCCTCACAATGTTTAGTTAGCCCTGCAACAGAATCAGGCACATTTTGTACTCACAGGTCAGAGCCACGTGGCCTAAATGCCCCTAAGTCCCTGGGCTTTATGTTTTCTGTTAGCTGGCAGTGGGATTCTAGGGGTGCATATCCAGAAACACTAAGCACAGGGACTTAGCAGGAATTTGGGTCAGCTGACAATGGGTGCCACGGTGAAATTTTGGGATGAACTGCTTCTAAGTGAGAAACAAGCCGAAGAGGTTTGAGTGAAAGTCCAGCTTTTTCAGTAACTTACAACTTCAGTTTGCCTGGTAAAAGAATTGTTTTAACCTTGCCTAGAATAGATGGAGAAAAATCTTATAGAGGAACTTTCTCACTGTATGATTGTATTTGAGGAAAATAATCCTATATCCATTGAAGGGATGTCAGGGTGAAGTACTATTCATATTAGATGAATAATGCCACTTAGTGTTGCTTCTTTCAAATATTACAGCATTATTGTACATACTATGATATTGTTTTTTTGGTCATACATCCTTAGCTTTAAGAAAATACATAAAGAAATTTCTAGTTTTAATAATTTCATTTAAAAAGCTTTAAAAATGCTACTGATCATAACAGAGATTAAAAAAAATCCCTGGCTTTTAAGAGAATCACATAACTTTTAGAGCCTATTGAAGAGTTTTTGAATGTTTGAAATTTCAACACTCTTCTTTTTTTTTTTTCTGTAGAGAAGTTTTTGTCCACTTCATATATAGTCAATAAATGTTCAAGTATGAAATTTCCATCTTCATACCTCTGATACACTTACATTACATTTTTGGTTTTATTTTTCAAGAAATGGCTATTCATTTGGGGGACAGTATTCTCAGATGTGATATTCTAAACTAAGAGATAATTACCTCTTGAATGAGTAGCATCTTTGAAAATGCTGACAAAAATATTTTCCAGGTAGAATGGATTCATGCTGATAGGCTTATGAAAGTATTCAATTGCACCCAGAGGGTAAAATAACAGCTTCCAAAATATTGCTAGTGATGTGTCTCACTTATTTCCCCCATCTAGATCTTCATTCACAATGAACTTAGTGTATCTCAACTGCTATGACAATCACTAGAGTTGCAGAAGTTTGTGTTGGTTTGTTTGCAGTTTTCCCCCTACTATTTAAACAAAGTAAAAGTAGAAATGCTGGCCACCTTGAGCTTCAGAATTTTCACTTCTGAAATCATTATGACAGCAATCAATAGTCTGCATACTCCTTAACTTTCTGCGGCAACACTAGAAATCTTTCTTGGTTGTCCTGGTTATCTGGCAGAAGAGAGTGATGAATGTGCATCCTGATTTGTTTGTTACCAAAACTCCTTTCATGTGATAAAACTACTTTTTACTATTTGTTGTTAAATTTGGGATGGATTCAGTGTGAATTTTCATAAGTAATTAATCAAATTTCTATTCCTTAAATGTTGGCTGAACTGGAACATGTGTCTGTAGTGGAATCAGAAGTAACCTTTGGGAACCCTATAGTTATATAATAGAGGGTGCACCCCCTACAATGCAGTGGGCTATGTAACAAGATCTGACTTCATTGTAACTGCCCAGCTTGCATGAGGGCCTGGCATGTGAGCTCAACAGCTAAATTGGTCACTAATGGCCTGCCCATGCAAATAAAGGCAGAATCCCAGCACCCTGTAAGTGGAGAGGATGAACATATATGTATAGCCAAGGCTACAGATAACTGCAGCTTGTTAGGAGTTAAATGATTGCAACACAATCTACACAGAAAGCTGAATTAGCTTTCCAGGGCAGAAAGCTAATAACATATGGACATCCCAAGCTCGTGTGCATGTATGTGTAAAGGCTTTTTGTATGGTTGTGGTTTTTGAATTGGAAAGTGATATGTTGGTATGATACTGTCTTCTGGAGTTGATGAGGACTCTCAGTCCCTGTAGGTGGTGATTGATATACACCAGTGTTGATGAATATAAAAGCAAGGGATTGGCCTTGCTGGGACAAAAATTGTTATGTTGTGAGATCTCGCTCTCACAATTCACTGATGTAGCAGTAACATTTGCCCAACACAGCATTAGAGAAATGTATGACATGGGATGATTATGCAACAGAAACACCATGTTGCCACCTTAATGCAGGGTGGCCTGGGGGAACAGTCATTATGCAAAGTGTTCCTCCACTGAAGTACAGGTAGTGTCATCACAAAGGAAAGTGGGTATTTGGTACACACTACTTGCACACAGATTTACACAAATCTATTTAAACTGTTGGAGACATGTCAGCTTTGCTTCTGGTTTATTATTCAGGACATTCTGAGATTAAAAAAAAAAACCCAAAACAATAGAAAAGCCAGTTCTGGTTCAGTAAGTGCATCCCAGTCTTGTCAATCAGCTGGGCTGTCTGAGAGTCTGATCCATAGAGGCTTCTTAGACTGAACTTCTGATCAGCAAAGGCTAACATCCCAATTCCACTTTCTGTTCTCAAAAGGGTGATTACCTTTTTCCATTTTTTTTTTGCTATCTGTAAAATGAGACTGACAGTAGTTTTGTTGCCAAAAGAAGTTGTGAGATTTGATTTTTTTATGATTACGTGCACCTGAAATATGGTATGATGGACCAAAGTTGCTATATTAAAGGAAAGTATTACTTATTTGGAGGTCTGGCACTAAGTAGTGACTGCTGAGAGGGAAGAACAATTGAGATTCTTTGCATATTGAAAGGCACCAGAAGTGCACTGAATTTCCCCTTTCCTGTCCTCAGCATCATCACCAGTAAATCTGCAGGAATAAAGAGCTTTGTGTGGTCCTTCTATGTTTTTCGTTGGCCCCTGCTGATGTAAATCAAACATACTGTCCTCCTGTTATCTTCACGTTTAAAAAACCTATTTTTAATCACTTCATACAGGTATCTAATTTGAATCAGCCTGCCACACTGCAGGACTCTTGAGCTTTTTTAATTGGCATCTCTCTCATTACATTTGCACAAAGTTGCAGAGACACTGCAGGACACCAGTAGAGACATGTGAATCACCAATCCTGTTGGGCTGGCAACAAGATGGTGTGATACACCAGGGGAGTCTCAGAGACCCGTGGATGTGGTTAGGGGGACAGAGTGGAAGCAATCAAGTTCAGACATGTTGCTGTGACTGTTTCTAGATCCTGCCTATACCATCTGAAACGGAACTGTCATGGAAGCTTGCCTGGGATTTTTAACAGTAGTATGGTGTTAAACCAGCCTGGTTTCTAGGAACAGTTCCTGGGATTCTGGTAATGCAGAGCTCCCTGAAGGTTTTAATGAAAATGTCGTAGGGCAAATATGTGAAGTACATCAAAACCAGTGTTTTAGCCCATTACAGGGATAGGCAAGGCACCCAACCAGTTCATGGAGTCTGTCTTACTTAAATTTCTTCAGCATTTGAAAATCAACCCTTAGGTATCTGCTAAGAGGCTAATTTTTTTTTTTTTTTTTTTTCTTTTCCTGAAGGAAGTAGCTCTTATCCTCAGACATGTTTACATGATGCCGTGACTCCTTTTCCAGTTTTGGCTGCCAACAAGATATGTCTAAACTTAGCATGTTGGTGTGCCTGGAGACATAAAGTGGAGAGGAGAGACTAAAGCAGTCTAGAATATGTTATTTGGCACTGAAGTACCTTCCTTCCCTCTCAGTCCGTCCTTAAGAATCTTGTCATTTGCAACAAAGTCTTTCACAGTTCTGGTGGGCACTGTGGTTTTCCCTATCTTCCCATTGCTCCAGAAAATCAGGGCTCTGCAGCTCTCTGGCAGAACTGGAGATGGGTGCTCCAGCTGCACCAAACATGCCAATCTTTCACCTGCCTTTACGGTGCAAGTAATTTTTTTTCATTCTTTTGGAGGCTTTGCTAGAGGGGTTAGGGCTCTTTTGCCTCCCTAATGTCAGTTGCTAGAAACTAACTCTGAACTCAGAAGACAAGTTTGCAGAAAAGGAAAAGCAGGAGTATCGTCTACCAGGTAGACCAGCATTGCTTGTTCTTGCATTCAGGATGGATAATGCAGCATTTTACTGAGCCAGCCAGGAGCCCTCTGTTCCAGCCTCTTTCTCGTGGGGTGACATTGTGTGTGGCTTAACCAAAATTTGATGTCTCTGCCGTGGGAGTTGTACAATCCTGGCACATGACAAGGCTTGCTTGCCTGTTGTGCTGCATGGCCAAGCTGTGTGACTGCCACGCAGGCCCTCACTGTCACACAGCAGGTCTGTGTCCAGTCCTGTGACAGAGCTGAAAGCTGCCAGCAGCCACACGTTCTCCTTCTGCTTCTTGCAAATGATCCAAGTGCATAGCCATTAACCTCCTCATATAATGGAGAGGAGGAATTGCAGGCCCACAGGAGTGTGGTGTGGTGGTGAGCAAGCTTTCATTGAGTATTTTGAATCAAGCAAATGGGCAGTTTTATGGCAAAACGTTAAATCAGAATTCTCCATTCAAACCACACCTCTCAGGATTTTTTAAAAACGGTTTAGATGGACTAAATGATTAATAAGACAACCCAGAATTGAGCCATTGATGGTTAGGATCTAAGTCTAAAAAAGACTTTCAGGCAAGGAACCAGTTGTGCAAATCACATCTTGTGGGTTTTTTCATTCAGGTCAAACATATATTTGGATTTTATTAAGATTATGGTTAATTTGATTAATTTCTGATTGAAGGCCAAAACTAGCTTAAGTTGGAATCTACTCCATATTTGCTTTCCAACAGTCTTGAGGTTTGAAAGTGTTTGGTTTAGTTCTATAGTTCTATGAGTACACAAACCCCATGCGACTTTGGAAGGGGTGGCTTTGGGTTCCAGTTTGGGTCTGGCCCTAAGCATTGTACTAAGTGAGTGGAACTGGGCTCAGTTCTAGTGTTCTTACTGAGATTCAGACTTGCTCAAAACATGAGGAAATTTGGCCTGTTACCCTGGCTCAGATGCATATATGACATCTCTAGAAAGTTAGAGAAAAGTTAAGGATCTAGGTGCCTTCCAACTTACAGGTTTTGGATCTGGATCAATTGCAAGTCTGAACATTTTTCAAACTGTAGTGTTTCTGACTCAGTTTGCCGATTTCAATCTGAATGTCTTACATTTGAAGGGTTCAAGTGTGTTTTTCTATGCAAAGTTGGTACATTTTATATATCTCTTCAGATTTGTATCTGTAAGATTGGTAGGACAAAGGAATTAATGTTAGTTGGGGTCATATATTTCAGGCTGCTAAGAACTTCTCACATCTGATATCCTCATTTTGGTGTAGACCTGGTTTTTAAATTTTAAATTTCAGAGACTATTCCTATTATTTGAACTGAATATGAGGATATGAAAACTTGTGATTTTCATCAGCTGGCTTTGATACAAGTCCCCTTGACAAAGTATTTATTTTTTTCCCATAATATTTGCCATCGTAAAACTCTGAGAGATGCCAGGCCGAGATGGGAAGGCTCTTCACATATTTACAGTACCATCTACTCATGGAACTACAGTTGAGTCTGTTTTACAGATGGAAAAACTGAGGCAATGACTGCTGAATTGGTACTTACACAGCCAGATCGAGTTACCACAGTTAGAAGCAAAGTCTACAAATGCCCCTTCTGCTTTCCTGACCCTACATACCCTTCAATAAGGTGATTATGGTCATAAAGTCCAGAGAAGAAAATATGTAATATAACTAAATTTTTGTAATATATATTTAGAGTAACCTGGAGAGCTGCCTCTACATATGCCAGGTGTGTATGTAGCTAAATATTACAGAAGGAGTTGAACTAAGTCATCTATTAGAGCTTTTTACTCTTCATATTTTACCCTAAGGTAAGAGAGGCTGTATTTTGATGAAAAAACTAATGAAAATTAACCTTTTGAAATAAATTACTTAATCCTTCTGTATTTACTGTACATCTGGATAAAACCATAATGTTTATAAGCGAAATACAAAAATGTGTACCAGTGAACAAAACTAATCAAATTCACCAGTCACCAGGCTGGTTAATATTATAAAGACTCTGTGAATCATGAATATCCAGCCAGCCTGAGGGTACAAATCCATGAATCTAGGGAGTTTACCTGTCTCTTTTAGTCAGCAGACTATCCCTTTTCCATCACTACAATTTAGGCATATATTGCCTAATAATAAATGTGATAATAAAAATATAGTTTGGGAAGCAGGATGTTGTAATAGAGCTTTAGATCAAAAGTGAGATTCATTTTACTTAATTTAGCCAACTACAAGCTAGCTGCTTAGCCTAATCTAGTTGTGTAGGCTCCCTCTTTGGTGGGGAGACAGAGAAAGCTGGGATGAATTGCGTTTGGGAGGTGCCTGTCTCTCCACTGACAACAGAGGGAGCCTACTCAACTGGCTTAGACAGGACACTTAACTTTTAGGTGGGTATGAGTTACTCCAGGAAAAGTCTGTTTTGCTTCAGGAGATTTGAGTTCTCATCTGTTTTTCTACAGATTTACAGCATAACCTTGGTAATATCACTTAATTTTTTTTTTTTTTGGACCTAGTATCTCCACCTAAAAAAATACCCTATGGATAAAGTTCTTAAAGAGCATTTGCCAAGGATGAAATACAGGTGCAAAATGTTTTTTTCCCTGGTCTTCCTTTTTTGACATGTCTGTAGTTGTCATTAAAATAAATAGAATTTTTGCGTGATGAGAAGCAGAGCTGAGTGAAAATTATTTTAGAAGCAGCATACATCTTCTTTGGATGTGACAGAATATTGTAAAAATAAAAATATAGTAACTGGTTCCATGTATTGTTTCTCCTATCTTTGCTTCTCCTTTGCACCTTCCACCACCCGTCCGTCCCCTCTCCTCCCCCCAGCAAAAATATATAGGGAGAGGGGAGAACATTCTTCAGATTAGACCTGTATTTTAAATAACCTTGGCCTGTTTGCAACTGGGAAAATGTTTTTTTTTACTTGAGAGATTTATTTCTGTCCTTGTAACACCATGTACTATATGCATTGCACCTGTTCAGACATAAGCACAGCACATTATTATAGCTGTAGGGGCAGAAGCTTCCCAATATATATTTTTTGAAAGGAGGGAATGCTGGGGAGAATAGCCCTCTCTTTTCAATTGTTTACCGAGCAGTCTCTTAGGAAGACTTCTTCCTCATCAAGATCAATTTTCCCTGCTCCCCTATTGTCTGGGGAAACCTATCTCCAGGAGCGTCTTTCTTGAAAGATCTCATGACTTTAAAATCATCAGTGGGCTTTGTGTAGTCTGCCTGTCAAAAGAGATATGTTTACACCTTCCCTGCATGTGTTAGAGCTATAAGGTTACGGAGCAGAATGGCTGATACGTTTCGGCGCTCCATGCTAATATGCACAAAAAATGTATTTATGATAATCATATGGACTGTCTGAAACAATGCATTCCAACATCCTGTAACATAAATAAGAAAGGTGGAGCCAGCCGGCACCGAAGTGTTTATTTGCCAGCAATGCTGCTCAGCCCCGTATACCTTTGCTACGCTGCCTCAGCCTGGCAGTATTGAACCTGTTGCTGCATTAGCCGAGTTGTATTTTGCTAGATAGGGGAAGGAGGGTTGTCTGCTGTCTGGTAGGAGGGCTTTGTCTGTGTGCGCCTTTCTCTCTCTCCCTCTCTCGCTCTCCCTGTCTCTCGCACTCTCGCTCGCTCTCGCTCGCTCTCTCTCGCTCGCTCTCCCTTTCCCGTCTCTGTGGCTTGTAAGGTAGGTTGCAGTGTGTGTATATACACAACATCAAGAGCAGGAAAATGGACTCATTAGGGAGGCAGGCAGTCATTACCACTCACACTGTACTTCCAGGGAGACAGCGACTATGAGGAGACAAACTGAGGACTGGGGAACAAGGTAGGCCAGTCAACTTTTATAAAACATAAAAGAATAAAGCCTCTACTCTCCTTAAACCACCACCAGTTATTTATTCCCCCCCCCCGCCCCCCCCTCGATTTTTAATTTAGAGATGTAAGTTTGCCAGACCTATTTGCTAGCTTAAAATTCGGAACATCTATAGAAGGCCTTACCCTCTACAAATGTTCCCCCCCCCCCCCCGACTTATTTAAGGGTGTGCCCCCTTATGATTCACTTTAATTACTTTTTTTTTAATCATGAAGGAAACAAATACGTTTGTTTTCCAACACTAGTTCCAAGTAAATCAATATCTTTCACTCTTTTAAAACAGCTCTCTCCGTATGTTTGTGGGTCTCTCTGCCTTTTCTTTTCTGTTTATGCAGTTCCATCTGTCCGTCCATATATCATGTTTTCCTTATTTACTGCTAAACGGGGGTTTATTAGTATTTGCCAATGACTTTTAACTGTAATGCCGGTGACCAGGGTTAACTGTGACTCTCGTTCTTTGTTTTCTATATATATGCACACTGTAAGTTTAAAGTCCATGCCTGGCATACAGTAAATAAAAGCAAAAAAAGAGAAAGCAGGTTCCACTCTTTCTGACAGGATTTTTATTCAGAGATTTTGCTGTTTATCTGTTTTGGTGTGGGGGCAGAGTGGGTTAATTTTGGTTATTGTACATGTACTTTTTCCTCCTGGATATTTTTAACATCTATTTTTCATTATTAGTGTTTTTGCAGTTTCCTTTGCTAGGAAGAAAGGAGACATATATTCTAACTTTTATGCTGCTGATCTAATGTAACATTATGGAGGCATCACTGGGTTAATAAGAATTCAAACTTTCTAAGAGGGAGTTTGTATCCTTGGCTGCCCCCCACCCTCCCACTTTATGCATGGTTATGCTTGTGTTTCCGTGTGTACTGACGGGGAAGGGAGGGGGGAAGGGAATAGATATTTTTTACAGTGGTGGCAAATTATGAAATCTATCGAGCCATTTTGTCCAGAAATAGTAACTATTTATTTACCATTTTTCATTCCAAAAATATGCTGCTTATTTGTATTTTCAAACATTGAAGCTTTTCTCTGAATTGATTTTTTTTACTTCTTTTTTTTTTTTTTTTTTTTTTTTCTGGGGAGGGATTTGTGAATGCATTTCATAGCCCATTTAGCATTGTCGAGTTTTTGGAGCCCAGATTTATCATGGGTTCTAAAGACTGCTTAAACTGATCCATTTGAAATGGTCTTTTTATCTGAGCTCTTGTCATTTCTGTTGGAGAGTAAAACTGCTACTCTGTTGGTAACAAAAAAAAAGAAAAAAAGGAAAGAAAAAAGAGAAGGGATAGTGGAAGTGAGTTACATAAAGTGTTCTGGAGAATCCTAAGTAATTATATAAAATGGACGCTGATCGCTGGAGATCTCTGAACACTAACAATCACCTTTTTTAATAGAAAATTATTTATTTAACAGCAAGAGGCGGACTTCTTCAAAACATGCATTAGGCCTTCCTTTTAGCACAAAGAAGTCCATAATGCAATATTCCTAACCCACCTGAGACTGCCTAGGAGATTCTCCAAAACCTTCAAATCCTTTGAAATGTTTCTTAAAAATCCATTATTTTGCAGCCAGAAAGAACTTTTGCTGCCAACAGGTTTTTTTGCTGTTGTTTGGTGGTTTTTTTTAGCTGTCCTTTAACTTACGAGTCCCCATTTCTACAGAAGTGCCTCCTCGCTGAACAAACTAAGTTAATTGAAATCCAAAGCAGGAGATCTATTCACTGGCACTGTAACTACAGAAACTACTTGCTCCATTTCATTAGCAGCTTTTCCAGAGCATGAGTGAAACTTTTCAAGGTTTTATATATCATTGTGCCAAAATTTGGTGGCTTGTCTCTTAGCTGGGGAGGGACATTTATTGCTTACTATTTTTTTTTCCTCCTTATTTTCATTCAAACTTTTAAACTTAATATTTTGTTGATAGACTTTTAATATGTATGTTGCTCTAAATGACCTGTTAACTGTAGCAAGGTATTTCCTCCTCTCCTAAAGTTTGAATCTCAGGCTTTGAAAACTCGGATTGGTCGTAGAGGGGATGCTGAAGTTATGCCAAATACAATGTAAAGGTCTTAAAGGTGGATTTGCTGATGCCTCTAGATGGTGGTCAGCCTGGAGTGGGGCAGCAGGAGTGTTTGCAGCTGTCCTGCTCGTGGTGGAATGGGTAAGGGGTTTGCAGGCACCTGTCATTTTCTCCTGCACCAGTGCAGGTGTATGTTCCTCAACAGCCCAGGTTTTTTGTAGGGGGGCACATGGACCTGTCCTCAGGTCTTTGTGCATGTACTTTTAGCAGAAGCCCAGGCTCATCTGAACATTTTGAAAAACTTTAAAAATGACTACGAGATACCGCTTGATTTTATAAAAACTCCAGGCCAGAAGAATTCAAGCAGAGAGAGAGAGTCACAATAGCAGGAACATTTTTTCATTATCCGGTAAGATTTCTTTCTAATAGTAAAATCTTTTTCACTAGGAGGATGTAATTTTTCTTGAGCCCCAACTATATTCTATCAAAAAAAAAAGAGAAAAAACAAAACAAACAAAAAACAAACAAACAAAAAACAAACCCAAACAAAACAAATCTTAGCTCTTTCAATAGCACAAAGTCCGTTTGCAATCTGGATACAGCAACAAAGGGTAAAGTATGCCTGAGTAAACTTAAATCCAGCATATGGTGATGTAGCTGGAACTCGGGGAATGCCAAGCCCGTTGGCCAGGGAGGTAGGGCCAGGTTTGCTGGCGCGGGGCAGCGCGGGGTGCTCGGGGTGCCCTGCCCGCAGCCCGGGCAGCTGTGCGGGGCAGGGCTGGCGCTGCTCGTTGGGTCACACTGTGCTTTATTTTAGTGTTGGAGCAGACAGTTATCTAACACACCCACATGAGGAAGTGCTCTGGAGCAGTTATTTCATGCCTTGCCATGCCCTGTAGCTAGAGCAATTTTGGGCTGAATGGCGTGTGTATGTGCCGCTCTCACTCCTGGGAGACGAGAAGCAGTGCTGTTGGGGTTTTTGTGTGTATGTTTTTGTGCTGGGGTTTTGTTGTTTTGTTGTTTAGGTTTTTTTTTTTTTGGGTTTTTTGTTTTTTTTTTTGTTTTTTTGTTTTTTGTTTTTTCCTTTGTTGGTTTTGTTGTTTTTTTTTTAACAGGACCAAAGATGGGATATAAGACAGTTAAATCCAAATACCAAGAAAATACCATGTAAAATTACTTTTAATAGTGGAGGATGTTGTTTTTCTCTTAAAGGAGGAAAAAATATCCATCTTGTTTATTTTGATAAAGACAGTTGTAGCAATTTCCTGAGTTGAATATATCATTATTATAAATATTACTCACAGTTTTCCTATTTTCACATTTTCTTCATAGGCCCAGCTTATTCATAAGGGAAACCAGCTGCAGAATATTAAAAAAATGTAATATTATTTATATAAAACTTTGATGTAAATAGGGAATAGTGTCCCCTGCTAGAGAATTCTGTGGGATGGCTTACAAATCCCATTCAAGAGAGATTACAGTCTTAGATAAATTGTTACTTAAATCGTTTCAAGAAAACCTTGCTCATTTTTGCAGACCATATGAGGTTTTAAGCAGAATAATCTGAATAGAAGTTCTGTTTAGAAATTGATGGCATGCTGTGGCCTTATAGATTTCAGTTGGTTTCACTCCAGTCTGTTTTTATAGGACTTCTTTAAACTGCGATCTGTATGGTAAAGAGCTTCTGCTGAAAGAGATTCATAAATGTTAATGGGAATTTAAAGACTGAAATTTAACTTCATGTTACTTATATTTTTTTTAACAAAACTTTTAGAAAATCCAAATCCTTTATAAAAGTGTTGGGTTTTTTTTTAACTGAAACAATGCACTGGAAATAGTTACTATTAAAGAATAACTTGTTCCCTCTGAAGGGTCTGACATTCACACTGTGGTGCAGAGGGAAAATGATGGCAAAACACAGTGAAACGGACTTCTCTGTTCTGGTTAGTTTGGTCCAAGAAAATTTTAGAAAGTGAACAAACTGTGAAAAATAACTTGGCTTTTTAACAATTTATCAATGCCAGTTTTCTCTTGGTGAAAAGTAGTGTTTGACCATACACCAAATTTTAAGATACTTTTGTAAGATCTGTGCTGTTTTAACTTGAAAAGATTTTTGCAGATGTATTAAACTTTCAGTGAGGAGTAAATAAAGGAAAAGGCTTTTGTCCAGGTGGTTTTTCCTTTGATAGTGCTGACTATATTCTTGGTTAGTATTTATTATAAAAGTTAATGTTTAGTTCTAACGGCACGGATCCAATTCTCCTCTAATACGAGCATTTCAGAATGACTACTGCTTATGTCTTTCATGTTTTCTTACACTTCTGTACTTAATCCTCCAGCACTGTCGACTGCTATGACGGCATTTTGCCTGCCCAGTGCTAGTGAGAGTTCTGTTTGCAGATGGGTCTTGTAAAATGGTCACCAGAGGCACAGGGCCATGTGCCACCTCCTCTTCCATAGCTGCTGGGACAGCCAGGGCTGCCGGTGCCACAGGGCAGGTTGCTACACATCCCTGAGGTTTGCAAGAACAAAGAATTCTGTTCAGCTTTTACCCCGTGCAGGGAAGACTGTATGTTGAAGTAGATGGAATACAGGAATGGGAAATTGGGCTAATGGGATAAAGCTGCCTTTAACGAAAAGAAAACACACACATTTTCTCCAAAGCCAACAGCTGGCTGTTGGCTTTGGAGAAATGAGTGTGGAGGGTCCCAGGTTGTTTGAGGGGGCAGATGATCACCTCCCAGAGAAGCAAGCCGCTGGCTGAGTTGGCACTCGGTGGCATTACGGGAGGAAAGGCCACGGACTATTCCAGAACAAAGGCTAAAATCCTTTCATGCCAAGAATGGCCTCATCCCATCAGTGACAACCTGCCCCGCTAGCCTCATGGAGGGTGGATTTGCAGCTTGTGCTGTACTTACTGTTCTCAGGCACTGCTGCTCAAGATCTTTGATGGCAGATAGGGACTCTAACACAAACTAGTCCTACCTAATCAAACCCTAGCAGTGTCTGTAGGACTTCCTTCTTCAATACCTCATGTCATAGTTCTCTCCTTGTGCTTTTCTGCAGCGGGTGGACACAGGTCACTAGGCAATATTTTATGTCCAGTTTGCACAGGTATAAATGACAGTACCAGAGGTGCACCAGAATCTGTAGGGTTTTCCAGAATCTTTGAGCTACTATCTAACAGTGGTTATGAAAGTCGGAATTAAAACCAGTTGGTAACTACAGCAAAGAAGAAAGGAAACCTGAATAGGCAGTGCTTCCAACCCTCTGCAGAGCACTTACTGGAAATCCTTCTCAGACATGGTACCATTCTGTAAGTTACACCTGTAGATGACCTCTTAATGTTACACTTTCAGAGTGAATTTATCTCGAGGTTATGGTAGAGCTAAAAATGCAAGCAGGTATAGTGTGTCATTTGATTTGGAGGTAAATATAGCATGGGAATGACTGATTTTCCTTTTTTTTTCTCCTTCTCAACTAAAAGACATGCTTTTAATATCTTATTTCTAAGATCATCAGTAGCTGTGTGATGAATCCCTTGAGGATACAAAAGTAAGACTAGGAAAGTTGTGTTATGGACTTCAGAGTTGTCCTTTCAGCTGACTGAAAGTTAATTATTGATTTTAATTTCCTCCCTAGAGATCCATATGCCTCTCTTTCTGACTAGAAAGTTAGTGGTCACAGTGCAGGAATGTGAAAGTAATTGTCATGTGGCAGTGCAAGATTTCATGGGCAGGATGTCAGGAATGTGTAAGATGGAGGTTGACATGGGGAGAAAAGTGAAGAAAGACAACTAGGTAAAAGCTTGTGTCCACTGTCATTTTATGTGGGTTGGATGTGGAGCCTGCTATTCTCCATGGCTCTGGCTCCTGAACTCCCAGCAATCTGAGAGCTAAGTGAGTCACAGGCATTAGTGACAGAGGAATGCTGAGAATAAAAACAAAACAACAACAAAAAAGACAACCAAAAAATCTCATTGTTTAGGCACAAACACAAGAAAACCATGTTTAATTGCTGATGTGCTCCCTCTGCTGGTTCTCTTAAACTAACAAATGCTATTCCCAGGAGGCCGGGCCACACCCTCTGGGACACTGCCTGACAAAAATTGTGCCAAATGAATGGCTTTGAGCTCTCTTGCAACGAGCAGTAGTAACAGCAAAAGAAGTCTTCTGATGAAGAGTGTTAAAGCCTTGGATACCAGGCATGACTACTGAGAGGTCATGAAATGTTCAGTCTGTAATTCAGCCTTTTTTTCCCCAGCCTTACATTTGATAGGTGTTCCTTTTCCTATGATTTCCCAAAGTTTGTATTTTCTGTTGTGCTGTGGCTGCTTCTAGGATTTTTCTCATCTGAAGGTGTTTTATCAAATGTTCTCATTGATGATTTTAGTTTCAATTTTAATGTGTGTAGTGTCTGAAGAAGCTCTAATGTAGCTTAGGCTTTGGCAGCTTCCAATTCTTTCTGTCACTGTCAGTTAAATCTGCTCGTCAGCTTTATACTGTTGTGCCCACTTCATCCTGTCCTTTGGCTTGAATACTGGCTGTTTTTTCAGGATACTCTTGAACATCCTTCCTCGTTGTGATGAATCTGTATTTCTTTTCCAAACATAGACTGAATTGTTTAATATATTCCCTACACAGCATATTTCCCCAGTAGATAAGTTTTTTAAATCCAGCATTTTGTGCTTTTATGCTATGAAAAAAATGTCTGAGTCCTGGGTAAGATTGAGTACTGAAGAGAAAAAAAACCTGGAAAAAGCTGAATTAATTTCCACAGAATATTTTGAATGTGTGGAAGATTTCTGACATAGTAGTTATTCAATAAAAGATGGTCCTGTGTTTCCCATATTTCCCACCTATGTGGACTGTCATGAAAAAGAGCTTCACCTTGCAGCCATTGACACACTAGTGGGAATCAGCTGTGCAAAACTGTTGCAGGACTGGGCTCAAGTTTTCCGTGGAGAGTAATGAAAAGTTTCCTTTCTGCAAGTCTCGTGTTTCCCATCTAGGTGACTGCTTATTAAATCTTTATCCAGTAGGGACAATAAACCAAACAGCCTGGTGGGTAGCTAATTGTCTGGAGTGACTCAAACCACGTATAAATCTCATATGTACTCACTACGTTGACTCTCTCTGGCGTTGTCGCTCTCTCAAGTGTTTATTCATTTTGAGACATCTAGAATGCAATGCAAAGGAAAGGATCCCTGGTCCTTGTATCTGAGAGTCTTGGAGGATACTCCTTTATTTCCCTTTCACAGGCCCTGCAGTTTGGGATCCCATCCTTCTGAAGCCTAGTGCAGGGTACTGGCCCCCCATGTGGGCAGTCACAGCAGTGAGACATCATCACCCTCCTCTCACCAGGTCCCAGGATGGGAAGAATTGAAGCAGGGTTTGGCGTCTCTGTGATAGCCTGCCGTCCTCCTGTACCTGCTCTGGGGATAAATAGAGAGTACTGTGCCTGGGGCTACCAATCTGGCACCTTTTGCTGGTGCTAAACTAATACAAGTGATTAGAAGCGACATGAAGGCCCACCCCGTCCTGGCGGACTATTTGGAATCCAAGCCTGGTTTTATAATTTCCAGCATTTCATAAAAAAGCTGCTTTTATTTTCCTCTCCAAGCCATGGCCAAGTTTGGAAAGCTTCAAAGCTTGCTCCAATTGGATAGAAAAAGTGTTTTTAAGATGATGATATATCCTAAAAGAGCTGGTTCCTTCTTGACTATATCAGCCTCAAATCATTTATCCACCAAGTCAGTCAGGCTCATCCTGAAACATTTCACTGCTGTGAAAGCAGCTGCTCCTGAATGAGATTAAAAGCCAGTTGTGCTTTTGCAGTACAGTCAGCTATGCACAACTTTGTGTTGGACAAGAGAAAGCTCAGGTTTTTTTCCCTAGTGCTGGGCATTTCTGGATTCTCAAATTAACTTGCTCTTTCTGCTAGTCTCTGAGTCCTTTTTTACAGGGGACTAGATCCCAATCCAAGCTTTTCTTAATACTTTGGTAGACAAACTTTTTTCCCAATGTGTTTACAGGGATCTTAAATATTTTTGTAAGCACGAAGTCATAGTGCAGTATCAGTTTCTGAAAGCAGATAGAAGGGTGCTAGCTATAGCTGTGCTAGCTATAGCTGTACGAGCAAGTTTAATCCTTCCTTCTTGAGTTTGTGCCTTGTTATCACCTGAAGTGCATTGCAACTTCTTTCTTTACTCTAATGGCTTACTTTTAGCCTTCCCATGAAGTTTTAGAATACTTGTGGTCTTTCTCTGGCATGTCAGACTAGAACTGACACCTGAAGTCTTGGGGTTTGAGTTTTGGTTGGGTTTTTTGTTTTCTTTTTGGAAAGGTTTTTACCACATGGAGGTTAAGAGCTAGTGTTTACTTAGGTAGTTTAGGTGACAGCAAAACTGTTCTGCCCTTCTCATGCAGGCTGTATTATGTTGTATCTCAGGTGAATTTAGCATGTGTTTTTTGAGCCATGTAATTTCACAGCATTCAGCCCTAGATTGTCTTGACCAAACTCCTATTAATAATTGAGCTATCTCAATAATTGAGCTGTCTCTATGCTGGAGTGAGAACCCTCTTGTCTAGATCACATCCATATCCAGCCCTGTGATAATTTATTGTGCTAGCAGAATTTATTTAACTTTCATTCCATATCTTTTGCAGGTAAAGAAAGGTTGAAAGCAAAAAGGAAGTGAGCTAAAATGAACTTTTCTGGAGTTTCTTGGGGAAGTCTGCTTGTGCAGGAACACAGTTTAATAGACTGTAGGCTGTTTTAAAGAGTTATTAGAGTCTGGAGTAATGTTACTATGGAACATTGGCTTCAGTGTTGTAGAAGGATACAAATGGAGCATTTAGGAAGGAGGTTTGTGAAGAATGTGAGCAGCTAGGAGAAATAAAAGCTGAGACGCAGGCAGGGGGCAGAGCTGTTCAAAGAAAATGAGGACAAAAAGTCTGAACTTCATGCAAAAAGAGGGGCTAACTTAGGTCCCACTGGCAAGTGAGGGAGAAAATTTTAGCAGCAGGGTTCTGTATGAGTAGAAGCAGAGAGGAGTGGGATGAGGCCACAGCCCTTTCCTTTTTCCTTAGGAGCAGTGGGCTGGAATAATCATCATACAGTAATCCTCTTCAGAGGACTGTACTCTTAGGATAGGACGTTCCACGTGAAATTTCTGAATGTCTGTGTATCTGTTAAAATGTTGATGGTCGTATTTTGCCCTATGTTACATTTTTATAAAAGTGGACCAATTCCATGAAATTTAGAAGAACCAGCCTTGAATCAAGAGCTGAATTTAGCTTTGTATTTCTCCCTACTGGCTGCAGCTGGCATGTGTCTGAAGCACTAAAGATGATGCATGGTGCTCCACAAGTGATTTGTGACCAGGAGACAGTTTTCTTTAGGACAGTGCTGCTGCATTTGACCTCATTTCTGCTGTGTTAGATACTGTCTCCCTTGTGGCAGCATACATAGGTGTATTAATAAGATTCTTCCAGATCTCTCCTTGAAATCTCAGCTTATGCACTTGATGAAATGGCTTGCTTTTATGACATGTTGGTGATTATTCTCATAATGCTCAGGCAAAGGCAGAAAAGAATTTAGCATTCAAAATGATGCTTTTTTTTTTTTTCCATCTGCAAAGGTTGAATCCTGAGAGCCTGTGTGATTTCTTTTTGTTGTTGTTGTTGCTGTTCTAGTTTACTTTGTTCTTATTAACCAAAAAAGTGAGGTGCCAGTTCTGTCTAAGTCTTTCCCAGGCTTTTTTACATAAAGGAGTTACTCATGTCCTTCAAAACAAAGAACAATTATCAGCTGAGTTCAGCGGGAGGAGAGAATGCTTACAAAAGGTTCTAGGACAGTTTAGCCATAGATAGCTGCTGATACAGATAAATAGAACTTTGCATTTCTGAAGAAACTTATTCAAATATTTTACAGTGTTTAATGAAAGTAGCTAATTTAGTTTTGCCTAATTTCAGTAGCTGAATCAACATTATTATTTCCATTTTTTAATCAGAAACAATCGAGGCTTAGAGAGAAGAAGGAAGTGAGGCCTTTCTTTCTTCCTTCCTCAGTGTATTGTACATGCAGATGGGAGTTGGTAAAGTAAAGACCATGTTCCATAGACAAAGGAAGCTCAGATGATTCTTGGCTATGTTAAAGACTATTAGGCTTCTTCTTTTTTTTTTTTTTTTTTTTTTTTACACCATTGTGGTATTGTAACACATATGTGACTTCTTTGCCATTAAAGTCTTATTTCTACTTCCAAAATGAGATACAAAGACTCTACAGTAACTGGATATTGAGGCCAAATGCATTTAATATACCAACATGTCCACATAGTCTTTAACAGCAGAATTTTTAAAGATAAAAACATTTTTGGTGTTTTGTTTGCTTACTTTTTGTAATTACTCTCTTAACTGAGTTAAAGTAACTTCAAATTTTTGTTTTCCCATGGTTGGATTTCTCTTAGCTGGATATATCCTGATGAGCTCCAGTGTTAGTTTTGTCCAAGAAGTAGGTGTTTAAAAACTGGACCAGTCTACCACCTCTTTTTGTACAGTAATAATCAAAAGGCAAAGTTATATCTGGCTGAATTACATAGTGATGTTGTTTGATCGATTAAATACTCATCAAGAGAAGACAGGAGCTCCCTATCACTTATAAAGACAAACGTGCCTTCAAATAGTTACATTGTCCTGAACTTCTTGAGTGTATCTCTGCAATGGCTGTTAATATCTGAGAAGTGCCATGAGGAGAGAACAAAACAGTCCCTAAGGGTCCTTTGGGCGCAGGCATTTAAAGAGGATTGTTACTTGTCTGTTTAAACTTGTCACTAGGGACAAAGCCTATGGGAGCCTGCAGATGCTGGATCTGGGCAGAGCACAGGTGTGTTGCTGCTGAGGCATCTCTCAGAGAATGAACAGTGGGAGGAACTGAGTTGCTTGTATATTCAGCCTGAAAACTGTACAAGGAATAGATGCATTTAACTTTTTGTTCCTTGAGAATGAGATTCTCAAGATCTTGAGATCTCAGTTCTTGAAAACTTGCAAACAAGTTTTGGGTTTGTACCACTCTGATATTTTTTCACTTCCCAAGAGCCAGTTTTAATATCTGTTGATGCTTAGAAGAGCAGATTGGAAGAACAGCAACAGAAAGTTTTATTAGCCAGCACAATTAATACTTTTTTCTTGAGAGCCAAATTCATCTAGTTTAGTATGTTTACAAAAGAAAAAACTGGAATGCACAATAAGGTTTTGCCTTTATCAGAGACATATGGATTCACCATCACTGGATGTATTTGTGAGACTACAACAAAGAACACTCCTCAGGCATGTCTCACATTTCAGGGGTCAAAGGGCAAATTGGATGAATGTCTCTCTTAAAAACTGGATGAACCAGCTTTTTCATGTGCAATTTCCAATTTCAGTAATCTCCAAGAAGCTTATAAGAGCCAGGATGGAGTCAGTAAAACCTTGTCTTATTAACCTCCGAAGGGACACAAAGGGGTTTGGATCTTGAGGCTGGTGGGGATGCCAAGTGCACCTCTTAAGTACTCTCATACTGTCTCGGCCTGCTGGAACTTTTGGCTGACACAACACAGTAAGGTTCACAAAGTAGATGAATAGAGTAGATGGAGACCAGGTTTACTGGGATAGTTCCCACCTGAGAAAGGCAAGTCAAGCTTTTTTGTACAGGAAAGGCATTAAATATCTTTTCCCCCCTCTACATCCCCTAAGCAGTCATCTTTCCCCTGTTCCCCTTTCACACATATATCACCTTTTTTTTTAGATTGAATGGTCTCTCAGATTTGTTCTGCTGATAAGCACTGGTCCTTTGAGAGATCCTCAAGTCTATTTTATTTGAGTCCTCTTAGCCTTTAAGATATTGTGTCCACTTTACATGCTAAATTCAGACATGGGGATATTCTGCAAATGTTCCCTACTGCACAGTTACCTCTACGTGCTGTTGTGGTAATAAAAAGAGTTAGCTTTTTTCTGTAATTAAACACCTTCAGTGTTATGCATTTACTTTAATAAATCAGTTTCTGGATTTGGTTTTTAACTTACTGAAGCGCAACATTTAACATATTTAATTAGGATGTACATAGTCTTCAAAAATGCCAAAGCAGTGCTTTATAGGATACACCATTTTTCCTTCTGGGTCCCATGAACCTTTATGTATCTATATGGGTTTGGGGGAAAGATGGGTTAAAGAGGCAACAACTATGTAGTCATTGAGTCAGCAAATCTAGAAGCTACTTACTTATTAACCATTTTATTGATCTCACATCTTTGTGTGGCCCTTCCTTGGTTTTTGATGGGGATCACTGATGTGTTTAGGGGGAAGTTCTGCTTGGCTGTCCTGTTTTCCTAAGTTTCAATGTGCCTAAAGATCAGTGAAGTGGGAACACAGCGGAGAGTTTGGAATCTGGAAGAATGACAGGCCATGGATTTCTCCAGACTTTCTGGGAAGCCTGAGCAAATGAGCTGAACTTCTGAGTGAACCTCTCTTAACCAGAACTGTTGAGGCTCCTTGCCTTGTCAGAGGGAATCTTGCCTCCTCTCAGAGGAAGTAATTCTGCATCATTTGAGAGAGACTTTAATGGTCTATACACCATTTTTTAGGAAATATGCAGGAAAAAGCCTACTTTATCATATGTATAAAACTGTAAAGCTTCAAATCTTTATTGCTCTTTGTTTATTTTATAAAGCTTTTACTTTTCTATATCCTTATTCTGGACACCTGTATATTTAACCTTAACAAAAGAAGCACAGTCAGCCAAGCAAATGGATTGGTGTTCAATTTGCTTCCTTGTTTTCTGCCTCAGCAAGTCAGGAACCCGCTCCTTGTGGCAGAAAGGGCCATATGCCATGGTTCCTGCTCTGCAGTGTAATCTGATCTGCTGTGTGTGCACAGTAAAACCGAGCTGAGCAGAATTTGGGCAAGGTGCACCAAGCTCACCACTTGTGTGCAAGACAACAACTGTAATAATGCCCATGTTCAGGAGCTCCAAAGCTTCCTGGAATCGCTGGGTTTACTGAGAATGCACCATAGTTGATTTGGATGTTTGGAATACACCCAATATGTCCCAAACTTCCTTGACTGAATTCATGGTAGTTTTCTCAGCAGCTGTGCTGTGTTTGTATGCGAGCAGGTTCTTCTGAATAAGCAGCATTAGGAGAAAGTCATGAGTGAGATAACTATAAATCAAGGATCCTGAGTACAATCTTCAGATACTGAATTTATTCTCTTTTTTTTTTTTTTTTAAATTCAGGTCCTGTTTTTAATGACCTTAGATATGGCATGTGCAAGAAGAGAAGATATGAAAAATATAAATAAGAGGATGTTTTGTGTATGCTGTAGACTTCCATACAGATCTCGGTACTTCACCTCTGCTCTTCTGTTCCCTAGCAGTGAACTAGAGGGATGGGAGAACCTTCTGCATGCCTTGAAGTTTCTTAACAGCTTGTGAAATGCTCCAAAACCTTTAGGTAAAAAAGGCTGGGGATAGCACAGTAATTATTGCCATATTTAACTTCTCTTGATCTGAGAGGAGTGAGTGGAAAATGCAAACACATATGTTACCATGAGAAATTAAGATATGTTCATTTCAAAAAATTTCCCAATAAGGAAACCGTCTTCCTTGGCTTTAATAATTTCCCTCCTTACAGTGTTTTGCCTGATGATGTCATCAGTGGAAGAATACACAAGTGGAAGAAAGGGTAGTAGGGCTGAAAGGCAAATTTTGGCACTTCTAAGCCTTGTATCCTACTAATGTCAATGAAAGTTTTAATTCCAGTTCAGGGTTGCAGTTCTTTTCAGAGTTGCAGAAGATGACCAGAGATGGGTATTTGGTTAGAGAGGAAAATGACTAGTAAGTCTCGACCTGGGTTCTGCAAAGGACCCACTTGAGAGGCCGATTCCCCAGTGATGGATAAACATGGCTTTGGCACAATCAGCGATGCTGATGTTGTTTGTATCTTAACCCCTGGCAGAGAGAGGGGTTCAGGAGGATGAGATTTAGAAGGAGGATAGAGGTGAATCGAAGTTAGATGGAAACAAAGGGTGAGGAAGAAGAGGAAGGCGTGGTTCCACAGTGGTGTGTAGATGTAGATTCCTGTGTTTCTTCTGGAGTTTGTGGTGAAGCTGAGTGTCACCAGCAGCACTGCTGCATTTAGTGGCTCGGCGTAAATAGAATCCCTAAACAGTTTTGTAAAGTGTCAGGGTTTTGCATGTGAAGTCACGCTTATGGTGACTCTTGCCTCTGCCATTTCTTTCCTCACCTTGTTGGTGGGCTGAAGTTACTATTGCTTAGCCCAATTTCATATGTATGAATATGCTTTCATCTCTTTCTCTGTTGCTTTGTTTATCTGTCTCTGTCTATCTGTCTGTGCGCCTGCTGCTTGTCTGCCTGCCAGTTTTTTCTTTGTCTCTATCACTTCATCATTGAACCCATCTGTGTAGAAAATGGGATATTTGGCTGTCTCCTGGTTTTTTTTTATTATTTTTTTATTATTATTTTTGTCATTTTGTTCCCTCAGACTTATGAGGATGAAACTCACACTCCTGGGGGTGCCAGGCATTTTAGATCTTGCATTTAGGAGGAGCCGTGATGCTTTTTTGCGTCTGTTTGTCTGTCCATCTGTCTGCTGGTCTATAATAAGCTGTGCAACGAGACAGCAGCTTACTATCTGTGTGTGTGAAATTAGCTAATTGGTGTTAGCAGCAATATTTTCACATGTTTTATAAGCAAAGTGCAGCAAGGTATATAAATGTAGATATGATCCAGAGACACACACACATACACACACGCGCGCGCACGCAAGCCTGTCGCTGCTCATGCATAGACGCTCAGAAGTAATTAATGTTAATAAGATTTTAATGTGCTTGTGAGATCATAATGAGGAGAAATGAATGCTCTGATTAGAAAAAGGTAACTGTGTGTGTGTTTTGGCTTAGAACAAGATTTCCCCTCTTTTTTATAAATCACAATTTCAGAACTTGTTTGTGATTGCATCAATCGGTTTTTATTTTCAAATTAGAGGTCTGTTTAGCCATTTGAATGATTATCCAAATCAATGGGTAAACCCCTGATCATAAGAAATCGTGCAGATTTTTTTTCCCCTTAGAAAGCAAAGCTACTACATGACAGGGCTGGGCAGCCTCATCCTTCTAGCATTACATTTTTTGATGCTGCTTTTAAATCCTCATCAGCAACTGCTCTCAGAGATGGTGCTCATTTTTTACAAATAGAGATGTTTATCTATAGGTGTCTGCAGTGCATAATCAACCACTGAAACTATTGTGCCAAGGCATATTCCTGTTCATCAGTAATGATGAATCCTCAGAGTCCAGGTGATCACATGACACCTTGATTATATTTTGAAATAATTAGTTTAGGAAAGCAGAACTATATTTATATATTTTTTTCCTTTCATCAGTCAATTTCCAAATAAGAAGGATGGGAAAGTGTTTGCAGGAAATATTTTACAAGCTAGGATGTTTTTTCATCCTGGATCCTGTGTAGTCACCAGACTCCAGGCTGGCTAAAATCCAGCTGGACACTAGGGGTCCTTCTCTCCAGCAAATCAATGAAAATATTGTCCAGAGGGCTTCACTTCCATTTGCATACTTATTTTTGTTATTAATCCCTTTGGGATTGTTTTTTTTTTTTTTTAAATTGACACTGAGAGGTTGGATACTTTGTTTTGAAAACATCTAGAATTGAAAATGCAAATTTGAACAATCCATGTTCCAGTGCATCCCATGTTGCCTACTACCCACTGGATTTTGGTGGTGCCTGGCTTGAGTGGTGTTTTAAAGTGTTAGATCTATGATTAAATCCATGGAATATGGTTCATTTCCAGAAAGTGCTGGGGTACTGCAACAGCAGTCATGATGAGAAATGTTAGAGCATGGTGATAACATTGCAGTTTCCAAATCGTGATGAACAAAAACCAGTGTCAGTAAATACAGCTTTGATAGGATTTGAAGTCTCTAAAGATGATGATGTTCGTTTATAATGAATTAATTTATTTTGGGCAGAGGAAACAGCAGGCATTATGTATATTTGTTTATTCCTCTAAACACTCCTTTCAGCTAGCTGCTGTACAGTTGGACCTCTAACACTGTTCATCATTCTGATAGCTCAGTCCATGAACTTACTGTTATGAGGTGCCTTGGGATATTGTCTGCACAGATGTGTGCACAAGTGTGTCTGTGTGGGTGCACTCAAAGCATCACTGAAACGTGTACATCCATGCAGTAAGGCCAAAACAAAGTATTCCCCAGCTACTGCCACTGTCCAGGTAAGTTTTAATGACCCTGGATGGAAGAAGGACATCTTTACTTCTTCTAAGTGCTTATAGTCTGAGAAGTGCTCTACATTTTGGCCTAAATAAAATGGCAGTCTGAGCTCTCACAGTGAGAAAGCAACTAATTTGTTTTAAAAAGAACCAATCCTTCCTATAGCTAATTTTATTAGAATATTTTGAGAAATATCAACCCCAGTTTAGGATTAGTATTGAACTGAAATAGTATTGAATTAATGGGATATGATTCATTCCCAGAGAGTGCCGAGGTACCACAGCAGTGGTTGGGATGAGAAACAGTAGAACATGGTGATATGATTGCCATTTCCAAATCATGAGGAACAAAACCAGTATCAGTAGATATGGCTTCAACACAGCTTGAAGCCTCTGAATAAGATGATGGGACAGTTCAAGTCCAACTTTGGAATCAGTGTCTACCTGCATTATTTTCATTGCCTGTTTCTGGGTTTTTTGTGTATGTGTGAATATGCCAGTTTTCAAGAGCTGGTTTCCACAAAGTTGAAGACTGATAGTAGAGGAACAAGGTAATTATAGACTCTAAATCCAATGGATTGTCACCTTGGAGCAGGAAGCAGCTAAGCAATGCAAGGAATTTCTCTTTAAATTTGGGTGGTTTTTTCTGTGTTCTGGAAGTAACATGTTGAGGAAAACACTCAGTTTGGTGTTCCCAGCATTGGAAATGAAGTAGCCAAGCTCCCTTCAGCTGTGGGCTGAAAACTCCATAAGGCTTGGGGAGCTCAGGAAGAGCTGAGGCAAATTGGTTAAGTGCATGAAGTTAGTATGCAAAAATGAGTTGTGCTGAGTCCTTGGGGGACTGCTTTAATTCAGGAGTAAATTAGTCTTAGACCAATCTAGTTTAACTGAATAAGGAGCTACAGGGAGCTTTGCTGTTGAATTAGAGCGTCTACTCACAGCTTCAAGACAATTAAATGTGTGCACATTGGTGTCAAACCTTTAGTTGATTTGCCTTAACATTCTCAATGTCCCCATGCAGGCTTGGCTTAAGAGATAGATAAACTGTCCCAAGAAATTAATTCTGTTCTGGGGATCAGAAACAAAACAAATTTCAATAGCTTGTTTGCTTTGAGGGAAATATCATAATGCCAACTATTACCCTGTTGTTGACAGAACAGTACTGATTGCCCTCCCTCTCCTTGGATACTGTTATTTTCCTGTGCAGTTCTTGAAGGGTCCACAGATACTGAGGATGGCTTTCTGTTACAGTCAGTTCATACATAAAAAAATTCCAATGTAAAACATACCAAAGTTTGTGTATTTGGTACCAAAACACCAAATACTGTGTATTTGCAATGAATTCTAGAATTATTACAAGAAAAGCAAGTGTATTCACAAGTTCTGTTTGTGCTTTACTTGTATTTGACTATTCCAGTGTAGTTCAAAGATGAGAAAGAGGGTTTTGGGATAGGTTGGTTTGGTTGTGATGGCTGAACAGAATATGGTGGAAGCACAGTGATGACAAGCTCCTTGGGAGAAACTCATTCTCTCTTAAAGAGTCCTATGCACAGTGTGCAAACAGGAGCTCATAATTGCATGTTGAGATTGTGCTCTGAAGAATCTTTTAGAGTACGTTTGCCAACCTTACTTGTATTACAGCTATTTAATTTGACTTTGTTCATCAGTACACATATAAGGTTAAAGCACTGTTAATTCATAAATTTCATAATTAATGAATAATTGTAAGTTAGTTGATAAAATCTCCATGCTAAACAACATTGGATTTGCGCAGTGAAAACTCTGTATAAGGATGGATTTTGAAAATATCTGTAGGGTCTAGTTGGATCAGGCTAGTACAGAAAGTAAGTAATCAACTTGAAAGCTTCATTGGAGATAGTCCCTGCTAGCATCAAAGAGGGATGTTTGTTCAGGTATGCTAACTGCTCTGAGATTTTTTATATCAAAACATACGTCCTAAAACTGTCAAGACTTAAGCTCTGAAAGAACTAATTATCTCATCCTGCTTGCCCAATTCCGTATTTATGTTTCTAGATAAATAGCCACTTTTCTACCAAAGTTGTTAATGCCCAGAGCACCTGCTGAAGCTGCTGGATGCAAAGAACTTCTACTGGTGTACGCATTTAAAAGAACTTCTACTGGTGTATGCATTGTATGCATGGCAATTTTAGACAATAGTTGGCCAGAAGGCTCTTTGGTCTAGGGAGCTTAGAAATTCCAGATAAATGGTGTGACATTTCTGCCAAAAATGTTCTTTTAAGAAGTTGTGTAATTGCAGAGTGTGATATTTACATGAAAGTAACAAGTATGGCTATATGTAGGAAGGCAGGAACTGTTCAAGAAATCAAGTTGTGTGCATGCTTTGTTCGCCTCAGCTTGTGAAAGTAACAAACACTTTTGAGGTAGGTAAGGAAAAGCCTTCTCATGAGCAAGACTGGAAAAATCTAGCCATGGAGGAAGTTCCTTCCTTACTCTGTCATGGCAAATTTGGCCAAGTCTTTGAACAGTGTACGTTTTCAATCACTTTGAGTTCTGTTTGACTTAGTAATGGATATTCATACTTAGGCATATGAAAGAGATTTTTTTGTTTGTTTATTTTTAATAAGCTCTTCATCTCACTGGTAATTTGCACTAGATATTATGCAATCTACAGGTTGATTCACACATGAAAGGAAATGGCTTAATTTTTCTGAAATTTTATGTGTGGATAATGGGAAAGTTGTTTGGATATTTGAGGCTTCAAGTAATGTAGAAGCAGACAGCACTGAGCAACTAGACAGAGTCAGAAATATGAATCACTATGGCATGGATTTGCTTCCTGGTATTTCAGTTTTGTTATAATGTGGACCTGTGTCTTGTCATTAGCAGAATTTCAGTGGCTTCAGGGTTAGCTGCAGTCATCACAGAAATACACAGAGTAGTTTATATGTGTGCTTACTCCTACACTTATGCCTGTGTTTAGTAGTAGGGCATTTGGAAAAAAGCTGAATATATAAGAAGTATTTGAATAATGAGTTTGAGTAATGGTTCAATTTCTTTAAAAAATGTTAAAACTTAATCTTGTTCTCATTCTCCAAACTGTTCTGCCACCACATTAGTAGGAACAGGTCTTTATACCTATTCCTGTATTTGTTATTCAGAAAGAATTGCAAACTTCCTGTGTTTCCTGAGGTAGTAGATACTATGTATTTACATCTCTTTGAGACATTGTCATTGTTATTTTATAGCTCTCTGTCAAGTAGGTGGACTTTAAGCAATGGGAAGTCTTTGTGTTCTTTTATGTGAAGGCCTTTCAGATCTGCAGGGCACTGGGAGGTTTGGGACTTGCCCATAGGGTCACTGTCTGCATTACACCTCTCAGCCATGCTGTGTGCAATCCACGTGTTGGCAGAAGCAGCACAGCAGCATCTCTCCTGCTCAGGGTCTCTGGATTTGAGATGCATCAGACCACCCTGCTGGCCAGCTGTGTCTTCTGTGTGCGATCCTGGGAATCAGACACCACGGTGCTTAGCAGTATCTGCAGGGTTTTGTGCCTCCAAGTGAAGTCCTGAGCTCAGGGAGATCTATGTGCCAGCAGGCATTTTGTCTGGAGTGACAGCCCAGGTAACACGAACTGCTGTGTGAAGTCTTATACATTGGGACAGCTGAGGTGCCTGTCTTCTAGGCAGGCAAAAAGCTATGATGTCTGACTTGGGAAATCATGTCTCTGCAGTGTTCTTTAATTGTATCTGCCACAGACTGGAGCAATCCATTGAGACATTTGAGCCACTCAAACAGCTAGAAGCTCCCAGCCCTCCTGCCAAGATTCTTATCTGACCACATGATAAACATTCTTCCTCAGGTATTTGCCCCGAACATCTTAGAAGTGCTTCAGGCAAGAAATGCGGCAGGTGGTGACTTGGTTCTCTTGGTGGTGGTAACCCAGCCTGCTCCACCCCAGAGCTGCTGCCAAAACACTGACCCTGGCAGGGTCTGCACCTTCTCCTCATGGCAGGGGAGGAGAACCCAGGCAATGGGGCAGGGGCCGTGGGGAACAGAGCAGGGAGTGGGATATTAGGGTAAGAGGAGGGCGTTTTGAGGGGGTGAGGAAGGCAGGGAGGAAATGAAGCAGGGACCAGTGCCATGGGATTAGCCATGGCAGAAGGGCGTGGACAGTGATTTGTGTAAATAGCTGCTGTAAGTAGAATCTGCATTAGAAGGATGGAAAGATGACAGGGTGTAGAGGAGGTCTGTTTTGAAGGGAAAGAAGGAACAGTACAGACATGTCTCCTGTGCACACTTGGGGTTCAACAAAGAACTGGGAGATGTCATTGCCAATGTGTTGGTACCAAGAAACTTCATTGCTTTTGGAAGAGTTCAAAAGCATTGAAAGTAAATGGAGTTGAGGCCCACCTATTAGATTTTCTGCTCTCTTAATACAGTAGTACAGTCTTAATGAAAATGCCAACAAAGTTGTCAAGTTTTTGTTAAAAAACCAAAATACTGTACCCTGGTGCAATTGATTTCCAGCACTCTACCTTTGCTGCTGCTTTCAAGGAGTTTCATAACTTTTATTCATTTTTCTTTCCCTGATAGTGAGCAGATGACAAATATTTTTGAATTTTCTGCTGCTACTTTGGTGAGACTTGTTGCTGGCATCAGGCTAGTGGAAGGGTCTAGCAGGTATTGGATTCTGTTGTAAAGACTCTGTTACTCTCTAATATAGGGCTTTTTTGGTGGATGCTTCACATCTAATTCAAAAGCACAACCCATAATTTGTCTTCTTACATCCTGAAACTTGCCCAAATTGCATAGAGCTGAAAGATTACTTCTTCTGTCCTTGGAGTTACAAACCTTAAAAAGATGATTGGCTCCTTGTTTGTCAAATATTGCTAACGTATATAAAGCTTATAATTTGCAGGAACTCAGAATCCTTTTCTGAAAAACTGCTGCCTGCTCAGTTATCACCATCTTGTATTAGTGTCATTAATAATTTCTGCCCAGGTACATTACCTGTAGTCCTGTTGAATCTCATCAGTGCCTCTTGAGGTTTCTTTTATTTGCCAAGGTAATTTTGATTTTTATTCAGCCACTCATTGCCCTCCTAGGTTCCTTTTTCTACAGGTTTAATAAAAATGTTTTCTATTCCATCATCTAGGTTATTAACAAAAATGTCAAATAGAACAAAACTTAGGGCAGAAACCCAGCTGATGCATTCTTGTATTTTGATAATTACTGCCTGGATTCCCTTACCCAAAATAGATTTACATTTGTGTGATACCATGGATATGCTTGTTTTGCTCCTCACTTGCATAGTAAAATATATAAGATGTCAACGGCCAAAATAAAGTCAAGGTATGTGACATTTGCTTCCTACAAGTTTTTGTTTTTTTCCTGTAGAGAAGGAAATTAGACTGTTTTGGCATGATTTGTTCTTAAATCAGTGTTGAATGTTACTCATCTTTTATACTTAGGTGCTTTAAATCTGGTTTGATTCATTGTTCACTAGTTTTCCTGGGAATTAAGCTTAAATTCTGTGGTCTGGAATTTCCCTATTCTCCTTTTTTTTTCTCTTCCCTCTTTGCATGGTAGGTACTACATTTATTCTTTGGTCTTTTGATGTGTTCTACAAAGTCACAAAGTCTGCTTCAGACAATTCTTTAAGGAGACCAGGATGAATTCATATACAAATGACTTGAAAAATATTTAACTTAGCTTAGTACTCTCTATTTTTTTTGCCATTTCTTCTGGAGTAAGACCATACCTCCCTTTGTGGTTAGAGAAGAATTATCCATGTCTCTCCACTTGAAATTTTGAATGAATGGTGGTGAAAAAAGGTGTTAAGCATTTCAGCCCACTCACATCATCTGCCAGTTGAACTTCCTCTACATTGATTAACAGAGCCACATTTTTCCTCATCTACCTAAATGTGCTAATAGAATGGTTTCTTGCTATTCTTGACATTCCTTGTTAATTTTGTGCTTTGAACCATTATGATTTTGTCTCTACATGTTTGTGTAACTTTTTTACTTACATATTCTGATACCCTGTTTGCTTCAGGATTTTTTTCCTGTCTTCATAGCAGTAAAGAGCTTGTACTTTAGTGATGTTAAAACCCTGCTATTCTCTTTATTTCCTCTTTATTAGGATAGCCTGTGCTTTTATTATTCCTATATTACATTATTATTGTTGGTTTTTTTGTTGCTGTTGTTATATTTCATTACAAATCGTTGTTTATACTTTGCTGTTGGATTTTTTTTTTTCCCACCTGCCCCTTTTAGTCCTTGTACAAAGACCTTCCAGTAGATTGGCAAGTTACTGCCCAGGCATTCTCCTCCTTTTATTAGAGGTGAATGTCCTCTTGTCCTTAACCACATTTCCCATGGTCAGATAAGTAAAATCTCTCCTTAGAGGTGCTGGTTGTGTCCATGTGGGATGCAGTTATCTGTAGTCTTTGTGTCCTTGCCTGATCCCTGCCTCTGCTGTGAGGACAATGAGGAACACTGATTCCCTCAGCCTTGCTTCTAGAAAATAGTAGTCACTTTTGAGCCCTGATATCTCTCAGGTGGTTTTTTGTAGATTTTTTTTATTATTCCTTACGGTCTCTTTGTTGTACCTTCTTCCTGTGTTGCCTCTCTGAATTTCTGAATTGGAATGTTCAGAAGAGTACCCTGACCTCACTTAAAAGCCACTTAATTCCTTTGTAATCTGAATTTACCAACCTAAAAGTGGTTTCTATTATCAATATATTATATTTCTTTTCTTAGGTTTCTGGTTTCAATTTTCTTTTTATACTCCTCCTTCTTTTCTTCTTTAAAATTATTTCCTTTCTCTTAGCTTGCACATTCCTTGTGGCAAGTGTTTATGTTTTCTTGTGTCAGCTAAGTCTTACTAGACTCACTCTTCTTCTCTCACTTTTCCTCAGACATAATTTTTTGGAAGTTTTTGGAAGTTTTGCAGATCAGTGCCATTGCAACCATATGGTTTCCTATAATTGTCCTCTAAAACTTAACTTTTTTGCCCAATTTCTGTGCCAGTTTTGTGTGAGTCTTCTATATTGAGTAACTTTGTTCATGTTCATTTTCTGTTTCAGCCTTTTGTTAACCACATGAAAGTTGAATGCTCTTTCCCAAACTTTAGTCACTTAATAGCCACTTCAGAGCATTTGAACCCTTCCTCTAAAGGCAGTGATAGATTTCTGTCATCCTGAACCTGTCATGTTGCTACAAATGTTCACAGGCTTTTATGGAAGGAAATCTTCCATGCAAGCAGATATTCAGTAGTCTTTGATTTAGCACTTGGAAAGTTGGGAGGACATCTGAATATGAATCTTTAAGTTTTTCCCCTCCCTTTTTTTTTTTTTTTGGTTGTTGGTTAGTTGATTGCTTGCTTTATAGTACAAAATAATTGGAAAATTCCAGAGAAAATAATATTTAAAATGCCTGCACAACCTGATTGCTTACATTAATTCCTTTAGAGACCAGCTACTATAAATGATGTTTGGGTACAGGTTACTTAACTTTAGTCATCTTCAAGGAAAATGCAGTCAAGACAGCTATTTAGTCTCCCTCTGTTATCAGTGGAGAGGAGGAGAAATACCTCTAGAGAGCTATTCATCCTAAATATATTACACTTTTAGGATGGGATTAATGGCTCTCTGGAGATGATTATGGTTATTTCAGTTACATATCTAACTTTTAGGAAGATATTAGTTAGATTATGTGCATCTTGGTCCCATGTCTGATGAGATTTACCTGAAGAATATTTCTACAGTCCCAATATACAACACAGAAAGCTACCACACTTTCTCTTATTTTGCAGAGATTTTGTATGCTTTAATTTTCCAGAGTTTGGAAGAGTTGCATGTATTTTAAAATATTTCCTTTTTTAAATGTTGCTTTGTCTCCTGAATCTTTGATTATAATTTGCTCCTTAGTTTGGTTTCTGGTGAAGAAACTGTTTGGATTCTTTGTTTCTGTGTGGTCCCTTTTCTGTGGGCCCTGTCTTTTGAGACTCCCCTTCAGCCATTTGCTCTTGAGTATTGCAGGTAAATGCAGTTCCATGTCACCTTCCTCACGGATGACATGAAGACTAATTAAACACAGGTTTGAGTATGCTAAACTCTTGTCTCCAAGTTAGTATTTTTAGGTGGATAGTTGTACTTGTATTTCAGAGTATTTCATGATGCAGCCACTAAAAATAAGTGATCCTGAACAACAGATTAGACATATTTGTTGATTTTTGGGGAAAAGCTAATGTCATTTTGGTGTTGCACAAGTTTCCCTCTTCATCTCTGTACAGCCGTAAGGTGTCCATGACACTATTATTCTGGCCACTCTGTTGCCAAAAACTTGTCAAGAATTTAGTGGAGAATTCAGAGAAGAGCAACAGAAGTTAAGGGGCTGAAGAAATTGAAATATGAGCAAAGATTACAAGATTTTAATATGTACAGTTTGGACTAAATGATGACTAAGACATATGATAACAATCTACAAGTATTTGAAGGGTGTAAAATATTAAGACAAAAAAGAAATTATTTTAAAATGTTCAAAGGGGTAAAACTCAGCAAGGAAAATTTTCAGCATGAATCATGAAAAACTTCCTGAGACTTGCATGAGCTGAAGTTCTGGAGTATATTCTGCACGAAGGTGGTAAAAAGCCTACAGTCTCACATAGCCCAGAGATCATACACAAGAGCATACAAAAGCTCTCCAGTCTGGTGCCACCCATTTCTAAGAGCTGCTGAGACCAAGGGATGCTTCAGTGGTGGCTGTAGGACTCTGGGCAGGCGGGTTCACCTGTGTGAACCATCCAAGTGGGGCTTTCCCAAGGGCTCCTGCAGGATGAGCTGCAGCATGGAGGGTTCATTCTGGTGGCAGCAAGCTTCCCTCAGCTGCTGTTCTCATGAAGAAGCCTTTTTTCCATCGTATGGCTGTACATGCACCCAGCCATTTGATAAGTGCAGGCACAATAAAGCTGTCACTAGCAGAATATATGCAGGAGACTCAAGGAAATGTAATGAGAAATAGCATTTTGGAATATCCTGGCAAAAGATTAACATGACATGTTAGGTGTTTTCTTTTTCCTTTTATCCTCTTCTTTCATCTCTGTAAGTTGGTGCAATCACATTAAAAACTGTTTTTTCATAGACTTTTCCCTGCAACTCAAGAGTCATCAACATGTACATATTCGTTCTGATAAAAGCTGGAAATTTAGACTGTACATTTAGTTTAGTTAGGAGGTTTTAGTGAATTGTAGTGGACTAATTTAAGTCTAAAAATATTAAACTGTCATGACCACTGTATAATTGGGATGGCATTTTTGCTAAATAGGGACTTCTTTACTGTTTACAGCTGGTTTCGCACTCGTAACAGATACAGACAGAAGGAGTGAGGACTACAGTTCCTGCTCCCCCCTCTGCCCTCTGTTCCTCATTTTTATTTTCCTGTGTTCAAAACCATCCTGCATGCCAGCTTGGGAAGCTGGCATGCCTCCTGTTAAGACCAAACTTGCTCTCTGTTGCAGTATAAATAGTGCTTGCTTCCAACTTCAGAGCAGCACCCAACATTGCATGCATACTGTAACTCACTGGGAAGCAGTACCTCTGTTAAAGGGTTTTCTGTGCATAGAATGAGTTTGTGTTTGTGGCTTTGAATTCACTGGACGACTCTGAGCAAACATCTGGGCTAGGCCCTTAAGCTTGAGTGGTATTAGGTTACTGTAATATTTCGGTTCTGGAGTGACTGAATATAAGGAGGCCCTACTTCACAGGTATGTACAGGAGAAAGCAAACCAAATGCCATTCTTTATAGTACTCCAGATAGAAATCTGGGAGCACGCCCAACTTCAGTAATTTTTAAACTTTAAATTGCTGGAGGAGGAAGGGGGAATTACACCAGGTGAGCCAGATATGTTTTGAAATGTCCTCAGTATGCTAGACTGGGGATTTTGATTTCATAAAAGCACATTGTTCTGCTTTGTAAAAGTACCTGGTGGGGCAAAACAGGAGACTGTTTTGTAAGACAGAGGTCACAAAGGAAGGCTGTCGAGGGAAGGCTGAAGGGATGGGCCATTTTCAATTACAGAAGAGATTTGTTTCAGGAAACCACTATAGTCTTTGCTGACAGCAGGTGAGGTGTTGCTGTGACCTATTTAGTTCTTCTGCTATTGAGAAATGTCTTTGAAAAAGTTGCATGCTAGAAAGCAGTTGCTATTTTCCTTAGGTTCAGTAGAGCTGGTGCCTTCCCAGCTGAAAATGCTGGGCTGTCTGCTGCAGTCATACTCAGGGAAGAGCCTTTCCATCCTTAGCTATCTGGCACATGTGGCCACCTACAGTCTAAAACCTCAAGAATAAGAATTATTTTATCCTTCTGTCAGTTGTTTTGTTTTCTGAGTGTGGATGATCTGCTTGTGCACCATCAGCCATCATGTAGCTTCAGTCTGGGTGCACCAGAGCAAGTGCTGCCGAGAGGGGTGCTGGGTTTTGGGGCTATGCTGTATTGCTATAGATCATGTCACCTCAGTGGGTAAACAGTCCAAAAATAAAACCAGCAAATGATGTAAAAAGGAATCCAGTTATATTTTTATATCTCATTAAGTTTCGCTCCTCCTTCTCGTTTTATTGGCAGAGATATCAGGGGAGGGTACATCTCCATTGGAGAAGAGGTGAAAAGATTTGCAGTAACTGTGTGGGTGAACACCTTTTCTTTTTTCCTATGGGGATTAAGTAGGAAGGGATTTAGGATCTCCCACACCAGTGTCATTTGAAGAAATCCTTATTTTATCATGTTTAGAAAATGGCTGCTGATTTAAGGTTTGTTACTAGTAGCCTGCCTGGGGGTTCTTTATTTAATTACTCGTCTCAAAGAGCTGCTGTCCCAAACTCTCATTTAATAGACACGATTGCTTAATGTTGCTGGGAGCCAAAGGTATAGGTGGGTGGACTGTCTTTTAAACCCTGAACTTGCCCTGTGTGGTCGTGACAGATGAGCAGGGGTTGAAATAAGGTGAGATTCCACTAACACAGGCTTTGGGGTTAGCACGTGGTCTGTCCCCAGAGCTCTGCATGACCTTAATTTGTGTCTGCAGAATACTGGCTGCAAGAGCCTCTTCTCTTCACTGTCCATGTTTCAATATTCGATTAATAACTAATCGATAATACTATCTTCTGTCATTTTTGGGGTGTCCCCGACTGCCTTGTCCATTCCAGGGGGATAGCTGAGATGTGGCTGGATAATTTTGTCAGAATTCGACCTTTATTCTCCATCCAAACACTTAGTGCAGCCTAAGTCAAGAAAGGCAGTAGGAAAGAATATTGCATGCCTTTGGGTTTAGTACACCTGGGCCCACTGAGCATTTCCTTACTTACCACGGGGAGTTTGTTGTTGTTTTTCCCTAGCTTTGTGCTCCAGCATGCTCAGCACCTATGTGGTTTTCCTGGAACTGAATTATGTCTGTCAGGATAGCTAAGGCCCTATCCTGGATATGTTTCCACATCATATTTGGAGTTCTTTCTCAGATTATGGTCCAGCCAGCTTTTGTTGCTTGGAAGTTATAATGGAGATCCTTTGTCTTAGGTTCATCTGTAGTAAATGTTTTACCTCTGTCAGATTTTCATCTTGAAAATACTTGTTTTTCAGACAGTAGCTGTGGATTTCATAGAATGGGAGTTACTATAATGACTGTAACTATAACCCTGTGCTGTAAGAATTCTGTTGGTCTCATGTCCCCTACTTAGGATTTTTATGTAGTTATTTATACCATGCCTACTAGATCTGGGATGCATGCAGAAGGGGCATGACTTCCCAGTGTTTGGATGATGGTGCAGGGAAAATTGTATTTTAAGAACTTCTTCATATACTTAGTATGAAGACATTGCTGAAAATACAGGCCTTAACAAGGAGAAGTATCAGCTTTTTTGCTTCTTTTTCTTTAATTCTCAAAGCACTGAACTTAAGCCCACTTGAACTCAGTAGCTAGAGGAAAACATGCGATTTCCCTAAAGTAATTTCTTGTAAGTTGACGTTGTAAGATGGCCTTGCAAAGGCCAAAAAATTAGGTATTTCCAATGAAAGAGTTAGAAAACCCCCATAATTACAGAAATCCTTTGGTATGTAGAAGTGGTGACTATTTTTTCTCTGAAAACACCACTGTTTCTGTCACTTCACTACAGATTTCTTTGTACAGTAGACAAAGAAACATAAGGAAAATAAAGCACATTGCATCTGGGATTTAAAAAAAAAAAACAGCAGTATTTTCTTTGTTCCAGCTAATCTATACTGCTAATTCTAAAAGTTAAATAGAATATTTTTCTAAAAACTTAGTATGCAGTTCATGCATTTTCATGGAATGTCCTTAACTATTCACTGACTCACTCCCTATTCATTTATAGCTAATATATGGCACTTTTATTGTGGTTTCTAAAGTATGGAGGTTATGTGAGTCAGATGCAATTTAGAATAGAGATTATCTTTAAATAATCAAAAACGTACTTTGCCAAAAATACTAAAAAAAGGAAAGAAAGCATCCAGTGTTCTCAAAATATGAAGTGCTTTCTAAAAAGCCTTTTTAAAAAAAATAAGGGAGAAGAAATGTTGTGTAAACCTAAGTGTTTGGCAGACATCTGTTTACTTCATCCAAGGAGACAAGGGGTTTTAAGATTTTCTGAGCTCATGAGAAAGGCACATCCTTGAGTTCTTGCACCAAGGACGTGATGGAAGCATTTTTCCTTGAAAATTTTAAGTAAGAAGACATAAGGTTAGAGGTGACATGAATGATAACTTTCTTGAAGAATTTAATCAAGGACATTATGGAGAATGTAGGCGTTTGGATCTCTCATTCAAAAAGCGGGGGGGGGGGGGGGGGGGGAATAAACAACCAAATACCCCTCTGCCTACCCTTTTTTTAAAATTTTATTTTATTATTATTCTTTTTCCTTCTTAAGCTGTTTCTTGTTCTTACAAAGTTTTCATTAATGATACAGTGTTAGTAAGGGCAATTGTTAGTTTTTTTGCTGTGACTTTGAAGTTCCTTTGTTGTGACAGCTGCTAGGCTGGCATTTCCTGGACATCAGTGGGATATGATGATAGCTTGCCTGCCTTCCTTCTTTCTGATGGATTTTCTCAGAAAGGATAGCAAACTGGCAGACTCGGATTCCTGTGTGAAAAAAGCAGACTTTGGATTGTAGTGGGCTAGAGTTGAGAGAAATAGGGTGATCCAAAAAATTATCTTCTGTTTTGTAACATAATCAGCAGTTTGATCTACAGGAAGAATCAAAAAGATCTCAGACTTAGGAAAACAACTCCTGCTTACATCCCCCCCTCCTCCCCTCCCATCCCCACCCCCCTTGCTTTCTCTTTTAAGAGTTTAGTGCAGCAACAAGTGGTGCTGGTCTGTCAACCTGATGCCAGCCTAAGTAGAAGCTACAATATAATAAATGCATATTTTCACTATCAAAAGATAGTGTTGGCTTAAAAAAATTCCCAACAGCCTTGCACAGAAGGCTTTTTAACAATATATTAAGCCTCATATTTTTCAATTACAAAAGGGCTTTTTTTCCTCTGCTGATCTTTTTTAATAACCCAAGGAGCAAATATGTCTTGGTTTTGAGCTTTAATCTGGTGCTTTGTGTACTCTGATGACCTCCTAATCACACTCTCCATGACATGTCAATCTGCTGCAATGGAAAGTGGGTGATTTGGGCTGTCAGGAAAGTGTTGATATGCTCATATATCCTGTGCACTTAGGACAGAGGAGTTCAAAGAAATGCATTAACCAAAGGAATGAAATGTTATGGGAACCCATAATTCAAATATCAAGTGTCCCTTTCCCAGTTCATGAGTGGTTCTATATCTGTGTTGTGACTTTAAATGTGAACACCAGGTGTGAAGATTCCTGTTTATTTTTATTTAAGCAAAAACAAACACAAAATATTTCAGAGCTGATGCAGATGATGAAATGTAAAGATGTGTCTTGTGTTTAGTAAATAGTCAGGGTGCATATGTCTAAACAAGGAAGGAGTTTGTAGAATGTGGTTTTAGTTTACAATGCTCCCCTTTCATAACTATATAACCATCTGCCTCTGGCATGTTCCTTAAAATGTGGTGAGCCTACACTTCAATCTGTAACCTTCACTGCTACACTGATGTTTCCTTTGCTGATCATCAGGATCCCACAATTGTCAATATCTGCAGTGTTATTCTTCATAAGGACTGAAAGGTAGGAGTGACCTTTGTTAGCAAAGGGAGACTGGCCTAGTGTGCAATTTGAGAGGCATGATGTGAACGTGAGTCTGAGGGCGAGGGTCTGCTCCCCTGGCTCCTGACAGGACTTCCCCTGTGGTCTGAGGTGTGTCACCCAACTGTTCTGCCTGGGATTTCGCATCTGTGGTGTGCAGGTAATGACATCTGCCTTCCTGGTGAAGTTTGTGTGTCACCATGAAACTGAAGACTTTCTAAGGGACCACTTCCACCTTCATAATCCAGCACCTTTTATGCTATTGTTTAGTGGGGAAAGCATAGATTTATGACTCCGTGGAATTACTGTTGTTTGAGGAAGGCATGGTCCAACATCTGAAATACACTTTTCTGGTTTTCCCTGAGAAACAACATCATCATTTAGAACATTTTTGAATCTTTCCTCTGAAATGTTTTACTAAGGTTTTTCATTAGCTGTTACGTTTCAGCAAGAGATTAAGAGATGTAGATTTCTGGGTCTGCATCTCAATCCATCCTTGGCTTGGTAGAAATCCTGAGCAAGTTAATTTGCCTGCCATGCACTTAATCTTGACAGATCTCCTTGGACCTGCCTATTTAATACTGTGGTGAAGAAAGCTGAAAATTTGCCCATGGATACAAACTTGAGGCCTTAAAATTGCTGTTCCACTTTTCCTCTCCATGAATTGTTTACAAGGGTGAAAAGAGAATAATGATCTATATAGTGTTTTAATCATTTACCCACCTCAGTGAGTATATCATGTGGCTTAAGGAGTTGTGAATGTTTCTTTTTGATGCATAGTCTTGGAAAAGGGGTTAAAGGATCAGGAAGGCTGAAATCAGGTTAGTGGTTCTTGTGGTTTTATGGTCTTTTTGTTGCTGAGACTTTTTTTTATTTTGTTGTGAGGTTGGGGGTTTTGTGTTTGGTTTTGGTGGTGTTTTTCGTGAGTTTTTTCTTTTTTATTATTTTTAAAAAAATTTTATTTTAGATGCTTTTTGAGGAAAAGAAACTTGAAGCTCCTTGTCTAGGCTGTTCTTGCGTTGTGGTGTAGATGCTTTGAGGGTATAAACCACAGAGGAAGTTGGGATAAAATAGCTACTTAAAAAGAGATTAAGGGATTTACTTCAGTGCCTCTATGGGTTGTGATTTAAAGGGAGAAGGACCTAATTTTTCATATTACAGCTGGTTTTATTAGCTACAGGTTTTAACTTTTTGGAAAGATTCTCACATCTTTCTATTGGCCAATTTTGGGAGTTAATCCAGACCAGTCAACAGAACTGTATGTTGCACTTGATTTTTTAGTAATTTTAAAAGCTTTTCAGTGTCTAATCTGTCCAGTATAACTCCCTAGTCTTTTGCTACAGATGGTATTGATCAGCAAGAATAACAGATAACTATACTTAAACTCCAATTTCCAGAGTAAAAAATAAATAAATTTGAAATTGGGGTGGGGAGGGAAGAAGGCATTACATAAACCAGAATTAAATATAGAATTATGATTCCAGATCAAAAGACTTCAAACTTCTACTTGTGGTTAGTTAATATTTTCTTTTTCCTGCAGAGTTATATCTGGGACAGGGGCTGAACTTTGTCTTCCAGCTTGCTTTGCCAGTGTTGATCCCAGCTTTTCAATCTTCGAGTTTACTGGCACCCTCAGAATTTTACGACCACAGTTCTCAACACATTATTTTGTAGAGGTTCTTTACTGGAAACTGGTTTCTGTGTGAGAGATAAATTGAGGATGGCATGACATTGGTCAGTTGAGATGGAAAGCTCAGTAGTATTATCACTTTAGTACGTGGAGGATTTTTCAGTAATCCCAAAAGAACAAAAATATATGCTAGGTAGTTGATGTTTGCATTTGAAAGGGTTTTCTCATTGGTTCTTATTCACTTATATCTGCCTATCCTGTATGAAAACCACCTTGAACCTCCTTAAATTTTCTTTCACAAAAGCTTTACTCTAGAATTGGTCTCATTTGTACGCATTTATTGTGTCTTTTTCAAATGTCAGCTCAGTATTTCAATAGTAGATTCAATCATGCCTGAAGTTCTTACAATCTATTTTCAGTAGTGGATCATCTGTTAGGAAATAATGCCCTCTGCATTTTTTTTTTCCCAGGCTTGATTTGTCTTGGGATCAGAAATACCCAAACTCTCTTTTAAAAATGAGTTGTAATTGAAATGTGGGATTTCTGTGCTAGCCTATATGCATCCCTCCGGTTCATCTGTGTTTGGGTTACTTGTCTTGCCTGGGAATGAGAAAAGAGAATTTGATTGATCCTGTGAGCACAGTTGCTTTCTTTCCTCTTTGACATATTGCTGTTTCTTCGACTAGTTGGAATGTTCTTTAGTGGGTTCCTGTGGAAGTCATTCAGTGGTAAAAATGTTTTCTTTCTTGGGAAATGTTTAATAAACATGAACAGAAATCCAACACAATCCAACCCCCAGTGGTTTCTCTCATGTAAGTTTTCCTTATTTCTTACTTTTCATTGTACTTGCTTTTAACAAAAATCAGCTATCTTTAAGTCTACATTAAGTCCACATTAAGGTCTAACTTCAAATTTTGATCTAGAATTTGGAAATAGGAATGTCTGATGTTCAGAGAAGTATATAATTTTTTTTCTATATAAATTAAACCCCACTTGATGGATTAAGTGGGGGTTTTTTAAAGGTAAATGGGATAGTAATGATGTTGGAAAACAAGTGGAAAAGACAAAAGCTTTGAATTCAGGCTGGAGTCCAGAAGTCTTAAAGGTTCTTTCTCATTTTAAACTTCTGGAATGCTTTGGTTGAATATGAAAGCTCAAAGGGCAAATAAGAAAATAAATTAAGAAATTTTTCAGGTTAAATCTTTTCAATCTGTTTTTCTCCATACTGCCTTCCAGCATCCTGTGTTTTCTCTTTGCATTCCATTCCCTAAAAGCCTCTTCTAGTTTCAGGAACTGTTTAAATACCTATTTTATGACTAGCTTAATATTCAAAGGTCTCACAGCTTTTGTGGCATTGAAACTACAGTATTCCCTAAACTGCATTTGTCTAAAAGAGAGGGAGAAGCACAGATGAGAAAAGTAGTTTCTGTGCATGTGTCCTGTAGGTTTTGTCCAATACACCATAAATTTAATCCTAACTTACCCTTGGCTTTCAGCATGGAAAGCCCTACCAGCTAGGCTGAAAACAAATAACTCAGTCTTCAGCAGTAGGGAGTGATACCTCTCTTACCCTCATATTTGCTAACAGAACTTTAACATGGTCGGTTGTGCAGCACTGTTCAAGAGGCAGAGCTGTTGTTTTCATTTCTTAGATGATGAATTGAAGCGTGGTGCGGTTGCCACTTGCCACAGCATTTGTGCAGAGCCTCTGGGTGAACCTGATGCTCCACAGCCTATGGCTGGTGCTCCAGAGCATTGATCATCCTTTTATGACAAGCTGTTAGTACAGACAGCATGTGCCAAGCCATTGTGGAGAGATCTATCACAGCCACTTAGGAAATCTTTTGTACAGTTCTCTCACTCCTTTTCTTCCTAGGGAAGAAAAAAAAAACATCTTAAGTCTCGTCTGCTTTGAAGTGAGGTTTCTGTGTTTATATGTTAAAACCCAACTTGTTTGTGTTGTGGAACTTCAGAAAAGTTCTAATCTGTGCAAAGATTTGAACTTCAGAGGTCTGTTTGGCACCTTTACAGAATCCCTTTCAAGCACACACCTTCTTGAGTGAAAATACACCATGAACTTACTGTAAAAGGGAACAGACCGAGATTGAGAGCAGTAATTTCCTGCCCAGGTGACACCTAGAGGGCAAGTTCAGGATACGGACAGGCATTGTTCTTGGAAACACCTCATGCCTGTGAAAGAAGAAGGGAAACCGAAACTTATCCTCTTACTATCTTTTATGAAATAAAAATACTGGAAATCATATAGATTTTGCCAGCTGTGGGTGCAGCAGTCACAGCAGGATGCATTTTACTGGAGGCGCCTGGTCCCTGCGTTCTCATTATCCTTCAAGGTGCAAGACAAACCAGGAATGCAAAGCATGCATGCTTCATTTTCTCCACCTCCCCTTGCATCCCAAGGCTTTTATTTTCAAGAAGCCAAAAAGAAATTGAGATTTCAATTGTGTTGTTTAAAGACTAAATCAGAAAACTTGATGTCTGATTTGTTCCCCTATATCCCTCTGAAATGAATGTATGGTGAAAAAAATAGATCTGGTAGAAGTCCACTTGTGCAGTCATTGTAAGCTGGTGAAGGGCTGGCTCTGCAACTTCTGAATTTGTAACCAAGGCCTCATTCCAGCTCTCACCGTAGAAGTGAAAACTTCTGAATTAGCTTTAGTAGCAATGGGCCCAGTATAAACCTTTGTGGTATTTCTGAGATATCTAAAAGTTCTGGTGATGATTTGTTATGGCAGCTGGTCCCCCAGCCGCTCCTTTCACGTTCCCTCTCCTTCAATCTCCCCGTGTTTACGAGGGTGCTAAAGAAAGCTGGGCCAAGCCTGAGGTCTCCTGGGCCACCTGAAGGTCTCTTTGGACCTCTCTCTTCCACTGGAGTCCCTTTCTTGTTTTAAAGAAAATTATACTTCCCTTAAAGTTTCATCAACTTGCCAGTGAAGCTTGGTAGCCAGAAAAAGGACTTGCAAACAACTACATGCAATTATACTTAGAAAAAATGATCTCCTCAGAGAAACTGACATTTAATGATAATAAATAGTAATACTGCCATTAGTGAAGATTGAATTTGGTTTCAGTGGGATTTTACTGGTTCGGTTTTATTCCAGTGTTTTTCCAGATCTTATTAATGATTCCCTGGGTTTTATAGCATTCATCAAAAAAAACCAAAACCAAAACCTGCAAAACCAAAACCAACAAAAACAAAACAAAACAAACAAACACAAAACAAACAACCAAAAACCCCCAAAAACAACCAAAAACCCAAGAATGGTCAGCTGTTGTATGGTCATGTCACTTTACATGAGATGGGTACCAACCATGTACAAGTTCTCTTTTTAAATGAGACTGTAGCAAAGTCTCTTGAAATAGGGGGAGAATTCTGCTCTGGTCTAGAAAATGCTGAAGCAATGCTTTCAGCATTAAAGAAAAACAAAGTTTCATAAATTACTGTATTTTAAAACAAAATAGAGAATTCCAGCTTCTACTATGCTGCCCATGAGGAGCAGAGTCAACATTCTTTAAAAAGCAAAATTGTAGTGAATAAGGACCTTTGTTTCCTCCAACACTAAGTTAGAAGTAAAAGAGAGAAAAAATAACTAAGTCCTTGAGCTTACACATATGTCTTGAAGGGAATCTATAGAGAACTGCAGTGAATTCAGTTGAGTTCAGGGTGTGAGGAGACAGACCTACTCACAGGACTGGAACCTCCTGACTTCATGGACAAGCTGTGAGTCTTTTTATTACACAAGCTCTGAAATGCTCATGCACTGAAAATTGAATAATGGTTTCTCCCACTTGCATCTTTCAATTCTGTAACTTTTAACCATATTAAGTACAAAAACTTGCAGAGAAATTTTTATTTTTCTGAGTAAAAAATAAAACCTCTTTTTTCAATTTTTCAATTATTTTAATAATCTACTTCTTAAGTACCATTCTGCTTGTTAGCATTACTTGGGCTGAGCAGGTGGCAGTGCAGTTTTCTGATAGGGAATTTTACCCAGAGTTCAGTATCTGTAGTGTACATCCACTGTCCTTCTGTCCTTCCTGAAGTCCACAGTAGGACAGTACTACTTTTTGTAGGATTGTTTGTTTTTGTTTGCAGTGATGGTCCTAGAGAAAGGTCTGTCAAGTAAGGTTGTGAATAAGGCTGAAAGGATGGGAAATATTACCAAGTGATGATGGACATTTGCATCTTCTAAACGGATCTGACTCTTACTCCATTTTCTTTTCATAATGACTGCAAGCAAAGGCACAGTTAGGCTCCTTCAGTGACATTTATTTGATCCTAGTTAAGTAGGGATTTTAAGAATTGTTCTTGAAGTCACTGTCTGTGCCAGAAGAGCGTGAATTTAGACAGAGCAATGAAATAATGTGAAAATATCCCTTGGTCTTAGCAAAGTAGAATATAACCTGTCTAGGCCCTGTTTGCTGATAATTTGCTTTTTAAGCATCCTCATAATCCATTCAAAAATACAGCTGAGAAGTTACTAGGATTGGACAGAGAAGTATTTAGAGTTTAGGGAGTGGTGAAGTCAAGACTGGACGTTTCATTGCCATGGGGAGACTGGCAGCTTAAAATCACTTTTCCCTCCTTGCTGTTTTTAATTGTGTGTAGTGCTTTTATAGCTGAGTGCTGAAGAAAATAATATGTTATGTATGTTTGGTAGACCTTCAGGAGAGGCAGTTTGCCACCGTGTTTTATGTATTTTACACCATACATTTATGTCTCACTCTGCTGTAGAAGAAGGAAAAAATAATAAGAAAAGTGGTAAAATATTGATCATGGAAGGAAAAAGTAAAGACATGCTCATAAAACTCTGAACATTCATAGAGCATCTCAGGAGGTACATTAAAACCAGACCTCTGTCTAGCTAATTTCATAAAAAAGGAATAGATTTCACATGGGTGGTACATCAAATGGCTTTATGCTATGACTTATGTGGATGTTGCAGTGGGATGCCTGATATCTTGCAATAGTGGAGGAGCATATATTAGACTTTGTATTTGCTGCACCTGCTAGAATTATTTTTTTCTATAGGTATTTGGCTTTCCTTGGCTGACCCACACTTTTTAGTAAAGATACACCTTTGCATTTTGTCTCTCGGAAACAAAGTGGCGTTTTTAATGAAAAGACATTTATCTGCTACTAGCATTTTTTAGATTGAGAAAAGGAAATCTTGAATTATATATAAAATACATGTAAGTGGTCTACTGGTAAACTTTCCAAGCTATATTTTATCATGCACTGTGATTTCAAGTCTTTTAGCAGCTTTTTGAGGATTTGTTCCTCAGTTGTATCTGGTTATTCACATACTTTTTGGCTACTCTTCAGTATTTCAGTAGTCCACAGGGCATCCATAGCAAGGGCAGAATTGTAGAAAGCCCTACAACATCCACCTGTGTGGGCATGGGGCATCTTGTGAGGAAGCCAGGATGTGGGTGGGAAAGAGAAGAAAGGCTGCTGCATGTTCACTTTGGTTTGGGATTGAGATGTTCTTCTGAGTGTTTTCTTAGGAACTGTAATGAAGACCTGGGATCTGTGCCCCTCATTCTAGGTCGTATTTCTGTGGCCTGGGAAAATCTGGCCTCCCCATTCTAACTTTTGGGAGAAAGCCAGCAGGAAGAAGAGCATTCAGCAAAGAGATGCTGGTTCAGCCTCCGAGACTGAGGTGGTCACCCTGTGTGTGAGGCATCCTCTTGCACATCACCTAACACAAAGAAAGGCACTCATTGGTCCTGTTTTGTGGAATCCCACAACCCAAGAGCTCTGTGTTCATCGTGAGCCAGGGCCCAGCCCTGCATGCACTGTTGGAGGATTCTCCCTGGTGCTCAGCTGCCTTTCTCTGAGTGCTGGTGGAGACAGATTTGTGTGTGCCTTGCCTCCACAGGGCAATCCTATCTTCCACCTCTGCTCATTTCACCACTACCCCAAAGGCAAAACCTTAGTTTAGTTACTGTTACTGAGTAGGTAGTTTATTATTACATAGATTTTCTTTGTCTGAAGGTCTGCTATTCATTCTGGGTGGAGGTGTTTGGCTCCAGTCACATATATCTATCTGTGTCCACATTTCAAGGATTTCCATGGTATTGACATTTCCAGTACAGGAATTTGAAGAATGTTCAATTATATACAGGCCATGAAACATATTTACTTTTTTTTCTAATGTCTGCCAACTGTTCTCTGCCAAACTTTAAACTAGGCTGCCATGGCTCTTAAGATCTAATTATTTTTTTTACATATTTACTATATTGTTATATACACGTAGCGCACGCACAAATAAAAGCTCATACCGTAGTATTAGAAGACAGGACCAGATTTTATCTGGAGGATTATTGTAGGCCTGTTTCTAATTTATATAATGTTTTTGTTAATAGCAATACCTCTTTTAAATGCCCAATAAAATACTGTAGCATTAATTTAAATTGAAATTTCAGTAATTTTAGATATCCCCCCATTATAACAGGTCAGGCTTTTAACAGATGTCTCAATAACTTTGCTATTAGCAGGAATATTTCATGAATTAAAATCAGGCCTCTTTGTCTCTGTCACTCGTTGAAATGACCTACATATTTGGCAGATGGAGAGGACTTGCTTGTGCATTAGTACTGCTGTGGTAGGGTTTTTTCAGCTGTGTATTTTTGGAGAAGAGAGGAGGATTTAACATAAGTTAACATAGTTTATTTTTTATTAATACCATACTTCAGTTGCTCTTTACAGAAAAATCATATTAGGCACATCTTGCCTTTTAAGCATAGAAAACATCTAGGACATTTCTCCTGGGCACCAGACTCCTGTCTTAAATGTAAACCTTTCAGTGGAGCACTGGACAACTTTTTGCAATCGTGTGGACTAATGGGGCTGGAGCAGAAGGTGCAGTAACTCAGCTGTGGCAGAGATCCTAGAAGAAATCTCCTCTGGAGACCTGAGCACTTTCCAAGCCTTTCTGGGGTGTTGATTTTTGTGATTAAGTATTTTCATTCCCCTTCCTGGCATAGAGTGAGTTTTTAAGCAGTATGTGAAGGGTTTCGCCTAAAATGGCTCCCTGACACATTGTCATGCTGGCACATGACTCTGTTTTCTTTGAAGAATCAAAAAGGACCTCTTGACCTGAATGATGGCATCAGAGCCCGAGTCCTGCTGTAAAGAGGCAAACACTAGAGAGAGAATTAGTTGTAAATGTGGCCTGTTTATCTCCTGCAAAATCACTCTCTGGCATCCTGTGCATTAGCACAGGTAGAAATGATTTCTTATTATTTTTGTTGTAAGTTTGATTGAAATGTAACTAATTACACGAGCAAGTAGAAAAGCTCCACACATAAATGTGCTGCCTGAGCAAGCCATATATCCCACAGTCTTCAATCGAGAGGTAAAAAAACACGTGGGATCAAGTGAAGTTACTTAAGGGATACGTTTGGCCCCCCAATTCAGTTTATTCTAAAGGCCCAAGACAAGGAATGATTTTAAGTTTCTACAATTTCTTTTGACATCAGAGAGAGCTGCAAGCTTTTACTATTTTTCAAATTAGACTATTTGCTGTCAAGGATATCAGAACTGTCTAATCCAATTTAAGGGCATTTAGCCAACAAGTTCAGAAAACAGCAAAATTAGTATTTAGAGCCATTACAATGATATTCTCTTTCCAAGGATTCTCCCTGTTTGCAAGGAAATTTAACTTTTCCTGCCCAGTGAGAACAGCCTACAGTCCAGCTGCCAGCCAGGAGTGCTTTACCAGTCATCTCTCAAACTTTAAGGATGTTCCAGGAACTGAAGAGGCAAATCAGGAAAGGTGTTATGTTATCATAAACCTATCATGACATAGTACTGTTCCCCTGGCCTGGACTCCCTAGGACTTCAAGGGGAAATATCAGTTGAGTTGGTTATCTGGTTATCTGGTGGTGGTGGTGATGATGATAGCAATGAATACCGCAGTTTTCAGCTCTTAACTTAACTAGTTGCTTAGGAAAATATTAATAAATTCATACAAGAGACCTGGTTCCCCTTCTTGGAATTTTAGGTCTTTTTCTTACTTTATTCAAGTAGAATCTTAAGTCTTATCTGGAGTAAGCTCGCCTAGTACATTTAAACTCAAATTGTACTGTTTTAAGGAGTTTCCAGGGATATAGGACCTGCCTTAATTCCACTTGGCCTGCACTGTTACATGGTTTGCGCCTGGGTGCTATCAGAGGAAAGTGGCTGAAAAGAAAGCATACACCTTTTCAAAGGGAACATCAATTCTTGAGGTGAAAATAGTAAATCATTGGGTTAATAATTGTCTTGCTGGGTATTGTGCTGTCTCTGAAATGGGAAAGGAGGTTTCTGATTTATTACAGATTTTGCTGTAACAGGGATGGAAACACAGCCCCACAGAATACCACTGTATGTTTATTATTTGTGTGTTAAGTAAAAGCGTTATCTTTTAACTCTTTTTCATCTTGTACGAAGAATGGCTGTAAGGACTGTGAAAGACACTTAGAGACAACAGGGGAAAGGATGTGGTACATCCTGCGCCTATTAACACTGTCAATTAGCACCATTTATCTTGAAATTTGTCCAGCTTGGAACACAAAGTATGTAGATCAGGGTTTGGGCCAGACAGAAACATAGAAAATGATGGTATTTCTGGAGACACCAGCCAATGTGGGGGAGAGAGCAAAGGCACACAGTAATTCTAGAAAGAGCTGCATTTTTTGTGTGTGTGAAAATTTGATTATAAGATTATTCTTTCAACATAAACACAATTCTCTAAAGACTTATTAATGGTTCAGTAGCATAGTGGAAAGACTCTAGTGCAGTCCGCTTTAATAGCTTTCTGGCTTGAACCCCAATACATAATGTTCTAGTAATAGTTTATGGGTGACTGCAGTAAATTGGTAGCAAGTGTTTTCCATTTTTTGGCTCTCCTTATCGTTTCTGCTGGTGGAACATTTTGTTTTGAGAATATTGCAAAGGCAATTGATCTACTTTGGATATGCACTCTAGAGTTTTGTGTCTTTTAAAATATACGTATAGATGAGCTTTTCCTCCATATCCCGACATGTATCATGTAAAGCTGGGGGCCACTAAAATGTTACAGGGAATCTGAGCAGTTGGCTAGACCCAGCAGGACTCCACCTACCCTAACTAATGTTCGGCAAGTACTGCCAAAAAGGCAGAGCTTTGGTCCCCCCTCCCACTTCCCAATACTTTCATTGTTCTAGTCTTTTCATGCAGCAGTGGAAAATTTGTTCCTGTCCGTGCAGGAATAAAGATCTTTCACACAGGTTCACTTTAGATCCAGACGGCTTTTTGGAATAGAAATAAACATGGAATATTTTACAGTTAGTGGTTCGGGAAAAGAGCCACTTTTGATTAAAGACGGGCCTTATATGGTCACCTTTGATTTCTATTGGATTTGGAGCTGAACTTAATTGTAATTACAGAGTGAAATTCCACGGCCTCTATTGTGCAGGAGCTGTCCCTCTTGCTCTTCAAATCAATTTATTCACAGCTCCAGATCATCTCTATAGCCAAGCTAATTGAAACAGCCTGCTTTCATCTCCATTCCCTAGACTAGAAGAAGAGTTGGGTAGCTGAATCCAGACTAGAAATGTCTAGCTGCTTTCCATGTGTAAGAGGCCAGACAAAACCCACCAGCCTGATGGTCTCTGGATTCCAATCCTCTGGATATGATAAATAAAGTCAAAAGTACCGAGAGAGTAAGCAATTGTTATCCAGTGGATTTTGCCACTGAACATCCTGTCCTTGTTCCTGGCTCCATTTTATTTCTTTAAGCAGCTCTCATGCTGACTCTTTGCACAATCATCCAACATAGTTTGTAGATCAGATTCAAAATGAAAATAGGTACATTTCTCCAAGATAACATTAAACACATGTAAAATTAAAGGACAGCTGAGTGTTTCCTTCATTCCTTTAATCTTCTGCATGTACTGGAACATTTGTTTTATATAAAGGTTATATTGTAAAAATACTGGACTTGGGCAAAAATCAAATTTTAAAGAATGTAAACTAAAGTCTGGACATCACTAAAGCACAGAGTGAATAGATACTCAAGAAATATTTAAAGTAACTGAATGTGGACTTTGCCCAGTTAAAGTATCCCAAATGACAGCAGGGGAGTCAGTTTGTCATACAAAGCTGCAGACAGAGAGCTGGAGATGAACAGAAAGTACTGAAATCTGGCCTTGAGACAATAAATGGAAGTGTTAAGTGGATGAGAGAGAGCATTGACGAAGGAAGTTAGAAATAGAGTAGTGCAAAATGAGAGTTGTCATACCAGAACCGCTTCTAATGCTGTTTACATTGTCATAAGCCTAATAAATGTGGATATTTCTTCTCTGATGCATGCTAGCGATATTTTAAAAACGTGTTATGGGCTCCCAGGAAGAGAAGAGCATCTGAGTAAAAGGGTATACAAGTTGGACTCTGACCACAGAGCCATAGTGCTACTTCTGAGCTGTTCCCATCCTGCAGCTCTGCACTGCTCTCTGCCTCTTGTGAGTGTGGATCTCTTTTTCTTGTTGCTTACTTATTTACCTGAGTTATTAAGATAATCCTATCAATTACTTAGGAATGCTGCCTTAAACAATTTGATTTCCTTATTTTCCAAGGGAAAAAAACTCCAAAGCCATGTTCAGGTACAGTTCTGGGAATCTGTTGCATGTTTCATTCATGTAGGATCTGCAGTTTTCCATCTTTCATCCTTTGTAACAGCGGACAAGCACAGCTTTGTTACAAGCACAGCTGCTAATGATGCCCTAGGCTGGCTCTTTATCTCCACAAACTGAAATTTGTCCTATTTCAATATAGGGATTCTGGATAGGGTTGTACAATAGGTATTTTCCCATGGTAAAATTATAGTAACTGGAGTTATCATTCCAGAGCACTGAACTTTCAGTTTCTTTTATTAGTGCATCACAGAAATCATGCAAGAAGCAACAGCAGTCAGATGTGGCCATTGTTATTAATTTCCATTGTGCAAAAGCAAATATATAACGTGAAAAATTCAGAAACTAGATGGTCCCATGTTTGTAATCATTTATATCATTAATATGCCCTTAAAATAGATGTGCAAAAACAATCATGCAACTTAAAGAACAAAGTGGGTAATCCAAGAAGAATAGTTAAAACCCTATTTCCACAAAAAAATCCTGCTCTTTTGTGCTTCTCCTATTTATTAAGTAGTTTGTTTATTTTTATTGAGGATCAGGTTTGCAAGTATATGTTTAGAAAGCTACTCACATTACAGACAATCAGTAAGGTCTAGTCTAATAGCTATTAAAATGAGAATAATATTTAAATTAGTAAAATTCAGAAATGTGATGATGTTGAGAATGAGCAATGAGTAGCCCTGCAAGAAGAATCAGTGAGGTTTGGTTCAAATTATCTGCTCTGGCTTGTAGAGGGAAATAATTTTCTTGATTTTGTTTTTTTTTTGATAGGTCAGATGCAGACAATTTGCGGGAGAATGCTCTTTTCTTGATGTGTGTTCCTTTTACATTAAACTGTATTTCTCCACTGCATAAAGTGGACTACTTACAATGCCATGATGTGTTTGGAATAAACAGTAGAGTGCTATATTTCACTGTAAGTTCTGTCTATAGAAAGTGCTGGCTCTCAGATCAGCTGTTTACATTTTTCTGAAAAAGCTTCCATCTGTTACGTCAAACTTGTTAATATAGGTCCTCAGGATACAATAACACTAATGCTTTAAGTATCCAAACGAAATGTCAGAGTCCAGTTGCAGATACTAATTTCAAATGTGCCAGTGTCCTGAATCCACCTCTTTTTACTAACAGGCCATTTAATAATCCATGTAAGTATCTATGGATGTCTAAGTCTTTGAAGGGCTGTGGGGGTCCAGATGTACAAATGCAGTTACAGCAGCAAATCCTCACAAAAGCTTTTCCACCACACAAGCATGACCACATAAAATTTGGCCTCATTTTTTTTTTTTTTCTGGCTTTGCAGCTACAACCATCAAGACCTATTTAGAGTGAAAGTAGGCTTGGTAAGGGAAGTCTCTGAGCTTCATGTTGTTCCCAGTGAAGTCAACAGCAAAGTGATTGCATAAATACAGATATACCTTCCTTGAATGTATATTTTGCCCCTCGTTTAAAGAAAAAAATGAAATCCCATAGACTTTACGCTTTGTTTTGTTTCTTTTTTCTTGTTATGGTTTGCATTACTTCAATTTAAAACATAACTGAGTCCTTCATATTTTATTTCTTGTATGAGCTGCTGTAATTTATTATTATAGTGGCCATTCAACTAGAATGAAGATGTATGCCCCTCTTTTGATCCTTGTAAAGATGAAGGGTGAAATGTAAGTTTGTTATATTACCTTTCTTGTTTCTACTCTTTTGTATCCATGGTTTTTTAATTTACATTGCATTGTGAATGAAAACCCTTATCTTCTGCAATGTTTTTTTCCTGCCACTCAAATTTTGCATCAACACAAAGGGTTTGTTCTTCACTTTGTGTTCAGTATTTGGTCATGTTCATTATGAGGTGTATCTAGAATACACAGATCACATTCAGAAAATATCATTTCTCACTGTGTTTTTCTTGATATCTTATTATTAAGGGCTGTTTTTTAGTGGATAGAAATCCATTCTATGCATAAAACTGCATTCAAATGAGGTTTACACATCTAATCATACCTATTTTTATTCTGAAATGCTCAGTGATCAACAGTAATTTCAAGTACAATGAATGGTTGTAGATCATTTGAGTAGTAAACACAATGGCATTGGTTAAATAGGACCATGCAGAGGGTTAATGGTAAAATATTAATTAAAATAATCCTCTTCAATTCCATAATAACTTTGGCCACATGCCTTCATCCAACCCCCAACACCACCCTCATGTACTCTTTAGAAAAGTATTCACATTACAGACAATCTTGTGTAACAGATTAACATAACATATCTGGAACATTACTCAGATTTTTGGGCAATGGCAATCTGAACATGTTTATAAGTTTAGCTTTTTCTCCACAGCATCCTGCTGTTAACTCTTGACTTTTTCTAATTGGGCATGACTACATGACTGGAAAGTGCTGCCTGTGGTGTCACAGGGAGGGTTGTTTAAGTGTGGGCGTTGGAGGGACTCTGCTGAACAGAAATACTCAGTGTCTTAAGGGCCTCACACAGGTAAACAATATTGTAAGGACTGAAATTTTACATTCACATTCAGATTTGAATGACTGGGATATCTATCTGATGGATTATTTTAGTCATGATACTGGATTACACAGATATGAATGCAAAGGTGGATGTAACAAGAAGAGATGTTAAAAAGGCAGGATTTTTTTTTCTTTAAAAAACAAGATGATGTAATGTCTCTGGGTTAGAAACAGAAATTTAATCATTTCTTGCAAAAGACTGGAAGTTAAGAAGCCTTTTATTTTCTTCTGTTTTTTATCTCAACCTGACTTGTTTTTCTGATAGCTTTTGCTCACTTGTAAAGTAGGAATCCTGCCAGTGAGGTTTGTGGTGGAAAGTGTTCGGGGCACCAGTTATTATTGTTGAAGTATGATACAGCCTTCAATTTAATGTCCCTTTTTTTTTTTTTTAGGTGACCAGACCTAAAAACAAAATAACTCTCTGCTATGCATGGGATTTAAAGTATAAGTCCCATTTATTTTTTGTAACAGATTTCATCTTGCCCATTGGCAAAATAATTGGTCTCTGTAAAGAATCAGTAAGTAAACAGCCAAGCAATTTTTGCTGGTACATATTGTATTTCCCATTTTAAAAATTACTTAATAAAGATTGCCTTTTATAAAAGCTATTTTGGTATATCAGAGGCATGTTGTACTAAACAAAAAGAGGAAAAAAATACCTCTGTCATTTGGAAGAGACCATTTAGCCTCTGAACATATTTGCTCCACATTAAATAATAGATGTTACTCTCAGAGAAATAGAAGATGTTCTATATAGTTCTATGGAAACTGTTTGTTTTTTCTGGATCCTTCACCCACTCCATCTTCCTGCCCCCAAAATAACAAATAGATTTGGCTAGTATGCGTGCTAGGTTAAATTTAGGTGTGTCATATAAATTATTAATTTAATAAAGTTAATATTTAATTAAATTTTTAATCATTAACAAAAGGGGAAAGTTCAGAGTTGAGGTATTCTTCCTTCCCATAAAAATAAACATTAACAATCAGTCTAATTCCTAATGCATAATGTTGATTTGCAAAGTTAACCATATTAGATGGATGTGAAAATATTACTCTGCAAAGGCTTAAAATTACTTTCATGTCCTTAAAACAATTGTCCAGAGGTGTTATTGACAGGGCTGTACCTGCAGGAGGAATTGTTAGTGTCACGGATATAGGCATCATATAATCACTGAGAGCCTTTCCATTTGTTTTCTCATCCTATTACCTGGGGAAAGACTCAAATGCACTGTGGTTTTTCCATAGGTATTTTTTGTTGAGCACAGCTCTGTTTGCAATGGTCAGGTCAAATGAATAAATTTTGCGTGTACACAAGAAGGTGGTAAGGTCTGCAATGCAAGTGTATTCCTAGGGAAGGCCATTCCACTGCTCTTGCCCTGGAAGATCTTTGACAAATGAGCTGATGGGGTACTGCTGTGATTTCCAGTGGCAGGAGCTGGAGCCCAGCTCCTTCCCATCCCTCTGCCTTCTTTCTCTCCCCTCAGCAGTGAAACAGTAAGAGTTCATCTTCAGCTGCTGCTTTAAATGCTGATTGTTCTCTGCTGATAAGAGATACCCATGGCTGTTAGCACCTTGCTTTCATTCTAAGCAGAGGGACCTGCTGAGGCAGGGAGGCAGGAGCGTGGTGTTTCTAGCACTGGCTCCCTGGGAACTGCTCTGCTTGGGATGAGCCTGTAGGATTCAGGCCCATTCGCCACGCAGCAGTACTTGTTTAAAAGCAAGACTTTAGTGCTTTTCCATGTACCTGACTGGGTGCTTTTTGCCAGGAACTGAAGAAAGAGAAGCTTGAATTTGCAAAGTCTGATTCTCATTCCCTTTAGAACTTTGAAAGTGATTGAGTGAAAGTGCTGGTATTTTTTCATGCGACTCCATTGGTATCCTGTGATTTCTTTAGAGAACTCCTTCTCAGGCTTTACTTGGCAAAAACACTGAAATACATTACTTAACTTTCTACACATAGAATGGAAGCTGTTAGTCAAAGTCATTCTTTTGTGGGAGAGGCAAGACAACGAATTTTTCATTCCCAGTGTCTGTTTTAATGTTGGAGGAGGCATCGCTCTAATTTTGTGTTAACCAGTTTTCATTTTGAGAGCTATTTGAAATGCCACTTCACAGTTACTTCAGAGCTTCAAGGTCCTATCATGCAGTGTAGTGCCAGATTTTTCTGATGCGTGCAGATCTGCAGTAGAAAAGTCAAACATTTTTGGAACCCTAAATCTCTTCTTTGAGTTGACAGAGAAAACTATACAATCATTTCTGGCTTTTAAAAGTTGTTTCAGCCACAGACAGATTCGTTTTCACTGAGATTCAGATGTATTTCCTTTTCTGAATAGTAGGACTTGTGGTCAGAATCTGATAGCAGACTTTTATCACCTTTCTTGTATAAAAAAAATCTCATTTTGATGTGAGTTTTATTTATTAGCATTATTTATATTGTGACAGCATCATGGATATTCTTTCTGGACTTGCTTTTTGGGCAGCACAAATCTCAGCTAGACCTAGAGACTTACAGCCATATGTTTGGTTGCCAGTACCTCTGGAAATGTCTGGATACCTGGACACTAAGAAGCAGTGAGTTCTGCTTGTGTAATTTGTCAATAGACACAGGTCTGGCAATGTGCACCTAACTTTCCACATGGGTGTGCTGACTAGTCAGCACATACAGACCTTGGCCCATCACTGGTTTTGTCTCATAGGAAAAAGGGAACAGGAAATAGGAGTACTTTGTGATGGAATAGAGATCTATACCTTGCTCAGCTAAACATGAGGCATTTAGTCTCAGCATCTAGGCTAGGTGGAAGAAATAGGCAGAAGAGAGGGTGAGAATTCTTTGGTGACAGACTTAGCTGGGTATCTGTGAACAGAAGGAATTGCCCTCTCAAGACGCTTGCCTTGTTGCAGTGGTGAAAGGAGCAGCCTAGGCCACAGTGTCTTTTAGATGGCCAAAGTTAGATGAGATGACTTTACCCTAATGCCTTTGTGTTTTTATTTCCTCACTTACAGAGTGAGGATAACCTAGTTCTATTTGGTTTTTCTTTAAAGTGCTTTGAGATGCTTGCTGCTGGAGTTTTTTAAATCTGAAGTAGCATGATGTTTGGGATTGCTCAGTTAATGGGGTAGATATAATTCTGGGATTTTTTGCTTTGTATATAATTAATAGAGAGGAAGGAAGGCTTTGTTGTTAAAGCAGTGGAGTTTAACCTGAGATAAAAGTTCAACACTGTATTTTGTCACAGATTTCCTGAATAACTCCAATCTGTGTGTCTCAACTCATCTGAAAAAATAGTTCCTGCTCTTTCACCCTTTGGCTGGCTTGTCTGAAAAGCTTTTTTCTAGTGACAACTTGTCTTCCAGTCTGTGCACTGCAGTGCCTAATACATCAATCTCACTGTGATCTCAAAACTCTACTGCAATATAAAGCGTTTCTTATCAGAAAATGTAGTTTTGTATTATATGACATGTTCCAGAAACTTTGTTTAGTCGTTTTTAGCATAACAGGACACAACCCTACATAATCCATTGACCTGTATTAAATGAAAGAATGCTACAAGTTTTAGAAAAATATAGATAGAAGTTATATATGTAGGTTCTATTAAAATAATATCAAGTGGATTGCATATTTTGAGGAGTATCACTTCTCAAAAACAGATTTTACTATGGAAAGTATTTGTACTAAAGCTTTCTAAATTTAAAAGTTGTGCTGTGTAATAAGCAGTGAGTTAAGTGATTCTTATTGATTTTGCTAAGATTAAAGCATAGTTAAGTTTGATCAACAACTATCCCTGCAGTTTTGCTGGTGCATTTTCAGCTAAAAGAGGAGACCCTTTTGGGTTGTTTTTTCAAATCTTAATCTGTACAAACTTCGTTCTATAAGATATGATGCATTCTTGTAATGGAGATATCTGCTAGCTTGCAGTATAGCTCCCAACACGGTTTTAATCCAGATACTATATATTGACATTATCTCGGCTACAGCTCTTACTTAATCAACTGTCCTCATGTCCTTAAAGCAGAATGAATGTTAGAACTAAAAATGTGCCACTGATTGAACATCTCAGTCTTCATATTGATTAATATAATAGTTATTTTTGTAATATTATAAATTTTTAATTAGAGCCATTCTTGTTACTTGATTTCTATGTACTGGTTTTTATACATTAATCTTTATAAAAAATAAATATCTGTAACAAATGGTAGGAATGACTGGAAAAAATAAGGGGAAGAATGATATCAGGATCGAAGATGTTTTGTGGGTGTCATTTTTAGTACTGTTTCAAATGTGTATTTTTGTTCTAATTCCCTTTATGTTTAGACTAGACAAACCTATTGCAGCATGAAGGAACTGTTTTGTGTCCAGAAGTCATTGCAAAGTGGCAAATATTGAATTTTTAATGTTCCCTACTGAATATAACTGGGGAAAGACACATTTTCTAAGAGGTTTTGTAGATTGTTTTGTTTTGTTTTGTGGGTTTTTTTCCTAGAGGAAATGTGAACTAAATTTTTCTACTGTGAGGCATTTTACATATGCTGTATAAGACTTATACGTGTATTGGAGTAATATTGAAAAATTCAGTAAAGTACAAGAATAAAAAGAATGGAAAACAGGCTCAATTTTGTTTTGTTTTTGTTTTTAAAAATAAAAATGTTTTGAATGTCACTTGACAAACAGCAACTGATGACAGTGGGAAAAGCTTTGGAACCGATATTTTGTCAGGGATTTTAATAAACAGTAAGAGTCCTTTGTAATAATACTGAAAATACTTCACCAGCAGAAAAAAACCCCATGCTTTTGCTGTGATCATCTATTTTTGCAGAAAAGAAATTTGATATTTACTGAAATCTTAGCATCTGTCTTAGCAACCTCATTGTGGAAGGATTGATAGATATATTGACAAATTACGCAGCAGAATACAAAAAGCTAAAACTGATTACAAATAAGTTTTCTTGCCTTTTGATGACCTTTTATTTCTTAACTGGGGTATTGTGAGCTTCAGAGTCAACTGGAGAACACTTGTCTTGGGAGGTTATCATCCTTTCCTCACTCTGTTACATTCACCTGCCCACTGATACCAGAAAAATGTATTTCTGATAAATGTGAATGCTTCACTAGTTAGAGATCAAAAGCAAATGTAAGAATTGTACCAGGACTGCTTATGGGCGTTTTGACATAGGGCTGATTCATGTCAGGCAAAAGGATTCTGTGATTTTCCTTTTTCTGGCCTGTACAGATGCTTGAGCTTTGATTCACTTTGTAATAGAAGGAGCATGAAAACCAGTATACTTTTCATCCTCACTAAGGACTGAAGTCAAAATCTCCTTTTCAGTGGTAATTTCTGAACACCAATATAACCAAAACAGCTATAGCTATAGCAAGATAACTGGAGTCCCTGCTCAGAGCTGCTCCCCAGCTCTTCAAAGCTTGGATCTGCTTTGGCTGAGTGATTCTCCTTTGGTACCACCTGCTGCTCATATGCACTGGGCATCCTTCCCAGGGGCTTCCAGCTAGCATTGTGTAAGTACACACTGGAAAGGCTGCATAATTCATGAGGACATAGCTAACGTATCTGCCTCTTGAAAAATGTCCTGAAAGCACTTCTAAACTTAAAGAAAGATCCTACTTTGTCTTCTGGGTCTAGTAAAATACAAAAGGTTTTGGGAGGATTTGCTGTTTGTTTTGTTGCAATTGTTTCCATTGTGAGACTTCAGCAATTTTGAATGAAAGTCCTTTTCCTTCAGCTGAGGCTTCCAGAGGATGATTTGAAATCAAAAGTTAAAGAAGGGATAGGCATTGTGTGTATATCGCTAATGCTGCATCTTTTGTCTACTGAAGTATTTGTAAGCTAGCCTTTAAGTCCATCAAAGATACATTTCAGTGTTTTCTCTACATGTCTTCTGCTTATCCTTATTTTCTCTAGCATTAGGTATACTCAGAAATACATGTATTACTTATACACTCTTCTCTATGTGTCAAACAGAATTTGTAAGTCATTTATGTGAGCACTACACAGTAAACCATTCTCATACAGTGTACTAAATATTAAATATACAGCATAATGTGCTAATAAAACGTTGCTAACATAAGTAGGCCACCTAAATTAGAGACTAAGCCAACTCTGTGATTAACTGTCTCATCTCCTGAATTCCTGAATTGCACCTTTGGAAGGCTTTGGTAGGAAAAATAAAGTATAGCATATAAATATTGACAAAATTATTAACATCTAAAACCAGGAGGAGAAAAAACAAACTATATTTGACCATTATAGCAATTAAGAGTAGATTAATAAATTTGTTATCAGCTATCACATTGTACATGTTTGTATGAAGCCTGAGGGAACAATAGTATGTGAATTGGCAATGGAACAGGCTTCCCAGGAAACTGGTCACAGCACCAAGCCTGACAGGGTTCAAGAAGGATTTGGACAATGCTCTCAGGCACATGGTGTGACTCTTGGGGTGTCCTGTACCGGGTCAGGAATTGGACTTTGATAATCCCTGTGTGTCCCTTCCAATTCAGCATATTCTGTGATTTTATGATACATCTTCATTAATCCAATGCTTCAAAAGCAATATTACAGAATCATTTCTATGAAATGCTAGTTGAGAAAAGTTGTCTGAGATTCACAACCATGTTTCTGCCATGGTGGTCATGATGATATTACCATTCAGACAAAAAGTTGTGACTGTGTGATGGCCTGAGGTTACTGAGGAGGAGATGGGAGTTGTTTTACACTGCTGAATACTGGGGACTTCAAAGGATCTGTGCTAACTTCAGCAGGTAGAGAAATGTCACTTGTTTTATCCAGAAAGGAACCTTGAACTTCCCTCCTTTTCAGCATATCTCCTGGGAAGGCTGTGTCACATCAGCACTGTGTTGAGCAGAACAATGTGCCAGAAGGGAGAACGTAAAGATGGGCCCAGCTGGAGGTCTGGCCTAGAACAGCATCTTGTCAGAACCTCAGGGACCTGTGGTGATGACCTTTTTTGTTTGTGGCACAGATGAGGTTTGCTTCAGCAGGATAGCTTTATTCAGTAAAGAAAATGTGATTGTACTGGGGCTTTTTTATCCTTTGTTGTAGAATTTCTGTCAGGAACTTTGACCAGATTTTCCCTCTGAATTTAGCATCTTCCTAGCAGATGTAGAGAAGCTAAGGAAGGTGCATATGCCTCACAGGAACTTTATTTTTGCTCAGCTGCAATTCAGAAACAGCCATCCTATTCACTAGCAAACACGTGAATACAGGATCTTTATACTAAAACTCTTATTTCTATATTTAAAATTCCAGCATGGTATGGTGAGGGGAAGGTATTTGGGGGTTAATAAGGAATGTGTATTCTTCAAAGCAGCCCCACCTCGAAAAAAAATGTCCACAGCCTTATAAAATACCTGGTTTGTGTCCTAAAATAAAGCATGTATTTCATGCTCTAAAAGTCTGAGGTTTGTAGCTGAAAAAGATTAAGTAAATAATTCAGAATTTGTTATGTTTACTTGTTAATAATTAAGCAGGTTAGTCTGTGTACTTTTTATAGGCATTGAACTTTATTTATTTATTTTTATTTACTTGGCTCGTGTTCTGATTCTTAAATTTGAAGAAGTTTCTGCCAAGGAAGAGATCATGAGAGAAAAGGTATCAAGGAGTTAAGTACTGCACAGGAAACAAAATCTGTAGGGACACATAATCTCTGGAGAGAATGGAGAATTGTCATCTCTCACTTCCCTTCTGCATTCCTCCAGACTAATCTCTAGTGCTTGAAGGGAATTAAATTTTAAAGGTGATAATGATTTTTCAGACAAAAGCAGCACCTTTGATTCCTACTTTGTGTTTTCGGAGACAGAGAGGTCTCTCTTTGTTAGGAGGTGACATTTGGTTCTTCTCAGTCAGAATTCCAGCTGTGTTCCATTTCAGAAATAGCTCAGAAATTTGAATGAAAATATTGATAACAACACATCATGTGGCTGTTTTCCTGTTATTTGAGTGAGATACAGTCTGGGGAGATGCTGTAAACTGACAGATTGTAAAGTCTGACATCCTTGTCTTCTGAGGAGGTACGGAGAGGCCACAGCAGCATGAGTTGCTCTCCCAGCCACATTTGGAACCATTCATTGAGAGACTGCATCCTGTGGCAGGCGCTAGTTCAGTCCAAGTGGATCAGTCTGGGCAGATTTCAGTGGTAGTGAACAAGCAAATAGCTTCCCAGGCTCCTCTTGAATCTCAGTATCTGTCACTTGAGAAGAGAATGTGATGAGAAGCAAAATGATTCTGTATTTTTGTCCAGTAATTTTTGCTTGTTGTTTTACATAGCCTAGCCCTGAGCATAGATTGAAATAGAGAAAGAGGAGAGATCTGGTTCTCCCCTCCTCCCTTGCCCACTGCTAATCACATTCTTTTCTTATCTTAAGTAAGGCCACTGCCTAATATTTCTGAATGTTTGAACTGTTTCTTTGGTCTTGGCAGAATAAGATATCATTTGATATTTTCACTCACCTTTTCCAAAGGGGAGACAAAGCACAGGGTAGTGTGAAAAGTCAGCTGAAGTGATCGGCATTAAAAGACAAAAGCTGCTGAAATGTGAGAGTGATCTTTGGACTGTATATTAAAAATCAAAGATTTTAAAAGACTGTTTATGTGAAAATTAATAGCCTGATTTTGTTGACAGTTGAAGTCTTCAACTGTTACCATGGCATGTTTTAATTCCCTGTCTGCACTGGTATTTCCTTCTGAAGAAATACACAGGCTCATTGCTCTGATATTAAAAATGCCATTTGCTTCTCATGTTCCAGGTGGTGATTTCTTTTAAGTAAACTTATGGTACCTGAAGTGAAGGCATATGAACCTCTCAGACAGCATTACAGATGCTCCTTTTTCTCCATCATGTGACTGCTGCCTTCAAAGATCATTTTGTCCTGAGCCTAGACAGTTAATCCAAATCTTTCACAGAGATAAATATGGGCAGGCAGTACTTTTCAAATAAAATTGAGTGGTGCACAGGGAACTTAAATTGTTTCCTGAATTACTTTTTCATGTGTGAAGGGTGTAACTGTAACACAGTTGTTTCTTTAATTTTTTTCTGTACATGTACAAACCTTCCTTCCCCACAAAAAAGCCAAAGCTTATCCAGTTCATTATCTTATACTTCAGACCAGGTCAGTGATGTGCTTTGGGCAGTTGTCTTCAGAAATTCTTCAGATAATGTCTTTATCATGGAATTTAATGCTAGTCACTTGATTTATTTTTTTTCCCCCAGACATACAAGCTTGACTCTTGAGAAAAGTTACAAATATCTCAACTCTAGTTCTCAGTGGACCAAAGTCCATATCACCATTACTACAGTCAGTAAGAGCTGCCCTGTGGTTGTAAGTCCAGTGAAGGGTTGAAGCAGCCCCAAAACTTGACCATTCAACATGGTCCCTTAGTTCAAAGCCGAGGGGTAGTGGTGAGCCTGTGTGAGACAATCTGTTCTTCTGCTAGTAATACTGTCCTGAAAATGAGGGGATTTCAAGCTTTAAGTGTGCCAGATAAGACTTTTCCACAGACATTAAATTCTCACACTTTTTTTTTTGTTACAGTGTTTTTGTCATGCACTGTCCATTTTGCTGAGAATATACTTTGCCCAAGTTTCATGCCAGGTTGAATCTCAAAAGAGACCGAGAGATTTACGAGTACTCTCACAGTGAATCATGTCTGAGATTCTTTTTTACTCCTATATTCTTAGCATTAATAAACAGTGATTTCTTTCATTCAATTGCTGCTGGACTTTAGTTTGTATGTGTGATGACTGTGTTTGGAAGGAATTGAACTGGAGTGATGCTAATATAATTAATCTTACTCTTTGAATTTTGTTCTTAAATGTAGGATCTTAAAAAGAGAAGATTTACCATCCTACAATATTCCCTCTCCCACCATAACCTCAAGAGAAAATGTAAATAAAATTGACACCTTCTTTACATTTTCTTGAATGGAATGTGGTTATTTCAGTTTCACTTAATCTGATGATAGGTCACTGAACAGTGTTTTTTTCATTAGTAGGAAATATCAGAGGGCCATGCAGCCTATAAGGCATCAACATAAGGAAATGAAAAACTGTGTATTGTTCCTCTTGTTTGCATTTTCAGCAGTACAGGATGTTCTTGTTACTGTACAATCAATTAGCATAGTGGAAGAGGCATTTTTAATTTAGGATTGTTTAAGTTATTCATTTCTATATTTCTTACTTTTGTGGTAGATCTCATTCTGGTTAGATATTTAAAAAGCAGAGTTAGTAAATGTGCCTCATTTACTTCATCCTGAAAAGCACATTTTGCTAGGAAATCACCATGGCCTAAGTCAAGCCTCTCTGAAGACCAATAGACTTACAGCTTTGAGCCCAGTAAGTCTCTAGTGAGCCTATGCTGTGAAGTATTCACCTCTGCTTTGTACAGGGAGTTAACTTTCATGTAAAAGTGAAAAAAACAAAGTGGTTTCCTGAATTGCACGCAGAGTTTTTCACTCCATTGATGTCATACAGATGCATCAGATTTTGAAGGTATTACTTGATATGATATAATTTGAATCACCAATACCCTGTTGATCTAAGTTAAACCACAAGGTTTAAACATGGAGGTTGGAATTGAAAACAAAGTGTATGGCCTGGAAACAGCTGTTTTGGTCCAACAAATTACCATCTCAAGTATAAGGCTTGATTAATTTAAATCATGTATAAAAACAGTTATGAAAACTGTGGCAGAAATGTTGCCTCTAATTAAATTCAGGCATTCAAATGTTTAGAAAGGATCAATTAATGATTGTGAAAATAAAGTAACTGTAACAGTTATACAGACTCTTGTACAGCAGTTCCTGGCAAAAATTACAGCTGACAAGAGGGTAGCTTGTCATCATGAGTAGTTGTACAAATGCTCAAATGCCAGTAGGCCAAAGAAGAGAAACTGAGACTTTTGACTTGGATTTAATCCTCTGCAGAATTTGAGGAGTCTAAACACTGCTGGAGGTCTGACTGATTAATGTGTTTTAAAATAAAAAACTTTCTCTTGCACCTTGTGATCAGATTTTCCCAGGCTCTTTCCATGCTTTTCAGGCTCCCCAGTACCACCCTCTCTTACTGGGCTTGCTCAGCAGAGCCTTCTCTCCCTGCAGCACGTTGTGTGCCAGCAAGCTCAGAGTGGTGCAGCTGGTAGCTGAGGTAGACATTAGGCAAACAGTACCATTTTGTACCTAATAGTATCGCTTGAATCAAACATATCTTCATGCAATCCATAGCAGCATTTAAAGGTCAAAACCGCATCCTCATTACTCAATATCTAGGCCTTTTGCTTTGCTTTATTCATTGTCTGTGCAGATCTGACAGACTGTTCCAAACCATCCTTCTGTAATGCTGGAAAGTGCTAACAGCCACTGTTCAACAAGTCTCTCTCTATTCGGGCAACTGCAGACCATAGGAAAGCGCAAGCATTTGTTGCACATCCTTAGATCAAGCAAAATAAACCTCGTTCCCTGCAAACAGTGGAAGCTGCCATCCAGCAGCCTGTGCTGAGTACACTCAGGACTGAGCCACACAGGCTGGGGGATTGTCACAGGGAAATTTCTGCGAATGCTGCTGGAGACATTGTTTGATTGTAATGACCACAGGTAGAAAGCACCCAGAAAACAAAAGGAAAATGGCAAGATCTGAAAAGAAATTGTGCGCATGCCTGAGAGAAAGAAACAGAAGCATCCCTGCAGTAGCCAGGAACTGGTGGGAAGTCAGACTTGGAAACAATGAGCCTGAAAGCCTACTGTTGTTAAATCTTCTTTATTTGAGAAAGCAACACTTTGTGAAGGCTCTCCAAAGATGAGTTCATTCTCATGAGTAATCTCTTCTCATCTATAATCCCAGTAGTTAAAATATCTTTGTGGCTAGCTATGAAAAACCCCCACTAGCAAAATAGATATATTATTTTTATAATATATAAACAATTTCTTAATTTTTAAATTACTTTAGTAATTTTTCTAAAATTATATTTTTAGGAAATTTATATATATATATTATTAAAGAATACCAGCCATTTTAGTTAGTCCTGCCACACTCAAGCTGGCATTAGCTTTGGACACAGGTTCTTACTGGCATTAGCTTTGGACACAGGTTCTTATGTGGAAAGTCAGCACTTGAGAGCAACAAAGGGAACTCACTGGTCCTGCAAGGAAGCAGGAAGCTTGACTGGAATGGATTTGGCACTGTAATCTAAGTGAACCTCTTAAAACAGGGGTTGGAAACTGTGCCAATCTGGTCCCTAAACCATATTCTGAATTGGTGAAGGAGGGTTCCCAACTTCTTCTTTCAGTCTTCAAAATGCTTACTTTTTCCTCGGCTGTGTGATAGCCACTTCTGAGCATTTTGGTAGTTAACAGTGTATGGCACTAGGTCTGCTTTTGGTTCTTTGTTTCTTCAATGCAGCCTGTGGAGAGGTTTTCTGAACATTTTAGTCCTTAAAGCCATTTCTAGCTGAAAATATGAAAATGTTATACATGTTTTTCATTAAAAAAAAGAAACTCTTTAGACTCAACCTATTAGAGAACTTACCTCTAACTTTTTCCAAAATTCATTTGAATGACAAACATAACAGGCAAAACTTTGGTTGTGATACACATTTGTTTTTATCCCTAAGATGAATTAAACGACACTTAATGGAAAAAAATTACTTTCTTGAAGCATGCAATCTTAGAAATCGCTCCCTACTTATTTTGTGTCTAGCTGTATAACTTCCCTCCCTGAAGCATGTGCATAGCATAACATTTGAAATACTAGTACATTTAGTTCATTTTTTTTGTCACCTGTGCACTGCATGCAAATGTGTAGGACTTTGTTTTGTCTTCCTTCAGATAGGTGTATGTTTATATGTATACAGCATTCCACCCACTTCCCCACTGAACACCAGCTATTTGACTGTTATGGAAACTCAAGATTTTTTGTGTGCAAATCCCTAAATATACTAATTTCTTTTCTTTACAGCAGCATAAGAAAGAAGTGTTGAGAGCTGCTCTTAACCCTTTTGGAGGCCAAAGTCAAAAGGTAAAACCAAATGCTAATGTTTGTGTTTCTGAAGGTGTTGACATCATAATTGTTTGGAAATGCTGTTTCCTTATCGCATCTAAACTGAGATTTCCCACAGGAGAAAAGCAGAGATACGGTAAGAGGAATCAAAACATTATTAGGCCTCTTTAAGAGCCACCAGCATATCTGGGCATAAATTATAGAGGTAAGTTACAACTGGTAAACTGCAATTATCTGTTTTACTTAATATGAAAACATTGGTGTTGAGAGTCAATGGGAATTTCAGTAGGATTTAATATTGCTAAGGATTTAATGATTTTTGTCTCACTATTACTTGATAGTTTTTATGATATATAAAGTTTTTTCAAATTACAGTAAAACAAATCCTGTAGCTCTTTTCTCAGGCAAGAGTCCCTCAATGGGAGTTTTGCCTGAGTGAGAACTGAATGAGGTCTAAATAATTAGCAATTAAAATATTCAGTTATTGTGCTACTGTATATAACAAAGCACTGGAGGTATTAAAAATTGCTAATCTCCTTCTTATTAAAATGTTAACTGCTAAACATAATACAGTTTTGCATTTCTATCATTCATTTTTGCAGTTCATTAGTAGAGGTGAAATGTTTGTGACAAATAGTCATTTGAACTTTTAAAGGATTGACTTTGTTTTCCTGGCATTTTAGTTAGTATTTCCAACTGAGTTAATTTACAAGCAGAAGTTTTTGTGTAAGCCATGGATTTTAGTAAAAAACCTGATCATGAGCAACTTCTCACATGCCGTTCATCAGTATTTGCAGGAGAAAGCCATTGGTAGGCTACTCCTCAGGAGGCAGGGCTGGGGAGTTTGAGTATGTAATTTATGTATGTTTATGGCAGTTTGAGTATGTAATTTATATACATTTTGATTAAGCAGCTTCTTGTAATGGACTCCAGTGATAGGTTAAGGGTTGTCCAAAGGGTTTATTGCACAGTTTTCAGTGAGACACTGGCATGTGAACAGTTCAGCAACTGGCTAAGGAGCAAAGCTGTGCACCACAGGCCTCTTAATTAGCACTTGAGCTCTTTATTACCCTGCTAGTTAATGTAAGGGCCAGACTGTGTTCTCATCCTGCTTCACAGTGCAAAAGAATGAGTGAGATGCATCTCCTGTCTCCTTCCTCATGTAGCAGCAGAGGAAGTGTGGGAAGGGAGAGTCATATTTGGTGTTAGAGAACAGAGTGGTAAGTGAAGGTGGTAACTGGTAGAGGAAGAAGATGAGTTTATGAAAAGATTTGGTGACAGGTGAATTTCCCAGGGGAAGGCGACACCCTCAATGCTATTTCCCCCATAGTCACTCCCTGGAGTAGATTTTGTTACTATGCCTAAAGGGTATTTTTTTTCCTAATCTTTCTTTAGAGACATTTAGACCTAGGCATTTAATTGTGCCATATAACTTTTGGCAATTCAGGCCATGATTCTGCAAGGATTTACACGTGTATTTCACTTACAGCATTATGACTAATCCTGTTGAAATACATGAGATTAATTGCAGGACATAAAGTTAGGCATGTATATTTGTCTTTGCAGTAAAAGAGGTGTAGTTTAATTTATTTATTTACTTTCAGGGTGGGAAATTATTTTTTAAAATACATAAATACATGAGATTTTCCACTAATTTTGTAACAATAAAAGAGGAGATGGATGGTAGCAAAATAAGCTTTCTGCTTGCTCCCCAAAATTACATTTTTGTCATGTTCTCAGCTGTAAAGTATGGGTAAGAATAGGCTGTTAACATTTTCCTTTTTGCATGAACAGTTAAACCTCCAGCTAGAATGAGATGATCATATGATTTATTATAGAGGAGTGAACAGGACAGAAATCAAACAGGAAGGCATGTGTACTTGTGTGGACTCTTGTTTATAATTTCATCAGATTGGTGCACACCTCAGACATTTTATTTAGTGATAAGATATGCAAATTATTCTGGAGCTAGCAGCAATACCTTCACCTGAATGTCAGAACTGGCAGAGATTTTTAAACCAAACCTCAAAAACAACTTGTATTTTAAAGCAACTATTCCTAAGATATATCTACCAACTACAGACAAGTAAGTGCAGAATTGTTTCCTACTCTCCTTCATACCATTTTCCTTCCTCTCTTGTTTACCTCCGTGGTGGAACAAGGCTGCAGGCTTACCTGTAAATACTGGGTGTAACTATGGGCAACAGTGCAGATGAGCTACAAAGGTATGTGGAAGTTCGTGCAAAGCACAGGAATGCAGTTTGAAAAAGGGGACACCTAAGGAATGAGACGTACCAGAGAAGATATCTTCTGTTTCTCCAGATGCCTACATCACATCTTTGTATCTCTGAAGGGATGAGTAGCACAGACTCTTCATTTCAACTGCTTGCTCTGTCTTTGGTTTTAGTTTTCTTGCATTTGTGTCCTTAAATCAGAATGTGGTAGTAGAAGCCTGTGGATACAGTGAAACATTTGGATGGTAGCTTTGCCATGGGATTAAGAGCTGAAATTCCTCAAAGCTGTAGATGTTTAGCTGCTGGGGTTTTGGTTTTAAGTGTACATACACTCACGAGAAAAAGGGTGAATATGCAGCCTGGGATTTAAATGTTAGATGTGTTTACTTTTTGAATCCTTGTTCAAGTCAGTGTGCACTGACTGTAAAGTGACAATCCTGTGCATTTTCCCTAGATTCCTCCTCTTTTCTCTGTGGATGTGTGCACATAACTATGCCCAAACACTTCCATCTGAAGTTTTCCTAGGACTTTCTTGGCTTGTTTTCTTCTTGTTGTTGTTTTTAGTGTGTGTACCTAATTAACCAGAAAGCTATCTGGACTAAAAACATCCAGCCAAGGGTGACAACTGAAGTTCCTGATTGGAAAGATATGACCTGTCCATAAAATGTAAGTCCTGTAATACATTCTCATGGATCCGGGTGCTCTTTGTGAAAAAGCCAAAATACTCAAGTCTTACTACTTGTGTGGATTTGGGCCACTGCAGCAGAACATTTTGTTCACAACAACTAATTCTAGGACCTACTTTGGTGTTGTGCATACTTGATTTCTACCTACTCAAACGGAAGCACTTCAAAATAATTAAAGTAAATGAATTATCCACACACAGAGCAAACCCTTTCAGAGGGAAAGTGAGTTTAAGGAAAGCAAGAATCTGCTTTTTTTTGGGGGGTGTTTCTTCTGAACCATGTATTTCAAGGTCTTCTTAAATAAGAAGCTGATGCTTTTGTTGAAACATAAAAAATAAACCTGAATTTTTGATTGTCATTTCTGCTGTGGCTGATGAAGTTAAATAATTGAAAACTAGAAAAAAAAACAACAGATGAAATTTGTCTTTTCAAGCTGAAGTCCAGGCAGTAGTGTACGGACTCTGCAAAATGCTTACTGAGGTAGCACTGGAAGAGATACAGTGGGTGTTGTGATATGTTCACTTTTAATGCACTGCTGTAAAATAATTGGAAAGATTTGGAAATATTTGAGGGAATTTTCCTGATAGGCTGTAGGAATTCTCCTGGTTTAGTCTTTCACCTGAATGGATGCGCTTTAACCCTCCATTGCAGTCCTGGTGCCATGGTTGCAGCTTCCAACATTGACACTTGGCCAGTTGCCACAAGAATTGATCACTTGTTTCTTTATAGGGAATAGTTGCCTAGATTGGATACCAATAACCTTGTTAATCCTACCAAAACCTATGCATTCATGTTTGATAAATGTTGATACTGGAATCTGTCATGTTCTTTCAACATCAAGCTTCACAGGGAATCTCTGCTTCCATGCAGAAGTCCTCCTTTACTTGCAGCTTCAGGAGGTGAAATTCAGCTTCTTTCTTATGTTGACACTACGTTTGCTGGCTTTTTTCACTGCTGAATTAGATCCAGGCATCCAGTAGCATTCCAGAGGGAGAGGGGACCAGCATTGCAGCCTGCACTGCTGTTTCTTTGCTTGGGATGAATAATAGCCCACTGGGCTAGTTAACCATTACACTGACTTTTTCCTGTTCCTTCATAGCTGATTTTTGCCCAGGGGACATGGGTTACCAGAGCCTGAACCCAAAGTTCAGTATTGTGTGTTTATGTGTGTTCATGAGTGTTTATGTTTACCTGCATGCATGTCTGCTGTGTTAACCAGCAGATATTCTAGTAAAAGTAACAATGCCAGGCCATTGTGCCTGCTTTGAGGTATAAGTCACAGGTAATATTTTACTCCTCCTCCTTTACTGTTTTTGATAATGAATTTGAAAGTATTAGCCTCTTAAATCAACACACTCGTTTCCTCATTCAGTTCTTGAGAGCATGGAGTTTCAGGATGCTAAAATTCTCTTTCTTAGAGCACATTTGAATTGTGTGGCCTGTGATTCATGTTGTTTTGCCAGGGGCCATGACCTGATACGTCCTCTGTGAAAAAGATAACATCCGTCTTCACTGAGAATGAAAAAGTGGTGGCAAGAAGTATATGCCAGGAAAGCTTTTTGAGATTCAGAACAAGGTATTTAGCTACCATGGTTTTTGATCACATGTGTGCCAGGGTCAAAGCCAAGAAGAAACTTTCAGTCATTCTCATTTTCTTCTTCATCTGAACTGCAGATCATCTGGTAGTATCTGAATTATGTGGCACTGGTGACACTTGCCACTTTTGCCACATAACTTGGAACATAATTTGACTTTGAATTCTTTGTTCTGTGCCAGTGACTCAGTTTATGTTCGTCAGAAAGGATAAATAGCAATTTTGCTGTCCAGATGTCACATTCAGGTGTCCAGACAGATTAAAGTACTGATCTTTAATATCTCTGGTGTTTGTTTTGGGAAAGTTAATTTTCTTCAGTGGATAACTCAAGACAGTGACTTTTTTTGCTTCTTCTCCTGGCAGATTTCTCTTCCATTGTCTTTAAGACAGGGAAGACTTGGTCCCCTATTTTTCTGTAAAAGTAGAATGTGGCTTGACAAGTAATTAATTGTAAAATAGAGGGCTAAATCCTCCATCTGGTGGTTCAAGATTTTAACTTCAAATGTTATTGTGTCCTGCAAAGTTCAGGAGATAGATCTTTCACTGAGTAGTATGGTGAAATAATTCCCTTCCTCCCTCCCTCTCTCTCTCTCTTTATCTTTCCTTCTCTTTATTTATCTTCCCTTCTCTTTCTCTTTATTTCTTTCCTCTCCCCTTCTGTGGTAGTATCTCCCTCTTTCTCTCCCTGTCTGCTCTTTGAGTAGATGGACATCTGTTTTCCTGTTAGACCTGAATCAGACATTTGTGTGGGGACACTGTGATGCTGCTGCTGAACACCTTCCAGGTGCTTTTGTTGTTCTTTTAGTAAGCCTTCCAGTCAAAGCCAGCCTTTAGTTGTACAGTAGTTTGATGAGCAGAGCAGCATTCCTGCATAACTTCCTGCATAACTCAGTGTTCTCAGAAGTGTGGGTTATTAAAAGACCAACCCCTATTTCTCCTGCACCATGAGTGAAATGGCAGACAACAAAATAAGAGACAGCAAGAAGTCAGCAGCCGTGGGAGCTGGACCACTTCTGTGGCAGCAGCACATTTTAGTGCCAAGAAGATGAGCTAGACCATTTTGACTCTGAAAAACAGCTTTGAGGCCATTTCAGTCATTCACTTTGGGTCTTTGGAATCAAACATGTATCATTCTTACTGATATTAATAGGACTTGAGGGATTATACAAGTCTCTATGCCTTCCAAAGGCATATCTTTAGGATGGCAGAGAGAATTCATGAAAGTAGGCAGAGGCTCTTCTGAGAGAAAAGCAGCTGAAAACTTGTATTTTTTTCTGGCAAGAAATCAATATTGTAAAAAGAAAAAAAGAAGCAAGAAATGTTGCTCCTTAGTCACTTATAGAGCATTTTAATTACATAAGTTTTTATAAATCTGAATTGTGGTCATTAACTGCAGAACTTTGATCTGAAACTTTTTCCTTCCTCTGAATTAAAATATCTTTACAATTATGTTTATAGGCACATTTAAATGTTTGGGGTTTCTTTATGAGATAGGACTGCCCCAAGATGTCAGTATCTCTGTCTAAGCATTCTCTTGTAAGTTACATTTTAACAGTTTGATTGGTATGTGGCTGAAACACAGTGTTCCAATCCCACCTGCCTGGCAGGGCTATAAACATGAGATGAGCTCTTTCCATGTAAACTTTAAGCTTCCTTGAAATTCTGGAGGCCACCAGACTGAATCACTCTCAGGTTAACTCCTCCACCAAGACTGGAGACTCTTATCATGACTTCAAACGTCATCAAGAAAAAGCATCTTTCTCTTTGCCTAGATGTTATTCTAGGCAAATGAATTTATACTAAATTCATTCATTTTGGGGTAACTAAACTTCTCTAGATCTTGGGGAAAATATTTTTTTTTTACCTAATGAAAGTCTTTATGTTTGAGAAGCAGCTTTTCTTTGGTTATTTTGCAATTAGTTTTAAAAATCTTCATCCTCCCACTATTCTTCCTTATAATTGGTGACTGTGAGCAGAGAGACATGTGGAGGCAACATTGCAATGCGAAAAAGCTAGTTATTATCCAGACTGATCCAAATAAGCAAGCCCACCATCCTCTCAGGCTCTTCAGAAAAGTGTGGTTTTCCAAAGCAGTTTTCTTCTCCTCTAGGGAGGAGAGTTGCACATATTTTTGTAAAATGCCCTCATCCATCTACCTCTCAGGCAGATCTCCTTCCTATAGTTTGGAGAGCTGCCTGTGGATTTTTGAGGAGACAGTTGCTTGTGTATGTGCATTGAACATCCATGGCCTGCAGGTGATCCTGTTATCTCTGGGACTGTGCTTTAGTAAAATAGATTAATGTTCAGTTACCCAAGCTTTGTTTATGCCACTACTGAAAGGCAGCAGCAGCTGAGAAGTAACTTGAATATGCCCTCTCCTGGTGTTGTTGTATTAAGTGCTGTTTTCATTCTCCAGTTAGGATTTCCATAATCTAGCTTTAAAATGATGAGTTCTTTAGGTGCTTCAGATCCCCAGAGTCATTCTGTAGTGTTTTAAGATGCTGGACTTTGTATTCAAGAAGTGATATGACCTCTTCTTCTCTCTTCTTGGGTACAAAACCTCATCAATTTTCTGAAGAATATATGTGCCTGTAAATAATTTCTATCTCATAATGAAATTGATGTTTATCTTAATATTGATGCCTTAAACAGCAAAAGGAAAAATATATTGAAAACAGGTATTTTTTCACTTTGAAAACAGGTGTCTTTTCTTTCTTCTTATGTAGCTATTAACAGAGTAGTTAAACTTGTACTTACATTTTCAGATCTCATTTTTTTTAATATTGTGTTGAGAGGGAAAAACATCAGTTTAAAAATCATACTTCTCCTTTAGAAACCTTTTCCTTAACATCTGGTAATATGGGTGTTAGGGTTAGTTTGGCATATTGTAGGAACAGTACATATAAGCCTTGAGCTTAAATTTTGAAACCTGTACATTCAAAATTATGTACAGTTGATCTGGATATAGCTTGCAGAATTACAGAGTTTAGCCTTTAATTAAAATGTTACTTCTATTTTGTCAATGAAGTAATAATAAAAGGTATGGGTTTTTAAAAACAAAAATCATGATTTAGCAGAAGTTTTTCCTGCTTTTTTGTTTAATTTTCTAACCAGGGATTTTTTTCTTGAAGTCTTGCCAATGGCAAAAATAAGGAGGGAATGTGTGGACTCATGCAGAGTGCTCACTAGGGCAAAAAAAAAAAGAAAAAATAAAACCCCTAAGCTATGTCTGAGGAAATGTCACATTTCTCTGATATGAATGAAATGCAGAACTCACTGCTTTGAAAAAATAAAATGAAGTAACCTCTCCATTTACAGAACAATTTCTCTCTGTGTTCCACTTCCATTTCTTATTGGAAATCAAACAGCTTTGTTTTTCAGCACTTCTCCTGCAAATTTGGTCCCTTGTGCACACACACAAAACCCCCTAAATCTATGCATCCTAGGGAATCAAAGATTTTGGAAAGTACATTTTTCATAGGTGTTTATAAATATGTCTTAAAAATTCCCATTGCATGAATTTCTTAAGGGTATAATACATGAAACCACAAAGGAAAATGTTATGGCAAAAAGTACTGAAGCAAACTGAAATTTAGATCTTCGCATTAGGAAGACTGACTGAAGTAACAACATTGCTCAGATGCTGAAAACAGAGCAGTTGAAGTAGAACTGGGTTTCAGTCTGAGGCTTTGCTTTTGACCTCTTGCTGGTAGGGAGTTCTAAGACAACATTGGTGTCATCTTCAGTTGCCTCTAGAATCTCTTCAGTTATGGAAGATATCTGCCAATGAAATACAACTAGAATTCTTCATTCGTTTGTACAACTTCAGGGTATTATTTCTTAACACAGCTTTCAATTAGGTAAAAGTTCACAGTAACTCTTACAGGAAATATTCAAGTGGATTATCCCGGGAAACCAGGAAAAAAGATTTTAGTTTAGTTTAGTTTAGTTTTTAAGAGGAGAACCTTGAGGAATATCTGTGGGCTTTTTGGGGGTTTCAGCTTCTTTTCTCCAGTGCACTGCATCCACTAAATGTAAGGTGGTAGAACTTTTTCCTTCCACAAAGCTGTCATTGTTTTAAGGCCATTCTGCTCCCTCTGAACATGTATTGTAACAGGTGCCTTACTTGCTTGTCTCTCCTGGAGAAGTTTTATGGATTAAAGCACCACAGGTACCCTGCACAGTGGCACTATTAACAGTGTGGAATGAGGTTGGGAGAAAAACTCATATGGAAGCTACACACCTAGGTGCAGTTAGTAAACAGAGATAGTTCTCCTCATTAAGCATAATTAAACCTAATATTGACTGCGAACTGTTACTTACCTTAAACTTCTCTGCAGACATTGTGGGAAAGGGATTAACTTAGCAGATAGGTACACTAATTACTACTTTCTTCACATTAAAGTTACCATCAGCAAGGCCTATATTCATAAATAAAACATAGTAGGGGATGAGAGACTGAGAAATATGTAAATTCATTTGCAGAAAAAAAAAAAGACCAAATTAAAAAAAGAAAGTTGACTGATGCTACTGGAAGCAAAATGGCACTCCAGCTAATTACCATGAAAAGTATGATAAATCATGGACGTGTATCCTTGACTTCTGACTGATAGAGCCTGGAGAGTGCAATCTCTCATGCGTAGCTGCCTCTGACTGATTTAAACCCCTACCACTATCGGGTTTGATGGGAAAGCACAAAAGTGTGTTATTTTATTTCCTTGGCTATTGTTGCTACCTCATTCTTCCTAGAAATGACTTGCAATTATTGTAAAAATACAGTCTGATTTCTTGTCTGCAGAAGAATTGTTGTTTGATGCAATTGACAAACAAAGGCTCCAAAGATGGTCTACTTATGGTTTAATAGCTGCATTTTCAAATGCAATTGATCTGGTATATTGAGACGACTATAGGGATATAATAAAATGTCAAGGGAGGGGCTGCTTTTGCTTTTTTATACTTATTCTCATGGGATAGATCTTGAGTCCCACAGATGAGATTAAAAGTCAGAATCAGTTTAATTTATGAATTTCTATTTGTTTTCTGTAGATTTTTAAGTTGCTCTGTGCTTCAGCTTTTTTATCTGTTTCCTCCCAAATTTCATAGTTTTCTGCACCTAACAATTGCTACAAGGGACTGCACACACTTAGGATTATTCAGATGAGAGGCTTCCAGGATGAGGCCATACTATGTGTTATCATGTCAGTGCTATTACTGCTTAATCCAGTTAATACTTTAAATTTGAATACATAATGGTGGTGTGGTTGTTGTTTGTGGGGTATTTTCTGTTTTCCTTGTATATCTGTCTGGAGTACTTTTTTGGTTGAGCCATATCAGAATAAAAGTCCTATTGTTGGGCTAGCTCACACCAGAATGATCTGAGGAGAGATTTATCCTGAGTTTCCTGACAAGGGCATTGCCCAAGCCACAGGCATAGGAGAAGCTTGAGTACACCAGTATTTAATGTGCAAGGTTGAAATTTACCATCAAAGTGGTGTTCTTATTATATAGATATTTTAACACAAAATTATTATTGGCTTCTACTGAGTATTAGCCTTTAACTTTTTATGAAAGGAAATTCAATCTTTGTAATGCTCGCAGTTCCACATTTTGCTGAAAGAAGGGGAGGGAAAAGTGAAGTGGTTAGTAGAACATTTGCAGATAGGTTCTAAGCAGTGAGTACCTTGTTTGTTAAGTTGTTTAATTTATCTTTTTGGTTTCTTTTTTTTTTCCTGATATTACCCCTGTGATATTGTTATGATGTATATGTAGGAATGTGTAGTTCCCAGGTAGGGGTATTATGCTTCAAGAAACAATGCTTATGTATTAACAGTGTCTTCCTGCTCTGATAACCCTTACTCTTTGCAGCTTTTTGTGTAGCCAGCAGCAGTGTTTATAGATGCTATGTGCTTTTTGCAGTTTCATTGAGTTTTGACAGCATAGAATCTGAAGAAATACTTCAAAATTGTTTCAAAGCTGCAAATTGCTTTCAAAATTTACATGGCTAAATTCTGCAGTGACTTACACACTATTACAGGTAGTTAGCAAAGCAATGTCCTCTGAGCAACAGTCCAAAATTATTGCTAGCTAGCAGAATCACAGGTTAAAGTAAGAACAATTTACTGGAGTAAATACAAATTTAAAGGCTAGTTTGTTGCAGCATTTAAAAAATATTTGCATGGCTTCTCTTGTTTAGGACTGCACAATGGAGCAAGGAGCTTTCACCTGGGATTCAATATGAGGAGGTATTTGTTGGGTCAGCTTCTTCAGAGAGATTTAGAACAACTCTGTTATGGGCAGGTTTCTTTTTTTTCCTGGTTCCCTTCCTTTTCAAAGGGAAGAAAAAAAGGGTCAATGTATGGAAAACAGAGAAATAGACTTGAGACATGGATGTTATGAGGCTTCACAGCCTCAAGGTTCCTGGCCAGACTTCTCCGGACTTATCAGCTAAATGTCACAGGGAGTCTTACTCACATTGTACCTGTAACAGTGGACAGCCTAAATCCTGGGCAGGCATTCCAGCATTTGGCCTGTTAGTAACATCTGCATGGTTTTTCTGATTAGAAATTGAAATTTGGTATATCAACTTTATAAGGAAACATTGCAAACAAGTATTTTTGATAAACAATAAACATTAGGAAAACTCTATTACATAAGAAATGAGAATATAAACTCCAACCATATTTTTTTGGAGGAAATAATAATTCTACTTTGTATGTTAGTATTCTAAAAATAAACTGTATTAATTCTCATTTTCTACCCAGCCAGCTGGTGTCCACTGGATACTTAAAGTCCAGTGGATACAATGGTAATTTATCTCTTTGGTCTCTTGTCAAAGTCATTCCCTCCAGTTCTTCTAAGAGCTCTTAAGCTTCTAGCAAAACTATTTTCTAAGTAATAGTAATAACAAACCTGAAACCCAGTCAACTCTGCAAAGCATAGGCCAAATCCTGTGAATTCATACTGAGGCAAAATTTACACTGAAGTCAAAATTAGGAGCTTTGTCACTTGCAGGATTTCTGTCAGGCATAAAATCCTACTTACTTTCTTCCCCTGTGGTAAGGATGACTGAACACACTATAGATTGTTAGAAAGTTTGGACACAGAAAATCAAATTTTTAAAATTAAGGCATATATTTTTATGAGCATTCTTTTGGGAAGGGAGTATCTCATTTAAGTAATAATATTTCTTAAATAATAGTTGAATGAAGTATTTGAAGATTATAATTTTCATTCTCATCAATATCAGGACAGCAGGATCCCAGGACTAAGACAAAATTACTGAATATGGACATATTTTTGCCAAGTACAATGTAGAGATAGGAGACCAAGCTTTAAAAGATGGATGATACTTTTTGTATGAATTTAAGTCATATTCTTAATCAACTGGTTTAAATTTATTTGAGTTAGGCAGAATGTGTCTGTTTTAAATACTCTTCCATTTTATACTGGGTATGTAATAGGTTTCAAACCTTTATTCAGGTACACTTAGGTCTGAGAGAAAGTCCATTATTTCTCCATCTGAAGTTGTTCCCAGTGGAATGTTCTCAAGAATGACAGTAGTAGAGCTCATGTCATTGTCCTCCTATCAGAACCTAGCAGCAAAAGTGTGTGGCTGTGAGGACACTTTACCAGCATCTTGGCATTTTCGTAGTAGATATCAGTAGATTCAGTTACTTCTTTTGCCATGTTAAATACTAGTGTGCTTTGAAACCTGCACTTCCTTGCTTCTCCTGCTTCCTATTCATTTTCCTGTTTATTCTTATCCTTCCCCCATAAATTGTGTTCTCTGATCTCTCTCTCTCTGTTTCTGTTTTTCAATAGCTCTGCTCTTTTGTGACTAAAGCCCTGAATTACATTGTCCTTACTCAAGTAAAACACCTCTTGAAGTCAGTCATGGGTTTATCTTCCTGTGATTTGGCCTTTGATGTTGTTGGGTAATTACATTATACCCATAGGAAACCCTCTGTATATTGGGACATAGGCTTCAGTCAACCTAAGGCCAGTTGATTATACATTTACCTGTAGAATGAATCTGCCTACTTCTAGTGCCCCATTTGGAAGCTTGTTAGAAATGTGCATGCTGCTTTAACATGCAAATTCTATTGAGTAGGTGGAGAATAAGTTTTTTTGTCTGATAGGTTAGTACCCATTTAAAGACATAGATGGCAATCTGCTTGTTTAATGTTCAGTAAAATCTCAATGTTGAGTGTCCAGGGGGTGTGAAATGCTTAAAACAAAATAACTTGGGAGCTGAGGAGATAATTATATATGAGACGAAATACTAGGAAGGGCAAAGAATGCAAATGAAGGCAGGCCAAGATAGATTCAGTGCCACAGACAAACCCCCCATTTACCCCTCCCTCCAATACACAGACAATACCTTCAATATCCTATGTGAGTTGGTGAACATTCTGCTGCATCTAAAATGTGGATGCATTGCTTCTACTGGATATTCAAGTCTCTTAGCCCACCCTGGTTCTTTGAAGTCCCAGGTTACACTTCTTTTGTGTTGGGGAGAAAGTAGGGAATGGTATTTCATTGTAGAAGAAGGATTTTATTTGGGTGTTGCAATTTTCTGTTAAGATTATTTCTTTCTGCCATGAAATGGAACATATGGGCCATTTACACAAAAGGTATAAACTATGAATGTCAGGTGATTGCAAGAGATAGTCCAAACTAAATGCAGTTGTCCATAATTAGTCCTGTGCTTCATTTCTCCTTTGCTGAGACAAAATAAAACCCTGATCACTTTCTCTCTTACCAAAACTGGAGACTTTCTGTGTCTGCATCTCTGATGTGTTGTTAGGCTGTAGCAGAATGCTTACAGATGAAAGTGTTCTTACCCCTCTTTCCCTTAGTATCTACTATTGACAGTGGGACTTGAGTTTCTCATTTAAATGAATTTTTGTCTGCTCCAGTTGCCTGTTCTTCTGCATGTCAGATCCATTACATTTTAGATGCAGTGGATTATGGTGCTTTAAGGACATAGAGTAGCTGCTACATGCCTGTGAGTTAACAAAATTTAAGTATTTAAATTACATAGAAAAATGAAAAGTGTTTTTTCCTGTGTTTGGAATGACTAGTAGCTTTACAGCCATCAAACTGAGCATAGAATGACCAATTGACCCTTCCACTCTGTATGTTGACTGGTGACTAAAAATGAGAAGTCTTTCCACCCCTGCCATGAGGTTATGAGAAATGACTATGTAGTAATTAATGCCACTGTATCATTTTTTAACTGCTTCAGAAATATAATATCAGATGCTCAGATGGCATCAATTGGCTTAGCTCCACTGAAGGCAACAAAATGCGATGCCAACTTATACCAGCTGAGGATCTGGCCCACAGTTAAAAGGAAAAAAGGGACAGGCTGCCAATATGGCAGGGAACATATTGAGATTTATGGTAGTGACTTAATCAGTAAAAAGTTCTGCTTGAAATGCTTGTCTCTTTGCACATTCCCATTAGTCACTTGAGCTGGAGATATTTGAAGCTCTAGCCCAGCCTCTGTGGGCACATTTGTGCTCTTGCACTCTGCTCCACACTCTATGCTCTTAAATATCTGGAAGCATCCCACATCACTCCTGTTCTTCTAGCTGGCAATCTCTCTTCAGAGGTCTGCACAGATTCTGGGCCATATATATTTTTTGACATAATTTTAATTTGGATGACTGTGTTTTCCTTTTTTGCCTATATTTCTGGTGTTGCTTTCTTAATCACACCTAAAAATAGGAGGGATTTCACATCTTTTGTAATTCTTATCTAGCTGTCCTGTTTGCATTTAAGTATTATGTTAATCTTGATAAGAATAAAAAAAATCCAGTTTGCTGCCTTTGTATTCAACTATGCATGTAATTTTTTTACTTGAAGATAAGGTGACCGTACCTAACGTAATACCTGTAAATTTTTATCTGCTATAAATATGATTGAATCAATTGAAGGATAGAAATTCTCTTGTCTGTATTACAAAGTTAGTGAATTAAATACTTATGAAAGATGAAATGGCTGTAGAATCTCCCCAACTTTTTTCTCCCTCAGTAGTACAACCATTTTAGCATTTGGTTTATAATGAGTGCTGTCTCTAAACTTGTGAGCCATCTCCAGTTCTGATACCTTGTTTTTGATTGTTAACAATGTTCAAAGAATGTAGTCTTAACAATGCTCAGAGAACATAATCTTTTGGGCCTGGAAGTTTCCATCCTTGGTCCCATCTGCAATGTAAGTTATTCAAGAAGCTCTGTGATCCAGTCTTGTAATAAAAAGTTGAGAAAACACTTCTCTTCTGCACTGAAATACCTGCCTTGAAAATGTAACAAACTGATTGATGACTTGGAATTGGATCTACAATATTATGTCCAGCCACTTTTGGATCACACCCTTCAAATACACTTTTAAGCAAGATAAACTTTCAGAAGTAGGGTTATTTGAATATCAGAAGCCTGCAAAGTTTGTTGAGTTTTATATATGTAATGAATTTTCTATGCTGTGATCTAAAAGTATAGAAAAATAAACTAATCATTAAAACCTCTCCAGATACAAAGCTCTGTTTTTTAAGAAGTTTCAAAGGATGCTTTGAATGACACTCAGTCTTTTACTATGATATATTTTCCTGCATTTCAAAGTAAGAGTGAGTCTTCTGTGGCATCGGTATCATGTAAGTGCTGAAAAGAGTGCTGGGGAGGCAGGACACAGTGTTAACCTCTTTTTCTTTTAGTTTGCTGATTATAGTGGGTTTCAAAGAATCCAGTGCTACCTCAGCTGGAGGACTGTTGCCTGTTTTAGGAAAAAAATACCGGAAAATATTTGTGTTTCAACCAACAGTTGGAAGTTTAAACTTAAAGCATATAGTATCTTCAAATCCCATATGCTGATAATTGTAAACAGTACATATAAACTCCTGAAAATATTGTAAAGTACTTACGGGAAAGGTATGAGTTGTATTAAAATATTGCAACAAATGTTTAAAGCCATATTTTTTCTTATATTCTCAGTAGGCTTTTTTAGAAATTGCATGTATTTTACAAGTTTCCAATTTATATCCATTTTTAGAAGAATCTTAGAGTGGTTTTACAAAGTGGCATTGTCCCCATTTGATAGATGGGGAAACAGAAACACGGAACAGGTAAGTAATTTTCTCAAGGTTGTAGGATAATTCATGGCTAAAATAGGGAAGATTCTTTCTTGGCATTCAGTGTTTCATGCACTGTTCTGCTGCTTCTCCTCTGCGTTAAAGAATGCTACAGTACCTTTATGATACATTTTAAAAAGAAATGCAACTTGTGGTCTCATGTTTACAGTTCTCTTTGAAAGCCCTTTTCATTAGCTGTATATCTTCGTCTTCTATCCTGACCTCTCATCAAAATTAAATTTTTATACACCCAAACCCCACAACAGAGTGAAGGACTGAATGTCATCTTTGGTTTGCTTGGTATTAGAGTCAAAACCAGAGGGCAGAATCTAGCTAAGAAATACTGAGTTTAAATTCTTATAATTGTACTTTAATGCTTCAAGAATTGTTTCCTGTATATTGGACCAGAACAGAAGGTTAGTAGGAGATAGATGTCCCCAGTTATAAATAATTGTGACAACAACTAACAGTACAGTGCACTTGAAAGAACAGTTATGTCTTGCTGCAAAATGCATCCTAACTACAAAAATGACAGCCTGCATGGTGCTGTGGATGGAGGGCAGCTTGTACTGCTATTCAGAATAATAATATTAGCTTGTATCTGCTTAGAATATCCCAGAATTTTGTAAATATCTCCTAGAAAGTAATTCAATGTGTCTTATTTTGGTATTATGTAGGAGTGCAAGAAGACATAGTTTGTAAGAAATTAGAAGTCAGATTATAGTACTTCTGTGGCACAATATATAATTGATATTCTTTAAAATTACAGTAGTTTTTACCTTGCAAGCACAGTGTTGATGCTACACTTTGTGGTCTGGCTGGCACCAGTGAAGACTGTGGTTAATCCAGTTTCTTATTTTACAGAAGTCATTGCAGGAAAGGACACATTGTTTTTTCAGGCTCCTCAAAGCTTTGCTGAGGTGCACAGATATGATGTTAATTTGAAGGAAAGTTTAACTTTACAGAAAGCATAGTTTCATCCTACAGTCATTGCAAAAATAGTGAATCCTGGCCTGTTCCATAACATCAAGGATGCTTACTTAGAGTTTAAAGAGAGTTTATTGAATCGCTGTTGTCATTAAACCTTATTGCACACTTCTGTAGGGTGCTTTCTGTTCTTGGACAACCTAAGAAAAGTCTTCCCCTGCTATTAAGCCATTAGAAACAAATCTGACCTGCATTTACATTTGAGTCCTTCCAACATGCTCTCATCATTCTCATGCCAATGTCAGCCTTAGGAAAGACATTCCCCAGTGAATGGAAGAACACAGTTTCCCCTGCCACTGGAGGCTGTGTGATAACATCTGGTGACAAGCAGCATTATGTGCATATATTCCTAGGGTTATTTGTCACGTTTGGCCCTCCCAGCTGAATAGATCTGCATGTGGATCAATGGAATCAATAGGTGGTATCTTTTCAGATTTTTCTCTTTTAGATGAGATAAGTTCCTGTTGTAACCACCTCTTTATCAGAGGGTCATGTTTATTTGCCAAGTATTGGGATGCACTGAGTATTGTTAGTATGATTCCCCGTACTGTGTTCCCATGGGAACTTCTTACTTCCACATCTGTGAAACTGGAGGTGCATAAAGGGGAATCCAAAGCTTGTCAGTATTTGTCACCTGCAGATCTGGAGAACCTAAGAAATGCATCATCTCAGGTAAAGAGAGGGAAGGATATACGCTGCACTTAACATGGAGAAACATTATGTAGCTTGTGTTGTTGCCTAAATATTTTGGAACTAATCAGACGAATAAAGCTGAAGTGGTGGCCAGTAAAATGCCTTCTTGGACCTTCATTACTGTATAAGCTGTCTGAAGTCTATGCAGAAAAAATAGGTAAAAAGCCTTACTAACACTGACTGTTTTTTTTCCTGAAATAATTGGTCTATCAACTCAAGAGGAAAGTAGCCTTAGAAAAGCTAAGAGATGAGCATGTGTTGAAAATTTCTATAGCATTTATAGCCTTTTACTCTCCAGCTTCTTGCCCTTACTAGAATTATTCATTGTTTATCTCACTGAAAGTGAACTTAAATCTTAGTGCCTGAGTTAGTCTTCTAGTAGAGCTAGAATAACCTCCTACTCTTACTGTTGAGCACAGCTCTGACAGTAGGTAACCACATCGGCCTTTTTGTGCTGGGGGATGTTAAGCAGTAAATGGAGATTATTGGGTTATTTAATGCCCTTCCCCCTACAGCCCCAAAAACATGTAGGAGCTGTAATGTGCTTCACTGGAGAAACTCCGATGGTTGTATACTTTATCCTTCACCACTAGGAGTTTCTAGGTCAGAAGAGCTAACATAAAACAGTGTAAACTAAGACAGCACAAGAAAACTTGTTAGACAGAGCCAGTGCTTCTGTTGCCTGGTTCTAGGGATGCCATTGGACCACCAAATAACAAAAGCATCATGATGAGTAGTTCCAATTCAGGTTTAGATGAATACATCAAACCATGTAGTGCTGGATAAGACACCTCTAGAATTTGCAATATTCATCTAGTGCCTAGCCCATGGCAATACTATCCACAATAATTATATGCTACCGCCAGCTATCTCGAGGATCAGTTTAGCAAGAGAGCAGTTGCTTTGCCCAGGGAAATTTAGATTAGATGTAAAATTGGATTTTTCATAAGGCCTTGTTTTTACCTAGCTACGAATGTTTCCTTAGCACAAGTGAAAACTTTACACATTTTAGCTCAAACTGTACTCTACTAAGCCTCCCACATTTATACCCATCTTCTTGGCAGTCATCCCAAAATATGTTTGGGTTGAAGCATTACACATTACATTTGGTGAAGCTTTAGCATTCCCTGTTGCTCACATCAATCCTTATTTCTGTTTGCTCTTGTAATTTACAGTTAATGAAAATTCTAAGTTTACCTTTGTTTTTGTTGGCGTCTGTACAAGAGAACCCTTTAGCCTTTTCAGCCTCATATCCAAGTGAAAAGCTGGATCCAAAAGGGAAGGTAAAACCTATCTGAGTGCTTCCAGTTTAGACAGAAGCCCTTACCGTGCATGTCAGCATTGTAACATTACATTTCTGAAGGAACAGCAGAAGAGCTTTGCTCAAGGCTTGACCTGTGCCTGTGCTTGTGAGGGGGCTTGTAAGTAGCAGGTAGAGCAGCTGATCCCAGCATGAGAATGCCAGATCTCAGTGGCCATCTGGTTAATGGCCTTAACCAGTTCCCACTCCCTTCCAATTCAGGCAAGATTCTGCCTGAAATTAACAGGAATTTGCCTGATTACCAGAGTGGGAACATGGCTAGTAACAAACTCGTACTGATGACCTTAACGCAGCGTAGGCAATATTGACAAAACAAACCATTCTGGAGTTAGTGCCGTCTTTTCTAACGAGCCTGTTAAAAGTTGACTCACAGATTTTCACTTCAGGAGATACAATTTGTGTTTACCTACGGTACCACCTATGCACTGAGCTGTGTATGTACAAGGTCATAATGTTAAGCAATGAGATGTAAACAGATGGTACATGTAGAATTTCTGTACATACACACAATTAGATAATGTACGTGATTTGTATTATGCTTTTTAAGCCACTTATTTAAAAGACAGTTTTGTGCATTAAGAATTCCTATGCAGCTATCAAATTATTATAAAAGTAAGCTTTGAAAGGCACCCTTTTCATTTATTTTTGGTGCTCATTACACATTCTGAATCATTGCTTGTTCAGAAATGTTACCTCGTAAATTAACAAAATATTTTGCAGGTGAGAAACACTGACAAATTTTTAAAAATGTGTAACCAGAATTATAATATGGTTGCATATTTCTGGGAAAAGCAGGTTTCACGAAGCCTGACCAAGCCTTCCTGCTTCTCCTTATAGTGCTATGTACTATAAGCACTAGTTTTTCACAGGTCATCAAAGTGTTCCATTATCACTAGGAACTCTGATCGCATTTTGGAAGTTCATTTCCTGCTTTCTGGTTCTTCTTGTGTGGCTGTAGCAGAGGCTGTGCAGTGTGACATGGGAGAAAAGCACTGTTTGCACCTGTTTAAAATCTCCAGTGCTTTGTGTGGTTCCTGGGCAACAGGCAGGAATCCTGAAAAGCTAGGCTGCACTTGCTCAATTGTTGCTGGCAGCTGTGACTTTGAGAGAGCACATAGCAGCTCGTTAGCAGGTTGCTTGTGTTGTGTGACATGCACCAAGCATGTCAAACTCTGAGCTGAGCTCGCCGCCTTTGCTGCCTGCAGTCGAGGCCGGGTTGCCTGGGGTTGCAGACTTGGCCAAGGAAAGCATTATAGGGATGTAAGGTGAGTTCCTCGTTGGTAAAGGGGCAGGGAGGTGAGGCAAGGAGTTGTGAATCGGTGCTTTCTAATTAGAAAAGGGGAACGGTGGCACACAGGTTGTCTGCTCCAAAGGGTGCTATTTTCCTCCTGCAATTTTGTTCTTTTCAGATTGTGTTTACTGTGGTGGAACATAGAAATGCAGGGGATAAGATGAATTTGAGTATGAAAGTGTGCACACAGACACATGCATACATTATATATGCACTACAGTAGGGAAATACAAGATGACTTCACTGGATAATTTTAAATTTTATTATGAGCTTTGATTTCTGGTCTCATTTACTTTGAGCGATCAGGATCAAATCAATCCTTACAACCTTGATCTTGGCCTATTTAGGCAGCATCCAAGCAGCAGATGCAGTCACACTGTTTGACTGGCAACTTCAGACCATTTCATCTTCATATCTACTCAGTTTGTGCCTCTTGGCTCAATAAAGCATCTCTTTGCTCTTGTAAAAGGAGTTAGTATGTGATAAATCTAGTTAAACAAACCACAAAACTACAGCATCCTTACAATCTGTTGAAATCTACATCATGAGATGGGAACAGATCTGCTATTGTCTTGAGATCTGTTTGCACCCTATGCAGTTTTAACCAAGGAGTGATCTATAGACTGATCTCTTTTCTCCAGCTCCAGAAAATCTCCTTTAGACACATAGTGCTAATATTGACAATGGAAGTCATTATCCCAAGATGAAGAAAAAGCAGAAGGAAGTCTGGCTACTAAGGAAATTAGATACACTCATGAAAAAAAAAAACTTATCAAGGACCACTTAATGAAATGATAATCTAACAAATACATATATGTATATATGTATATATATTTATGTATATGACATAAATATGACCCTTGATCAGAAAATCCCTGGCCAGAGGTTTGCCAACAACTAGAAAGATTTTATGCCAGGCAGCAAGACTTCTCATTTGTCCTGCCCACAGGTACAGTGAGTAACTGCCCTGGCTAGAGTCAGGGACATGCTCTTGAGCCTGTCTGCTGGTCTGCAGAGGGATGTGATGTGGGCATGGTAGGTTTTTATTTGAACTCTGCTCCAAATGCATGCTTCAGTGCTTATCTGTTGTTGTTGTCATCTTTATACGAATATAGAAAGCACTAGTTGTCAGGTACTGAGGGTAAACGTGATAAAATTAATAGAAACCAAAGTATGACATAATCATGTGCATTCAGCACGAGTCCCTTGATTTATTTTGTGATCAGAGCTTTTTGTTTCCTCATCTAGAAAATTGTGATAATTGGTGTTTATCTCATATTGCTGTACAAAAGCAGTTATGTTGTAAACTCTCTTTTCATGGTCGTCCCTGTGTTTTTCTGTTGTAATTTCCTTTTCTGTTTTAAACATGGGTTATAATCTGTCTTGCCATAAAGGGCCTTCTGAATTCATCTTCTGACATTAGTTTGGCTATCAAATCATTGAAGGGAATAAACTGAGATATGTGTGTAAACTGTGTGCTGTTTTTGCTGTCTCCTGTCATGCAGGCAGGACTAAAAATACCTTGAAAGTTGACATCCCTTTAGTAGGAACTCTCAGTTTTTATTCAAGAACAAGATATAGGAGTATTATTCTTTAGGAAAGTATTTGTGGTCTCTTTGGTTGGCCTTGTTTAGCACTGTTCTTGATACCACCTCATCACTGCAGTGAGAAAATTGCAGGTTTCCTCCTTCTCTGCAGGTAAGTTGGCAAATTCCTTTTAATATGGCTCCACTGTTTCTAAAATTAAAAAAAAAAAGAGATCTGTAGGACTTATGTCAGTTTAGAACGTGTTGTTAGCTGGCAATAGCAACTGTGCTACACAGCACACGCAAGTCAGGGGCTGGATGTTTATGAAACACATGAGAATAGGTGTTGCATTTTCTTATGTACTACTTCATTTTACATAAACTGTATAGCGCCAAAAACACCCACTCAAAAATAAAGTGCAATAGAAAAATGGCATTCAAATGTTAAGAATATGACTTAAAGCTCTTGCAGCCAAGTACAATGAAGTTGAGGGACTTAGTTTATAAATCGTACTGTTGTCTCAGGTATTCCAGCTGATGCAGTGGGGAGGACAGACCCCAAAAAGAGGATTATGTGAGATGCTACATGTAGGTACAGTAAGATTTCACAGTAGCCTGAAATTCTAGTGGAAGTACATCTGAGAAGATTCTCTCTTTAGTTTCTAACTTGTGACCACCATATTTTAATTAATTTTGTGACTCCTGTGTTTTTAACATCCCTGGATTCTAACAGTCTGCAAAATAAAATGTCCCATCTCAGAATGGTGTCCTTGCCTTGTTGCCATAGATGACATCTGCCTTCATATGCCATGACATGTCTTTCACTGCTTCCTCATGAGTAGAATTGTAGCAAGATGATGTGCTTCACTGGGAGCCTTGCTACACACGAACAGCTTTGATTGTTCAGGAAATACCAAACAATCTCCTCTTCCATAGGCTCCCTGGTGAGACTTTGGGGCTAGCAAATACATCTTGAGCTAGTCAAGGTAAACAAGTGGGAAGTGTCTGCATTGGAAGCTGAAGACAGAAGAGTTACAGTGACTTTAACTTGGGTCACATCCAGACACTATTTTAGAAGGAGGAAGGGAAAGAAGGAAGTCTGCCTCTAGGGTTGTGAGCATGGGCAGACTCTTTCCTTTCATGCTGTAGTCTCTCATCTTGTTGTGTTTTGTTGTTGTTAGTGGTGGGGTTTTTGTTTTGGGAGGGGAGCGAGGGAGAGCTTGTTTCCAATGCTGCATCTTCCACATGTCTAGACACTGATATGTAAAGACACTTAAAGGGGTAGTGTTCCTTCTACTCTGTGCTTCCACCATTGCTGCAGGTAGTGAGTGATACCTGTTGTCATATTTCTGGTCCTTAAGCTTACTCAGAGCCTAGAAAAAGTCCACCTTAGCGCTTGGATACAATGCTAGCCATCTTTGACGTTTACCTCCTGGCTTGGTTTATTCTAATGCATGTCAAATGGAGGAAGAGGAAAAGGAAGAGAAGCCATAGAAAGAGGAATGTAAAATCATCTAATAAAGCGACATCAGTACATGATATAAAACTAAAAAATTAATTAGAAGATGAAGTTTCCTTCCAAATTACAGTGTCCTCTCATTCTGAGCTTCCCAAGTAGCCACCTGTTCCATCACTGAGTTTCCTTGTCCGTGTTTCAGGGGACGTGAGGCACTAGATTGCATTATTCCTCCACTCTTCTTTGTGTACAGTTCACAGCTTGGCTATTCTGCCTAGTCGCTGGTCAGTCATGTCTTCAAATAGTCCATCAGACATGCCTCGCTTCAGTAACAGTGCTTTAAAAGATAAAATAATCTACCTCTCAGCACTAAAGGTTCACTTCTGCTACAGAATGTGATCATTCTGTTACAGTGATACTGTCTGGGATAAATTTACTAAATTTACAATGTTTGCTGTGTTATCGTTCTCCTGCTCCCTTTTGCGCTGCTGTTGATATGCATTGAAACTTCATAGCAAAAAGTTCTCTTAAGAAGCCAGACCCTCAGAAAACAAATTTCCATGGGGTAATTTTCTTCTTCAGTATTTGAGGGTCACCTTGCCCGGTCTGTGGCTTCAGCTTGCTTTTTTTTCTCCAAGCTTAACTAAATTGAAAATTATTTGGAGACGGTGAAGCTAATTGTCCTAATTAATACAAGTGGGCCCAGGTGGGGATAGAACTTGAGACCAGTCAGGTGGTATTGGTAAAAAAACCTCCTCCTTTTGAGAACTAGGTAGTGAAATGGAGAAGCTGGGGATCCCTTAGACTGTGATATTCATCTGATAAGGTTTTTAGGTTGTTTTTAATTTCTGCTTGGATTATTGTGAATGTTTTGAATGTATGAATTTTTGGATAGGAGAGGCCACATCTGAGAGAGGGAGGTTACCATAAAGAAAAAGCTTCCTTTCAAATAAAGAGCACTGAGTGGTTAGTCCAGCCTTGTAGCTTTTGTTGATTCTGAAATAGCTAGTAGTGTCAGAATGTACTAGATTCATCCAGCAGCTGGAGAGGCATGGATTAGCCACCAAGTGAAGAAGTACAAGGGAGAATGCAGAATTTTGTTGTGTTTGTGCCCTATGTTGTAATTCTGAAATGAAAACTATGACAATGCTAACAAGGTGCATGAAGGGATGTCTTTTTTTAACAGGAGTTTTTCATGGAAATGGTTAAAAAAAAACCTTGGAAATCTTTGAAGGTGTAGTTTTTGTGTAAGGAGATGGCAGAATATTATGCTCATCTAACAAGCATCTATAATTTCATTGCCATTTTCTCAGCTCCTTGATCATCCCTCTCCATTTCTGATCTACCTTTATGTCAGTAGCTGTCACTGAAGACTTCTACTTGCTCCCTTGCATCTGACAAAGATTCTAAACAGGGCAGATTCTGGTTGTTGACTTTGAGAGTAGATTTTAGCCCAATTTGCATAGATAAGATTTGGCGTGCTATCCTATCCCGAGTGTCTGTTCAGTGAAAAACATGCAGCTATCTGTGCCTCTATCATTTTGTTTGCCAGCAACCTGGCAAGAAAAACTCTTTTCAAGTTCTGACCTGGCTGATGGCTATTTGATGGCATAGAAAAAGAGGAAATAAATAGCAGTCGAAGTAGTCCAAAACACATTAATTAGGTGAGGATTTAGACTAACATCCTGCATTTCCTGTCACCTTCAAGGATGCCATTGAACTATACTTCTAACCACCACACTTTTTTTTGTACCTGTGGACTTAAAGGCTTTGCCCTTGAGGAAGATAACTTCCCCAACCCTGGCAATAACACAGTTAAAGGTATGGAATAGGTCAGCCAGTGCGTGTTATGGTCCTGTAGCCACAAGATAATCCATCTTCCCCTTCATAAAAATCTGGCTGCAGTATTATTGTGTGTAACCCATGCTGATTCTAAAAGCAGTGTGAATTGTATACATCTTGCACATCAGTTTCAGTGTCTTAAAAAATGAAGAGGGTTTTTTTTTTCCTTCTTCCCCTTCCTTTGAAGTTTTAAAGCAGAACTTGCTGGTGACCCACTTTTGCTAACAGTTCTCTTAACTAACCCCTGTACTCACTTATACATTTTTTTTCTCTTCCACCCACTGTCTGTCTAGCCTGGTTTAAAATTTTTATATATGTACTTTTAAAAAATTGATTAGTTGGAGAGCTGCCCGTTCTTCTGTGCTGTATAATAAGGATTTAAAAACTGCACACTGAATTCTGTATAGTGTAATTAAAACTGACCCAGATTTGGACCTGAGAACACCAGGACTTAGCCAAACTTGCCATGAGCTGAGTTCTGATGGCAGATGGAAGCTAATGAGGACACACTACACTCCAGAATTTCCCAGCTGCTTGGCCCCTTTTTGTACAAACAAGGTTTGGAGTGAAGTCCCAATCCCAAGAGCATGTTTAAGCAAATGTACTGCACCCAGTGTTTTGGGAAACAAGGCAGTGCTGTCGGACTGCTTCAGGAAATTTTTGAGGCATTATTTCTAATGGGCTTTTACTGTGTATCCCAGTGTCATGAATATGCTCTCTTCCATCTTGTCCTAGTCTGAGTGTGATTATATGGTTCAGACCCTATATGAATACCCTCCTCCCATTTCAGCTGGGAGTGTTGGAGTGTTTCCACTTTAAATTAATGGAGTCTTAAGATCCCAAAGTACTGGGTCTCCTTTCGACCTGTGGTTCCCTTAAGTGGATTCAATGTCCTGGGACTATTCAGGCAGATGTAATTGAATCAGTTTGAAGCAGCTGTAGCTGGCATGTGGTCTCTCAGATTGCTAGCACCTGCTTGGTTAGGTTTTTTTGTTGTTTGTAACTCACTAGAGTGAAAATAGTGCCAAAACCAGCATTGGTCTTGGAGCTGATAAAGCACTCCCGCTCCTATATCCCTTTCCCCTTCTAGCCCAGACACCTCATTACTGGTGCCTGCAATAATGTTGTTGGTAGCAAGCAGAAACAGGTTTATGCTTCCCCTCCAACTGCCTGCCTCCCCTTCAAGCCACTGCACTGCCAACACTGACTCTCTTCTTCATCAGCAGTAAGACTTAATCGTGCTCAGGTGTGCAGAGCGTCTGTGCCCTCCTTAGAAAATTGGGCAGCCCATGGTTTGCTGTGTCTGATGCAGGCAGCACCAAATTTATCTGCTGCTCTAACAGTCTCACTGCTGGCAGGGCAAAGTTACTGTTCTTCATGTGTAACAAATGACCCAGGAGTCCTGGGAGGTTCTCTTCAATACTTCTGCTCCCTTCCTCTGGTGTAGTGTACATAGATTTTGGTTACTGTGTTCCTACTCCAGTCAAACTTTTAATATGGTAAGATTTCAGAAGGGACTGTGAGTCACTTGGTTGCCTCTCTGTATCCTGTGAATTATTGTAATCAAAGTTCAAATTAAACACAGTAGTGCACTTGGCCAAATACAGTAACAACACACAGTGGTGTGGTTTTCAATGTAATATTACAAGATGGCATATTGCAACGTTAATTTTTTTAATATATCCCCCCATTGACTTCCCCTTAGTTTGTGCATGTAGTTTATGTGCATCCCTTTTATTTTGTTCTTTCATGCCCCAGAGATAAAGGATGTATCTGGATTTTTAATTCCAGCTGTTTTCATATTTGGTATTAGCCCCACATCTCACTTGCTCTTTTGCTCTCTCTCCCTCCCACACCTTTTTTTGGGTATTACCATTTATGTCTAGGGTGAGAGGGTTTTGTCCTCAGCTGATGTATGGGACTTGATTGCCTCCTGCAATAGCTTTAAAAATTGCTATTTTGGGGAATTAAAAGTCAATTCCACAAGTGTTCCAGGTTCTGAAGCTGTTTCTTTATTTCTTTCTTTTCTTTTAATCCACATCTTGTATTCATATCACATTGTGAAATGTTTTGGTTTTTCTGTGGATCTTTGGGCTGTAGACAAAGTCTCTTCCCATGGAATATTCCATCTCTGCTCCAGCACATGTGTTAATCCACAGCTCTCTGTGGTTTGTTGAGCTCAGGCATTTGAAAGGTATTACTGAAGGCAACTTCTCGGGGCTCAAAATACAATTTCATTTCAGTGGAAGTTAAATGCCAGTTTAAACATATAGAATTAATTGGGTTTGGGATTTTTGCATTGTACAGGTGATGTTTCCCTTTAATTATTTGTTTTTACAGTACAAAATACTCCTGGTTTTACCTTTTAATTTGCATTTTGTGCTTAGATACCCTGATAAACTACCTTCTATAACGTGTAATTGTGAAAGCAGTGCAGCTAAACATTTTAATAGTTGTCTGACGGATCTACAAAGGAAAAAAGAAAAATGGAATTCCAATCAAGACAGAATTGTTTTTTACTAATCCAGTGAGATAATGCCACCGCTTGATTTTTCTCTTGTCCTGTTGTGATTTGTAGTGTTTTGTTTGTTTGTGGACTTATTTTGTTTTCTTGCAGTCTACACTCTGTCTTTCCTACTCCCTTTTGGTTAGTCTCAAAATGTCTACCAATAAAAACATCCATCTGTAATGATAGCTTTTGCCACTCTTTGTAGTCTGGAAGTGTTGCAGCTGCAGATATCATCTACTGAATAAAATGTCAGCCACCAGTTCTAAGAGGGAAAGCTACTAAGGCTTAAGTTAAGAAACAGACAAGGACTGTGGCTCTCAATTTTTAGAGATACTATTTTAAAACATTTTTTCTATAAGCAACACTTTTTGTGAATTAAATATTGAAGAGTAAACATGGAATATTTTATCTTTTTCAGATGTTTTGAGTCCCTAGCATCCTTTGGTGAGATCAGTAGGATTATAGAAGGGAAGCTGTTCTTGACACCACAATGAACACAGCACCCATGAATATCTAAATAAGTAGCAATAGCAAATTAGAAAATGTTTTTTGTATGCAAAAATACTCGGGGGTGTGGAGGGGAAAGAAACAGAGTAACTATGCAGGTGTCTATCTTAGGATTTCTTAGTGCCGATTGTAGCCAGCCAGACCAAGAAAGCATCTGCCACTCTTATGGTTGTCTTGAAAATAAATATAGTTTTAGGTCAGCAGCAAGTGATAGCTGATATATTTTACTTCTAGAATGCTTTTTTTTTTGTACTAAAGTTTACTTTAAAAATGTAGGCACTAAATAATTGTGAATTCTACACTAAGTACAAGAGGTAGTAGAGAACCAGCAGGATTTATGTTCTGAAGAAGTCTATCTGGCATAAGCAAAGAGAAAAATATATAGATGTTCTTTTCAGTCTGCTAACATCCTGATGATGAGTTGCAAATGAAGTGGTTTATTGTGCTGAACCATGCTTTTTGTATATTTAATTTGAAGGTATCCATTCAGAGAATGTACATCTCTTACTTGGATACAGATAACTGATCGATTTTATGTGAAGCATGCTAGCTTTTTGTGCCTATGGAGTACAGCGCTTTTCAACCTAAGATGTATTAGTAACTAGCGCAGGAGGGTGACAGAAAGGACAACAAAGGAAGTTAATAAATTGATAATGAAGTGGGATTATAGAGGATTGAGCATGGATATTAGAACCATTTCAAACATACTTTTTAATCACTACCACTCTACTCTGATTCTGTCTAGTGGCACCACCCTGAAATATAGTATTGAGTATTTGGTAAAAGACCACTTGACTAGTTACTTACTGGCAAGCATGTCCACATCCTTGACAGGGGTCAAGAGATTAAATGAGTGGCAGGCAAGATTCTTCTATTTACCATGCAGTCGGCCTCTCCAGAAGAGCCTTTACTTATTTAAGTTGACAAAAATATTTGGAAAACTTGCAGTACAGTGTGAGATCTACAAATATTTTATTGTCCAGGCTTCGCCTTCCATCACTGCATCATAAACATACAAAGTTAAGAAATTGGTGACCAATTTAACACTGAAGTGAATATAAAAAGATACTGTATTGTGCTTCTCACTAACAAATAAAACTGTGTAAGCGAATCAAATGAATGCAAAGTACAGAGGAGGAGATGCTAACAAAAATGAAATGGGCTCTAAATCAGAGAGCATTTTCAAGAAGAAATCCCAACCCAATTCTTCCTGTTACATTGACCGGGCAGTTTCTTAAAAGAAGTATAAGCTGTCTCATACATACTTAGAACATATAACTCTTGTCCACTTCCCAAAGCTTCAGTTTTTCCTTTTCCCAAAATTTCGTGCTTGACAACTGGACAGAAGGCTATGCTGAATTAAATTTTATTGTTCTGGTGTTCTCCATCCATTTGCAATGCACATAATCAGGAATTCAGCTATGTCCCAAGAAACCCGTTTAACCTAATGAGAGCAAATGGCAATGGGTGTTCCTTACCCGAGACAGCAGTGCCAATGTTTCTGCTTAATTGGGACATATTTGGCTGGTTCCAGTGCTTCAAGTGGTTTTTAAACAGGTGTTTAATGGGTGTGGGATTCTGAACTCTGCCCTTTTGATACAGCAATTGCCAAATAAAGATTAACAGAAATAAAAAGATCTAATACAGAATAATAATTTTTGTCTTTGTATATTTATTCAGCATAATTTTTACTTTAAGTCGCAGGCGGGTGGGGAGGTGTTTCTTCTCATAATTGAGAAAGTCCATTAAATAGAACAACAGGATGTCTAGCAGGGTGTCCTAATTAAAATTACCCTGTAATTTGAACAAAACATTCATTTGTATGTAGCTAAGGTTGACCTAAACCCCATCTAAATCAGGAAAAATTATAATACAATTTTTTTTTTTCTGCTGAAAATGAATCTTAGCATTCTGCCAGCAAACAGCATGGTTCTGTTATTATACAGTATTCAAGAGCAAGGATTTTCTCTTCAGTGTTCAAAAAATAATGTTTTGAGTAAATTTAACAAGAGGTTTCTCTCCTACCTCTACCCTTTGATAGTATTCATTCATGGTTGTGTTTCTGTGGTATTTGAAAGCAGAGACAATTTTCTTCTGTGTGCACTGTAAGCCCATCTGAAGCCTTTGGTCGTGGCCAGTGTACTGGTGAACTAATAAGCAACTGAGATAGCAGCTGCTTAGCAGGACTGATTGGCTCGGGCTTGACTCTGCTCTCTGCGACTCCACAGTTTCTGCCTGGCTTGGAGTGTGAGCTGGGTAATTTTGTTATCTTGGGGAGTGTGGGCCTGCATACATAATCCAGGCTGTCTGCACAACTGAGGAGATTGTACACTCCGTGTAAAAATGACCTGCTCGTGCTCTGGCTGTCGTGCTTTGAAATGCTGCTGAGGCAAATTGTATTTAATATAATTTATCAAATCTAAGTGAATGTTTGAAAGAACTAACTTCAGAAATATTGGTTGTATTTAAGAAGAAACTCACAGCATCCTTAACTTGACAGAGCTGCACAAACTGCAGCTTGTGGATGTTGCTTCCAGGACACAAGGTGATGGAAGTTTGTTTATTTATTTATTTATGCCCACTTTCTGGGCAGGTTGGAACAGAGAGGATTTTCAAAAATGCTCAAAACTGGTCTGACTATGCTGCTGATGGATTCAACTTAGACTTCTTTGCCCTAATTTAAGTGGAAAGAGACTCACACCCTTGTTTCTTTGGATAATCCCACCTATATGTACAAAGAATGGAACTTGATAATTGCCAATGCTTTATTTGCCAATGCTTTATGTACAATAGGACTTCCAGCGAATTATTCTTCTGCTTAAACCAGCTTTTACATTTTAATCTCTCAGCTTCAGTAGAGTATATAACAACAAAAGAAAGGGAAGGGAAAAACCTGATGAATGATTTGCTTAACCAACTTTAAGCTCCAAGAAGAATTGTTAAGAAGAAGATAAAATTTGAGGCTGGTGTTGTGGTAATACACTTTTCAACTGATCAAGAGCACTTGAATAGAAGGGATTCAAATGTTGGCATAATTTAAAATTTTAGATTCCTGTCATTGTTTTAAAGACAGTCAAAACTGATGTGGGTACCTGTTGTAATGTGGAAAGAGTAAAATTAATTCAAACAAATAGGTATTGGCCAAGGTTATTTTATATGTGTGTCTGCACATATATGTTATCGTGTGTATATTTAAGTATGCATGCTTTCCAATGGACAGTTATTTTGCAAAGAAACATATTCAGTGACACCACAGGAAGAATATATGCACAAATGCGTTGTACTTGTAACTGTACCTTAAGGGCAGTTGAAGGAAAATGGGAATCTCCTGTTGGGGAAACCAGCCAAGCCTCTTGTCTAGGGGTTGCATAACTTGAACATGTATAGGTTTATGTAACAACCCATACAGCTGCCTGTGGTTGATAAAATAACTGTGAACATCTTGAGAGTGTGTGGAAGGCTGGAATGAAAAATAGTAGTTGTGTAGATGCCATTGCTTTAGACTCATGTGTGCTGGAAAGCATTGTTTTGTTATTGTTGAACAAAAGTCACCAGTTCTTATGCCTGGTCTGGTGTCCTGCCCTTGAGGCCTGGTTGAAACTTGGCAATTCAAATTCTAACTGCAGTACTGAAAAGGTGTGTGTTGGTTGTTGAGCTGATGAAAACAGGTGAAGATCAGGTGTCTGCACTGATTCTTTTTCTCAGTTACTTTAATTTCCAAAGATGCTGAATCCCCTGTGGGTGCTAACTGGCTAGTGAAACTCTTCCTTAGTGACTCCTTCTCCTGAAGATATTGTGGGTGGTGGTGTCAGGTGAACCCCCACCACCAAAGGATCTCTCTTGTAGGATGTAAAATATTCCAATTCCCTGGAGCAGGGAAGCAAAAGGAAGGGAACTTCAGTGTCTTCTGTATTCAGCTGAAATCCAGATAGCCATCCTGCGCAGCCATTTGGACAGAGTGGCTTTAGAACTACTGAGGGTTACAAAGTTAGTTTCCAATCAGGACGGAATTGATGTTTCTTCCCTGGAAAGTAGCGAAAAGATGTGTAGCATGGTTACTGTAGAGATGTAAAGGAAAATTCCTGCTCTGTATCTCCAGGTGTATTTTCTGAAATCCTTGAAAGATTTTTCAGGAGCTTCACCATCTTCTGGTAACAGTGGTTCTTAATCACATGCTTTATCATTTGCCTTTGGCAAGAATGCTCAATTCTTTCCATTTGAGTGTGGGACCTTGCCTTATTGCCTCAGGGAAGTGTTACTCTGTAATGCATGTCACTTGAGGCTAATTCAACCTGCCACTTGGAAAATGCCCTTGGTGCAGATTGTAGCAGTACACCATTATCTCAAGCTATTTTTCATCAGAGGCAGACTGCATCTGTTCTGTATGATCTGTGTGGCCCAACAGTTTATTTTAGGTTAGCATGTGAGGTAGGATTTTTTTTTTACCTTTAAAGCTGTGATGGGTTTGGCTTCCAGCTGTGTGAAAAGAATATTTTTCCCTTGTCATACCAAAACAGGCCTAGACATCACACAGTGCAGGTCTACAGCAGCTTGAACTGATCATGTTGATGCTGCTCTGTTGCAGTTCCTCCACTTGAACAGTTCTGCTGCCTCCCTAGCTCTAACCCCCAAGTTTTCTGCCTGGATCTTGAGCTGCAGTGAGGGTTTGATGTGGCTAAAAACACATGGAAAAGAAGCCTTCATTCAGCTGAAAGCTCCCTGAACCAGGCACTTACACAGTCCTGCTCTAGGGTGGACTTGGGGACATGCGACCATGAAAGGAAGGAGGTGAGGGAAGGATGGGATTGTGACAGCTCCAGTTAAAATCAGCTTACATCATAAAACAGCCATGCTTGTAAGGTTCTGGAAATGATAACCCAGTGGTCTCAGCAAGACACAGCTGTGAGCATAGGATATGATAATCACGGGAACTGTGGCTTTGGAATTTCCTTCCTCCCCTGTTTTCTAATGCATCATTTTGGTATACATCAGAAATGCTGAAGATCACACACCTTAACCTTTCCACCCTTGAAAAGGGAGAATGATATGAAGGCTTGATTAATTTCTTTTATGAGGTTTGGTTGCTGTATGTCACTAGAAGCAGATCAGGCAGAGGGGGAAAAAAAGAAAACATTTTTGTAAGCAATAGGGAATTTTCCCCTTTGAAAAAGAACTAAAACTTCATTAACATTTCAGCCAGCTTTAAATTAAAATTTGCATCTGAAAATAATCCATAATGTGTTTTGCGTGCCAGTGAGTCATATCAGAGCAGTATCAGCACAATTTCTTGTGCCTACAGCTTGTGATGTGGCTCCTGTATGGTCAGTAACAGTGTGCCCCTCATGCTGGAGTGAGAATTCCCATGGAATTAACACTTGGCCTTGTGCTGATCATACAAAGCCAGTGTGCCCCAGGCCACATGGCTGGGTGGGGCAAACTGAACGGAGCAGATGAGTGCTGGGTCCTGAATTCTGCACCTGCTTTGTGTGCAGGCTCACTTGGCCTAGTGCTTTTTACCAAGAATAGACCTATTCCGTTCCATTGCAATAGGTCTGTTTACACCAGAAGAGGTTTCTCTTGTAACTCTGTAAATCTCTAATGTTCTCTTGTAATTTCCATGGGACAGGCCCTTTGAACATGCCACCAGAGTGACTGGGTCATCTTTCACCCATCCCTATACCACTGATCCATGATACTTTAATTTTTCTGCCCCACTGTGCACAAGTCATTGAGTTTGATGTTGGGAGGAGAGGTCAGAAGTGAAGCCAGCAGCTCTGCTGTGCAGACAGGACAAATGGGAAACTGCTCTGTATCCCAAGGTTTTGCACATATGAGAGCATGTAGGCATCTGCAGCATGCAACTTGATTTTTTTTTTTTCTGCAAGGTTTTTATGTGAAGTCTACATGGATTAGATCTGTAGCTGTCCAGAGCAATTGGTACTCCAACTGCAGAGCCTTTGGAGAGAAACACTTTGCTGATTGTATCATGCTTTTGGTCAGGCATGTGCTGGAGTTCCTGACAACTGTTTCTAAAGGGTTTTCCTTCATGCAAGGTCTTAAAAGATAATTTTCTCCTCTTTTTTCCCCCCTCTCTCCTCAGGGAACTAGAGGGCTTGACGCATCCTTTACATCCTGCATTTACTCTGACCACAGTCCCTCCCTGTTCTCACAAGCGGAGCTCAGCCCTGCTTCCCTTCCTGTTGATTCCCAGTCAGCTACATGGTAAGTTTTCATTATCTCTGGAGTTGTTGCCATGAGGTAAAGCTCTGGCAGACTCTCTCTAAAATCCATTAGCACTGGGCATTGAGGGCAGAGCACTTCATGCCCATCAGAGATCGTTCAGTTGTATTCCAGGCTGACTGCAAGGAAAAGAAGATAGTATTGAATTAGCATTGGAGCTGAACTTCAGCATAGATTGTTATAGGAATAAAATATGAAGTAAAATATGTGACAGAATTAAATCCATCAGTTCTAATAAAAGAAACAGAAGAAAGCAAAGAAATATTGGACCCTTAAATCCCATTAACCAGGCCAGAGAGAGAATGCGTTAAAAGGAAGCTGCACTGTATCTTTTTTCATTGTTTGATGAAATAATCTTTTTCACCCTTTAAGTAGTGTGTTTAAAACCCCTAGTATTTCTGAAACAAAGGGAATATACAGCCACCGAGCTAGCTGGTTTTTATACCTTCCTTTCTGAGTATTGTCCTTCAGTGCAATACAGAGCCATTTCTTTGTTCTCACAAGCTAGCAGTTAAATTGTATGTAAATGTATGCAAATTAGATGCTGTCTAATAAAGAGAGTCATTAGATGGAAGAAATATTTAGTTTAGAGGGAAAAAAGAGAAGAAAGCAGGTGTATTTTGCAATAGAAAAATGTAAGATTGCAAAAGCCCCTCAAACTTTGGGTGAAGGCTTTTTATAAAGCCATTAAAATATTTTCTAAAAGGCTTGCCCTACTCTTGGTCCTATTTTCTGTGTGTATTTTTATGTACGTGCACTTCTGTGTTCCTAAAACTCACTGGCTGTGCTGTGCATGCAGACATGTAAGTATTGTACTTATAAGTATTTTATTTCTTTAAATCATATAGCTATGAATTTACACACATGTACCTTGTACTAGGGTGTGTTTTCTGCTTACTGAGTAGATAGAGGTGGAATTCATGTGGTAAATTCTACTTTCATAGATTGATTTATTTGTCATATGCCCTGACTGGGTACTTTTTCCCACTAAATCATCTTCCTCCATTTTGTCAACCCTCTCCTCAACAATTTTAAAGCTTTATTTTTCCCCCATTTTATTTATTCACCAGTGCTCAGTGCCAGATGCATTTCCATTCTTTCACTTACATTTTCTGCCAACTTATCCCTTTTGAGGTATGGACCTGATTTAAGCCTGAAGCAGCAGCGACCTTTCTAAACATGAAGTTGCAGCATTACTGTCAGGTGTCATAACACTAAAATGCTCAGAATGTGAAGCTTTGTGTCATCCAAAACTGGAGATTCCACACCTATGGGTGGAGCACTTAAATCCATCTAGGTTCTGAAAGATTTAAAATACATTAACCTTATTTTCTTGCCACTTTTAAGGAGATGAAATTTGAGACTTGTCTCTCTCTACCTTTTGAATTTCTACTCCTGATCTTTCAGCACTTCAGTTTGAGTGAACCAGTATACAAAGGTGATATGGCTCAATTATCTTCAAGTCTTTGTTGTATTTTGTTTCTGATGGGCAGTTAGCATGGTTTCAGGCAGAGACAATAGCTGTATGTCAACTTGCCTATTTTTTCTGTTGCAATTTTGCAAGTCTGGAAGTCTAAAGACATATATGTATATGTGTATAAAATATATGTATATAAAAATAATGTTGTTTAAATATTTACATACAAAGCCAAAGGGTTGGCTTCCTTCCCAGAATTACTGGAACTACCTTCCCCAGGAACATTTGGACTTGAGAAATCTCTACAGCAACACATTTTTACTGAAACTAAACAACTTGTGAAGTGAGTAACTAGCTCTGTAGCCTTCATTGTTCATATGGGTTCTTTAGCTTAGACTGTTGGAGAGACCTCTCTGCATGGGTAGTTCATTTCCAGCTAATTATGATAAGATTATCTTTTATTGCCATTTCCATCCCTCAGTTCCTCACTGGCTTATTTTATGAGAGATATCTTACAAGGAAGGCTTGGACATAGTGGGAATATGTTTGCCACAGTTCCAGGACAGGTCCATGCTGTGTGCTGCATCTGAGCAGTGCAGTCTGGGCACTGCATTCTTTTCCAGACAGCTAAAGATCAGTCAGACTGATCACTCAGAACAAGCTGACCCCCAGCTGCCCAGTGTCCCAACCACCCTGGCCTTGGCAGTCAGCAGAGAAGCCATAAAGTGTCTGCTACCCAGTGGGAAATGTAGGCAGGGTGATTGTTAGGGCATGGTGGAGGTTTGGCAGTGAATATTTCAGGTACTCTTGAAGGCATGATAGAATATGTGCAGTGAAGATTGTGAGGAATGCAAAGGAAATCTGAGCTGTAATATAAGGAAGCTAGAGAGAGACGAGGTTAAATTGAGGAGTAACATGGGATATATTGGTGACTCGGAGGGATAAACCCACGTTAACAAGCAGAAAATGTTGGTGTTTTACTGACTCACTTGGGGCACCACTCTTCTAAGCTGTCTGGTATTGAATGTCCAGAAGAAGTGAGTCATAAGTGATGCAGGCATTTAACATGGATTTTTACACAGAGTTTGCAATCTAAGTATAGATATGCGCATTATTTAGATTTTTGGAGGTGATGATTAATCTTGAAACCCTAACTGGGAGATGTACACTGGACATGGGACAGGCTGCAAACAAAGTACCTTCTGTCTCTCACATTATTGGTCAGGTTGCAAAAAATACACGTAGATGAGTGATAATCACATGGGGGAAGAACAGTGTAGGCTTAGGGGCAGGGATCTGACAAATTCCATATTCCTTCCCATGCTTCCTGTGGTCTGGAATAATTGTTCAGGGCAGGAGAGAATTCAGAGCCTACCTACTTTTGAGGATATGCATCTTGCTGCCTTATCCATCTCAACAATAATACAGCTTTCCTACTCTTGAAGTACATTACAAGCATATATATGCATTAAAAGATGTGAGGCTTCTGTATCTTGTGATGATGAATCCAATAACAGTACTGTAGACAGATATGGGAACCAAACCCCTGGTGCATCAGATCAGGCATCCATGCTGTTAATGTCTTCAGCTTCAGCAATGGGAGGCACAAGAAATCCTAAGTTCTAATAGTGGAGCAACTAATTTTTTTCATTAGTGATCTTGATAGTAAATGAGAATTTTTAAAGCTGTACATCTCAGGAGCTTGTGCAACTTTAAAGAAATAGTTTTAAGAAATAAAATATGCCACACTAAACTAATCCTAGAGCTAAAGAACAGGCATTGGGACTAGCAGCTTTTGCTATTACCTACTGCTTATTATTGTTGTTATTATTATTTCTTTTTAATTATGCAAAGTGCTAATCAGTTTGATTATGCACAGTGCTAATCAGGTTAATTATGCAAAGTGCTAATCAGTTATTCTCTAAGCACACGAGGAGAGCAGAGGTGCTGGCAGTGAATGGTGGTTCTAGATGGGGGTAGTCACGGCAGTCATTCCTTATTAAAAGAGGAGTAGGTGAGATGATAGGGGTTTTTGCTTCCATTAAAAAGTAAATAATTAAAAAAAAGAAAGCCATGAGGGGGACAGTTCTGATGGGGTAATTCTTCTTTCACAGCAAGGCAGACTTTTTTTCCAAGTCAGCTCATGCTGTTGGATAATTTCTGTAGGAGTTTGAGTGCACTGATTTGGGCAAATGTATTGCAGGGGAGTCTTTTAATGGCAAGGGTGCAAGGTGTGCCCACTTAATAGGTCGGGGCGCATAACTAGAAAAATCACAAATTAAGGGAGTTTGTTCAATCTAAGAGAGTCACCTTTTAAGCACTGGTAAGTGGGATAGTGATAATGTAAGGTGGATGGCAGTTGTTCCTGTATGGCTGAAGATCCTGTATGCGCATACAAAATGTGTTTCTTTCAGTGTAATGCCTTTAAAAGCTGCAGGAATGTAGGGTTCCTTATCAGTGGAACGTTTCTTCTTCCCCTTTAGCACTAAATTAAAAACTAGAATTTTGGATTCCTGTGAAACAAGATCTGTTTTCACTAAGCTATGTTCTCCCATCAATTACAAAAGATTCAGTGTGTCTCTCTTACTATGCTCAGTGTCTAATATCTAACCAGCATTCCTTATTTGATTATGTTTCAGTATTATTGTGGGATACATAAGCAGTACTTTTTTCAGTTAGTAATGGGGATGACATTCCCAGAGCAGAAAGCTACTTGCTCATAAGAGTCCTGGTTAAAGGATCTTAAGAGATTTTTGAAGTCATTAAAACAAAAGACTGTTTCATATAGGGTCATCAGTACTAGAAGGTTACTACACCAGCAATGCAAGAGAAATTTTTTTAAAAATTAAGCATTGAAGGCACTAACTTATGGGGAGGCATGACAAATTTTAAGGTGCATTTAGGATAGGAAGTAAAGCAAAGAATCGCTAATATATGGCTTAAACCAGAGCCTGAAAATTCATACTATTTCCTCTTGGCTTTGTGACTACTCTACAAGACACTGATCCTTAAAACAAGTTTACTACCAAATATGTGGTCACAGATGTTCATCTATTCTTATAAATTCTTTCTGGTGTTGGAAATCTATCCAACACCAGCATCCAGTCTAGTGCCTTAGATCTGGAGAAGGGGGAGTATGTGATGCAAATAACTTAAGTGAGAGGGGGACACACCAGACACAGTGTCCTGAGACTCTGCATGCTTTGCTGTCTGAGCATCCACATTTTCAAGTGGGAGTCAAATCTTGAGAAAAGAAAACTCAGAAGGTTTCATTTTCCTGTGGGTATTTCCCTATAGTATCTTAAAGCATCTGTAGAATCAGAAGACCCTTGGAAGGCCAGCAGCATAAACTCCACCACATAGTATTTGCATCTTAGAAATATGAATCTACCTGAGACATAATCATAACTTCTGTTGAATTTCACCATCTCAGATGACTGTCCTTCTGATGAATTGGGGGACTAGAAAGGCAAAACTCACATTCAGCTGCTAATCCTACTGCTTCTTTGTAACCCTGATAAGTTGCATTACCTTGATGGCAAGTATGGTTAATGACACAGACCTAAGGCAGAGGAGGTGGTTTGTGAGGCAAGCATATTGTTTTCAAAGTACTTTGATATCTCTGAACTAAAGGGGTTATAAGAAATCCTGAGTATTGTGGGGAATTGTATTATTAAGAATCATCACCAAATCTTATGATATTGTGTAAATTAGTGCAAGATGGCACCAAAATAGCTTGTGTATTCCTAAAGAGTGAAGTAAGTGGATAGAGAAAACTCAGTTGCCTTGACATGAAGCTAATGAGTTAGCAACAAATGAGGAAACCCCAATAAGGAAATCTGTGCCTCCTGTGCTTGAAGAAGTGTGCCCTGAGTGAACAGGGAAGTCAATTCTTTGTATGGCAGAAAGCCGTTGCTTCAAAACTCCTTTTGCATTTTCTTGAGGGCCTGGTGTTCAGAGGTGCAGGCCAACAGCTACTCAGCCCAGTAGGAGCTGAGTCTGCTCATTGGCATTCACACTACTGGGAGCTGGTGGAGAATTATTAACAATAAGATTTTAAATGTTCAGCCTGACCTTTTAAAGTTACTGACCTGCATTCAGGTTACAAATACACAGCAATTTTCTCTTGAGCTGCAAAGATTCTAAATGTTAAATCTGTAACTCAATCAGACTAGCAACCCTTCTCCTCTCTGTTCTCTCGTGCCTAGCTGCCATGACTGGAGTAAAGGAACAAGAAAACTATCTAAACATATCCATATCTTACTCTGACACCGGCACTTGGAAGAAGCCCCACTGACATAAACTAACACAAAGTGACACATTGTTTAAAAAGTTGTTTTGAATGTCTTCTCCCATTGATCTTTTTTAAGGAAGATAAATAAACACTGTGTGTGGTGCAGCCAGACTGAGTATTTTTGCTCCTACAAATGTTTATACATTTTCTGGTGGTTGTTTGTAATGCTGTTTGTTGACTGTAAATTCCAGACCTGCATGTTTGCAATGTATACATTTGCAGGAGCAGTGCAGTTTGGGGAGTGCAGTCAGGGTAGTGCCTCTTATGACCATTACCAGGTGAATAAAGGGTGGTTTGTTTTTCTCCCCCTTCCAAAGTAGTGAATTTGTCTTTGTGCTCTCAGTGAAAGAGATGGCCGTGGTGGCAGGAACTTCAGTAAAGCAGGACTTTCAGGTCCATGAGGAAAGCCATATGGGATTTGTCTGGTACCATCAAGTTGTTTTTTGGTTTTTTTTTTACCTTTTCATCTAATTAACAAATAACTCTATTGCACTGTCAGTTCATTCAGTGGTGATGAGGATGATGTGTGTTTTCTCTCAGGAGGAAATGACTGAGGTTGGTACAGATGACAAAATTCCTGTTGGCTGAGACCCCTCCTGCCCCTCTGTTCCTGTTTCACAGTTCTCTCTCCAGTTTTTGAAAAAAATCTTCCCTTTCTCACTTATCATTATTATCAGCATCTTAATTCCCAGGGCAGTGGGATTGTGTAGAAGATTTGGGGAACGATGCAAGCACTTTCTTCCACTGAACTGAATGAGCGTAGCTGCCTGAACATAGTGAATGTGTAGGAAGAGTTCAGCTTAATCAGTCACCTATTCTCCTATTAGGTGGAATTTCCCTTGAACCCATGCTTCTGTTGTGTTTGTGTAAGTTAAAATTTCATGTTTAGAAGGTGCCAGCTTGCCTTGCACTTTTCTTTCTGCTCTCTCATGTACTTTATCTACATTTATTAGATACTGGTTTTGCTGCCTTGCAGTTACCATCACAGAAACCACTCTCATTTGAGTATGAGCTTTATTAACATATAAAAATTTTAATTAGTTTTAGTAGCTTTAAACATAAGTTTTAGAAGAGCTGCTTCTGCCTCAGGTGGGCTGTTTATAAATCCACTACTAGAAAAATCATTTGGTTTTGCCCATGCTTAAATCTTCTGATAGCATCTAAGAGTTCTTGTGTCTTCATGGCTTGGAATGAAATCAACTGAAGGACCTTTGTGGCAGGAAAGTTTGTTTTTTTTTTTTTTTATTCTACTCTATGCTTGTGCATCTCACCACCCTGACAATAGCTGTTCCATGAAAATAAGAAGGACCTACTGCAAGTATGAGCTTCTTAATGAAGCCTCTCAAAAGGCAGAGGTCTGTCTGGTGGTCCTGCAGCTCACCATACTGTTGATGGCCACAAAGCCCCGATATATTGGTATGTAGAAGATGCTATTTTTCACTTGGCTGTTTGGAAATTCAGGGAATTAAATGCATGGGGAGGAAAAAAAAAGTGAAATAGTATTCCATTTACATAAAGTCACACCTATGAACACTGGAACTGAAATTCACAGAGCAACCTTAATTCAACTTTCCTGTGCTTTTCCAGTTTTTACGTGATCACATGCTGGTTTTGGTGGGAACCAGTCTTCTCATAAAACACCTGATGGACCTAGTCTGTGGTAGAATAATTCCAGAGATTTTTTTAGTAAGAGGTTGTTTTCTTTAGGGCCAGTTGCCTCACTTACTGCAAACACTGGAAATTGTTTAGTAAATGAGGCAGAACATAGCAGAAAAGAAAAGGTGCTTTTATTCTCAAGATTACGGTGAGAGCATGCATGTGCTTAAAGCAAAAAATATGCTTGAATTGAGTTGCTTGTAAAATCAGACATCTTCTGGTGGGCTGCAAAGCAAGCTAGTATTTCTGCTTTCTCTTACCAGTTCACTTACTTGTTTTAACTCTTCACTATTTCTATCTTTTAAAACACTCTGTTTGATTTCCTTTAAAGAAATAAATGAACTTAATACCAGTAGTTACAGCTTGCCCTGGTCTTGCATCACTTTTCTGGTATGTGAAAGACTTTTTTTTTTCCTTTTTTGGTTTTTTTTTTTTTTCCTTACTCGCCCTATGAAATTGCAGTTTCCAGGATTTTGACTTTCAGTTGGTAGGAAATGCACTATGTTCCACATTTATTCACTGACAAAAGTGCACACAACTCTTCCTGACACTTTGACAGTTTAGTGGGAGATGCAGTTCTAAGTAGAATGTGTCTGTCTGTAGCCAGGTCCATTTTCTAAGCACTGGGAATTCAGCTGTTTTCTTGCGAATTCTTTTTTTCATATTTTATTACTTCACAGTGAATACAAAGAGTGCTTGTTTCTTTCTTTCTTCCTTTCTTTCTTTTTCTTTTTTTTTTCACCTCCAGTTGACACAATCAGTATTATTTGAAGGAAAAAAATTACACACAGAATGGGAAATAGGGTGGGAAAATGTAATAGGAACTGCAAATCTTTTCTGTCTTGTCTGAGTAAATGAGAGCTGATGAGAGATGCCGCACAATGAGGTCTAGGGAATGCTTGCTGAACTGGTATATAAAGATTGTTTCATTTTGCTTCATTTCATTTTACTGTATTGAATTTGAAAGGGAAAATTGCAGCGGACATGAAAGTTTGCTGTAGGAACACCTTCGGTTGCAGTACCCTTGACATGAACCTGGGCAAGCATGAAAGGGAACGTTAAATAAAGTAGTGTATGAATTGTGTAGGTGTGCTTCAGAAGCTACTTTTTGAAGAGTGCCCTTTCACAAAGAGTGGCCCTGCCTCTCAGGTTATTCTGCTACTTCTGTTTTTAATCTCTTAAGGTGTCCTTCTGGGTTGTCTTTTAGTTTTTTTGTAATTTGGTAGTGGGGGGAGAGAAGTCAAAACCATACTGTTTTTCCAAGACTATGTGGTAGTATTTTTGAATGCCAGTCTTCAAGAAGACTGAAAGAAGATTATTTCTTCCCCCATTTATGCACACTCTGAAGGTTCTTCTTCCCTTTTCACATGAGTATAACTCAGGGGAACTTGGTTCTAGGTGGGATACTACTACAGCAATGCACTTCTGTACAGACAATTTTACTTTTACCTTGCATGTTACAAGCTGCAGTGCTTCTATCCAACTGGAGTAAATGCACATTGTTTGCTGGAAGGAGCAGGTGTGAGTCAAGTTAATCTGATTTTTTATTTCTTGTGCTACCTTAGGCATTGTTAATTCTCAAAAAACATAGCATTGTTTATGCCTAAGTCAAAGTCAGTTGAGTACGTCTGAAGTAATGCACCACGAACAGCAAACATTGCTGTGTAATAGCTCTTACAATGCACAATATAAGATTTGACATTCCTGCCAGAGCCATTACCCTTGGGAGAGATCTTTGATGATAAAACATCTAAAAATTAAACTTTTTTTCTAATCTAAATATGTAAATTGTAATGTTCAGAAGCAAGATTCAGCATCCTTGTCTTCAGAGTCCAGCTGGTGTGTTCTCATGGCAGGTTCATGTCATGAGCAGATTTAAGACTCCTGGAAAATTTTTTTGCCATCTGGAAGCTTCTGGATTTCTGTGGGGAAGGCATGCTTGGCAAGCATTTGCCTGGAAAGCATTATGCTTTGTACACACCTTCCCAATCAAAGGTGTGATTGGGAAGGTGTGTACACTCTTCCTAGAGAGTGAAGAGGTGGGAGTAACATTGGTGGGCACTGGAAGAGAAGCAAAGGGGGGTGGTTTTACTTTCTTCCAAGCAAAGGGGTGTTTTAATGGCATTGTGTAACACAGCTCTTCTGCTACTCTGAGGGTTAGGGAACGATTGGGTAGGTTATTTAATTCCTCCCCCCTCCACCCCTGCCATTAGCACTGCCTCTAAATGGAGACCTGCAAGTGCAAGGATACCCACAGGGATATCAGTGTCTCTGGATGCAATTCATCCCAAGGAGCATCGTTCAGTTCAGTAGCTAAAATCTGGCTGTTGCTAAGTACCATGGATTCATCATCCTAGTTCAAGCACAATCCACTTCTTTTCATGGCTATGGTTCTGGAAGTGGAAGGGTTCCTCATTGTTTGTTTTTATTTTCCCAGATAAACTTCATAGGCTCAGACAGGGAAATCTTGGATAACAGAAAAGTGACAAAACCAAAATTCTTCTTGACATAGGAGTGGATGGAAAAGGGACAAAGTTTTCCCAGTGTCATGAGTAGATGTAATGGATATGGAGCATTAAGAAAAGATCTAAGAATTTAAAAGCTTATTGAAATGCAGAACATGTTGGGATATTTGGGGGATGGGGTAAGACAATCACTCTTTTCTGTAAATTTTTTTAGTCTGAGTCTTTATGCTGTGCAGTCTGACTAGCTATGCTGTTTCATATACAATAGTAATTCAAGGAATATTCTTTTTAGCAGAATAAACAAATTTTTGCTGCTTGACATGTGAAATGTTTGTGCTAGTAAATTCCACAGACAGCCTCTTGCCCCCCCCAGTATTGTTTTGTCTGATTATACAATCTTGAAAGTTTAGAATTGACTGGTTTACTGTAAGAAGCATTAAGTAAATGCAATCTCCCTATTTTTAATAACAGAAGCTCAAATTTCATGTGAGATCACACCAGTACTCCAGTGTAATTAAGTTTATGGTTTTCTTATGCACTTCAAATGCCTGTGATGTGCAGTTAATAGTATTTTTCAGACAAGTATTAGGACACCTCAGCACTGATGCCAGTGTGGGATGGTGTCTAACAGCAGTGCAGACACCACAGAACAAAGGATATTGCAAGACCCTCTTATAATTTGTCTAAAAATATGCATGACAGCAGAGCTCTTTTTTTTACCTGAGTTTAGAGAGTGATAAGGCTTTAAATTAGAGTGAAGCTTCATAAAAGAATTAGGCATGAAACAAGATTTCCAAGCTTGTCGTTAAGTCCATTGTCTATTGAGAGTGAAATATGGCTGGATATCAGATCTTCTGCAACTTGGATTTTGTGTAATGGATGTACCCCAAGTCTATTTTCTGCTATGCAGATTTTTACCATGAGCTGTTGTAAGACTGCATAGGAAGTTCTATAGAAAAGCTTTGGATGAACTTTTCATCTGATTCCATATATACAGATACATTTTTTGTTTGCTTGTTTGCTTGCTAAAGGAATCATGATTTTTCAATACAAGAGCATTCTTTTTCTATTTCTAAGGAAAGAAGATAATACTAAAGATGACTAAGAATTCCAGAGAAGTGGGCTGGAACAAGTTAAAAAAACCATTTTATTAAAAAAATATTTAATTTAAACTGGTGGATATTTTTTGTTTACTTCAAAGAAGTTTTGATTTTCAAATGTTTTGAAGATGAGGGCCAAAATTTTCATTTCATAAAGAGGAACAATGTTTCTGACTTGGCTCCATCTGACATGCTTGTTGAACACTGAAACTTAAATTGTATTTACTCAGGCTAGGATGTAGAGCTGAATCTGCACATACAGTGTGTGTGACAGCTCTGTAAATTAGAATGAGACCTGATTATTCCAATATCTTGGACTGTGGGGGCCTGAGTCTGCAGCATCAAGATTTTGTGATTCTTGAGATTGGGCTTGGCTGTGTGTAGAAGTGTTGGAAATGCGCCCCTGATTCCTTTCTGAAATGATTCCCTCAGATACAATGGGGCTGTCAGGCTTGCTGACAGTAATGGCAAAGATCTCATGTGTCAGTAAAGCCTCTCCTCCCTTGGAAAGCTGGAGAACAGCTTGCTTTATGTAAGTATTTAGGGACACAGCAAAGACCAATAGGTGATATGTGGGCCATGTTTTCAGTCACCTTTTCAGCTCCTGAGCTAACTCCTGTGCTGTGTTTTGGGGCAGCAGATCTGGGAAGTCCCTGGCAGGTATCCACAGAATAGCCCTTCCCTTACCTTATTAAAACAGCACATGCAAATGCTAACCAACTGTTTTGTTCATGCAGATCTTTGCCCATGCAAATTTAGACTGCTGATTTCCTTCATTACACATAAAGAGGTTGGAATGTCCTTTTGAGTGGGAAATAATAGCCAGGATAGTTCAATAGCACCACTTTTTATTCTCTTTGCTCCTTAATCAAACGAGAACCACTCAGACTTCAGTGTGACTGATATAGCAGTGAGGACTACGGGGTTTGGCCCCACAGGTATTAACTTGTGTCAATCCTATGGGATTTTCTTTGTGTGCTATCTGCCTTTTAGGGGGACTGTTGGGGACAGGAAGCAGCACGGTTGGGACAGGCAATGGGAGTACTTGCTGTGGCTTCAACTGCCCATTGCTGGCTGGGAAATGCTAATTGACATTTGAGAGAATGTACTCTGTATGAGAAAGTGATGAGTGAATGAAAATTAAAACAAAAGGGTTGAAAATAGAGCTGTAATCAATCTAACCCTGTATCTCAATAAGCCAGGGGCAGTATTTCATAGTGAATTTGGGGCAGATATTGCAGCAAGTGGCACAATAGCAAGGAGTCTTCCCCCCACTCCCTCCTCCCCTGCCATTAAATCTACATTTGGAAGGTGGATGGTGCTGACTCATAAATTAAATTGGGGTAATACATACAGTGTATATATATTTCTGTCACTTTGTCTCAAATTAAACACGAACCTTCTCCCCTGACAAGATGATAGAAAAGTTAATTGCTCGCCCTGGCTTTAAATTGGAATTTGAATTTGCAAAATGCTAAAGGTTTATGAGATCTAAATCATGAGGAGCTTAAATTACATTCCTGTGATAAAATATTAATAAATCAATTAAAACATAAGCCGAGTATAATATTACTTTTTTTGTAGGAACCTTGAACACAATAATTCATTAGAGTGTGCAGTAACAATTATTGTATCTTTTTTAATTTTCTTTTTTATTAGTTTCTCTTTTTTTAAACTGGGGAAAAGGCAACATCAGATGGGAAAACACCACACAATGGTGGAATATTATCCTGGTACCAAATCTAGTAATCTCCTAGTAACAATGCATGTACATACAAAAGCATCTGAACACCCTGAGCTCCATGAGCACATTGCACCATGGCTCCACTATAACAAGACTTACTCACTGAAAGCTGGGGGCTGTTTTTTCCCTTTTCACCATGGGAAAAAAGGGCAATAGCGTGGGAATAAGGGAAAAAACCTTGGTCATCCTGTTTTGTGTTTTTTCTTTTCCAGCTTCTTTCCATGCCATTTTATCCTTTTCTTATTTTTCCTTCTCCATTCTCTTTATTGGTATAAGATTGGTATGATTTCAGTGTCAAAACTATCAAAAAATTCACAGATCTCTCTGTAAAGCTGGCCTGAGTTTTGTGTTGGGGAAACTCAGGTTGGAATTGGATTTTGTTGCTAGATTTTTAGTTATGTTTTGAACAACTCTCACAGCTCTAATCTTTACATAACCCATTTCTGTGTACTATATAAAGAGCACTTCAGGCACAGTATGGAACTTAGTTATTATTTGAGGAAGGAGGTGTTATGCTAGCTCAGCATGCATTTCTTATATGCAAACATTAATACACAAAGAATGCAATTATTACATATACCTGCACACCTCTAGTGCCTGTGAAGGTGCAGATTCCTTTGTCAAGTGCTTTTTACCTTCTGTGAAATGACTGGACTGCATGTCTCATACAGCTATGCTTAGTAAAGGGTCTAATTGCTATTATTACATTATTTGTGTTTGAATTCTTGAAAGGTTATTTAGTACAAATTATGTGTTAGCGCCAAATTGGCAGCTCTGGGGACTGAAGTCTGCCATACACATCCATAGGGTAGGTCCCGTGGCTGAGTGCGCTGTGCCCACCCTTCCCTGCGCCTCGCAGTCGTGCACAGCCATCGCTCCTGGTCACCTTGGAGGGTCTGCTTCAGACTCTCCTGGTTTTGCCCTTTGCAGCTCAGCCCATGGCTCGTGCAGATCCTGTGTGCTGCAGCCAAGGGTTTTTGATGAAGCTAGAGCATCTGAATAGAAGCCCCAGCCGTGCCCCTCTCTGGGGACGGGAGGGCTGTGCAGGAGGCGGCAGGGAAGGGGTGCACAGCTGCTGCTCCCGCCTCTCCTGCGAGCAGCCCGCAGCCATCTCCCTCCAGCAGCACGGGCAGCTGCCTTGGCCAGCTGAAAGCAGCCAGGGCCAGAGTCAGCTGGAGAAAACAGTGACAGGAGATCCAGGAGCAGGTGGTGGCTTGTGCTTCTAACCACCTGTCTGAGTAACACTTTCCTGTGCTGCCCAGAAGCTATGGCACGCTCCAGTTTTCCCTGGATATGGGATCCCTCATGATTCTCAGGGCTCTACTCATGGTGAGACCATAATGAGTTCATTGAAGGATCCTGCTTTACTGTGCTCCTGGCTGTCCTAACTTGGGAGTGACCTCAACTTAAAATTAAATCTTAGTTTTCACAGGCTTTTGCATTTGCTGTCCCTCTGCTGATGAGACCAGGCAGGGTCTGTTGTAGTGATGCAGAATAAAATCAAACTTTGTGTTTCTAAGCACACGTACCATGTCAGTACTGCTAAGCTCCTCATCAATATTAAAGAGTCAGTTGTTAGTTTTACATGCATTGCTTTTCATTTTTCCCATTTCATGAAGGGGGGATGTGAGAAAAGTCACTTTCCACCAGGTCTCAGTGTCACGTAGCAAACCAGTGGTGCCGATTCAATTGACCTATGTGACTACAGCTGCCCACCCTTTCACTGGACCTCACCAAAACTGGAGAAATACCTGTTCATCAGGAAGTAAATGATCATTGAGCTTGTTTTATGCACACTGAAAAGCAGCCATCAGATGCAATTAGCCTCTTGTGGCTACCAAAATGAGGTATATTTAAACAAACAAGCTAAAACTGAAGGTTTCTTATCACCCACATGGTCTGATCTTCCTTTGTTATGATTGCAATAGATTGTTGAGGGTTGACCCAGTATTATTTATTCATGGCTCTTCATAATTACATTTACTCAATAGATTCCATACTTCACAATTTCTGTTATAGAGTGTGACTGAATTTTTGTGCATTCTTGTAAATAAATTGTTTAAAATAGATCAGTCAAAATTCATGTGTGTGTTTGTACGGAGGTGTTCCAGATTTTTCTTGTGTAGTGGGATAACTTCCAGTCAAGTGAAGAAAACTTTTAATATCAAGTTTTTTTGTCAGTGTTGCCTTTCATTGAATCATAGGAGTTAGACTGGTGAAGTCATGGATTCATAGAATGGTAAAGGGTTCAAATGGATCTTAAGGATCCTCTAGTCCCAGTCCCTCACCTCCATTGGGCAGGGACACCTCCCATTAGACCAGGCTGCTCAAGGCCTTATCCAGCCTGACTTTGAACCCTGACAGAGTTGGGCAAATCCACAACTTCCCTGAGAACCTGTTCCAGTGTTTTCTCTGTGGCACACTATCCTTGCTGGGAGGTGAAATAGATTATATGCACAAGAGCATTGTTGACTCCTGCCCTGTGCAGAGATGGAAGATTCTTTTTTAGCCATGGGTGACATCAGGTGCTTGAGGTGGTGAGTTGAGGTGAGTTGAGGCTACGTATGGGCCCATAAAAATGGAGAGGAGGACATGGACTGGCCAGTGCCAGTACAGGGAGTACCCTACAGTTTTGAGGGCCATCCTGTCAAAAACTTTACTTCCCTGTCCCACTTGAGGACCGCCATCTCTTCCTTACTGTGCTCCAGGGAGGTGGCCCAAGGACGGACGGACAGACGCTGCAGTAAGTGCCTGTTGGGGGCACTGAGTTTCTCACTGATGATGGTAAACGTGATTTGGCTCCTGCGCTCTTGTAATCAGGCTTACTCTTGCTGAAACAGAGATTGCTCTATTGCGGTGCCAGGCCTGTAGCAATACCAACTGTTTAATAATTAACAGGCCCTGGTTGTTGGCAGCAGCTCCCGGTCCCCGCCCCTGCCAGCGCAAGTGCCCGTTCCGTGGGTTCACCTGCCCGCCTGCGCTCCGGAGCGCGGAGCAGCGCCCTGCTCGGCAGAGGTGGGAGCAGTGCAGAGACATCCATCTCTGTCTAATCTGCTTGGTTTATTATTCTCCGGGGACCTGGGGTGATACAGCGAACATGCAGTGCTTTGGCAGCACTAACAATGGCTGGGCTGTCATTCTAGATAATATTACAGACTTGTGCCTGATGCGTGGGGTCTTCTGCTCAGCTGTCCATTCTCTAAGGTCTTGTTTTCTTTACCTTTAATTTTTTTCTTGGAGGGGTGAGGTAGGTAGTGGAAGAGGCAAGTTTCCTGTAAATTAAAAAATAAAGCAATGGGCTTAACTAGCTTGTTTTCCTGGTGCCAGAACGGTGTTTATTGTTTTATTGCATTAATAAGTATTATCAAACACTTTTCCAGTATTTTATTGTTAGAATGGATGCTGAAATGAAGAGCAATTTTTTCAGTGAATGAAGGGACTTCATTATGGAAGTCGCTCCACCAATGGGGAAAAAATACAACAGCAAATAAGCCCTCACTCTTGCGTCCATTTTGGCCACTTCCATAGTTTTCATTTGATTTCCTTATTACTGTGTACAGTGTATGCATGTGGAAAACAGTATGTTGTGGTTTATGTGGAAGTGAAGCTCAAGCTTGGAGATCAGTTAGGAAAAATATTGTGATATTTTGAAGAAGAAGAGATTATACTGCAGAGTTAAAATGTAACTGGATGAATAGACACAAACATACATATTAATTTCTCTTTCATTCTCCAAACCTTGAGTGGAACACAAGCCAGGATTTTCACTTGGTGAATGGGATAATGATTTTATTTTTTAAAATCCATATATGAAATGAATTGTAAGCAAAGATTTTTTCCATTCCATTCTGCTACAGAGTTCTATATTTGGAGTCAGCTAAACTTTGCACAGTATAGACCATTTTGGTCATCTGTGAGGGAAATCACTGAGCTATGGGTTAGCCATGATGTGGATGACACAGAAGATCTTTGTGTTTTTAACAAATATTGCACTGTAAAACGTATGGTGTCTTCCAGTGTTCTGGAGGGAATTCTGTCATAAAATTCTCTATCAACTCTACTTGAAGTTCCACCCTTTATCATAATTATGGCAGGTGCAAGTATAAGGAAGCAAATGTAATTAGTAATCAGACCTGTGAGTACTGCCCTGTCGCCAGCTTTTTATTTCCTCTATGTAGCTTTGCCATTACAGATCTGAGAACCCTGTAAAACCCTTGCATAATTAATGTTTAGTTTCTAAACCAAGAAACCCCAGATGGTGAGGTCTGGGGCTCACTGATGCTGTTTCCTCTAAAAATAGAGGGCATTAATGTGAGCATATCCATCCATTTTCAATAGGTGAGTCAAGTTAAATACTCCAGAACAAGGTGGGAAAACTTGAGTTTGTCTAAATCCTTGGGCCAAATCTCATCACGTGGGGTTTTCAGGTCATCTGGATGATGTTAGGAGACATGAGCAGTCTTTGCTTCCCACACCATTTGTTTTCCTAGCATACTTGAGCACTTCTGAAAATTCTTGTGTGTTTTTTTAATCATCCCTGAAGGCTTTGGCCTGAACAAGCATCTGGCATTTGACGCAGTCTGTGTTGAGATTGCAGTAATGACTTCTTCCCCTGTTTGTCATTTACTTGAGTAGATCTCTACAGACGGTCTTTTGATTTATTCTCAAGTGGGAGCAAGTTAGAGTTCAGTGCTGCTAGATGTCTTCAAAAAATGGGAGAAGTACAGACAATGAACTTGTTGGTGTTCTTTCTAAAAGTTGTAGAATTGACGTAGTTCTGTACTTTTTTTTAAACTTTTTTTTTTTATTTCATAAGAATGTTGAAGTGATGCCAACAGATAATTTTCAGGAGTCTCGAGCAGGGCAGCTACAGGTATGCAGGGAGAGGCAGTGCACTCAGGAGATTAATGAAGTGCCTTTGCAGCTGCTATTGTAGAAGCTGGAAACCTTGTTTCATTAAGCAGAAAAATAAACTACAGAAACAGAAGACTCCCTCTCCTTCTTTCTAAAAGTGTTTCCTTTCTTAAAATGCACATTTTTAATCCAGTGGGAAGAGTCTTTTCTTACTGCTGACATACTCCTTAAATCATATTGTTTTCAGGCAGTAGGTAGAGTGTGTAGATGAGTGACATTTGCTTGTAACTGTAACTAAAACATAGTTTTAGTGACATCAAAAAAATTACTGCATTTATAAGCTGAACCATTTAGAGCAGGTAGAAGGGAAATTGAAAGCTAGAGTTAGGAATGGAAAACATCTTATCACTTTGAGTGCCTGCAGCTGTGCCATCTTAGGGTGTGACTTATTTAGAGTTGCTGGTCAGTTCTTGGTCAAGAGAATCACCAGGAATACCAGGAGGGACCCTTGGGAGCGATTCAGTAGGTGGTGCTGTTCCCTTGAAACCAGCTCTGATGCTGTGCCCAGCAGGATGTTTAGGGGGTTGTTTGTTTCTTCAGCTCTAGCTTTCACGTAGGACTTGAAAATTAGCTATCTGCTGCCGTAAAAAACATCTCATTAATGCCTTTTTTTTTTTTATTAGCTGTAGCGGTATTCTTAGAGCATATGTAAACTTTCAGTGGCATGGGTGGTGGGAAATATAGTAGAAGATAAAACATATTGGTTTCAGAGTCATCTCATGTATGCTTGAACGTAAAGCTTGAAGCATATTCCAGGATCTGTGAATTCCAGGAGTCATAACTGGAAAAACAACCCTATGGGGACATAGGATAATGGCTTTAAACTGAAAGAGGGCAGTTTTAGATTAGATATAAGGAAAAAAAAACTCTTCTATGAGAGTGGTGAGGCATTGGAACAGGCTGTCCAGAGAAACCATTATGTTTTATCCTCTACTATATTTCCCACCATTCATGCTACTGAAAGTTGACATATGGTCTAAGAATACTGCTACAGCTAAAAAAAATCATAAAATCACAGATGCCCCATCCCTGGAAGTATTCATGGCCTGGCTGGCTGGGGCTTGGAGCAACCTTCTCTAGTGGAAGGTGTCCCTGCCCATGGCAGAGTGTTGGAATTACATGGTCTTTAAGGTCCCTTCCAATTAGGTTCTGTGATTCTATGATTTTTTTAAACATGCTGTGTGGGTAGCAGACCTGACTTGGCTTCCAGCACAAGGTGAAGTTGAATCCAGAAGCAGACCTAGAGAGGACTCCAAATATTTCAGCTCCGGGAGTTGCTTGAATGTGAGCTCTCAGTGATGGCCCTCCACTGAGCTCTATTCTGGTAAAAAGCAGTCACTCAACTAACAAACAAAGCCACACATATTTTTCAGAGGATATGAGCAGTGTCTTTCCAGGCTGTCTCCAGAATTCAGAATTCTTCTCAGAAATCTTCAGAAACACTGAAACCTTTCCTCTGTGCTGGACTCCTCTTTTGTGGGACGACTGCTTGTTATGGTCTCTCAAAAGGAAGAATTTTTTTTTTGACTCTGAAGGTCACATGAAACATAATGTCAGAAATTTCTTTTTGTATGGTTTGAGGTCAGAAAGGTCATTCGTGTTTTGAACCCAGTTTTGCACAAATAGATTCCATCTTGAACCCATCAGGAGGGTAAAGCTCCTCCCTTCCATTGATGGTTTTGTTCCACTGGTCAATTCCCTTGCTGTTTAAAAATGTGAGATTTTTTTCTGCTTTGATTTGACTTTTCTTTCTTTCATTCTTGGCTTCACGTTCCAGACTTTGGTTCTTGTTACGCCTTTCTTCACCCAACTGAAGATCTCTGTAGAAAACAATGCAATAGAGAAAAGTAAAAATGCCTTTTAAAGCGTACTCACTACCTCCTGTTTATGCCTCCAGGGATTGCTTTGGACATCTTTGCCACATTGCACTTCTTGTTCATGCTCAGTTGTTTATTTGTTATAATCCTTCTCAGAATCTCTGTTTTTCAGGGTGCAGCACGCCCCACCTGCACCCATGTCCCATCCTGTAATGCGTTCCTTTTTCTTGAAGGCTTGCCCTACTAAAAAGTTTTTGAAAGAACGCAAGTTTTGAAAAATCTGATTCTCCTCATCTCTTGATATCCTGTTCTCCTGATATTATATCAGTCTTTGCATCACCTGGAAATTTTTATCAGCAGTGATTTCATAACTTATGAGTCATTGGTCAAAATGCTGAATAGTGTTGTTGTTATTACTAATTTTACCTGTATCTTCTTCCACCCACCTGTGTTGGAATACCCCTTAGGCTAATAGCTTTCTGAGGCTCTTCCATTAGTTGGCAGTTCAACACACACTTTCATTGATGGAACTAGAATGTTCTGCAGTAGTCCTAAGTCAAATGCCTATAAAACTGTAAGTGTATAAGCTCTTAGGCTTATAAAATACATACTCTTACCAAAGAATGAAATCAAGTTTGTTTGACAAGACCTATTTTCCATAAAACTGTTTAAACTAGCATTAATCACTTTTCAGATCTTTATCAATAATTTCAATTAGCATACATCAGTGCAATTTTACTGGTGTCAGTAGATTTGTACATTTTGCTGACTTACAGTGTTCCTAATGAGTGTGTATTACTCAAGAAAGCAAAAACCAAAACAAAAGTCAGTGCTAAGGATACTGCAATGTACTTGGGCACTTCTTTATTTGGAGAAGCAGTCTGTAACTTCTCGGTGTGGTCGTGGATGGAATACACTGGTAAGTCCCAGCAGTCCCCATAGGCAGAGTGGACACTGGGGAAGGTTCCTAACTGGAATTTTAATCCATCAAAATGTTTATGGGATTTCTTACAAAATTTTGAATTGGATCTGAAGTGTTTTACCTTGCATCCAGCATATAAATCTGCTTTGTGAGCATTGAGACACTACTCACAGTTTTTTCTTGTTTCTGCTGAAGCTCAGAGTAGAGGTTGGTTTTTCTGAGCTGGTCCCTTCTACCATTTCCTGAAGTTCACAAAGGGAATCTAGTGGGGAAATTCTGAAAATGTCACAGAGTTGTAGGTACTGCTGAGATGGCTGTGAAGCAGCTGTGTTGGTGTGGAGGCAGGAGGCTGATGACTCCTGGAAACAGATGGGTCTTCCTTTCAGATAGCTTGAGACATGATTTTCTTCCCTATTAGGTCTTGAGATGCTTTGTGCTTTAAACACCCTATTGTGTCTAGTAAGCCTGAAATATTTACTATTTACATTAACCTCCAAATGAAAAATGTTGAGAGACTATGCAAGCAAAATTCCTGGACTACTGCATTTTACTGTCTAGTGTATACAAAATTGCAAGATGTGGGTGAGAGCTGTGTATAACAATATTTGAATTATGTATGAAATAAATATGTGAATTTTATTTTTTCTCGAGGGTGTGAGGACTTGGCCAAAATTGGGCTGGCATGGATGGCAGAAAAAAAAGAAAAGGAATTTGAGTATACCAGAATGACCTACTTAAAAAAATTAAATTGGAAAAAAGAGTAATGGCTTGTAGCTATGGGATAATGGAATTTGGGACACTTCATCGTAATCTTACTTCTAATTGACAACAGGCGTGTTTGTGCTCTATTGTGGAAGGACTTTGTGATCAACATACCATTGCTGCATGAAACACTCCACTTTTTATTATACTGGTCAGAGAAAGCAGTCCAGGATTCCAATCTCCAGGTCCAGGATTTTCATTTAAATCCATTTGCATTGTTTTCCGAGGGAGATTCACTCTGATTATTGAAAAACCCCACCCAGTCTCCTTCTCCCTCAAAAAATCTTCACTTTCTTTCTGAACATTGAAACTTCTTCCTTCTCAAAGGATGGTGAAAAATGGCTGGTGTTTCTGGAGAACACTGTGTTTAAAATATGTGGTAGGGAATCCCTATTTTTGATCTGATTCTGGGCATTATTGTAATAGAACTATTTTAATTGCCATAATGTATAGATTGTAGAAGTTCAAATGGAATGTAATTGATTTCTGTGTTCTAATGATAGATAAAATTCCAGACTTAAACCTACTCTTTTAGAGTAAACTTGTTTTTACTAAGTAGCCATATTATGAAGCTTCATAAAAGCATTCTGCTTTCAAGATTTTACAAGAAAGATCTTAGTGATAAACCAATTGAAATAGCATTTTATACTCATTTTAGACTGTTTTCTTACCCATAAATTTATTATCATTTTCTCATTCTTAGTTTATCTATACATTCAGTCCATAAGCCCTTCCCTTAAAAGTTCTCAGTAGACTTGTTGAGATGCTATATACCTTGGGGAACCTGAATGACTTATTAAAATCCCACCCTTCACCCCCTTCCAAATATGACAGTCAGAATTCAAAATGAGAATAATTACAGCTGTGCAGTTACAGCAGCTCTGAAAGACAGGGTAATATGAAGACTCCAGAGGAAATGTTAACAATTCTAATAGTTTTTTGTAAAAGACAGAGAGACACTGTCAAACCAGAGGTTTAAACAAAAAATAGGTTAAAATAAAAAAAAACCAGAAACTTAAAGGCCATCAAGGACTAGTTGAGCCATGGAACAGATGATAAGCAAGCAAAAACTTGTTGTCCAAAATATTGATATCTTGCTGGCAAAAAGAGACATGTCTGTTATTTGCCCAACTAGATAAGTCACAGGGGGACACAGGAATGAAATGAATCTCTTTCAGTACCTCTCTGTGAAATACTAAATTAAGGTTAGTGGCTACATTTGACAAAGAAAAAGTGTTTCATCTGTGCTGCACATAGTGAACTATTAGTATGACTGCAGCATTTAGACAAATTGAATGGCATGCTATTGTCCATCATCTTTTTATTCTCCTTTTTTACCCTAATTTTGAATAATTCATGGGGAAAATGATCACTTGGTAATGCCACAAACTAACAGCAGGCAAAACTAATTTTACATGATATGAAAACAGATTTTATTTATTTAAGAGTAATATTTAAAGAAAACAACAACTTTTTTGACACCAGCTGCTGGGAAATAAATAGAATATTTTATGACAGAAAAAAAATCCAAATGCGTTAAAAGCTGTTCCTGAGGGATGGATTAAAAAGTAAAATATAGATGTTGGGCAGATAAATTTAAACTTGGTGGTCACTGATGTAATTCTGTTCCTTAGGGGGAGTGAAGGGTAGTTTTCTGGAGAAAAGGAAACTTCAAAGGAGTGCAGAGTTATGTTTAAGAACTTGTCTGAATAGCTGATCTCTGTTCTGGTGACTGGGGGCAACTTGGGTGACATCTCTTTAAGATCTTTTACATTCTCTAGACCAGATGGGGTTTTTTTCCCTCATGTCTGTTGCGTGAGAAGCAAGCCTCCTTTTATTTTATTTTTTTCCCCCTAGTTTTTCCATATCTGACCTCAGCTCTTTAGCAGGAGGAAACTTTGAACCTACAGCTTTTTTGCTGCTAGCTTTTTGGTTTTTGTTTTTTTTTTTCCTTCTTCTTGAAGTGGCTTGATGAGTGCAGCAAGAAGGCAATCTGGAGGGACATTTTTTTTTTTATGAAGCCCTGCCCAAGAGTAGAAGGAGTGAGCAGGTCGATACCCAGTTCTGGTGTCGCAGGATAGGGAGGAGGAGGTGGAGAGCAGGGGGAAAGTTGCACAGCATTTTAGCACATGAGCACTTGGAACAAATGCCATCAGTAATATAAATGTTGTGTACTGCATTTTCATGTAAAATTGTTTAACTTAAAAACTCTTAGTGACAGAGGGAATGTAAATCTGAGGCTGAGAGCCTGAGCCCCTAGCAGAAGTTTATTATTATGCCTGATAGCAGCTGAATTCCAGCCTTTTTGCATGCTATAAAATGGGGCAGTTTTGTCTATTATTGGCGCCATGTGCACCGCGCAGTGAAGGGTTTGTCGGCAGTTCAGCTGTAAGCCCCCATTTTCACGGGTTTATAACTCTACTGTTAAAAATTCACTCCAGGCTGGAACTTGGCACACGAGATGGAGTCTCTGCAAGTTATGCTGAAACTTAGGCTGTCCTCAGACAGCTTCCTGATAGTGTTAAAAGACACAAGGGGTGTGTATGGCTCCTTTCAAAAGACAAGAGAGAGCAAGGACAAGTCCCACCATTTTGTGCCTTTGATTAAAAATTGTGTTGTTGGATTCTGCCTTGTTTAGAAGGAGCACCCTGATGCCTCTCAGTGTTCTTGCACATCTTAAATTTGGAAAGAATTTTATTTGAATTCTTATTTAACTTATCAGTTCTCTTCCTCGTTATTTTTACATGGAGAAAAACTGATCAAAGGCTTTGTATACATTTCCTTTAATGGGATTTAAATGCAGTGTTGTTTTGCTGTGCTTTAAGGTTTAAACATTGAATATTTCATTTTAGCTAGCTGTCATTAGTTGGTATTTATATAGAGCTTGGGTGATAATAACAAGCCCTAGGTATATGAAATGTATTTTCATTTGCTTCCAGTGATATTTTCCAAGAGATGGATTTCCAGACTATAATACAGCTTTAACTGCTGGGTAGTTATCATGATGCAGCCTTTGCTTTGACTCAGTCACCTAGTACAAGGCATGCTGTGATCTTGTGAAGAGAGCATGGGTTGGTGTACTTGTATAGTCTCATTTATCAAGGCATGAGGGTCAGCTCTTTTTTTGAAGGGGCTTTCATTTTTCAAAGTGGTTGGATGCTTTTATGGTGTTGCCATCTCGAAAGCAATGCCATTGGGATACTTTTGATTTTGTAGCTGGTCATGGTGATCAGGGAGCACCTTCAGTGCTGCAGACCAGCAAGAATCCTTTAAAGAGAGGAAGTGAATGGTGGGAAGTCTTCATGAGATTGTACAGATTTGTAAGTCAATATGTCCAGCTATGAAATCTGAAGTGGACCAAGGAAAATGAACCTTTTTGTACATCACAATCAAAAGTATGGGCTGAAAGTTCCAAGAGCAAAGATCTATTTGAGTTGTACCAAGAGATAAAGGGTAAAAAAAAAAAATCAGTGGGTTAGAATTCAGTCTCTGACGCATGTAAGATGGTGCTTGTCTTGTTGTCACTAATAAATATAAAATAATGGATCTGAAAAACCTGTGTCCTTTCTTTGTTTAGATTCTTTTCAGCATTTGACCCATTAAGTATCTAATTCTTGGCTTACATCCATTGATTAAAGAAGACTAGGAACTAAATTGGTTTGGTGAAACAAATTCTCTTCTCTTACACAGTCATAAATAAGAAATAATCCTGGATTTTTGTACAAGTGTCAATATTCTGAATTTACTGTAGATTATATCTAAAATCAAATTTTGGCCTGTAATTGAAAATTTGGGAGTTTCAGTTTGTGTTGTGAAGTAGGAGTTGGTTGGCCTTGACCTCCTCTTGCTGAGGTTATCTGGTCTGTCTGCCTAAATCCACATTGCAAGATAATTTCCTTGATATGCTCCATAATATGCACCACTCCCAAAGGATGACTCTTGCGCCTAACCTTGGTAATCTCTGGAGAAAATAGTTAAATACGGTCTTCAGGGATTTGCTACCAAATATTTAAACTTCTTATTGCATTGGAAATAGAAAATCCATTTAATGAATTGTAACTAGCAATGAATCTGAGAGGTATCTTCTGGAAGTAACTTTTGCTAAACTTTATCTGTATTCAGATGCTGTTGGCAGAGCAGGTGAAAGGGCTTGAGGTCAAGGGGGTGCATAAGTGATGGAGTTCTGTGGGATCAGTCTTGGAGGTCTCAGTCTAAAAAGCATCATTAACTCAGTGTTACCTTTCAGCGCCTTTCTAAAATCTTCATTTTAGACGAGAGGCCTGCGTGCAGAATTTAAGAGGCTTATTTTCTTATACAGAAATAATGCTGCTAAGCTGCTAGAAATCTCAGCAGCTTAATATAAATGTTCAAATAAAAAAGTTAGTATTTTAACTGTATAACCTTCAAATATAATTAATAATGAAATCCTAAGCAGGAGCCTAGGGGAAAGCATTAGGATTTTTTCTATTTGTGGAATAGGTGCAGGTCTCTAGTGTGCAGTCGAAAATAGGGACTAAATATGAGCTGATGATTTGGAAATCACTCATGTGTGCTGCTGAATGCAGTCACTGTTGGGATGTAAAGTAGAGCACAGGAGAAAACGAAAAAAGAGGGACCTGAGCCACCAACTTCACACTCAGATAAAATACCGAACTTGTGTACTAGATGGGGATATTCAGATACTTTTTTTTATTTAATTTGGCCTGAGGATTAAATTAATGTTATCCTGCTAGTGCAGGAGGTAGTGTATTACTTTTTTTCTTCACGCTTCTACCAGTGCTACCCAAATTATTATTATGCAGCTTAATTATGGGGAACAAAAATCACAGTAAGAGAGAGTGTCATGACTACCTGTGTGATGAGCCTGTTAAGATTTTTAGCACAGCAAGATGCTTTTCAGAAACACTGCTTCCTAGAAAAAGATGTTGTTGAGTGTTAATCCACAGGTGGTGACTCAGGAAAGACGAAAAGAAACTGTTCAGACAATGAAGGGTGTTCTCCAGCATGGTTGGAATGCATTGTTCTGTCTGTGCTTACACTTCTCAGAACCTGTGCCCCACTTCTGTGCATGAAGGTTGCATGGAAGGCCAGCAGTTCCTTCTGTAATGAAGTGCTTAAACTCTGCAGTACTGGCTGTAAACAGGAGCTATGGGATTTTGGGCCAGAATTTTGGTCTCAGTAGAGGAAAAATGTCTGCAGATACTTCAAGCATAAGGGGTGACCACACAGTACTCTTCCAGAGTGCAAGTGGAAAACACAGAAGCCCTGGAAGGACTGGTTCTTTCTGTTTTATTTCCAGTTCTTTAGGCATCTTGAAGCACATGGTGTGGATTTGATTAAGGTAAAAATGTGTTGTCAGGCTGGGGGTTACTACATTACCATCCTTTGAGTCACATGATTAGGAAGGAAAAGAAAAGAAATATGGAAGTGGAAAGTGAAGTTTGGTGTACACAGTAGTCAGCATTCACACATCGCTGTCACACTGTGTGACCTGAGGTATTGCAGTTATTTCCTATGTAGGTATCAGTTGCCTTTTTACTGACAGCTTCTGGAAGAGTGATGGTATTGGCTAATGGAGCAATCATACTGCTTGTCAGAGAGGAAAAATTATTTTTAGACTTGTCTTTTATAACAACACCCTGAAATGGTTGATGATGCCTAAAAGAGGCAACACAGAAGTCAAACTGTTACTTCACATACCCTGTTTTTCCAACAGAAATAAGTAAAAAATCTCATAAAATGTGGAAAGGACACTACAGATTCACTCCCAGTCTACTCTTTTAGATTCCTCCTCAAAACTTGGTAGCTTCCAGGGCTGCATTTAAATCCTGGGGCACCTCCTCTCTTGCAGACCATGGTGTGTTCTACCCTGTCCATTCTCTTACAGTGGCTGCATCATTCCTCCTCCACTGCTCAGCAGAAATTACACTTTGATGCAGGAGCTGTAGCCTAGGTTTTTGTGACCATCTGTGATGTTTATAAGAGAATCTCTCCTCTATGCTGCCTTTTCCATGGGAAAAATTATTTGCTGACCAAGCCAATATCCAGCCCATTGCTAACCAATTCATTAATGCTTTCAGATTATGGTGACTCCTTCTCCTACCTCAAGCAATTGCAGTATGTACTAATGAATGGCTGTTTAGCACCTTCAGATTGTTTATGTAGTCTTAAAGTCACTTATTTAACCTTTGTCTTTTGATGGTCACACCTGAATGTGCCTTGCACTATTATGTTGAGATATGACACAGTTATGTGATTTTTGAGGCCAGAAGCAGATTGATTTGAAGTTGCAGGAAGAGAAATAATGTAGAAATTAGCTTTTCCTCTTACTTTGGAATCAGAAGGATATTCTGGATATCTTAACACATTACTAGGTAAAGTTACTAGGTAGCCAAAATATGAGGAGAATTCTCCAATAACATATGTTTTATGTGTATTGATGTTTCTTGGTGATACATAATCTTTGTTCCACCTCAACAAGGTAATGAGAAGACTACTTATCATAGGGTTCATTTTTATCAGGACTGCTGAAGGTTGCAGTAGAGGAGAAGAGTACACTTACAGTAATTTTCTAGAAACAGTTAGCAAGAATTGCAATTTAAGTTTTCTATGGATTTGTGTTGTGGTTGGTTGACTTCTTGACTAAGAAGGTGTGACCTCTCACTGAAGTATTTCCTGGGTTCTGAGGTGGATTTATAAATCCTGTTCTGTGGTGCTTAAGGTATGAACTTATACTGTTGGTTCTGTGTGGGGGAAATTAATATCTCTCTCTACCCCTGCTTATTTCCTTTTTTTTTTTTTTTTATTTTCTGAAGTTTATAGGAATCAGCCTTTTTATTCAGGGTGATAAGCCTTTAGCAAATCTGGTTGAAATTGGTGAATTAAGAGTACTAGTGAGAGGTTGTATTCAGGCAGAACAATTCTAGCCTTACAGAAACCAAAAGAAAAAGCTGGTGTCCAGAGGCAGGATATCTTTAGTTATTCCAGGCTCAAACAATGATTTGCTCTATGACCTTTGGCAAACCGCTTGTCTCTTTATGCAGTAAGAAAATACTGATTGATTGAATCGATATCTCTGTGGGATGAGGGTAATTTTCACATTCCTGACTGAGGATCTCAGGGTTCTTTATTGCCAAATACTGAGAAGGTAGAAGGTAGTGGTAAACAGGGTGTCAATATTTTTTGAAGATATGCTGTCATTCACCTTGATAATGATTCATACTGAAAGATTTAGGCAGTTTCTGCTGTTTGAATAATTCAGGTGAAAATGTTTTTCTGATTCCAGGACAGTTTGGATTGTGCTGCTTGAAGAAAGGAGACCTAAGATCACTTGTAGGATTGAAAGGTTTACCTGAACACTACTTCCCGTTAATAAAATATCCAGAAAATTAGGAGAGATTTGTTTAACTCTTCCTGTACTATCTGTGACTTACTGAAATTTGCCATAAGAGAAACAGATTACTTAAGTTGACTTGCTTGGGCTGTTTTTTTGCTCATACACTGGCAAATTTGTGAAAAGTAAAGCATGAAGGCTTTTTTCATTTGTGCCACCTATCTGTAATATTTGCTGGAGCCTTCTTTTTTTATTTGATCATGGGATGCAATACATGAGCCATGCAGTGAGAAGCTGGGTGTTGGCATCAGTTACAGCAAACAAGTGTTTAAAAGTCTGGTAAGTCAAACCAGCTTAAAGCTTAAAAGCAAACCTTTACTAGACTGGCATTTGTTAGCAATACATATAGCAAATAGTTCTTAATCATTATTAGCTATTACCACTGCATATTCAAACAGTTGGTTGTTAAGATCCCATATTTTTCCAAGCATTGCTTAAAAACTTGCATCTAGAAAATTAACAAACGGTATTTTGACCAGCTGGAAGAATAAAAATCGCTGTGTTTCTTACCACCTTTAAGTTTAATATTAGATATAAACATCCAGTGTTCTTCACCCACCAAACCAGAAGTTGTCCACCATACCTTCCAATCAATTAGTACTGTAGCATTCCAACCGCAAAGGGACTGGATAAGAGAAAAGAAAAATAAGGATTCCTTAAAATAAAAAACTAGTAAAGGAAACTATGACAGCATTATACTTGTAACCTGAATTGTGTGAATTTTAAGTTTTCCTTTATAAGCCATATCTGATAAAATGAAAACATGAAATTTGCATAAAACATGATAAAATTTGGGATTGCTACAAATCTTGTCTCTCAGAGATGCCTACAATATTATGAAAAGAAAAGAACACCTGCATTTTTTTATATATGCGTATATATATCTATGTATGTATAAACAAAAACTTCCAAAGCAAAAGTGCAGAAGTTTCTTTTCAGTCTTCTTCTTCACCTGTCCCTATTTAGTCCTTTCAGACTCCTTTTTAGAGAAAACAAAAAAAAAGGCACAGATTTCAAATTTTTGGTTTGCAAACTCTCTTTGAAGATGACTTCCACTTTAATGTTTCTAGCTTCTGGCTTTCAAACAATTGCCATTTTACCTAAAAGGGCAACATGTTTACAGATTGTATGTGAAATAATTTTCAAGAGTGATGCATTTCCTGACCATTTCTATTTTTAGCACAGTGATAGCTCAAAGCTAAGAACCCTTCCTGATTGAAACTGTACTTTTAGTAACTTAAGGATGGGGTTCTTTCTTTTTTCCTGATTTGGACACATCTAATGTGGGAGACATCCTAGGAAATGAGAGACAATTCTCCTCTTATTCATAGATATGAGGCTTCTCTCCCCTCCAGGTTAGCTTGTGTAGTTTTCTATTCAGGAACTAACTGGGGTTGCTTTCAGTGCAAAATTAAATCTTGAATGTTTTTAGCTGGTTTTGCGGGGGATTTGTTGTTTTGTATTTTTGGGGTATGGGGTGGTGCTGGTGGAGTTGTTTTTAGGTGAATTTTAGGAACTGGAAATAAGGTGAGCCAGAGCAGTGTGACTAATGGTTTTTCTGCAGGCCATCAGCAAGAGTCTCACCAATGGTATGTGGACTGTCATCCTACTTTCAGACAAATGGTAGTAATGCATGACTCTTCAGAAGTCCTACAAATAGCAGTCTGGAACATTTCATTAGGATTTTAAGAACAACAAGGGGATGCAGATTTAATAGGCTAATATGTTTAAGTGGCCTTGGTACTATCTTATGTAAGATGGTAGCTTGCAGAGCTAGGAAATAATTCTGCACACATTTACTGTGTAGTAGTTCCTTCTTTTGGAACTTTAATGTGGCTTAGAACTAAGAAAAATATTTTTTTTTTTCTGTAATTCACATTAGAGATACATTTATTTATTTCTGTGAACATCAGACCCTTCTGTAATGGTTATTTATTGTAGTATATTTAATGCAGACTTCCAGTCAATGAGAACAGAAAGGAGATCACTGACTACATAAAACCCTAGGCTGGTTTCAGTTATAGCTCAGGAAATGGAAAGTTTCTTTCTTGCCCAAATATGAAGCTCAGTCAGAAAATATAGAGATATTAATGTCATAGGGCATTGTTAAAGAGTAAAAACTTCAGCTAAAAGAGAGAAATGCGCGAGAGAGTTTTGTGTCAGATGGCTACAGCAGAAGATCTGGCAGCTGGACTTCAGAATTCTGCTCCAGCATCTCCAGATCTGCTGGGATTGTAATGTATCTGTTGTTGGCATCACTGAACCTCTTAATGGAAAAGAAAGTGTGTTTCTAAAGAATTTTGAGATTCAAGGAGGAAAGGCTGAATTTGTTGGAAATTTTAGCCCTGATATTGTACCAATTGATTACAGGGACAGTTGACTACATGTAATTAAAACCAAACCTCCATTCACTTGATGTTAAATAATATGGTACTTTATATAATAGTCTCTCTTAGTACACACAGATGCATAATGAGAATTTATAGGTACGTGTGACTCCTAGAGTGTTCTTTTTATTGTAAACTATTTCCCTAAATTTTGGCTTCTTATGGTATTTCATTCTTTTGCTTGCTTACATTAGAATAAATATCCAGCAATCTTTAAAAAGGTAGCGCAGAGTGGAATAGCAGTTGGTGTTTTGTATCCTGGCAGACTTCATGTATTTCACAAGTGCTTTTACTTTGGAAGGTACAGGTTCAAATTTTGTTCCTTATGCATTGTTTAATGGGGCAGGGGGGCAGCAGAGCATGAGATGGTGCTGGCCTGCTTTAATTCAGAAAGAGTTCCTCAGCACATGCTAAGAAACTAAGCAGTTCCTCCCTGAGAGACCTACTTCCTTTTTATAGTTTTTTGTAGAGAAAATGCTTGAAGAGTCCTGAGTTCTTTCTGTGGGAGGTGCAGAGGAGGGAAAAAGAAGAGTTTTAGCTCTTCCATACAAATTACAGGTGGGTTCAAATTTGGTAAATGTGGTAAATGTAGATGCATCTCAGTTATGACAACAAAGGACCTGAAGGATCTATCCTTTTAATCCTTTCAAGAATATTGAAGAAATAAAAAATTTAGTTGTATAATATGTAAATGATCCTTTTCTATTTATGAATATTATTTTCACTGTCTCAGCAATTGGGCCTGAAATATTTTTCTGGGCTTCGTTGCAACATAAAGGCATTAGATCAGGAATGTTCCAAAATTCAGATTGGCTGGTATTTGATTATATCACCATGACTGAATGTTACCAGTTTTAAAATGCTTTTTTTTTTGTTGTTCAGGAAATTTTAAAACAGCTTTGATTTCAAACATGAAACTTGGCAAGTGACTGGTCCACAATGTGTTCTAATCACTTCTGGTATTTTGGAAAAGACTTGAAAAAGATTGAAGTTGTTATTTTATTAGAAATTTAGTTACCAATTGCATATCTGAACTTCTCATCTTCTTTACCTGGAATGCAATTAGCATATGGTCTTGTAGACTTTGCCCAGTGTTAGCGTTAATTTTGTGTTTTTCTGTACATTGATTTTTGTTAGAATTTTTTTTTACTGCTAAGAAATTATGTACCAGTTTTAATTCTGTAGTTTGGTTGACCACGAGGAGGATACATTTGGTCTCATCTGTTTAAACATAGATTATGGAACAAGTTGAATACCCAAACGTTTTTTTTGCTAATAATAGCATTCTCTTGTATGTTAGGTGTGTTTTAGTTTTTTTTTTTGTTGGGCACATGGAGCCAGAGTGAATTTTAGTCTTGGAACTTCCACCAATTCAATTGTTGCAGAAGCCCCACGAACCTGAGCTCATACCATGTACCCCTCACCTTAAGTATCTGAAGCAAAGATAATTATTACATAGATTTAAGTGGGCACACTCCATATCTCAAGGTCCCTGGAAAAACTACAAATATAATTTGTAATGGACCAGGCCAACCTCAGGGATGGACCTCAAGGATGCTGAGGTCTCTGAATCTAGTCCTGCAGTGTATTTGGATATACTTTGGCTTCAGAAGATAGTAGCCATTCTTTTTAAAAATCCATTTTAAACTTATCTAGTCATTATGCTGTTGCTTTATTACCTAGATTTTGCAGGATGTGGCTGACAGTATAAAAATCTTTTTCTTGTTTTTACTAATATTGAAAGTAAATGCAAGATTGTTTTCTCCTTTTTTCTTCCAGATATTATTTCCGGTCCTGACACAGTGATCAGTTGAAATCATTGCTGATATAGTCTCTTTTTTCTTCTGCATTGTTTCTGGGGAAAAAAATTACAATAGAGCTTTGCCAAATCACAGTGCAGGAACTGAACTTCCCTGAACTTTTATATAGTTCCAGCTGGGTTTGAATTTCTCTTCTTGTAGGATGATGTCTAATTAAACAAGAATTACAAGTATGGACTTTATTGGGAGATATTTGAGAGCTTGCATCAATGTTACATTAAAAGTTTAAGCAGCAGATTTGCAGTACAGTCTAAAGGTCTCCAAGTCCTCTGGTATTAAATTTGCAAAGATTTCTGAGATGAATGAAATTGGAGGGGGTTGGTAGCATTGTCCCTGTAATATTGAATCTCAATAGCCTGTACAATAAGATATTGTTCAGTATCCTCCTTGGGCCTTGAGCTTAATATGGCAGTTACATAAACTGAAATAATGTGAAACTTCTGGGCATGCTTTGTGCATGACGTTGTGCAAGATGGAGCTGGTTTTGGGATTCAGGTTAATGGCCTTCTGGCAAAAAACATACATGATGTGCTGAAGTAAAAGACTGCATTGATTTGTGCTTGTGCATATGGTGAAATAAAATCTGTCAATGTGTAATCTGGAAAAGGCCTGATACCACTTGTGATGCACCTGCTTGTATGAGCTCAAAACTTAGCCTGTAGTCCTGACTTTGCTTTTTATTAATTTTATTTACTCTTAAAAGATAGCATGGCCCATCTTACCCCTCAGAATCCCAAGTTCCTCCCAAGATAGACCTGTGGGGATAAGGCTTCTGCTAAGGGTAGCACAACAGTGATGGAACTACTGTCCATCTAAAGTGGCAGAGCCACAGAAGCCACACTTGCACTTGCTGTTCCAGACACCTGAAGTGGATATTTTCACCTCTAATTCTTTCCACTTCTCTGACATGAGACCCACAAATTCATGCCTCTATGCTAATACACTTCCCTCCCTGTCTCTTTCTCCTGTGAAAGAAGTGTCACACCTTCATCCTATTCCCTTCTCTGCCTGCAGCAAGAAAGGAAAATGGAAGCTTTGCAGTGCAAGCAAGGCAGATTCTCACAGTGAAGATGGAGGGAAGCAGGTGCTGGTCAGGGAGAGGCGATGGGCTTAGGCTGCTGTGTGAGGGTAGAAGAAATACTGGAGATCTTGAGAGAACATCAAAGGTCCCAAAACCATAGATGATGGATTTCATAGGTGATTGAGATTACCATGTACAGTCTCCTGATGTCACATGTCAAGACAATGACCATGAGCAATAAGTCAAGAGGAGGAGTTGTGACAACTTTCCTAAATTTCTTACAGTTGAAAACGTGTAGCTTTCGCTCACTCACTCAGTTTTGCTGTCTCAAGAAAGAGAGCATTAGAAGTTATTTTGGCCTTATTCTTGAAGGGGCACAAGTAAGCAGAGTCTCTGGTGTTGGGGGTATGTTCTCCACACAAGGAAAGAGAAAAAGGCAGGATACAGTGAACTTCACATCCTGCTGATACAGATGAGTTTATCCTGGAAATAGTCAACTGCTATGTTTAATTGCTCAACACTTTGAAATAGCTAGACTTCCAAATAAAGGTTTATCACTTTGACTTTCCCTGCCATATGTCCCATGAGATTTACCCCTGCCCTAGGGTTTTTCATTACATCTAAGTACATTATCTTTTATCCAGGATCTTGCCCTTTCACAAGTAAGGGTCTGGCTGAATTTTTTGGGGGCAGATCTGTGGAGGAAGTGGAGAGGTAGTACCCATTTAAATGTACACAGTGTCTCTGTGGGGATAGCTCAATGTCATCTTCTGTACCAGAAATCAGCAACAAAATGGCTTTAGCTGTGAAGGGCAGTGGAAATTCAGGAAGTACAACTAAAAAAGTCCCCTGTTTCCAAAGAAGACTTTAAAGATGTCATATATGATTATTCTAAACTTTAAAATTTTAATCATTAGTACTGATAGTCTAAGAAAATAGGCCAGATGATTGTCCCTTACCACAGTGACTGATATATATTATTTTATTTTGCTTTTCAAGGGAACAAATTTCACAACTCAGCCATACCAGTGCAGAGTAACATGATGAAGTCAAGCCAACACAGTGAAAACCTTCTATTTCTGAATTTGAAACAAAATTCTGTATTGGTTTTTGATAACTTTTTTTACATTTTAAGATACATTAAATACCACACTGTTCTGGCTTGTGCACATTACTTTAATCTTGAAATTTTGGTACCTTTCGCATTTGATGAATTTCTTTTTTCTGAATCATCTGTTTTGGATGCTGTCAGTATTTACATTCTTTTTCTCATCTTTAATGAATCTCTGTAGTGATAATAATCCTAGCACCTATTGCTCAGCATCAGAGTAGATTCTTCCTTCTATTCTTTTGTAATACCATTGATTAATAACTCATTGCTTCCTATCTGTCAGACAGTTTTTATCCATCTTATTGTAATAGTATTCAGACCATAATTCTCTAGTGCCTCTATGAGCTTCCTGTGTGGTACTGTGTCAAAGGCCTTGCTAAAATCCAAACAAATTATATCCACCACATTTCCTTTATCCGCCCAGTTTGTCACCGCACTGAAATACCCATCACAATGAAACATTTATTGATGTAAGTTTCCCTGTTAAACCAGAATAAATGTGAAGGTTCTGCTGTGATTATGTGATAGAGCCTGCTTCTTAACAGTGTATTATCATTTTATGCACTAAAGATAATATGAGCCATGGGAGATGATACCATTCAGCAGGAGCAGTGAGGCTGTGAAGATCAAAGCATTATGAACCTTGAAAAGAAGTGGGAGAAGCTTATATGCTACAATAGCTTGCAAAGGGCATAAGTAAAGTCTTGAAGCTGTATTCCAAGAGATGCTCAGCAAATATCAACTTCAGAGCTGCTTCACAAAAAACTGTATCTTTAGAGAAAGAATTGTTTGGGCAAGGCCTCGTGAAAGCTGCATGCTGTCACTGTTCCTGTTCCTTGGGAACATAAACAGGATCTAGGGACAGCTTGTGCAAGAAAACAGTTGGAATAAGGAATATCATGGTTTTCAGCAGCCAACTTGATTACCATCATCGCCCCTGCGTAGGAGGAAAGCTTCAAGAGGTATTTAGAAGGATGCTGGGTCCCACCTAACTATAACAGAACTATCCATTAAACCCCTAAACATTGGGAGTCCAGGTCAGATCCTAAGTGCAGTTATAGAGACCAGCTCTTCTGTGGGTTGAGAAGTTCAGCTCTCATGTGCTTTCACAGCTGGGCTTCTCAAATGCTTGTTGCTAACTCTGTTAGCAGGAGGAATAAATGAGGGGGATGGACTGTGCTGTTAAGGGATCCAACATGTTTAACAGGTTTGAGAGCCCTTGTGGTGAAATTGCATCCAGTACCTGTTTCCAAGTGACCATTAGAGTGGATTATGCATTGCAGCTTTTATACAGTTGATTCTCTCTAACTTTTTGAAACTGAGATTTCAAGGAGTCTCAGTCTTTGCCCAAAGACAGGTTTTATCATACCTGAACAAAAATAGTTCAAATACTTTTGGGGGATGTGGGGTGTGTGTGAATTGCAGCCAAAAATACACCTTTTTCCTGATTAAAATGTTTTTCTAGCTCAAACAGCCATGGTTTGGAAATTAAATTTTGTAATGGGTGTCATTTTCACTGAGAAAGTAAATTCGAAGGATGAATGCCATGAGGAAGACAAAATCTCTGTGGACATTCATCTTTGGAGTGAACCAATAACAGATACAGATTTACCATTTTGACAAAGAAACTTTCAGTCTCCTGTTGTCCATTCCTGCACAGGGAGGAACCCTGATCCCAGCAAAATGCTGTAGGTTGTCCTCTGTTTCCATTCTGCCAGATTACAAAGGCCCCCAGGTTTCTCCCATCAGCACCCTGTGACTCTGATTTGAGCCACAAATGGCTATGAGTTTGAAGGCAGAGCTGGAAATAACCTAAATTCCAGCATATTTTTGAAAGTGTAGTAAGAGCTCCAATTCAAACTTTTTGAGAGGATTTTTCAAGCACTGCTATTACTTTTTTTTTTTCCTTTTTATTCTCTCCACTCAGGACAAGGAACAGGTGACAAAAGTAAAGCTGTTCATAGAGAGTTAATACCAACTAAAGTGCATTCACCTAAAAAAAAAGCAGTAAAGTAGTGCTATATCTGTGTTAATAAGATTTGCTCTTTTGTTTTACCAGTGAACCTGAACAGAGCATCGTGCTGATGTGTCTATACTGGTTCCGATTCCTGAGTTTGTATATTTGGTGCTAGATGAGGTGCCTGTACAAGTGACTTTCCTTTTCCATTTCTGTGACACAATTATTCTGGGCCATATCCTAAGTAATTATTTCGATTCTGAAGTTGGATTGAGGTCTCTTAACTGGCCCATGAGTATTTTTGAATATTCTCCTGAAGGTAAAGGGCTTGTTTTTTTATTTGTGTGTGTCCATTTGTCTTCCAGTGCTCTCCCTTTCCCTCATTCCCTGGTTGCTGAAGACGAGTTCCTAAATATTATCAATGAAGTTTTTTCCTTGAGGAAGGAATACATCAGTATTTTACCTTCTTTGAATAATTACTTGTGGTAGTGGCTTCATTGTTGATATCCAGTTCAAGAAGTGAGCTTGAAAAAGATCAATTGACTGAGGTTGTAATTTCTATATTTAGAAATTTCTTAAGATATCAAAAAGTGTTGTACTGTATTCTCCTCTAGTCTTCCTTCTCCTCATAACTAATCAGCTGTGTATGACTCTAACTGACCTGCTCCAGCTGAGTTAAGGTACTCAAGGAAAATCAAAGCTTTACAGATATGGAACTTCTTTATTGCTAAGAGTTTGCAGAAGGCTGACATCTTCTGAAATGTTTCCTGAGTAAAAATTTCATGTTTTTCCTTTCTCTTTAATTTTTTAGATTGATGGAATCTGATCCTTATCAAAGTGGTGAATTAGACCATAACCATGAGTCAGGCAAAGTACAGTCATGCAGGCCGTGAAATATTGCTAATGAACTTCAGTCATTGTAGAGTTGGTAGCTTTCTTCTCACAGTTTTCACACTCTGCATAAGCTTTGTGGCAAGAAGGCAAAGTGAAGAAAGCAAAGGGAAACCTGTTTACCTTCTGATATTTTATTTTCAAGCCTTTACTAAGAGGCAGCACTTGCCTTGTTTTTAACACTTTACTCATGGGCCTCATTCCTGACCTCCCATGCTCCTCATTCTTGCAGTTCCAGCTCTTGGGGTTCTCTCAAGCAGAAGTTCATTGACTGTTCTTGAGCCATGTCTCTTTTCTTTCCACAAGGGGATTAGGGCACCCCTTTCACTTAACAATCATGATCTCCTGCCCCACAAGTGTTAAGTGTCCTCACCTGTGCACAGGAAGGCACGCTCTTACAGAGAGCTTTTTCCGAGGCTCTATTTCTTGTATTAGAAGAATCACAGTGTGTGCTAATTATGCCTGCCTTGAGGAGAGGGACCACTTTATCTGCAGGCACTATGTAATCAGGTTAACTTACAGAGTAATGCCAAATGTTGCATTCCCTCCTTTCCCTTCCCAATCAGAAAAACGTGGGCAAAGAACAAAGGACTTCAGTTTAAAACCACTAGGAAGATAGGCTGAAGAGCAGTTGTCAGGATTGTGCCCAGCATGGGAAAGAGGTTCTGTGCCTTTGTGCTTTGACAGGAGACACCCATGTGTTTCCTCGTTCTCTACAAAAAAAATTGGAATTTTGGACAAAATTCACTGGGGTGAAGTCCATGCACCAATTTATTCCTATTTAGGTCATTGGAATAGGGCTTCTCTATACTGGCTCTCTACACAGGGATACATTTCACCCTCAGTGAATGCTCTTTGTTTTCTCAGTTGAGGTCAGTTTTTCACTGCATTCATTAGAAGGAATAGCGTTGGATTTTAAATACTGCTTCCCCTCTCCTGCCCTGCCAGCAAGCCAGCCTTACAGTCCTGAAGATGTTGGAAAAGGGGTAAATTTGGAAGGGGAAGAAAGTGAAAGAAACAGAAGATCAGAGGCTGAAACTGTTATCCCATATGTGGCAGTTGTGCTATTGCCTGCTGCTGATGGACTTACCAGATTTTGCCTGGATTTCTTCACTACCTTATTAGGTATCTCTACCTTATTAGGTGTCAATCAGGAGAAAGAATGAAAGTTGCTTGATATAAGGTTGTCTAAAGGAAGTGGAACAGAGGAACATGTGTGTCAGGTGGTTCCTTCAGGAAAAATTTCATCAAAGCCTATAAAGTTTATCTTATGGCAGCATCATCCTAGTGCCTCTATCAGAGGGCTCTTGTTCATTCAAATGCTCAAGAATTGTTTCTGGTTCTTCCTGTTCTATCCGCTTCTGTGCTCTCTGTTTTGCCTCCTGCTCTTCAACACCTCTGATCTTGACAGAGTGGAAAACCTAAACCTACAAATAAGTTTGTGAGCTTATTTTTGTTTGTGGTATAGGTGTGTGTATGAACATGTTTGTGTGACAGTATATTGTCTGGTATGGTGCATTTTATTTTAAAGATCCATGAGGATGGATTGAGAAGCCTCATATAAGACTGACATCTGAGGAATTGTATTTTTACTTATGGGAGAACAATGTAAAATTACACTTAGGAATTGCTCCCAGCCTGTGGTACATTTAAAAACAGCATTAGATTTGCACCGGGATTTATTTGACCGTCTCTGCGAGTGTGCTGCTGGTGAGGAGAATAGCTTTGACTTTGAATGGGGTAAATTAGGCAAGTTCTGCTGTCACCTTTTTAAAATAAAATTTAATGAAGTTTTGATTTGTTCCTTTAATGAGTCATTGGTACATTGTATGTGTCTGTGTATATTGCTGTATGGTTTGTTATTACGAGGCCAAATCCTGACAACTTACTGCAAAATAGTTTTAATTTATTATTAATATTTTTTTGTTTTTCTTGTTTCTCCTGGTTTTGGAGCCTTTATAATTAGATATAATTAAAACCGCAGGTTTTAAACTCCAGTCTAACATTTAAACTCATATTTATGGTACAACCCCTGGAGTTTTATTGTCATTCCAACTATTTCAACTGCATTTTGAAAAAAAAAATTTTTTTTGCATCTGTTCGAATGCTGTGTCGGCAGCTATCACTTCTTAATCATCAGTTTTGCACAATAATGTGACATTTATTTTACATGATAAGAAACCAAAGTTTTATAGATGAGCTATTTCATATCCCTTAACAAAGGTTTGCAAGGGACCTTTTGCCTTGTACACTTTAAAAACAGCTTTACTCTTTTTGAACTTGCCTTCCTCTGCTTCTTCATGCAACAGTCTGAAAGTGCTGCATGCTGTAGAACGAATTTGTAAAAAATGTTGTTGGCTGGCATTATGTAAAACCATATTTTCCCTTTTGGTGCGTATGTTCTGGTCCTAGCAGTGTCCTTGTTTTGCTGAAATTAACATTTTTATCCTCACAGTCTTTGGTGTGTGGTGGTGTTTTTCTGTCTTTTTTAATTGTGGGGGTTTTTTTAATTAGTATAAGGTTGATTGTTAAAATTAAGTGGCAGAAGGCTTCTTTCCAAATTATTCAGGGATCTTTTGCTGAAGAAATATATTTTGCTACTCTCAATTGCTTTTTTCCCTTTTTCTTTCATTGCAAACTACTCTGGGAAGAGCTTCTTTTAACAAAAAAAAAAGGCTACGCTTGACTGATAATGCATTGCTTTGGATGGTGAAACATTATGAAAGTTTAATTTTTAATTAAATCTGAAATACCAATTATAACTGAAAGAGATTTTAACCTGTTTCTTTTCAGACTGCCTGAAGTTACATTGTAGATGCTGAAATCACTGCACCTTAAAAACAAAAAGATTAAGCCACACTGCATTCCTGTAAGTAAAAGCTTTTCCGGTACCTTTTGTTCGTATTTTTCCTCTATATGCATCCAAAGTGTTAGCACAGTAGCTGGTCTTGGATAAAGGTCAGAGTCCCCTTGAATGGGATTTAGAAGTTCAAAGGATGTTTTATTTAAAAATTAAAAAGGAACTTACATCTTGCAGATCTTTAATTTCAGAGCACTGAATAGATCATTCTTTCCTGCTTTGTTTTGAATAGTATTAGGAATACTGTGCATCTCTGTTGACTTACAGTTGCTGTCGCTTTGTCAGAGAGGATTTCTGCACGTTGGTGCAGAGATAACAGAAAGTAGCAGAAGATTCCTTATAGCACAAAATACAGTTTATTCTCTTCTCATGATGTCGTAACAAATTCTTCTCCTTTGTATGAGAAAAAAACAAACAACTTTTCTGATGACATCACAGGGGACTTCAGCTGCTTTAGGGTGCAGATGAAGGCAGAAATGCCTAATTCATCTCTGCTGTGACACAACAAAACAGTCAAAATAACATCTACGTCTCAGCAAGAAAGGAGTCTTTTTCTAACAGCATAGTTGTTCCATAAATGCAAGTCAGATTGCACATCACTCTGATCTACCCTTATTTAGAATCTGTTTATTGAACGTACTTGGGTTAATAATTAAGATTTGGAACTTCAGTGACTGAACAACAGGCATGCAAAAGAGGATTGGAAAATACAGTAGAATCAGATACTCTTAATCAAATGAAATAATATATGAAAAAAATCCAGAAGCTTGTAGAAAGAAGGAAAATTATTGATTTCAGTTGAACAGTACAAAGCTGTGGAATATTACAAAGCGAAGTCAGTTTGTTTTCTTGTTTAAGATCAAAATGTGCAGTCTGTAATGAAATCCAGAGCCTTCTTCCAAAGTGGTACTTTTATACTTCAGTTTTAAAATATTTTAACTATTAGAGAGGATTTATCATGCCTTTACCACCACCCCCCACCCCCCTTTTTTAATATATTTTAATGTTTTATTGTAAACTAGCTGGAGGGTACAGTTACACTGTGGGCAGCTAAAGCCTTCCCCTCCAGCACACAGCGCCAAGCATGACTCAGACAGGCAGATTGTGCCATTCTGGCTCTACTCCACTGTGTTTTTACATTACTGGCAAGGGCCATGCCATTGTGTTGTTTAAATATTGTGTATTAACTGCAGGCTGTGGCCAGTGAATGGTATTTAACATTTTGTGCTCTTCATTGCTGAATGTGAGCAGCTTCCCTGGCCACCAGAGGTTAACCTTGCAATTACACTGGTGAGCCAAGTTGAAAACAGTCATGGATTTGCTGGGTTCAGCAGCAATTTAAAGGGAGGTGTTCAGGGAAAAATGGGGGAACTCTTCTGAATCTGTGAGTACCAAATTTCATGCTTCTCTTGCAATTTAGTGTGAACAACCAGCAAAATTTTTGTTGGAAAGCAGGAGTATTTCTCTTTCCAAAATGCAGCAGCAGTGTAAGAGTGAATTGAGGCATGTTCTTTGAGTCCTTAGGACCCAGATGGTCACTAAGTCCTGCATGGAGAGCCCAAGACAAAATAAGAGTAGCAATTGGTGCTGGCTGGGATGAGCTTTTTTAAGTTATATGGGACTCTAGATTTTGAAGGGAAAATAAATACACAAGTGTAAAACTCATGTTCAGGAAATATTTTTGGTTTCATTTTTTTATCAGGAGTGTTAAGTGCATTCACACAGAGATGTTGAGCAGCTTTCTCAAGGTCCAAGTAAATCAGTGGTCAAACTGGGAATGGAGTGTGGGATCATGATTCCTAAGACTTTTCTGCCTAGGTCTTCTTTCCATTCCATGACGTAAAGGCTCATATTTTTAATCCTTGAGTTTCTTGTATAATAGTTTAAAAAACACAAACAAACAAACAAAAGAAACTACAACAGCAACAAAGAAATTCACGAACACTGCCACTTTTAAACTTTTAGCTGCTTTTAAGTTCTGTACCCTTGGCATAGCCTGTCCCTGGAATACAGAAGAAAATGGTGAGGAAAGTTTTACATAAGCACGTAAATCCTGTAAAATGAGGATGTGGTTCTTGCTATACCTCTTGTCCATGAAAATAGTTGCTTGATACAATAACAGTAGTGGCACTTTTGATAGAGGAAGGTATGCTTTAAGGACTTCTTTTGTTTCCTCTATGTTTGCTGTAATCAGGTGTTTGTAATTGTAAGATCCTTAAAAAGGTGAACTTGCTGTTTGGGCTTTCCTGTATTAACCCAAAAACAGCAAAGAGAAAAGGCAAGCCATATCCTGGTAGTTTTGTAATTTATTTCTTTAATTAAAGGGCAGAAATCTTGCTTTAATGTAGGGATGTCCCTAAAGTGAATGATTATTATAAGATGAGCCAAATTTCATCTAATAAAAAATACTTGGTACATGGCATTAGAAGAAGCATTAACATACACATCACCTGAACATCTGTCAGACAGTTGCATGAAAAACTCCTCTCGCTAAACATGGGACAGATATTCTGCCAATGCAAAAGGTCTGTGGGCTGGGTTTTTGCTATGTTGGGTTCTCTGAACTAAAGTAATCTGGGTTGATAGGCAAGCAGATCTTTTGGGGTCAATGGGACTACTCAAATACTTCCCTTTAAGGATGTGGTTTAATTACTTTGCTGTTTGCAACTAACCCCAAATAGGATTAAGTCAAGCACAAGGAGGTACCTTTGCTCACACTCAGTGTCTGCATGATTTTGGAATGAGACAATGACAGCACACATATTGGTGTTCTAATCTTTATGGGTACTGAGTGGATACTGATACTCATTATGGATAATGAGTGGCATTGGACAAGTCATTTAACCTCACTGTGCCTTGTTCAACAGATCACTCTTTCAATCTGGTTCAAACTGATACAGCTCTGTGAACATTACTGAATTTGTGAATTTGCGTTTGCAGAGCTCTTAGGGGATAAATAGTAACCATTGTTATTATAAATAAGTATGTTGTGTATCCAAATCATGAGGAATGGTGATACAGCCACTCTTGGGGGTGATCTTTCACTCGCTTGTGCCTTTGTTTAATCCCATCACTCAAAAGTACCAAGGTCAACTCCAATTTATAGAAGTATTTCTCATGTCACTCTCCTCACTTTTGAGTATTTTATTGTTCACGTTCTCCCTCTATTTCTTTGCTACTTTCCTCCATGCTGAGTTAACCTTGCATACCAAACTTTATTCCTTTTTTTTTTTTTGCATTATACAGCAGAGGCATTTGTGTAACCTCCAAATTACAGAGAGCAAATTCATTTTGTCTAGTGATTGTTTGCTGATGATGTATGAAACAGACAGAAGACAGTTTGAATTTTCATAAGTTCAATTGAGCTTGCAGGCATAAGGAAAGGAAGAGGCAGAACCCAAGCCAATGTGACACAGTAAGCTGGCATCCCAGAGTGCAGGCTGCATGTGTAGCGTCAGGATGTCAGGGCTGGGAAGGCCTTCGTCCATCACAGCTCTGCTTTTAGATGAAGGAAGAGTTTTGAAGCAACAAACAAGCACTACATGCACTACCATGTTCTTTTCAGTGCAAGAATCGTCATGATTCTTGATGGATCTGGGACCTGACCTTTCCTCCTATAACTTGATGTTTTAGCTAGAATTTCAGGTGGGCGAAGATGGGCTTTGAGTCCATTCCCACTTCCTGGTCCTCTGACAGAATGCAGACTCTCATGAATTTAAGCCTTTTTTTTTTTGATGCAGATATTGGCTTGTAGAAGCTGTGCTGCAAGTGTGAAATGAGTATGGAAGTGTGCTTGCTTTGAACAAAGATGAATGTCTTGGGGCCAACTATCCCTGAGGAATAGCATTAGCACTAACAAAGAGAATTAATTTTGCCTTTTCCCCTTCCTTTACCAAGGCAATCCAGAAACTCATGGGGATAAATTCTGCCCTGATTTCTACCTGTGAAACCCCAGTGGAAATGTGGAGAGGTCAAAAATGTTTGTCAAGGCAGAAATTGTCCTAGAGTTGAAATTGTGAAGAAAGCAGAAACTGGTTGATGGTTTTCTGGCCCAGGGGCTAGAGAATATGTCGGAGCCTTACCTGGCATTACATGCTTCTGAAAGCGTTGCTTTTGTTGCACCTTAAGGAGAATAAACTAAAAAAAAAAAAATTAAAAAATCTATTGAGTGAAAATTTATAATCAAGAGCACAGTGATTAATTGTTCTTCATGTCCACTGGGAGAGAGACCTAAAGAAATCAGTTCAATGAGCAGTGAAAATTACCAAGTTAGATATTAGGAGACATGTTCTGACTGTAGGGGTTGTAAAGTGCTGGAACACACAACCTATAGGTATTATGGAAGCAGGGGAGGTTTCTTTTTAAAGGGATGGCTTGGAAGACCACCTCCCAGAGCGTGGTGGAACTTCCCATAAGACAGAAGACCAAACTAGATGGGTTCTGTTACTCCCTGGCATTTATCTGATTCAGTGTACTGTTTGGGAATGTTGGTATGTGGCAAGTACATTCCTGATTAATAAAGCCTAATGTTCCCAAAAGATCTCCAGGGTTCTTATTTTTCCATCCTCTCATAACTGGAAAGCACACTGTCTCTTCAAAGATTTCATTGGGCTGCCAGCATTTTGCTTTGACCCTTCTTTTTTTAGAGAAGGATAGAGGAGGGAGTCACATAGACACAGAAAGATATTTTCAGTCGTGGTGAGTCTGCAGGGGTTTCTTTCCAGTCAGTGCACAAATACTGATTTGTTTCAGTTACTGGTTTTCAAAATTTGGATTAGTGGAGACACTCCAGGTATTGCCTGATACAAGCTCCTCTGATAAAGAACATGGAGACAGTTGAAAGTTGCAAATAGGATTGATGATCAGAGCAAATATGTAATGAGGCTGGAGTAAAGCCTTCTACAAAAAGGTAAATGTGTCAGGAGATTAGGAGCTTTGTAATTGTCTCTCTTTTCTTATGATTTCCTCTGTTTTCTGAATTTTCATGCAAACATCCTAGAAAGATGTTTTCACTTAATGAAACTGCAAATCTCAAAATGCAGTTGGCCAAGAACTAAGAAAATTTTCATAGTTCTCAGGTTGGTTTTAATCAGTCTCATTCACAACTTAGCATAAGAAAGGAGTCAGGAATTATTTTTTATTAAATCTCTCGTGGGTTATTTTTTTTTTTGTTTTCGTACAAATGTTTAAGGGCTTTTTTGGGAGGTGGAGGGGTTATGTGGGGCTTTGTTAGTATGTTGTAGGTCTGGAGGTTAAGGGCATCAGCTATAGTGTATAAATGGGTAGAATCATGGCATTTTTCATATATGGAAGCTCTTGTTTTTGCAGAACAGTGGCCACAATAGATGAGGATAGGAAAATGGCTCTCTGGTGTGTGGTTGTTTTTAGTATATAAAGGAGTATGGGCTGTGATTCACTCATGTTAAAAAGGCATGGGAATATAAGCATTGATTCCCTGAGTAGCACTGCTGTAGCAAGTTGCAGTAAAACACTTCAGCATTTCAGCACCTGAAGATGTTATGGTGAAAGTGGAAAATCTTTCACTCCATTTATCAAAGCATTTGCTACTCTACTTCAAGGTAAAATAAAGATTAAGTATTATTGAGCAAGGAAGGTTATATCAGACCAGAGATGTCATTAGATAAACTATGAAAGGAAAAAACAGCAACACAGACCTGGCCTTTTCCAAAGGACTCCTATTTTGTTCTATCTGAAATGAAATTGTTTAGCTAAACCAGTGTATAATGGGAGAGCCTCCAGAGAAAGGCATTGTGGTTACTCCATATTTACATCAGTGTCCCTGAGGACACTCTCGCTGAATCATTTCAAATTCCAGAGTCTGATGTAGGGCAGTCTGATGAATGTAAGTTACCCAAATTTTCTGGTCTGTTTTCTTCACTAGGCTAAAGAGGATCTCATTTGTACTGCACTCTTTCCTGCCATTGCCCCTGAAGTATCTAGATAATAGATTAGGAAGAGATTTTAATCTGTTGTGCCAAAATTGGTCTGTTGTTTTTAACAGTTTCCACTGGCATGAAAGAGATCAGAATATTTGTTTTATTTGTTTATTTTTAAACAATAACCAAAAAGAAGTATTTGACTGTGCAAAATGTTTTGGTGTCAGCAATAACTGAAGGCATCTCTGAGTCAAAACCTGCATTAACAATTTTTTGAACCTGTTGCTTTCTTTGGCAGATTTTTTTTCATCATATTTCCTTAGAAATTTCATTCTAGTTCATGCAGTGTTCTTATTGAAATTTTGAATAATAAAATCTTTTGTAGAATGGAAGAGTGTTATCTCATTTCTTCCAAAATTTGCAGCAAGTAATCAAGAATCATGTGACTCTTATCAGCAGAACCTTTTCAAGAAATAAGGTGTATATTTCTCAACAGCAATCATAGCAGTTGTGCACCAGATCACTGCATGTCCTCTCTGAATACAAACCAGATTGGATTATGATCATGCAGCCCCAGTTCATTTAGGTTGGGTATAGTGGCACAGTTCCTATGTATAGAGTTTGTAAGATCAGACTATCAATGGAAAAATTGGAGTCAGAGACAGATGAATTCTCATTTCTTCCCAGTTCCTTTTTCCATTCATTAGGGTTTCGAGTGAAGAGGATAATGGTTTTTGTCATGCCTGTTGCCCTGTTTTAATACACAACCAACCTTCTTATGTCTGAGTGGCTGTCACTTCCCCAGAACAAGTGATACTGATTCCTGTAGCCAACAGCTCTAAAATTATCATCCTTTGGGGTGAATTTAGTGCCTTACTGACAGCTTTAGCCTGCATGTTGTTAGCAACCTGAGGGGAATTCCAGCAGTCAGGGCATCACAAAAGCCTGAGGAATGTAGAGAGAGGATGCTGAGGGACCCAGGAACCAGATGACCAGGAAGGTATAGAATTTAATTAGTTTGTCAACTCAACTGGAAGTGTAGCATGATTAGAAGTGAAAAATCCCTGAGTCAATAGGCAGGTTTGCTATAGGTAGTGATGCTCATGGATAGCACCTGAATGTAAAAGTTTTGATTTCTCATAATTGTTTCAATCCTGCAGGAAGGAAAGGATTATTCTTTTTACTTTTGCCAGGGCTTCAGTGCTATTTAATTTGTCTCGGTGCCTCTTGGCCATGTGACATCACTCCAGAAATGATCCCATTTGCAGTTTCTTCCTGTGTCAGAAATTGGTGTATTCCTACTTCTCAGCTTGTGTGTGTGGCTAAGAAAATACTGCTCTTTTACAGCTACATCTGCCCTTCCTCTGATCATGCTTGCCATTCAGGAACACATTTATCATGGCAAATTCTTGTTCACTTTAGCAGTCTTTGTTATGCTGTGGTGTTTTTGTGCCTATGTGCTGATAGTCATGGCTCCAGAATGACACTGAAGAGAGTATTCAGACATTAATTCAGCTCCAGATGTATAGCAAAGGCTTATTTTCTTCAGAATACCAGTCATGGTTACCTCAAGTGTTTTCCTGCCCTGTCCAGGGTACTGTCCTTTGGCAAGAGTTCAGGAAAATTCTTAGTGCAGGAAGGTAATGCCAACTAATAGTTACTATTATAATCTATAACAAAAATAAATAGATATGTTTTTGGACTGGTACTGAACCAAAGCTTTGCATTCAGATAGTCCCTGGACTTCTGTGATGCTCAAAACATCATTCTCTTCTCATATGTAAGTTTCAGACTATTGCAAAGATTTGGAAATAGGTGGTGAGAGGGCACTGTGCTACCAGGTCCAAAGCTAGATGCAGTAACATTTAGGTGCAGGACTCCAAGTGGAATTCAAACCCCAGAGTCAGGGGCTTTGTCCAGTACTTGGAATGTATTAAGGACAAAGGGAAGCATCTTATCGGATGGTGTTCAGCCTAGAGGCAGCCAGAAGGAAGCTCTAGAGACTAAAGACTTGGTGATTCTTCCATTGATAGGTTTTCTTACCAACAAGATATTTTTCCTTACTGCAATCCATTCATGTCCTAGAGAATTCCAAATGTGCTAGGTACATTTTACTTTTTTATGAATGCATTTTCTGTCCCATTATAGAATTTGCCTTTCATCAGCATGAGATAGCCAGAATTTTCCTGTGCCTTATAATGGTGGAAAACAATTCTGATGTCCCTGCATTGTCAGACTGTCAGTGGCAGAATTTTCTATGTGATTGTCTTCATTATGACTTAATTACATTTAAAAGCATTTAGTTTATAAAAATCTCTCACACTATCTCTGTCATAATGTTTAGAATGTATCCATACCATACAGTAGATATTCTTTAAGTTCCTTATCCTTCTATTTCTTGTAAAATAAATATACTGTAGAACAAAATTGAATTTCTTTATTTAATGCTGAATTCTCAAAGCTGTGTTGTGATTCGTCATGAATGCACTGGTGGAAGTTTGGAAGGGGTAGTAGGCTTTTCTCCCTTTTTCTTTGCTGACATGGTAGGAAGCCTGAATATCCATGTTATGAAAAATTTGAGTCTCACTTCTACTGCTGCCAGTACTTGGTCCCACTGTCTGAATGGGATAGGACTTTGTAATTCCCCTCTGTGGCTTCCTAGAGCTGGCAACTCAGGGCTGTGGAACTGGAAGGAATTCAGGGCTGCAGGTAAACAATGGGACAAATCCAGTGTTATTTGTAGTGCCCAGAGAGGATCTGCAGACATAATCATCACCTGTGATCCCTCCAGATGTCTGCACACCATTTCTGGATGAAGTGCTGCCATTTTCTGATAATTTCTTTCACAGATAAAGAGGGAAATCCTGGCCCAAAAAAAGTCCCTAGGATTCTTCCACATTCCTTTCAGTGGAGACAGGAATCATTGCAAACATATATGCTTGAGCTGGGCCTTTACATGGGTTGAGTTATGGTGCATTTATGTATTCATCTTTTCCCCCCTCTCCAAAAGTCCTGCCCCAGGTGATGGGCAGACACCAACTACTCTGGCTGATGTCCTGCTGGAAATGCAGGACTTTCCTTAACTGATGGAGAGGAAAAGGTTTTATCTTTTGGTAAAAAAAGTAGGAAAATAAATACATCCTGCTTTCTTTAGAGAGCCTTTTTTTTTCTTGAAACAACTAGATTTATCCTGTTTTAATACCAAAGTGAGATAAAATTTGTCGCATGCATGTTTTTGCCCAGTAGTGATTAAATGAAGGTTTATTTTGGATTTATTCCTGTTTTCAGGTGGTTTGGAGTTCCTTTGTGAAAGGTTACAAGACTATATTGGTTAAAAATTATTCCCTTTCCCCCATTTTATCTAGCCCAACTTTAATAGTAACTTAGGAAACAGTTCTTCAGTTTGTGGAGTTGATGAGGAACTGGCAGATTTCACATACACTTCAGACAAATTGGTCCTTCATTGAACTGGGGCTGGGCTCTTGCTTGCCCTGAATCCAGATGTAAAAGTCCCAGTCTCTGTCCCAGTTTGGCCTTTTTATTCCTCTGCATCACTGATGTGCAAGTGGAAGCTCCTGTGCTGATCTTTCTCAGTGTTGAGAGCTTTCAGAACCCAGTCTGCATTTGTCCTGTGTTTCTTTAAATATAGAAAGAGATGATGGAGCCTGCTCTGCACTTTTGAAATCTCAGTCTTCTCACTTAAAGCTAGGTCAAATATTCTGTGTATTTTCAAGTGTAGCACAAATTCATGTGCTAAATGGACAGCAATGGGGGTGGTACTGGTGCCCTGTAAATAGGGACTCCATGTAGTGGAGATTTAGTGGGATTTTCACCAGTTTCAGTGCTTGGAAGGTCAGGTTTTGTTTTCTTTCACCATTTTGCTAATATAGTACTATTGTTTTGATGCCTCCCCAGTTCATTCTTAATGGCCATGTCATTAGGACTTTTAAGTTCTAGTAAGACATTATTGGTGTGGAGGGCAAGAAATAGTAAGAAGCTTAAGAAGAAGTCCTAGTGCAAATCTTACCAAACACAAATTATAGAAACAGGCATCACATATAATGGCATATAGTGACTGTACAGTGTAGCAGTCCAGATTAAAATGTGCTCTCCTCTGCCCAGTAGATCTAGACCAGGAAAGATGAAAAGAAATTGTATCCCCTCTTCTCCCAGCTCTCCAGTTCATAACTACAATCCCAATTATCTTGTCAAAGTGAAGTTTTTATGGGAAAAAAGGTAACATATCACCACAATAACTTCTGAACATAGCCCATGCCTCAGGACTTGGTGTGGCACAGAAGCTCTTATTTCACCTCTAGGTCCTGTACAAATAAAAATGCCTGGAACAATGAGCCAACAAAATGTGAAATTAAACAGGGGCAAATGTACATTTATTTTATGTCTAGTCACATTAATCAGACATATCATTTTTCTTTGGAAATGACTGTTTCAACAAAAGCAAAATTATAGCAATTAAAAATGTAAGGAGGAAATAATAGTATTGATTTTTTGTGTGTGGTTTTGTTATTTTTTGCTTAATTTTGTGACAAGTAAGTAGTAATGCATATCTTATTGCACGTCAATCTATTTGTTAGACTGCAAGAGGCACCTAGATTTCAGAAAGGTGAAGGTTCAGTAAGAACTAAGCTAATGCTTAGTGACTTTTTTCATTGCACGAAACACTGCTAGTTTTTCTACAGCTATGTGCAATAATGCAAATACAGAAGTAGCAAAAAATGAAAGGCCTTACTTGGAAATTCTAATACACAGAACTTTCAAAACAAATTTATTTTTGGCTTTTTAATTGTGTGGAAAGGTTCAGTATCACTTCTTTTGAATCCTGACTTCAAAAGGAAATGAAAAGTCAAATTTTCTCCCTTTACTTATTGCTTTAAAATGCCTCAAAAGGCTTAGTAGCTCACTAGCAAAAGTAATCATAGAATTATAGACTGTCCTGAGTTGGAAGGGACCCACAAGGATGATTAAGTTCAATTCCTGGTCCTGCACAGGACACCCCAAGAGTCACACCATGTGCCTGAGAGCATTGTCCGAACACTTTCTGAACTCTACCAGGGTTGATGCTGTGGCCACTTTCCTGGGGAGCTTGTTCCAGTGCCCATTCACCCTCTGTGGGAAGAACCTGTTCCTGATATCCAACCTAAACCTCCCCAGACACAGCTTCAGGCCATTCCCTCAAGTCCTGTCACTGGTCAGCACAGAGAAGAGATCAGTGTCTGCCCCTCCTCTCAGCCTCACAAGGAAGCTGTAACTGCAGTGAGGTCTGTCCTCAGTCTGATCTTCTCCAGGCTGAACAGCCCAAATGACCTCAGCTGCCTCTCATACAGCTTCCCCCTTCTCCATCCTCATTACCCCACTTTGGACACTCTCTAACAGCTTTATACCCTCCTTATGTTGTGACCAGGGCTACACACAATATTCCAGGTGCCCCAGCTCAGAGCAGAGTGGGACAATCCCCTCCCCTGCCCGGCTGTGATGCCGACCTGATGCCCCAAGGACAGGGCTGGCCCTCCTGGCTGCAGGGCGCTGCTGGCCCATGTTCAACTTTCCATCAACCAGGACCCTCCCCTGAGACACAAGAGAAAAGATCTGCTGCTTTTTGAAATTCTTTAGGGATGCTGTTCAGAGAAGTTGTGGGTGTCCCATCCTTGGAAGTGTTTAAGGCCAGGCTGGACAGGGCTTTGAGCAACCTGCTTTAGTGGAAGGTATCGCTGCCTGGGGCAGGGGGAGCAAGATAGAACAATGTAATCCTGAAGGTCGCTTCCAACCTAAAACATTTCATTGGTTTGAAATTTCATTTCTGTGATTTTATTAGTTTCTAATATTCTTTATGATGCTACAAACTGCATCTCTCTCCAATTTTCTACCATCATTCTTGTGTCTAGGTGCATCTAATTCTTTCTAAGAGAAGAATTAGGGTGCCAACCTCTGTTTTTGCTGACAAAGGCTGCTGTAATAGATAGCTGAGTATTTCTTGTGGATGCCAGGAGGAATGACTATTTTGTGGACAGATATTGTAGTAGACAGAAGTATTGATTGGGTTTCGTTGTAATAAACACTGCCAGATGTTATCTCAGTGTGTACTGTTTGCATTAGTAAATAAATAAATTCTCCAGAGCACAATTATTCCCTATAATGTTTTTTCAAAAGCTCACTGTTGTCTTACTGTTGAGCTTCCTCTGCTTTCTGTACAGCTTGAGAAACTAATTGGAGCATGCGAAGCTAATTGTAAAATTCAAATCTTGCTGTAGGTTCACATACATAGTCAAGGCCAAATCTGGCATGTATAAGTGATGGCATCTTCACTTGAGGTAGTCTTTCTTCACCTGAGACTTTTTCCTGCAGAAAATAACTGAACAGGTTTTATTTACTGTTGTGTTATTCTCCATACTGGTGAACACATTGTCATGGGAATGTCACAGTAAATGCCTGTGTCCTCTGACTCTTGGTAAAGGCTCTCAGCTTGCAGGTCACTTGGTACAAAGTGATGGTCTGGTTCCAGCCTACGTGCTGTCACTGAAGGCATTGGTTAAATGCCAGTGCTTGAAGCCCAGCATGTCACCTGTCTGAGTAAGCATCTGACCTTCCACAGAGACCAAGAATTCCAAGAGTCCAGATTCACGATTGAAATGATCAATCACATAAAATCAGTTTGAAAAGCACACTGGTGCACAGCACAAAATCACAGTGCTTTATCCTCACAATAGGCAAGGCATGTTGAAGTAGACTTAGATCTGAGTTCTCTCTGATTCCTGGAGCTTTCAGCTCTCCTGAAAACACTGAGCAAGTCCACAAGTGCTTTCCCGAAGTGTAGTCAGTCAACTCATAAAGCTCATGTTAAATGAGAGCTGAAGTTGTATACCGCATATTCTGAAAATTATTTCTTTTTATTTTCAGTGAAGCCATACCTGTTCCCTCAAACAGTGGTTCCTTGCTCTGCTGGACTAATGCATCTAATGCATGTAATTTATGATTTTGAGTCATGTACTGCACACTGGCTTTCACTCAGATACAGGTTCCCTTGACAAGTTGGCTCCTTCCAGAGCCTCCCCAAACAATACTCAAAACAGTTTAAAAGGTTTAGGAAGATGCAATATGTATTTGAATTCTCAGCCAGTGAATCAGCATTATTAACCTTATGACTCCTAAATTAAATCAACATTCTCTGTGTCACATCCTAAGTAAAATCATATACAAGATGTGATTTTTTTCCAAATTATTACTAGTTTTACTATTGTTTGTCTGCTTCTTCCAGTATAGCAGCTGAATTTTTAACTGTTCTTAATGTCTGCCTAAGTATATTTAGAATTTTTATACATTTTACTGGAAATTTATGTCATAGAAGCATTTTACATGTGTTTATATTTACAGCTATACTTTACAAGCTGTAAGGATACTTCTCAAAAATTTTATTTTGGGAAAGGATCATTAAATCAATACCTTTTTCTTTTCTTTTCCCCCATTTGTCAGTGTCCCCCTTTTTCTTCTTGCCAAAAAGAGAAATGGAAAACAATTAATGACGAACAAGGGAAGGAGAAAATGGGGGACCTTCCCACCAACTTCTTCTTTCTCTGTACATGAATACTTTCAGTAATGTCTCTGAAAACTTTGAGAATAATTACTTGCTCCCAAAATTCCCCATGTAAAATTAGCAATATTTGGCCATTTAAAATGCAGCTCTTTTTCTCATCTCACTTACTTTTGAATAGTCAAGTGCATGTCCAAGCTACAGCCACTGAAGAACAATTCCAAGTCGCATGCAAACATGGTGTGTCAGCTGTGCATTTTTGCTGTTTCTAAGGAATAAAGATCACAAATGTGAAATGGAACATAACAGAGAGGCACCTGAGTGCAGATCTGAAGGTAGAATCTGCATTGGCTCCATTTCAGCACAGACAGTGGGAAAACTTAAATCTACTCATGAGTCCTGAGATCTTTACCTCTCTCAGGTTAACAAATGTATCTGAGGGAGGAAGCTGGAATAGCTAATTCCCAAGTGATTTTAATGATTCATGCTCCCTAAAAGAGGGAGCCATGGGAAATATGCCTGAGCATCATATTTTGTTGTGTGCTATAGGATGTTTGTTTAGTGAAATGGCTTTGCTAATAGATTCATTAATCAGTCATGTCCCAAATAAAATAAAAAGTGCAACACAACCCTCCTTAGGTTTGGTCTTCTGCAAAATTAAATGCCTCATTTGTGTCTTTTGCCTAGGCAGGGAAAATGGAGCAAGTAGTGACCAAAGCCTTCAGTAGCTCTGAGGGTCTTTTGATTTTAAGGTTTAAGGACTGCGTGAACTTGCTGCTTCTTCCTCAGGGCTTATGATGGAAAACCTTTGCTGTATTCTCTCCTCCTGGCCTCCCTGTCTCTCAGCTCTCAAGTGATACAGGGCCACAACATAAGAGACCTCAAGCAAATATTCCAACAACCAGCTGATGTGACTATAAGGGGGTATTTTCTGGTGGGTAGATAGATACATTTCCTTTGCTCCATATTTCTGTGGACCAAAATACCCTGCTCTTTAATGATTGTTTTCTAGGATAAGGTTGGAAGTTTGTCCCCAGAACCAGTTTGATTTTTGGCATCTCCCTTATTACTGTGTGCAGTGGTGCCGCTTAATGCTCATTCAGGCAGTGGATTTGTGATTCTGGTTCTTGGCCTAAAGTGGATTGAGATTCATGAAAAATAATCTCAAATCACAAAGCCACCATGGGAGGCTTCTAGCTTCTGTGACTATCTCACTTGGGCTAGATTTGAATCAGCAATCAGGAGGTGAATGGTTTTGTTCTTATCCCACTGCCAATTTCCTGAACTAACATAATCTGAGTGTGTGTCACAAAATTTTATTTTCCAATTGAATGCATCCATCCTTTAAAGACAGGTTAAAAAATAAGAGATAAAATGTAAAGGAAATTTAGCATCCAAAAAATACAGAACAGTGCTCAGGACTTTAAAATATATGTAAACATCAGTTCCTGCCAAGTTAGTCATTACTAAGAGTTGTTAACACGGGGGATTGATTGAGAGAATGATTGTTGCTGTAGAATGATGATTTAATAAGGGAAAAATCTGATAGATTTGACATGCTACATAAAATGTGCAGAATGGTTATTCTTTGGTAAATTGCAACTTTCAGTTGTACCCTGTACAGATGTGTTTGTTCTCTGCCTTGCCACAGTCCCCTTTTTTTCCTGTTACTCTCTTTAATTGCTACAAAGCATTGGTATTCACCATTGTTACACATCACCCAGAAAAACATACACACACTCCATTTTCCTTCCTCTCGTTGTCTTCTCTCACCTCTTTGCCTGGCCTGTGCTCACCTACCTTCTCTGGTGTTCAGCAGAGCACACAAAATGTCCTGCTCTCCGTCTTCAGAAGGTGTCTACCTTCTGGTTTTATTTGCTTTCTGCTAGCACTGCCTTCACATGCACTGTTCAGGCTCATGATTATTTATCTGCTGCTTAGTCCTAACAAAATGCTTAGTGCTTTATAAGCCAGAAAATGAAGGCTGTCTCAGCTCAAGGAAGTTGTACAGGACAAGAAGATGAAACAGCCCTTTAATTATTCCCATCTTTACTGAGAGACTCTCCTTCCATTTTTCAGCAATAATTTATGAGAGGTTGGTTTGGTTTTTTAAAAATCTGAAATGACCAATGCCTCTGTAAAGATCCTATTACAAGTATTGTTGGTGTCTTTGGTCTTCTGTAAAGCCTAGTGGTTCATGCAGGCCATGCCCAAATAATAGTGATCAGCTTGATCTGAGCTGCTGCTGGGCCCCTTTTCTGCAACTAGGGGAGGCTGGTGTCAGAGGCTGGCCAGAAACAGCCTTTGGCTTGCCTTGAGAAAATGTAGGGCTAGCCCTGCTGCTTGTACCCTATGAATATGAATAATAATAAAAATGAATTCTAGAGTCTGATTACAACAAATAAATTCTGTAACACCCTCTGCACTATATTGGTTGTGCCAAAGAGCGTAACATAAAATGACTGAGAACAACAGCAATTCAAAACAGCAGCACACAATGGTGTAATTGGACCCTAAGCACATAAAAATAATGGTTTTAAAGAAAGGAGAAAAAGGCAAACATAGGACCATGGAGTGGTATCAGGGACAGTGTCATGAGTCTCTGGTAAGATGCATGAGCCTAGTAGAAAGAAAAAAGAGGGGGTGGGGGGTGAGTTACTTATGAATCAGTACAACTGTGCTTTGTTCTGCATGAGTGTTTTAATAGAGCAAGTGTAATATAAGGATCAGGTGGGCTCGTGGGAATGGAACAAAAGGTTTTGTAAAATTAAAGCAAAATAATTATAGCTCTAGGTGTAGAGTGAGCACACTCCAGCAGTTGATAGCGGGAACCTGCTCAGAATGGAGAAGGAAGGAGGGAGGAAGATGCTGTTGAAAAGGTTTTTTGGTTTGTTTTTTTTTAATCCATGCATACACATGCACATTTACATACATGCATGTGCACATATAGTGCAAACATGTTCATACATGTATGGTAACAAAAATCAGTGACTGTTTTATGCAGGTTTAGAAGTCACTAATAGACCCCCACAAAAAATGCATTACAAAGAAAATTTAAGGAATAGTCTCAAATGAATTAATTAACAACAACAAAAAAAGGAGAAATAGCAGCAGAACATTGCTTTCTGAAGGAATAAAGGCCTAAAGTCTAAAACAGAGACTGTCATATGACATGGGAGATGTTCTTGCCATAAAAGCCCAGTGATGAATATGTGCAGAGTGCCCAGTATACTAATAAAGCCAACTCAAAGTCCCAGCAGTGAAAGTGATCATAGGGGGTTCACAAGAAAGCTGTCAGCAATGCTTTGTGTTACAGAAACTCCCGTATTTAGGCAGAGCATTCTGCTGTGCTCTCACGAAGAAAAAGCTGTTTCCTACCTGAATTTCAGAGTAGTTTTACAAGCAAGGTGAGAACTTGGTTGATCACCACATGGCCTCCCTGTGCCTAGTGTGCTTTTTTTTTAACTGCCCGCCTGTATATGTGCCAAAGTGCACATGGATTCTGTATAAAACCAGAAAACAAACCAAAAACCTGAAAAAGAGTCCTGACCCACCATGCACTTTCTAAGTTGCTGATTGTCTTCAATATGTAATTAAAGAGGAGATGTCCACAATTCAGAAATAGAGAAAGCCTGTACCCAGGCATGCATTCTTCTCCTTCTCTCATGTTGGTCTCACAGTGTTCAGAACATGCTCCTATTTTAGCCAATGACTTCCAAAAAACTAAATTCTTTTTATTTGTAGATATGCTGACAGAGAAAGAAGTAGTGAATTTTAACACCAGCCTCACTGACTGCCCATAGCACCTGTGGGTTAGGATGAGTTTCCTTCTACTTGTGCATTGCTGCATGGAATATTAGAAGGAATAAGAGCAACTACCAGTGGTAAAATGAACATACAGCAAGAACTGGTTTTGTTACAGCACTCAAATCACTTCCCTTTTGTGGTGGATGGTGTCTGGTGGGCAAGATGATTGCACCTCATTGTGGTTCAGTTTGTGGAAAGGAGGTTCAGTGTCACCCACAGAACTGTAGTTGCAGGCGCAGCTACTACAGATGGCTGGCGTGCAAGATAAGGTCTTGGCAAGGGAGGGGGACAATTAGCCTGCCTCCCACCACATTTCCCCTTATTCTGTAGTCAGATTTCCCTTATTCAGAGTTTGTTCAGGGTAATTGTTCACAGACAATATATTTTTGTGCTCACGGTGCAATCAGAGGCTGTTCTCACTTGAAGCAGAGCACATCTCTTAGGTAGTGCTCTCTGCCAGAATGTGGAGGCTGAGATCAGAGTGAAGCTTTATGAGCTCCATTTGGTGCTTTTTACTTCCGTCTTGTTTCTCTCTCTGCAGGGGATGTGAAACTAGATTTGTCCTGTTTCCACAGCAGGGTTTTGGTTTATTTTGTTTTTCCAAAGCATTTCATTCGGTGGCGCAAATCCAGAGGAGAGTGTGTTGCAGAGATGGATTTGAATGTCAGACAGAAAGAGTTGTGTTTAATAAACTCTTTGTTGTAAGCTATAGAAACTTGAGAGCAGGAGGCCCCTGTTTAATACAAACATTCTGTGGCTAAATTATCACTCTAAGTATTTGCCCTGAAATTTAAAGAGCAGTGAGACAAGGTAACTTTGCTAAAATGGATGTTTACGAGGTCTGAAGCTCAAATTTGAAATTCTTTCATTCTGGTTCTCCTCTCAAACTCTTTCCACCTTCCATCTGCCTTTGTCTTTTGACTTAGAGTTGGCTGCCTAATAGAACTGAGTGGACTATAGGACTAGTTAAAATGAAATTCGAAAAACAAAACTAACAAAAAACCCCAGCAAAAAGAAAAATAAAAGAAAAAAAAACCCCAAAGTTTTATAGGCTTTTAGAGAAAAGAAAAAGGAAAAAGATGCTTTAATAGTATAATGCAGAATTTGGAGATGATAGCCCCATATGCAAACAGCTGAACATGTAGCTCCCATTATGTGTGCCACTATTGCCTATCTCCTCTTCTCCCCTGCTTGTGAAAACTCTTTTCTGTGTCGCAGCACAAGCTACCTATCTGTGTTGATCTCATTTTGAAGTGTTTTGTCAACATGAGCCTGTTATGAAATGAAAGGTCAGTAAAAGGCCAGGCATTCGTTGGGGTGAGCACTGCACGCTGGAAAGGGAGGGGTCAAGAATGCCTCATCACATCCCAAGCTTTCAGATGTGCCTCATGAGCTGTGCGTATTCCTGTTTGGGAACACAGACGCTCTAAAGCTTCAATCGACCCCTCATTCACAGCAAGACACAATATGCCAGTATCTGTCACATTGCAAGTCCTTGAAACACTATTGAAGTCAGGGAATTCAAAGTCCCAGATTCTTGGCTTCTTTTGAGATCGCCTCATTTTCTTCCTTGCCATTCTAGTAAATCCGACATACATACATGCACATGCATACTTGTGTAGATGTACTGACATCTTTCCAGAGCATGAAATTCAAAAAAGGGAACAAAAGCATGGGTTTTTTCCCTTGTCCTGTCACTTTCTGACAAAAAAAAAAAAAAAAAAAAGGCACTTCATAAGTTGTTTATATTCCAGCTTTATTTTCTTCTATTCACTCTTTGAGGGAAGCAAAGCATAAAGGATTACGACAAGAGCAGGCATTTGTATTTTTATATTATATTTACATATAATATACATTATTTAGATAATAAAACCTGTTCTAAATTGTACTGAAAAAAAGTAATATTTCCAGATTTGCTCAGAAAGAACTCATGCAGCACTGGTCACATTTCCCTGCTTTTCTTCCATCTATTTTGGAATGTGATGAGCAATAGCATATAGGCATCAGTGAAATCTGCAGTCTCTCCCTTTGCTCTTTTGTCTGATTATCCTTTTCCTAGTCGGTAGGAGAATGAGTCTAATCTGGCTGGAGAATTTGCAACCGGATTTTCTCATACGGCACATGAAGTTTTTTAGATAACTGTAGGGACAATTTCTGGTCTCATTGAAGTTGTTGGCAGTTCTCCAGATGATTTGTTATAAGATTTGGCCTTGAGAAAAAGGATCAGTCACACTCATCTCCTTTTAATTCTGAACTAGAATGACCCATATCACTGCCCACTGATGGCTGCCTAGGATACTAGCAGTGAAATTTTGGAAAACGATCAAAAGTTCAAATATATGCAAGAATGCATGAAACCCACTGTCTAAGAGACCAGAGAGAACACAGTTTGCCACAGCAAAATACGTGTTTAAATAGAACCAAATAAAACTGAAAGCTTGATATGAAAGAAATGTATGTCCATTTTATTATTTTTCTGTATAATGTCAATTTAGGATGAGGTCTGGAACAGTTCTCTCAACTTATGTTTGTATTTTTCTGTTTTTTCCAAAATCTTTTGATTGCAGAGCACTATAAATGGTGCAAAACAAAGTCTCTTTTCCAAGTTCCCTACAGTGAGCAACTTAAGAGCATTTAGTTTTAGCGGGTATTAGGACTTCATTTCCCCAGAGAACAGATCCTGCCCCTTTGATCTCTAGATATAAAAATCACTGTTTCCCAGTGGTTACAGAAGATCACTGGGGCCCCAGAAAGGTGCCATGAAGATGCAGAATGAAGACCTCGCAGCTCCAGTCCATTTCCAGCATTGTTGTTGCTTCTTGTATGTTTTGAAAAAAAATATTCGTGATCTCCAGTAATCCCCACTTCTGAAATTAATTTATAACTACTTATATAACTTAGAAACATGCATTAGGGAAGGGAAAAATAATTTTAAAGAAATAATCATGCTCTCTAACTTTATGATAATTTCTTTTATGTGTTTATGTGTGCAGGTAGTCTGCAAAATAAATTTACAGGCATATAATTCTATATGTCTGTATCATATGTAGTGGTCCTTCCCACGGGAAGGTCTAAACCAATATTCAAATCCAACTGTTTTCCCTGTCTTTTGGAGGGAAGGAGAGATAGGAAGTCAAAATATAAGATTTTATTACAATACAGTTCTGTCTGCAGCTGAAGATGTTTCTCCAGCATATTGCTATCTGGAGTTTTCAAAATTTCTTGTAGGAGGTGAATTTTCCAGTTGGTTTGACTCTGCTGTTAAAAAAAAAGCCATGCTGATTTTTTTTTTCTTTGATTAAATGAATAAAATGTTAAGGGTAATTAAGCCAAGGAGAGTTTTAAATCTTGTTGATTTTTTTTCCCTCAGTTCCTAACCTGGTAAACAAACTGCTTGTATCCATCTTTGCAGAGATAATTTAAAACCACTGTGCTGAAAGTATAGTGTAAAAACACCAGTTTTCACTTCAAAACCATTCTGATGACCTTCAAACCTTGTGTGTTAAACTTGCAAGTAAAAATCATGGTTTTCATTATTTCTGTTACCTCAAGGTTACTTCAGGGCTAAGGTTTCCTGTGAAGATCAAACAAGAGTTTTTTTCCTGTCTTGCACATCCTTACGTGTGCCCAGATTATGCCCTCTGTGAAAATACTAAACCGCAGACGCTGTGGCCTTGAAGCTGGAGGGAGGATTGCTTGGTGTTATTAAGGCTCTGATCAGCAGACCAGACCAAGATCCGGCTGCTCCTGTCTGGCTCAGTAACCTTGGAAAAGTCAATAAAATACTTGTGCCTACATTCCCCAGCTGTAGAAGGAAGGGGATGCTCTTTCCCTGCTGCAGAGGTACTCTGGAGATAGAGCTACTCTCTGGTGGTGAGTACAGAAAAATGTGCTTGTGGATCGGGTTCGCAGCCCATGCCACAGTGCCAGATTTTCCTGACAGCACATGGTCCTGAAGGTCCCCCAGAACATTATCCATGCTTCCAGGCCTCTCCCCTCTTCCCAAGCACACCTTGTCAGCAGCTGCTTTGGGAAATGTCCACATCTCCCCCTGTGTTCATAGGGCTCTTGGCACAGAGGAGACTTCTGCATGCTCCTCTCACCCCATGTGCTCCTCTCACCCTTGCAGGATAGCAAGTGAGCCTGCCCAGCCTGGCTCAGCTGGAGTTTTTGATAACCTTTACAGAGTGAAAGTGGTTGTTTTAGAGCAGCAGTGTAGAGCTGCTTCTGTGGTATATTATGTCTCTGATACATTTCTTTTTACATGTTTTTCTGTAACCTTGTTCACACAGGCTGATCGTATGTGCCCCAGATACAAATAGAAAGACGAAGTTTCCAGTTCCATCTGCTGCAGTCTAGAACGATTTTATCCACCATTCACGGGGGGGAAAGCAATTCCGACTTAAATGGCACATAAGCTGTGTATTATTAGTCTGATAGGATAAAGTATTACAGGTTTTCTCCTAGTGAGTTTTTATATTTGAACTGGAAATAACTGTGCTGCATGAACTCTAAGTGGAGAGGTATAAAACAAAACAAAAAAACCAAACTTGTGAAATAGGCTGAAACTTTACATCAGTGATGTCTGCTTGTAAAATCTCTCCAGAATTATTCTTTCACCAAAATACCCGACCAGCTCTTCTCCAGCAACTTTCAGCAGAGGTAGGCAGGAAATCCCATTTAAAAAAAAAAAAAAAGGCAACTCCCTTGGAGCCACCACTGTTTGGAAATGAACAGTTAACAAATGCAACCTTTTCACTGATGCCCTAAATTCCTTTGTCACTTAGTAACAGCCTCTACAAACTACGCCTCCACGCCTGACCTAAGTTACATCATATTGCCATGTTGTGGAATAATCTATTGTTGAATGTGTACAGAAAATTGGTTATAAGATCCACGATATTATAATGAATAATTATAATTTTTTTACTAAATAAATGACAAGGTTTATTTAGTGAAAATACCATGTCAGTGCGGAGAGCAAAATAAAAAATAAGTGCGTGTGCTGTGCTTGGATTGAGAGACATGTCACCACATACCTTCTTAGCTTCTTAACACTGCTAATGGGAATAGTGACAACCTTTATCTCCCCACTCGGCTGCAGGAGACCTTGGTGTCTGCCAGGAGACAGTTTTCCAGTGGAAAGCTTACTATGGCAAGCTGGTTCTTACGAATCATCTTGTCAGTCCTCCCTAAGGCATCGCCGCCTTGGGGCAGGTTTGGGGCATGATCACACCTTTCTAAATCTGCGGGATTTTAGTAGAAGTAGCTCAGGTTTGTATCAGTGTTACTGTCCAGAAGCTTGTCTGTTGATTTCAGTAGGAATTTACCTGGAAAGAAATGTATCATTAAGCGGCTGAATTATAACTGTTCAGGACCAGATGAATCCTTTATGTTACCACGTTAGCATACCTAAGTGTGGGCTTAATTTGATTTCTCTTTTCCTCAAAATTAATGATTTCTTTAAGTTTATTGTTCGGAGTTCTGCTTTCTTAATTTCTAAGTAGGTAAAGATGCTCATCTGCGTCTAATGTTGTGGTACACATTACATAGTGAATGCTGAGAGTTAATCTAATGTGGAGATGGGATGGAGATGGTAGTGCTGGGAGCCTTTGTGACACAGAAACAAAAGCACTAAGTTGTTTCGAGAGAGATTTTCCCTTGCTAGAAAAAACCGCTGCAGAACGTCTGTCCAGCTTTGGGTAATAAAAGTACCTTTGAAAGTGAAAGCAAGTAGGTGCTGCGAGCGGGGGGAAACAAACGCGAGGTTCAACCGGCGGAGCGGCCACGCAGTCGGGTTTGTGTCGCTGGCTTTGGGAGGGATTCCTGCCCCAAGAGGCGCCTCCGGACGGGGCCGCGCTCCGCCGGGCCGGGGCTCCGGCAGCCCCGGGAGCGCCCGGTCCCGGCGGGCGGGCGGGGAGCGCCGCGCTGGGCTGCGCTGGGCTGGCAGCCCCGGGGGACCAGCGGGAAGGAAGGAAGGAAGCGGATCACAGCCTGTGAAGTCTGAGATGTGACAGCGTTTTGCACTGGAGGCAGCTGTGTGGGGTTACCTGAGGACAATGTCTGGCTGTACTGGCTGATTGCTTAGAGCATTAAAAAAAAAAAAATCCAATTAATGGGGGCACCTCCTAAACAAACCAGATATCCCTTTCACCATGCAGTCCCTGTTGAGAAGAGTATGATTTTACATTAACTACACTGGATAAGTAAGAATTTGTTATGTTCTGACTTTATCCAGGAAATTCCCTTTTAACCCAATTGTCCCTATTAAGTGTGTTAGCTCTTCTTTCAAAAGCTCTGCTCTGCAAAGGCAAATTAGTATATTAATGTGGAAGCACGTAATTTTAAGACAACGAAAAATTTGGAAGCCCTTATCCATTTTTTCAGAAAGAGTTATTTATTAAAAAATATTGCAACAAACTCTGCTTGCTTACCGTTATTTACAAAAATTAAATTTCTTTTTGTTCATATTTACTTTTCTCTTTTAAACCTTAACAGCAGAATTATACTTGCCACTTTCATTTTCTTTAATGTACTTTAATTTTGTTTAGAGTTGATTTAAAGTTTCATTTTCAGATTCTCATCTAAATATTGAAAATCTAACCTGAAAGTACCTCCTAAGACTGATCTACTCTTCTTTGCCCTCTTTTTAAATTATGCATAACATAAACTTGACAATAGTCAGGTTTAATTCTGAAATGCTTTATTTATGGCAGTGTAATTCAAAGCCTAAGGGAAAACAGTTAATCTTATGTACAATTAGCATATATAGCTCTTTAGCTGAAGTTCAGTGTATTTCCCTCACAAATGAGCATCGGGGAGCCAGGTCCACTGCTGCCTTCTTGAAACCTCAACCTTGAACTCCTGGCTACTTCAAAGCATCCAGGATGGGCCCTACCTGGGCTCTTGGAAGTTCTCTTGTTTCCAAGGCACTTGTGTAGGTAGGTATATTAGCCATGGGATATATTATTTATGCACTGGTTTTAGAGCTGTCAGAGGAAAATCAGTTTTAGGGAAGAAGGGAGCAGTTCTCTTGAAGTGGGGTTTTCACCTTTCACATGCTGTTTGTTTCCCCATGCTATTTTGGATTTTGAGAGAGCTGTCTTTTGTGCAGGACATAGTGCCCCAGGAAAATGGACCCTAGGTGTTGGGGGAGAAAAGTTAAATAATTTTTAACATGAACTCACAAACAGTTTGGGCATATGGCACTGTAGGAGAGTGTGTATAATGTGTGTGTGTACGATATTCCTAAAGATGATTGAGTGGTTTCAGTATGTTTCTAACTTGCCTGCTTCTTAGCAGTAGATATAGGATATGCATAACATAAATGCATTTTATTAGGGGTTGTTTGATGCCTCTGATGTAGTTTGTGCTCTGAACATGTTGTTTTGAAATGCTTATTTGTATGTAAGGAATTGTTAACACATTTTATCATGCAATGGTGTGGATTTGTGAGAGTTCCATGGTTTTCTGCAATATCACTGCATCATATGAAATGCACACAGTTCTTCTAAATGCAGTGAAACATTTATGATGTGATGTTAAACTTCAATTTGAGGCCCAAAAGTTGTTTTCACTTATGTAAGAAGTAGCCAGACCCAGGGTGATTTTAACGGATGATGCACTTCTATCCTAAAATGGATTCAAAGGGATTCTTTATCATACTGTTCAATCCCAGGTGTGTAATTTTTTTTCTTCTGCTCCCAATATGGGTGTTCCTGTTTTGTATTTCAGAACCTAGATTTTCATTTAGCAATTAATGTGCGTGATTCAAGTCACTCCTTCTGTATTTTATGAATTTTTTCCAAATATAGTATTTCTCTGCCTACTGTTGATTGAGCAGAATGGGACTTGCCTACACAAAATTTCTTAGGAAATACAATTTGCACATCCAGATTTCTGACTACACCCACTCTCCCCATTATTGTAAGGTGTTAATCTGCTTGTACGATGGTGCTTGCACAGATGCATACATACATACATACATACCCTCTTTAAAAATAGGCTGTGTTCCTAAATCCTTATGGGAGAGCTAGGTCTGTATGCTCACTGAATATTTAGCCCTTGTGGTTACTGAAACAGAGTTTTTGTGAAGACTCTTCCATATTTTTAGAAGGTGCTTTTAGTAAGCAGTTTAATCCTAAGTAACAACTGAGGGGTTTTTTTCAGCAAATTTTAATTTAAAACTAATTTTAAAATTACACATATCCTTTTTAACAGTACTTTGGATTTGAGCAGTTCCTTTCCAGAAACCTACCCTGGAGAAAATGTTTCTAATCAGGTTAAAATGGAGGCAAGATAGAAAAAAAAATGTTTGCTGTGGCGTGACTGGAGCAGTGCTAATGAGCTCTGCTCTAATACATGAAGGAACATATGGCCCCCATCTGAATACAAACTGGACACAAAGCAGTAATTCAGCTGAGATGTCCTGAATATTGTAAACTGGGTGAATGTGGTTGAAGGTGTTTATAAATGGTGGCTGAATCCCACACACTGACTCACTGCCTTCTAATGTCCGGGGCTCAAGGTGCTGTTTGTAAGAGTATAGAAAATGACCAGTAGAGGGAATTCTTAATTAATACTAACAAAATAGCAAACTGAAGTGTTATGCTATGAAGAAAAGACTTCTTGTGCTCATGACGCAGCAAGAGACGGATTATGGAGAGGGCGAGTTAGGAGAAGAAAAATCACAGGACAAGCAAATTGAGTATTTACTGGCAAATAATTGCTCTCTTAAGCTGTGGCTCTCTTCCTAAATTCTTGGCATTCCTGAGCACTAGAACCATTTTCAAAAAATGCATCGTTACAGAGTAGATGTAAAAAAACCTCTCAAAGGCTGATGGTGCAGACTTGTGCAGGTAAGAATGTGTGCATTACTGCCTATATTTCTTCTAAAGCTTTAGATTGCCATCCTTTACAGGACTGCTACTTTGCTCTGCCTCCGATAGAACTGATGTTTTGGTTTCACAGCTCTATTTCGTCTGAAAGTTGGGGAAGTGAGGACAGTCTTTTAGGCAGGCTGCAGTGTGTGCTTTTCTGTCAGCACAGAGGTATTGACAAGGAAACAAAACAAGCTGGGAAAAAGTATATGGCCCGGTTTTATTTTGTTTAAATGGGTGCTGGCTTTTATGGAGGTGCCTCTAATTAAAGGACTACACATCAGCTTAATGTGGGGCAGGAACTTACTGCCTGTATGTGCTTGTATTGCCACGCTGATTTCACTGGAGGAAGGCTTGTGAGATGCTGCAGGCAGGGAAGAAACTTTCTGTAAGGGACTCCTAGGGACTGCCTGTGTCCCAGGGCTTCCCTAGGTGGGGCTCCCCAGGGAAATGAGACTTTTGGGAACCCAGTCTCTTTCTTCCTGTCTACAGTTTGCCTACCTGTTTTGTACTCTTTCCCTCCCAAATTTCACCACTTTAGCCAAGTTTAATGGGTGAAAGTTTCCAATATACCTGAGCTTCCACATTTTTTTAACTAGACAGCTGTTTAAAGGGGAAAAGTTGTTTTAACAGCTTCTCTGTGGGGCAAGCAGCCTCATAATTAAACCCAACATTATATATCAGATACAAAACTCTTGACAGAAATCCATAACACAGGAAGCTGATTTGACTCTTCAGGAGCTGGCTCAAATTTATGGAGGATTTTTTTTTGTTGTTTATTCCACATGCAAAATTCATTTTCTAATACTAAAAAAGGGCATGGAGATGTATAGGTGGTTAAGAATACTTTGTCTTAAAATATGACTCTTACTCACATCTTAATCATCAAATAAAACTGTAACATTGCCATTTTTTATCAAACCAACAGAATGCTGTCCCTCATTTGTTCTCCCTACATTATCATGTGCATAAAAAGTAATAGCTAAAACAATCTCACTTCTCACAAGTTAATGAAAACAGCACATATTCCTGGAGAGCAGACATGTTCCCTTGATTTTACAGGGGTTTTATTTTGATTGTACTGAATATGTTCAGGAGTGGTGAACAAGCTGAACATTTGATTGATGGGGGCATATGTGTGTTGGAGACACAGCTCTGGAAAGCCACACAGAAAGTGTCACAGTATCAGACCCTTCAGAAAAAATTGCCAAGTTCCCCATAAAGATTAATGGTGGTTTAGCTTTTAACACAGGGGTAATTTCTCATTAATAGGTATCAAATTAAAATTGACTTATGTCTTTAAACTTGGGCAGGTTTTAGTCTTTATAGTTTACTGTACCATAATTGTGGATATTGTGTTTATTCAGTATTATGCTATTTCTTCAATTATATTATATTTATTATTATAAAGACCTTTCTTATTATTATTGCAATAATTAGTCTATTTTAAAGTGCTAAAATCTTGGCCCATCTGGGGTTCTGGGTACAGAGTACTGCAAGTTTATTATATAGCATGTGAATGAAAAGTAAAAATCCTTTTATTGGTTTTAGTGTTCTGCCTTTTAATGGCTGTCCCCTGTTTTCTTGGGAAGACAGATTTATTTTCTCTGTGCAGTTATATTTATATCACTTCCACTACATTCAGTCTTCTTTGTTTTCTTTGTCATTTTGACGCTTTCTAAACTTTTCTCATATGAAAAGCTCTTGAGGGTTTTAATGAGGCTTTTACTCTCGGAACCCTTTTTGTTTCTCCTCTATCCTATTTGAGGCAGGGTGATCAGCACTGATTGCAAAACCCAAAGCGATGGCGTGACAGCAACTTACATAACCACATTATGGAAGTCTCAGAAGTATTTCCTTTGGACCCCTTGTTGTTCAGTGTGAGGCCCAGAACAGCCCCACTAAATCCCTCCATTTCCTTTCCTGTGTTGGCTTCTGTGAGCTTATCGAGCTACAGGAGATGGAAGCAGTGCAAATTATTTCTTTATTTCTCCTAATAGAAAGGCTAGCTACAGAATCCTATAGAAAGTGAGGGTTTTTGAAGTGAAGAGAGGTATCTATGGAGAAGTATCCTTGTACCTTGTGTGCAGCAAACTGGAAGGATTCCATAAGAGAGAGATGGCTGACATAGAAAGGAAGCACAGCTTGTTCTGTGGCTTGTAGACCATCTGCAAGTGACTTGCAAGAGATGAGAGGGTGCCAAATAAAAGCACAATTGTGATATAATGGAGGTATGAATCAGTCATTGGTCTACTCTTACTGGAAAAAGCATGCAAAGCCTGGGACTGTTCCTTGGGTGGTACTGGAATACTTCATTCCTTTGAAACATGTGTTTTAAGCCCTAGCTCCAGACCAGCAGCCACTTAAAACTGTCTGAAAAAAAAAAGCTTTTTTCCGTTTAGATTGTCAAATCTTATCTTTTATTTCTGCAGATATAAAGAGGCATGTTATAGAAATATGTAATAGAAAGTCCCTGGGTCACAGTAGAGCATATCAAATTGACTTTTGCTGGAAGCAAGTGAGTTTTATTCCTGCTTGTCTCCTCTCAGTTCATCCCCCTTCTCTCATCTTTTACCTCCTCTTTTTGCCTCTCCCTGCCTTCTAACAGAAATTTCCTTCTTTTTTTTCCTTAGTCAAAATTCCACCTGGCATGGTACATTTTTCTAGTGTAAATGATCACTTTCAGCATTGAGGTGATAAAACATATTTTATGCCTTCTTGGTTGCCCAAGAGAGAACAAATAGATTTTGAAAAGCAGATGGTTGACTAGAGAGCCCTAAGGTATCACAGAGCTAACAGGTGCAGCTCCCTATTCAGACTCTGCAAAGCAAAAAAATCCTGTATCCCAGACAAACCAGAAAAAAGCAGGAAAAACAGCAAAAAGATGGACTTTAGAGTCCAAATACATATATATTTTAAATCATGTTTATGGTAGGTTAAAGAGACACAGTGTATGTATGCTGGAAATAGCCATCCCTTATGAAGAACAAGGCAAGCATCACAGCTAAAGCAGAGTGCTGGAAGGTAGAGACTGCACTGAATCCCATCGTGGCCATTGATGAGCTGAGCCATTTGCAAAACTCTTTTCATGTCTGTTTCCCACGCAAAAGCAGGACAGTAGCAGAGGAATAACTAATAGATCCTTCTACAGATTGTTGTGAACCCTGTATGGGAAAGATTAAGGAAAGAAAAGTGTATCCTAGTGTTGAAATGCTAGATACTGAGTCAACTCAGAGCATGTTTCTGAAATACAGAGAGTAAATTGTTGAATACCTCAAGCAAAACAACACATGTTGGTCATTAACAAAGAAAGAAAAATCATATCATCATCATTACCTGTTTCTAGTCACATCTGTGCTGTCTTAAATGTACACATTTAATATGGAGTAGACAAAGTATCTAGTCAGCCTTCCAGTGGTGAAGGAGCTATGTTTGCACTTTTTCACTTCTTCTGTAGCTATCAATAACTTCAGATGTAATTTGTATTGGGTTTTGCTCACACTGCCATAAATCCTAATTCAGAATGAAAATGAGAATATCAATGCTTCATTATTAATAACATCATTAGGCCCTGATTTTGTGATCTTAAGCTTGAGCCATCCAGCTGAAAATCCCTGGGGTGTGCTTACTGAATCCGTGCTGGGAGCACTTCATTGCTGTGGGTGCTCTTAAGCATATTTGGTCTTGGTGTAGCAGAGGACTATGAAGTGGTATCTAGAGGTCTGAAGAGTTATCCTTGCAGAAGCAAGTAACTTATACGAGTCAACAAAATAAGGTTTTTTGCATTGCTAGAGGTGGAAAAAATGGAGACACCAACTTCTTGCCTTCTAATTTGAGTACTGGAGTACTGGTCTTCTATTTCAGGGCAAAATAAAGGAAAAGAAAATCAGGAAGATACCTAATCAGAATTTTAGCTACTAGCAAGAAACAAGGAAAGGGCATATAATGAGCATGGCTCTTTTTGCCCAAGCATTAAATATTAACATCTTTAAAATCTAGATTGCAAGGAAAGTGTTTGTGTGTTTAGTCCAATTAGAAAACAGATTCATAACCATAATCACATTTTAAAATTAATGAATACAGGAATAAGAAAGTAATATAAATCAATAATCTTATGTAGAAGTTTTTCTGGGAGTTATGGAATTTGGCGCATCACGCTCTCAATTTTTCCGTAAAAACATTTTTCCATTAGTCATCAGGTTGGAGCAAAGTTTATAAAAATTGGAAAAACAAGTCATAAGAGCTAAAACACATTTTGAAAAGTTAAAATGAAAAGATGAATAGGATGGAAAACTTTTTGAGGAGTTGGGAGAAAAGAAGGTAATAGGGAGATTTTTTCTGCGTTTGTTTAAAAGATGGGATCTTGCTGGAGAATTAAGTTGTAAGAATACTGTAGCCAACTGTGAATTTCTGTGATACTGTTAGAGGAAAGATTTCCTGCTTTCCTGCTCCTGTTTTCAGGCAAATTGCCTTAGTTGTCCTGGTCTTTCTGTTCCACATAATTATCAGCTGAGTTGAACGAGATCTCCTTACAGCTGTGAGTAGTAATGAGGCGTTAGCATTTCTTTGTACATCACTACTGGGATGTGACCTGTCTCCCTAGAAGGCTCACCTTTTCATTATAAAGGTGTTACTTTTTTTCTGCATGTTTAAGGCATCACTCAGGTGATACAATCCCTTCCTTCTGCAGATGTAAAAAATGCAAACAAACAGAAATTCCAGAGAGCTTCTTTAACCTTGGATGTGAAAGGTGGTCAGGGATGGAGGTTTTGGATTACTGGGGCAGGAGTTTTGAAGGAGAGAAAAAGAATGTATACATTTAGGATTGTTCTTAGCGTATTGCATAAATGATGCAGGAAATGCCACAAACATCTCCACATAGGGAGGTGTCAGAGATAGAATGACAGCAGCTATTCAAAACTCTGTTGACATCTGAAATGTAAATAAATGTAAGACAGGGATTGTGTCCTTCTGTGAAGGCATTTGTTCCTTCCATGATGATCTTCCCCCTCACACCAGTTCACCTACTCTCCTGTGATGCAGAATTCATGTGACATCATGAAATTCCAAGAAGAATAGAAATCAGACAAAAATGGATGGTTCTACAAAGGGCAGATTATCCTGTCTTTTTAGAAATAAAGGAAGTTGTGGTGTGAGTCAGTCCTCAGAAAATTATGTCAGTAGTGAGATGTATAAAAGGTGCAGAAGTACAGAAGCTCAAGTCTTGTGGAGAGGTGATATTTCATGGCAGATCTGCCTGGGATTTATGTGCTGGCAGGAGGACAGGTGTTGGGGTAGGAAGGCTTTTTATGATCAAGCAGAGTAGCTCAAAGTAGCACGGGCTTTGTGTGTGAATGATAGACAGTAGTGAGTACAGCAGAATCCTAAGGCAAGGGATGGTGAGTGGGCAAATCATAGGGGGAATTTGTGCTCTATGCAGCTATGGCTCAGATGATTTGGCTATACTTTTTCTTTTTCTCACACTTTTCCCAATTTATTTTGTATTATGTATCATGCCTGTGATTGTTTTCTCTTGTTTCTCTCCTGACATGTTTAATCCCACAGCACAGTCTAGTCTTGATGTTTTCCTTCTCCTTCAAAGAGTCCCAAGAGAGAGAAGCAAGGAAGGTAGATGTATTTGACTTTGGAAAATGATTCGATGGCACTTGCAAAGGAAATAAAATATATCACAGGGGTCTGCTGTGGGGTGTGGAGTGAAAATATTGCTTGTTTGTGACAAAGGATTGCCTTGAAGACTGCTTCAGCTTGATCAGTCTGAAACCCGTGTCTCAGTGTTTCCATTACAAAGACTTTAATGTTTCTGTTTCTTTTGGAAAAGAACTTCATCTATTTTGAAATAAATCCAAGGCTCCCCAAATGTTCTGTTTGCTTTCAGGCCCAGCACATGAGAGCTCTGCATCAGGGTCACATTACAGAGGGGTCAGGAGAATAGTCACTCTTTGGTTCGTGAGCCAGGTTAGCCAAGGAGTCTGCATGGGACCAGCCCCATGGCAGCAGAGGACTGCAAGGACTGGGAATGTGGGGGCATTAGGGCAGCACAGCTGTCCTGCAGTGGGGGGCCATGGCTCCTCCCCAGCCCAGGGGCACCAGGGAACCTGCACAGGTGATGCTGTACTGCACTGGGCATCTGTGGGACTGTGGTAGGATGAGGAGATCTCAATGTGACTGCGTGAAACCCAATTTTTTTTTTTATATCCCACGGGACTCATCTGGTTTCCATGTAGAAGGCAGGACTTTAGGACCTGTGTTATGCACGAAGGCAGATTAATACCTGTATGATGCTCTCTTGCTTTCAGATTTGTAACTCAGTGCTAATTATTCCTTCAGTGGATCTCAGGCTGGATATGTTCACTGGAGTTGATCATTACAGAGGCTTAGTACATTAATTCAAGTTCTCAGCAAACAGTGGCTCAATATCCGCCCCAAACTCCCAGTTGCTTCCTATCCTGAAGGCATAGCTTTCTGACGTGTTTTTTTTCTTTCCCTAATCCTGAGATATCCCTAATCTCTTCCATCTTCAATCCCCATTTTTCTAGTTGGCAGCAGAGAACTATTTCAGTGCATACCTATGGATTCAGTGCATTCCCAACTTATCATTTTTATATTATTAGTTTTACCTAGTGTTAAAATACTTCTACAGTTCTAATGTGTAGAAAGAAACAAAGTAAATTTACCCTCTGAAAGGGAAAATACAGCCTTTAAATTTGTGGTAGGCATCTCTGGTGGTGTATCCCTGGTGATATGGTTTAAGTTCAAGTGTTTTTATTTTTGTTTCTCTTTCTTTAGTGTGTTTAGTGTGTTTCTGTATTTGCATCAACTGCTGATGCTTTTACATTAGATTTTTTTGTTTAGATATCTTACAAAGTTTTCATTTTTAGTTTCTATTTTTCTAATTCAGCTTTTAAAAGAAATTCTAAAAAACCTCGTGTAAGATGAGCTCATGAGTGCTGCTGCCAGCTGGTAATTTCTTTGTACTTTAGGTGGGCTTTGTATTTCTCATGGGCTAGCTATTGTGGCCTGAAAAAACTTGTTATACCAATACATGAATCCAGAAAAATCCAAGTAAAGGTGACCGGGGTGTCTGTATTCCTAGGTTCCTGATATGAGAAGATGCCTCATTTCTAGGAGACCACCCTCTTCCTCCTTTGTCAGCTTCAAACTGTCTCAGTTTAAGCAAGTTCGGCAGAAATGCCCAATTCCTACGGGGTTTTTTAAAACCAAAAATGAGGCAGAGGCAGAAACTACTCCTGCCTTCAAGAGGGGCTGCAGTGTGCACTCCAGAGCCCAATGTGAGGGTTGTCCTTCCAGCTGGGCCAGTCATCTTTCCCAGATGGGTCTGGTGCTTCCTCCTCCCAAGCACCTGCCAGTGCCAGCCCTTCAGTGTGGAACAGGGAGCTGGAGGAGCTGAGAGTGTTGGCCAGGGTGAAGAGCAAAAGAGGAAGAAGTGGGAGAGGGCAGTCATAACTGGGAACACTATGGATATCATGACCAGAATGTAACAAAGGAAGAGAACCCAAATCTAAAGGAAACCAAACCTCACTGATGCCCTTACTTGTGGGATAACTGGCTTAATTCACATAACCTTTTGCCTGTCACCATTTGCAGAGCCACTTCAACAAAGAAACTCTTTTTTGACATTAAAGAGGAGTTGGAGGGAAAAAGACACAAGCTCTGGTCTTCAGATAATACACATGAACTTGATAAACTGATTGTAATGTCTGTGTCTTGAATTCTTTATCTCCGAGTGAAGAATTAAAATACATGTGCTTCAGAGGGGAGCTGCGATACTTCATCCATTTGGAAATTATTTTTCTCCTTTAGGAGACAGATGCTTTACCTTTTCCATGAAAAGTTGTAAATGTTTCAGAAACAATTAATGAAACTTCCTGACATCCTCTTGGGTGAGGAAATATGATTGCTGTGGGAAAACTGAGGCAAAAATCTGTCATGTGAATATTTTATTTTAATAGTTAATGAACAGGGAAAAAAGAAAGTATTACTGTAAAACACATGAGCAAGATTGTGGAAAACTTTGGCAGAGAAGGGTTCTGAGACAAATTCTGTCTTGATTGGCATCTCTTGAAGGTCAAAGCATCTACCTAGTGCTTAAGGCACAATTAAATTTGGCTCATGGTGTAAATACAATCAGGATACTTACCTCTTAGTATACTCAATTTCAAAATGTACATGCTGAATAAGGCAGGCTTGTCGAGCAGAAGTAAATACTTTGAAAAGTGACTACAGGAAAAGATAAGCTTCCTTTGGTTTCATGACAGCAGTAGTGCCATTACTTTTTTACATAAGAGCCACCAGTCTCTTCAGTCAATGGCAAAAGAACTTCAGCAAAATGCACCAACCATCTCAAGGCATTGCTGTTTGTGTAGAAGTTAACAATTTCTGTTTAAGGATTTGGAGATTGAGACACAGAAATGTAGCAGGCCACACAGCAAATAAAGTGGCAATTGAGGAAGAAACAAACCTCAGATGCCCCAACCTTTTCCTCTCAGAATCAGAAGATCCACAGTCCTTGGAAGCATGCACATGTATATAGACTTAAAGCTGTTTTTTTGCTCTCAGCCTCTGTGTAACCTCAGATGATCCAATTGTTTTGACTGTCATCCCAAGATCCAAGTCATTCAATCAATATTCCTAGGCAGTCTCCTTTCTTTACCATGAAAAGCCCCCCCTTTTTTTTTTAAATCTCTAGTAGATTTTAGACTGAAAACACATGAAGCAACAGTTTGAGCTGCATTCACTACATGTTACTGACAGATTGTAATCATATGGATGTGTGTGTACCAGTATGTATTGAATAGGTAACGATAATATCTGTGGCAATCCCTTTCTCCTGTTAGACATTTTGACTTTTATATCAGTTCAGTTTGTAACTACATCTGTTAGTCAAGCATAATATAAATCAAGGAAAAAGTAAAAGATTCAGCTGGTTGGAAATGAAAAATTTATGGTTAGAAAAGAGAACGACCCATAAGCATTGGATACATCATACTGGTGCTCAATGATTATTTTAGATTTCTATTTGTTTGGCTGGTTTTGCTTTTTTTTTTTTTTTTTTTTTTTTTTTTTTTTTTTTTTTTTTTAGGGTAAGCATCTCAAGAGTCAGCAATTACTTTATATTCATGGAAGTCAATGAGTGGTTTACTGTGCACTTTAGCTGAAACAGACCAGTACTCCACATTGTGAAAATCTCACCTCTAAATAAAGCCAAGTTCATATGAAAATAAAAACTGAACTAGCAAGAAAAAACAAGCCTGACAACAACTGAACAACTGATACACACCTTTGCTTGTGTGTTCCTGAATAAGATACGAAAAGACAATGAACAGAAACGGGCATTATTTCATACCCAGTGAGAGTTTATGCTTTCCAGCACACGAGCCTTATTTAAAAGCTGCTTGGTTTTTAATTGTTTTGCAGCCCACCTTATCTGTGCACCCAGAGGATTTTCCTCTGGCCTTTAAAGTCCTCAAAGTTGTTGGGAATACTAGATAGAACACTCTTCTCTTTCTACTTGCTTATGCAATTCCTAATTGGTAACAAAAAGAAATAAAAGCTAATTCTGTGAGGTTCTTCTGGGAGAGGAGGGTTGATGAAGGGAGAACTTGACTTCTGAGATCAGAAATTGCAGACTAATTACCCAGCAGTGTAACAAGTTTTGGGCTGCTCAGTTGCTCTCCCTGGGTAAGGGCAAATCTCCAGGACAGCATTCTCCAGTTCTTGAGTTGTCTAGTTGCCATATGTGCCTGACCCCGATTATGCAGTGGGGTTAGTTATGATAACTGAGATTTATCCTGATTTTACTTTATTTCTGTTATTCAAAGTGTGTTAAATGGCCATAGTTTCCTCAGGCACTCAAAATCTGAATGGTCCCTTAGGTGGTAGAGAGGGAAAATTCACTGGTGGTGTTCATGACAAATATGTGAACTGACCACTCCGTTATGGCCACACTGGAGTCTGGATTTTCTGATAACTGTATCAGAAGAAGGCATAAGACAAGGAGATCTGGTTACCAACTGGTCTTTAAGAATAAGAAACAGACATTTGCATTCTTTGTCCCTGAGCTGTAAATCAGGAGGGACAATCCTCACTTTGAATGCCGTGCTTATTCTCAGCATGATGTGTATGGTGAAGGAGGCATTGAAAGAAAGTATTAAGGCTAGGATAACATCAAAGAAAATGCTTCAGATTTTATTCTCGCTTCTATAGTGGATAAATTAAAACAGAATGAAACACCAGCAAACTTAAAAATAAAAGCAAATGTGTATGTGTGGACCGTGACAATTTATTCTGAAAATCAAAGTAAATTCTTCCTCCTTCCAAGCCATTGTTCTAATGACGTAATTTTCTAACAACCTAATCCTCTACCTTGCTTTCTTTGATGGGCTTCCTCAAATTCACTGGTCAGCCTATAGGGTGGCTTTGAGATTTTTGGTGTCCTCTTGCTTGGTTGGCTTTCAGAGCTACACCAGATATCTCTGCTGATCTTACATTGTGCTTGGAACAGGATGTAAAGGGATGTCACTTTATTGCACCAACAATCTCAGCAGGCATTGAAAGAAAAAGTTCAAACACACCCCCACTCACAAGATGTGGTGGCGACTACAAAAATGGGAAGTAGGAGCTTTTCAGGAAGAAGGAGTCTTAAGCAGACAACCTCAGTCTACACCCTCCTTTGAATTAGAAGTCACATGGCACAGTAGCCTTTTTATATTAAAATTTTAAAAAAGTGTCTAATCCCTTTTGTTTCCCCACTATGGCTTTGTGCTTTATTTTATTTTACAATAATTACACCCTGTATGGCAGTATTCTTCTAGCAGGCAAACATTGCTGCAGAATACAATCCCAAGTTCCACCAAACCGTTCCCACAGTCCAGACAGGGCTGCCTCCTGCCTCGGGACACACCAAGGCAGTCACCACAGTAAATTCCATTCAGCTGGAACTAAGAGACAGTTTTACCATTTGACAAAAATAAATTCAGAGAGAAACTAAATGAGTTCTCAAGTAGCAGTTGAGGTAAAATATGTGTGCATGAAAAGGGGTTAAGAGTCCAATTCTAAGTGTGTAACATAGAAGCCAATTGTAATCAACAGCTTACTTCTCACATGTTCTGTAAGGAAGCATTTAATTGTTTTCCCAGCTTTATGAGGGAAGGTGCCTGATGATGCATTTCCCCTATGCATTCTGCCACAAGGGGTTTCCCATGTGTTATGTGGCAAGGGGGGCTGAAGCAGGCGTTGTGCCACTGAGTTCCTCTCTGTCTTGGGTGAGTTAGTGATTCTATTTGGGTTTTGTGAGCTGAAAAGAGTAGGAAGGTTTCTGCCATAAACAACTTGTGAGAATTGTTGATACATTAGGGGACAAAGAGCATTGATCTTCGTAATGCATTTGTCTGAATAAGCACATCAGTACTTGGCACATTGTTATTAACACCTTTGTGCACTCCTTTTCTTCCTCAAAGACAATGTGCATGCATACAAATAAACCTACATTTTCAACTTTTATGTCAGTGCATGACTGTGGGGACAGAGGAGAGACATCCAGCTGTACAAATATACTAAATATGTCCCCCATTATTTGTGGCAAAATTAGTTTTTTGGACCCCACTGATTAGAACAAGACACATAGTTATTACTGAGGATATCAGCCGTAGGAAAGAAACACTGTCTCATCTTTATACCACATATCCCATTCTTTTGTCAGCTTACATTATAAATAAATAACAAAGCAATTTGACACATGCCCATTGATTAAAAATAAAAGTTGTCAGAGTGAGAGGAGAAAGACAAAAATATGAATTATTAATAACAACATTAAGCAATGCAAAAAAGATGCTTAACATGCAGGAAAGTCCCTGAAAAGTCACTTAGTGAAGGGGAAAGAAAGGACAGCAGTGAAGACCTTCCCTCCACTATTACTTTGTCTTTTCTTCGCTACTTTGGCCCTTGGAGGTGAGGGTGACATGTTAAAGAGAGGGATGATTCTGTTAATTTATGTAATCTTATTTATGTCTGGTATTTCCAACATGTACTGCATGCAAACACAGAAGTATCACATAAGGAATGGAGTTAAAGTGATTGTGTGGTGTCATGATTTGGTTTGGCCATTTTGTATTACTGGCAATCTCCCTGGCAGTGGGTTTGAATGACCAATTGACAGCCCTGACACATCATTTGGAGAAGCTAAGGTAATTTATACTTTTTCTAAATTTTGTGTATCCCACATACCTGTGATTTAATATGCAGATATTAAGGTATACAAAAATTCTAGCAATAGTTTGTGTTCTGTACTTTGTAATGCTCCAAAGAAAAAACATAAACAGTACCCTAGTAGCTGGCTTAATTATGCATTTCTTTTCCCACCTTCTGTCGCTTATTTTGGTTACAACTATTTAAATGCTTTCATTTATCAGACCAGTTTGAATGGCTGTTGGGTATATTGACCATCCTGGCAATACTTAAGTTTCCATCTGTGAAGATCAGATTTCTTTTTTCACTGAACAGGGAAGAAAGAAAAAGTACACTGGTGAAGGGAAAAAGAGACAATTGCAACATTTTCACAAAAGCTGAAGGAAACCCCTCGGTGACAATCCTGTTTGCTGAAGAATGCTCTTGCCCTAAAGCAGGTACAGAGTGTGCTATCACAGAATAGCTAATCAGAAAGTTTTCCTGGTAGCATCAGAAGTCCATCATGGCTGAAGTCATGCTGTCTCTAGAGGGATACTTTATATTAGACTTCCTCATGGCTAGTCTGAGCATTGTGTTATTTGTAGCTGGGGAGATGACATCATCTTTAAAAAACCCCCAAACCTGCAGGAGCAGTAAGGATCCTACCCTGTGCTTATGATGTTAATGTTTTGAATTAACAAACTGTTAATGAATTCACAACATGGTCTCCCAATTATTAATTGTGTGTTAATTCTGGAAAACTTCTCTTTATGCATCTTTGGTTCACATAAGAGCTTAGCACTTGCAGGTTCTATGGATCTCATGAAATTCAGAAGTGCTCAGAGCTTCTGAATGCCAGGGTCAAAGGCTGGCATTTAGTTAACCTGTGGTGCAGGCACCTCCATCCTCCTTTGGGCTTCCTTTGCAGTCAGCTGAAGAATATTAGGCACTTAGAGGTGTCACTTGGCTTGTCACAAAGAAAGGCATCTGAAATACTTCCTCATATAAGGGGTCACTTCTGTTCATAGGTCAGAAAGTCTGGATGAAGACTGTAAGCAGTTCAAAAATTATCTGAAATTCTTCTATGCATGTTGTCACAAGCTTAGTAAGCAAAATGAGGGAGTTGCCCTAAAGATGTTAGTCTTCACTTTTCTGTTTCTGTGTGTACAATGGGAGCACTGTGCATGTTTGGTTATACAGGTTATGAGAAGATGGACTTCTCTGGGTACATAATTATAATGATGCAACTATGTGTTAGGCTCTAAATGGTTTACATTTACATTTTATGAGCTCTTTTCAGTTCCCACATACATAATGTACGTAAAGATTAGCACTGAGTGGATATGTCTCAGCATGGGTACCTTACACTATTCCTGGATTTGGCTGAATATGAAATTATTGGTCTTAAATTATAATTGATGTAGCCTGACTCCTGTTAGTACTTCTAATCTGCTGTATCTGATCCCCAAGGTTTTGATGAACATTAATTTGTGCATTAAAAGACTGAATTCAAGTCAATTTCCTTGGTTTGGAGAAGCCACACATACCAATACTTGCTTGAGAGGGCTCAAGTACAAACCAAACCAAGTGGAAGGGAGCAGCTCCTGGGACAGGACTGAGATGACAGAGAGGGAGATAGCTGCCCTTTGTCACATACCCAGAACTATAAGCTAAAGTCAGAAAAAAACCATGTAAAGAGATGCTAGCATATTGTGCTACTCTATGTTGGAAATTAGAGGCACTAATTTCTTAAACTGTTTTTGTCTACTTGCACCATACATAGCCTTATTCTAAAGTCTTGTGCTAATGTCTGCAAGAAAATCTTTAGACAGTCGAAATTTTTTTTTCTTTGAAAAGGAGATTCTTAAGAAAGTGAGTAGGCTTTAAAATTCAGCAAGGCAGGTTAAGACAACCTTTGGTAAAGAATTTTAAAAATCCAGGAGAAAGCACTTTCATAATACCATAATGGTACTTTTCATCAGCCTTACTACACCCATGTGCAGTATTTCAGCTCTGTAAACTGAAGCTTATTTATGCTAAATGATTTGCCCAATACCTTATCATGGGTAAGTGGCAGGCCAGAAATGGAACCCAGGAGTCCTAATTTGATTTCTTGTTGAATTCAGAGACAGTATAATGCCCCTGAAAGAAAAACACTGAAGAATTCAACAGGAGCCCTCTGCTTGAGGAGTCTCTCATTTCAATAAGCGTGTGGTTATAGCATGTCTGTGCTCCAACCGAGGTCCCCGAGGCTGCTTCCAATCCAAACCCATGTCTCCTCTGTCGGTGCCCATTGCCCTGCTGAGTGCTTCAGTGCTCTGAACCAAAAGTCTTGTTCTTAATGGCCATACTGGGGAAAATACAGCCATGGAAAAGTGTCACCACTGCCAGCGAAAAAAGCAAGTACGGGTGAAATAAAAAGAAGCTGTAGAGTCATAAGAATATAGACTGCACTTTGAATGCTTCTACCACTGTTGGGCTTCTTATTTTAGAGTAGTGAAGATGAGATGGCAGATGATATTATTTATCTTCAAATCCCTGTCTAATCATATTTACCAACTCTGTGAGATCTTGAATAAATATGGATAAGTCTCTGTGTTTTTAAATTCATATTTTGAAATTTGACAATGCATTGTGTGAGCTTTACAGGGAGGTATTTCTGGTTTGCGAGAGAAGCCTCTTCATGTCAGCTTGTCTTCTTGGTAGCTTTCACAGTGTGTGAAGAAGGAAGGTAAGAACTAGGGCAAATAGTACCTTCTTCCTGCAGCATTTGGGCAAACATTTGAAATCAGTGGTTAAATCTGTGGGCTGGTGAAAGAGACTAGTGTAGACTCTGGATCTAGTCTGGAAAATTCAATCACGTAATCTTGAAAAGAAAATTCAAGAGTCAGGGGAAATGCAGTCCAACATAATTTGTTCAGTTAGGACTTTGTGAATTCCTGTCGGGATTGACCTCAGTGTATTTATAAAACTTAAAAGGGATGTTCTTTCTTACAATTCCAAATTTTCCCTTGTTCAGAGGAAATTTTGCATACATTACAGCCAGTTTAATTTGTAGAGACAAAGTATGAATTTTCTCAACTATGACTTGGAGGACATAACATGAAGTTTTGTGAGCAGAGTTTTTCATTAATGTCTTTTTTTATGTTTAGCTGGAGACAGAAGCGATCTGACTTTATTATTACATTTTTGCTGAGGATAAGAAGTTCTGAAAGTAGATGGAAAGGTAGCTATGCATGGGGCGCACCATAAAGGCTCAAGTGTGGGTGTTTGTTAAAATGTGAGATGCTGTATGATACACCACCTGGCCTTCAGCTGCTTTTACCAAAAGACATTTATCTCAGAAGTGCTAAGTCCTATCTGCTAGCCATGGCCAGACATGATTAAATCAAAGTGCTCTTCTGGTGGCACTTGAAAGCTATGTTTAAGCAAATGCTTTGAGCCCTGTCCCCCAAACTTTACATACGTGAAACCACATCTAGGGTATGATTTATTGATGATAATCCTACCATAGAGTGTTTTAGGACAAATCCTTCTAAAGCAGTTATTAGATGAAATGTTGGATTCTGTTAAAAGGGTGTATAATATAAAGAATACTTGATTTCATTAATGCTGGTTTGATAACATCAGTTGCCCTCTGGCAATTTAGGTGAGCCCACAGGCCAAGATTTTTACCTTTAAGTGCTCTTTCTACCTGTACCATGTACTGAGGGTGTGATGGGCACTTAAGAATAATTAGCATGTGGTTTATACCTGACAGTATAAAAGCTCCCTCAGCACATTTGCTGAGTCATGAATATGACTTGGGTTCCCAGATTGGCATGAGTTCATGCCTACTGGTCATAGAAAAGTTTATTGGAAGTGGAACTGTTTTGCTTAACCTCTGTATTAAAAAAAATATCAAACAAATATCAAACAAAAGTGAAAAACAATTTACATCCCTATTACTGAAATCTGTGCAGGATACGAGAGGGAAGTATTAAATATCTGCAGTTTGGTAAAATCTGAAGCACAAAGGAAAAATATGTATAATCTGAAGTTACTCAGGGTGGATAGCATATGTTTTAAACAGTTGGATTAAAAATCTAGATAGTGTATAGCGTGAGTTGATCTTGTCCTAGTCTGTGGGCATTATTTTTTCTAAGCTAGGAACATAAGGTTATATATCAACTAAGCAGATATGATCAGTCTGATCTGCTGGGTCTTCTTTTTGAAGACATAATCCTTATTAAAAGCAACATTGTGAAGTTTGAACCTTTTTCTTCCACTTCAGGCACAGATATTTTCTGCAACTATTTTTTTACTGTAAAAATAATCTTTTGCAAACTCTTTTCTCAGACTTTATTCTAGCAAAGCTCCCATTGACTTCAGTCTCTTTACCTAAGTAGAAACCAAATCAAAAGTTAGCAAAGTATTTCAGGATTATGAGCTCTATTTAGAGGGACTTGAAGTCATAAATTTATTTGGTGATGAAATCTGAGGAGCTTTTGAATATGGTCAGTCCTGTTTTAACCTTTTACAGAAACCTATATGTTGTTGACAATCATCACTGACAGGTTTCGTTCATGAAATTCCATCCTAGAACCAAACTTAGAAATTATCAAGGTCATTTTGTTTCTTTTATTCTCCAGTTTTTTTTTAGTCTTCCACAATGGGCAGTCTTATGTGTTGCCTGTCAGAATCGCAGAGGAGAGAGGGAATATAAACCTACCTAATGATCATGAGTGGAATAAGAAACTGTTATCCTGGGAAATTTGATTTTGATTTAGGAAGCCGCAATCTGTGCATTTTCTTTCTTTGATAGTTCTGTTTTTCATATGCTCTACCTTGGTGAAAGCAAAGTTTATGATCTCTGCTTACTCTGACAGATTTATTTTGATTGTACTAAGTGCTTGGTGAGTTTGGGGAAGACATCATTACTTAGTGTTTTTACTTAGTGTTTTGTCTTCTGGTTAAAGCTTGGTTTGGGAGGTAGAAAAATGAGGATCACATCTCCAGCTATCATCCAGGGTCATTAAGTGGATGCCATCCAACTATTTCCAGTGCACAGGTGCTGGTAGCATTGATTAATTCATGATCACAAAGTGCTTTGGTCTACTGGCATAGAAAGCAGAATAGAAGTGCAAAGTGTTATTAATGGAATGACTGCTTGACATACTTAATATATGTTGTTAAATATCTTTTGAGGCTAGATACATTATGAGTCTGAGTGACTCGACTGAAAGTAGTTATGACTATTTCTTTAATTAAGATAAACAGATCCTTACTGAGTGCATCACAGTTTCAACCCTCATGGTAACCTCCTGGTTAGGATTATGGGTTGATTTGGTTCATTTTACTAAACATATGGCCTAGGAACTGGGTGCTGGCAGCATCTTTAGAGTTTGGGGAAAAAAATGCAGTCACTTTTTGTGTTGGTGGCTGGGAATTTCTCTTCCTCTCCTGACTAGTTTTATCCAAGCTTTCAGCTGTGATTTCATTTCAAAAAACATGCTGCAAGACATGTACTTCTCCCTTTTCCAGGTGGAATAAATTTGTAGTTGTTTAGGAACTCTGTAAAGCATAACATTAATTCTGGTTGTGTTTACACTGGGAGAAATCTTACCCTGGTTTATGTTAATATGAAATTTACCACTGTTACTAAAGCCAGGATTTGGCATATAAGAGTCCTTTCCTGTTTAGTGGGAAGCACTTGCTGATTGACCACTTTGTGAAGTCATGGACGTGTTACGCTATCCAACTTTTCTCCAGAGCAACACACAACTACAAGGCTCTTTTTGTGGAATTTCAGTGTTTACACATGATGTGAAAACCAGAAGGACGTGCACACCTAGATTAATGTTTCACTTTGCTGGCAGTGGTTGCAGTTTTACTGAAAGTGTCATAATAGCTGATGTTTTTCTTAAAGATTGTACTCTTGAAGTAAACAGATAATGTCAAGCTCTTTGTTTTTTGTTTATAAAATAAGTTTCTAGTCCTCGTGATTGGAGGGAAGATACTGAATTTATGATCAAAGCATAATACAAAGACTCCGAAATGAAAAAATATAAATATAAAGGCTGGTGCTTATTTGATTCTTTAATAATATTTTTAAAACTTTAGAATTTTCAGAGGAAAAATGGGGAAAATTCTGAAAGGCAGGAGGGAAACAGCATGAGCTCAGGATCCGCAGTAGTTCATTTGCATTTTGTTTTCAGCTTGGTCTGAGGAATAGTTTAGTGGTCTGAATACTAGCTTTGAAATCCCTATGCAAGTTGAATCTGTATCTACAGTATCAGCAGCAGGACTAGGAATAAAATTCACACCTTCACACCTCTACAAAGAACAAGTATAGCAGTGAGAATTTATTGAATATTTAGCTAGCCATTTAAACAAAGATTACTGAGACTGTTCTGTCTGGTATTACTTATCTGTGTCTTTATTAGCTGACCAAGAAATGCACGGTTTGTCATTCATCTGTGTGATGTTTCTCTGCCTCTGCCTGCTTGCTTGGCTAGATTTCCTCTTCTCTCCCCACCTGTAAGTGTTTGGGCAGAGAAATTACTTACTTAAAACAAATTTCCAAGGTATTTTTTGATATTCTGCTGGTTTAATTCCTTAAATTAGGATCATCACTGTTAGTAAATGTTGTGTGGCTATACACGCTAGTCATTAGAATTGCAATGGGAATTGCTGGGTGGAATTATAAGTTCTTTATTGTGTGGGAATCAGAGTTCATGATACTGAGGGTCCTCTGTGACTCCAAGAGCTGTGAAATAGCTTTCAAGACTTAAAATGAATGGTTATGAATTATTTGGCTTTTTTCTCTGTAAATTCCATCACAAAAATAACAATAACAATAAAACTGCAAATAAAATACTTCATTTGCCTAGGAAATTGTTTAGTTTGTTATTTGGATTGTAGTACTACCCAGTCCCCAAACAGAATTAGGGTCTGTCTCTAATAAACGCTTGGGTAGAAATTAAGAGAGTGCTCCTGCTTTAGATCTTCATAATCTACATCAGAGATTCGTACAAATGAGAAGAAAAATTGCTATAGGCAAAATAGCAAAGGACATTTTGGCAATTATCCTTTTGTACAGTTGGGCCAAGTAATTCTGAATTGTATAGAATGTGGTGGGGACAGGACTGTTCTGTGGATGAAACAAAACAGTGTAAATTATGACTTTTTTTTTTTCAAGACTAAAAATTTTAAAGAAACTATGCTGAGAATTGACTTCAGATAGAATACTTTTGATTTTCAACTTCTTTCCACAAAAAAATTCTTTCACTTTCCAGTAAAAGTATTTGTCTTTCAAAAACCTCATCCAGCTGCAAGTAAAATTTTTATTGATGTTTTCACAAATACACTTCTTTTTTTATCAGCCTTTGTTGGGGAAAAGTTGGAACCTAGTAATAGTGGCCTTTGGAACATCAGGTTTTGTGACTGCCATGCCTTGAAAACTTGTTGAAAGGAGTCTAAAAATGTATATGATTTCCTCAAGGCAAGTGCCTTTAGGAAAGGCACTCCTAATACACTTTTGGAATCTGCCATACACTTTTGGAATCTCTTGGGATTCTTACCAGGGTATTCTCCATAGAGTGTAATTCAAAACAGCATTGACTGCAAGAGATTTTAGGTAGAGAGTATGTCCAGAATTGTAAGTCAATTCCTAACTGTACTTTGTTGATGGGAAGGAGAAGTAGTGTTTTTCTTTGTCTTACCTTGATTTTTCTGTTTCTTAAAGATAATGATTTCTTGCAGTAGGAAAAAAAAAATATATCCATTGCTTTTCCCTGCCTTACTTCTACTTGTAGAAATTCTCCTTCCTCTAGTGAGAAATCAGGGCAGGTGCCAGGAGTGCTGCTTCCCCAGCCAGCAGCATAAGGAAACTGTCTGGCTGTACTGAGAAAGTTTTCCCAGCTCTGTGTTTATTAGCCTTGTGAGGAGAAGCAGGAGCATTGAAAGCTTTTTGGAAACTTATGAGAAAAAAAAAAACAAAACATTAGCTGGCATTTTATGTTAGGGATTTTATACAATACTGACAAAAAACTGAATTCTTAAGACTCTATTTTCATCCAGTAAATCTTTGGAGTGCCTTGAAAGCTTGGAACTTCTTTTGCTAGACCACTTTAGAGCAGCTAAAAAGCTATTGTATGTAAAATTTTTACTGTTTTGTTTCTGACAATCAGGTGGGTTTTCCTGGACCCTGAAGAATAAATTTAAAGGTACAGAGAAAATTGTAAGTCTGTAGACTACAGACAGTAGATACCTAGCAGTTTAGGGTGGGGGCAGGGTTATAGGTTAGCTGGTCTTAAATGGAAATCTTTGTACTGCCACAGAAAGCCAAAGGACACTGTAATATTTATTTGGACTTCCCTCCAAATAAAAATAAAATAAAGAAAATAGTGAGACTTGGCAAATAGATCTTGACCTTATGCTATTTTTACAAGTCAGACAGATGTGCAGTCTCTGATAAGCTGGTACCCAGGATGAGCTATCAAATCAGAAATCTGTGGAGTCACTCTTCAAATCCCAGCACTAATCGCAATGATAAAGAGCTACCTTTCGATTAATCCTGTCCTGGACTTTAGATGAGAGATACTGCAGTTTAATTACTGAGTGAAATCCACTTTGTCTGATCTGCCAGTCTGCACTGTAATGTCATAATATAATCAGCCTCACCCCTGTCTGAAGCTCTAGGGCTGTGAAGTCCAAGGACTTGTTTGATTGGAAGAAATAAAACGATGTTCAAACAACCACCAGCCACAGGGCTGTAATTACCAAAATCTTGTTTGCATCTGTCTGTCATTTTCACCATTGGTTTTTTTATGACATGAAGAAGCAAGGAGAGATCATGGTGGATAAGAACAGTAACCTGACAGGTGACAAATCAAGATGTGAGATGGTTTTCTTGTAGAAAATAATCATTGTAAAATATTCAGGCTAATTAAACTGGGTCTCTTTTTTACATATTTCCCATCAGCTTTGGTGACACATGCTGGTTCAAGCAAAGCTTAGCCATCGGTATTGTCATTTCATAATTAAAACCTGTAACTGAGCTGGGAGTGCCTCCACCAGAGGTTCCAGCGCAGGGATGGAGTCACGTGAGTGTGAGAAATCAAATTTCTACTCGTGTGAGAAAGGCAGCAGGTCTGCCACAGTAGGAGGTGTTTTCTCTCACCCCTCTTAGCAGATTTAGCCGTGATTTGGAGGGAGTGTTCCTTCGCACAAAGAGAGAGGCCATGGCTTGCTCTAACATATTACATAGCATGCCCAGCACCGGTGCATGGCTCCCCCCCCACCAGCTCTGTGGCAGCTCATTGCACCAACTCACACTGAAAGCAGTGGGAGAAATTAGGATGCTCCTGATCTTTTGATGTCAGGCCTTCTTCCCTCCACCTCTTTTATTAAGGGTGCAACCAGGGAGCATTGGTAGAATTTCTTTTTAATGTACCATAGAGACTGTTGTTCTGGAAAAGTTCATTACCTTTTCCAGGCTCGTTTGATAGAGCTGACTGAACAGCAGTGCCTTCCTCTCACTTCTGACCTCGGCAGAGCTGGATTGTTAGCAAGAGGTGAAGAGATCCAAAGTTTTGAATAAATGTTTTGTTTAGTTATCTTTCTGGCCATGCGAGGGAGGTTGCAGTTGTGGTGTGGAAAGAATAGCTGACAAAGCTCTCAAAAATGGTTTGTTCTCAAGTTATTGCTAAACATAGATGCTCATGGCCAGAAAAGGGAACACACCTTTTATCTAGCTCCACCCTATAGAGACAGCACTCCTAACCTGTGGTTGGGTTAAGTGTGGTTGGATTTGCTGACATCTTTTCATTGCTTAGGTTTTCTTCCCCCAACCACTTCAAAATCCTCATTTATCTTACAGTATTTTCTTATAATTTTGTTTTCTTTGCTTTTCCCTTTGCAACTTCTTTGTCTTGTGGCCATTTCCACACAGATCTTCCTTTTTCTTCTTACAAGATCTAGTGACTCAACTCCTTACCATCTCAGTTGCACTTTGAACTCTCTATTCCACCCATCTAGAATGGAGTTCTTACATTGTCACTTTCTCCCAGCTCTTCTGCCCTAAAAGCACTCCCAGTTTCCCTTTGTTTTTTATAGAATGAGCTGGTGGATTATTGTGAATCACAACTGGAGTTTGACAATAATCCCTGTCCTGCTTCCTCCTCACAGAATGGGCTCGTTCAGCACTTCTACCGGCAGGGTCCAAGCACAGGGTGAGATGAATGCTCTCTGGGTGTCCTGGAGCTCTAGCCTACAGGTAGATTTCTGTGCATAGACCAGTTCTCTGTACTGCAAAATCAGAGCAATGTCTTGGGGCAGAGACTGGGGGTGAGGAAGTATAGCAGACAGCAGTTGTTAGCACTATGTGTCTGTGCCTTAAACTTGCAGCACATTTACTTTCTTCCTCTTCCTTTTGTAGCCTGTGGCTGACAGCAATGCCTGGCATTGCCTGTCAGCAGGGATGGCATGCAGGGTGTTTTGCAATGGAAATCTGGCTTTAAACATAACTGGGTTTGTCACTAACTTTGTTTTAACTTCTGAATGGTATTTAATCATTACAGTCTGCAGATTCCATTCCATCAGGATCTATCCGGAGGAGGCTGTCTAGAGAATCTTCTCTGAAGCAGCTCTGACCAGCAGCAATGGCCCCAGCGCTCTGTGTGCTTCCACCCTCCGTCTAATCCTTTCTGTTAGAAACAGAAATGTCAGAAGGAAGATGTGCACAGCTTCTTTTAAATCTCAAGAGTATTTTTCAGCATGAAGAAGTCCATTTAGTTACATAGTCTTGCAACAACCACTGGTGTCTTTCTTCCCAAGAGAAAAGTATCAGGGAAATGTGAACAATAGTTGTATGGCCAGTTGCTACAGGAATTATTTCTTTTCCAAATGCGAACATAAAGGGGGGCATAGGGTAGCATATAACAGTACCTAAGAAGAAAGGAACAAATTAGTCTATATTGATCAGAATAAATTATGTTAGTTTCTAAGAGAAAAAAGATACATGCAGGTGGAATACAAGTTTAGTGTGAAAACACCTTGTTACAATATACAGTGATGTGAAATTCCCATCTTTCTAAGGACCTCAGTTCATACCCAGGTGTTTGGTGTGCTTACAGACACAAAGATGGGGCATCCTTAATGTAATGGCTCTCACAAGCTTTGGTGTGGGGAGTTTTGTGTGTATGATGCTGTACTGCAGCCCAGCTATACCTTTGGGGCTCTCTACAGAGATGTGGCACAGGTTCTGGGGTAGCTTTAGACTACCACCACATTCTTTGGACTGACGTAGGAACTTGTCAGAAGACCAACTCAAAATGTTCATGGCTGTATAGATTATTTTAGTCCCTTACGTGCTCTAGAAAAGTGAATTTCTCTTCTCTTTATCATTCAGTGATATGTGTAGGTTTGTTTTCTTAGATACCATGGCATCTTCTGCAAAACTATGGTGCTGTTAGCCATACTATTGTGTGAAATTAATGATTTTTGCTGAGCAAAATCAAAGCAGCAATGATCCATAGTTAGAGGACATAGCATAGATAGGAGGAGACTAGGGGAGAAAGAGGAGCAGCAGGCAGAGGAGTGATCTGAAGATTGGAGAGGAAAAGCAGAAGACTCAAATCCCATCCTTCATCACCCATGATGCTGTCTGTTCATATTTACTCCTTAGCCCTCATACTGCTTGCTCACGCATAGTTTTGTGCCAATGCTCATATTAGCCCCACAGCTTAGGCTGAGCTCCACATGCACATGGCTCACTATGACATTTTCACAAGTACTTTGAAGTGTTATCAACACGTTTCTAGATCCCACATGGCACAACCAAAACCTGTTGGAAGTAGAGTAAGACTTGTTTATACTGGGAGCAGTTCCATTCAGGTGCGTGAAACAAATCCAACTCATGGACAATCAGGAACTAGAGTGAATCTCAAGTCTGTTCCTCAGATGTGTGCAAAGTACTGGGAAGTAACTACTTTTCTAATTGAAAATGATAGAATCATAGAATCACTGAGGTTGGAAGACTCCTCCAAGATCAAGTCCAACCTTTGACCAAACACCACCATGTCAAATAGACCATGGCACTAAGTACCACATTCAGTCATTTCTTGAACATTTCCAGGGATGGTGACTCCACCACTTACTTGGTCAGCCTGTTCCAAGGCTTAGCCACCCTTTAAGTGAAGAAATTCTTCCTGATGTCCAATGTGAACCCTCCCTGGCACAAGCTTGAGGCCATTTCCTCATGTGTTGCTACTTGCATGTGAGAAGAGGCTGCCCCCCACCTTGCTACAACCTCCTTTCAGGTAGCTGTAGAGAGCATTAAGGTGTTTCCTGAGCCTCCTTTGCTCCAGAAAAATTGCACCATGCTGCTGATGGGAGCACTTCATCATATCACCCTCTTTTCTCTTTAGCAGAAAGACTTCAATGTAGAGAGCTTTCTGGTCACTTCTGGTGACATAGAGATTGAAAACTTTGGGGGTCTAGATCTGAAGGTACTTCACCAAGTTGTTGCTTTTTCTTTTAGCATTTGAGAGTTTGAAACCTGGTATTTCTGTCTCAATGAAGAAAATTCTTATCCACTGGCCAGCCTTAATTAAACTTACCCTCTCCCCAAAAGCAAGCCTGATGGGCAGCTCACTCTTCTCTTTGTCTAAGCAGGTCACTTTGTGCACCAGAGAGAGGGATGCTAAAAGGGTCCCAAGGAAGGAGGTGAGCCAGATGTCTGCTCAGCATAGAGAAGGTAAAGCATACCCCAGAACTGCACAGAGTGGCTCCTCATCCATTTACTAATGAGCACCTTGCTGACATCAGCCAGCCTTGTGTGTCCATCAGCCAGGTCACCCTGGCATTCATCAGAAGGTGGGGCTCTGTTTATATTGCAGGTTGTGCTTGCCCCACTTTTTAAATGGAATGGAATTGAAGCCTTCACAATTGTGCAAGAGTCAGAGGAGGGTTAATATTTTTGGTCTCCAGTCCTGCCAATGCTGTTAACAATGTTTTAAGGGCAGAAGGCAACTGCTAATTGTGATGTAACTTGAATGATTTCATCGCTTCACTCCTCTCACCCTACTGGGACATTCATCAACTCTTCCTGGTCACTGTTGACCTGGGATGCCAGAAATCTGGCAATCTCAAATCACAGCTGAGCCAACCTGGACCTGATTTATCCACTCTGGTCCATTTCTGTAAATGTTTGGGGTTTTTTTATACAGCTATATGCAGAGTAATCTGAAGCTTAGAACTGTGTGGAGACTCCTGATTTTGTTGTGTTTTAGAATTTTTTCTTTTCCACACAGTAAAACAATATCATGTCAAGGGTGAGGAGAAACCTCATTTTAGCATCTTGTTGCCAATCCCCCAAGTTACACATTTTTCCCTAAGCCCACTTATCTCGTAAATAAAAATAAATATAAAATAAAATACCCTTTTAGGAATAGTTATCAGTTATGGACTCTTTCTCCCTTTCAGCATAAAGAGTAGTTGAGAAACTAGGGGCAGCTTACTTGACTATCAGAGCCTCTATTGAATTCATCTACAGGTCTAAAAAGATCAAAATTGTTTGAATTGACCCTATCTATTGCCAGTCTGAAGAGAAATCCCTTAAGCTTTCTCCTTTCTTGTCATGTACTGTCTCCCTTTGTCAGTTCACGTCCAAGGTGATTTTCTTAGGGATAGCAGGAGCCCTAGCAATATCTATCTTTATAAAGCCTTCAACGAGAGAGCAAGAGACTGAGCAGGAGGGTGTGGGGAGAAGGGTGAAGTATACTGGGTGAGTATCTGACCCTGGAGTACCTTCTGCTGTCTCTGAGAACCACAACCTTATCGAGAAGCACACTTGTGGCTTCTGTGGCAAAGGATGACAACAAAAGCAATGTTGTCCACCACAATGACTATTCAGAATGGAAGCCTGGATTTTAAAACAAATGCATTTGGAGCATAGATGTGGAAAGGAGGAGAAGCACAAGTGTTGCTTATTGGGGGCCCTGCAGACAGAAAATTATTGTGTTTCTAACGCTATTGATTTTTTGCAGCAGCTGATATTTCAATCTGAGTGCAGCATGTCTGAGCGTCTACGCACACTGTCAAGAAGAAATATGATAGTGTCTTAAAAGATTAATAATATCACTGGTCCTCAGGAGGCCTGTCTTAATTCACTGGCCTGTTCCTTGGCATGTACTGTAATTTATCTAGTCTGATTTGAATAGCAAATGGCAATCGGCTGCCATTAGGGAAATAGGCATCAGTCTTATTGATCCAGGATGGGCTGGATTTTATTTAAGGAGAGCTGCAAAATGTTATTAACTTCCGGATGAGAGGCTGGAGGTGGAGAATTTTTTGCAGTGTTCCAAGGCAGGGTGAATTACACTGAATCCTAAAAGTCCTGAAATAGATAATGGGAGGGGGGTGAACAACTGCTACCACTTTGTTTTCAAAGACACCAGTTATTTCCAGCACTACTGTTCTCTTTCCTGGGCTCTCTGTCTGTCTGTGTGACTGACTTAGTTGTCTTTGTTGGAGGCAAGGGTACTAACATTTGGGGAGAAGAAAAAGGGATGGATGATCTTCCTCTTGGTTCAGATAAAGCTGGAATTGACTCTTCACTGTGACACATGAATTGTGGGTTTTCCAGGCCCCTCAGTATGCTTCACAAGAGCTCTGCAGTTTAACCTCCTCGTGGGGAATATGTAATCCTTGCTGATGCTCTGCTTTATGTGTGTTTGGAATGGCCACCAGTGCTTCCTGAGGGGAGCAGCTGATGTGGCTAGAAGGGAGGTGATACTGCATTGGCTGTAAACGTCCTGTCCTGGATCCCTTTTCATACCAGTTCTTGCCAGCAGTCACCATGAAGAATAAAAAGAGGTTTTGGATAATATTTAGGTGCTCCAAATCCAGCCTTATTTTTCAGTGGATAATGTTGTTAAGTGTCATGCTGAGCTATGGATGTGAGGAAGTTTGATGCAGTTTCAGTCTCTACACTTACACAGAAACAAAATCTAATGGCAGTATTGGGAGTCTGAAAACTAAAGCCTTTTTTTATAAAACTAATCATAAAGAAGTAAAATCACAGCAAATACCTTGGGAAATTTCCAGTCTCATGGTGTGCCACTGTGGGATAACCTCCCCAGGGAAGAGGTGGGAGCCCAGTTATTTGGCGCTCTCTAAAGTAAGACTAGATAGATCATCAGGAAAAATAGCATAAGGAATACCCCAGCTCAGGTGGGAGGAGGGACTAAATGATTAAATACCACAGGTCTCTCCAGCTTTAATCGCTGTAACTCTTTGATACATCAGACTCTCCCAGCAGGAATCACTAAAAAGAAAGATCCAGGAGTGCTGTCTATTAAAAGCTCAGAGCCACTTCCGCTTCATCAGGAGACACTGTAAGGAGCAGTGGAGGAGTGTGGAACGCAGGAGGAGTTCAAAGCTCCCCTCCAGTCCCACTCTTCCTGGGAAGCCGGCTCCTCAGGGAGCAGTGTGGGAATGGTGGCTCCGGGGAGCTCGCAGGCTGTCCTGCACCAGGCTCCCTGCAGGAGGCACTGGGAGGACTGGGCTGGGGTTGCTCTTTCGGGAGGTGGGAAGCATGCAGTGGAGAAAGGTCTGGGTAAGGGACGGTGCTCTGGTCACTGTTGGCTTTTTACCTTTGTGAGATACAAGCAGTGTTACCTTTGAGAAGATTCTTGACGCTCACAAGATCTTACTGACCGACATCTTTTTCCAACAGTATTCACAATAAAGAGGAAAGTGCAGTAACATTTCAGAGAAGTAGCTTCTTGTTACTTGCATTCATTTTGTACCTTAAACATGGGGTTAGAGAAGAAAGCTCTACAGGAAATGACCACGAACAAAAGCAATAAAATAAATTGAAACTGACTTTGGGGCTTTTTTGAGCAGTGGTAATTGCTATACATTGTGATGTTTGCATAAGAAATTAGTTAATGTGTAAGAGAATGACATGTGATATATTTTATTTGCCTGATGACTGTAGTCTCTGAGTGAATGACTTATTAAGGTTAATAAAAAAATTTGCTTGTGACTTGTAATAATTCGATTGCTAGAATTTAACGTTCCCTTATGCACAGTTGCCTAAAGGGGGGAAACTAAATTATACATACGTTCTAATGACCGGCTGGCTGTGCTTTTATTTATTCCTTAATAGCGGTTTGAGAACAAACAATGTGTTCTAAATTGTTGGTCTGTCTGTCTTTCTGCCTGCCTGGGCAGGAACGTTATGGCTTTCTTAATTCTCCTGTGTGATTTATCATCCCCAATTCATTGTTTTGCATAACTCTGCTCCAAATGAAGAAATGTCATTATTTTGCAGTGAAAAAGTTGTCATTTGCATAATGCCTGCCATTAATTATTGTGAGACTAATGCAGTTGTTGATATTTTTAGGGCACAGTGGTACATCCTGCACCTTGTATAATGTCATTCTGAAAACATGGGTAGTTAATAGGTGCCACAACACTGCACAAATGCAAGAAAGGAGGAGAAGAAGAAGAGGAAGGGCACATAATGGAGCAGTCTATGATCTTTATTTAGATTTTTCTTTTCCTGAAATACATATTGAGAGATGACTATAAACAGAAGCAAAGGCTAGGAAGCTGTGACACCTGAGAAAATGAGGAAATGTAGAATCAGAAATGTTCCTTTCTACATATGTTAGTCAAGGTAGACCTAAATAAAACTCTCTCATGCTGATGTTCCTTGGAATTGAGAAAACTCCTGGCAGTAGTTAGTGACTATTATCCCATAACTGGCAGTTCTTCTTCTCAGAAGAGTCATTTGTTATTTGTTTTAGTCCCTTGTTTATTTTTACAATGGAGTTATTTTATGATTCTTTTTCAAACATATAAAGAGAAAAGGGCAGCTTTCGTGCAACAAACTTCTGCCCCATGATGGTGGGCAGTTTCTGAGCCTGTGGTTGTGATTGTATGCTAATGGGAAGAAATTTCTTCAGAAGACCATTAAACATCAACAGATCCTAGGTCTTTTGATATCTTTACTAAAAAATAAGAAGCTCTACATCCCTTTGCCATTCTACAGGTCTACTATGTCCTTTCTCTGTTTGCTGATGTATCTTAAAATGCCAGAAGGAGAAAACATGGCCATTTAGTCCTCAGATCCTGAGATTCACTGCTTCCAGAGGGATGTAGTTTTCTGCCATTAGAATTAAAACAACAACAAAGAAAATTAAACCACAAAAGTTCAAATAATGCTGAGAGTCTAACTGAAACCCACAAAGGGCAGGAAATTCATCTCCAAATATTGCCAGTCTGTCCTCAGCTCACCCTATTGTCACAGAGAACTGAAAGTTGTTCCTACAGTGTGTGATCTTACAGACCACAAATGCTGCAATATGTAGGCACAATAGGGAGCACAATAGAGGAACAGACACTGAGCTTTATTCTCAGTTTCTTGGATGTGGTAGGTGTGAGACAGACCCTTAAGGTAGCAGAACATAAAGCTATTTTTAATGTGTTTTCATGCACTTTGAACACAAGGTGCAGTATATAAAGAGTGTTTCATAAAGTTGTCATTCCTAGTTACAAACTATGCCACAACTATAAGTTGCAATCTTTAACATTACAGAAACAGTCCATGTGTCAGTGGTTGATTTCTTACATCCATATCACTGCCCCTGCTTGAGACTTTTTAGAAAAATACAATTTTAAATACCTAATGCTGGCAAGAATCCTAGAGAGTGCAAATCAGAGGGAGAAATTTCTGTGTAAGATTGTAACAACAGAACGTCATAACTTCACTCTTCATTGTGCCAATGATCTGAATGCCTCCAAGGGCTTTGCAAATCTTGCAGCAATGTATTCTTTGAGACACTTTTTCTAATTCACAGGATTAGAGAGATGGTGTGGTAGGAAGGAGGTCCCTGTCCATGGTATCCCACCCCCACTGGAGAGGTCTATGCTACAGATGAGCTGCAGATCTGATGGAAGAGCAAGAATTCTTGGAGTGCTCCTTCTGTAAGATGAGTTCAGGAGATGCTCAGCACCCCTCAGAATGAATAGATCTTGGATACAGGCTCCCTGTGTGGCCACAAAAAAATTCACATAATTTCCCTCATAATTTTCATCAATGAGGAATTAAAATAATTCCAGACATCTGAGGGTACATTGTGAGGATTAATTCAGCAAGATTGTTGAGATATTCAGAGGCTATATTGATGAGTACCACAGAAAATCCAGAAACAAAACCCCATCTTATTTCATGCAAGACTTGGATGCCACTCAGTAAACAAGGCTTGGGGCCACACACTGAACAGAGAGGATAAAAAAAAGAGTATTTGAATTAGTCTCATTCCCTGGATGCTATCCATTATACAGAACACAAAATATACAATCATAACATGGAAGATTGTATTGTAACACTACAGCTGTTGTGACAGACTTCATTTTGATATTTTCATACTTTTGCGTGCTTTGCTCTGTGACCTGAATGTTTTTGCTTGGTTTTAAAAGGCATTTTTGAGCATAACAGGCACAATAGAATAAGTGCAGCTCCCACACAAATCACTCCATAGTGTGAATGCTGAACAGCCATTAGAACCAAAGGGGGTATCATCACTGGTAATTTCATAAGTTTGGTGGTTTTCATCTCAGAAATGAATATCACCTATTGGAATCTCATCTAGTTAGGAAAATATGTTGTATCTCTATATCACAAGTCTCCCAAAAGAATATCTTGTTCTCCAAACATTTCTCTGTTTCACTCTTAACATTTTGTCCTTAACCTACACTTTAACTATGGTTGTACCTGGGGAAGGATATTAATCAACATCCAGTATGTTGACAGTGCAATAGTAAATCATCAGTTGCAGCCATAATCCATGTGCTCCATAAATTCATTTTGAAGCCCGAATCTCTGTGATCTATGTGTTAGCCATGTAGAAGCTTAGCTGCTGTCTGATGCACATCAGATTGGTTCATTCTGCTCTACAGAAATGTACATTTCTTAGTGTGGAGTAGCATTTTCTGCTTTTGCATCATTGTGTTTAATAGCCCTGATGGAATGAGCTGTTAAAGCCTAAGCTCTATTTTCTGATTTTGTCCGGTTGCTTTTTGAAACCATTTTTCCTTCTGGCATCGAAAGCATCCTGTGCTGATGAATTCCACAATTTAATTACAGGCTGTGTGAAAACATACTTCCTTTTGTTTGCTTTCAACCTGGTGCTTGATAACTTCTTTGGATGCTTTCTAGAAATGTGTAATGAGAAATAGGGAGCAATTATTAACAGTTCACCTTGTACTTGTTTGTTATGATTTTATCAGGCTCCTTTATATTTCTCTCAATCATTCATTTTCCAGGGCAAAGAACCCAACTATTTTTAATCTGTTCTTGCACAGAAGTTGTTTTGTGCTTTGAACATCTTTGTGCCCTTTTCTGCATCTTTCTGGCTGCTTATTTCCTCTTTTGTCTTGAGAGTTGAAACCCACATAGCGTGTTCAGTATGTGAGTCTACAATGGATTTTATTAGAAGGATGTCATTATGATTTTAGTTTTGTTTTCTAGTTCTTTCTTAATAATCCCCAAGGGGTTTTTTTTAAGGGTTTTTCTCCTCCTTTATTGTCAGTTCTGAATATTGAACTGGTTCTATTTCATAGGTATATCCACAAGGATTCCATGATGTCTTTCCAGTGTAGCAATACCTAAATTAAATCCTATTTTGTTGTATGAATATTTAGTATTTTTTTCTCCTATGTCATGATAACTTTCTTTTAGAAAATTACTTTGGTTAGGATTGTCATATTATTTAATTTTTAGCAGCATATGTTCATTGCCTCCTTCTGAGAACTCTATGGATTTGTGAATCAAAATTTCTGTCTGCAAAAATTCATGTTGTATCACCCCTGTTTTATCTACTCAAGTGTCTGTTATTATTTATTATAATTTCTACCAGTTTCTGTGGCATAGACTATAGACCAAGTGATCTATGTGGATCTTCCTAAAGCCCTTTTTTACTATTGCCATTAAATCACTTTCTGTTCTTTTGTTGTGCAAGAGTTATTAGTTGAGCTCTTTCGTGACTGAGTTTCTTTATAACAGTTTCTTTTGTAACTGTTAGATGGGAACCATTTATTTTTTCCACTGCACATTTTCTCAGATTTAACCTTCCAGGGGAGAGATTTAACTTGTAAACCTTTTAAAACTACTCTGTAGTGAACAGTACTGCAAGGAATTTATTTGGGATTTTTGTGCTTTGAACACCCCTTTTGCACCTCATCTGTTGGCAGAAACAGATTTTATGTAAGGTGTCCAGAAAGGTTATTTATGGCTTTAAACAGTTGTTCCTCAAGATTTTCATGTGCCTGCCTTATTCAACATTTTCTTTATTTAAAAAATCAACAAAATATACACTTTTTTCCTGCTTTCTGTGTTTCAAAATAACTTCTCTTTTTGAATGGTGTCTTTTTCCTTCGAGTAAATCCTTTCACTTGGCTTGCTTTAAAAATCCTATTATTTTCTTGTTTTCACATGTGACTATACATTTGTTTTGTGAGTTATAAGTAGAAATGAATTACTGCAGTACAACTTGCAAGGTTCTTGCATTTAAAGGAACCATATTTTGCATTTCTCCCGGAGATTTTTGCCCTCTTGCAAAGGATTTTCCATCTGAAGTGGCAACTGAATTATGGCAGTTTACAACCCAGCATATTCAGGTAAGTCAGAACTGTCTAGGGATCTCTTTAGTACCTCAGGCTGTGTCTACCAGACAAACTGCTGAGTTGTTCCTCAAAATTATTGAGGTAGATGACTGGGGGTCAGGATTATTACAGCTATTCTAAAGAAAGGCTTTCCTGTTACTTGTTAGAGAAGTGAATCTCTGATAACATATCTTCTAACAGTAGCATCTTAAAACATTTACCCTTAGCTGTTTCTTTTTAATTTCCTTTCTTCTCTGTTCCTTATTCTAAATAGAATTTTGTTCCTGAAATTGTATATTGCTGTAGTGGATTATTTGTTGTTATTTTTTCAGTCCTATAGAGAACTGAATTTTCTTGTGTTATGTTCATTATTACAAAGTGGTTCTTTAATATGCACATATTAAAGTAGGTTTAGTTATCTTAGCACTAAAACAAAGTTGCTCATTCTTCCTTAGGTTTTCTGCCTCTGAAGTCTTCCATTTTGCTCTTCATAGTCACTATCAACATTTTAGTAGGATGGTCCATGGTATGATTCTAACACCATGCTCTTTCTTTGTAGGCATAGAGTTAAAACCCATGGAGATTTTTGTTACTTTTTAATTTTTACCTATTCCTTTACCTATTTATATCTATTTTAATTTACAGCAGCAATCCCTCATCTGTATATCCTGCTCTGATTATTATGAAGTGCACCCTAGTATTGCAATGTACAACATCTTCTCCAGTTGCTGAATTTGTCTTTTTTGTCCTTTTTTTTTTTTATTTAATTTTGCACTCCTCTTAGTCCTTAGTTTTTGTATTGAGTTGCTGGTTGTTTAAGATACTCTACTGAGAGTGACAAGCAGACTTGTTTTGACTGTTGAGGCAGTTCTTTGCTGTATTTGGTATCTGATTTTTATCAAATTATGTTCTTTTGATACAGAGTTCTCATGGTTTCACCCAAAGTTATTGCATTTTTCTGGTCTGTGTACAGTTCTGTACCTCTCCCCTTAATATCTATCAGCATTTTTTAATCTGCTCCACCTTCTCTGGTTAGAAGCATTTCTCCTTTGTATGATCCCTCACATCTAAAGGATTCTTAAGCTAAAATTCTCCTAAATAAAGACCAGCCTCGAAAAAGAACAAGTTTTATGTACTAGCTGAGTTGCTAGCATCCTATTCAACCAGTCACTCATTCAAACTAATACACTTCTGGGATTAGAAATTTGTCAGATTGAGCTTACAAAGTAGTTTTGCTTTTATGTTACGTATTGGCTGACGCATTTCCCTGTCTTTTGGCTTGTCAAGTTTCTGCCTCCCACAATCTTGGGGATGCCTCTACCCCAGAGGACCTACAAGACCTGGAAGCCCTACCAGAAATACAATGCAAAAATATTTTAACTGGGTTTCAGAGTACATCAGAATCTCAATTATCTAAAGAACATGGGAAGAACACTGAATAGGGCTTGATAATCGCGTTTACCAGTAACCAGAATGCCCTGCATGCCCATGGATCTGTGGAAATAATTAGTAATAGAAGCAATTTACCATTTAATTAATAAATGACAAGGGGCAAAACCTTGTCTGGGTTCACTGAATTTGGATAATTGAGGCTCCACTGTATTTTAAAATCTGAAATATTAACTATTATTCTGTGTGCTTGAGATAATAATCGTTTAAAAAATGTGCACGTAATAGGACCTAAGCCTGGTTGTATTATTTCTATAAAGGAAGAATTTCATAATGTCCTACATGCAGAGCTTTGCTCTGTAAGAAAAGATCACTTTTTCCTTAAGGTATCTGGGCTCTCTGTCCTTAAATATATAGATGTGTGTCATCTTTGAATCTGTAACTACATTCAGGAGCCAGTGAGGAATTTCAGAGGGCAATGAATAAGCTCTCACGACGATGAGTAAGAACTAGTGCAACAGAACATCTTCAGAGTGGTTCTTATCTCAGCTGCCCACAAAGGAATTGAAGATTGATGGAGATAATTCAAATTTTATAATGAAATAAAAAGACACTAGAATTGGTGCCTACCATAAATAGCCATTCAGAATAGGAAGTAGATTGTGGAAAGCTGGGATTGAAGACAGACATTCTTGGCTTATAGTATATTCCAGTGGATTTAACTGCCATAAAACACTGGTTTGCTGCCTCTTTGAGTCCTTGAAAAAAGAGTTCCAGGCTTCTGCCTTCCTGAGTTTTGCATGTCTGTCATGCTATCTCACACATTTAATAGTTCCCACCTCTGCCATTGAAACAGTATGACTGAAGAAAGAATGAGCCTGTAAAAGATGGCATCCTTAGCATCACTCCTAAGATGTCAAAAACTGTGATTCCCTTCTATTTCTCTCAGTCATGTTGTTCTTTGCATTCTATGTTTTTGTCCCCCAAATCTCCTCCATTCTGCCATGATTCTTAGGGATACTGCAGAAGAATATTGCTGTGGTCATAAATGAGACTCTGCATTTAAATCTGAAAGCAGGGAGAATTGGAAAAGTCTAGTCTCCTTCAGAAGGGCTGTCCACTGGTAGAAACCTGCTACTGGAAGCAATCTATTCCTGTGCCCAGGAGGCTGACTGTAAATCAGTTTGGTTTGTACTATCCTTTTCAAATACACAATAAATATCAGAGAATAGGCAGTCCTTGCAGGAGTGTAATTCCAGCCCCACACAGATGTTTCATTCATTAGAAATCTGAGAAATTAACAATAAAACCACGCTGTGAAGTTGTAGGTGTCAGGGAGTTCTATCTATTGCTTCTGAAGAAGAAAGTGAAATGGTTCATTTCAGTCCAGTTGGTGCTGTGCTCACATAAAAAAGGGTCACAGATTTTGGTGTGTACATTTGTTTCTGCTCAAGAGATCCATTACCAGAAAAGGGGGGACATTGCATCAGAAATTATGAGTTGGCACCATTCATGGTGGTCAGGGAAGCTTGGTTAAGCAATGAGCCACATCCTGCTCTCATGACTCTCTGAGTAGCTCCGTTGAAGTCAATAGTAATTACATCCACTAAAATCAGTGGAACTACTTGCATCAATAAGATAAGTAAGATTTGGCCCAAAGGTTAGTTGATATCAGTGTTTTTAATCTCTCATTTTCATAAGTGCTAGGTTCATTCAAGCAATTTAAAGTGAGGTGAATAAAGAACATTCTGTGCTTTGAATAGTTTGGCATCATACACAGACAGAGCATGTGATTAATACCATATTGTTGGCTTTGTTCTTTACTTTTCAGTTATGACTGGCAATGTCCTTTTCAGAATTGCTGGTATCCCCCCAAGCCTATATAAACAGTCTCTACAGATTTTCTACAATGCCCTAAGATTCTTCCTGTACTCAATGTAATATGTTGCTGCATTCATTACCCTCCCATCAGAGCTATAATGTGTTCCTGATGTGCTACTCTGACACCATCAGAGCTGATGTGGAGTGATGTGTTCACCTGTTCAATGTTTCCCAAACCAATACGTTATCGGTGTTTTCTTGAGCGTAACCATGCCACTCTTTTGTAGTCATGCTCCTGGGAAAACTTGTGGAAGCACACTGGCTCAGTCAGTGGTGGTAGATAGCAAGTTGGGCTTGAATTTCTGACACTGTAGTTCACGTGACTGCCTAAAATAATAGAATTAGGGGATAAGCAATGAAAAATGGACAGTCTTGTTCACTTCGTAGAACTGCAAACATAGAATACTTGGAGCATGATATTCTTGATACTTTCTACTGAAAACAGTCAATATATGAGATTACTGTTAAAGCACAGCTATGATTTCTGCAGAAATATGAATGAGGAATGGCATTGCTGAAGATTGAGCTCTAGTGCCAATGTTGGTGAAATCCCATTTTTAGCAATTCTACCCTCGTTTTTACATTTTTTCAAGAAGTAATACACAATATCTTTATTTCCCTCCTGCAAACTTCCTGACAGTGTGTAACTTCCTGGATGGGCCTTTTTTGTCACCAGGAAACTACTTTGAAAAAAGACAGCAAGGACTGATAGTTGTCTTCGCTATTTAGCATGTGTCAATAAGTGAAAGCCTTACCACAGTCAGAAAAGATTCATTAATATGCCATGAAATTCTGCATTGACTTCTCAGAAGAGAATTCCATTTTGTTGTGTTCTCACTGATGTGACATTCAGGACAGGTTCTTTTTTCAATGAAATGTGAGGTCATTTGACTGATATGAAAGGATTTTTACTGATTTAACAGCAGAATGCATAATTTATGGTTACACAGGGGTAAAGGGGAAAAAAAGTTACATAGCACCTGCCTGTGTTCATGGTATTAATACATTCACTGGAACATTAATACATTCCTTAAGTTCCTTAAGGAGTTTCACATATTCCCCCTACGTATATACTCCCTGGTGTTCCTTAGGTTGGAATTTTCTCCAAGGTTTTGAAAATCTGAAGCCATACTCCCTACTGATGCTCTGCAAGTTCTGGCCCATATGTCTCTGTGGGTACAATTTGCTGTTTTCCTGGATGTTTGAGGTATCTGAAGGCACTATGCAGGAGGGGGAGGTAAGATTTGGATCACCAGCTGAGGGATGGTGATTAATCCCTGTGAAAGCAGAAGACTGTTACTCAAGTCTTTGCACAATGAAGTATTCCGTGTGTTTACAGCTACAGTTAATAGCCACCTCACAAGTTTTATCTTGCATTGTTTATCCAACTACATTTATATTGATGACACACTTTATAAACAATTCACAGAAGTTTATAGTTGATTTATCAGCATTTTGAAAACATTTTTGAGATGGACAGTAAGTATTACATGTTTTGTAAGCACATCACAGATCTATTTGTAGGCTATTATAAACATCAATCGGCTTCTTCCACTCAATCCTTTATAACAGCTAATAAGCATTTATGGAAACCTTTATTAATCATTTTTTAAACTCTCAGAAGTACCATTCTTGAAAGTATGACTACTGACTATGTAAGAAATCTGTATGTTCTGAGTGGGGAGTAAAAAATGGACAGTTCAAATGCAAATTCTTCCTAAAATAGAATTGGACAATAATGATAAAAACTCTTTCTAAGTTACATTGCTGTCCAAGCATTTCTTCTAATCAGTTGTTGTAGAGCGTTATCACATCTTTTAGCAATCACATCTGAAAAAATTCTCACTTGTAGATACTTACAGAAATCATAAGAAGGTAAATTAATTTTAATCCTGAGCAGCTGAAAATTCAGTAGGGTTGTGCTCTAGTAAAAGCTTTTAAAGATTGATATGACTCAGAACACTGTCTTTTATAATTAAATCTTTTAGACTGGTAGAATGGCCAAAGGATTCTGACTGTGTTATTATATTTACCATTTATTACTTTTCCCTGTATTTCTGAGGAGATGAGAGCACTGGAGGTCAAGAGTATGAGAAGAAACTGTCCTTTGCTAAATTTCTTCTCATTGCTTTGGCATTTTTGACTGGTTTTTATTCTTAAGAATATGGGTAGCTCTATATACGTCAAATTGTGGCTCTCCAGATTCAGGTTTTCTGATCATGGTGGCTGGTATTTGTCTGTCTTTCTGGCTTTGAAACTTTGATTGAATGATTACTGCTTGATCTCTTTTTGTGCTGCAATTGCTTGTTTCTAATTCTTAGTCGTACCAAATAAAAATAAATAATGGAAATACTTTTAAGACTTTCAGGAATTGTATCACTGGTTAACTTTGGTTCGTAAATCATTATTCATATATCTATTTATATATAGTTATGGATAAATATATAATTATATGTCTATTTATATATACTATTTAGTATTTATAGTATCATTATACTTTTTGGAAACTGAATTTAGGGTAACTGAGAACTTGCAGATAAGTTTCAGTAAAGTAAATCAGTTGAGTCAGGTCTGTTCATTTACAGGTTGGGTTTGCAAAAGTATTTATTAGCCTAGAAAAATGCATCCAGTTGAGCACAGAGAATTGTTACTTTCTTCTTGGATATATTTACATCAGGTGGATCAAAGGGTCTTTAGGCTTTTTGGAGATGCAGAATGGAGATCTGATCTCTAAAGCAAGGTGCCATTCAGAGATAGGGAGTTCTGATAGTGTACAGATGATGGTGATCTGAGTCTCTATCAGTCTCCAGCAGCTATCACAAACAAAATACATGGTGAAGGATTTTTGCCTTTGCTGCTACTGAAGGTATTATAAAAGCATACTGATACTTCTACCATCTGCTCTGTTAACCTGTGCAGCTTGGAGCCAAGCTTTATATTTCTCAGCAGGACCAAGTCAAATAAAACCATACCTTAATTTGTTCTGGTGTAGCTTCTAAATTCTTATCTGCAAAGATTTCACAGAACCACTAAGGTCTAGTCTAATTCTTCAGCTCAAAGCAGCTTCACCTGGAGCACATTGCTGAGTGCCATGTTGAGTTAATTTTTGAGTATCGCAAAGGTTGGAGATTCCACAGCCTCTCTGAGTAGCAATTCCAGTGTTTGAGTACCCTCAAGACCATTTTTTTATCATGCTTTAACAGATTTTCATATATTTCCACTTGTGCCCATCCTTTCATCTTTCCATGGGAAAACATGGTCTTCTTACTGTCCCACACCAGGTATTTGCTTTGGTTCCCCCTGAGCCTTCAAGAAAACTTTCTGAGATAATTATCTACAAAAGTCCTACTCAATAGTTTTTAGTGCTTACAGCAAGGAGTAGGATACTTTTCTTCCATGCTGTTAGGACACAAATAATTTGCAATAGTTCTGAAGGAATTTGGGATGACCAATTTAAGTTATCAGTGCCAGGATTAAAATAGTCAGTTCCTTAAGATTTTGTCAGTATTTGTTGAGGTAATTCATTATTTTGGTCAAGATAATCTACGGAGTTAAACAATTTTTTCTTTTCTTTTTGTTTTCTTCTGTTTCTCAAGAACTTTTTTCTGCTGGCTTCTAAGGAAAAACAAGGCTGTTTCCTGTGTTCAGGGAACCACAGAGTATTTAAGAGCTATAAAGAACCAGGAGCTCCTACCCTGTTTCCATCTTTAAGTGTTGCTGACCATGTGGAAGCCTCTACTGCATGAAGAGATGATGAGGGTGCCAAATTGCACCTGTGTATCTGAGGCTTAAGACTTTGTTTGTTAGAAAGCAGCATCGATCAGTCCTTCCTGATGAGGTTTCAGCCTCTTCTATGCAGAGCTGCTAAACAGACTTGGTTGGTTTACAGTGTCCATGTCATTCTTGGAATTTCACCGAGCTCATTGAAAGAATTCTCTTTTATAATTTTCATTACTGTTTTTTAACTATTTCTCATTACTGTTTGTGTGTTGATAAATTGGGCAAATATTTTCCTCTAATATATAAATGCTTATCGTTGGTCCTTGAAATTCTGATTCAACACATTAGTGCCTGGCCCATGTAATTTATTTACTTTTAAACTGACATATTTTGGGCAGTTTCAGCTTTTTAAAGATTATTCAGGAATGTGAACATTGGAATGGACAGCTGGTCTTTACCATTTTGTCTTAGAAGGTCTCAGACATCTACTGAGGCCCAGTATGTGCCTAGATTTTAGCTAATATAATTGTTCTATTTGAAAGGATTGGTATTTTTACTAAAGTAATTAAACCAGATCAACTTCATGCATGTATATGGTTATATTAATGTAATATTGAGTTATAAACCCATAGAATTGCACCAGTATTAAATTACATAAGTCCTTTTTTGAGGGGAAAGAAAGAATAGGGTTTAAATTTGTGTATTTTAATTTATTTGTAAATAAAGTGTTACTTAATTTCAATTTTAACATACCATTAAAGTTGCTCCACTTAATAATGTAGTGTAAGATCCTAGCTATCAGTTAGTAGCTACCTAATAGAAGGATTCCTAAGGAGAGATAGATGTATATCAGATGCTGAGTTCATTTAAGCAATATAAGATGTATTAGACATTTGTCCCAGCCTATATTTTTCAGTGCAAGGTATATATACAGAGAGAAGAGTACATTTCTTGAACTCCAGTAATATTCACTCTCTTTGTCATAAGAAAGGAGAGAGTTTGTATTAAACAGGTTCCTTTTATGTTCTACCTACAAAATTTCAAAGACTGCTGAACAAATGAGGCAGGAATTTGTACATTTGTGCATCAAAGAAGTGCTTGAATACTTTCTTATACATATAAAGGTACATTGTAGGGCACCCTCAAAGAAAAATTATATTCTGTAATCAATCTGCCTTCACGTGAATAATTAAATAATGTTTTCCAATTTAGAAATGCTCTTAAACACTCTACAACTATAAAATATCCTGCAGAGAAAAAAAATTAATGGACTAGTTGCTAGATGGTCACTGCTAAAGATATCATAAATGCAGAGTCATTACAGTAATCACATACTGTCATTTTTAGCAGTATTTAGTATTTTCATAACAGATCCAACCAGACCGATGGTGCTTAGATAATGCAGGAGCTAACAAAACTCCTTTCTCTTTTCTTTCAAATTGGTATTTTATTTGTAGACGGCAAAACAGCAAAAGTTTTCAAGTAGAGTGGATCCCCTGTTACTTAGTAAGTTGAGCTTGGCAGTTAAAACCTAGTAAGTTAAGATGATGGAATTACATTTTTTAAAATTTTGAGACAGCTGTGTCAGCCATCAGAGTAAGGATAACTTTAACAGTGAAGAAAGCATGAACAGAGTTTTGTTCAGTAGCTGCAGTTCAATGTAATGATTGAGAAATGGGAATATTAAGACTAAAAGAAATTAAATGAAGATACATAGAAAATCTGTGTGAAAAGTATATATATTATATTTAAATACCATCTTGTCAGTAGATTTTCTAAAAACCCTTTCAAATGGACCATTTAATACCGGATAAGCATAAAATTACTACAGGAGCTGTTCTTCAGTATGATCAAGTGAATGAGAGAATTATCCAAAAGTCTTTGATTTTGTAGTAGTATTTCTAGTTTAATTATCAAACATGATCTTGACATAAAAATTCTTCTTAAGGGGTTGGGGTTTTTTTCTGATTTTGAGTTACAGAACTTGCTTGGGGTTTTTAAACACATCCTAATTATAACTTGTTTATTCATTAAGTTAATGTACTTATTCTAAGTTAATTCTTAAGTTAATGTACTCATTACCTGGTTTTCAGAGGAGACTGGGTTTTTAGAATTAAGTATAGTTTCTTACTTCTGTAAAATGGCAGGATGTGTTGTTTGACCCTATTTGAAGTTTTGCAGGATTTAGGAAAGATTATGGGTAAAACTGTCTTCTTCAGCTGCCCTTGATACCCCGACGGGTCTTTATATCTAATTTCTTTAGCCTATATACGCAGTAGTTTTTGGCTTAGGGATCCTTGCCCCTTTCAGGAGTCAGGAGGTCATGTATTAAATCAGTTCATTTTCACTGCCTTATGAACAACTGGGAAGCCAAAATGTCCCCTCTTCTGCAATGAGGGGGACAGAAATAAATCTCCAGTGACTTCTTGACTAGGTTTGCTCTTATATTGTGGAAACTCCTCCTCCTCCTTGGAGGTGTGTTGCAACTTAGGATTAGTAGGATGTGAATTAATCAAGTATTGAATTAAGGTTGTCCAGCAGAAACATGCTATGATCTGTTTAGATAACTGATGGAAGCTTTATCACATTATGGTAACACAGAGAGTATTACTGTCACATACTCCACTTCCATCATTTACCCTGGCAGCTCTCATTGTCTTAAAAGAAGCCTTCCCAGCAACCAAAAAGTTGAGGTGAGATATAGCTCCAATCTAAGTAATAGAACAGAATACCTGCAACTTGGTCTGGTGATACAGGGAACTGTGGCATGATGGTTTCTCCTTATGTGATGATGAATACCTCCATTTATTCTCTTTTAATTTGGGGAAATGATGTTTACTTTTAAGGCTTAAGGAATGTTTGGTCTTAGAATTGCCAGATTGATCTGGGTCTGAAGTTGTACCTTCTTCCTTCTCTCTAGGGAATGCTCTCATGAACTGGCACAGGGTGGCCTAACTCTTGCCTTTTAATAACTAGCCTGAGGGAAACTGTTAGTGGTACCAACAGGGAATCCATCTCCTGACAGGATGGCAGTGATTTCACAACTGTGCCAACTATGCTTATATGGAAAAAAAAAACTCCCAGCAAAATAACAGCATAAATTGCTACTGCTTGCAAAGCTACAACAGCAGAGTAATGTAAAGGAGACTAATTGTATAGAATCCTCTTGACTAGGCAGCCTGCTGAATAATAAACCTTCCCAAAGCCAGCAAGGCATATTCATGCAATAGCGGATGATTTTCTTTGTGCATGCCTTGGTTTATATTGTGTGCACTGCATATGTTTATATTTATACAAATGTTGCTGTGGAACAGAAGCCTGCTGTAAGCACCCATATTCTGGGTATGCCCGTATGTGTGTTTGTGTGTGTCTGTGTATTCGAGTGCATGCACACATGTGTATGTATATATGTCTGTGTGTACGAGAAGCAGATGCACTGTAGGCAGAAAAAGCAGATAAATATAGATTCAGATAGAAGCAAAAGCCTATAAATATAGACACTATATAGAGTGAAAGCAGGCAGATCAGCACAGTTTCGCTATTACTTGCCTTCTGTGTAATAAAAGAGTAGCTGACACTGACTAAGGGGATGACACTGTTGGCTCTCAGCAAACAAAGTAAAAAGGTAAGAAAACTTCCTTCCAATATGAGCAGCAATTGTGACAGAAGATTTGCTATATCTAAGAATTTGTTTAATATAAGTCAGCATGTAGTTTCTTCTGAGGTCAAAGCATAGCGTTTGTAATTTTACCTTAAAATAAGTATATAAAATAAAAATCCTGACCCACAGTCTGAAAAAGTGCTACCTCTAATTTCTATTTTAATTTTAATTTGCAATAAGCCTCACACACCGTGCTTGTCAACCTTCTGCTTCTGCTCTACAACCAATCTTTTTGGTTCAGGTCCTACAGTCTCTCCAGATGAACTTGGGTGGTAGAGTACTGAGGAAAGCATTTAAGTGCAAAATTAACTCTCAGAAATAATGTTGAGTGTGTCCACATATATGTGTGTCTAAACCTTCTGTTTGTAAGTCTCTGATGCCTGTTTTAACATCTTTCTCTCTCTTTGGCTAATCCATATCTATAATATAGGTAGTTAAAACCAGAAAAGTCTTTACTAGAGATAAAGAAAACTTTACAGCTATTCAGAGAATGAAAAGTCAGTTTTTTCTTATTCTATAGCTCTTTGATGAGGTTATTCAGATAAATCAAGGTTGCTGGAAAATGCCTGAAACTTGTCAATGCTGTGTTTTATTTTTCTCTGTATAATACAGGTAGTATTGAGGAGTTTGCAGCAAGAGGTTGGTGGCTGAGAGTTTGGCATTCTATTTCAAGCTTGACCACTTGCTTAGCATGAGAACTTGCACAAATTATTTAGAATGTATGAACTTATTTTCCCATTTGTGAATGTGTCACAGAGTAAATGTGTCACAGAGTTGGGTAATTGAATAATACCTTGTTTGGTTAATCGGTGTCATGATTCCACTGGAACTACTCACAGGGCAGGATGTTCATAAGAGTCTGTCTTTTTGTACTAAGAGCTCTGAAAGTCCTGAGTGAAAATGAAGGGATAACAGTAGGAAATACTGCTGACGATGTTTCGTGTTGTGTTACAAACAATTCACTTGCGCTTAATTTATTTGTGTTCAAAATAAATTTACTTTATGAGTTTATTTACTATATATTTTATTAATTTATTTGTGTTCAAAATAAACTGATTGGTTGGTGAGTATTGTCAAGTTTCAGTATTCTGAGGAACTTGCAGCAAAGCAGAGGAAAGGCAAACACCAGCGTGTGTATATTCATATTTGGACGAGCCATACTTAGTATGACAAAACAGAACCAAAGACAGAAAATTAAAATGTCAAGTGGTGAATGGCTTACTGTGGTATTTAGCTCATGTAATGCAGGTTTTCCTGAAGTATCTAGTTTAAAATAATTTTTCTCTGCAGATAAAAAAAGAAAAGGCAGCTCAGAATATCTGGGTTTTGCTTCTGAAATTATTACTTGGTTTGGTGCAAGCCATTTTCTGCTCAGCTTCCTTCCTGAAAATAAACTCTTCCAGGTATATTTTAACAACCTCAGTTTACACCACAGTTTCCTCTCACCTAGGTGCTTCTTGAAAATTGGATTTTTGAGCCACATGAAGTGTCCTATGAAGGTGCCTGTTTTTACTGTATCTATTGAGATACTTGTATCAAACTCAACGAGGAGTTTGAAGTGATGTGCATATGAGCAATGAGAAGCTCTGGGAAATGCCTAACTGATACAGGCACTTTCTCTTGTCCCTGAGCTAGTGATAAAGCTTCTTGAAACAAGGAACTGCAGCCTTGGTTCAGGTGCTGCAGCTCGTGGTGGCTTTGGCAGCAGCAACTCCAGCCTCTGGGCTGGGGGATGCTCTCAGCTCTGGGCATGGCTCTTACACCTCCCAGTGCCCTCTGCACTTCAGGGATGCCTCAGGTGTGTGATCAACCCATTGTCTGAATATCCTTGAGTTATTCAGGCTCTCTCAGGATGAAATCTGTGTGTTTTAGGAGTGGTGAAGGTGAATTAATGTGATCAATTACAGTACTTCAAAAATTAACTGGCCTATCCTGTAAATTCTTCTGAATCCCTCCTAGTATTTTCCTGTGTCTGCTGCACAATATAAAAGTCACACTTGCCTCAAAACAAGATGTTGCTTTTAGGGAGCAAAACAGATATTAAGGGTTGTTGGACAAGGATTATACTGATCCAACAATTACTTTACAAAGACACTCTTTTCAAAATCTCACAGGGAATATCTGGAAGGAAAGTTATGCAATCCCAGAAAGCATTTACTGTGAATTCTGAATTTTGTTTTCTGCTTCCTCTCCCTAATTCTGATAAATTAGTAATTACTTACCAGATTAAATTATAACATTAGATTGCTTTTGCAGCAGGGGAAATATAAGTTTAAATAAAAAAATTACTCTTGATCTAAAACCCCACGTGTTGATTTCAGTCTGGATCAGATCTTTGCAGCTGAGTTATAATCTTGAAAACTGATGTTTATTATGGAAACACTGACATAACCTCTATTCTTTTGGTTCTGGCAGACATGGCAAAACTATCTAGAGACCATTTTTTCTAAGTTATTTTCTAGTCTCCTTGGACTTTGCTTTCTGAGTCTTTGCCAATTTTACAGCCATTCATGTTGACTAAAATCCTCTTGGAAATATATCAGTCTGGAGGAACCATTAGTAAATAACACCATTACACATGTTTAATAGGTTAGCTGAGGGGTGGGGAAAATTTAGCAACTTCTGCTGTGTCATGGTCATTCCAAAACAGTAGAGTCCAAAAGGTTCATGTGAAAGAGAAGCTGGTAGGAGAAAAGTAAAGGTAAATTGCCAAGAAAAGCATTCTTGTTGTGAATTACTTTTGTTGCAAGTAAAGTCATGTTGCACAAGGTCTGCAAAGGTTTATTGATTCTTTAACTAGCAGGAACAGTTGGCAAGCATCCCTAGTACATTTCGGTTTTGTCTCTATCATTTTAATATTTTTTTATTATTCAATTTGCCATTAAAAGCCCATGGCAACCCAGCACTGGGCTTATGTCCTCCTACAGTCATTAGAAAGACAGAATCTGTTTTGAGAAACATTAAGCTTACGTACAAAGTCGTGAAATTCTAGAGTAATATCTTGTTTATAACCTTAGTTTCTCCCTTATGATAGTCTTTAATAAGAAGCCACATTGTTTTTCTGCAAATACAGAGCTATAGTATCTTTGATACATGCAAAAGGCATCTGCTATTAATGTGTTTCACGAATCAAAACCCAAAAAATCTATCCAAACCAGCTGTCTAACATAGTGAAAAATAATATTACTTTGTAGCTATGTTCTCTTGTAGGGAGAGAATCTACCAGAGACATTAAAGAATGTAATATACAATTAGATACAAATGCAAGTTTTTTAGCACCCACGTGGGGGTTCTTTGAGGATTTTTTGACCTAAATGTGTATCCAAGATGGTATTCATAAAAGGTCTGGTAGGATTTTGTAGGTGTGTGTAATTTTAAAAGTTGAAGTATTTTCATCAGAGTAGAAACCTTTTTCTTGAAAGAAATCTAGCCAGTACTGACTTTACAAGTCCATTTGTATTTTCTGTTGTTTTCTGTGCTTTTTCTATAGATAGTTTCAGCTCTCTCTTTTTCCTTTTCCCTTAAATCTCTGGATGTTTTTTTCTCATTCTGTATGTGCAAAACAGATGAACTTTAGTTTATTCAAGTTTTCGTGAAATTTAAGATCAGGTAAACGTTAGGAGCAGAAAATTTGTGTAGTGAAGTTTCCAACATTTTTGAGTGATTGAAGGCAAGTGGGTTATAATGGAAACTTTATTCAGCTTCGCTTGATAGCCCTCAAGAACAGAATATACCAGCTCTGAACTCCCTTACTTGTATCCTCATATTTTCAGGTGAATCAGATCTATGTTTGAACCTGATCTGTAGAGTCCGCAGCTAGTTGCTTAGAATCTGATGTGCTAACAAGGGCTTAAAAATAGGTGTACTCTGGACAATGATAAAGCAAGCACAGCAGCGTTGGAGCTGCCCTTACCAATATCTGAGCTTGGCTTCCCTTAGCTGTTATTTCTTTCTTGAGTCTCTTTCTGTATCTATTTTGTATAACATCCTGTAAAGCATTTTGTGCTTGTAAGTTACGGCCCATAAGATGAGGGTATACTAAACATCAAGACTAAGTATATAAATGGTGCTGAAAAATATGTTCTTTTTCACATGCAGTCTTGGCAGAAGAGTGCAGGCTTTCATTGTTTGATGTGCTGGTCCTCTGGTTCAACCTTCATGAAATACTCACTTTGCGTAGCATCACTCAAAGTTTGCTTGTGGAGCAAGCATCATTTCTAATGGCTGCATGACAGGGAAGTAGAGTTTGCCTTCTGGGTCTCATTTCTTTCCCTCAGCACTCCTCTGGTGAGCAAAGGGAATATGCCTGAGCATGTTTTGAGTTGGCCCCATCTGAATTAGTAAGTGCTTAATTCAGGTTGCATGACTAGGTGCCATTTAATGAAGACCTTACTCTTTTCCTTTAAGGGTCAGTTTCATTTTAAGATAGATCAGACTAGTTAGGCTGCACGTGACTTTTTATGTAAAACGTTTCTGGGTAATTTCAATGCAATTCCAGTTATGTGCAAACAAAATGAATAACCATGTGCAAGACAGTGAATGAATGTTTTCTTTTCCTAACAGCCTGACAGAGATCCCGACTGCATGCTGGCTGATAGTACCATGTTAGTAGATGTGGACCTGAGTAAAAGAAAAAAAAAATAAACAGAATAGTCAGAAACATTGCATATCTGTGTAATTTCCTTAAAATAGGGTTTGCCTGTCTTATAACATGGAGTTTTTGTTTGCTCACTGTGCTATTTTAGGACCTGTAAAAATGTCCGATGTCAGATCTGTGAAGAAAAAACATGTTGCCTATTAAATACAATCTGAAGAAAATAATATGGGGAATGTGTGTTTTCCAGTAAAGATAATGCAAAAGCAGTTTTAAGAGCATTGATACTTGATTTTTTTTTTTTTTCCTTAATCAGCACATTCAGTTTCATTTCTAGTACGAGGCTCAGTGTCTGCTGTGGCTTGTAATAAACTTCCTTTTAGTCTTCAGTCTCTCAGCATCCTTTAAAGTATGTTAACATGCTTTGAAATCCCACCGACTTCATTTGAGAAATCCCCCACTCAATTAATAAATGGATGCCCAGGAGTCCAGTGTTATGCCAGCCTGGTGGTGTTCCCTTGCTTTGTAAGACCTAGTGTCAAGTGGGAGCAGGCAGAATCTGCCCAACCGTGTCTCACCCTGGAGGCAAAGGATTCAGCAATGTGATGGGCATTCACCTGTGTGAATGAGACAATTCCTCCTACTGACTCATAATTATTTTCATTAATGAGCTAGAGGCCTGTCTGTCTGGACTGATGACTCTGGGTGTGTGGAAAAGAGAGATCAACATGAATATTTTGGCAGGCTTAATAAGATAACAAAATAGGTTGAACTTCCCTTGTTTCCGATCTCTAATTCTCATATTTCCGTGTCACCCAATCATCTCAAAAAATCCAAGGCTTTGTATTGCATACTATGCATAGTGTCTATGATTTCTGTGTTCCTGAAAGCCTAAAGTAGGTACTAAAGAAATTAGTAAAAGATTCATGTATAGTATGACTTAAAAAAGGAATTCTCTTTGTAACCTTAATGGACCTTCATGGTCAGTAAGAGCTTGCTAGGCATCTTTATACCTGGCATAAGAAGTGTCACAATGACATTAATTGGTAGTTTTTTGTAGTTTCTAATAGGATTTGGTCATGGATGTGTGGGAGGGAAACCTTACTTTTGGACAGAGGGGTTTGTGGGGTTTGTTAAGCATCCGCTCTTTTACCAAAGGGCATGAAAACAAAAAGGTTGGGAAAATTGCATTTAGTTCAGAAAAGCACAGTTCTCTTTTTACATGCTTGGCTTCCCCCTCTCCATGGCACATGCCTTAGTGCACATCCATGTCACCTCTGTGCACTGCTTTACATGTGTCTCGCTGCTCAGTGTGAGGAAGGAGTAGTGTAAATCAATAGTAAATGCTGGCCGCCCACTCCGTGCTGGGTTACGCAATGGCTCATACCGTGTACACAGAGACAAAAAGGGAAAAAGCACACACAGGCTTTACATTCAAAAGCTCTTGCATAATTTTGCTTTTCTACAGCCAAAGAGAGGAAAAAAAAAAAAAAGGGAAATAACAGATGGGGAGACTTGCAGGGTTTTTTTCCCTTTTTTCAGACTGTACAGAGGCGAGCTTGTTTAACATCCATGGTCATTTCTAATTGCCCCGTGCTGCAGATAAGCAAGGCAGGCTTGCTTATGCTTGAAAATAAGACTTTTTTCCAGCTTCCATGATGTGGTGCAGTTCTCAGGTAATACAAGACAATCTGTTATGAAGTGTTTAAGGCTGAATTGGTTATTTGTTTAGTCATAATGAAAAAAGAAAAAGAAATACCTCACTTCAGCTATTCAATACATGTTGCAAAGTGAAAGAGGGATGAGGAGTAAGTGAAGTTGGATTGAATTCTCTGACGTTAGTTTGAGCTCTTTTTTTTTAATCTTTTTTCCTTTCTGAAAAGCAAAATATCTCTCACTGTAATATTTATGTAAAAAGCCAGTTACGTAACTCTCGGCTGCCTTTCGCTTTTGTTACCTCTCTGGACTGTACAGCTCCACTGTTTTTCCTGACGACAGATTGTATTAAAACCTGCAAATCCTGATGAAAGGAAAGAACGACTGGGTGCCCACAGCACAGACTTTAATTTTGAGCCTTTTTAAGGGCTTCAGGCTAGAAGACAATGGATCTATTTAAGATCTGGTTTTGGCTGGAGGAATTCTTATTGAGTATTTTCTTGTCACAGTGTGCTCTGGAACATCCCTGGCTTCTGCACAGTGTTTCTGCCTCTCTCCTTCTCTCTGTTCTCCCCCTCCCTCCAACTTTTGGATGTATACAATGAAAGCTTTTTCCCTTTCCTCTCCTGACCTTAATGCAAGTGTCAGGTCAGTCTCTGTGTAACAGCAGCAAGTGCAAAAGAACAGTGAAATTTTAGGCTGTGTTGAACTTTATTAATTTCTATTTTAAGTGATTGATGTCCATAAAGATCCAGAGATTTTTCTAATTAGAATTGGTGGGGATATTTTAATTTACTTCTGTCAAATGCAAGAAAAAGTACATATAGCCCTGCTAAAATAATAATTAAAAAAAAAGAAAAAAGAGGCATTCTTCGGCTTCAAGAAAGGGAAGAAATGGGTCAGTAATAAAGAAAAATTCATTCTTTCTTTTCTGTTCATACTACAGGAAGAATTTATTCCTGTAGCTATTGCAACCAGTTTATTCCTAGTTGTATCCTCTGAGGATCTGACCTGTTTGTGGTTGTGAGCATTGTGTCAAGGTTTGTTTTCTTCTGCCCTTTATGAATCGTTCTTGTCTGCGTGCACATTCTTGGACAGATTCTTCCCCAGTGTAATGCTACTAATTCTGTTGATATGATGTCAGGAGTCTATTAGGTCAATTCTAAAGTTATAGGGCTCAATCTTCAGTTATTTTAAAGTGTTTTTCTGGCATTAGAAAAGAGCCATAAAATGAGTCTGCCTGTGAATTATGCCCACTTCAGGCATAATAGAAAAAAATTTTGAAGCTGACATCTTTCAACAGTGATCCCTGAGACAAGCTTTAAATGAAACAGGGTTTTGTGAAAACAGGAAGTGGAATATTTTAAGCTCTGTAAGTATGTTTTAATCTCTGTAAATATATTTCACCAAACTCCTGGGGAGTACACATATATTCAGAAATGTATTGGAACACCTGATTCTGAAACCAGCCCTTGCTTTGGCTCTGGGCAATGAAAACTTCTGCCTCCGTTTTTGTCTCAGTAAAGAATCACTTAGGGAATCACAGTAGAACAGATACTGTTCTATTGTGCCTTTCAGAAGTATTCTAAACCTATTTTATTAGTTCTTGTGAAATCAGTTCAGATACATAGGGAGAAGGCATTGAAATATTTTGTAGAGGTTAAAAAATTATTTAAATTTCAGGCCTGTGTTGCCACGCAGACCAAACTGTGGGCACCAACCATATATAAGATTCAATAACCCTATATAATGTGATGACAATATATAAATGAAAATAACCTTGGTCATCAGATAATTAGATTCTGGAACACTATCCTGTAGGAATTATAGGGCCTGAAAACCTATGTAATTGTAAAGTGTGGCTGAATCAGCATATCAGTAGCAGTTTTTAACATAGTTGCATGCAGTGGAGGAGAGAACCTCCTTAAAATCCCTTATCCTGGTGTCCCTCATAGCTGTCAGCCCTTTATAAAATGCTTGGAAGATTTAAATGGTGTAACTTTACAGAGAACATGCTCAGTAATGAGTCCAGTGTTTGACTTAATCAAAAGAGTGATCATTTGTCTTTGAGTGAAAATTACTTTCTGCTTGTCTTTTCAGAGTCTCAGTCTGTAAGTTTTTCGTCAGTGCTGATTGCAATGGGAGACTTATTTGGAATAGGTGTACAAAACCTGATAACTTTTAATGGCAGACAAGCAATTTCCCCTCTTAAAGGCATCTGCTTGCTTTTCAGTTACTGAGACATTTCTCTGCGTGTCACCGGGTTACCCCTAACTTCCCAGGTCTTCAGTCCCCAGCTTTGCTTTGTATGCTTGGGTGGGCTGCTATCAAGACACTAACCTTCCTTAATGGTCAAACAAACATTTCATTATTTCCTGAGTATTTTCTAGTTTAAAAAGGGAAAAGCCCTTGTAAATGCCTGCTGCTAAAACTCTGGTTATATATGCACAGTTGAACAGCAACCAGAACGAGGGAATTTTGTGTGTTCTGCAGAATGGAAATCTAATTTTAATTTATGGAGGAGAGGGTGATTTGACTTGACCAGATGCTAGACATGCAACCTGTGAAACTTCTGTCTGCCTAAATTCATAGGCAAAATAGGCAAAAGGGATGGTTTGAACAGTTTCTCAAATGAGATGTTAATATTCAGTTTTAATGAATAAGTCTTCACAACTTAAAAAGACTCTGCTATTTTATTTTTAAACATAAGCTGTTTGAGTCCTGTCTCTGTGAAGATCTGTGCCTTAGTTTTCTTAAATTCAAGTTTGTTATTTTAGAGAAAAGGTTAAATATGAACCCTAAAGATTTAAAAACAGCAACAAAAATGAAAAGAGCTCTACATTAATTTTTATTTCAAAATTTCATTATTTCTCTTCCCTGACACATACTTAGGGTTGGGTATATTTGAAAAATAGGTAGCTAAATTATTTTGCTGTATCCAGCAATGTGCTGAATTAGCTATGGTAGGCTTTTTATCTAGCAATTATTCTGCAAGGTTTCCTTCCTCCTTCCCTCCCTTCCTCAGAACAGTCGTTTTTGCAACTCTCACACTTTGGTTGAAGTTTATGACAATTTTGTGTCCTTCACTATCAGTAATTCATTGCTAGCGCCTTCAGTAGTTCCACTGGTCTTTTTGCCTTGCAGAAGTCCCTAGGAAATGCTGCAAGAAGCAATGTTTTTGGAGTAATTGTAACAGAATTATCAGGCCTAGCTGCCCTGAATGTTCCTGCAGCCCTCCTTTTCAAAGCTGTTATCTTCCACATTCACAGCAAACAGCACAGCTGGTTCATTTCTCCTGGAGAGAACCTGGAGTTCTTGCCCCTGCTGTTTAACCCCTGCGTGCAGGTGGGCTGTGACACTTGCAGGGAAGGGTCACCCGAATCCAGCAGGGTGGAGGAGCTGTGGGCATGTGTGCAGTGCTTCGAGCAGGGCCAGCACCTGGCTGCTCCTTGCTTTTGCCCCTGTGCCATGGTTAATGCCTTCGTGTTGGCACTAAAGGAAGCAAGGGCTCTGTTTGGACTGAGTGCCTCCATCAGGGAGCCCCAGGAGAGGATGCTCCATGCTGTGCTGTCTGTCAGAACCCCTGTGGCGAAGGAGAGCATCCTTGTTTGCTCATGGATTTGTTCCCTGGATGTCTGGTCTCATCACTGCCAGCTACTGAATGGTCATGGCTGGCGTGGGGAGGATGTTTAAACTCTCTTCACCTGGTTGATGCAGAGGCTTAAAAACAACTCTTTAAGAAGTGACCTTTAATATCTGTAGTAGAAGAGAGCAGGGAGCTGGACTTGATGATCTGGAAAGGGTAAAATCTTGTAAAAAAACCTAAACATTTCAGTTAGTTCAGTTTCTGTGGGGACTCGGTTTGAGGTATTACTTCATAATTTCAACCGAAGAAACCTCTGACTTGTGTGACTTTTTGGACACGTGATGAAACTCACCCCTTTAGGGAAGTTCTGGCAGAGACGAGATACAAAGAGAGTTTGTCTGTGTAAGCAGCTGAGAGGATTGCTCGTTCCTGAGTTTGTGCTGATTTATATGTGACTGGTTGCAGCAGAATAGATGGACTGGCTGCTTTGACTGTACTGTGAACAAGAGAAAAATACACTCAGTTGATAATGTTTTAAATCAAAATAAATAATGACGCTCTCCTTCGTGGAAGGACTGTGAAAAGGTATTAACAGAAGATAGTGCAGAAAGAATCTGAAACCACCTTTGTCTATAGTTTCCACTACATATATTTCTTAAACTGTTTTTCTCTTCACATTTTTTTATTAAATACCTTGGTTGCCTTCAACCCCTTACACCACTGGAACAAAAAAATGACAAAGTTTCAATCCCATCTTCTAGGTTCCATCCAAATATACATTCCTGATTAGAAAGCATCAGTTGCCGCTGAGGCTGGAAATGGCCTGTTCTGCTTTGAGGAAGGGGGAGGCAGATAACTAATGGTTGCTCAGGCTGTCATGTTTCTGAGAATCAGCTGTTTTTTCTTTATACTGCAAAGATTAAACAAAGAATGTTAAACATTTCCCAATTTAGCATTATAATGGAAAGCGGCTGTAGGGCCACAGCTTGCTGCTGCAAGGGCAGGCGTTCATACGTTCATACGAGGAGTCGAGGAGTCACTTAAAAAGGCTTTTATTTCCTTTGAAGGCCTGTCCAGCCTCCCAGCCCAGCCGCTGTGCTTTGCAATCAGGTGGAGGCAGCTTTAAATTTTTACTTTCATTAAGTAGGAGCTAATTTACGTTTGGAAATTAAAGTTAAAACATCTCAACCATCTGCAAAGTGGAGGAGGAGGCAGTGGGTTTCTTTAACTTTTCAAATTTCTACAATCCTTTTTCACATCAACAGGCAAGCAAAAATTATCTTTCGGAGCTCCTATTAGTAATAATACATAGTATTAATGATCCAATTTCTTAGCTTCACTTCTTTGTCTTAGTTTCTAAGATATACCTGTTGGGTAAGTTCAGTCACCTTTATACTTGTATCCCGCTCAGGAGTTTAGAAACAAAAAGTTGTAGTCTGAAGTGCAGCAAAATCAAATTTTTTGACCTCCAGACAGCCCAGCTTTTTCTGTACCATTTCATTAGGGGTTAAGTAGAGCACTCTGACTTTCTGTTTGTCATAGTAAAGACAAAGGACACTTAAGGGTGACTGGTAAATAAAAAGGAAAAAAAAAGGAGGAATGACATTTTTTTTCTATACTGTCATTGCATATACTTCTATCATGTATGTTTATCACCCTTTCTTATTTTTCAGTTTTACTTGAACAGTTCATAGTAGAGACAAATAAATTGTTCAGTCTTTCTTAGTTAAGAATTTCACTATTATGCTAATATGTATCTTATTTCCTGTCAGAATGAAATAAGTGTCATTACAGTTAGTTGGGTTTTATTAAAAGAGCAGCTAAAAATGTCCTTTGCCTGCCTCTCCATTGGCTAGTTTTCAAAAATACAGTAGTCCTCTGTCATCTCATAGGGACAAGATCTAAACTTCTTACATAATTAAACCATTTTCAGAAAAAAATATTTCTGGTTTCTTGTATAAACTGTAAGCACCGTAAAGAAATCAGATATCCATTTTCTGCCTTCTTCAGCCTGCCTGCAAGTAGATTTTGTCTAAACAAAATAGCTTTGTACTCAGCTGTCACAAACAGTTGTGTATCCCTTGGATGTCTACGTGTGTAATTTCATTTGCCTCCTTCAGTAGCTTAAATATGTTTGTAGATGCTTGCCCACCTTTTCATTTCTTAAGGCAAGCTTTTTGCCATGATTTTTTAATAACTCAAGGTTTGGGTATAAAAAATATTTCAATCTTCTTGTGATTACATTTTTTACAGAATGTTGGAATTTTTGGACTGTGCATCTGTTTAGGCACGTGGAGAAAGACAAGACTGAGATCATGTAAGTCATGAAACTGAGGGCGAATAATCCATACTTTGTTCTTTCATAATTTTTTCAATTTATACCCAGATGCAAGTAATAAACCAAAATGAAGAAAAAAATCAACTAGTTAGCTTTTATTTTAAAGTGATTAATGAAAAGCAAAGTTCAAATGAGGCCACAAATCCTGTTGGTGCACAATGGGTTGATTTATTTTGTAAATAGACCATGGATAATTAACCATAAAACAAAACTTTTCTTTTTTTTCTTTTTCTTTTCTTTTTTTTTTTTTTTAATTGCATAATGACACTGGTTTCTTTTAGTTGCTGTGAGTTGCACAGAGGGATAACGACTTATTCACAACTGGTTACAACTAGTTACAGCCAAGAAAAGAAAAATCCCAGAGCAAAGAGAAGAAAAAGGCTGTTAAAACCCTACTGCACTTGCAGTTTCATAGTGAGGCATTCGCTAGCGGCTACAGACTGGGAAAAGCTGGAGTAGATATTTACATACTCTAATGGTGCTTGCGGTGTTGTCCCATGTTTTGGCTCAAAACTCACAAGAAGAAGACAGCTCCTGCAGCTAGCCTTGTAGTCCACAATTTTGCATTGACTTTTAAATAGAATTATTTGTGCTTTGTTGCAAGTTTCCATTATATGTCTTCTTACTCTGACACTGAGGGAAGAGTCTTCTGGATAGTCATAGTCTGATTTGCTGCCAAGTCCTCTTGTGAGCCAGAGAGTGATGCTAGCTTTTCAGATATGTGATATGCGAAAACTGTCTGCCCAACATCCCCAAAATTTGTCTCTTCATAATCCACAGTCATCTGTGGAAGGGATCTCTGATGCCCAAGAAGGAGAAGGTCCAATTTGTTGTGAAAGTACATTCACTTCTAATTAAAACTACCAGCTGGGATTAAAGCCCTGGAGATTGTAAATAAAGTAGAGCATGAGATGTTCAGATGATAATATAGCCACTTTTGTGGTGGTTTGTATTAGTTGCCAGTCCTTAGATTTGCTCATCTCATGCCATATTATTAGAGTGAAGAGAAGGATCATGTAGGTAACAGTCAATATGCAAAAGGTTGGAGTTGCCACACAGCAACTGACTATGGACACCTTAACTTGCTCTCACATGCCACGTGTACCTTAAAATGCTTTTGACTGTATTTGTAAGACCTGCAATTCACACAAAGCTAAAATTTGTGTTCATGTTGCCTGTTGGTGCAGCTGTGCTGTGTTTCATAGATGGTGACTCTAAGGGACTTGCAAAAAGCTGTCCTCACTCCAAACTATGGCCTGGGCAGGCAGAGGCAGTGGGTAAAAGTGATTATCACTGGTATTGTTTTAGCTATGCTGACTCAGGTTGTTACAGCAAGGTTACAGACTGGTGTTGGTAAGGGTTCTCTCTCCGACCCTGATTTGTGGGTATGCGGTTTCTTCTGCGAAAATTGAGAATTTCTTTGTCAGAATGTACTGCGAGACTGAGGAGAGGAGAAGCAGATTATTAATGTCTGACCATCACCTCTACCTGCTTGAGCTTAGTGCAGATAACTGGGAAGAAGGATTCTGTGTTTTTAATCTAGACCCCAGTTACAAGGCAGGATCTTAGATCAGCGCTTTGAACTCACAAGTAGAGAACTGATGAGTTCCCACTGTGTTACTGACACTGGTAACTACAACACATGGGCTGCCACTTGTAATCTGCTTTTAGGCCAAAGAGTCAATTTAAAATAGCATTTAATTTGAGCAAGAGGCTTCTGTTGTGGGAGGGAGTTGTGCTGGGGGCAACATTAGCATTGTACTTACAAGCAACATTGCAGTGAGGACAAGACCCCAAAAATAAGTTAACTCTCCAAGGCTCAAAGCAGTCTTTGGCTTCTCTACAGGTCCTCTTGGAAGGGAAGCCAGCCAAGGTCCACTGTGGTAGTGCTAAAGGGATGAGCCTGGCCCATGGCATTCCCCTTGAAAATGCTTTTTGTTAGGCTTGTGCTTCTGGGAAGTGTGGCAATGTATGGAATCTGCTACTTACTGTTTATGAGTTAGAACTTGATTTTATTGGCTAAAAGAGTCCTTGTATCTTGTGACCATCTTTTTCTGTGCTTTGCATCATGCCAAAGAGACGGGGGAGTGGTGTTGGCATGTCTTTGTATGAATAGGTCTGTCATTAAATATTTGAAATAGAAACATCTGAAATAGATCTTGCCTGAGAAGAACAATGGGATAACTAGAGAAAGCCAGTTTTCTCCAAATTTGCTTTTGGGGCTGGGAGTTTTAAGCAAACAGAATTAAAAAAAAAAAAAAAAAAAAAAAAAAGAAGAACAAAGAGAGCAGGTTAGTGCATGGGCTTAAAAACAACAAACCCAGGGAGGCGTGAAGGGAGACACAAGGAAAGTCAAAAGAGAAGAGTGGAGGGATGCTTAGCAGAGGGAGGAGTTTTCTTGTTTGTTTGTTTGTTCGTTTCAATAACTAAGACCAGCTAAGGGAGAGGGAAGCTCCTGGTAAAAGGATTGAAAGTCTTTGTTAAGAAGAGTCACTGTTTTGTAAAGGGAACCTTTTTCACTTGATGTGGATCTAGCCCAAGGACCATTGACTGCTAGTGGTGAGGATGCTGAGGCACGGACATGTATTTGGGTATTTCTTGTCTTCTGTGGTCTCTAAATCAGTATTTTTATTTTGTGCAGGTTGAGGATTCATTCATCTTCCTTAGGCAGTTCCTCTGAAATCTTACTGTTAGGAAAGGGTTACAGGCAGCCTTTGCTGCAGGCACACACAAGATGAAGGACAGGGTTTTCAATTCCTTTCAGATTGTGGAAAGTGTCAGCACATGAGTCCAGTATGCAGAACACAAATTCAACAGTCTGCTTGGTGTGCAACAGGAAGAGCTCTGTTAGAATTAAATGTAGTTCAAGCTTTTGAACAAGCCTTTGTGTTTTTCTCCTGTGCTAATAACCTATTGGTGAGGATAGGCAGGCCAAACTCCTTTTATTTTAGCCACTCTTATCTCCTCCCAAGTAACTCTCCCCAAATCTAATACCTAAAAAACTTCACAAGAAAGTTAATCCCAAGTTTTCCCCAAGATTTTGCCATCTCAGCCTTGCCAAGTGTGGCATCTGATGTTGTAGTAGGCAGGTTCAAGTTCTTATGCTTTCATGGGGAACTAAGCAGTACAGTTGTTTGAATACTTCTTCTCCAAGCACTACATTCAGAAATTCACTTTATAAGAAACGAAATTTTTTGGTTCTTACTGAGATTCTGACCATGTTACAGAAACCCCTCACCAAATGACATGGGAGACAACCACTTCCTGTAAGCATCTCAGTGCTGAAACAGCCAGGGATGACTGGGAATGATGGGCTGTGCTTCAGCTCTCCTTCTGGTCTTCCTAAATGAACAGTTTCATGTGTTGGCATTCCTGCTGCTACCTGATCTGGGTGAAAGCCCTCAGTTCTTCCCTGTTTAGGCTAAGATTTCTCTTATAGTTTCAGTCAAGCTTCACATGACTTCATGGTATTCTGCATTTTAGTAATTTGCAAATGTATGAGCAGTGATCAAGAGCTTTCTTGGCAGGTAAAGCAAACAGTTAAAGGAATTTTAGATGTTAAATATCTTATTAATCCCAACTGCTCTTACATTTTTCCACTGGTTAAGTTTGAGGTTAAAGGGCAGAGCAGAAACAACTGATATTCCCCTCATTTCTCCTCACTTCAGTTTCTTCTATAGGATTAGGACTGTCTGTGACTCTCAGTCTGCTGCTTTAACCTGCTCAGAACTGGTTCTGACACTTCCCCAAATGGCAGCAGTAATGAATGGTACTTGACCCAACAAGATATGTGTTAGTTGTTACATAACTGGCTGTCTGAAAAAGCCTCTTACCTTTCCTACATCAGTAAGCTCCACCAGCTCTTGGACAAGAGCAGCATATCAGCTGGATTCTTAATAATAATTGATTGTCACTGATATATTGGTAGTATTGCAGAGATATCACAAGCTTCTGAGGCTCACTAAAGTGTACTGAAGGTCGGGACTAAAAGCACTAAAAAATAGATACTAGTATTTTCTTTGTGTGCAAATACTAATTCATTTTAAAAAAAATTCCTTCCAGGATTCTTATTTGTTTTTTCTATTCATATTTCCAGATAAAGCTTTTTGGCATTTGTGGAACAGAAGTGCATTTGTTTCAAACTTTTATTTCAAAAATGTATTTTATGTTCTAATATAAAATTTAAATCAAAACTGAGAGTAGCTATCAAAACAAAATTATTTTGTCAAAACAACATTCAATTGATTGAAATGATTTTTTATTTTTGTTTCATTGGTAACTTTGCAATGCGTTGTTTAATTCAACTGTGAAACAAAAGCAAATTTCAAAGTCTAGTTATCCTGTGAAGCAAAAATATTGGGTTGTGTTTGGGCTATTCTAGATGGTGCTTAAAGGAGCACTTCATTAGAATTCTACTGAATCTTTTTAATAAAGAAAAAGAAATAAAAAGTGTGAGGACACAACAGGACAAGAGTAAGGAGGCTTCAAGCTGTGCCAGGGTTCAAGTTGGACCTCGGGACGATTTTTTTCACTGAAAAGGTTGTAAAGCATTGCAGTGGGCTGCCCAGGGAAATGGTGGAGCTACCATCCCTGAAAGCACTCAAAGAGCAACTGGATGTGGCACTTAATGCTGTGGTTTAGTTGACATGGTGGTGTTGAGTCAAAGGTTGGACTCAATGATCTTGGAGGTCTTTTCCCACCTAAATAATTCTCAGACCCTTAGACTATGCTGAAATCTTCTTGTATTGATGTTATTCTATCTTTGTTCAGTAACAGTTGATCAGAATCCATCTCTCTAACTAGATGTAGATCTCCCCGGGAAATGTATTTATTCTGTGTTTCTGCTCAGCAAATTGGGAAGTCTCTGGTACTGTGTCAGCTCTCCTGACTGCCATCTCTGTGGGCTGGTTACAAATCCAAGTCTGGGTGCCCATCTGAGTCCAGCTGCTTGCAAAGGGAGCAAACAGTTGAAGGTAGTGATAGTGTGAGTGTAAAGCTAATATTAGTTTAATATTAGTGTTTTCACTTTATTTGTTACTTCTTAGATTTGATTTAAAAGGGACCTTCCCTTAGAAGAACACATTCTGGTTATTGCTTTGCATCTTTTCTTATCCTGTATAACACCCATAACACATTATCTATTTTTCTTCCTCATCTAGAAGCTGTATACTCAAATAGTGAAATTCTTCTGGCAGCATTCTTGTCAAGGGCCACAATGTGGTAGATGCCTTGGGGACATTTTACTTTATAGATTACTGCTTCGTCTAAGTTTAAATTCTTCAGGATTGGCCTAAATCAGTTTCAGTGAGAGCACTCCACAAAAGAAAAACATGAATATAAGGGGGCTGTGTTAGACAAATAAGGGCAAGGGTGAAGATTAAAAGCACAGAACATAGTTAAGAATTGTTCTCTTGCTGGAAAATGTAAAGCATCTGACCTTGTCTTAACAGTGTGATGATCTGTATTTTTTGAAGGACTGAGCTACTTAACCCACTTGTGATACCTTGGTTATTCAGTTCTGTCTGCCTTGAGCATGGATAGATACAATGATCTTGTATTCCTTGAAAACATCAGCGGTGCAACTTCTGTAAGTTCGGGATAGATCAGTGAACATTTGATCACCCATTCAATGGAAGTTGTGGTTCTGCTAACTTTGGAGTTCTCACTCCCATTAGAGGTAAACAGAAGGGGACAAAGTAATACCAATTGATCATTTTTTTCCCATTCATTTGACCACCTAACCTATTGTTTATGTTTTTCAAACCAGAAAAGGGGTATTTTGTGATACAGAAAAACTGCTTTAAGTAAATATATATTGGGGCAATAGTGTTGTTGGTTCAGTATTTCTCTGTAAACAGGCCTGTGGCGAGACAGACAGAAAGGTATGCTTTGAACAACTGCTGTCTCCTGTATTCACTATTTTTTTTTACAATTTTTTAGAATTTTTTTACATGCTTAATCACATAACCTACTGTATCAACATAAATTAAATTCAGTCTTAAGACTGATTTTATCTGAGGAATACATTTTGCACCGGTCTTGGACATAAAGGGTTGGGATATTAATGTATTTAGGCCTTAAAAAGTACAAAAATAAAAGTGCCCCCACCTCAGAGTTCAGTAAATAAAGAAATAAAACAGTTTATGTTGTGGACATGCTCTCAATATTTCCTGCACGCTGGTGGAGCAGTGCACATCACAAAGATAATAATATAAGCAGTAAAATACCCCAAGCAAACAGAAAGCATCTGTAGGTCTTGCCTTGCTGGCTGATATTATTGGGATGGTTGTTTTTAGCTTACCATGCCATTAATGCTTTGCAAATGTATATGTGCATGCTGAGGGTTGGTCAGGAATTGAACTGTGTTTATAATGGTTCTATTCAATTGCTGCATTGTGGCTGGATGCCTGCAGATATGTAAGAGCACAGGAAAGGTACTCAAGAAACTATTAGACCATGGCTGGTCTACCAGCCTTAGTCACAGGAGAATGTAATGGGCCATAAACAGGATGTAAAGAACCATTTGGAAAGATGTTTGGAGAAGTCCTGGCATGTAACTCATGAGGTGTTTGTTAGTGGATGTGCCCACAATTCTTGTTGAAAACAGATGAAGTTCCTTTGGAATGTGTATTGAGCCTCATCTGTCCTTGCTTTAGCAGGCTGGGGATCAAGTTCATGTTGGAAATTCTCAATTCACACTGCTGTCAGAACCCACAACTCTTGTTCAAGATGTTGCAGCCTGTGCCACCTTCAGCCCCAAATCAGCACTGGCAGTACAGCTCTCCTGGCTGCAAATACAGAAGCTAGAAAATGTCCAATGTTAACTTGGTTTTGAGTGTTACTTGATGGGATCACCTCTAGTAATATGAGTTTGGGGAACCCTGAGATCTCCTGATCTTTTTATTCAGTCTTTCCTTGTAGAGATAAATGGGCCATTTTGCTGGCAAATGGCAATTTTAAGCATAATTCCAAAAGGGTTCCTCATAGGAGGATTTTAGCAACACAGGTAATGAAGCCCTGCTAAGAAGGCAGGCTCCCTTTCAAGAATCAACAGTCCTCAGGTCAAAAAGTCAGAGACTTTCCCAAAAGTTAACTTGGGCAAAAGAAATGAGTTTATCCCACTGGCTCCGAAGGAGCTATTATCAGTACACATCCATAGAATTGTCTTCCTGATTGTGTGCATTTAGGTTAGTTCTGGATTCCCTTTTCAGACTCAACTGTTTAACAGAAATATGGCAGCAGCTTCAAAAATTGCTGATTCCTGTCTCAGGTATAACGAATTTCACAGTATATTCTTTAATTCCTATTTCTATAGCAGTTTGTAAAGCATCTTCACTTACAGGTTTTTAGTATTCAGTGAGAAATAAATTTGGGAATAGGGTCTTTCAGGTAAGGGGCCTGTTGCAGAAGTTTCTAGGTCCTTTGGTCATTGAATTGTACAAGAACTTCAGATTTTTGCAACTGAAATTTCTGAAATATTCATATAAAAATGAGATTGCTGTATTTATGGGAAAATCTTGATATCATCTTGCTGTTATGTGAGGCATTTAAGAAATCCTGAAATATCTTTAAAGATAAAACAATGGGAAGCTGCTTACCTCATGACATAATAAGGCAAAATAAGGTCAGGAAAAAAGTCATAGTTGCAGTTCCAGCAACAGAACAGAATGAGTTATTTGTAAGAAATAATTTATTTGCCAAATACAGCTTTTCTTGCCCCATCAAATATACACAAGTTGATCAGTCTCTTAGATTCAGGAATCACTGGAATTTATTCGATGACTGCTTTCAAAACTTATATTCTATGGACTCTCTGTAAAGGGAGGTGAAGGAAGGATGGCTGTGGTTTTAATACTATTTGCAAAAGCCTATTCTGTAACTTTCCTCTCTGGCATCCATCTTATAAATTTGCATTACGTGATGCCAGGCATTTGGGAGTCTATAGTTTTGATGAAAGGTAGTAACAAGTTCAGCTTTCATACAAGAGTTAATGTTCATGCAGCAAGAGTTAATGTTTAGCAGATAGGAGGCTTCACACAGGTATCTGCATTCTCAAACGTCCTTTATATTATATTTATTTTATTAACCCTATGACTGAAGTGGTAAACAATAAATAGAAAGATTTAGAAAGAAATAGAAATAGAAAGGAGGTCATGATGTTGTATGGATGAAGTGAGGAACGGGGTGGGATTATTTCATGAGTGCACTGATTCAGAATCTCAGGGTGAAGCTAGATGCTTCTTTTCACTGCACATAAGGGCAGAAACATGTCATAAGTAGTTGCTGGTGTGCTGCATTCATGAAAAAAGCACAGCATTCACTTTCCAGCCACCAGAGAGTAAAGGAAAGACAGAGAGCTGCAGACATCTGTTACTGTGTTTGCTTACCTACCCCTGTTCCTGGAGGTTTTGACGCAGGATTGGAAAAGTGCATGTGACAGTCATTGTTTCTGGTCATACTTTACAACAAACTACTGACTTTAAAGGGCCAAAATTTGGACCTGTATTATTTAGCCAGTGGTACACACCAGGCACTGTCAGTGAAAAGGCTGGGAATAAAATTTAGTTCCTAGTTTCCTGGCTATTATTTAGAACATATCTGATTTAAAATCTATTTTCTGCATACCCTTGCGTGCATATTTGTTGGCACATGTGCTTCTTGCCATTATGGGGCAGATCCCATAGATTTTCTGCGTCATTAGTACAGAGAGCCAGTCATTAAAAAAACAAAACAAAAAGCTTATTTGCCTGAGCCGCTAAGATTTTTTCTCACAGTTCTGCCTGTGGCGCCTGTCACTAGCAGTCAAATAAGGACAATTTTACCATTCTCTCCTGCTGCTCTAATTTTTTTTTTCAGTGCCAGTACATGTATTTGTTATTCTTTATAACTCCCTTTGAAGTTGGGAATCCAAGGGGAATCTAAAACCGACCAGATGTTTCTGCTGCTGGAGACACAGAAGACAGCAAGGATTAAGTTTAACTGAAACTTAGTTCTCTACAAAACCCCATTACAGTGAGAATTCTTCCTGAGTTAGTTTTATTTATTATTTATATTTGCACTTGCCATCCTGGGTAGGTGATACCTCAAGTCATCTGGCCTGGGAGAAAAATGGATGATTTATCCAAGTAAATAGTGTATCAGCAGCTGCCTGCATTGATTTCCCTTATGGGGTTTCAGTTCCATTACACTGCATATTTCCCACCCACACTCTTTACACAGTATTTCATGTTGAGGAAAATCATTCCCATCTCTGTAACTTCAGAGAACAGATATGTGGAACCATCCAGGGAGAGGGCAGTGCAACTCCTGTGTGCGTGGGGAGGGGTGACATACTTAAGAAGGTGCTGGCCAGAAAACAGCACGAGATTTTTAACTCCTTCTCCTGTCATGGCTGAAAGATGAGAGAAAGGAATAAAAGCGGACATGGGAGACTGGGTATGAGAAAGAAGGGCGGTGCTAACCTCCTCAAAGTGAGAGCAGCAGTCATGTCTCAGGTGGGAAAGGACGGGAAGAAATGTTTTTGTTTACTTCTGAGTTCAAGTAAGATGCTCTTGAAGCTGCAAGACAAGAAAAAACAAGAAAAAAGTTTTTAAACAGTCTGTGATATGAAGTATGTGTAGTCCTGTGCAGTATCCATCTCCAAATTAGGTGGTGGGCAATCCTGCTGGCCTGCTTCTGCAGTCATGAGAAGTAGCCCATGAGAGAAAGGAGTGCATGTTCAAGCCTCACGGAGGTCCAAATGGAAAGGCAGAAGCAGAACAAGACCTTGGTCTCTCTTTACCTTGGGCATGGCTTAAGATAAAGTTTGGATCCACTTTCATATTTTAAACACTTCTGATTTCTGGAGTACTGGTTCCCAAGTTATCTTATCTGAGTTTGTGGGACTGCCTGTCCCTGTTCCCGTCTGTCACACCCATACGAAGCTGTTGAGCGTGCTGATACCATTCAGTTGAGTCAGAAAGAACTGAAAAGCTGATTTGTTTTCTACAGAATGGGTATCTAAGGAGTGGAGAAGAACTCAGAGTAGTGCTCCTGCTGAGGGAAAAACAAGCAGAACTTATCAGCTAAGCATGTTTGGCAGAGGACAGTTGTCTGGCCAGCACAGAAGAGCCACAGCACAGGCTGTCTTCTGCTCACCAAGAGCATTATCTTTGTTCTGGGAGAGAGGACCAAAGACAATTGTACTCCTTTTCTCTGCTGCTTACAGGCTCTGATTGCAAATCTGTAGGAAGACAGACTTTATCAGTATCTGTTTCATGTCTGAGCTGGTTTGGTTTTTTGAAGTCCAGTCCTCTTTCATGTTGATATGTCAAGGTACATCTCTGGCAGATAGCGTTTTCCCTTTCCTCTCTGCTGTGGGATTCCAGCAGCTCTTCCCTGATTTTTCTCTGTATGGATTCACTTGATTGTTTCACACCAAATCTCACTGCTTCTCAAGTCTTGATGTCACAGCCACCATAACTGAGAAATAGTGTTGGACTCTGCCTAAGTTTCTCTTCTAATTGGCCAGATGGATTGCTAACACCTTCACAGAGGCACTGTCTTCCATCATTCACTGTTGGAGTTGCTGCCTAATATTGCAAGGCCCTACACACCACCTTAATTTGTTTTTAAACAGGAAAATCAAAAACCTGGTAATTGTATAGAGCCTCCCAATGAACACCAGCTAAAATGTATGCACTGTAACAAGCTCTCTTCAGAACAGCAAAAGGGAGTGGAGCAAATGATTTGCTAGCATCTATACTTACTTAAAGCTGCTTTTCTGATTTCAAAATATAAAAAGAAATTAAGTCCTGGAAACAGTGGGTGATTTGTATTTGGGATCTTCTGTAAGGTTTTGAGGAAAGATAAAAAGAAAAAAGTAATCACATGTTTTTTATATTTTAAGGACCTGAATTTCCCAGCTTTGTATTAAAGGGAAACAGGTTAAAATCAGAGAATTTTGGACTTATGTATTTTCTCTTCTTTATTTTTTTGTCAAGGCATCAAGGCAGATGGTATGAAAAGCATTTATATTGGTCTCTCTGCTGACGGAGCTTTACCTAATAATCCAGGACTTGGAACTGGGTCCTTCAATAAAAACACTTTCTGAGAGATTTTTCCACTCAAAACACCAGGAGAAGTTTCTTAATTGACAACATCAAAAATTAGTATCCTGCCAGGACTACATTTCTTTGCACCTTATTACCCAGAACAAAAGATTAATATGTTCTCATTCTGAGCAGGAGAGTTTTCAATAATTTTTTCCTTAATTAAACCAAAAATGAAGTGAAATGATTTACCACAGAATTGTGGGAGTGAAATGATGAAAAGCCCAATTCCATGTGTGATGTGCTGACCCTGTCTGGTCTGTAGGGTCCCACCAAAGCTACTCTATAACTCCCCTCCTCACCTGAACAGGGGAGAGAAAATATTACTCTTGAGTCACGATAAGGACAGAGAGAGATCACTCAACAATTACCATCATGAGCAAAACAAACTCAACTTGGGGAAAATTAATATAATTTTTTACAAGTCTAATCAAAGTAGGATAATGAAAGATAAAACCAAATCTTAAAAAAAACTTCTCTGCACTCCTCCTTTCTTCTTGAGTTTCTCTTCACTCCTGATTTTCTCTAACCCCTCCCTGCAGTGACACAGGGGGATGGGAAGTGCAGGCTGAGGTCAGATCATCCAAGTTGTCTCTGCCATCCTTCCTCCCAAGAGGACTTCTCATACCCTTTCCCTACTCCAGCACTGGGTCCTCCCCATGGGAGACAGCCCTCCATGAACTTTTCCAACCTGAGTCCTTCCCACAAGCTACAGTTCTTTACAAGCATGTGTCCCTTCCACAGGGTGCAGTCCCTTCAGGAGCTGGCTGCTCCAGTGTGGATCTCCCACAGTGTCACAAGTCATGACAGCAAACCTGCTTCAAAGTGGACTTCTCTGTCTCTGAGGTCACAGGTCATGCCAGGACTCTGTTCCAGCATGGGCCTCCCAAGGGGATGTAGTCTTCTTTACAAATCCTCTGGTGCTATTTAAGTGTCTTCCATGGGCTGCAGGTGGATCTTATTCCAGTATGAACTTCTTATGAGCTGTGGGGGCACATTCTACCTCACTATGGTCTTCACCAGGGGCTGCAGGGAAGTTGCTGCTCCAATGCCTGGAGCCCCTCCTGCCCCTCCTTCTCCACTGGTCTTGATGCCTGCAAAGCTGTTTCTCTCATGTATTCTAATTCCTTTGTGCTGCTGCTGTTCTTCAGTTTTTTATCCCCCTTTTCATTGTCCCAGAGGAGCTGTGACAGTCACTGATGGGCTCAGCTTTGGCTAGTGGTGAGTTCATCTTGGAGCCAACTGGCCCTGGATCTCTTGGATGTAGGGGAAGCTTCTGGCATCTGGCAGATTCTCAAAGAAGCCACCCCTATAGACCCCTTGCTACCAAAGCCTTGCCATGCAAATCCAATATCCATATCAGTTATTTCTTTATCCTAGTTTAAGCACTTGATTATCTTCTGGTGATTGCTCCGTTCTCTTGTTTTTGATGGTTTGCTAGATATTTTGAAATTTACAGACTTACCTCAGTCTTTGAAATTAAGAAATCTCAACTTTGAAAATCCCAAATTAAACTGTGATTCTGAGTTCCCTGTAACTGTGAGCACCTTGATACACAGAAAAGGCAGCATTCCTCTTTGTTCACTTATAGTCTGAACTTCTTCCTGTAACCCAGCTGTAGTGGAGAAAACTGAAAGACTGAAGCCAGTGGATAAGAAGATAACATGGTTCAAATCTAAAATTTGAAGTTCAGTGCTGTACAGCCCCCACCTGCATTTTTAGATTTTTGTATGTGTGTGTTCTTGAAACATTGCATTTGAAATATATACAGGAAACTAAGCTTAGCTGGAAGGCTGTAAGTTGTAAACAGTTTCCCATGTATGTTTTGATAGAATGGTATGGGGGCGTGGGGCAGGGCTGTGGATTTAGAAGATATTTTTATGCTTTCATAACACAATCCACAGTCCATTTTAGACTAAGCTCTGATTAAACAAAGATATTCAGATGTGCCATGAAAGTTAGCAAATAGTGAAACAGGTTCCTCAGTATTGTGACACCAACACTCCAAAGCAGCCTGACCAGATGGGAGGTTACACCCTACTTTGTTAGGTCAGTTTGTGATGTTTTTCCAGCTGCCCTAAAGTGTCTTGAAAGAGAATTTGATGTCATTTACAGTTGTCTTCTTCCATATAGGAGCACTGCAGGCAAGAGTGTGCAGTTCTGCCAACAGTAGGTGCCAAGGACATGGCTTACCTGTTGTCAGTAGCATACTGTCTTATACAGTCAAACAGGAATCTCTCTCTTATCTCTTGCAGTCTTGAGTATTAGACTATATAGGCAATGAGTCCAAACCAACAGGGAGCCAGAGGGTAGATTGCACATCTGACTGTGAGAGTCATCATCAGGCCAAGTACTCCATCAGGCCAGTTGGAAAAGCATCTTGTCACTGAGAGGTAGAGTTGGATTTATGTTGTGCCCAGCCTGCTCAATTAGAGAGGGAGGATTAGATAGCCCATAATGTAGCTGTGATACTCTTGAGCACCGATGGGTTACAAGTCCTTCTGCTGTGCTCAGAGTAGCACATGTGTGAATAGGGTAAGGACTTGGAAGCAGCCCCGGTACCCCCAAACTGTGAGTTATTCCAACAAAGTAGCATAGACCTCTGCAGAGCACATTCTCCTCCAATTTGCTAGCGTTCATGTTCTGCTGGTCTTGGAAAACATTATGCCTCCTGTTCTCAAACAGAGTTCCTGTTTCCCTCATGGTTTAGCAGCTGCCTTGCAGTTGTGATCCTTAGATCTACCTTTCTTAGATCTCCAGTTTGCCCCATGGCCTCTTTCATCTTCCTTTCCCCAGGCCCTGGACAGATTCTGAGCTCCCTGCTAGCTTGCTGTTGCTTTGTGTCTGCCCTCTGATTGCGGGTGCTGCTGTTCTGACAGTCTACCCCAGTCCTTCGTTGCTCAGAGGAAATAATAACTCTCATTCAGCTGCTTTCTTAGCATTTATTGTGACATCCGAAGACAAATGCAAACTCATCTCTAGAATCATTATTCTCTTTGAAGAACAACGGATTGTCAGGGGAGACATTTTTTTGTGTGGATTCACTTAGAAGTTCTCTCCCCTAGTGTGGTTCTCCAGCTGCCCCTGTCATATCCTCCGTTGTTGTTTATCCAACTTTTAATAATTTCCTTTTCATGCTAGAAAGGGCCACGTAATTTTCTCTCTGTGTGTGCATGTATTTGTATCTACTTCATGTTTTTTCATTTCTCTCAATTCATAACATACAAAATGTATAGGAAAAAGCATTCATTGAATTAAATACATTTATTATTTATGCATGGTTTATATTTTTTGGCCTAAATTTTGTGGAGTGTCCAAGGATTTTGTGCACCTCCATTTAGTCATTAAGGTATTTTTAATCACCTCACATCATGACAAATTTTTAGAAGAGACAAACTGATTTGTGAATAGGGTACACCTGCTTCTGTGTAGAAACAAATAGAGGGGACTCTTTTTGGGGTTACTAGGAGAGGTAGAGACTATGAGCATTGTTCTGTGTAATCAAAAGAAAGAATATCAATATTAATATATAGCCAACCACATTGCTCCCCACACTGAGCATCAGCTATTTATTTATGTTTTCTGGATCATCAAAGCTACTTTGAGATACCAGTGTAATACCTGAGTGGCTTTGGTTAAATTATTTTGGTTTCAAGTCATCTCTGTTTCTGATGGGAGATCAGGCCTGGTCTGGAACCAGCTAGAGGTGGTAGCTTAATTTGCTCTATTACCATAAGCTTTCACCTTAAAGTGTTGAGGTCAGCATAAGGCTTGCCTTTACAGGAGCATGCACAGTATGAGGGTGGAAAATTTCTCAGAGAAACTGTCACTTGAGTTCTATGGGTAGAATAGGAATGTTGTTTATTCTGCTTCCAATAGCAATGGCATTTTACCTTGTAGCAAAATGAACAGAAGGAAACAGCAGAGGGAATGTTCCTCCAGTCATGACTCTGGTTTTGACAGTTTAAGCTTTGGGATAGCATGGGGAAAAAAAAAAAGTGACTTGCAAGTAATCAGGTACAACATCACTGATTGTGGCTGGGGACAGGGAAAAACAGAGGAAAATCAGTGGGGAAACATTAGAAAGTGCAGCCCTTGACCTGCTGGAGTGAGCAAGACTTCTTTGGCATCCTTTTTTTCAGTTCTGTATCCCTAAAACATCCCAAACCCATGTAAAGTGTACTTAAGAGGAAAACTGAACACCATATCAGACTGAAACACCTCAGCCCTGGGCTATCCCACACTTTGGCACCACTCTTCCAGAGGACCTGGGGAAGCAGCATGTTCTGCCTCCCAGGGACAGTGGGATGGAGGCACTGGGCATTGAGGGCAGCTCAGTCACAGTAACCTTCCACTGAGGTTAGATAGGTACCAAGGTTAGATTGATCTGGAGTTGGAAATTGTGAATCTGAGGTGAAAATGGTTCCTCATACTGGGGTCTGGTATGTGAGCATCAGATCTCTGCCTGGCTGTAAGTTACTGCACAGCATTTCCTTCTATGTTTTGTTTAAAATTTACCCCAAAGTGTTTGTAGTGTAATAGTGATTTTTCTTTCTTGCATTAACACAACTGTAAGCTATGTACTGGATTTAGAAAATAAGGATTTTACAAGCATGAAGCACATCCATCTGTATTACATAAACATAGGTACATTTTGGTTTCTTTTTCTTTTCCTTCCCATGTTTATGCTGCACAAAGAACTTATTAAACCAGATACAGTTATGGCGTTGTTGGCTTTAATCCACACAAGATTTTTAAATCTTTTCTCACATTATAATATATTTAACCACTGCTTTAATGGCAAAAAGGATTTCTGTGGCTGTGAGCATAGGAACATGAAAGGTATAGTGGCTTTCCTGTGTGAGGAATATGAGAATATTCACTGACAGAGGAACTCTGAGGAACAATTATCCCAAGCTGTGTCTTTGACAAGGCTGTCAGATTTTCCACTTCCATGAGCACAGCTGGGCATGTGGTGCCAGGGTGAGAAATTCCACAGTGGCTGGAGGCAGAGTGCACTGGGTGCTGGCCTGGCTGGCAGTGTTGGAAGTCAGGAGTTGGAGCTGGAAAGAAAAGAAAGATGACTTTCTGCAGCTTTGAGACAGTAAGGGAAAAAAAAGCCCCAAAGCACCAGTTTGGAATGTAAGGAAAGGGTCCTTGGGAGATGCCCCTTTCCAGACTCCTGTGCCTCAGAGGCTGAGTTTGATCTTGAGATTCAGGTTCTTAAAATACCTGTACTCTCTTCTAAGACATTTGCTCTTCTACCTCCAACTACAGATTTGTTCTTGTGCAGCTTACTTATATATCTGTTGAAAGCTTTGGAGGTTGGTTTATTTATTTTTGAATTTTCTGTATCACTGGTACTTCTGTATCACTGGTACCTAGGGTTTTTGTGGTTTGGGTTTGTTGTTGTGGTGTTTGGAGATTTTTAGGGGGAAGGGTGGTTTGATGGGTTTGTTGGGTTTTTTTTTTTTTTTTTGGTTTTTTTTTTGTAATCCAAAAACTTTGTTGCTTTTTTTTTTTTTAATCTTGGATTACAAAAAAAAGCTCTGAAGGATAAATAAATAAAGAAGTGATGCAGGTCTTACCAAGGTGGGCAGTGAAGTTTGAGGTCTGTTTGGATGCAGTTTCAGCCACACCTGGTTTTGCTGGGTTTAGTCAAGGATATTGTTTCTCTGACTTACACCAGTGTCTGAGCTAGACTTCAAGATGATCAAGCTGGTTGCATCTAGAGAGGCAAGGAATTGAAGAAGTTCTGAACAAGAGAGGAGACAGCAAATTCCTCATTTTCTAGTGCTCCAAGTACTAGGGATTGTTTCTCTTGTATACATCCCATTTTATATGTTGCTTGAAATTAAAAAATTGGATTACCATATGTTACACTTTCTGTTTTGAGCATTACATGCTGTTCTTCATAACTTTTAGGATTGCTGGTTAGGAATGGTTTACTGAATACTTGAGTTTGATAATATTTGGGACTCTATCTAAAATATTGTGTTCTTAAATTACCATATGGATTGCTTGCTACGTCAGATTGCCTTGACTTTTAGCTACTGTTTTGTCTTAGTGTTTGGAAGGAATGGTCTCTTTCCTCATTCTTTGTATGAGTTGTTTCATAGAGCTGTTCCCTGGCCTACCTTTTTAATGTTTTCTAATTTCTCTGTTGAAAACTTGGGAATGCTGGATAATTCTGCTAATCAGGCAGAGAGCTAAAATAATGGACCCCAAAATGTAGGCTGTTAATTATTTTTCAGTGCAGCAGCAATGTAATGTGTGACAATGGAGCTTTTTGGTAACAAGTGAAATAATTTTGGACATACTGGAGACTAGAGTGATTAGCACTTAAATAACACCACACTTCTGAGGATAGCAAAGCACTTCATAGCATTTAATGAAGAAGGCCTTCCTTTCATACCCAAAGGATGTACTCTGCTGTCTCTACTCACAGGGAAGAGAGGAAACGGTTCAGGGAGAGGTGAGGGACAAGGCAAAGTTATAATTAGTGGTTGTAATGTCTGATGATAGTAAAACATAAACCAAAAGACTCCATTTTAGTCCTTTGCATGAACCCTAGAGGAACCCATTCCCAGCAGGGCATTTTTGCAGCAGCTATTTCCTTACCAGGCATGACACAACCTGACAGAATGGTGACGGGGGAAAAAGCCTTTCTGCAGGTTTATGCCATGGCTAAAAAGGGAAGGGAGAATATAAACATTTCGTAAAACCATGAGTGGGAGCTGCTTATGGATGCAGGGGTTGGAGGAATGCAAGAGGAAGGGAGAACGTAAATGAGCTGGTGTTTATCTGAGCCCAAGAATGGGCAAAGGAGAGAGAGGTGTGGAATACAATCATATTTTATTTCAGCTATTCAAACACAAAAACTCATTTTGTTTCCTGCGTAATCAGCACTGAAAACCCAAGTATTTTGTTGCTAGTGCTCAGCTCTGAAAAACAAAGTTTTCTACCCGTGTTTTGCAACACCTTTGAACTGGACACATGCAATTAATATCATCATGTTGTGGCCTACCAGGATTATTTCAGGGTAATGGTCAACTTGAATTTGTTAACCTTTATGTGGAAAGGGTTAAGGCCATTGGCTTGTGGTTACTCTGGCTAACTGTTTTAGCAGTTTAAGAGTAAACCATACTGTGAACATCTTCCCCGTGTGCTCAGTCTGTCCACAAGAGAAGGGTATCAGACCCCAGAGTCAGTCTTAAATTCCTTTATAAATAGCTACAGCTGGTTTGCTGTGATGTTTTTCCTCAGTAATTACAGTAAATGAGAACTTAAAGTTGTATCAAGTCCTAATGTGTTGGGTTTTTCTTTTTACTTTGACTTCAGCAGTATTTTTAAATCCAGGAACTAAGGATTTGTTTCTAAATGTTAAGAGAAATGTCCCTAAGCATAGAAACACAGGACTAAATTTGCTTTCTGGACATTAATATAGCCTTAAAGCAAGCAAAGTGGGCATGAAGGGTTATAGCTGTACTTGACTCCAAGGCTTGATTTTGGTGTATTGGACAAGCTCCCTTTAAATTCGATATTCTGGTTTTACAAATAGCCAGGGAGGAAGGCAAATATCTTCAGACACAGATATGTGTGTGTGACATTTAAAAATTGTCTTGCTTGAAAAAATACCATCACTGTTACAATTTATTCACTGGTGAAGCATATATAGAGCTGAAAAAGGTCTGTGCTAATTAATGAGACAATTATACACATTAATACCAGATTAATCAGACCTCATACTTTTAAGACAACAACACAAAGATACAAATACAGTTTTGAAAAGCATCATCCTTTGTGTTGTCCCTGGCTCGCTTGGCTGAGATGTACATAATGATGGTTGGACTTCACAGTGCTAAAACATTGTTACTCAAAACAAGTCCCACACATAACTAATTACAAAAATGCAACACCAATAATCTGAAAGACTTAATCAAGCCTGTGAAGGACCTTTCTGGATAGTGGATGATACGGGAATGTCACCATTCAGACCCATGCCATGGGTTCTAAGCTATTATGTCCTGGATCCTGAATAGATGCAACATAAAAATTCTGTCCTTGGGATCTGTATTTTGTGGCAGCCTGGATACACTCTCCTGCCCTTTTTGAAAACTATGACTCTCATGCAGTTTTATCTGACTCTGACATGACATGCTGTTAATGTGAAATAATGAAGGTTTTAGAAGAGGTTATCAGAGGTTTTGCTATGAGCAAACAAACATACACTGAAGTCCCACTGCTGCAACTAGCCAGCAAAAGGGTACCTCTGAAAGCTCACACATTTACTGCATAAAACACATTTTCAAGCAGAATAATGTTTCTTCAATTATTCCTGTCATAGAAGGTGGTCCTTGGCCTAGTTTCATATTGTCTCTGCAATGTGACGTGTTGGCCTTGAGCATGTAGCATTTGCAGTTGAGATTGGAGTCAGTCTCATTTAAGCTCAAGAACCTTAGTGTTTGTCATTTCAGGGAGTCTTGTGCACAACAGTGTTGTGTTCAGTTGTGACTGTCAGGTTGCACCACCATTCTTCAGTGCTGGCTTTAGCACTCCTATGGCCCCATGGCTCCTCACTTGCTCTTGAGAGGCCCTTTGGCTGTGTGTTTTTATTATTTCTGTTTTTTCCAGTCTTGTTGCGGTTTTCTTTTTAAATGGTAGACAGAGCAGACTCATGCTGTTGACTCCGTGACCTGCTTCTCATTTCTACCCCACCTGCTTAAAAAGTTTAGTAGTTGGCAGAATGTCTTCTGGGACTGATGTCTGAGCAATGGACCATTGAAAAGCAAAATGAAATATAAAACTCCTTTTGTGTCAGGAGCTCTGGATCTGCAAGTGAACACCTGCTCTGCTGATCACTGAACCTAGGGAAGGGAAGAAAGAGGAGGATTCTCTTGAGACTCAAAATGGCCTACTGAAAGTCAAATCCCCATCTTTCTTACTGTATTAGCTAATAGGAGTAAAAGTGAAAAATAGTGCTTTTTTTCTTGTTCTTCATATGAAATACATTGAAACGTCAGGAAAAACCTAAGTAGTTCAGTGAGGAATGAATGGTGCAGGCTATGGATTTTTGTTTTGGTTTTATCATCAACTCAGTGTGTGACTTTGATCATGTGTCTTAGTTTTACCCTGTATAAAGTGAAGTCTGGAAAAATACGCAGTGTAGTTTTTGATGTTCCACTTTATTTATATAGATTCCCAGGGACCCTGCCGTGCTTTAGTGACTGTCCCCCTATTATGGCAGTGCCACGTAGACTTCAACAACTTAGAGCTGAGCTGAACTCTGACAGGTAGAAACTTCATTATGCTAACTTTCCCCACAGCTAGCTTCTCCCATCAAAAAGCAAGCCTTGCTTTAAGCCTCAGTGAAGTAACAGCTCATTTCTGGTTATCTGAAGAGGCTCAAATATAGTGGAATGAATTTATTAATGATGTATTCCCTCACAGCAAACAGATTTGTGCTCTCCGATAATTGAGCACTACAGAAATAGTTCTTGTCACCTTCCCTTTAGAGAAAGTGAAAACTGCCTAACCACCATACAATGTTAGGCAGTTTTCTCCAAAAATAAAGTTTTATTGTTGAATCCTTGCAAGTCTTATATTAACAAAAACATATGTTTTATTTTCTTGGATGTTAATACAGTTTTTTGTTTGCATATAAATGTTCTTGTGTTTATACCAGTCTGAAGGAAGAACACTGTTCACACATGAAAATCTGTAAATGTATCCAACTTAAAGCAAAAGTAAAGCTAGCACATCTGTTTTAATATCTCAGAGAGTAAACCAGATGTGTGTATATATAATATATACATGCTAGTAATAGATGTTAAATTAGATTTTAAGAAATTGTTCCAGCTTAATAGCCTAAAATGTTATTAGTAACATAGATAAGGAAATTACTTAATAAAAAATATATGATTTTTAACCTGACAGTGTCCCTCTTAATTAAGTTATGAGATCCTTAGATGAGTGATGTTATAACAGTGCAGTGTGTAGCTTCTATTATTTATAAGACAATGCCAAAGAGCTAGCTCAAACCGATTAAAGCAAGAAAAATCTCATTGAAACTTGCCATTCTGAGCAAGTGAATGCTGAATCTTTCTATAGAAGTCATGCAGCTTTGGCATCTCAAACATAGTACCTAGCTAGATCTTTCCATGCAGGAATTGCACATTAGGAGAAAATAATGATAATAATAATAAATTTTAAAAAAGCAAGATTTTGGCAGGTTTGGAAATGTAAAAAAAAAAAAAAAACAACAAGAATTTCAGTTGTGGTGATGGGTCCAATTTAAGTTAGAAATCTGAGTATCCTCACCTACTGTACAAAATCAGCCCTACCAGTGCAGGAAAGGTTTTAGCATTGAGCTGTGCTGAGGCCCATGAGCGCTCCAAGCTTCAGGCAGCCACAGGGCTGAGCGGGGAGGATGGAGGGTGATGGGGGAGAATGGATGGAGTGTGAAGGGAGGATGGTATGTGATGGGAGGATGGTGTGTGATGGGAGGATGGTGTGTGATGGGAGGATGGATGGAGTGTGATGGGAGGATGGATGGAGCGTGATGGGAGGATGGAGTGTGATGGGAGGATGGATGGAGTGTGATGGGAGGATGGATGGAGGGTGATGGGAGGATGGATGGAGTGTGAAGGGAGGATGCTGTGTGATGGGAGGATAGAGGGTGATGGGAGAATGGATGGAGGGTGATGGGAGAATGGATGGAGGGTGATGGGAGGATGGATGGAATGTGAAAGGAGGATGGATGGAATGTGAAAGGAGGATGGATGGAATGGGATGGGAGGATGGATGGAGTGTGAAGGGAGGATAGATAGAATGGGATGGCAGGATGGAGTATGATGCGCAGCGGGGCTGTGTTGTCACCAGGCATGGCTGAATCATTTCCGTCCCTCTTGCTGCGATGACCAGGGAGGCCAAGATTAGCAGCTCACCCAGGTCCCAGCTGCAAGCCCAGCCCAGCCCAGCTGAGAAGTAAAACCACAGTATCCTTGAGCAAGTTTGTGATCTCCACCTTGCAAATTGCTTTTTGCAAGGAGGTCCCATACCTCATATCTTTCTTTGCCTGTGGAATGTATTTTATGATTTTCGCTGTATAGAAATTAGGAATAGTGCCTGGCTCTGAAGGCATGAAAGCTAGTTGCTCTTGATGTGTTTTTAAGAAGATAAATATTGCTTTTGTTGGTGGTGAACATATCATTAGTGATTTTTTTTTACCTCTGCCCAGTTATTTTATCAATTAGGTACTTTAGTAATGAAATTATCTACAATTTAAGCAAATAAATAATAAGAAATTTTAAATCCCAGAGATATTGAAATCAATCATAAATATTTTTATCCTGGGTCCCTGATTTTATCCTAAATATCAAAATCGTTGAAGTAGGATTGATTAATATCTCTTACTTTCTATTTCCTGTTCCCACCACTCTTGAAGGCTGTAAAAATAATAAATTATGTGGAATTACAATTAAGCTGAATGCAGCACCAGCAGGTTATAGAGAAGAACTTGTAACATACTTGCAACTTTTTTCCTAGTCTGACTTCAGAAAAATACTTATCAAATATTTATGTAGTTAATTTTAAAGGCTTGATTCTGGAAACATTGTTGAAGCAGTCAAAATACAAAATTGCTAAGCAGATATTTAGGAAAATACGTCTAATATCTTAACATGATTATAAATTTAAGCTAGTTTTCCATAGTAGTTCAAGCTCTAACCCCTAGAACTGGTAGACTATAATCATGTCTTATACTGATCATGCTTGGCATGGAAAAATGAACGTATGCAAGGCTTAGATTAACCATGCACCACAGATGTATTCAATGAGCCTGTTTCCTGTTTTGCTTTATAAACCCCCCCAATCCAATCCTTTAGAGACATTTTTATCTGCTAATAAGCATAATTGCAGTCATTCCTGCTGTCATTTATAAAATTATAAGACATTTATTTAGTCAGTTGTGGTGTTTAAGGCTGTTAAGTTTCCCCGACCAGAATGGAAGCTCTGCTGGCAAATGTTTCTCTAAGACTTCTTTGGTACACCTGGTCTCCTGATTCTCTCTCCAACAGATCATTCGTCTCTGATGAGGCATTTACCATGTAGAGGTTTGTACCAGAGACACAAAAAGTTCTGGTTCTCAACTCTATCTGCTTTTATACTATTTGTGGTTACATAGAGATGACCCAGTTTTCCCCTGAGTCTTGCAGACTGTGGATATAGACCCTAAAGCCTGGAAGCTTTCAGCACTATGCATCTGTGTGAGCAGAAATGCAGATCCAAGGGGGTTCAAGTAGAGAAATAAGTTGTGTGATGTCTTGCAAATTGAGTCAGACCATTTCAGAGGAGTGGAAATCTGCTGATGAGACTGCCATAAATGTCACATCTCATCATAGAAACATAGAATTTTTTTGTGTTGAAAGGGTCCTTAAATCAAGATCATCTCATTCCACACCACCTGCCATGGACAAGGACACCTTCCACTAAACCAGGGTGCTCAAAGCCCCATTCTCAAGAGAAAGGAGACCTTCTTGCAGCCCTTCTGCTGCTCATGATAGCTTCTTGGGCTGCATCTAACTTCAGTCTTCATTTCTCCTGTAAGCCATTTCAAAACTTTTTTTTCCCCTTCTGCCATATTTTTAAACTGCAGATAATGAAAACAATTTGATGGATACACATGGAGACTGGAATTTCTGTATTTATTCTGATGTTACACACAAAGTGATTGACAGGCTCAGTTCCTTATTTCAAGAGTTGAGCATATCTTTTTAAATCAATAGGAATTTTGCCATTGACTTGAATTTGAATTGTTGAAAGGACTCTTGTTTTCAGGGAAGATATCTAAAAGTGTCAGAACAAGCACATCTGTTAGCCAGACATCACTTCAGAATCCTGAATTTAGTAGGAAGCTTTAAAGGCTTTGTGGGAAATCATGGACTGCTTTGGGGAACTGCAGAGTATTCAGATTAATCATCTAGACAGAAGTTTGTGAGTTTAGGGACTTTTCAGCATAGAAATGCTGGAATCATGAGCTAAATATTACGGTACATCACTTGGTTCTACTAAAAAGGTATATCATCCTTTTAACTTGTGAAATCCTACTGTTTAAAGGTATGCCAAAGTGAAATAGTTCAGGCAGGGGCAACATCAGCAAAAACTATGACTGTTACTAATTTCACCCTCACTAGTATTTGTTCCATGCAATTGCTATTTATTCTTCCTAATTCACAGTACAGATGATTTTATTTTATTTTTTGTTGTTGTTGTTATTTATCCACATGAACAGACAAGCTCATGAAATGGTCTCAAGCAGCAAATGGCTTTGGAAGTCAGACAAAGTGAACTAATCTCCAGTTTATAAACCTATGGGGATGCTGAAAGAACAAATGCTTCAGCAAGCAACTTTAAAGAGGAATTGGGATGTGGAGTTTCTGAAGGAAAGGAATTGGAGGTGACAGAGCACAATACAGCCTGAGCACAATGACACACTGAGTAGAGAAATTTAATTACATAAAGAGGGATAATAGATCAATCAACTAGAAAAACAGACACCACAGAGAGCAAGGAGAAAAGAAAAAGAAAAGAGCCATCTGACCGTAGGAAAACAAAATAGAGAACTTTGCAGTATCTTACTAGCCAGCCTGTGAAGCCAAAGAGAGTATATGAAATTTTTAAAAACTCATTTGTTTCTCAGACAGCCAGGGAAAGGACACTGAGATGCAAGAAGGGACTCTGCCCTCATTCAGCTCAGACATCTTCAAAGGTCTACCCTGTGTGATAAATAGAGCAAACCCTTTGTGATCTCTGGATGAAAGTCACGATAGTAAGTCAAAAAAATCCATCAGAGGCCAAGTCCAGCAATCCTCAGCCCTGATTCAGGCAAAACTGCCATTGTTTCACACAAGTGTCTGGAAAACAGAGGATGCAGGGGCACTGAGCCAACTGTTTTTTTAGGTTTTGAGTTTGGGTTTTTTTCCTTTTCTCCTTCTTTTTTTTTTTTTTAATTTATTATAGGGAAAAAAAAAAGCAAGCTGAATGGCTTTTCAGCGTGGAGAAAACTGTGAGAAGGGGCAGGGGCCACCCACTTGTGGTGCCCTGTCAATGCTGAACAGATCCTCCACTACTTTCTTTCCACCTGCCCCCAGTCTGCTTTGTGCTTCACAAGAACTGGTCTTCTTTCAGACCAAAAGGAGAACTTTGCAGAAAGTTATGAGCAAACAGTCTGAATGGAAACTGCTCTGCAAACATAATTATAGCATTTGCAGTTAAATGCAAACTAGCAAAGCAGTGGGAGCAACTGGGTGTTCAGCAGAGAGAGGCCAGGTATAAATGCTTTGATATTTAGATGGATTCAAATTAAACACCTTTTTAGCATCTTAAAAGAAACAGTCTCACCTCTGGTTCAGGATATATCCATTATTTCTCTCTCTCTTCCCCCCCCCCCCCCTTGCCTGGGTGTACAATAAATTCATAGTCAAAGCAAAGCAAGCAGCTCTGGTTCTCCTGAGGGCTCCGTTGAAATCAATGAAGCATCTTGGTGATCTATTGTTCTTAAAAGTGTTCACACTGAGTCACTTCCTCAGCGTCTTCTTCTTGCAGCTCCGGGTAGAATTTCACCTCAGGTTTCTGTGATTGTTTGGGAGGCTGGGGGTGCACTGTGGCTGCTTTCCTTTCCTTGGGAGTAAGCTCTCCTAGTTCAGGTAACTTTTGCAATTACTGAGTAATAAACAAGGCAGTTATTTGGGTGCCATGCCTCTCAAGTGTTGAAAGTTTGGCAGAGCCCAGCAGAGCACCTAACCCATTGCAGAGACAGGCTTCACTCTGTGCTTCACAGGCACTCTTAATTCAGACAAACTCATACCAAAGTCAAGTGAGGTTTTCCCTGAGTAAGAAAGGAGTTAAAAACTGAGGCAAGATCCTGATCTTTTACCCAGGCACAATTCCAACAACTTTAGAAGAGTTGCTTTTGACTTACGGCATTGTAACAAAGATCAGAATCTGGGCTTCAATAAGGACTTCAACATTTGGCCACAGTCCCATGAAGGCCTTTATTAATTTATTTATTTATTAAAAAGGACAATTGCATCGACTTTAATAACCCTTACCTCAAAGTTCACTTGAAAGAAAACTAGTAAGACTTTTTACTGAGAGAAGGAAAAAAAAGTTTAGCTATGGTCAGCCAGGGTGGGAAATTCCATTGTGGCTGCAAGCCCATGGCAGGTAGAGTGGAATTTAATGAAGGAAACTGCTGTGTTTTTGTGTCTTTCTGTATGTTTTTCCTTTAAAACCAAGAGCTGGGCAGGCTTCCCATTTGACCTGATGTGACCCAAGCAAATTGCTTCTTATATAAAAACAACTGCAGACTTGGAGAATGTGAAAATGCACTGTATCCTTTTTCCAACTCAGGGAAAATGAAAGCCTGAGAAACAGGACGGCCCTGTCAATACTCGTTGAGCAAAACTATCACTCAAGCCCTATAAAGAGAGATTAGAACAGGCTTCCTTATGCCAAAGGGATTCATTATAAGTTAGATCTCTTTAGGTGTTTTTTTTTTTTTAAAGCAGACACACTTACCATCAGTAAGAGAAAAATCTATTTTTCAGAAATTTATTTTTTTTGTGAAGGGAGGAGAAAACTTTCATAAAGGAGGAGAAAGGGGGAGTGACGGGGAAGAAAAAGACTTTAACTAATGCACCCAAATTAAAATAAATAAATTGATAATTGTTAAAATTTAGGCAAAAAGCCCAGCTTTTAGCCTGTGCTGTAACTTGGGAGAGCACAGGCGCAGGGATTCAGGGTGTGTCTACTGATATTGTATTCAGATGTGTTGCCTTGGCATGTGTACTGACGGATTTATTTAAAAAACAAAGCAAAAAAAAGGCATTGTGTGCTCGTGAAATGACTTCATAAAATCCTTTCCTTTATGAATTATTTTGATCACAGGGCTTGTTGTTTAAATTTCTAAAGTACTGTGCTTTTTTTTTTTTAATTGCCTTCTTTTCAGAACTGTCTGTTCTCAAGTTGGCACCTTCCGCATAGCAGCATGCAGAGATTAAAGGAGAGGGGAGGGAGGGGAGGTGTGGAGCATTTCATCAGACCAAGGGGGTGACGTGGTGCATAAGCAAACTCACATCTTCTGTTGGTCACCCCTGAAAGGAATCCTGAGCTCTGAGCCACTCTTCTCCCTTGCAGCCATGTCTAATCTGCATCACCCACTCCAAGGAGACACGAGCAAACACTTGGACAGTCACATGGTGCCATGTTAGAGGAGACAGAATAGACTTTTGTTTGCTCTTTCTTGCTTAAAATGGAGGTGAACAACTTCCTACATAGGAAAGCAAGATATGGTAATACTTTCCAGGTTCAGTGAGGCCTATTTTTCCAAAACACAGGTTTTTGCTTGTGTTCCATGGGTTTCTGACTGTTGCTGGAGGCTTTTTCCTGCCATGGCTCAGGAGTGCAGCTGAGAAGACACCATGAGCACTCCCAACATTGCACACTAAAAGGGCACCCTGTAGAAGGAAACTCCCGATTGTTTTGTTCCAGATATGGTGTTAAGGATCTGCAAAGTCAGTGTCAGTTACTTCCACAAGAGCAACATTCACAATCATCATCATCATCCAGGTCCTGCATTTATCTAGAAGTTATAATGGAATTTTCACATGAGGCATGAAACCTACAGGAGAGCAAGAGATCACTTGCAATGTCTTCTTTTTATTTTCTGGGGAATATTCTCAAGATCCTTATTATATTTTGTGTTACTTGATAGAGTCTGATGTAACATAATAGTTGTGACAGCCCACCCAAGACTATTACTGCTTGTGTAAAGGAGGAGGTCAGAACAGTACTGACCTGAATAGGGTTGTGAGCTTTTTCATATAAGGTTGTATTTATAGCATTAGCGTTTCCAAAGAAAGGTGATATTTCTGCCCAGAATGCTGGTGTTTTCAGAAGGAGATACCCTGATTCATGGGCCTGGCACTGATCTGAGGTTAGAGTTAAGAGATTTATGTTACATGCATTGATTTTTTGGGTTTCTTCTCATTGCCCTGTCTGCTGAGCAAACAGGTAACAACTGCACATTTAAATGGGTAAAGAGACAGCAAACAGTGATTCAGGGTTCTAGATTGTGTAAAAAAAGATGCTGATTCCCATGGAAGCAAAGGATGCTTGTTTGGTTGACTGAATGCAGTTTGGAGGCTTTTCTCTGTCTTTAATGGTAAGACCAGTTGTTCCCCTGGATATCCAGCCCCCTGAGGCAGAAGACAGGGATGGTGAGCAGCCCCAAAATCCAAGAAGAAATGTAGTTAGCAACCTAGTGCACCACTCAGACAGGCAATAGTCTGTGTGGCCAGAGGAAGTCCACCCAAGCCTACTGAGTGGAGGTACTGGCTGAAGTGCTCACCAAGCCACTTTCCATCCTGGGTCAGCAGTCCTGTCTGAGAGTGGTTTAGCATTGGAATGGGCTGCTCAGGGAAGTGATGGAATCACCATCCCTGGACGTACTGAAGAGACATGTGGGTTTGACACTGGGGGATCTGGTTTAGTGGTGGGCTTGGGTGTTCTGAGTTAACAGTTGCACTCAATGATCTTAAGAGTCTTTCCAGCCTAAATGATTCTCCCTTTTTGCTGCATGGAATTTTTCTACAGGTGGCATAATAGACTGGTAGACTTGTTTTTAACTGTGTACAGGAAAGTTCCAAGGAGAAAAATAGTGGAAACCTTATTATCTTATTCTAGAGAATTTTCTTCATAGTTTAGAGGCACTTTGTTCCCAGAAACTTTTTTCCATAGTCTTACAGATCATTCTGCTACAGAGAAATACATAGCGAAGTACATAGAAATCTTCTGTTTACTCCAGGTCTTTTCCCTTAGCAGATAAGACATCATTCTCTTCTCCAGACCTACACTTTGTGTGACAGGAGATGAGTGTCATTCAGCAAACTTTCCTCGATAGCAGCTCTTCTTGTCCCTTAGCCAGGAGGATGTATTGTCTTTGACATTATGAAGTTTATGTAAGACTATACAAAGAGCAAAATGTGCTTTTTTACTTCCTGTATGTAAACACTAGAATTCCTTCATGCATACTCCATGACAGACTAGAGACCGTGCCATCTAAATTTTCAGTGTATATGTTTCAATCAGTGTATATCATTAATATATTTATTCAGCCTATATATATTATATATTCATCTGGTAGCAGCTGAATTATTTTTTTAAAATATGATTTTCTGTTGTTTCTGTAATTGTTTTTTGAGATCCACTGTCCCCACAAGTGTTTTTAGCCTGGACTTTTTCTGTGGCATCTAATGTGAAGTGCAGTGTACGAATCAACAAAATGTTGTGACATTCTTACTGTGCAGCTTTGGAGAGGATGCCTACTTAAAGAACTTGTTGGGACATAAAATGATTTCTGTGAATTATACCTTTTCTTTAAGAAAATTAACTAAGTAATGAGCACTGGTTTTAGGTTAGTCTTAATGTTACTTATGGATGTTTAGCAATACATAATTTCAGCTGCAGAATGCAGTGCGTATCATGTCAAATCAGTCCTTTTGTATCGTTTTACTGGACAAAGCATTTGGCAGGGTGAGGAGAATGGTTTAGGTGCAGAGGTGTCTTCCTGCGATTTAAAACTGGAGCACTGTAAGGTGTCTGCTTTTTTGACAATGGACTTGAGAACTCGTTTGAATTCCAGCAGAAGGCCTAAGGAAATTGCTAAAAAGAGGTCAAAGTGCGTTTGGCAGGTCATGGAAGAAATCCTTTTGCGTGCCACTTTTCCCAGTTTCGGTGGACTGTCACAGGACTGTGTTGTAATGTGTCATCCGTTTTTTGAGTTAGATAAATTCTCAGCAGCTTTTTTTAGCCCATACTCTTTTATAGATCTCAGCAGGGATTTTGACCAAGAAACAAGCAAGTAGTACTTCAGGATTTAATGCTAGATTTTTATGTTTCTGGTCTTGACCATATATATGATCAGATTTCTGAGTGAAAGGCAGGAAAAAATGAAGATGTTGCTAAGTGAAAAGCAGATGAAGGAATTTCTGGTTTAAAAATCCAAATTAAAGTATCAGCAGGAGATTTGCAGTCTGTTTAGACTATTTCTAATTTGTACAAGCCTGTGTGGACCTATTTCTTTCTCATTTAATGGCACACCCAGAACTTTCATTGGCTTCAATGCAATTATTGTAACAGCTCCAGGAACTTTCCCAAGAAGTCTGCAACAAAAACTATTTATCTAAGTGGGAATGCTTCCAGTGGCACCTGTATGCCATGGGCTGGGCTGTACATGTAGGTACTTCTAGTCTGAGGGCTATGGAAAATAGTCTATGTTCTTGTTTAAAAGGGATGTAAAACAAAATAGATGTTCTGATCAATAATACTTTTTTTTTTTAATGGAAAAAGTAGTAACAACGTGAAAAGCCACCAGTAAGAATTATAAAAATTCTGTGATGGGCACTGCAATTTGCAGTATGTAATGGCTCAGAAAGATTTGGTTTTTTCTGGAATTTGAGACTGTCTCTGTTCTACTGGGAACTGCATTTGTAAACATAGAAATATTTACCTTACATATGCATTTTATCTTATATATATTTGTTATATTTTCTGAGCAGTGACAGAAATACAAATCCTGGCATTAGTATTTTGGATTCTGGTAGGTTTGTCTACCTGAAAAAATTCTAATGGAACTTCTAAACTCTAGTGAATGCTTCTAAGTGCTTGTTATTTAAGCATGTGACTAGTCCTGTAGGACTAAAAATCCAGGGGAATAGCTAACCAGCTGTAAGCTAAGCATATGACTGCATGTTTTCATAAGCAGAGGTTTAAATTTTTAAAGAAACTGCACAGGAACCTTATCATCTGCTTCAAAAAGCCAGGACCCGTTTTGGAATAAGAAACAAGAGCATTACTAGCTTAAAGTATAGAGGGAGAAAACTTAAACTGTTGAAACTGCGAAATGGGCTGAAATGAGGAAATTGTATTTACCCAGGATGGAATCTGGCAAGTGCACTTGAAATGCTTTTTTCTTTCTTTCTTATTCACAGAGTTGCAGAATTTGAGTTAGGTCTAAAGTCAAAATAAATATGATGTCTCACTTGAGAAGAACTCTACCTCCTTTATTTAAGAATTTGTATAAAGCATTCGACGAGGCTGCGTAGTATTTTATTTGGTTAAATTAGGGTTTGAGGTTTGTAAAGTTTAAACTTGGTCCCCTTTTGAGAATGATTTAAGACAGGAATGCTATAATCATCTAGTTATATGAGGCTAGAGCAGGTGCTGGCAATGGAAAAAATTTTTTTCTCCTTCCATCTGTTCTCTGAAGAACTGCTTAATTCTTCTTGCAGGAATCTGTTAAAAGCTTTTCATAAGGTTTCCCTGTAGGCAGACAATTCACTGCAGAGCCCCATAGGCAGTGCCTTTGGATGTACTGTGAGTAACTCATGCACAGGCTCAGCCTTCTTTTCCAGGTGGAGTGAGAAAAACAGGAAAGTATGCTTAGGGATCCCCTCTGTATCTCTCTTTGGAGTGCAGCAGAGATTGAACAAACTGAAGAATAGCTTCATGATCCATTTCTGCTAGTGGGAATAACATTACTTTCTGTTGTATTTAAAACAATGAATGGAATTGGGTTGCTTTCCCTCCTGTGTATATGTCAGTTATTCCAGTTTTGGTTTTTTGAATATTCAAACCAATAATAAACAAAAGTGAAACTACCTTTAAAACGTTTAACTTGTTACAGTTTCTGCTTCTGAATTAAGGCAACTTGAGTTTGTCAGACTAGATGTCCTGCAGTTGGGCAAATAAGTTGTCCTGCATTCCTTACTTCTTTGTTTGTCTTTGTGGCAGGGGTTCCTAGATATCAGAACTTTGAATTTTTTTTTTTTTTTAACTCAGGGTCATTTTCTCTTCTTAGTGCAGATTTCTTCACAATACTTCTGCTAATATTAATGGATTCATGCATAAATCCTTTCTGTAGCTACAGAGGAAGGGATCCCAAATGTTTGAGTCTTCCCATCTGTATACTGAGAATGCAATCAGATGAGAAGGTAAAAAAGAGTACCAGTCAGTTTGCAGCAGATAAGTATTAGAGGAATTCCCCCAACACACACCTCCCCTGCAGGAAAACAGGAGTGTGTGTGTACAGGAAAAGTCTGACAAGTTTGCTGTGAGTTGGGATTTAAACTTCCTCCAAGCTCTGAAGTTCAGGAATTCAGCCTTTGGGTCTAACCTGTAGCAATTTTCTTAGCTGACAGGTCAAAGTTACAGCTAAGGGTAAAAATCATTCCTGCTTAATTTTGAAAATCTGAAAGTCAGAATTTTAGATTTTTCTCTAAAATAAATGAAGATAAATTGGCCCAGGGTGAATTATTCTCCTCCTTTGATAGTCCTGTTATGATATAATAGATTTCTCTTTACAGATTCTTGTCTACATGCAGATTTTATTTTACAGATAGCTTAAATAAGGGGGTTGAACACTACCCAACATTGCCACACTTGTCTGTAGTAAGAAAAAGAACAGATCTTTATTTCTGATTTGAGCTTTCCTCCTTGGTTTCCTTTGAGCTGACATTGCTTGACATGGACACAGGTTTTAATGTAGGGTAATGTTCCATATTTCTGGACTGTTTAAATTTTTGTTTGTTTCTCTCCGTTTCCAAATGCCCTGTTATCTCAGCTAAATCACTGAAGGGAAGGAAAATATTCTGGGAGGTATGATAAGAGGCTTGCTCTTGTTTTATGCATTTTCTTCTAGATGATTACTCTTGACCTCCATTGGAGAGGGAGGACTGGGCTAAATGGAGCATCTGCCCCCATATATTCCCATTTTATTCAGAAGACTTTATGCACGTATTTTGCAGCTTCAAGTCAAATTACCTGGTAGTGAAGGCTTGAAGGTAATTTGGATACCCAGAGCAGTCCTCCTTTCTTTTCTGTAAAAGGACTATGCATGTTACATGTATCAAAAGGACCATAAATGTTATATTTATCTATCTTGCAAATTAGTTCTTTCTAAATACTTTTGAATAATAGGAGCAGGACTGTTTTTTTCTTACAGAAGTGTGGGTGATCCAAGCAGTTATTTCTATAATAATGAAAGCATGTTTCAGATACAAAAAAAAAATTCTGGGGATTTTTTGTGGCCTTGAGTAGATCACAATGGCCCTTTACCACTGTTTTTCCATTTCAGCCATTGTGAGTCTTGAATAACTAACATTTGGAAGCATTTTTGCAAATGAAAGCTGGTTATGAAAATGCACGGAGAGAAAAGCAAACAGTATGATCCTAGACGAGTGTTTTCCAAAGGCATTCTGATGAACTTCCCCTGAAACTTAGCTATGTATATGTGAGCTTGAAAATATAGAGACAATATCTCCAGTATTACATTTCGTTTTATTCATTAAAGAAATGTTTGAAATGCATTATTCTCTTTAGTCCAGCAAGGAGCCCCACAAGTTAACTGATGTGTTATGGGCTGCTCCGTGGCACAAAGCATAACAAGAGAAAATACTCTCTTTTCGTTTCCCAGTTTTTGCATTGTGACCTGACATTTATGCATATTGCATAAAGCAAATTCTGATTACTACAGCTTCACTGACTTGAGGCTGACAAACATTTTTTCCCTTTTACTTGCTTTTTGTCATTTTGTGATAAGTTCAACACACAGTATACTATACATGTCTTTCCAGATGGCACAGAAAGGATAGGTTATAGACTTTACATGGCTGCACCATAACTTTTGTTCATGTCCAGCTTTTCAGTACAAAAGTAATGTGTACCTGGGTTCAACAAAAATGGTTGTATCTGCCTGATCATATTGTCTACATAACCAAATAATCTAAAGTATGCATGATTTGAGAGACTAAGCATCCAACAAAAGCTTCCTTAAAATGAGTCATATCTTTGATTCAACAGTCACATTAGTTGAAATTAATCAGTCTTCCTGTTGCTGGCACTGGGAAATTTAAGAAGAAAAGCAAAAGAATAGCTGCAACAAAACAATGCCATCCATTGTAAGGCAGTGCCAGCCAGGGATACCAGGCAGCAACCAGCCAGGCCAAATCAGCACTTATTTATTAATTCCAGGAATGTCTCAAATATTTGAGGGCAGTTTCCGGACAGAGTAGTGATGGCAGAGGGTTCTGGCATTTCAGTTTGTCAAGGCGTCATGGATCTCTTGTTGAGAAGTGTTCACATTAAGGCACTCATTTCATTACACATGAAGAAATTGCCCTTCATGCTGTTCTAGCAGGAGTGGCAAAAAAGGTGCATGGACAAATAAAGCAAGCAGCACTTCTTTTACCATCCCATTGGGAGGCCAAGTTCATTTTTTTCTTCTTCCATTTTTCAAACTTAATTTTACATCAAGCAAGAGGTCAGAATTCAAGCACGATAGTTTAGATGTGCTCACTTAAAAAGTATTTATGATAGTTACTATGTCCTTGGTCATTTTTAGGCATAAAGGGAATCTATCTTTATATATCCTTACTCCCTTGTTGTCCTAGTGCTGCCTTCTCTATATTTGCATTACACATTTTTTAGATCTTTTGAAAGTACCTCCAGTCAGTGTACAGGCACCTATTCTTTCAAGTGTTTCTCTCCCTCCATTACTTCTTCTTAAGTGACAATTATTGTCCCATGCCAGGTCTAGTTCTCATTTTCTTGGTCTCTCTCTTACCAATTTTTTTCCTTCTGCTTTCACAATTCTTGCCTTATGGATTGAATGCAGACATAGCCAAGTGAAAGTCTGTGGCTTGGAGGTAAAATAGTGCTACTTGGGCAAACTGTTTGAGCTATAAATCTATTAATTTATTAATGCTGATTCCATGGACAAATGTTTTCTGTCTGACCTCTGAAGTTGCATCCACACTTTTGCAGATTTCTTTGTACAAACATGATGGGTGCACATCAGTCAGTCCTAACCTTGGCAGCATAAATTCACACAGAAAAACAAAATTTGATCTTAAGAGCAGTAAAATGCAAGGGAAAAAAACACCTTTAAAAAAGTTTTTAGATCTATTTTATAGATTACTATTCTGCCCTCGTAATGTGAGCATGTTGCAGAAGTTCATTAAGCAATGCAGTCAATATCTGAAATCAACTTATGGACTTGTTTGGATTTTGTTTTTCCTCATCCAGCAATAGAATGCAGTACCAAACTTATATCCTGCATTTCTGTCACCATACCTTTTCCAATTCTGTTTCTGCTCCATTCTGTTTACTCATTTCTCTCAGCTATTTTCCCTAATTTGTCACTATTGGTCTAGCTTGTACCCAAGAGACACAGATCTCCATGTCTTTAAAGAAGGCTTTTTGCTTTTATATAAGTGACATTGTTCTTGTCCACTTCTCATGTATTCAGGCCTGGTGTTAGGTCACTGGTCTTGTGATGAGTGGTGCTCACTGCACCCCACTTGGCTGCTGAGAAATGGCCTCCTACTTAATTTTTCTCCATCAAAAGCTGATGGAATTTGTGGAGTTCCTGGGTTTGCAGCCTGCTCCAAGCATTGGTTAGGGATGACTGTTTCCCACTTCACACTAGCCTGGTCTTGTTTACTATACTTCTCCCTTCCAACCATGAAGTGCCAAATGAGGTTAATATTACCAGCTCACCCACCAGTAGTCTGCAGTGCCAGGCCAGATACCCAAGAGAAGCATGGCTTCCTTCAAGCTCACAAACCAACTGGTGATCAGAGCAGTGAAGGTTAGCTGGGGTCAGGCCAGAGGGAGAAGGCAAATGCAGGGTGGCTAAGGAGTGAGCCAAACATGGTGATTACAGCCTGACATGGAAAATTGTCCCAGGAAAAACAGTTAAAACAGGGAGCAACTATTGCTTAGTATTTTAGGAGTGGTGGAGGAAACAATTGACATTCTTCATTAGTAGACTGTAGCCTCAGTAAAATGTAGGGATTCTTTCTGAATGGATGTGTAGATCTTGGCCTGTGCAGGCTGTCTTCTTCCTTTTTTTTTTTTTTTTTTATGTATTCACCAAATGTATGATAAATTAAAACTGCACAATGAGCAGCATTTCCTCCCTGCAAACTTGCAGTGCACCAGCTATGAGAGAAAATGGGTTCCTGGGGAAATGCATCTTTTATGCTTTTTTCTGACTAGCACTATATCGTTACATCTTCAGTCAATAAAAGTATGTGTCTTTAATATATATATTTACTCATGCACATATATATCATTCCAGTAATTAGCTGTGGAAAGGAGCAAAAATAGTTATAAAACCAAGAATTCTGAACAACAAACAAGCTTAGTGTACAACTAAAGGAAATTTTGAAGAAACAGACCTTCATGAAGGAATAACACTGTTGGAACAGTTTACATATGTTTTCCATGTACCAGGAGACCATTTTAATAGTTTACAAATGTATTTAGCCACAGAAAGTCTAAAATTAGTCAATGTTTTAAAGGGCTAAAGATTGACACAAGTCATTCCAGTTAGTGAAGGACTTCTTTTCATCCACATTAAGTGAATAAATTTATATAACTGAGAAGATGTTTATGGAGGACTGCTGTTCTGTGGCTGCTGATTAGAGTTGTACAAAACTTTTCTGCTAATTTTTAGTATTCATTTGTTTCAGGCATTGTGTCTTGTGGGAAATATGGTGGCCTAGACCACAAGTAACTCAAGTTCTGTCCCTGCTCTTCTGCTGCTAAGCTCCATGAGAACAAGGTGTTCATCCACACTGTTGTAGTTTTACCCTCATAAAATAGGAAATCCCTTTGTAAACTATTTTGAGAACTGCTGATGAAAGATGCTGGCTGTGAGCTTTGCCAGTCTTTTCTCCCACAGTTTGTTTGAGTTTAGTAGACTAAAGTGAAACTCAGGTGAGTCTTCAGGGCCTCCAGGGTTTGCACTGAAATTGTACAAAACCTTGTATACAGCATGTTTTCACTTTAACAGCTCCAGGGTTACTCCGAGCCGGGCTCCCCATCGTTAACAGGGCTTGCGAACCTCAGGAAATCCTTCATCTGATCTGAATTATGAATTGGCAAGGAAATCAACATCTTCTGCTGAGCAACAGAGGTTTTATGAGGCTGTGCAACACTGTCTCCACAAAAGCTTAGCTCTATTTCAGCTGTGCTCAAACACCAGCTCTGCTCTGTTGCACACCCTGTGCATTCTGCTCTTCATCCTTAGATGAACTTCATCCCAGATGGCTTCATCCTTGATTGACTGCACTGTGTATGACCACAACCGAGGCACATGTACTGATGTCACGGTGTTCTCTGATGTCACATACCTCTGCTGAGCTGTGTGAGGAGGCTGCTCTGGGATCCTGCCTTCATGATACCTTGGTCTCAAATGAAACAGAGGTTTGCCCTTTCAATCCAACTGGGCATCTTCCTCATCACAACAGCTCTTTTCATTGTGGTTTGAGCCACTCAGAGAGAAAACTAAGTCACAGAGCTACCTGGCCGTGTCAGTCATTGAATAGTGTTCAAGCTTGGTTTCCTGTTAGTTCTGTAGTGGCTCTCTATGCTCACTTGATGGGTTTTCATTCCAATGGCTCTTCTACAGGGTCTCAAGTCTGTAAAGAACTCATCTCTCTTCTATACACACATTGTTGGGAGCAAGCTTAAAAAGAAGATGTACCTAGAAGAAAGGAGGAAAAGGGACTTGATCCTCAACAGGTCCAGTACTTCACCAGAAATCTGGACAAGATTTCCATCTTCTTCCCCCCAGGGTGATAATGCAGTAATGCAAAGAAACCTGAAAACAGAAAAATCTTACTAGAATTTCTGTGTTATTGGAAATCCTCAATTTCTGTGTTATTGGAAATCCTCTTCAGATCCTTTATTTTAAAAATGGTCTAAATGTACATAAGAAAAGGAGCTATATTATCTCCTTTAATAAAGTATTCCTTTCATTCTCTGTCAAAAATGGTCACATGCTAAACATCGAACAAAAAAATTTGAAATGTTAAAGGAATAAAACTCTTCAGGGAATAAATTATTTTTACAACTGGCCAATATAAAATAATACAGTACAAGTCTCTTAAAGTAGTAATTGATAAAGGAATAAAACTGCTAAAAGAGTATATTTTTCATTTGCTGGAGCTAACTGTATAATAGCACTCAGCTGTATTTAATCTCTGGGGGCCTACGGAACAGGCATAAAAATGAACATAACTTAAAATCGACAAGAGATCTTTCATGAGATCTGTGCTACCTGCTGCCTGCTGGCAACAGCCATGTTCCTGCAGCAAGCCTACTCACTCAGCCCCACTGCAGTTTGCCTTTCAGAGCCTTTTTTTATCTGTATGTTAAGTAGGTAATTCCCAAGACATCCCTATTAAGTGAAAAAGAATGACTCTTCCAGCCTGACACTCAGGGAAACTGAGATACAGGGAGGATGAAGCCTTTGCCTGGAGTCAGGCTGGTTTGTTCTACCATGTAATATGGCTGTAATGGGCCTAGTCCTTCCACAGAATGCTGATTGAAAATATGCTAGAATAAAAATTTGAAATTATGGTTTCACTAAATATTGCAGAACAGGAGCATGACTGTCTAGGCCCAGGTCCTTCAGTTTCCTACAGTGCACATTTGAATGCCAGTATAGAAATCAAGTACCAGTTTTATATTAGTGTCTGGTTGATTAAAGAATCCTTACATTATATTATAGAGCTATGTGAGTGGGCTTCAAAGGCTGACCTCACAGGGGCAAAAAGAGAGCATCCCAAGAGGGAGAACATTCCCCCACTGTGTGGCCATCGTGTGATTCTTGTTTGCCTTTGAAACAGGTGTGTGCTATGAATTTCTTAGATTTTCATTAAGGAAAAGAAGATAAATTTTTCTTTAGGTAGATACATGCAGAGATTCTTCGTTGAAGCAAATGGAGAGAGAGTGGGAACTTGGAAGAATGCATACAAATGGCATTTCATTTATCCTTCTGCTGTCTTGGTGGGTGTTGGAGAGGCCAAGTGATTTCTAGCTTGTACAGGCTTCACCCAAGTGATGTTTTCTCCCCAGAGTCTCTTCCTGTTTTTCCATCCACTACTCAGACCGTCTGTCCCAGCAGAACTGCTTCATTCTTCTTGAGATCAGTCACACTGAAACAACTGAATAGAATTAGAGTTTTCGACTGTATTTTTCAGCTAGTTTGTGTTTGCTTCTCTCCTATCAACCATGAGCTCATTTTCCATTTATTTAATCAGAAGTAAGACATGGGCTTTTATCTAAATAGTCTTAAATTTAGCGTGTATTTTAAAACTGAATCCTTCTTTATGTTGAAGTTATGAAGCTACCTTCTTTTCATAGCACTTCCTTATAAAGCAATTAACCTAATCATATGAAATTTTAATGACATTTGGAATTTAGAAACGTATCTACATTTTTTGGGATTTCTGGATTTTGGTTCCCTAAGAAGGGAAATAACTGACTTCCTTATTTTCTTACATTTTTTACTTTGTTTAGTTCTAGGGGAGAATATGCCAGAAACTTTGATGAATGCATAAAAATAATAGAAGATAAATGTGCCTGTGTAAATTTCTACCCCATGCATCCCCTGTGCCCTTGCATCATATTGCCTAGTCTGTTTATCGTAAACAGACTCTATCTATTCAGGAATAGTAGCATACTTTTATCAAAACACAGATAGTTTCCCTTTATAATCCACAGAATCAGTTACAAATTTCTCTCACTAATTATTTTAGGATAGAAATTGTTATTCTTTGAGACCTGGTGGGTGAAATTAAAAAAAAAAAAAAAAAAGGACAGCTAGAAAAAAGAAAAAGCTTTAGTCTTTTTCTTAATGGTGGTTTTAAGCATATAGAAAGAAGTGAGGAGAGTAAGAGCAAGAATAAATTGCAGTATTCCTAACTTACCAAATAATACATTTTGTTTCTGCCTCACTTCAAAAAGACCCAAAAGAATGTTGTTTAAACTTGGCTTATTTTGTAGATACCCTTGAGAGTCTGCTAATAAATGAAGTGCCAAACAAGTTAGTTCTGTAGTTTCAAAGTGGTACATACATAACATATGTAGACAGAATATCACTTGTGCCTGAACCTCACTATTTCTCTGTTGAGCTCTGTCTCCATTCTCATGGAAACCAACCACTGATTGACAGTAATGCTGTGAACTTCCACTTATTAGCTAATGCTGACTTTTCTTGAAAATAGGAGCTGAGTGCAGCATTATGGAATATTCATGGAACAAAATTCCAGAGAGAGAGGTCTCAGGGTCAGGAGGAGGGAGGGAATGAGAGACAGATGCCAGATTGCCTGTAGAGAGTCCAAGCATGTGTTTTTGTTTGTAGCAATGATGCACATGCCTTTTGCGGGTGCAATTATTGCTTTTGCCTTTGAAAGTTTTACCATAAATCTGTTTCTCAATCTCCCTTCATTTTTGACCCAAACTAACCTCTTCTCTATACAGTTCTGTTACTTAACTGCAGTTCCACTTGGGAATATCCATGCGCCACCATGCTCCAGGTGTTCTCCCCTGAATTTTAGAGATCGCTCTGAGTTCAAATCTGTTTCTGATCAGGTTTCATCCATTAGTCTTTCTGTCTTTTCATGATCTTCATGCACTGGATTTTATCCCTCACTGAGTCATTGCAATGAACAGCACCACATGAGTGAAAAAAATAATTTGCCCTTTATTTTTGGTCTCTGCCTACCATGCAGCTTTAAGCAAAGGCATATGATCAGTAAGCAGATGAAAACTGAGACCTAAAGTATTTGAATATCCATTTAACGTATCGTGACACTTTCCTTTTAATCTATCAAATACTTAAAAATCTGAATTCTCTTGTTCTAGCAATAAGCTTGTCTTATTTGAGTGACACTTCAGGTCTAATGAAGCTGACTGCAGGTGACTCACAGCTAACTGTGCAACAGATGTGGGGTGAAAGCTTTTAGCAGCCATGCACTTCCAAGTGGGAATTCCCTGCCTGTAGTATTTGTGACATTGATACTGTGCTATTTTTCCGTGTCAGACTCAGGCTTTATTGTGGACCTGACAGGTTCAAAGTCACAGAAGCTACTTCTTGTCATAGAGTGTTTCAGAGAGAAGGCATTTAATAGTGTATTAGCATTTGTTAGTTTTATTTAGGAAATGGAGAAAAAATTGCATCTCAGTATTCTTGTACTCCTGGGGAGCTTTCAGCCCTCAGAGAATTTCCTAACCTTGCCCTTGTCCCTAGGCTGGGGTGCTGACAAACGTGCTGCAGCTTACCAGGGGAAGAGATTGATGTTCAATTCAACTGCCATATCTGGATGAACAGAATATGTACTGGTTTGAAATGTTGTTCAAGTTACCATAAAAAAGCTAAGTATCAGAATATAGATTCATATGATATTGTGTGCACTGTCAGGAATTTTCCATCACCTCGTCTTTTGGAAAGAGAAGCTTTCAATAGCTCAGGAGGTTTTTTTTGGGAGACACAGCATGCTGCCTGCGAGTCTCCCCAGATGCTTTGGGGAAGCTTCTCCTTTGGTGTGTCCTGCAATTTGCAGGACTGATGTTGGGAGAGAAAGAGCCGTGCAACAGCTCACAAATGTGAGCCTTGAGGTGCTGGGGAAGTCAAGGAGGGGCAGATGGGTTGGCACAGTTTCCTGGTCTGGTGGGCTGCCCACCGTGGTTGGAAGTAATTGTAGCCTGCATCAGTTCTGTCACAGCTGGGTGGTAGACTTCATCCTATGTGGGATGCAACAACTAAATGGGGTTGGTCACTTGGGGTAGCTGTTGAGTGTGGATGCCCACTGTCATAAAGGGACTATGATCTTAGTGGGTTCCAGTCAAGAGCTCTCTGCAATACTATTTATCAAGAAAGCCATACTTTTAAGCCACAGGTGTGTATCTGGGCCCTCAGAAGTAATTTAAATGCATATATATGTACTTTTATTTTATTTTTTTTTATATAGGGCAAAGTTGCCTGAAGCCTGTTTATTAGTTAATAACCCCCTCCAGGTTACCGTCTCTAATCTTGTAATGAAATTGAGTTAATAAATCCAAGATATTATTAAATAAAGTAAGTATTTAATATTGCTTGTCCTCTTTGAATCCAAGTTGCAATACAACAGAATTTCATTTTATAAATAACACCTTTCGTGCTAGCACCACAGGGCATGATTCAAAAGAATCTAAATAGAACATGAATGCTGTAATCAAATGCAGACCCCAGGAAGGCAGATTAAAAAGGCATGTTGCTGGTTAGCACAGCAGACAGGGTAAGTATAGCAGGTCACAGCAGAGAAGCTAGTTATAAAAACAAGGGCACAATCAAATGAAAATTGTTTGCTTGCCCACTCCAAACCATGACTGACTGCTTCTGTGTCCATGACCTATTTTTTTTAAATAAAGGAAGATTTTGAGAGGTTGTTACATTTTAATTGCTTTGTACTAAACAAGAAAACAGCAAAAAAAAAAAATTCCCAACTCTGTGTTTGCATGTGGAGTACAGCAGGAGAATATCTATTTATAGGTAGAGACACTACAGCTGGAGAAGACTTTTCCACTAGGTTTATTTCATTTCATCTCTGTTTATCTCATCTGTTAGCACCCACTGCCAAAGGCTGTGTGTCTCCTGCTATATAGAGGAACATAGAGAAGAGGGAAAAGCTGCAGGGCACTGCCATGAAGCTTGCCTTGCAGAGAAGGGCAATACTTGCATCCTGCAAGTGTTCAGTGCTGAGGCAGAAGTGGCAGGAGCAAAGCAGACAGGTCTCCATGAAGCCCAGGATCCAGAGGCAGCCCTGTCCTGGGACCATCCTCCTGCAGCACTGCCTGGCCACTGGCACGTGCCTGGCTATCCTGGCCATGCTGTCTTCCTGTCTTTCTTCCTTGAGGGTGTCACAAAGGTGGAGCAGAGGTTAATGGAGCAAAAAGAAAAATTAACCTCCATGTGCTTATCTGCAGCTGCTCCAAAGGCTTGATTGTAGCATGTCCTTTCTCTAAGCACAGAGCTTTAGCTTGTGGAGGGATGCATGGAGGGGAGGAAAGAAAAGTCAGGGTCTCCAAGCACTCTCTTTCCTCAGCTGGGGTTCTTCTCTCTTTATTGCTGAGATAGGAAAAGCATCACCCTTTTTGAGGTTTGTCCTCTCTATACTGAAACAAGGCAGGCAGAGAAACCCTTAGGGGTTATTGAGTTTAGCCCTGTATTCTCTGTGTGTGCATATGTACAATTGCTGCAAAATGCATTTGGTCTTCTAGTTCAAGGACTAACAGCCAAGACAGGGGCAATGAATTAAACTCTGGTAATTTTGTTTATATGTATTTGTGCATGTACAGATGTACACCCACAAATGTATACATTTATATTTGTGTGCGTAACATGGTTGCAAATATTAAAAAATATTAGTAAGAAGATGCTTGTGTTATAACTAGGTACCCCCTCCAAGACTCCCGGTTATTTCCATATAGGAAATATGGAAATTCCCAAGAAAAAGCAAAGTCAGTACAGTTAGCTCACTGAGCTACTTAAAGAATTAAAGTGTTCTGATAGGCAGTCTATTAAGTTATTTTAACAGTAGAATCAAACTAGCCTAATGCAAATAATAAGTCACAAAAACTAGTCTGTAAACAGTATAGTGAAAAAAAAAATTAAAAATTAACCTTCCAGAATGGTCTTCTGTACTCAAGGTAAATGAAATATTTTGTGGTGGCAGCAGCAAAAAAATGAAATATGAGATCTTGCATCCCAAGTTATTAGTGACCTGTTAAAAGACAGGCTGAAAAGTGCCTTTACCAAATTAAAACTTTGAAAAAGGGCACAAATGGGAAATGTCAAAATAAAAAATCTGAGGAAAATGATTGTCCCCCTGGCTCTTATTATTTTGTAGTTCTGAGGCTGTGGCCACTGTTAACGCTAGTGAAGCAAGAATGGCACAATTCAATCTCCTGAAGTCTGTAATGAAAATAGTCTACACTGACAGGCAGACAGTTGGAATTTGCTGAGATTTTGATTACAATTGTGTGATCTGTTCACTGCATGTCTTTTTTTGTTTGGTCTAATTTTCAGAAACTTCATGGGCTTTTTTTTTTAATAGAAGATTTCATTTGGTTCTCTGTTCCCTGTGTTTACAGTACAGCCATCCTTAATGCTTAATGATACTAAATAATAAGAATGCCAGAGTGCTTAATTTAATGTCTGCTATTGATCTCTGGACTGCTTAGCAAATGCCTTACTAAACACAGAGGGCTATATACTGCCCCCACTTCCATCTATGTAAATCTCCTAAAGTGTTGGGAACCTAAGGTCAGCTGATCTGCCTCCTAATTGTGTTTCCTGCTTAGAAATGTTAAAGGTTTTCCTCATCACAAACAGGAATTATTATTTCAAATTCTGTTCCATTATTCTTTGTGTGCGTCTCTGCTCACTGAGCACTCAGCTCTCTGGACACCTCTCGCTAATAAGGTTTCACTTGCAAGAGCTCACATTTGTCTCAGTTTTCTTCAGTATTTCTGGCAATGCTGGTAAACATAAAGGTAGTGAGAGAAGCGAATGCTGAGCTGATTTGTAAATGAGCAAAGCATTTCTTAGTGAGGTCAGATCAGCTGACAACTCTCTGTCACCCAATGCCCTTCCAGGGTAAAGACTTCTTTGGTACCAACTCATATGAGCTGGATGGTCAGATTGACAATTTGCCAATTAATGGGGCAAGATCGAGACTCCCATTCTTCCCACAGCTCTCCCAGTGCTGTGTCAGTGATGTCACTTCTACTGCTCTGTCTCAAGAAATCTCGTGGAAATGCCTCCTTCTTTTATTTTATTGAAATCATCGTGATTTTGTAGAGCTACAAATGCTTTAACAGTCTCTTCTCCTAAAGGTCTGAGTCTGAAGAAGCTGTGATTTACTATAAATTTTGCATTAAAGCTCTTGGCTTTTATTTTCAGCCATAATTCAATCTTAAGCTTTCTCTGCCTTTCCCACCTGCATTGTAGACTGACTGTTGCTAGCAAAATCTATCCCAGCGTTACTTTGCCAGCTAGAACACACAGATGTAAAACTAATTAGTTTAAAAAACATGTTTTCATCTGTGTCTTGTGAATACAGTAGTCCTTAAGAATTCAACAGATTAGGAATTTTTTTGAGACTTGAATTCTGGGGTGGCACCACGTTCTTTCAGCACTGCATCTCTGTCTCAAATGGTGCAGTACCCTGGAACAGAAGTGCAGGTTGAGATTCCCAAGCCATTTTCAGTTATCTCATGGTCTTTCAGTCTTTTGTCCCACTTCTCCTCTCAAGTAGGTCCTCACCTGCTGTACTCTGCTTTTCTAGTCATGACCCAAAACCCAGCACTACCAAGCACCTCAGTTCCCATCAGCAATCTCTGATCTTTTACTAAGGCAGGTTTAATAAGCTTGCTAATAATGACTTGTAGCATACTGGCTTCTCATAGACTCAGGCCATCCCCCATTCTAGGTCTCCAAATGTGCTTGATAAATTATTTGAATTACTCTTTCAATTGCCATCTGTAGTTCCTCATAAAGACACTGCTATTTGTCGTGCGTTGTGCCAAATCACGCAATAGTTTTTGCAAAGCCAGGGACTGTACTGAAATCACCAAACTCGTGTCACTTGTGAGCTGCAGTACAATAACAAGTTAGCTTTAAGTAGGTTACAGTTGCAGTCTTGTGAGCTGAGAATGAAGGCCTTGGAACTCTGACCTGTAAATCTCAAAAATTATGGGGAGGTACAAGAGAAGAGAATTTCATGTACCTCAAGTTTTTTAATACATATATAAAATTTTTCTTATAAATATGAATCATAAAATGAATAAAATGTCAGTGTTATGCATAAATACATATAGAAACATATGCATACTGATCTACACTCACACATACGTATGTTGTGACCTTCTCCTCCTTCCCCTTGCCTTGAACTTCCTCCTTGAATGTGTCCTAATGGTGGAGTGCCGATCATCAGATCTAAAGAAATTTAGTGCTGCATGAAACCTTGGAATGGTGACGTCTGTTAAATGTGGACAGTTTTGTTTGTCTACTGGGAAATAGCATGAACTTCCCAATTTTTTTTTTTCAAGTTTGCATTGCCCTCCTCCTCCCCACCCAAGGGAGGGTAGCTTCAGGAGAAATGGCTGCTTTCTTGCTTTCTGGTGTGGTGTAAAGTTTTCCGTCGAGAGACAATAATGTACATTCCTCTGGCAGGACGGGATGGATTTTTTTGTTTCTCTTGCTGTTGTTTATTTATAAGACATTTCCTCTTGCTTAGTGGAAGTTTGATCGTAAGAGGCTCCAGTGATTTTCCTTCCCACCTCTCCCCTCCCTAATTTCTCTGCCTCGGCACTCGCTCTGGAACAGAGCGAACTCAAAAAGCCCATCGGCGCAGGGCGCGCTTCGCAGCCAAGCCCTGCCACTCTCCAGAGACTGTGAGGTGATTCTCCTTCGTCACTGCTTGGACCAGGAACCACAGCCCTGGTGAGTGGTGAGCTCCCAGAATTTGATGTGTCAAGCCTTCTATTCTCGGGGCCGCTGCGGCGAAGCAGGAAATAAAGGTTTTTTTGTTTGGATTTTTTTTTTTTTTTTTTGGTTGTGTTTTCCCTTTTTTTTTTTTTTTTTTTTTTTTTTTTTTTTTTTTTTTTTTTTTTAAATACAAAAACAGAATCAGCTTGGAGAGCAGAAGGAATACGGAGCTTGGAGCGCGGCGGCTGCCGAGCCGAGTGCGGGGAGCTCGGCGGAGCGGGGGGGCCGCGCCGCCCCGGTGTCCCCTCGGTGTCCCCCCGGCCACCAGCGGGGGTCAGGGCGGGCAGCGCGGCCGGGCTGCGGCGGGCGGGGGCGGTCCGGCCGGGGACACGGGGCGGGGGGGAATGTTAATCCTTCGCTTGGAGTTTCTGTCTGGCAAGTTTTCATGCCTCTGTGTTCTGAGCATTTACATTATGCTCTGAATACCTGATTGCCCAGCCAAGCAGAAAAGAAACTCTACAGTGGATGCATAGTAAAAGAAAATGCTTCTGTGGAAGCCACCTCTGGGAATAGCAAGAACTAGTTGGTTTATAGGCTGCTGGTCCTATTTGAGGGAGCGGGAAAGGTTGGATTCTTTTTTTTTCCCCTCTTTTTTAACTCTCTTGCTTCCCTTCTGTTCTCTTTGTGTCTCTACGGGAACTGGGAATCAGGAAAACAAATGTACTTTTGTAGAACTTCATATACGAAATCTTGGATGCCAAAGAACTGAGTGTCTCAGCCAACATCAAGGTACTTGGAATTATTTTCCGATGTTGGATAGGGAAGATAAGGCTTAGAAAGCTGCAGGGATTTGCTCACGACTGCATGGGAAAGGCAGGAAAAAAAAAGAAAAAAAAAAGAAAAAAAAAAAAAGGAGTAGGATGAGCACCTCTAGCTCCAGGCCCAGATTGTCTCCTTTTGTCCTCTCCTGCCCTGCTGAACATATCACTTCTGTTAATATTTTTTTGCTGTAATGCTTAAGAAGGCCCAGGCAATGCGTGGGCTGTTCCATTCATCCCTCATCATCTTCCATATTATCTGACTTGAAGAAATGAATCATTTCTTGACTAACATTTTCTACTTCTAACAAAGTAGGCATATAAGAAACAGAGGGCAGCAGTCAAAATATTTGTATTTTGAGTTATTATCCTGTTCTTTGAAACATGTCCCTGGCAAAAGACCAAGATCTTTAATGGAATCAACATATCTCACACAGGGTATTAACTAGGCAGCATTCTTCTCACCCTTGTCTGCTTTTGAGTAGCATTTATTCAGCAGGTGTTTCAACAAGCTTATCTCTGTGATACCCAGGGAGTCAGCCCCTCTTTGACTACTGCTGGTCACCTGTGACATACAGAGAATTCTAGTCACCTTTTCCCTGGTTTTATGCCCATTCTAAGTCCTAAGAACTCTACATAGAGGCTGGTGGTGAGCAGTCCTCCACTGGGGCTGTCAGAAGCTTTGACACTGACTTCAGAACTGAGTTCAGTGTCAAGTCATATCCAGCCTGTATTAAGGCACTTGCTAATTCTTATAACTAGCAAGTAATGTAGGATTTGGTGGCTTTACTCCCTGGCAATTTTTTGCAAAGTTTTTGTTGGTTTCTATCCATGTGGGGTTGTCAGTCCCTCCCCATGCTTCAGTTTGAGCCTCAAGTTTTACTAAGCCTGAAAACTTCAAGTGGAAGACAGAACCTCAGAGTTCCATCTGGTTTTGCATTAGAACTGTAAAGAACTGAGAACTCCTCCTTTTTCATGTACAAACCCCCAGGTTGACTGCAGACGATTTTCAGCACTGAGCAGCAAGGGTTAGCTGTTTCTCTTCATTCCCTGGTGCTGCAGACCTCTCTCTGAACCTAAACTAAATCACCAGCTCTCAACAAAACCCGCAATTAAGGGCTGATCCCTTCAGTAAAGAGTATTACATACACATAGAAATAACCTTTACATACATCAAAGCCTCAATCCAAATGGTCCCAGCTTTTCACTAAATTGATGTTAAGATCCAAACTTGGCTGTTGCATCACCTTTCTGCAGTGTACTCAAAGCAGCTGACAGATCAGAACATCCCAAACTTTCAGGCAGTTCACATCACAGATAGAAACATAATGGATTTTTTTTCTCTTCTCTGAATGGGCTATACTGAACGCCCACACACACTTTTGGGTCTGATCTTTGAAGCTTATCTCTGATTTACTTTCTCCCTCCAGGCAGTGTAAGTCTGAAAGACATAAGTACTTCTGAAATGGAAAGTTCTCAAAGCACAGTGCTAAATGTCTGAAACTTCAAACTTCTGCCTGTATAACACTTGTTCTCTGGATATACTGAAGTCAAGGGCTGTCACTCTGGCATCTTTCACCAAGAAGGAAAAACAATGTTTAATCTCTTTTTTTAAGAGTCTCTGCGTTGCTCCAAACGTCTCCATGTTTAAATTATTTCATTAATTTATTTATTCTCCAAATCTCTCTGGTAGCAAAGGAACTTGGCTTTGCTGGTATTTATTTATAGTGATGTGGAAAAATTCATCAGTCTTTCTTATTATGGTATAAGCTGCTTATTGACAGTAGGCCAAGGTTATAATGGTTGGTCTGTGGTCTAAAATCATTAGGGTGAAAATCTGCAATTTCAAATCATATTCTAACTGTCTGTTTAAACACTTTAGGATGGCAAGATGATAAATTGTCGCATTAGTAGTAGCTCCTTTATCTACTGCATAATAGTTTATCATAGTTGCTTTCAAAAAAACTTTAATACTTAAGGTCATTCTTTTATACATTCACTGTTCGCTTCTAGCAGTAGCCATTTTAGTTACAGCATAGTAATCTCAAAGTGCTCTGCACACACTGCCAAGTTAAACCTCTCTCTTTTACCCATAGATAAAGTGGGAAAGTTATCTTCCTTTGCCTGATGCAAGCAAGGAGAAAATGCTATTCTTTCCCTCATGTTCAAACCACCAGTTTATGCTTTTGGGGAAGAGAATATATATTTATGTAGTAGAACGAAAACTACTGTTTTCTGCAGAACAGTTGTTTGACGTGATATGCTTGTTGTTCTGTGAGTGTTAACTGCATCAGACAAGAACAAAGCACAGAAAAAGATGTAATGATAAAGGTAGGCAGATTCATAGGTACTGGGATGCTTCAGATGTACAAGAATTTAGGCAGTATCCAGAGACAATTTTTGCAATAAAGTACATAAAAGCAGCTGCCTTGTTTTGAGTACATTTAGTGTTTTAAGGTATTCTCAATTTGTTTTCTTATTTTTATTGTAAGCCTCTCTTTTCCAAAAGTTGAACAACAGCTTGTTTTCCTGGGTAACGACATTGAAACAGCACTAATTTGCCTTCTCGTAATTCAGAAAAGAAAGTGAAACTTGATTTTGAATTAGGTCATATGATGAGGAAAGTTAGGAAACTAAAAGGGATTGCAAGTTACTGAGGTAAAGCAGCCACTAACCAGAGATATCTAATTATCAGCTGCAGTCAGTGCTTACCTCAAAGATAAAGAAATAGCAAGGTTTATGAATGGTAAGTTGAAGGGGTTTTCTTCCTGTCCTGGGCTGAGAAGGGGAATGTAGGGGTGACATTATGAGAATGGAGAGAAATGAGAAAGGCTTTAGGAGACTTGAATCTGTATCCCAGCTGCATCATTATGATATTTACCTCTGTCTATTTCTCATCCATCTGAAAAGTGGAATTTTTTTCCCCACCCTTACAGGACTACTGATCAGGTTTAGCCAGGCTCAGGCAGGCTTAAAAATGTGTCTGGAAATACAGCATGTAGATCCCCCCCATTGCTGCTATGCTTGTTTTTTCATCTTTGCAAGCTTCAAGTTCTTGGAACCAAGGCAAGTTCCAGAGCTAGCATGGGTCTGTGCTGCTGGCAAAACAAAGCAGGTGCAAATTACGGTGGAAATGAAATAGCTGGTGCTTGGAGGCGGTGGAGTGCCCAGTTCACCTCAGGGTACATGTCTGCGTTCACAAAACATGGCTATCACGCATACCCTGATTCATTAGAAGTGTTATCCGGCAAACAAGAAGCCTAATCATATTTTAGTGGGAACATTCTTATGATAAACTCAGCTTTAGTGAAACTCTGTGTATAGTGCAATTTCTTCTGGCCGTGTATATTACACAGTGAAGAAAAGCTATCCCGCTGCGTATCAGAAGGCTGTAATTTCATTTAGGGGTTCTATTGACATCATAAACTGCGAGAGCAGAGCTCAAGTGGCTATTTAAGTCATAGGAACTTCAGAGGGAAATTACTGCCTGGCAGCAACTGGCCCTCCCTACACGGGCCCCCATGAACGCACTTCATGTTTTCATCCCTCTGCCTATAAATAATAAATCTCTTCAGTGGCTTCGCAAGAGAGCGTTTCCAAAACACTGGCGTTATCTGCCACCCTCCCTGTCAGCGGCGCGTTCCCGGCAGCCGGAGAAGGAGAGGGAGCCCCAGGCCAAGGTGGGAGATGCCCGGGGATCGCCGCTGATCCCGCCGGCCCCGAGCAGCGAGAGCTGAACGCAGCCGTGCCCGCTGCCCCGGCGCTTTGCTGCCATCACAGCTGACATAGCTGACCTTTCCCACTCCTAAGCTGTAGATATGCACCCTGGCGCGTGTGAGGTTAAATGCTCTGTGCCACCTGCGATACACAAGGCTACAGCACATCCCCTGTTTGTTCCCCGCCTCGCTGGAAGCGCTGCCTGCAGCCCCGGGGCAGCGCCGCTGCTGGGGATGGGTGAGAGGAGAGGGCTTGGCACTGCCCCACGTCTGTGCCCGGCAGAGCAGGGCTGACCTTCTCCGTGGTGGGACTGGCTGCACCTGAGTATTGAAAAAAAATCCCCCTTTTTTATTTTAGCATTTAAATAATGCACAGGCAGCAGTCGCCTTGATAGAAGTTCATATATTTCATCCATATGGACTTATTTCAAGAAAAGAATAAAGGGAGCATTTGATTTTTTATCAGGAAAGCAAGGTTAACCATTCATTAGACCTTGTCAAGAAACCTCTAATTTAAGCCAGGCACTGGAAAAAATTTAGAAGAATAATGGATAAGTTTTGTGTGCCATAGATACCCAACGTAGGCATTGTAGTTTGTCTGTCTCAAAACCAATGCATCTCAAGTTCCTGTAGATGTTTAATTTCCCTTATCCTCATCTTTTTTCCCAGATAGTAGGAAAGAACTATTTTTGTACCCAGTGTTTTCAAGACCTTGGGGTACTAGATAGGTGTTAAATGACCAGTGAGAACAAAATCACTATTTATGTATTTTCTCTGAACTGGTTTGTCCCTTCTTACATTTAATTTAACAGAATGATGGTTTATAATGTGAACTTCTAAAAAGTGTTCAGTTATAATATTAGTATCTCCATTCTTTATAAAGGAAACTTAATTCTGCTTTTCAATCTAGCTTTTTCCCTGGAAAAGCAATTAAATCATTACCTCTACTTCTCAAATGTCACCATCTTCTGATTCCTGAGACCATGGTACAGCTTAAGGGAAATGGGAGCTTTGAAATTACATAAACAGGGTTTATATAGTTATCAGACATGGCAGTCCCTAGTAGCTCTGGAGGTAAGCTGTTCACACTTGCATTTCATCTGACTTTGAGCACTAGTGGGTCTGGATAGGCAGTTATCCTGGAGAATATGTTTTCAGTGTTCTCCATGAGTCTGCAAAAGCAGCTTACACACATGCACACATTGCAAACAAAAGTGGATTTTGAACTCCACGTTGCTGGCTCTGGGGGTAGGGTTGCAGGTGTCAGTAGCATCTGCGCTCTTTTCTGCTGCTGTCCTGAGAAGCTCTAGCCAGGTCTTTTTGTGCCATTCTTCACCCCCTTCCCTGTGCTTTAGGGATTCTGAAACTTGTTATGACTGAAGTTACTATGCTGGCTGTGTGCATGCTCCAAGAAAAAAAAAAAAAATGAAGTCCACAAACTGTGGATAACAGCAGATCCCACAGTTCAGTGAAATCAAAATAGGATGTTGTATGCCAAGACACAAAGTTCTCATGGTCCTTATCTCTGTATGAAATAACTGGAAGTGGTTACAGTTTCCTTCATTTAGTATAACTGAATGTATTGAGGGCTGCGTATCTTCAGTGAGATATTAACTGCCTGATGGCATGCATCCTAATTTCAGGACGTGATGTCCTGGCATGAAGATAGAGTAGCCTATTGTCCCACTGAGTCTTGAGTGCCTGAAATCTAAAGCTATGTTACTGTGTTGGTGTCTGTCCAACAAAGATGTGTGTTCTACTTGTACCATGTGGAAAAATGAATAAAATATCTAAAGTTAAAAAACAATTCATAAACACCATATGCACATACATACTGCATGCACAACTTCTCTTTGAAAATATTACAATGGGACACCCTTCCAGATTCTGGTTGTAAAAGACTGTAACAATTTCTTCTACAGGTTTTTAGTCAAAAAATACTGCAACAGTCTGTTTTCTTTCAAATCAGCAAAAGTATAGTAGAATAGAAACTGTTCTTTAAAATGAAATATCGATCTGTCTCCCTAACATACAGTTCTTCTAAAGCTGCCGCCCTCTTAACTTGTAAGTGCCAAAAACTAATTCACACTTGGGGATACTGAGGCAGAAATTGGTGAGGTGACTAATCTAACACCATGTCCTCATGGAGCCCATCTGGCTCTGAGTTGCCTGCCATAGCTGCTGTGATTAGCTCTCCAGAAGGGCTGCTGTAGCCTGTGTGTCATGTGTGAGTGGAGGGCTCTGCAGGCCCCCAGTAATGTTGTGGGCTGCAGCTCGCTGTTGGGACCCAGAGCCTTCAGAGCAACAACACCTGGCCCTAGGGCAGAGCAGGGACTGGTCTCAGCTCTGAAGCACCAAACTTACTGTTACATGTATCTTCTGGGGAAGGCATAGTCCTTTCTGCTGAATGTCTGGCTCAACAAAAAAACCCAAAAAAAACCAAAAAAAAAACCAAAAAAAAAAAAAACCAAAACCAACCAAACAAAAAACCACAGAGAGAGGCTTGAGTGCTTGTCTAGTCCCATCTCCTGTTTGCTATAGAGCAAGACCATAATTTGTTTTGCTGGCATACTGCTGCAGTGTCTTTGCAAAACCGGAGAGAAGCTGTGGCACTGGGTTAGAAATGAGATAGATGACATTGCCTCAGCAGGAAAAGAGCAGAAAATATCTGACATGCTTTTTCTTCCCAAGCATAAGATCTGCATCTGGGTTTAATATTAGATAGGATCACTGAGGAAAATTGTAGTTGGCAAATTCTACCTTTTAATGACTTTAAATGACCTGTGATGTATTAGGCTCAGCAGTGTCACTCTGTAGCTGACTTCATTGTGACATTTCCTGCTTCCACTAGAATGAGGGGTCCTGATGGTGCCACTTCATCCCTATTGCTGCTTTCAGTGTGTGGTACCCTACCATGCAGCTACAGCTGGTTTTGCTTTAAAAATATTAGTAGTCTGTCTGATATTATGTCAATGGGACTTGCTGCTCTGTAAAACAACTGCTCTGTAGAGCAAAGACACAAGTACAAGGGCAAGCTGAGTCATTGGCTGTATTTGGATGTTTTCACATCCTTTTGTGGGGAAAAGATGTATACCTGACAGGAGGAAGGCTAATTCTTCTCTGTCAGTCAATGCAAGGCAGAGGGTTTAGTGAGAAGAGATCAGATGGGCTTGAATGAATTTTGTAATTCTGAACGTATCTAGGAAATAGAACTGAATGATGTATAGAGAACTTCTCTGTCAGTGTGGAAAATTAGAGATTTGAACAAGATGAGTTTAATACTGAAATGAAATGAGAAGAAGTTTATGATTAATAGGGTCTGGCAGAGACAGCGTACTTATATATAATTTTGGAGACTTAGGAAATGATCCTTGGGTAGATGTGGGTCTGGGGGCTTAAGAGGAAAGGGGAGGAGCCGGGCCCACAGGGAAGCAGAGTTCTTTCGTCTCTTTGCAGTGAAAGACCCAAAAGTTTACCATAGCAGGCATAAAATGGAAGAGGTAAATCTTCCATTTTAGAAATTCAGACCATCTTTTAAAATATTTTACAAGGTGGAAAAGATAAATTAGGAGTGAATTATGTGTCGAGCCGAAACAGGATTTTGGTTCATCTCATCTTTATTCCTGCTTCTGAAGCAACTGCCATCAGTTGTTTCAGGGCAAGACATTTTCCTTCTGTATACTTTCCTTCCAACTGAGCAGTACTGAATGCTGGACTAGGAGGCTAGGTTTGCTTACCCCTGTGACAATAAACCTGTGTCCTGAAAAATCACTTTGTTACAGTCATTCATAAATGGCAAGATATGCAGATAGACAAAATTTGTCTTGTCTTACATGGCTACAGATACAGCTCATAATCATTAAAATTACTCATTGGCCTGTGAGGAGAACATAAAGAAAATTATTTTGTGGAAAGCTAACAGAAAAGGGTAAGATTCACAGCTTACTCATTATCTTCATTCTAGGCAAACAATTATGTGTTTTATTACATTCTAAGGGACTTCAGAAACTTGGGTTGTATTCTCCCGCCAGGACATGGTGAGGTTCTATATATTTTACCTTCTACACTCTTATCTTGAAATTTTCCTTCAGAGTGAAAATTATTTCTCCTGTGAGCACCTTTATATTTTTTCCCTGTGTAAGAGAAAAGCCATGTTCCCATACTGATGTTTTCTGACTTACAATTGTCCATGTAAAGTCAGCAAACATGGAATAAGTATTTCTAATGCAGACTTTGCAATAAGCAAGTTTTATTAGAAATGGGGAAAGTGCAACTCTGGTCTTTGCCTGACTTTCTCCAGAGTCTCATCCTAGTGCACTTCCCTTTAGGTGGCATTCCCACATTAACTTGTCTGTGACCCGAACAGCTGTTTGTGATCTATCTTCTGTCTTCTGAAATATGATGGAGAGACTTAGAAATTATACTAATTGTGGTGTCCACATCCTCTCTTCATTAAAAGTTGAAAATTGCTGTTCAAATATTTCATAATCAAAAATTAATCCCAGTCTACCTGTTCCAAATCATATATTACACCCTCTGGGAATGAATCCCAAATCCCCATTACAATTTGGATGCTCTCTCCTCTGGGTATTGATTACAAATTCTGGTTATTGTTCACATACTTTGTCATAGGGGGAATTAATCTCAAGTTCCCGTCTACTGTTCTGGGACTGAAAGCTATCTATAATTAAGATTTTTTCTATTAAATGGATATTGACAATGAGCTTTTTCGTCTACATTTTTGGGGTTGTCTTGTGGCAAGGAAACTCCGTTTGAGCTCATGGAGAAATTCTTCATGCTGAGTATTCTGACCACCAATTTTCATGCCACTGGGGGTGCAGATGCTTTGCAAGAGCTGGTGGCATAACTGGACTGTTCTCTAATGTTGATGTTGGGTAAGGAGATGCAAACATTTTCACAAAGGCTCAGCAGAGTGGAGCAAATAAACAGATGAATAAAACCAGAAGAGTTGCTTCAGAAATGTAGAGGAAGATGCGAGCGTGCAATTGTGAAGTGCTCTACAATTGCAAACCTTACGAAATCATAACAATCTAATATATGTAGAAGGGAGGAATAATTTGCTCTCCTTTTCAGCAGTGCATAGAATAAGAATGAAAATACTGTGGTGAAAGGTAGCAGTATAAAAATACCAGAGAGACAATGTATTTTTGATAGGTGAATCTGTGTTCCATCTGATTAGTTTCAGCAACTTTGACTACAAAACCAGCTGCTGTTATTTCCACATACATTCAGTTATTTTCCATAGAATGATGAAAAGCAAATAGGAAAAAAAAAGAACTCTTCAATTCCATAGCTGTGTCTATCTCTGTTTCTTCACGGGCAGAAAATGGGATCAGAACAGCTCTGTTTTTCAGGGAATCTGGACTCTGGACATAGGTTTTGGTGTTTCAGACCCACCGCTGCTGCTAATAGACGTGGTGTTTCCAGTGGCAACAGTTGTCTCATGCATTCTTTCACACTTCAGAAAAGATCCATGTTTCCTTTTTTCCCTCTCTTCTTTAGCAGTGGGCAGCCCTGCAACCTTTTGATCATACCGACTTTGTACATTACATGACTGAACTCAGCTATGCCAAACATCCTTTTAGTAAGTTTGACATTTGTGCCATTTGAAAAACCGGAGGGAGAGAGGAGGAGAGAGGGGGAAGAATGAATTCTGGCGGCTTCCTCCTGCCCTTTTGATTAAGAGTGCAGTAAGTCAGCAGAGGAGGTGGGACTTCTAACAAGGAGGCGGGGGTGTGAGCTGGTTGTGATCTGTGATGTATGCACAGGCATGCACATGGAGGAAAGGAAAGAAAAAGACGGAAGACAGACAGAAATTACTACCAGAAATTAAATAACTGATGTAAAGTTTATGGTGACAGCAAAGGGACAAGATGAGACAAAGGAAAATGGCCTTTGGTACTCTCCTTGAACTGGTGAGGGAGGTTCAACTTAGGAACTTCCAAGGGCCCCTTAAGACCTAATAATTTTAATTTTATAACACATATGTGTCTGTTCGCTACTTTGCACCTGCTGTTTCTGTGCATATCCTATTCTGCTATTTTCTGTTCTATGATAAATTTTGTGCAATCATTAATACTTCCAGTTTTTCTAGATTTTTTCCCACCTCTGCTATCCCAGTCTTTGAGATGGTGCAGAGTTTATGAAACTGGAACATCTGTTCATATGTTGGCATGCAAAGGGAACAGGGACAAGGCTAATTATGTATTCTATTGTTCACAAACGAAGGAAGGGCTTTGCATAGCTTCATAGCAACTTCACAGCTTGGGTATTTGGGCTTCTCTGTGTGCTTCGGACATCATCCCAACCAACACTCAATTTCAGTCTTCAGACTGAAGCTCATCTCTGCTGAGGTACATGAAGGCCTTTGTAAAAGGGAAATGCAGAGGTTTTTTACATCTTCCTTCAGTTTAATCAGTGCTGGCCTTTGCTGAAGATGTGATACTGGACAGAGTGAAATGCTGGGTTAGTGTTTTGTGATAGCTCCTCAGTAATTATTTTTTTTTAAAGAGGGAAAGAAAGGAGAAAGGAAAAGGGCTATGTGAGGAGAAATAGCAGGCCAGAATAGGCAGTAACATTGGACAGGACATTTAAAAGTCCTGAAGAAAGAGTACCAGCTGTTTTAAAGTAACTTTGCAATGATGTGTAAAATATTTCTCTGTGTGAAAATCCATATTGATTTTCTTTTGCTTTGTTTGTATAGAAATTGTTCTCAGAATAGAAAGGCTTTGACATTTTGCCTTCTCCTGTCCTTAACAAGTCATTTGTGTTGTCCCCTCCTACACACACATGTGCTCTGTCTTCTCCCTGGCTGTTGGAAAAGGATGGCACCTTGCTGCTTCATTTGGATTAATGGATAATGGTGTTGGACACCCTGCTACAACTCTGGTGGTCATGGCATCTGTGATAGGAAGGAGGACATGCTTTGGGTGGTGACAAGAGTGGTTAACACAAATGGCTGATACAGTTAATTGCCAGATGAGCTGGAGGTTATCATCGGAGTCCTTGCAGTTTTTTCCACTTGGCTTCACATACAGAAAGGCAACTTTTTTTTGTTGTTGGTTTTTTTTTTTTTTTTCCTTTGGCAAAGGTTGACACAAATTATCTGACTGGTAAAATTATGTGAAAACAAGCACCTCTTGAACACTGCACATGTTAGGCCCTGTTCTTATGGTAAGATTTTATAGATGCTGTGGTGAACAAAGCCTCGTGTGGTCAGAGAGAGAGGGAACTAGGTAGAACAGTTTTCAGTCAGAAGAACATTGACTCTTCTGCAGCAATAATCATAGAATCATAGAATGGTTTGGGTTTGAAGGGATCTCTAGATCACCTAATTGCAACACTTCTACCATGGGCAGGGACACCTTCTACTGGACCATGTTGCTCAAAGCCCCATCGAGCCTGGTTTTCAAGGCTTTCAGGGATGGACTATCCACAATGTCTCTGGGCAACCTGTGCCATTGCCTGACTAGCCTCATCATAGAGAATCCTTCTTCATATCAATTTAAATCTATGCTCTCTCAGTTTTAAGCCATTACCCTTTGACCTATTACTTTATGCCCTTGTAAAAAGTCCCTCACCATCTTTTTTGTCAGCCCCATTTAGGGGAGAAGGCTGCTTTGAGGTCTCCACAGAGCTTCCTCTTCTCTGGGCTGAACAACCCCAGCTCTTTCAGTCTGCCATCACAGAAGTGCTCCAGCCCTCTGAGCATCTTCATGGCTCTCCTCTTGACTTGTTCCAATGGAATGGAAAACCACAGAGTCTTGTTGCTTGGTTTTCTTAGAGCACTCCCATTGTTTGTCAGGGTGCTGTCAGCTTCCCCAGATTTTCCTGCAGCAGGCCTGGCTGTTGTGGTGTCACCATCTTCCATTTCCCAGCTCCTGGTGTCAGACAGCTGTGCTTCTGAGGTGGGAGGAGGCAGCCAGCGAGGAGCTGGGAGTGTTGCTGCTCACCCCACTTGCTGTCATTGCATTGAAGAGAAATCCTTCAGGACAGCCCAGGGCAGTGGGGGCAGTAGAGCCTTGCAGGAATCCTTAACTGTGGGAAAGAGGGAGAAAATGGCTCAGGGAGCCCCACCTACAAGTGGCTCTGTGCAGAAGGACTCACTGAAGCTGTATTTTTAACACGGTTGGGTATAAATGACCCATTTTTACCTCTGCATACATCATCTGCATCATCCCTTCACTTCCTTCCTCTTTAAGTGATGTGTTATGCATAGATTTGTCATTTGCACTCCAACTGCATTTTGCATTATTACATTTTAATGATATTTGAAGTTCTTGCATACATATTTGAGTTCCTGATATAAATGAAAAAAGAGAAATAATCAGCATACTTGGTTTATCTGATGGCATAAAAATGTTCTATCATAACTTTGGCAATTTCTTGACTAAGATCAAGCACAAGATCAAATACTAAGAGAGGATCCAAGTACATCTCTCTATCTCAATGTCTCTAAAGTTAGGGTTGTTCAAAGTCAACATCTCAATTTTGCAGTTTGGTACCACGTGTACCTCAGATCAAAAATATTTAACCAACTCTCCCCCTTAAGCTTTGTAACCTGTGGTTTGGGTTAAAATGAAACAGAGGTCTGAGTGGTCCTTGACTCTCACTATTTTTTGTAAGTGAACATCTCACTTACAAACAAAGCATATTGGCTTTGTTTGAGGATGCTCTGCGTGATCCAGAGGGTCTAACCTCCTCCATCCCATATCTCATGCAGACTTACAATCTGTTATAATCTATTAGGAATCTTGAGGCTTGAGGGCAGAATTTTGTGTAGGGATAAAAGATGCTTTCATGTTGGTGCTATGGGATATTTTTTTTTTTTTAATTCTTTCTCTCATTTTCCCTTTCATGAAAATTCATTAATCTGTGACATTTAAAGACACTGTCTGAGAGGTGTCTGGAGCAGCGGCCGGCTGCATACATCAATAGTTTCTCAGAGTCTGGCACTCTGTCAATATTTGGGGGCCTCAGTAACAGCACTTAAATGCACTGCCTGCCTGCCGTCACGCTCCTAGCGCGCCCGTGAGAGTCTGAGTGAGGGGATATTAGCACGACGAGTCCTTTCACAACTGGCAACACTTTAGAGACAAACTGCTTGGTAGGTATCTCTCCTCTTCCCTCCCCTCCTGTTTTCTGGCATGTCTGCTTTGTTTATCTGATGTGATTTATGTATTTACACACAAATATGCATCCTGTGAGGGGGCATCATAAATCCTGAGGCTAGAGGTGGTATTATGGCATTATCTATATAACAATGGAAATGGGATGAAGCTGGATTTGGACCCAGAACCAGATTAAGCTTGGGTTGACTTCTGGGCCAGTTGAGTCAGGAACAGAGTTTTGTTTGGATTTCATGGTGCCAAAATCTTTAGAGTTCAGTTCCAAATAATGAGGATCTTGGACTAAAATATTACAGGAAGTGCTACTGTGGCAGTATTTCAACCAGCTCCAAACCAGAAGTGGAAAACAAGCCATTTCAAGACTTGGGTTCTATTCAAATCAAAACTGTTACAGCAGGTTCAGAATCCAGACCTTCTGTTCCTTTTTTAATCCTATCCCACTGCATAAATTGGATTCACAGCTGAATATTACTCTGGATTATCCATGAAACCTCCCTTCTCAGAGTTAAGAAAACCAGGGAAGCAAAATGCAACATTTTATTTGTTTCTCTGGTGGAATGGGAAGTACAGTAAAATAAATTTGAATTCGCAGATGTTTATTGATATCCTCCTTCCCCCTTTTGTTTGGTTGGAGCATTATGGCTAGAGAGCAATCACTGTATTTTATGATACAGCCATGTTTATTTTCTCTTCACCTGTTGTGCTTTACCTCTTGCTTATTATGTTACTGGATATGGCTCTGAAACCAGGTTGTCTAGAGAAGTGAAAGGCCACGGTGCCTGGAAGTTTGCACTGGCTTTTTAGAGCTGACTTGTGGACAGAAATCAGGCCATGAAACTCTGTCTGAATCTTTCCATTTCTAGGTCTCCTCAGAATACTATTTTTCAACCTATTTTATGCCATATATACTAAAAGGAGATTAAGGGATGAAGACAAAGTAAGCCCCCCATTATGAACATTTTCCTGACTGAATTTTGGGACCAAATTCTTAGACAAATATATCTCAATCAGAAGGTCCCTGAAATCACTTCCTTATCTTTCCTACTTTGCAAGTCCGGTAACACTAGCCAGTGCTCCTTAGCTGTGACCTCCAGCACATCCTCCAATGCTATCTTGAGTTGATAAGTTCGTCATCCTTTTCCAATAGTGTTTAAAAACCTTTTTTTCCACAAACTTCCCCTGGTAGCACCTGCAAAAATTTGGCACGATAACAAAATAGACAAAATTATTGTGTCGTACCTACCTTGCAAGAGTAAGTTGGCAGCAAAAATAGCTAACTACTATTTCTCAATAATTTCTTTGCTTGTTTTAGCACTGTCTCATCTGCTGCCTTTATCCTCATTTTTCCCTTACTCCGACTACAGCTGCGTCTGATCCCCATTTTCCTGTTTGTGTCCCAGAGCACCTGCAGTTATAGAGTATTTTGTCACCTATTGGAAAAAAAGGAAAACCCTGTGAAAGTTTACAGATGTTTCTGCAGAGACAGTGAGTAACAAGGGATGCATTTATCCTTGCTTCAGGCCGAGCAGCAGTGAGAAAATAAACAGGCTGAAGGCTTCTGAGCATGCTGGAGATGCATCTGGCTAGATGGCAGCAATGGCCAATAAGTGCAGGCAATCGACAGGGAGGAGGATTTATTTTTAATGACAATAATTTCTCCTTTAGTATGGTGGGGGGGACACGTGTGCTGAGGGGAGTGGTGGCCCTGCAAGTGCTGCTCTTGGGCAGAGCAGGACTGCCTTGGCACCGGCCAGCTCGGGCTGTTCTCTCTCAGCCCCTCGCAGGAGCCGTGGCTGAGGTGCAGCCTCGGGGCTGGGAAATGGCAGTGGGGTCTCCTGGAGCTGAGCAGCAGCCCCAGGGATGGAGAAAACTAGCATGAAGTTAAAGCTGCCATGGGAGTCCAGGACTCTGGGGGCACCCGTGATCAGGCCCCTAGGGCAGGAATTCTCATCCCATGTGCTCCACAGTTCCTTCCTTCTCAGAGCGTGATTTGCGCTGCCTTTCACAGACTCAGCAGAGGAGCGCGCGAGCTCAGCGTAACCCACGCACCTTGTGTACCCAGGGAGTACATCTCAAGGCATAATGGGGAACATTTGAATTCTGTCCCGAGTGTTTCAAAAACGTGACTGACTTTATCGTCAGTGACAACCATGTATGCTCTGAGAAACCTCCCCACCCCCAGCTCCAAGTGCTCTTTGTTGAAGAGTTCATAGTATCACAGTCCTTTCTGTTTCTATGGTGTTTATTTTCCAACAAGCTCCAGTTGTCTTTCAACTAGTCAATCTGGCCTTGTGAGATGCATGGGGTCCTCAAAAGAGAGGGAGGCGCACCTGCAGTCCCACAGCTGTTTCCACCTCTCTGCAGATACTGAACTTTCATTTCCCATTCCTGCTGGTGACAACTGTGTGCCTGAAGCCCTGCACAGGGAATTTGAAGCTTGCCTGTGAGGCTTTCCACTTTTTCAAGCTCTTTCAATCCAACTAGTCTTCCTTCCCTGGAGGGAAGAGAGAATTTGTCCCCAAACAATGGGGGTACAAAAGTGCTGAGGGGATCTTGGGTTTCAGGCTTCATTCATTACATGTCCCTGTTGGTTCCTGGTAGCTGTAAACGAGATGCTTTCTTTGAATGCTGAAATTGATGAAGCAAGAAAAATCCAGGCTTGCTGTCCATTCATATTTTACATCTATTAATAAGTAATTAATTAAAAAAGAAACTGATGTTCCCATGATGGGTTGCTAAATATATGCAAGTGCAACTATTGGCATTAAAAAGAGATTTGACTGCAGTTGAGGAGTTATTTATATTTTAGTAAATCATGTAGGCCCCAGTTGAGATGAGCAGTCTCATCATTGTTTTAGGCACTGCACAGACCCGCTGTAGGAGGTGCATGTAACCCCAACAAGCTCAGAGACTGCAGAGACAAACTGTGGACAGAGAGACCACCATAAAGAAATCAAATAATAACTCACCTTGGGTGCAAAGATGGGGGCTGAATCAAGAAGAGAATGCAGATCCCCTGCTTCCCTATTCTTTCATTAAGTCAAGAGCTGGTTGACTCACAATTCAGCCCTTAGATTTAAATCTGGGTAAAACTGTTGAATTAAATTTTTAATTTGCTGAAAGATGCTCACCTCAGATATGGATTAACCAAGATTATGCAAGGAAAAAAAAATAAACGAAGAAGAAAATAAAAAGTTTTGGAAAGACAGAAGATTTTGTTTTGATATTTCTAAACAAGGTTTCTGGTTTTGTTTTGAGACTTAGTCAATTTTAATTGAAATATATTGAACACAAACAAAAAAACTAACCCATTTCGTTAAACACATAGGTGATTTTTGTTTGGGTTTTTTTTTCTCCTTTCCATGTTCTCAGTTTGGTCAGCTAGCCAAATAAATCAGCTATTTGCACAACTGTAGTTCTAATTAGAATGTTGGGCCCTCGGGACTTGGGCTATATATTTCAATACAGTACATATTTATAATAGCAAGTACCCTGCCTGGTACTCCATATATAATAATAGCAAGCAGTCAAGTGCACTGGGGAGATGGGGGCACTAGGGAAGACCCAGTGCCTTTTAGCTCTTCAGAATTTTACTTTCAGTGGTAGTTATATTTTGGAGGGTATTGCTTACAAGATAAAATTTGCATTTATTTGAGCAACTCACAAATGGGATTCACTGCAAAGCTATCATTAAAGGGAAATAATGCACAAGAAGGAACAAAGGATACATTCTCAGCCAAGGCTGACATGTAGACACTTTCAGAGATCCTTGATGCCATAGGAAAAATGCTGTTTTCACACTCTATCGTGACCTCCCAAAATCCTGAAAACCAAGCAGTTAGGTACAGGGGCTACTCATAAAGTGCTGTGACTGTTCAGTTGTATTTTTGATTGTTTGAAGTGTTTCTACCTTGCAAGCAGTGTAGTCATTTCTGTGATCATTCCTGTCTAGAAGCAGTTTCCTCTGTTCCAGTTCAAAGCTGCAGAGGCCATTTTCTGTGAATGGCTTCCAAGGAGGAGGACTCTGGCATCAGGTATTCCTGATGTGGTTTTTGCTTGTGCAAGTTTGGCCACTCTACTGTAGATAGCTGGTAGGAGCTGAAGGAGTCACTTGAAGTTTGGCTGTATGTTACTCTTCCGCATCTTCTTTTAACTGATCTGGTTTGGTGTTTTCTCCGTCTGCATGTGTCCATGAGCAACAAACCCATAAATTTATTCAGCCTTATAACCAAGTTAGAGAAGCTCTAATAGTAGAGGGGGAGATGTTTTCTTCCCAGAACAGCCAGTGTGGTATTCATCCTGCTTTTTCTTGCAGTACAGCCTGAGCTCTGGCACCCAGGGCACTCTGCGACCCTGTCTGCAGTGCCTCATACTGTGATTTGGCAGTGGTGATGCTCCCTCCAGGTGATTTCTCTGCAGTGTGCAGGGCCAATGCTGGTTTTGGTGCTGCTCCAGTCCCAGCTGAAGGGCTCAGGTGTACTTCTCATATGATCTTCATGTAATGAGACAGACTTCTTCCTATGAACCTGTAGTGGGTGTGTGGGGAAGGAATATGCCTTTGGATTGCTAGGCCTTGACTGCCAAGTCAAAATTTACAGAAATTACAGAATTTTCTGAGTTGGAAGGGGCGGGGCCCACAAGGATCATCGAGTCCAACTCTTAAGTGAATGGCCCACACAGGGATTAAACCCACAATCTAGGTATTACTAACACTATACTCTAACCAGCTGGCCTAATCTCAGGGTCAAGTCCTTCAAGATTAGGATCAGGCTTTCTAGTGGAGAATTCTTCAAGTTTCACTTTCCCTTGACTGAAGAGTTGTCATTGTACAATGCAGCATTCTTGGTCTGATAGTTCAGCTGCAGAATGACACCCAATTAGGCAGCCATGGATAAAATCTAGGAAATGAGACTTGACCAAGCCCTCTCTGACTCCCCACAAGTATGCTTTGATGAGGTTGGCTTTATGCAGACTTCTGGAAACTTCTTTTGACATCTGTGAGGGCCTCATATTATTTAGTCCTTACCTTCAGAAGTCTGGAGCATTACTGGACAAAACAAGGGTCTGCTCCAAGCTGTCAGATTTCTTTCTCCATTACCTCCCAGCTGCCCCATTTAATATATGGCTGATGGTGAATATCTGATGGTGAATAAAGCACTGAAACATGTTGTTGAGAGAGATGGTGGGTGCCCCATCCCTGTAAGTATTCAAGGTCAGATTGGACAGAGTTCTTAGCAAGATGATCTGGTTGAAGAGAGGGGTCCCTGCTCATTTTAGGAGGGTTGGACTAGATGACCTTTAAGGGTCCCTTCCAACTCAGGCGATTCTATGGTGATTCTATGGTAGATACCATGGGATTCAAGATAAGTGAGAATGTGGTAGGAAAAAAGGTAGATAAGATGGGTGGAGACTTGACATGGGGAGCTGAAAGTAGGCTGCAATATACAGGAGGGTGGGCAGGCATTTTTCCTTAGTACAAATCACGGAATCTTGCATATAGGGGTCTGCCTCTACTAGTCTTTCTTTGTTCAGGAACTCCACTGTTAGATTCCAGTGGTCCTAGCACTCAACCCAAACATTCCCATGAAAAAGAAACACAAGTCCTCCTGATGTTGCTGCCAGTGACCTGGGGTACAAAATTGTGGAGAAGTGAAATTTTTATTTCTGGTTGTTACTGTTCTCTTTGTGCGATTACTGCTACAGTACCAAGCAAAGGTTTGTCTAGACCAGAGCTCAGGGCTACTTATTTTCCTCATAATCCATTTCCTTTTGCCAACAGCAGTGGCTTATGTGGCTAAGTCAGAAGGGAATGCTCCCATCACAGGCAGCCTCTTTTCTATGATCTTCATTAAGCTTTGGGCCATTAACTCAAGATACGTGATTATTTTGTTTGTTCGAACAGCAAGACAAGCAGAGTCTCCTCTGAGTGTTTCTTTCAAGCAAACCAGCATGACTGAAAACTGGGAGCTTGCCAGAAAGCGTTACGTGAAATAGTAGTGGCAGGTTCATCTTAGTGTGGGCGGAGAGGGAGCGATGTACCCTCTCTTTTACTACTTCAAACATGCAGTGTCCATATGCCATAGTTGAGTTGGTTTATGGATGGAGAATGAAGGATACTACTCCATCTCCTTCATGCAAACACTGTGAGTGCTGTGGAATATAGAATCCTAGGGATATGAGTATCAGCTGTTGCTGCAGTCCAAACACACAGCATCAGCATGCAGTATGCTATAGACAGTACCGTTTTCCTCCTTTAGTGTTAGTACACAGAGCCAAATACTAAAAGGGGGGTGGGTGGGTCACATGATGAAATTAATACCATTAATTATTTAGAAACAATCAAAGGAAATACAAGACATCTGGCTTTAAGCCCAAACAACTCATGGCACTGCTGTTGCCTTGTAACCTCATCAGCTCTCAGTCCAGTCATCTCTCTTCTTTCATTATGAGCACAGGAGATGCTTCCCCCCTACTCCCCCTTCCCCACCCCTCTTTCCTGCCTTATTTCTGGCAGCTTGGAACACAGATCACAAGACTGAACTATATAGTTTACTGATTTTGTGTGTATAAACCCTGATTAGTTCTGTGGTGAAAAGGCACCCCCCCCCCCCCATCCCCATGCTATACAACAGTGTTTGATTAGCAATGTGTTGCAGACATAGGTCACTTTTTTTTCTCCTCATCCTGATATTGGGGAGTAGCTGCTGTAGGAGGAAAAGGCACTGTTGGTGCTGTAGTGCTAAAAGTCATCAAGCACACGTGTTGCAGTAGGCTGTGCACAACATGCAGTGAGAGACAGTTCCTGCCCTGAAGAGGAGAAGCTCTACGTAGGCAAAAAACTGGAGCAGAGCAAACATCACAGCAAATGGAGGCATTGTGCCCATGATTCTGCAAGAGGACTGTGGCAGACCCAGTCCACTGCCCTTGGCATTCACCTCCCCCTGGCTGAAGCCAGTGGTCTTATCCTTCGTAGCCATGGCCCGGCGTTTTTCCATCAGAATGATCTTTCAGTGCTTTTTCTTGAAATGAAAATTTTCTTGGGGAATAACTGTTTTACCCAAGAAAAGTCAAATAAGTATTTGCCAACTGCTGGTTCTGAAAGACTCATTACTCTTTTTTCCCCCCTCCTTTTTCCAGGTAGTTGAAGAAAAAATTCTGTTTTGATTGTCTGAGAGGTGTATTTTTTTTTTGTGGAAAGCCCTTCTCATGAGGAAAAAAGACACACTTCACTGATTCTTCCAGCTCAAGAATAGAACATTTTGGGGTCCTTTTCCCTCAAGTGATTATATCATCATGATAAGATAGTTCCATATTCTTTCAGCTCAGTCTTTCTTAGTATAGATGATTTAATACAGTTTTATGATGAGGGTCTCATCTTCCATAGGCAAATTAGTACATACAACTTCCTGAAATGTTTTTATTGGGGCAAAGCAAAGTTTTTGTTGGTCATTCTACTTTTCTGTGTGTTGGTCAATGTGGGCCCATTTGATGGCTCAAATGCTGATGTATTGAAGTCATTCTCATTACATCTTTGTCTGTGGAGAAGCACTTTCATTTTCTTTCTTTTCTTGCTTTAATCCGAAAAGCATAGATTCACTGACTGTTCTCTTAATGGTTGTTGGGACTTGCCTTAAAGAGCTCTTATTTTATGAAAAGGCACTGAGACTTCAGTCACAGTAAGCATCTCCTGGCAGTCTTTACTTGCTCTTGACTATTATTTTGAAGATGCATATTCCCAATTATCTGTGAAAAAGTATTGAAACATGCTTTCTTGGTTCTGGGAAGCTTGCTTTATACTCCTGCTCTCTATTATTTGTAGTATTCCATAGCCTACTCTTGTCCTCAGGAAATGATGGCATCAGTTGAACATATTGGGTGTGATTTTTTGAAATATGCAGTTACCCACATTTGGTTCTTTCTGCATTCAATGTGTGTTAACACTACCTTCAACAAAGGCAGAGTTAGACCGATGCAGAAGGCTTTAAAAACTGAAAATGAAACCCACCTCTTGCACTCTGGGCTATTTGCAGGCAAGAACATATGTTATGAATGCTTCTGCTGCTTTTCAGGGTGTTTGTTAAAGGTGCTTAGACTCTTCTTTCAGTAATGGAGTAATTAGTTTTGATGCTATGATAGATTTGTTTCTTTTATATTGGCCCTTTAAGTTTATCACGTAAAGGTATTTTATCTCCTGGAACTAAATGTAAACAAAAATTCTAATAAACTAAAAAACCCCAAACAAACAAACAAAAAAACTGCTGGTTAAAAAATGCCACAACCTCTTAGATGAAGCTGTTCCAAGGTTTTGTTTATTTGTTTCCTTATACTAAAGCCAGTAATTTTTATTTTGTTTTCCTTAGATGTAGTCATTAAGTACAGTTTCTTGTTTACATAAAACTTACAGTTTTATTTTCCTTTTTTTCTTCTCTCCTTTCTCTTTTCCCTTTTCTGACATCTGCATCACATGTTGATATCAAGAGCAGCAGTGGTTGGCAGTTTTCCTCAACTTTGCGAGAGAGAGAGAGATTGTGTTGGAATGAAACCTTGCTCTGCGTACAGCCTGCTTGAGATGCAGCACTGAAAGGTATAATCTCATTTTCTGTCTTGAAACCAGAGATGAAAACCACAAACAGGTAGAAATCTCGGTGCCAAACCACCTGTTGAGTTGCAGCCGAAAAGCCTTTGGCAATACTTTCCTCACTGTATCCAGTTGGAACAGTTACATGGCTGATTCCCACAGTATCTGTCTGTACCTGCGAGTTTGGTAAAGAGGCTAATTCATTGGAGAAGATTGGGATTGAAATTCATTTAGAGCTAGCATGGCAAAGAATCTTCTGCTATTAGTCTTCCTTTTTGCCTGGAGTAGCATGCATTGCTCGTACAACTCAGTTCAGCATTGAAAATACCAATCCTGAAGTCACATGCTGTGTATTAGAGAGAAAAATGAGATTTGTTGAAACAGCTTTGTGTGGAGTCCAGATCTGCAATAGCATGATATCCTAGAGGTCACAATTGAGGTGACTGGATGAAACTGTGAAGACAAAAGTTGTGAAATACCCTGCCGGCAGCATCAGTGCTTCATCTTTTGAGGGTATTACAATTCAGAAAACCACTTGAAATCAAGTTAAAATGCTATCCTTGAACTGCTACACATATGCTCCCTGTGACATACGCATTACAGAAACAGCCACTGTGTTTTAGTATGGCATTACAATTTTGGACTCCACCCACAAAAATTAATAACATTCTTCAAACAAGAATGATGTAGGATGCTGACACATTTAAGCCCATATGTTCTTGGACTTGTGTCCTCCAGTGCATGAGAGAACTAGAAATCCCATAATTTTTCTTATTTCCTGTAAAGCCATGCTGATAAACTAGTAGAATATAAGTGCTGGCAGGCTGGCAGGGTTTGGACCATGAATAGCTGAACAGTAGAGCCATATTTTATACTTTTACATGCTCTTATATGTCCCATTCTGTTAGTGGTACTAGTTGACTTTCATGGGTTTGCACAACCATAATTTAGAACAGATTTGGGCCACACTATTTATATTTGTGCAGATTGCCTCATGTTTGTGAAACAATTATTTCCTGTGGATCTGTAGCATTGTCCAGTGTTGCGAAATGCTTTCATATGTATATATGACTGGTTAAAACATGAAATGTGTTTTGAAGCAACATGACAAAGAGCAGTAAAATCTGCACAGTAACTGAGCTTTACTTGGCTGTCCATATAATGTCCAATTAATGCGGTTATTGTGCTCTGAAGTCTCTCCAAGGCTGAATAAGACATGCTGTGGCCTTGTAAAAGATGCAGTTTTTCCCTGAATTTTCTAAAGATTTCCGTTACAGATGCTACAATGACATGAGGACAGTGTAATCTGTATCTTTAGTAGCAGTAACAATGCAGGGTGTGAAGTATATCCCCAAAATCTGAAGGTGTGAATTCTAACCCATCAGCGAGCTGTGTGAGAATTCTATAGAGTAAAACCTAATTCTGTGCTGAAGAGGAGCACTGTGAACACCCAGCATAAAATAGAAGATGTTCTGTTCTCTACTGCACTGTCTTGAGCCAAACTTGGGATCTAAAAGCCAAGCGAGGTTCTTTCATCACCAGTCATAAAGATGCTGTAAGTCAGATTGTCCCCTCAGGCTATATTTTGACAATGTAGTAAATTGAGCTTTGGGAACTTTCTACCAGATCGAGAACTCTGTCACCTCAAAATGCAAAGCACGGATCCATTATAAATTCTCTGATGCAGTTTTAAAAATATATTTTGATGTGTTGACTTCTAGCAGCAAGCTCTGTGCCTTATCTGATACCTTTTGTTCCTTGCTGCTAGCGTTAACACATAGAAGGGCTGGCAGAAATGGCATCTCGTGCCCTCACATGATCCAGGTGAAGTCTGTACTGTGGAGTTATACATTAGTGCAGTCTGTTAAAGTTTCAATGATAAAGCACCATCAACTCAGTTACTTCCCTGCATTTTGTTGTCTTTTGATTCTTCCCTTAGTCCTGGAAGGTGGCATAGGCATCAGGAAGTACAAAACTTGATTTATGTTACAAATGGAATCAGAAAATATCATGGATTTTTTATATGTGTACCAGCACTTCCAATCCCAAGAATTGTGTTGAGAAGAGTGAAAAAAACCTAAGTGCTGTTTCTTGCACAAAATGAAGACAGGGCGCTACAGAAAAAGTACATGGCCAAATTCCTTTTTACGTAAACTGTAGAGAAACTAATGAACAGAGAAAACTTCAGAGTTTTGATCTGAGGATGAGTTTGGCCAATATTAAAATTCGTCTAAAATTCTTATTGTTTTCTTCTGCCGTCCTTCCCTTTGCTTTTCTCTGCTGTGTGATGAATGTACCATGTCCACATCTTGTGACTGTAGCTTTGTGTTTAAAGCCACACTAGCACAATGAATGTCTTTAGTAAATTATATTTCGGAATTCTTACAGGGAATGTGCAGTCTGGAAAGGCAGAGCTGATTGCAAAATCTTCAATTTCAGAAATGTTCTGTATTTGAATGTATATGGTTTCCTTGACCTTAGTGTGCCAGAATGATTCTCAATCTCAGGATCTTGGTGTCTTGGAAAGAATAGGGGAAGTGGAGAGAACTTTATAATGAAATTTTTGACACTGATGTGTTTAAAACTTATTGTTTCCTGGAGTTTTAAGGAGTTTTCAATTTGTTTTCCTTCCCTCTCTAACCTAATTAATTTTTAGGGATATGCCCAGGAATGCAATTTATAAGACAAATTAATTACATTAGAAGTTGCTGTCATGGTATAAGCCCCCTTGTTTAGGGTAAATTTAAAATGTTTCTGTCTTCTTTCCATCTATAAATACTGATCTACCAGTGACAGTCTATTTTCTTTATTTTTTGGAAAATTTTGTTGTCAGTGGTGAAAATAGAAAAAACATGGAATTTAAAAAGGGGAAACATTGCTGTAATTCAGCTGTGGCTAGCAAAAACCTTCTGAAGTGGCACTAGCAGAGAGGTAGGGCTCTTTGCTTAGACTGTTTTGTCCTTAAAAATAGCTTTTTGTAGAAAAGAGTCAAATAAAAACTAATGTACAAGTCAACAGTTTTCCATTTACTGTAAAATGAAAACATTCACCCTCAAGAAAAAAGTTTTAGGAAGGAAAAGCACATACCAGTTGCATTGCTCTGTTCAGGACTGTCCCAGCTGCAGTGTTTGTATTGGTGAAGCTCCTTAACCTTTTGAAGCCCATGGATCCTTGTACTTTACAGCCTTTTTTTCATATCCATGCAATCTACTGACTTCAGCAAGGTAGTACACATATTAAAACATTTACCCTGGGCTTCCAGGGCTGTGCATTCTTTTCTGAAAGATTAAGGAAACACGAGGGATAATTGCTGCTTCTGGTAAAAGCAGTAGGCATTTTGAGAGCAGGAGCAAGTTTGCTGTAAATTCAGGCCAAAATAGAAGTTTGGAATTTATTTGGATTCCAAAGTTTCCCAATAGCATTGCAGCTAGGTCCTTGTTTCTGAGGTTGGATAGTGACACTGACTTTCCTTTTCACAGAGAATGAAATGCAGAAAATAGCTTAAATGGGGACAAAACAAAGGATGGTGCATCTTTAGCTACTTTTGTTTTGATTAGATGGAATAATCCAAGGAAGAGAACTTTGTTCATAAAACCATAGTAAACATAGCAAAACATCCCAACATAAATACAGCAGAGTATCTAAGCCAGTGTGTGATTCTCAGCTTGTGTTTTAGTGCCTCTGCCTGGCATGGGCTTTCTGACCCCACCATGGCCAGGTTCCAGCTGCTCACCCCCTCCCTCAGTAGCATTTGGGGAGCATCTTTCGGAAAGTGTGAGGAACTGCCTGGGAAATTTGCCTCAGGAGATGATAGCAGGGAAAGGGTGTTGTGCAGGGAGCGTATTTTGAAACACTGGATGCACTTTTTTTAGTTTTCTATTTCCATCCTGTGTTCCCAGCTTTTCTAAAGGAATCCTAAGTCATTTCAAAACAGAATTACTTCACTAGAAGTTGTGTGGCCCTCATGAATATGGTGAAGCCTGACACTCCCTGTCTCATTTTTTCTGGAGGTGTTCAACAGTCTTACGGCATTTTAGAAATCTTCTTTCTATGTCCAGATAGCATTGTCTTTACTTAAAGATAAGATTCAGAGGCAAATATAAAACATTTATTAGTCTGCTCTAACTCTGACTTTTTCCTTTTTTTTTAGATGCTAAATTATTTTCTTTTCCTTACACAAATTATAGCAAACATGGTGCTATCCTACAGTCCCCAGCTTCAGTTTTAAAATGGATCAAGTTTAGGTTCTGACATAATTGGCAGAGTACCATCGTTTTTCTACCCCTCCCTCAATCTGGGCCATAATTTTGGATATCCTGTGGACTGCAGCCCAGAGACTGCCAGTGCTGGGAGCATACGGAAGGGAAGAGATGATGGCAATAGCTCTGTAGCTTGACCTGACATTTGCATTGTTTTCTCAGTCGCTCAGTGTGATGAGGGGAGCAGAGGGTTTGGCATGAATTGTAAGAAACTGGCCATGAGGAGCAGTCTCCCCTGCCTAGCTCTGATGTTATGAGTAGGTGCCATTTGCACTTCAAAAAATATAATACAAAAAAGGGGTATTTTAAATAAAGGGAAAGAAAGCAAATAGATAGAGAAAGTCACACTCTAGGTAATTCCACTGCTTGCAATGAGGTTTCACTGGGGATGGATATTGACCCCATAAAATCCCAGGGTCACAGACAGCCTTATGACAGACCCTGATAGCTTTGTGAAGACAGATTATGTCAAGCCCTCAAATTTGGAAACATAGCAATTCCTCTGTAGTAAGATTGCAAATGAACACCCATTTGGAGATTGCCAACATTATCACAGTTTGTCAGGGTGATCTCACAGCCCACAAAGCGCCGTAAGAGATTGCTTTACAAGTTCTGAAAGATTAGAGCGTTGAAGTATGTGACACTGGAATGATGCTTTGATGCCTGGCTTTGTCAGTCAGCCAGACAAATAAATAATATCCAGTTTTTATTAGTGTAAAGCATAACAGGTAATAAAAATGGATGGAGACACACTTTCTTGTTGCAGCTACAGGGAGCACAGAAATACATGCTAAGAGAAAATGGGATGTGTGAATGTCAAACCCCTCAAACAGGCAGTTGAGTGTCTGTGTGGGTCAGTAACTTACTGCTATTTCAGCAGGTACTAGTTCAAAGCATTAAAATTATTGTATGACTAAATGAAACAGCAGAAATATGTGGCATTTTAGGATTTTGGTTATCTAGAAAAGCATGAAAACATATATTCTTGTAAAATAAGGAGTGTTAAGGGCCTGGGCTGCAGAAACTGTGGGTTCCTCTCATGAGTTGTGAGAGAGAGTAATGTAGGAGTGCACGTAGGAAGTGGCATGGTATTAAACAGCAGAAGAGTGTAAAATCCAGCCTTTCTTTACAGCCTGGAATTGTGGAAAAGCTTTTGGGTAATATGGCACATTCAGATCTTTGTTAAGATCTCTTAAAACTTAAGAGATCAATGTGAGAATAGTCTACAAGCATGAAATTGGTGTTTGGGACTCTGTATAACAATTGAACGTTTTAGGCTACCCTTTTCCAGATTTCTTCCGCATTCAACCCAGATTTCCACAAAGGATGCCTAGTCTGAAAACCATTTGTGGAGCCTCAGATGAAAACTATTTTCCCTGGTAAACTGTTACAAACAAGGCAAACTTGTTAATCTTTGTGCTTTGATACAAAACATCGGTAGGTTTTTGTATATACCAGTGTTCCACCAAGGATGGAACATGGATATGATTTATGTCAATTTTCAACCTTTAGACTTTGTGGAACAGAAGGTATAAAATGTATGTTTGTTACACTCCTTCATTCTTAGAGAGCCACAAAGTTGTAGTAATGTCAGATCAGCTACAAATTCCTGCACCTCTGATCCACTTGTAGTTAGAAGATGATCATCTGCATTTGTCTCCCACTTGTAGAGCAGCTCACAGTTTGTCCTTGACCCTGGAGAGCTTTTGCCCCCATTTCTCCATCCATAAGGGCAGCAGAGTCCTTATGGGTACCCAGGCATTAGTTAATGATTGCTTACATAAACCTGGAGAAGCTTGGCTGGAAGACCGGGTGTAAGGGCATGGAATTATTATGACTATTATTAGCTGAATTCCTAAACCTAGACAATGTATTTGCACATGTAAGTAATTATGATGCACTTCAAGGCATTCTGTTTGTAATGCTTTGTAATGCTTTGCTCTCCATTTCCTACAAATCAAATTACTCAGGGGTAGATTTGATTTCCACATCATTTTGAAAATATTTTCTTTTTCTTTTTTTAATTTCCTTTGTATTAATTTTTTTCAAAGTTCAAAACACAACCAACTGTGACTAAATGCATAAACTCAAACAAAAAACCCCTAAAGTATAACAAAATTAAAGACAGCCTAAGATGATATGCAGCAAACAATTTAAATCATACCTAACAAACATGGTTGTAATAATATACCTTATCCATGTCTGATCCACTAATAACAAATACTTACTCAGAGAACAAATAACTCATTTTTCTTCTCAGAGAGAGAGAGGCAAGACCCAAATTCACATTGTATCTTATAGTCTAAACAAATATGAAAAACCTGCCAAATCTTCTTATAGAAATCCCAACAATCTTCTATTTTCTTGGTATCTTTTGGGAATAAGGAGACTGGGAGGAGGGGAAAGAAAGGCCAGCTTTTACTGGAAATGTGTGTCCTTATCCTGTAGCTATTCCATGAGAATTCCTTGGTGCCTTCTGTTGAAAGGTTTCTCTTGCGGGTACTGGATTCAAACCAAAACCTGAAAGCACAGCCTGGGGTTATTTTTAATAATTTGGGATTTTCTCCTCCCTTATAAGAAGTTTCTTCAGAGTGTTGGGTTGACAAACAGATTACAAGTGAACTCTGGTCAGTTTACAAAGTTTGTTACAAGAATAAAGACTGTTATTAAAATTAATGAATGCTTTCCTTTCTCCCTCATGTCAGAATAGGCTTTTGACATTTTCACATTTTTCCTTTTCTGTTACATAAGCAATTCCTCTTTGCTTAACAGAATAGCACCATCCTCCCTGTCCTACACTGCAGGTATGGCACCATCTTCCCTCTAGTCCCTTCCCTGTCATGGAGTCAGTTGGGTTTGGTTTAGTTCTGGTCCATGAGTTGCCACCAGTGGTAATTGGCACAACTGCTTCCCAAAGTGGGAAAAGGCAGATTTTCAGGTATCTTGCAAGCCATGGATCACCTTCCCTGCCACACAGCGCATATGTGTTGTTTGTGACCAGGTCCTGGCTCAGCTAGCTGCAGTGCCAGCTTTGCCACTTGCTCCATCGGTGTGCGAGGAGCTCTGGCCTCACTGCCTGCTGGAGAGAGCTGATGTCTAATTATGTTTAAGGAAGCTGAGTATTTTCCCTCTTATGTTAGACTTTGGGGTAGAAAACAGTTGTCTGTTTCATGTCTCTTCTGTTGCCCTTGTTATTATGCACCTCGTGCTCCTCACTCCTCCTCGGTGGGCTGTGGTCCTTGTGAGGAGAAGAAATTCAGTCCTTTGCCTGTGTGTGCAGGTGAAATCACTGCCTTGCAGGGGCTCTGTGCTGGGAGGTGTAGAAAGGTGTCTCTCTGTGTCTTTTGATTTTGCCTTGAGGCCTCTTGTAATTCAACAGCACCCCCCAACTCCTTGCTCCTCTCCCACTGTCCCCACATGTCCCTTTAGCTGCTGGTCTACCCAAAACACCCCCATGCCACCCCTTGCCTGGGGTGGTCCTGCAGAGCTATTCTCTTTGCCAGAGAGGTTATGGTCATGAATTTTGCGGTTTCCAGGTGATGCTTCTAGTCCCTATTATTTCTTGTAGTTTAAAAGGTGCTGTTGGCTGAGTCCAGGCTGCCTCTTGCAAAGACCCACTGTCTAATACACCCAGGTAACACATGCGTATAAGAAACAAATGGGAGGTGAGCAGGATCACTAGAGTGACATAAGGTAAGGAGACATTTTTAGAGCCTCTCATACGGTATTTGGCATCATGAACTTCAGTTTAAATTCTATCAACAGCATTTTGCACTTAAAACCTAAGCTATAACAATTTCTTAACATCATAGCTGAGAAACATGCCTCAAAAATGTGAGCCGAGCATAGCTGGTACAGTGTCATGTCCCAGTGTGTAGGATCCCAGATTACTGCCACTTAAGCTGTTTTGTTTGTTTGGGTTTTTTTTAATTAAGGAATACCCAATTCTGCAATCATGACTTCCAGCAAAGATGTTTTCTTCCCAAACCAAAAATATGAACCTTATTATCTGGAATGTAAAATGTAACAGAGAAGTGGTTGTACTGGCTACAGAAACAGAGATCCCAGTTTCAGATACAGACCAATCCCCTAGCAGTGGGCTAACAGCATCCACCTCCTTTTGAGTACCAGAGAGAAAATCTTAATGCACTTTGTGTGTATTCTCTTTGAGATTCTTATTAAATGTCAGATGCTAGGCCTTTTTTCCCTATTCATCTGTATAAAGTCCTGTCAGGGGATAGAGGGGTTTGGGAAAAGGGAAGGTGTTTATAGAACATGTTCTGAGGGGCTATGCAGGGCAAATTGACTTCTGTGGTACATGGGCTTAGGAGGGAAATAGGGTAATGAGAGAAAAAATGAGAAATTAATGTACAGGCAGAACCTCAAAGGTCAGAATTAGATCATATTCTTTCTTTTCATAGTAAAGTTACCTGCTTTATGAAGCAATGTCCTAGGTATTTAGCTTGTAATATTTTCATAAGAATGCATTCCTATTGTCAAAGACATAAAGAGCCCAGAACATGGTTTAGGGATTGGAGAGAATGTATATCAGTTACATATGAGTAATGGTTGCTTGTACTGAAATGAAAATTAAATTTTTGATACTTGCTGTCATTATTTGATTAAGAGACATGAAGCTACAGAATTAAGCTTACAGTGCCTATCATTTAGTTGGGCTCTGTTTTAGTCAAGTTGGCCAAACTGTCAGAGAAAATTAGGGTTCTGAATTTAACCTTTTAACCTCTTGTTTCTAGCACTGCAGCACATCACTTCACTGCCCTGTAGCACAAGAACTGCTCAAAGTATTGTTCTGAACTTGAACTGTTGATATGCTGGTCCAGAGCTGCACTTTGGCACCTTCAATTGCCTTCCAGATCAGGATAGTAGTTTAAATGTCTCTTGAGATCTTGTGTCTTGTCATGTGTTTTCATATCTCTCAACCTGCCCATGATTAGGGTTGTTTAAATGGTTTTGAATTTTAAATTTGTTGGATCTTCCTTTAAAAGTCCCATTCATTTAGTCAGTGTGGAGAGTGTGACTCTGCCTGAGCCCCACGTGGGTTTCCATTTGTGTCTGCTTTCTGGATTCTCACAGGGAAAAGGTGGCATGAGATTTGTTCAAAGAGGCTGCATTCATTTTCAGTAGACAGATCTCCTGTTGCACAGTGATAATGTGGAACAGTTAAGGTTGCATTTATTTTGCAAGAGCTGAACTGTAACCCCCACTAGCAGAAGATAGGGGTCCATGTAAGCAGGAAGGGTTTGCTTAGTCTTTGGAAGACTGTGGTGAGGTCTTAAGATACAAAACCTCCTTTACATCACAGCCCAAAATAGTGAATTGTTCCCAGAGGGTGGCAATAGCAGATGTTTGTGAATGGCAAGACCAAGCCTCCAACATGATCATCAAAATCATTCTCAGTGGAAATTTCACTTCATTGTGATGAAGGGAAGTGAAGCACCATTTATTGACACAACTGAGGAGTTTTACACTCTGTTGTGTTGTGGATAGAGAAGAATAGTAAAACAGCTTCTACCTGGCATGTTATCAGTGCAACCACCAGTCATAGGGAATTCAGTCATGCACAATGCCTGCACACCAGGGAAAGAAAATTTCTGTAATATGTAGCATAGTCATCAAACTCTCTGCATGCACATCTAATCTGTGCAACTGTTTCCTGGGTTCAGGTCTAGTGTGAATACAGGTAAACATTATTGCTTCCCATAATTGTGCCAGTGGACAGCAAGAATAGACTTACAAAATCTTGGGAAAGCATCAGAACAAACAGGCACATGTTCTTCATCCTTTCATGCAGTCACCATGTATCAAAAGCACAGACAGACAATATATCATATGTGAGGACAAAAACCTCACATGGGGACTATGCCCCATGCAGCCATCACACCTTGAAAATAGACATAAAATGTTAAGTCAATATGAATACACAGCTCCTAACAGTCTAATAGATCACACCACAGCCAGGTACATCTGTTCTCAGCACTAACCATTATCATTAGCTTAAAACACTTAAAATCACTGAGCTTCTTCAGGTCTGGGGACAGATTATAGCAGGAAGAATCTGCTAAATAGATTTAGCAATGTTGCAGGCAGGGACCTTGACTACATTAAAACGATACATTTTACATCTCAAAGGCTGTAGGCTGTTTTCAGAGGAATGAAAAATGACACTAACACTGGATGGCAATTTCTTTATCACTGTGTAAATACGGAGCTTGAAACCCTTGGACAAATAACTGTGCCAAACTGGAAAACAATTTGCCTGTGAAAAATCAGGCTTGCAATGTAAGGCAAGTCATCAGCCATCCTGTGTTCTTGTCAGACTTCTGCACAGGCTGGAAAGACTGAACTGTGACTGGACTTCAGACTGGGTGGCTGACAGAAAGAATCAAATCTCTCTTCTGTACAAAAAGAAACAAAAGAAATAGCATACTTCTCCCTGTCTCTCTGTGTTCACATGCTGGTATCTGACTGCTGTGAAATGTGAGATATGGATTCTTGCAGAGACTGTCAAGTCATGAAAGCTTAGAGGAGCTTTCAGAAGCAAACAAACAAAAAACCAGTTTGATATACATGCAGCAGTGACTACTAAGGTGGTAGGCTGCTTCTTGTTTAGGACTTGCTCTGGAGGAGCTGATGAAGAAGGTATGTGATTAGTTCACTGCCTGGCTCTTCAAAAGAAGTGAAAGTGGAGATAGAGCATAATGACCATGATAGAAATAAATGCATGATTTTTTTTTTTTAATGATGAAAATTTCTGGAAGATGCAAAAGAGGAAAAAACAAAAGAGACATACATGTTTTGCTCACTAGCTAAGAACAGGTCCAAATAAATAGGTAAAGGTTCGGCCTCTATTCTCATACTTATTGTTAGCAAATTGTTTAAGCTTTATGAATGGCCATGAAGGTCTAGCACCTCTGCTAGAACTTCAGTGTGTGGTTCCATATATCTTCACACAGACTAGGAATTCTTCAAGAGCACTCTGACTATTAAGAGAAAAAGCAAGAGCAAGTACACATAGAAGGCCATCCTGGTTTTTAATCAAGCTCACTTTTTTGTACCTTAACAGAGAACTAAGATCCCTTCTTCCCCACTGTCATGTTTTCCGTATCTCCCTCCATTCTGTCTCATGGCACAGATTTCTGAGGCATTAAGGCTGAGAGGAATTCTGTGTTTCCCCACAACAGAGCAGGCTGGGTGTGTGGAACCCCCTTCCCCATTCTGATAAGGTGAAGTGTTGTTGTTTTCACCACCTTGACTGACAGTTTGTTAAGCTGTTCTTCCTATGTCTAAAAGGCCAGATAACCTTCCCTTGCAAGGTCCTGAGAATGCTTTCTGGGGAGGGAATCCTTGCCTTAGGGGTACCAACATAACCTGCACACAATGTGTGGAGGTCCCCAGAAAACTGCAGTCAACAGCCAAGCTTCTCTGGCACAATCATTCTCTCCATGCTAAAGGAAAATCTGTCACTTGCTTGGGAAGCAGTCTGAACCCATGCAGTTACATCTCTGAGGAACTGGTGGTTAATGTGTACCTTGCCACCCCCTACTTCCCATGGGAAGCGTACTTCTTTTATCATGTCTTCTTAAATATAAATAAAGAGCCTACCAGAAAAGGAAAAAGCCCCTACCAGAACAGGAAATAGTATTGCACCCAGTTCTGTCTCTGGAGAAAAGAAGGAGTAATTCATGGTAGTCATGTTGCCTGGCACACTCAAAGCAATATCCAGGTGATGCTCTGGTGGCAGGGCTGTGGTCAGGGAATCAGGCCCAGAGCAGGATGGGTGATTACCCTGGCAGTTGGGAAGGATAGCTCATGACAAGAAATACCCATGGTATATATGCCTGTTCATTCAGCCCCAGAATGGGGATAGGTGGGATATAATCTTTTTAAGAAAAAACAACTAATAAAGTTGCCAAGAACAGATATTTTATAATCTGTGCTAAATCTCTGCTGGAAAACATGAACAGCAATGAAACTGAGAAGACACTAAAAGAAATTCGGGGCAAAGTGCCAGACGCCCAGACGGAAGCAGAATGTGGACCAAAAAGCTTGCGACAATTGGGTAATTATGGTTTATGAATTTCAGCTTTAATCTGTAGTTCAGTGAGTCCTGATTAAATATCTGTTAAACACAATTAAAGTTTGTTTTTGTATTTCACCGTCTTGATCAGAATAATTAGAGACTGCGTGTTTCATGTCAAAAGTAGCAAGAGGAATTTTAGTGAATGAACATCGTTTTTAAAAGCCATTTGTAGCACCAGCTGTTGGCATTATTTTATATTTTAGTGTTATCAGCATAAAGATGGGTCCTCTCTATGCTGAATGCTTTCCAGCGGGGCTAAGATTCCGGGAAAGGCGTGATACAGTCGGAGCTGTGCCGGGCCACGGGGCTACACAGAGAGCCCAGGCTGGGACTCTCTTGCTACAATGTGAGACTGCGCACTTAAGCATGGAGGGTGAGAAGTGCTGTGAACGGGTCATGTAGCGCCCAGCCTGTGCTTCTGTGCCAAAGATGTTTGAGATAGCAAGTGCGAGGAGTGATAGGAGGGATCGCTGGAGAGGGCACGGATCTGATGAGCTGCATTTGGATTCTCTCATCTCAGCGCCTTATCGGAAGCTCCGCGTGTCCCAAGGGTAAGGTGTTAGAGTGTTAGCCCAGCATGATAATTGTGGCAGCGTTACGAGTGCTCTTGGGAAGGAACCCTTCAACTGTGTGGTGGTGCCTTAGCAAAGGCAACAGGCTGCAGTGATGGCCCTATGCAGTTACTGCAAAGGATGGGTTTGCCCATGCCAGCTGCTGCGAGCACTTTGTGCATTTGTCTTCATCAGAAGCAATTGTATTTAACTGAGGAGAGAGGATAAATTCTACTAAGTTGTTCCCCAGAAAAATAGGGAATAAACAATGTTGTGGAGGAAAAGCAGGATAGTTTTAAATGAAGGGAAGGCACAGTGAAATACAAAACTCTGTCTACAGAAGCTGTTTTTTTTCAAGAACCTGAAATGCATCTGAATGTCACCTAAACGTAGTTAGGGTGTATAAATAAACCCAGAGGTGGGGGGAGTGTGCATGGGTATATGGCTGACCTGGTTTTACCCTTCATCTGTCTCTTTGTACCAGCAAAAATGAATCTTCAGTCACAGTTAGTGGTGCCTGAGGAGGGGGAATAAATTTCAACTATCATAAACTAAAAATTGAAAATACCTACTAAAGAGACTTGAAAGACAGTGCCAGTTTCTCCTGTTGAGAATGTGTTTTGCTGCTCTATTGTTTAGTTTACTTCAAATTATATGGTTCCTTTGGCCTCTACAGTTTCAGCATCTTTGCTGAGTGTCAAAAGAAGGAGAAATGCAAGTGTCCTGTGTGGAGGAGGCAGTCTTCAAGCACAGGACTGAGACCCCAGTCCTACTGAGTAGTCATCCATTAGTAACAGCTCTCAGTCACCAGTGGCCATGTGGAGGGTCTGTGTGGCTCATTATCATCCTGCAGAACCACTTCATTTGCTGGCAGCTTAATGATTCAGTAAGAGACTTGCTCGAAAAGAACAACTCAAAACTCAAGAAAAGTATTAGCTTATCTATAGTTTCTTTTGTTTTTTTTAAAGCATTGGTCAGTTTCTTTGTACTGTTTCCCCTACCTTTCCAGCTAAGAGGGGAAAAACAGTGCCAGAGAAAACAGAATTTCTAAATTAGCCTTCCAATAAAACTATAGATCTATTAATTCCTAAGTGAAATCAAGGTTAATGGTGAAAGAGTTGAACAGAACTAAAAAATCAAAGATACTTTGGAAGACAACATCAAAGGCATATCAAAATATGGTGGTCTCTTTATAAGCTGCAAGCCCTGAAGAGATGGTGCCCCTAATAGAGCTGAGGGAGAAGGGATCAAAGCGATGATCACATGAGTCTTTAAAGTAGAAAGAATATGTGGAGTGAATCTATGAAGAGACAGGTTTTGGATGAAACTTGCATTGCACTGGGATCGTTTATCACGTCTTGAAGCCCGGGCACAGTACAAATGATCAGATTTCACCAGAGAAGGAGGTAAAAGATGTTCAATTCTGAAGAGGAAAACTCAGACCGAGTTTCTATCAGTAGAATAACAATATCCATGTTTAAATGTGTGTATATTTACATATATGTGTGTGAACAAATGCATTTTTAAAATGTGTATTTTATTAATATTAGCTATACCCACTTTGTTCAGGAGGAATATATTCTGGTGAAACAAAAAACTATCAGTGGTATTTGGTTGAGAGTATGGCTTTTTTTTTATTTTTACTTCATAAAGTTAAAGGGAGAGGAGAAACAGAGTTAGAGCTTTTCTGTTATCTTCTGTTGCATTTCTGAATTACTCTGATTTTCCCTTGGAACCAGCTGCTTAAGTATATCTCATCAAATGGCTGAGCTTGTCCAAATCCACTACCCTTATGTCTGAGATTAAAAATAAAACAGGGCAGTGTGTAGGTCTTAATACGAGTTGCTTTTTATGGGGGTGGGGAAATGGAAATACTGATTTGTAATTCAGTGTGTGTAGGCCTTTCACAAAGTGTATACAAGCCCAGTGTAAAAAAAGAGGAGCTATTTGTTCTTTTGGCAAAGGTGTGTCTAGTTCTTCCACAGAGTTTTATACTGTGCCTGAGGGTCATTTCTCTTTTAAAGAAGCACTGACAACTGTGATGAATGGCATTACCTGGGAAGAGGGAATATCTAGATGTTTAAACAGATCAAATTTCTTCTTATAGAAGAGTAAACATTAGGTCACAAATCTGACTGTTCTACTTTCATGGAAAATCAGAATCAATTCTATGCTACTTAAATGTGAACTGGAAAGGCTTAAGTGTAGCTGCACGCTGACATTAACAGAGGAGAGTAGTTCACAACCTGTGTACATTGTCACGGCTATCCTTTTCCATGAAGTCATGGATGAATGCCATGTGCCCATGTTGAGTTGCCTCCTTGTCAGCAGGCGAGATTGCCCGTCCATCACTATTATCTACAACGAGGCTCATTACCTGCCAGCCAGTAAACATCTCACTCTTGCCATCTGCAGTGAATTACAAAGTGACTGGAAGAATCAGGATCAGTTTGCCTTGCAGAATGATTGTCAAGTTCATTTTCATCTTTGGAAGCCCTTTGGAAATGGGAAAGATGGTGACTGGGATGGGAAAAAGATGATGTCCATTACCCTCAGCTGCGCAAGCTGACTGATGCTATTTTTTACATGCCTTGAAATTTTCACAGCTTGCAGGTGAAATAATTTCTTTTATTCTTGACTGGCTGTATCATTTGTGATAAATAGTGATGCCATTTTCACATGAGAGGACAATGTGTTCCCTCATTCAGGAAATACTTTTTTAATAAAAACATTAATTGTACTCAGTACAAAGACATCTCCCATTGACAAAGTTCATGTCCAGGCCATCAGTGATGCATTCAGAGAGGAGGATAGTGTATTACAGTAATTTTTGCTGCTAGCTTTTTGTCAGTCAGTGGGGTTTTTTAAAGCTTCCAGGTAGCTTTACAATGATTGTAAACCTTGATGTCACTGCATGGGCTTACAGTGAATTTCAAGCATCTATCTTAGGGAAGACAGAATCTATTTCATAGGGCTGTTAAAGGAAAACATTAAATAAGTGGGGTAGATCAAGAATCTGTCAATAATCCTTGGTATAGGGTCTGTTGGTAATGTACAGATAGATTATATGTCCTGCTGTTGGTAGTGGGAAGGTAGACAGAGAAACAGAAGTGTTTGGAACAAAAGCCAATTCTAATGGGTCTTCCCTTTGGCTTTCAGGACACATCAGGTTTGTGCAGAACCTGGGCCTGGGTTTGGGCGTCTGTCCTTTTTCTTTGGCGTCTTTCTCTCAGCAAAATGCAGAGTTCAAAAAAAAATAGAGTGATATGTGTTTGGTATGTCAGCCAATAGCCACATGTGCAGTGAGGAAATTTTCTCTGAGAGCTCCCAAAGCTCATAATCATTGTGCAAGACATAATTATACTCTAGAAATCCAGATCGGTCCACAGTAAGAGGAGGATGGGAGGGAATGTTACAGACGGATTTTTACTAGTGTATGTGTCTCCTTTCTGCAACAATTTTGGTCTTAAGTGCACTTGGCTAAATTCTCATTCTCCCCCGGGAGGGTTACTGGAGGGATTTCCAGGCTTTTCTGTCTGCCTGCAGCAGGCTCATGGGGAGCAAACACGCTGACTACCATTCTTTGCACCTGCTTCAGAGAGGGGCAGCGTACACTCCCAGATGCTTGCCTCAGGGTGCCAGCAGGAATGGGGGAATAGGAGGAGGCTGGCACTGCTCTTCAACAGACAGTCATCCCCCTTGGGAGTCTGGAGATGCCAGTGGGCACGATGCACCCAGGCCTTCAGAGCTGAGCAAGTGCTGATGACAGTGTTGTACCTGATCCCAGTCAGATAAATAAAGAGGTTCAGAGAAGAAAGCTCTCCGGAATCCTTTCTTCGCTCTCATAATGCTTCCGGAATAGCTGGTAGTTAGCTCTCTGTAAGAGAAGAGCCCAGTGCTCTTTTTTAGAGAGCAGAATCAAATTAAACTGGAGAGCAACACCGATTTCTGACTGGGTTTAACCATTTGCTTATCTGAACTAATCATTGTTTTTTAGGCTTTGTTCCTTTTTTTGTTTTACTTTTCGCTTGATCCTTTGAATTGCAAGCATCATTTGCTAAAGGAAACAATTTCCTGGCCAGTGATTTTTTTCTGTAAAACAGGGATTCAAAATGATCTGCCATCCCAATTTTTGGTGATACCCAGACATCTGACTGACTAGGCATATTTCCTAATTCTTAGATTTGCTGTATTTTGAAACTGGAACAAATGCTTACAATAAAGCAAATGAACAATACTAAAGTAAATGAACAATGCTTTCTGAACCCGTGAAGTAAATGGAAATTTTGCCTTGGGCAAATAATGTCTGGAGCTCCACAAACACCCTCATTTCATACAGAAAAAGATAGATTGAAGTTATTTCTGTAGCATGTAGGGATGATCCGGTACCTAGAACCAGACAGTGTATTGCTGCATGATGGACAGTGTAGCCTCTCTGGATCATACCTTGATATTCAGGATGAGAGATAAATGTCAGCCCTTACAGCAGGGTTTTGTGTGTTTCATTTGGCAACACATGCATACTGTTTTCACTTTTCCCATCTCCAGAACTCTGCAATGGAGGGATCTAATTGTTGGATGCCAGATTATCAAAAGCATTTAGATGTTTAAAGATGTCACTGATTGCCTGAAGGTACTTTCAAGAGTACATTAGCAGGTTAGGGCCGTTCCTTTGTCACTGGGTGCCTTTTAAAATTCTGGTCGCTGCCTGCTGTTATATTTGATTATAAGAATTTCTCTAAAGATCTTCGTTGCCACCTCCAAGGTTTGCCAGCTCGCCCACCCGAGTTGTGAGTGCCCTCCAGGCTTCTCCTGTATGAAGCATGTGAGAATGGGATATGGCCTGCTTCTTTCAAAGTACCAAGAAGCACAAAAGTATTGAGAAGAGGGCATAAATAAGAGGGAGCTAGAAAAATATGAAATTTGAACCGACTTTGCAAAGGGTAGAGAAAGCCTGTACAATGAGCATTGCACTGGGAGCCACAGTGTTGTCATCGTGATGTGCTTGCTGAGCAGGGATGAGCTGCAGCTGAAGGATGGCAGGCTTGCTGTGGGCTTCACTTTCACACCAAAACACTGAGCAGACAAATCAGCTGCAATGGGAACTTGAGCCATCCAGCAGTCAGCATAGCTTGGCTTGATAAACAGCCCCTCAGAAGAGGATACCTACGTCACCAGTCCAGGCAGAGAGAAAAGCTCTCCTTTATGCTGTGTTTTGACTATTACGTGCTTCCAAATGGTACATTTAGCGACACTGATAGGGAAAAGATGGCTCTAAGTATCAAGCAAGAAGGAAATGATAGAACACCAAGCTGTTGAAATAGCATATCGACTAGCCAAAAGAATGTCTGGCGACATTTTTAGATGTTGTAAAATCAGTATGATTATTTAGATCTTAGTTGAAACATGCTAAGTTATACTTTGAAAATATCCAGCCCTTTGTTTGTGATAATTCATAAAAGTAAGAGCTTTATCCCTGTGTGTTGTTAACTATTTCTCTAGGGGTGTTGATGTTCTAAAGTTTCAAACACAGGTTTTTAAACCAAATCAAATGGAAATGTTACCCCTTGTAACAGGTCTCATTCTTTGGGGTTTTTGAATTGCAGAATATCTAAATAAATATCAAAATATCTAAAAAAAACCCTGAAACAAATCTGAATCTAAAAATTGCAAAGCTATAGATATCCTTATTCTAGTGACTGAAGCAAAAATACAGAGATTTTCCAGCAAAGTAGCTCTGTCAAATAGCAATAGAATACTTGTAGTTACAGAAGGAGGAATTCAACACGCTTGACATTTTGCAAGAATTTGGGAGTCTTCATAGTTTGGAAAATGTTTTGGAAATGCTTTACGTGGCATGCTATAGGAAATAGTTAAAAGATGAAATAACATACCATGATTTCACATATATCTTTTTTATTTGCTAATATTTTCCAGAAGGACCACATAAAAAATGTTGGGTTAATAGAGAAATTCCCACCAAGTTCACTGAGCCTTAAATCACATTAATGGCAATTCAGAACTCCTGTAAATAGCAAGAAATATGTTTTGGTCACTGTTTAATTGAAAAAGTACGTTTGCAACATGAGCATTGAGTTACATTTCTTCCTAGACTTTGTTTGACAGAGTCAGTTTCATTCTCTGACAACTGCCAATGCACGTTTTTCAGAGATGAAGGTGATGTTCTACACAAAGTGTATGGCAGAGTGAATTACAGAATGAGACATCTGTGGGATTTTAGCTGGTAAAACACCTGCAAAAGGCTGCTTACATGTAGGATTTGAGGAATACTATGACTGAACTAAAGCTTTCATATTTCAATACCTGTGCCACTGTTTGCTAGTACAACACTCATTAAGGCAATTGTTGGTTATATTGTTATGTACTTTTCTTTTTCTGCAATACAGGAAGTTCAGCAGAATTGTCTAAAGAAATGATGGTCCAGCATCCTTAACAACATCTTTCTTGTAAAGGTTGGGATAATACACGGACTCCGCTATCTTTTCCTCGTTCAAATTCTCCCTTGACTTCCCTACCTGGAAGGTATAAATATCAGCTGTGAAACGGAGTTCTAATTCCTTTTCACTCACAATTTCACAAGTTGAGCAACTTGTTATAGTTTATCACAGTTGGGAATTTGTTTGATTTTGTTAGTTTATTTTGCTGGAGAAGTTTATAACATCCAGGCAGCTGAGGAATAAACAACACCTCTCTCAGTTGCCAAATCCTCCTCAAATGACGCCTTAGGACGGGGAGAACGACGTTTTAATTGAATTACCACATTCCACAGCTGAATTAAAACAGGTCAGGCTGAAGTATGGATGTGGCTGGATTTCAAGGCAGAATCAATGGTCGTATTAAAGCTTTTCTTGTAATTTTCTGTCTGTGTCTCTTGAACCCAAGTGATGTAGGATTAGCTTTTCTCCCAAGATTTCTACACTCTATTTCTCAAGAAGCATTGGTGGAGGAAAATTTTGGTAGTATCTAGATGGCACTAGGGAATGCACACCTTCTGGTTGTTTACAGTGGCAGTTGAAATCCAATTTTGTATGGGATTTTTGAGAATGGACATGCATTTATATAAACAGGCACTTGTGACTGTGTCATAAGATGATAAAGTTGTTGGGAAGCAGTGCCTGAGTCTATCTGTCTGTACAGGTCTAGAGCACAAGGATGTGATGTGTACACATGATCATACTGCAGATACCCCTGATGTCTAAGGCAGGAGTTAGGTTTGAGGGTTGCCACAGAAGGAGCTGCATCTGGAAGGACTGTCTGGGTATTTGTGCAGATTGGTACTGTTTGAGCACAGGAAGCTGCAGAAGAGAAAGAAGGTAGGGTCTTGTCAGTGTTTCAGCTAGACATAACCAGTGCAGGGAGTTCAAATATGTGATCTTTGATGCATCATTATTGCTTGCAGGCTCTGGAGACAACTGCTGTTAATAAATGAGGAGAGGTTTCCTTCACTTCAAAATGTAGCTATCTTGCTTTTGGGTCCTGAGGTGCTTCACTGAATCTTGCACTGAGACGAATTCTCCAGAAGACAGGATCATCCTTTATTTGGCATTTACTCACTCAATTACCTTACTGCATTTTGTGCAGGCCACATTAGACTTTTCATATTTTATTTGTTCTTGCCAGACCACATTTATTCATTAGCTGTATTTATTGTAGTTATGGTTGAGACAGCACTTTTATTGCAAGTCCTCTATCTTTGGTGGTTTATAACTTTCTGAAACAATTACCTTTTTGGCTGAAATTTCTCAAGCTTCTTCTAAGCTCAGAGGTGAATAATGTTTCAGTAAGGTTGAAAAAAATCCATTAAGCCATTTATGAGGACTAGACGTTCCAATAAACGTAGGCGCATTTATTTTTTGATGACCTACTTATTCCAATAAAGTGCATTATTATTCTGTTTTCTCCTGTTTTAAATTATGTTGTCTTTTAAAAGAGAATGAGGACGTTTTATACCAGATTTTTAGACAGGCTTCAAGCAAGGTTTGTTCACATGCAGTTTTGTGCAGGCAAGCACAGTTGTTTGCTGCACTGAGCTCACAAACAGGACTATTTATGGGTGCAAAAGCTTTTGGAGTTCAGCACATTGTTCTCTGCAAGAAAACAACAGCTCAGTCCCTTGTGGTTCCGGTGGATAGCTGGCACTGCATGTGCAAGTCTGACTACACAGTGCAAGGGTAGATAGACAAATTGAGGCTGTCTTTTGAATATAGGCCTTTAGTTATGCAATGATGCTAACTCAGGGTGAAGATTCAGATATTGCTTGTGCAACAGGACACTGAATATACTTCTGCTGTCTTGCTGGCATTGGATACAATTTTTCATCGTGCTGTCCTGGACAATGTGCAGTAATTTGACAAGTGATAAAGTCTTGTCCAATTGAAAAGGCAGTGCTTTTTTCTTCTTTTTTTTTCATTGAACTTCTGCATAGACAATGTAATTAAATCAACTATGCTTTGTCTCATGTCTACAGTGTGCCTTTTAGTACACATGTAAATGCTTTGTGTGTTGCATACATTGTGAGAAAGTCCTAATCTTTATGCACGCTGATGCAGCATGAAAATATAGCAACCTTTAATTACTAAAGTGAAAATATTGCAAGTTTATGCCAGTGTAACTGAGAGCAGAATTTTGCCCAGTATGATTAGATGTACTGATAAACTTTTATGCTAAACTCCATGACCTTTGCACAATTAAAATCTCAACTTTAACATTGCATTAGCCTAGGTTTTCATTTAATTACACATATTTGGTTGAAAGCTTCAAAAATGTTAATATTTTAAGTCTCTTCTCATGTTTGTAATTTAACTTTTTTGTGTGATTGTTTTCTGCAGTAATCAAAAGGACATTAGCATGGACAGGAAATGAATCTGGAACTCTAGAGATTAATATTAATCTGCTAATGTCCTGTCCTGATGTTCTCAGGAATCCTTTCTTCTCTAGCACATTATGGTACTTTAGTAATCAGCAATTAAGGCAAGGTTTTCTCAGGGCTGAACTATGTCCTCATATGTCTCTCATTTTCTGATTGCTGTGGGAATGGTGGTTCTGTCCCCCATGGAGTCAGAGCAGAACGCAATGTTTCTTCTGAGAGAGCCATACTGCTTAGATGAATGCAGGGCTGGAGGCTTAGCACATTTAAAGGACGGAGATTTGAGAGTTAGATAGGGGAGTTTAATCTCAGGTTATATTTCTCTATGGGATTTGCCATGTTTCCATGCTTGGGAATACTTACCTTGATCCTTGTGCTAACTCTGCGTAGAGCCATGGGCTCATGGCTTGGGAAGCACAAACCCAGCTGGCCCTGACCCACAGCAGCACATCACAGCCTGGGCCATGCTGAAATCTGCATCAGGAGGCAGTCTCATCCTCTGATTGTGTGCTTCAGACAAGACTGTTTTGCAGACCCAGTCCGGTAGTGTCAGGCAGAAGGTCAGAGGGACTGTGTAACCTCTGTCCATTTACCAGCTCTTGCTAGGGACTTTGTTGTTCCAGCCCATAGACACACTGATGCCACTGCAGAAATCATTGTAGCCCTTGGACTTCAGTGGACTTCACTGATAGTGCTTAAGTTTATATATGTAGCATTCAGGCAGCAGATCCTGTAAGCCACAGTATTTCCTCCCTGTTATTTCCTCCACTTGCCACTCCCAAGATGGTCTGAAACATTGCAGTTCCATGGCATTTAGGAAATACAGACCTGTCTCCAAGTATCCCACTATCATTTGCATAACAAAGCTGAACGGATTTTTATTTCTTTTAGCATGTGCACAGAAGGAGAGGTGAACAGAGAGAATTCATTTTCAGGTTTTCAGAGCACTGTAGGATTCTGTGAGTTGGTTCAGGGGGAGGGAGGGTTGGTGTGTGTTTTCTTCCTTTTCTGGCATAAGTGCCCCTGGTTTTGCTCCAAAAAATTAATTGATAGTCCATTACAAACTTCCTACATTTTTTCTGACTTCTACTTTTATTTTTAATTTCTATTGTGCAATTCCATCTGAATAAAAACCCTCTAGAAGGTGCAATATTGAGATGTAATATTGACTTGATTGTAGCAGATCATTCAATTTTCTTTCCCTAAACAAAATTTCATTGAAATTGCTTTATTTTCAGTGCTTCACTTTTGATAAATCGGCATCTTCCAATGGCCATATGTTCTATTGGAAAATTCTCAAGTCGTCCTAGTTGTATGCACCCAGATGATACCCAGTTTCATGATATGTTCCGTCGTCTGCTACGTGGTGCAGAGAGAGGAAAACAAGAAAGTGATAGTGGAAATGACACTGAGGCCTGTGCCTGCACTTCAGAATAAGCAGATTGGAGTCCAAGCACTGCTTAAAGCTTCAAGTACAGTCATTTTTGTTTTGGTTTAGGATACAGAATAATTTCCATTTATCTCAAGTTGGGTTGCTTCCTTTATACCCTGTTTATTCCAATGAAAAATGCCTACATAATCTGAGCCTCTTACTGCCCAGATACTTATTAGTGGTTTTGCATGATATTGAGGTAATTGAGCTTCCACTCGTCTTAGCAGATGAAGTGGATGATAAAGTTGGTTTGAATTCCTAGGAAACAGGAATGAAAATACCATTGCAAACCTCAGGCTTAGTTTTTCTGTGCCACCATTTCCCACCTGTACATGCATTTCTCTAATTTATAAAGGGTACTTTAAAAATATTTGTTGCCAAAATTGAGAAGTGTGGGCTATGCAAGTACCTAAAAAGGTGAAGAGAATGAGCCCAGAGTCTGGGGCCCTTTGCAAGAGAGGGAGGGAGGGTAGAGGGGTAAGAAAGCCCAGATTTCTCTGACTGTATAGTTTCTGCTATGGCACTAGGGTTAAAAGGGAGAGATTCACTTCAGGTGGACAAAAAAGCCGAGTATATTTTGACTCATGAGTGCAGACAGCTTGCACTGGTGTGGTAAGCAAACCTACCTGCCCAAGCTGCCCAACCTCTATCCCAACTCTACAAATATCTGACATTCTTTTGAAGCAACAACCCCTGAACTGTACCAGTTTATTACCAAACATTTTCAAGAAAACCATAACCAGTTATGATTTGTTTTATTACCTTGAATTTTGAGCCATAGCCCTTCAAAATCTGATTTGTGAGCATTTCAGGCAGAATTTCAGCAGTGGTGGATAGAGAGCTGGGTGGCAGCAACATTTGACATCCCAATGCCTAGGACTGATTCTAAGTCATACCAATTCTTTTTGCTCTTGCATTGAGGTCAGGTGCATCCTCCATCTGTGCTCCATCTGCTCAGCAAGAATGCTGATCTGGTGTTCTGTACCTATTGCAGTGTATCTGTCATGGTATTAGATATAAAAAGGACAAAAGGCCCCGAGGACATCCACAATGTATAAGTATTTTTAAAGGTTTGTCTGAAAACATTTAAACTTCAGTGGTCAGCAGGAGAGCTGCAGCAAACAAGATTTCTTTAAGCTCCCTTTAGAGCACTTCTTTTCTCTGGTTTTCCTTTTCCAAAGGATTCCTGATTCTCAGAAGTATTAATAGAAGTTGCAAGAAAGCTCATTCGAAGAACAACCTTTATGCTAAGGCTCTCAGTATCTCAGATATTGACTGTCTTAGAGCTGATGGCACTTGGATCTTCTACCCTCTTTGAACTGTGTTGCAGGGATCCAGGTCTTTTGCTTGTGACAGTCACATATTGTCATTTTAAAACAACAGTTTATTTTACAACTGAATTTATTCCCTAGTGCCAAGGAAAAACTGAGACAGAAAACAACTAAATCATACAATGGAGTGGGTATCAAAGCAGAGAAATGAAATCCCACATTTAATGATGGCTTTTTGAAATCCAAGGCAAAACTGACTGATGGACCCAGCTTTTCTGAGGATAGCTCCAGACTCTTCATCTGTTTTCTGTCCATCTCACCTTTGAGTACTTATGGCTTAAATTCAGGAAGTTCAGTTTAGCTAAGTATCCAAAATGGTAGGAATTACTTTGAATATTTATATTTTTGAAAATGGACTATAAGTTACTTAAGAACTGTGTTGAACAGGATATTTTTTTGTCCCTTAGCATCATAGGTCTAGCAAAATGCATTGTATGCCTAAACAAAGTATTTTCAAAAGTTCATTATATGTTTTTTAGTAATAATTAGCTCAGAAATTCCATCAGCATTTTTAAAGTTTGAAGAAGATTCAGAGTGCAAATATGCAAGATTTCCGAGAAGAAAATGCCTGTTGCCTTTGTTGTTCCCTCCCAAACTGGCATGGTTAAAGGATTAGTTACTCAGCAGTGTTCTGGGTAAAAGATCAGGCTGGTTTGCATTTTTTTTGTAAGGCAGTTCACCCTTGCCCATGAAAGAAAAGGACAGTTGTATTTATATGAACAAGAGCTGTAAATCAGAATTGGAATAGTTGCTGGCACTGGCTCTTAATCATTCCTTGGAGTTGGGATCAGGTATGGCTTGCATTTGTACTGTAACTCTAAAAGGCCCCAGAGCACTTTCCAAAAACTGAACAATGCCTGTGTCCATTTTCTGTGGACTCAGCTACAGCAGGCTGCAGCCCACTGCTCAACATCTGTTGAAGGAATGGGCCCATAAAAGAACACAGGGTCGCTGTAGTGTGGTGGTGCATTTTAATTGTCTCCTACTATACTTTTTCATGCTTTTTCAGCCCTGTGGAAAACCAAGTTCTCCTCCAACTGGTCAGAAATGTTCACACAAACTTACTTGCCCTGGGATTCACTATGGGTCACCCTGATTTCAGAGAAAACTGCCCAAGTGTTCTTGTTTCTTAGAAGTTTGTTTTAAACAGGTCTTGCATAATCTCGATTTTCTCTAGGGTGCAGGAATGTGGGGAGTTTGGGGTTTGGCAGGTTCTTGGCAGGATGGAGGGCTTAAAAGATCTTATCTTTCTGCTGTTGCTCATCACTGACCTATCTGGCCAGTGGTGTCAGGTAGCTGGGGCAAGCTAACAGCTCTGGAGTAGCCATTGACGACAGAACTGGTGAAATTTTGTGATAATTCTGCAAAGCTTCACTAGTCCCTGGACCATCCTTCCTTCTCTACTTCTATTTAAGGAGATGGTTGTAAGTAAAGGCTTGCACATTCTATTGCAAGCCATCATGTTTTCAGAAGCATTTACAGATTTCAGTCACAGCTTTCCCATATCTGGCAGTAAATACCGATATGAGAAAGGAAAAGATATCACTCCCTTGATCAGATCTTTTTCTTTTTTTTTTCTATTTTTACATTACCCCAGCTGGAAATTACTCATTTTCCTAACACAGCCTTGGTTTTCTACCTAGAAAGACACTTCTACACATGCAGAAAATATGAGAAAGCTGTAGTTTTGGTTTATTGTTATTATTTCATTAATTTAAAAAGTGTTAATTTTTTTTTTTTTACTAAATTTGGAAGATCTGAATATGCATTATGCTTTCCATATCATTATGATAAGATGCTGAGCACTCACAACTTTCTTGGAAGCTGGTAAAAACCAAAAGCATTAGGACCTTCTAAAATCAGTCATCTAAGACCTTTTAAACAAAAGTCATCCTCTACTCACGCAACATAGAAAATTTCATAAAACTATACAACTGGAAGTGTAAACGAAGATGTATTTCAGTCTCTTGTCTTGCTGATATTTCACTGTATAGTATAGGTCAAATGTCCATCATCTTTTGCTATTGAACAAATCCCAGAGGTGCTTAATCTGAAGCACAGTGTTTATAGGTTAGGGAAGTAAATAATGACTTACCAAAGCATCTGTTTCCTGCTGTGGAAGACCGTGAGAATGGTTGATTTAGCATGGGTATTTTGTTTCACTGCCACTTGCCGTAGGGGTTCCCAGTCTGTTTTAAAGGTTTGGTCAGGATCAGTGGCCAGATACACCTGGTACAACTCCTCCCTTTGTGGATGATGATGAAGGCGTATCACAGGGTCATTAAGGTTGGAAAAGACCTCCAAGATCATCAATTCCAACCTTAATATAATTTGGTAATTGCTAGGTTAAAGCTATGGGCACAAAGCAATATTGAAACTCTGATTAGACTTTCCTCAGTCTGAACTGGCGGGCACTTACTGTTGGGACCTTCCAAGAAACTCTTGATTCAGCCTTTTCTTTTGGGAAAATGAAAACTGACACCACCATGTCCTTTGCATGCACTTGGCAGCAAGTGGCAGTGGTTCTGTGCCATTGGGAGAGAAAGGCTCCCTGGAACCCAGATCTTCAGTGCCTCACATGAAGGGACCTCAATCCAAACCAGGAATCTAAAGAAGAGTACTGCATGTGCCTGTATAAACAGTCTGCAAATCCCATTCTAATGAGACATTCCTGAGGTGATTTCTGAGCTCCATTGTCCCAGTCAGGTGAATTCTCCCTAGGTCACACCCATGCTCTTCATGAAAGGTGGTGGAGTAGAGAATGCACCACTGATAGTGTGCTTCTTAGGCCTTGTGGTTGCAGAAGTGTGACGAGAAGAAACATCTGCGGATGTCTGGGTTGTACAGGAGTTAACAGAGAGAGTGATTTAGACCACCAAATGTGGATATTTTATTGTGGACCTATTGTAACTTATCATATATTTTATATCTTCTAGTGACTGCACAATCCTGGGATTTGCCTTCTGGCTGTGATTTATTTTTCCTGTTAAGTCATTGTTCATCATTATGAGCTGAGATTATTTTTCTGTGTAAATTTAACAGAGAAGCATTCTTGAACTTGAACACATTTTTAATTTTTAAAAAGCAGCAGAACTCCCTTTGCTCTCCTATGATTATGATACTAAGCAATTATAACTCTTTACCCTTTGGTCTTCACAGCATTCTTGTCCGATTAGTACAGAGAGAGGCTTAAATCAGGACACTGCCCCTGTACCCCCTCACGAGCTGTGAGCTTTGAAGGGTTTTTAAGCCTGGATCCAGACACAATCTTGTCTGAACACCGGAAAGCAAGCGCAGAAACGTGCCAGGGAAGCAAGGCTGTGCAGTCATCAATGCAGATGTAATATTGTTGTTATTGCTAATGCTGAAATCCTAAAGGAACAAAATTTAGTTGGGGAATCTGTTGAAGGGGAAAGAAAGATGCCTGCTAGTAGTTGACCTTGGCAGATGTCAGGTGAAGGAATGCAAACAACCCTCAGGAAGACTTGGAAGGTCACTTGGGCAGTCCGAGAGAGGGTAAGCAGGCCTTCCTGGCCACCCAAAATTTGGCATGAGCAGAGAGGCAGGTGCACCTCTGAGTAGATCAGAGGGTGTTCACTTGGCCTTTGGAAAATTTCAAATGGACAGGTACAAGGCAGGTCTCACATCTCGATTCTTCACAACGGGAAGGTCACAGAATTTGTGTAAGTGTTGTTGCATGGGGTTGGAGTATCAGGATAGTTTTGCCTTTTCAGTTGCTACACAAGAGGCTGAGTAATGCTTTCTCTTACCATTTATATTTTCTCATACTTGCCTAGAAGAATACAATGATAGCCTCTTCATTAAAGCAAAATTCTTTTTTTCTTAGGTATTTCTTAGGTAAAAAAAAAAACTATCCAAAAGATGGATTAGATATACAAGTATTTAATTGTCATTCACATTTTTCTGTTCATGTTACTTAACAATGTTTTGCTTACCACTCAGTTCATCTCTGTCCTGGTTTACAGTCTACAATTTTCTGCCAACCCCAAAAGCTCCCTAACCTTTGTTACTTCTTGTTTGACCTCTTTGTGGATTTGTGTTTTACTTTTCACTCACTCACCTCTTTCTCTTTTCTCTCCCTTTGCTATCTACATGTAAGTTCATAATTTTTATTATGAGTGAGGAAGCTTGTTTTTATTTGTCCAAAATGTTGCGATCTACTGAAAGGGGGCAGGGGGAGAAACTAAATTGGAGTGAGTCATCATTCTTGGCTCCTTGGAAGCTGGAACCAGCTTCAAAGAGAGTCTCAACTTGGGGGCAGTTGCACAGATGAATCCCAAACCTTTTTATGTCCTTCTCTTTCTTTCCTCTTCCTCTCTCCTCATGTAGTCCGAACAGATTTGGCAATTTCAGTTAAGCACGTCTGTGCAGATTTTTTTAATCCATTACATAAGTTTGTTAGTTTAAGACTCTCTTCTTCGACATATGAGCCTAAAATGGCTTTGATTTAAAAATGGAACTTGGCAGGGAATTTGTTCATATGGTAAGATATGTTTTTTTCTTAGTTTGGTTTCATTTATAATATGTTTTAATCATTTTTGGTGTTTTCAAAACAAATGGTGAAATATGTGGGGTTTTTTTCTATTTCTGGCTACCCTCCTCTGAAAGGCCTTACTTCTCTCTCTGTGTTTAATTTGGTGCTTGAAAAAGCCTTTTTAGACAGAGGCTGCAGAATGTAGACTTAACATGCCTGTGAGGAGGGAAAATTCAGACATGGATCATGCTGACTGGAACTGTGAATCTCACAGATCTTCTCTAATAGCAAGCAGAAGGGTCACTAAGTGGGTCTCAGAATATGTACACATATAGAAATATTTGTAAGAAAATAAGTGGAATACAAGGAAAAGAAAGTAGGGAAACCAGGTGGGACAACACCATTTCTATATTCATGATCAGTGCATCATGATTATCTGAGCAATTATAATTTTAAGGAAATTTTTTTTCACAGTCTGAGGTGCAACAAAGCAGATTGCCACCAAGCAAAATTCTTTCTTCTAGTTCCTAGAACAGGGGGGATTTGCATTCCCTGGATGGCCCAAATATCCTGGATTTTCTGTATTTTATTACAGAAATTTTTCTTTGTGATCTTCCTAGTACATACAGTAACCCATAGAAGAGACTTTTGCCCTTTAGAAGGTGGTTCAGACCATGCATCCTGTTAAAATCTCTACAATAGAATTGGGTCCTAATTTTTCAAGTGATCTTGTCTTTGTGTGCGCAGATCTCAACTTCGCTAGGGTTGGGAAAGCAGGATACACGTTAAAGTTGTGTTCAGTCTTGGAACCTCAGAGCTAATGGTTTTGAAAGAAATACAAGGCTGACCACCTGGTCTGCCTATTGCACCTAGCTATGGAGGAAACCCCAGCTTGTCTTTATGCCCAGACTGGCTGAAACAAAATACATGCTGCTTTTGCAAAGGACAACAGCAGAGAACAGCATCATCAACCCAAAGAGCAGCCCCTTTTTTGAAAAGAGACAGGCCCTAGGAAAAAAAAACCTCCTCTACTCATCCTCTGTGGGAAACCCAGCTGCCATTGCTGACAATTTAGGATGAGAAAGAGGTAAACTCTGCATGACTAAAGCAAAGGATGGGAGGATCCACTACAGAAAACTGTGGTAAAGGGGAAAAATTTGCAACTACACTTCATCCTAGTTAAGACTGATGCATGAGGTAGAGGGAAGAATCTTTCAGGCTTGGAGATGGGCTTTAGAAGACCAGCCAGAAAAAAGCACACACAAAAATAAGAAAGCAGAAGGCGTGGGTGGTTATGGGGATTAGTACTGACATATGGAGCCTATCAGCATGAAGTTACATGTTTAAATCTGACCTAGGTCAATCATGCCCCAAAGTCATTACTGTCGAGCAGCTGTTGGGTGGCCTCTGTGAAATGACTTAGGGGTTTGAGCCCAGTTTCTAGTGGCAGGTGTCCACATTACACAAACCCATCTGTATTAATTGCCTCCCTATATCTGGGAATCTCACCAGAAAGACTAAGGGTTCATCATAGAGACTGAGCTATCCTGTTTTGTCTTGGGTGGCCCTTCAAGGAAGGGGCTGAAGAACTTAGGATACTTTTCCTTTCTCTGTTGTTCAAGTCAGACCACCAATTTTCAAACCCCTAGGTCCTGAAGATATCACTGGTGCTGCGTTTACTCTTGAAGTCAGCAGAAAGTATTTCATAACTGGCTGCTTGCACGATGTTGAATATACATCATTTGGTTTCTACTTTCGGATCATAATAATATAAACAGGAAAACTACATTTTGAATTCATTAAGTTCTTCCTCCGCTGTTTATAAAAGATAAAAACTTCTCACTCCTTTTTTTTTTCCTAAGGATTGATTGGTGTCATGTACGTATTCGTTCACTTCTGTTTATGCAAGATAATAAGAGTATTAACATGGAGGTGGAATAATGGTGTTTATAGTTCCATCACCACTGTTTATATAAGATAAAAACAGTTTAAAAACCAAAAAAAGGAAAAATAGTGAGAGAACATTTGCTGTTACGTACATATATTATTTTTTTCTACTTCTATTTCTAAAGAATTTAAAAGAAAAAGAAAGTGCTGCAAGTTGAAGAGGAGTTGCTTCTGTTTATAATATTTCTGTGCTGTTTACCTAAGATAAATTAATTTAGAGTTGATGTAATGAGCAGCTTGGAAGAAGAGAATTGGGGTGAAAAAGGACCTGGTGGGGTTAAGTCTGATACTCTTAGTACCTTGTAATCCTTTCCTTTATTAAGAAACATGAAAGATGCATGCTGAATCTTTCTGGTGGGAATACGATACCACTGGTGAGGCTGGGGACCCACGGCGCTGTCACGGCAGCCAGTGCAGCAGCTACCAGAGGGATTGGAGGCTTCCTCTGGCAGGAGAGCTCTCAGAACAGAAAGGATACTACAATAGCCTGAAAAGATCTCATGGACATTAAACCCCTTGGTATCATTGTCCATGGACTTAGTCCAATAATTGTGGGCCTTTATGACTCTGTTTTGTTCTGCAGCTTTGAAGTATAATCCTAATTCCTTCGGGGAGAAAGGCTTGTAAAATGTCTGCATTTCTGAGAGACAGGGAAATTCTACCTTTGATGCAAGCCCTATTGTCAGTCCCACTCAGTCCTTCTGAGTGACCCCTGCTCCTACCCTGTGCATGGGCATATTGACAGATGAGGGAAGCTGGCAGATGTGCATATTTCCTTGGGATGAGACTGATGCTCTGGTTCACAGTGTCAACCAGAAAGGCCTCTTATACCTAATAAAAGAACAACTGTGTGGACATTAATGCATGTGCAGGCAAAAAGTCCAGGAGTATTCGCTTACTTTTCCAAATGAGTTTGCTCCAGATCCAGTCACACTCTTTGTGTGTTTGCTTTGGCCAAACATTCAAGCAGGCAGGCTTGAAAAATCAGGTGTTCGTACACTTTCAGGTAGGGAACTATCAGCAGCTCTGTTTCACCCTGTAAGTGGTAAGTGCTGTGAGAGATGGCTTTTTGCACATGCTTCTCACCCCCCTTGTGCAGGTAAAGGAATCAGCACAGGAGTCGGCTTGACCTTCTTCAAGTCGTGATGGACTAGCTTAAAGACAAATAGTGAGAAAAAATCTAACTGCATCCTTAACCAGGAAGCTATAGAGTATCAGTAAATCTAGACTTGCATAAAAAATGCTTTTTGTCTTCTAAAAGAAGTCACCATCTTCTATAATTTCATAGTAGCATTTTTTTTCCTCTCTAGTCCTGTGTGTACCTAACTCACAGTGATGTCTTCATCTCTTCTTCCCAATTCTTACTTCAGCCCAATAAATGTCTTTACAAGGCAGACCATTAAAACACATGCATAATTCCAATTCTGTTAAAAGGATTCTGAAGTAAAGGTTGAATTTTAATTATATCCCTGAATCCCATTTCATTCACACATTTGAATTTAAGCATAAGCTTGAGTACATGGTTTGAGGGCTCAAGGTTTAACATTAATGCTGTCAGGATACAGTGCTGTACATCAGTTGTGTCATGTGGTCCATTGCACTGCTTGATGCCACCTATGCACCCCTGCTCCAAATGTCAAGTACTTGAAGCAGACTGTGTGTGCTTAGTGAGCAGCAATGCCCAAGGTAGATAAAAAAATAGGTTTTATTGGAAAAATTGCAATCTACAGGTGCATCTTCCAAAGGCAGATAGGGGTATGAACTTGCCAGGTAAATGAATCCTTGAAAATTTCTCTCTTCTAATTGCCAGCCCTTACTTCCCTTAGTGCTGACATAGATGCAAAGAGAAAGGATAGATCTGTCAGCAAGCTGAGAAAGAGTTTAAAGGAACTTCAATCAGAAAGTTTTGTTTTTCAGATGAATATATATTGTCATGGGTACAAAATGACATTTCCTGAAGTGAAGGCCATTCTCATCCCTATCCAGAGCATTCCAACATACAGTAATGTGTGTCTTAATTATGGTGTTCCTGTGTCTAAAAACGGCTCAGAAATTTCACTTTTCAGAGTTGTATAATCAAGTTGCTCCACCTTGCTATTAGGCATGAATGGCAGTCAGTGCTCCAGGGAAGCCTGAAATTGAAAGAGCAGCAGGTGGGGAGCAGTGGGTCAGGATGGGTATGCATTTAGGAGAGCTGTGTGGGGAGTCCAGAAGTAGAATAGCGGGAAGTGCTGTAAATTGGATTGAACACGTTGCTAGTGGACAGGGTGAAAGATTATACAGCATTTGTCTGTGTGACCGTAATGAGCTTTTTTCCCATAAAAGATTTGGGGAGAAAGTACTGTGTATGAATAGGGTCCCTTTAAGAAGCACTTTTAAAAGAGCTCATTTTCGATTCCAATCATGTATATGCCCCAGCAAGACTGTAGCCAGATGCTTGTAGATCTGAGGAAAACAGCCCAACCCTTTTCTTATCATCTACCAGAGATGACAGACTTTAAAAACTCAATGGCACTTTCGATAACTTCTAACAAGAACTGGGACTTGCCTGGCTCTATTTGTCTGGTCAAGGCTCTATTTCTGCAATTTATCCCATGGAGATTTTCTGCAGAACCTTACACTTAGTGTCTAAATTAATGATATTCCTCCCTTTTTGCCATGACAAAAACCACTCTGCACTATATACATTATGCTAAAGTTTTTGTCATGGACACAATCTGTAAAAGCTTTTTCAGCTTCATCATTTTGACAAGCTGATTCCATTAAACCCTTCCCAGTGATCACGTTTGTGTGGTGCACATGGGAGAGATTGTTTGCTCACATGGTTTTCCCTTCTTTGAAGCTAGGAAGCAGTGATCATCTCTCAGGTTACATGTTATGTCTTTTTTCTGTCCCCAGGAAAACATATTTTGAGGGAACACAGTGTAGCTCTCTTAGTAAATGAGTCTTCTCTATGGTATAGTCCTTGACTTTTCTTTAAGGCTCTTTTAGGACAGAGACATAGTCTTAGCTCTTAGAGTGTGTAGATTGGTCTGTTGATATGTTTGCATTAAAAAGCTCTGAACACATGAGACATTTCTGTCTTTTTTGCCATTCTACTTGCACTGAAATGGAAATAGTTCAGTGCTTTGAATAACAAAACTCTCTAGTTTTTCTCAAATACATGGTTTACTCAGAATCCTCCAGTGAAGGTCACCACAGTCTGATGATACCTCTGCTGGATACCTTGCACTACTGGAGGTTTTAAAGGAGTCTGGACAAACACTGGTAGTTCTGATCCTGCCATACTGGCAAGTGCTAGATGCTGGTGATTAAAACTAGAGCTGATAAATTATAGAGCTGATAATGAAAGAAAAGGATGCTTTATTTTAAAATGCATTCTCTCACAACTTACTTTCTAAGTGGGTTATTTTAATATCAGGTTTTGGCAATAAGGAAACTTAACATTTTGTGGCTAAAGCAGATAGGAGACTGGAGGGGAATAAGATCCCACAAAACCTGTGTTTGTCTTCAAGGAATGCTTTTTATCTGCCTTGGATAAAAATGAACATGGTGTAGAGATACTTCTTTATTTCACACTCAGTAAAGCCAGTAGGATGTTTTATGCCAGCCTCAGTGATGGGCACAACCACCAGACTTTCTGGGATAATTGTCAGTGCAGAATAGCATTGCCTACAGCCTGCTTTAGCATAAACCCAAAATCTATCTCAGTAAGCTTCCAAGAGCATTGAAGCTTCTCAGATTCATTAATTCATAATTTTAAGTGCTGTTTGTTTGTTTGTTTGTTTTCCAACTGCTAATAATTTTACCTTCCTACCTTGTCCAGTGCATTTCCGCAGATACTCATATTTCTCAAGCTGACAGATTTCTGATCCCCCAAACTGAATAGCTGTGTATCTCAGCTTCCCATCTTACATGAACTTTATCTCCCTCATTTAAAATAGCAAAAGCACTGCCTACATGAACAGACCATTATCCTGGTTAGGCTGTTAAAGTTACTGTAATGCTGACTTTATTTTCTTGTAACAGTTCTGAACAAAATGTTTCCTTTGAAAGGTCTCAGACCTCTATCCTCCCAACTCCTAATCACAGTAATATCCAACCTCAAGGAGTCATTAGTGAAGACTCAAACAGTATCCTGTAACAAGTCAGCTATGAAGAAATTGGCATCGTTTTTCTCTCTGATTCATGTTCGTATGAAAATAATGGGTTGCAAAATAAAGGTAGCATTGCTCTCATGCTATAGATTGTCCATTGGATCCCAGTCTTTCCTCCCCCACCGACACATCTCCCAAACTAACCCTGAGTACAGTTCTGCAGTCACTTATGAGACAGGGTCCATCTATAGAATGACATGTTCTTAGACTGCAAACGCATTTCATTGTGCTCCTTCTCAAAGTGGCTCACCTATAAACCTCTATGTAGTCATGGTAAGGTATTGCATTTTTGGATAACTGGGAAAATGGGTATAATGATTATATTTAAATGTAACCCTCAAAGAGGGCTTTACTTTCTGGACCAAATGGATGCAGTGAACTGTGTAAACTGAGTGTAGATGAGTTCTTGGAGTTGTTTGGTTTTGGTTTCATCCTTGTGAAATGGACACTAAGCTTTGCAGGAAAGCTGATAAGTAGTGCAAACTGTGTCTCACCACTAAGAGACTTTGTAAAATCTTGGTGTATGTTGTTTGATTTGGGCTTCAGCAATCAAAGGGATTTTCTTCACAGAAAGGAGCATGCATGTGGATTTTCAGGTTTCTGTGAGGATTTTTCTTCTTATTTGATGTGATACAGGTTCTAAACTGGGCACCAAAAGATGTGAGTTCATTTCATAGTTCTGCCTTAGTATTGATCAGCTTCAAGATCAGTTTAGCTTTTCTTCTTTCCTTTTTTCATTCCATAAATTGAGAATAAGGAGAATTACCCCCATAAAGCAAAAGGTGATGTTCAGCTGGTTGGGAGGGTTTTTAGGTTTTTTTACAAATAAAGCTCCTGAAATTATCTATATTGAATTCCACAACTTTAGGTCACATTGGTTCTCTCTGGATGAGCTGTATATATATGGATAAACTGTGCTGTGTTAGGGAAAACTGGGAAGCTTGGAAAATCTGAGAAAAAATTCAGTCTTTCATGAAACATATTCCACAATTCGTTATAAGTATTGTTTCTATTTGTTGACTGGGTCAGCAAAGGAAATTACCAGGCTGAGATTGCCCAAGATGTTCAGGAGAGGAAGTTCAGGACTGGAACAAGAGTGTCATCCCTAAGCTAAGTCCTACTAGAGAAGGTGCTAGGTACTTGCAGTGTTACTTCTTTTATATTATGTCTGACTTTTCCCTTCAATTATATCTTGCAATAATTTGATTAAATCGACAGCCCTGTCTCGTCCTCTATCTATATTATCAAATGAATAGTCCAGTTAAGAAGGGTTGATGAAAAATTCCATCTAAGCTTCTCTGCTGTTGTACTACTTAAACTCCCTGCAGCATCACCTTGGTGGTGAAGGTCAGGGAGGGAGGCAAATCAAGGTTAAACTGATATAACCAGGATTCAAGAGGGGAGGTGGTTTGAATATATTGGCAGTAAAACTTAGAATTAGGAACTGGTTCCTATAAAACAACATCATGTTTAGTGATAAGAGGGATCAGATTCTGTGGTAAGAGACTGCATTCTTGACACTTCAGCCACTCATCGCCATATAAAAGAGCAATGAAAAGTTTGGTTGCCCTGAAACTTAGTTTTCAGGGCACACATCACAGAAGTAAGATCATGCTACAGAATACGCTGTTGTCATACCAAATACAAAAAGGAGAGTATTTTTCCCGGAAGCCATTTTAGTGGAGCTTTATAAGGTAGTTTTATAACAGGTATAAAGTGAGAAGAAACAGGTGAAAGATAAATTCCAAAGTATTGATAATGGCCTTGAAGGAGAAAACAGTTGGTCTCCTGGAAAACTCAGAAGAAACACATACTTAACCTGTCTTTGTAGATGCTGAGGGCTTAACTCAGCACTACACTGCTCACAGAGGTACAGCTGCATGACCCTGGTGACTTCAGTGTGTCTGCAGGTGTTTAAACGCAAGCGAAATCTTTCTGTAATGCTTTTAGTCTTGTTCCAAGTGTTGTGTACTCTCCCAAGAACACAGGTCATGTTCTAAGCAGTAAAAATTTTTAAACATTGAGTACAAGTCACATGCTCTCTTATCTTTCAAGGATTTGCTGCTCTTGTCTATGGTTAGATATTCCATATATCTTGTCAGCTTAAGATATTCCTATAGGTCTTCATAGAGTCAGGTTGGGATTTCTTTAGGGATAGGCAGTCAAGAAAACATCCTGACAATTTCTTTAAATTATTGTGGCAATGGATCTGACCTGCTCACACTTCTCCATGATACTGCGGCCACTTTGCTTCTGATTTAGCAAACACCCTCACAGTCAAGTCCATGCAGCTCTCAGCAAAGAGAGCAAGCTGGATTTTTGAAGTCCAATGTAACTCCAGCCTAGGGCTTGCCAGAACTCTGCTGATACCCTTTGTGGCCCACCAGCCATGGGTGATGCAGACCCCCAAATCCCTGCACAGCCATCCAGTCCCCTTGCAGCTCAGGCTTTGCAGCGTTCCCAATCCAACTTAGCACTCCAGCCCAACCTGTTCTCCAGATACTGCAGTACTCATACACTCAGCCAGTGCCCTTTAGTTCTGCTCTGCAGTGCCATCAGGGGAAAATGATATATCAGAGTACTTATGTCCCAAATTGAATGTTAGTCAGATGTTAAAATGAAAGAAATATTATGGAGAGTCAGCACGTCTCACTGTGGAAATAAATTACATACAGTGGAGTGTCATGCCTCTTGGGACCACATATGATCCAAAGACACCATTTAGACTAGTGATCACAACACCACTGGATTTATTAGTTCATGATAAAGGAATTTAATCAGTTCATGATAAAATCCAGAAAGCAAATAATAATTAGCAATAGAAAGCTCCCAACCAGTAACTTAAACTCATTTTTCAGGGTCACTTCCTCACATTAGTAGCCTATTTGTATGTATCACTAGATTTTATAGCAACTATCTCCTTATTAATAGCAACTTCACTAATTGCTATTATTAATAAAGATGCATTTAGTTCCTAGTACCTTGCTTTCTCAGTTTAACATTTTGGTTACTCAAGTGTCATATGCCTAAATAATTTAGTATTATTTGATTGCATTTTCTCAAGCTGTGCAGTCCAGTTTTGGAACTGCAGAATTCAGGACAGGTACTTGAGAGGGTGTAGGGAGCAGAGACCGTGTACTAGGGCTACAAACCTCCAAGCAGGGAAGCAAAGATGCTTCATTGCTTATCCACCTTGCAGTAAGGAGAGCATGAATTGATGTGGCTATGGTGTAACACAACAGATCCAACTTGTGAGCTGCCACTTCAACCACACTTCTTCAGAATAGAAAATTCACCTACAGCTGTAATCAGAGCCAAGACATAATTTTGAAGGTCTGATCCTAAAAGGCAGCCAGAACTTTTAGGTTTGTATCCTTGTATAGTTTGGTAGATTTGTTTTCTATTTTCTTGTGTTTAAGGTTTCAAAGCTGAATTCTAAGTGCCAAGAGAAACCAACACAAAATATTTTATAAAATGAAAATGCCCAAATTGCTTCTGGACCACAAAGAGAACTCATCTGGTCAACAGTTGATTGATTTTTTCTCTTTTGCAAGAGTGAACAGGGAGCAGGCTGTATGCTGGGTGGGAACAACCCAGTCTCAATGCAACCATTATTTTTCCAGTGCCATCTTTGCTCCTTCATGGTCTCTTGATGGGAGCACACACAGCCACACAGTGATGGAGAAGGGGATCAGGAGCCTGGGAAGGATTACAGACAGGAGCAGGCAGCAGCTGCCACCAGAGCTGTGAAGCTGGCTGACAACACAGCCCCCTTGGGCAGTCAGAAAGGGACATTGGGAGTGATTTTGGCAGTGGCCATCCCTTCCCAGGTATTTTGTTCCCAGAATTAGTCCCCTAGCAGTGACCTCCTTGTCCAGGGTGGTGGTGAGCAGCAGGAGCAGGGCAGTGCTGTGGCTCTGGGAGGTGGTGCTGGGCAGCCTCCTCCTGCCAGTGGGCTGAGCTGGAGGCTGCCCTGGCCAAGCATCTGCCAACAAAATGCCCTGTTTTCACTCATTGTAACAAATCCCTCTAAGATGTAGTCAGTGGTTAGAGTTACAGAAAGATAAAAGAAGTACTATTCCAGGCCATCTTTTAAGTCAAGATGCATGCTCAAAATGCTACATTTACATTATAAAACAAGAATATATTGAACCTTCCTTCTTCCTTACCTTTTTGCTAGCTTTGCCCTCACTCTGAGCCCCTTAAAGCAACTGCTGCTGAAGCTGTAATGTGCTGTTGCTTCCAGAGAACTCTCCTGCTCTTCTTTTAAAGATGTTTTCCTCTGAGGTGCTTTGTATAGAGGGTTTTCTTGACAGAAGTTCTTCTTAGGGAGCAAGAGACCTCCAATGGATGTTAATTAGAGTTCGGTTTGCAGATGCAAGAGATTACTGTTCTTATTTCATCTGTCTCATTGTTTTCACTGAGAACAGCTGTTAGGACTTATTTTGGGCTGAGTTACCTGTGGAATGAGTCAGCTTGATGTCTTTTTTAATTAGCTTACATATACATGAAAGTCCAAATTAGGGTTGGATTAATTTCTTTTGTCTTATCAAAACATATTATCCAGCCTTCCTGGCAGGCAGAGTATGCTGAAAAATCTATTCCATAAAGATTTTTCATTTGTGTTTTCTAGTTGTGGGTCTGTGGAGTTTTCCGGTTTATAAAAGCATTTTTGTGTGTGTGTGTTTGTAATGCTCATTTAAAGTCTGTTTTTCCCAGTATATACTAGTAATGTGGAAAAGACAAGGCTAAAATTATAGGCATTCTTAATTATAAAAGAAAATTTTAAAGTCTCCTTTTACTACCAAACTACTACCCAAATTTAACAATGATTTTAAATACACTACTGACATTAAATACACTAGTGAAAGAAAATGTAAGCTTGAGCTGTGTCATAGTTCCTTTACAACATTCCATCTTCAAATTTGGGAGAGGAAACAAGAGAATAAACCTTTTCTATTATCTTTGGTGGACTATAGCTTCTAAACAAACTATGTCTTTGGAAATGAGTGATGGAAATGTGAATAAATTTTGATTCAAAATTGTTGTCAAGTCATCACTGCATTCTTCACAGAACCACAGCTTGGCTGTTTATTTAATTTAAAAAAGCATATGCAGCGGTAGTTGAGTAGATTTTTTTTTTCAAATTTTTTCGTGATGCATAACAAAAACACATATATGTGTGGCAATGCATACAGACATGTTCATTCTAATGTGTATAGAAAAACTTCTTGTCTTTTCCTAAAGATCATTTTTTTTGATTCTCCAGTATTGCAGACTAAGGATTTATATATGGCCATATAACTGGCTCTCAAGCTGTGTTTGCAGCGTCCTCTCCCATATGAGCTTTCTCCTTCCCTGCAATAAGCTGTCAGATGTAAAACCATCTCCTCAGTTCAAACCTTTCCAAGCACTAGCTCCACCGGGTGATGTTCATTTCCTGTCTTCTTAAACAGCGTGGCCAGCCCTTCTCCTCAGCAGTGTGTGAATGCAGGAGTCCATGAGGACAAGGGTTGGACTGTGGAGCTTCCTCTGCTGGTGGGCACACAGAGATGAAGATGCAGAGCAACAAAGGAATGTGCCCTCTTAGCCATCTGCAAAGACTTACTTGATTTCAAAAGGAGCAGGATGAGGCCTGTGCATGCGTCAGGTCCTGCTGAACTGCTTTTTCTCAGTGTGCTTTTGGACTACATCTGTGCTGTGACACACTGCTGGTGTCACTATCAGTCCCCAGGCAGACACCAGTGTGCAGTGAAGCCTGTTAATACAGGTCACTGAAATTCCAGATATTTTGGCTGCTACAAAAGGTGGTCACTTCAAGTAGCATGAGCACAGGGAGAAAAAAACAAGGGGGAACTTGAAGGTCATTTTCCTCTCTACATTGCCACGTTGCTTCTCCTGATGTGGCCCCTTACCTGGCGTGTGACACTTGTGGCTAAGGTGTTGTCATATTTCTGGTATGCTAACATAACATTTGACTGTCTTCCTCTGCATTCTTGTAATTAACTCCTAATATTAAAGCAGTTTCCATCTCTGGATTCCGCAGCAAGCTGATTGAAAGGCGATTTAATTGCACAGCATTGCCAAGAAACATGTTAGGTGATTGCTGGCTGTAGTAGCAAGTAATGTGAAGGTAATAGAAGGTATCACAGGGACTAAGATTTTGCTGGCCATTAGCAGAGGTGACTTCAAAAAGCAGATTATAATTAGTATAGATTTCACTGAGCCAAGTTTCCATCTGTTGCTAGTCACTGGATTTTGAGCTGCTCTCCTATTAAATATTTGCATGTATGTTCCTGGATTCTCAATGGAAAGGACACTTAGGGGGAAAGGGTATAAATCAACTAATAACTGTGTAACCTGCAGAAATATAAATCTATGTAGATTAATCCGTGGTTCCTAAATTGCATACTAGATTGTAATTCAATCAAAGGGTAGGGGTCGTGTGACGTTTATGAACATTTATGGATGGTATAAGCTCTCAGATTAAATGTCAAACCTGGTATTCAGTTTAGAATCATGTATTATTGTTATTCATTAATATATAAAAACAACAATTATATCCACTAAAATCCTCAATTTAATTTTGCAGTAATCTGTCTCCGCTGTGTCAGAGATGCAGTGCAATCTCTTTGCCCCCTCAGATAATTTAAAGGGCTCCACTGAACTTCAGCCCAGTCTGCTCTTCCCCCCCAGAATGGTACTGGCTCCGTTTGGCCCCCTCTGAACTGAGGAATTCTCTAGTAAATTATTTTCTTTATCTTCCACTGGGATTAAATTTTAGTTTTCATACTGAGCAGGTGTAGTGCACCCAGAAGGGGAGGCGAGGCAAAACTCTGGATCTTAGATCCAGTTTACTGAGTATATTACACATGATAAAGCTGTCCCCTCACTGGCTCTGTATCAGTAAAGGGTGAAAATGCTTTGAGGCAAAACAGTCATTTTAGGATTATCTAAATTTGTTGTCAGTTCTTCAAGCCTACTTCTTCCCAGTCAGGGGCTAAAGGACTAACATTGCTCACCTTGGTGTGCTGCATTGCATCAGAGAGATCCTAAATCACTTTGCAAAAATGGAGCAGAATCGCTGTCCCAATTTACTGCTAAGAAGGCACTTGAAGCAGGTTAACTCAAGCCACTTAATGAATAAAGTGTACGAAGCAACTGAATGCCAGTTGCAGAAATTACTTTGGCACACTAAGATGTTAGTGTTGTTGAAAGGAAGCAATGCTTAAGCTAACAAAGGTAATATATTTCATCTCAGTTTACAGCCAAAATTTTACTGACTTTCAGTGGACTTCAACGTGAATGCCTCAGTCACTTTTGAAAATTGTAGTTAGCATCATAAATCTATTATCTGCTTATATAATGTAACTCATACCTCTGGTTTTCACCATCTTAAGTTCCCATAAATAGAAATTCTTCTGTGTTTAGGAACATTATTCTCATTAAGCTTGGGGGTACTAGATTCCTAAATAGCCTTAACGTGTAGACCTTGCTTGTCTCTTAGTCTTTGTGATTTAAATGGAATTTATTCATATAGCAAAGAAAGAGAAAAGGAGAAAAATCTGACCATGGTGAAGCAAGGAGAGGTTTAAGATTAGCCCTTGGCTGTTCTGTTCAATGGCCAAAACATCTTCCAAGTAATAATGATTAATTAACACTAGGAATTCAATATAAAAAAAGTTCAGTGGATTCCATTTGTCCCTTCCACCAAACAGAGCCATAGTGGGTTGAAAACAAGAGACATAAATAGAGACAGGTAACTATTCTGTTTATAACATAGAGACGTGGGGAAAAAATGATCTGCTTTCTTCAACTTCATTTTCCTTTGTTGTTATATAATATATGTCTTGAAGAAATCTACTGTGTTAATCTAATGTAATTAGGTTAAATGTCTCTAGTGACCAACAGTGCCATATGATAAGAAGTTTCACCCCAGCATTTTAATGGTTCAGGTTCTTCTCATGGTTTCAATTAAGTCAGCATAATTGCACAAGGCAGTGAGAACAGGATTTGGCCCATTTCTCTCCCACAAACGTGTTCTGCAGTTATCTAACCTGGAATGAATCATAGACACATCTTGTTTTTCCAGTACTTTACAGGGAAAGTTTTGTTTTCATATATTTTCTTTTGAACAAAACTGATAATCAAGTGTCCAGACTGGTTGCAATAATTTTTAAAAATACAGTGTTTCAGTTCTGGTGATTTTGCTGGATTCTAGTGTGCAGCTTCTAGTATATTGTGCCTGTCTATAATTACCCTACAGTTTTAATTAGGCAGGACAATCTTGTTCATTCCTTTGAGCGAATTTGTTGGTAATGTTTGTGTAAGTCATTACTCAGCACCTCCATAATCTCAGGCCATAATTTGTAGAATTCTTTGGCATCCATGTTGTCAAAATTGCATGATGCTTTCCCTTAAGAGACCTTGTTTTATGTTGCTTATAACAGAGCCAAACTCTAACCTCAGCCTAAAATTTTCCATTCTGTGGGGTTTTTTTCTCCATATTGGATGCCTCCCACTTTTTTTTTACTTTTTTTTTTCAACTCTGGGACTCTAAGGCACATTCTTTGGCTCAGGCCTCTTGTCTCAGGTTCTTCCCTGGTTTGTAGCTCACTGTCCTACCTGCCCAAAACTCTGAAAGAAATACTACCCAACTTCCAGCCCCTAACAGTGCTTCACTATCATCTACTACAGATGAGTCCATAGGCTTCCATGGTTAAGTCTTCAGGAGAAATGCAAGAGGAAAATAAGGGGTACGTGCTTAGGAAAGGAAATTTTTCTCCACCAGGAGAATTTCCCTGTTACAGTTCATTAGAATAATGGATTCTTGAAAGCAAGATAGTGACCTTCTCTTCACCATCTTGATCTTGCCCTTCCTTTCATTTTATGTCATTTCAGCTTTTCAGTCTGTGCAGAATCCATCCTGTCTTCTGTCTCATGCAAATCTTCCTTACATGTGGGAGCAGTCTGCTCCTTTACAGAGAAATTTGCTGTTAAAAGGGCCTCTCTGGATGGCCTGTCCAAAAGATGCTATAGGCATCTTGTTTCCTGCCCTGCAGTTTTTAGGATTGTCTCTGCTCTTTGCTGTATTTTCTCCACCTCCCTTGCAAACCAAGCACTGGATTTGTACACATGCTTTCTCTCCCACCCTCCTCTACCAGGACAATAATTCCCACAAATAGTAGCCAAAACTCTGAACAGATTTTCTGCCTGCCTTCCCTCTCTCTCTCTCCCATGACAGCTCCTCTCTTTCCCTTCACTCTCTTAACTCAGGTTTATATCTCTCTGAGTTTTTTTAATTCCTTTGAGGAATGACAGAGCTAATCTCCCCCTGTAACTAGACAGGAAGCAGAAGTTGAGGGCCGTGTCTTAAGTGCTGGAGTACACCACATGGATCCCACGGTCGTTTTCCACTGTGCTCCTGGTCCCCTGATAACAATCTTCTGGAGAGCACTGTCTGGCCTGACTACCCACATTTTTTTCAGCTTGGCAAAGGGAAGGGGAGACAGGACTGATTTGTAGCTTTGAACATTTGGGGAGCATCTGCCTTTGTTTTCTGTGTCCAACAGGAGTGTGTCTTCTTGTTACAATTCAGAGCATCAGGCTTTGATTAATTTTGTTTATTGCTTCATCCCAGGTTATTATGTTTTGGAAATAAATATGGAAATAAATATGTTGGCAGTAAAGCTTAGATACTCCATAGTAGACCTGTAGTCTACCAGAAGTTTGCAAACCTTTAGCCATTCCACTTTCATGCACTCGTTTTTTTCTTAGGGGTCTCAGGGTAACAAATCAATCAAGTCCAAGATACTGTGTTGACAGAAGGAACTAAGACAACACAATTTTTCTGTGCAGCTATCAGCTGTAATGTAAGCATTCTCAGCCCTAATAATAAGTCTAACCCCTCTTCTGTGGAGGTCAGGATCAAGAAGGCGAGTTCTGTTTCAGAGTCCTGTATCATCTGGCATGACTGCTAAGAAGGATGCCTTTCAAATCTGGCAGTGTTTTTGTGATAAGAGCATTTGTCCATAGGAGCCACAAGCCTATTTCACGGAGACTGTTGAACAGCCACCAGAGGATATTTAGTCTCTGCTGGCCTGGAATTATCCCAGGACTGAAAAGCTCCTCAGCCATTACCAGTTTTCTCAGCTACATGGTTCTGGGGTCGGGTAGTTTCAAAACTTCCAAGATCCATGTTTGTGAATTCAAAACTTTTTTTTTCCTCTCCTGTGGGAATTGCCACCATCTGTAAATCTCCTTGATCCCTCTTTTCTATTGTTACATTGGAATCATTTAGTGTGTTTACTAACAATTTGATTTCCTTTTTCCTTTCTCTCTTCTCAGATCACTCACAATCAGTTTGTGGCCTTTCTCTGGAGGAGCCCTTCCTTGTCTCTTGTGTACGCATTTATAAAATTTTATACTTTTCATTGATATAAGTTGTGCCTTTTCTTCAAGTTCCATCAAAGTCAGCCCGGGGCCTCTGTTGCTTCCCATAGTCACAGGACTCAATACTGAATTTCTGTTTCAATGCAGTCCAAGATTTTAATGCAGTGTCATCTTATGGGACTCAGATTTTAGTTCAGTGACATTGTGTGATTGATTTATCTGGAATTTATATGTGCATTTCTGGATTACAATATGGAAGATTTCTGTTTGTGTGTGGGGATATACATGTTCTGATGGACATTATGCTGTTGTGTTCTAGTTCAGAATGAAATATAAAATATTCCATGCTGTGCAAGTGCAAAACAAGTACAGAAAACAGTCAACTAGCATTGCAACCTATCCATGCTGCAGTTTGACCCTGTAGTGAGGGTCCTTTCCTTATCCAGTCCTGGCTGCTCTCTGAGCTGCTCTTCTTATCTGAGTAGATTAAATGTGCTGTATTCTTATTGACATCCAGCAGTATCAGGATTAAAGATCTGTCAGCGATTTCTTGGGAAGGTGTTATGCAGGGTTCTTTTCTCACCTAGTCACATTCACTTGAGTTTGGCTGCTGCTCTGTAGGTTGGTGATTTGCTGACCTTTTTAACTGAAGAAAATACTATGTTTATCCAGATAATTGTGTTTTCAAGACCCAGAACAGGAATAATTAATTTTTTCAGGGTTTGAGTTTTGGTTTTTTCCTTTTTGGAGGGAATAAGGGATGGAGGCTTTGGGAGTGTTTGTTTGTTATCATTTGAGTTTTAATTTTGTCAGGTTCTGACACATGATGGTTTTGCGCATTTGGAACAAAAACTCACATTTTTCTGGGATTCCTTCATACATATTGGCAGTGAAAGCTAATGCTTTTGAAACAATGACTCTTCTTGTTGAACTATAAGGGGAAATATAGCACTACCACTTCATAATATTTACTATAGTTAAGTACAGACAGACCAAGGTTTTCCAAATGTACACCAGCATTTTAAGCCACTGTTTTGGGATGTCCAAGCTGAAGCTATGCAGTGAATGCCAAAAATAATGAGGGCTTTTAAATTTAGGTTTAGAACTCCATGTCCAAATATACCTGGACTTTGTGTTACTTCATATCTCTACTTTGCAATTTAAATTCATGTCTCCTACCTGTTCAGAGAGAAAAGTAGATGACTGTTAAAATGCTGCCTGGAATTTAAAAAAAAAAAAAACAGCACAGTAAGAGAAATAGCTCTTTCATATTTGGGGGGAGGGATTAAACCTGCAAATCTGTAACTTTATGGTCAAGTTTTGTTTTGATTGTTGGGATTTCTTTAAAGGGATGTGAATGTGCAAATGGACATTGATAATTTTTTCAAGGTGCTTGCTGAAACCATGAAAGAGCTTTCTTTTCCCAATACTAGACCTAAAATTTGTGGCTTTAACATTTAAAGTTGACCCGCTACTTTTGCAGTGCAGAAGGAAATGGCATGCTGCCTTCTCCCCCACCCTGTGGGCAAAAAGAGATTTGCTGCAGTGGCTGCAAAAGGTGGTATCACAATGCCAGCTCCCAAGGAGACGTATTTGAGTTGACCTATCATGCCTATGGTGTCCCCATATTTCTTTCCCTTCTCCTTTGCCTTTCATTATAAGGTGTCCCAAATCTGTAATTTACAACATGCTGCTCCAGGTTTGCTCTGATATATTTGCTACAAATAAGTAGGAGCCTATGCGTGTCCATAGCTGCCCGTGGCGGTGTCAGGCCTGCGAGATGAGGGGAGCAGAGGCCCCCACAGAATGCAACATGGCTTATGTCTAATGTGACATTTATTTGACTCAGAAAGGCAATTGATTAAAGGCCCATCGGACCTTTGCCATCATGTATTATGTATTTATCCAGCAGGGGCAGTTTATAACGGCCCCTGACAAATCCTATTACTTTTGTTGCAGTACTTCATAATATCAATAAAAAGCATTAATGATACTCAGGAACGGGAAGCATTAACACAGCTTGTGTTAACACTTCCCACAGCAGTGGCAAAACCAGTTATGTCTGTGGCACACACCATGTGCCTTCAACATTTGCATAATGGCACCAGTTTAACATGGTTCTACCTCTGCAGGGCAAAGCAGTTAGGTGGAAGCAGCAAGCTGGCTTCATGATAGGTAGGCATGTGGAAACCTGGAGCTGAAATCCCTGTTCAACAGTGCTTTGCTGTGTGACCATGCATTTGCTGTTTCCTGTCTGGCTGCCTTTATTTCTTGACATGTAGGATTAGAATCGCATGGTCTCTTGCTTCTTTAGGTCTGGCATATTCCACAGACAAGAAGGTCTTCTTGATGCTCTTCTATTCCTAAATTAGCAAGCTCCATAGGAGCCCTACCGTATCTCAGGCATGTCTTTTCCTGCACTGGCCTTCCCCGTTCTCTCTGGAAGGCAGGTCCTTCAGGCCATTGATAGTCTGGGTTCTTTTTGGTAGCGGAAATAGTGTAAATGGGATGTTTTTACATAAGAAGCTGTTAATGGTACCTGACAAGCATGTTTCTGATCTAAAGTGATTTGTTCTGCCCTCTCTCTCAGTGTCCAGCACTGGGCTCTCTTTTCATATCCCTTCCCACAACTTGCTGCTGATTCAGTATTCATCCTTCTCCCAAACGTTACATACACATCTGCCTAATTATATGGCATCAGGGTTTTGGAGGTGGAAGGATTTCATAGATCTCCCCCTCAAACTGTATTCCCACTTAAAAGGAATACAGTTGATCTCTACTCCCCTTGAATGTCCTCAGGACTTTGAGAGACACAGGTATATTCTTTGTCAAAATCATTCTTTTCATGGAAGAAGTCTTCCAAGCAGCCTGTAGCAGTATGGACATTACTGAGGTGCTTTACAGTGGGAGAGATAGCTACAGAGGATAAATAGCAACAGCAGGACACTTCTTCAACTTGCAGAGCACTACCTGTTCAGATGGAACCCATACAAAATTGAAAAGTTACCTGCTGTTAGCATTGGTAAATGCAAATCAAAAGTGTGCCAAAGTCATCCAGATACAAGGAAGTTGCAGGACATGTTCACATAATTCCATGGATATCTGTTCATCTTGTTTAAATAGATTTCTGATGTAACTGGGTTGTACTGAACTCCAGCATCATTCCTATCAAAGTGAGCACTGATTCTAACTCTTGTTACTTGACATCCTGGTTTTAAAAAGAAACCAAAAAAAAAAAGGAAAAAGAAAAGAAGGGAAAAAGTGCAATTTATTCCCCAGCTTCATGAAGATGTATTTGGTCAAGTAATGATGACCTAAGGGAAGCTGAGAGGCATCTTACTGATCTCATCATAGTTATGAGAACCATCCATCATGTGGTCAGTGATTTGTATGTCAAAAGACACCCAGCAGTATTCCAGCCTGCCAGTAGCCGGTTTCTGAGAATCCTTATTGACTTTATCAGACGTGATGATGCTCAAATAGTCTTTGATATCTATGTATATGTCCCTGCTTTGGTACTTGTTCACCACCAAACTGTCAACTGTTACCACTCTGAACCATTATCATCAAATAGCAGCTAATTATCCGCCTCTGAATCCCGTTTTCTGGTTCTGTGCTTAGTATTGCTTTGCAGATGAGGAACAACAACAGCGATTGCTACATCAGGAACACGGAGGAGGCATCTTTTTCTGTTCTCAGGTTTCTTAAGAAGCTCTCCCTTACTTGAGAAGAGGATAATAACCTCCAGGTCAAGCTTATTCATGAATCAGAAATGAACATTTGCAAAAGGCCAAAAAAGTCTACATGTAATAAGCCTTATGTTTACAACAGCTTTCAAGAGTTAGCATTTTTCAAGAATTATCATAATTAATGTAATAAATAGGCATGTAAATTATCCAGAAGAATCAGTTGATCTGCTTCTGAAAATAAGGAGGTTTAGGAAAGGAATGGTCACCTAAACAGCAATCTGAGACAGGAAAGGAATATTTTTCCCCTAGCTATTACGTGTCTCCTGAAGGGAAGGGAATGTTCCAAAAAAGAAAACAACATGGGCAGAGGCAAATGAGAGAAATGGTGAAACAGCCTCAAAATGGCAGCAGAGCTGAAATTATACCCTGGTGTATTTATAGAAATGAAACCATACAACCAAGACTACACCTTGGGATGAATGTCCTTGAGCAGTGCCACAATTTTAAGCTTTACTCTTTATCTGAAGATGTAGCCATCAAATAAACTTAAGCAATAGATGTGCATGGGGAAAGACCTCATTTTTTAAAACAAATCTGTCAAAGCTCACAGGTTTGTTTTAAAACATCTGTCATAAAAATAGACCAAATGTCCAGAAAACTTAAGACGTAGCCAGATTTATAAAAAGCGGCAAAATTTGGTCCCAGTTTTTCATTCAAGCATTAGTTTAAGTGTTGGCATTCAAATTTTTTAGCAAGTAATAAAGACTGCACATAGCTGTGAAGTTGATGTGTGGATTACAGTAGAGGCATGTGTGCAACCTGCCTTCTAATTCCAATACCTACAATATATCCACTGGTGCTGGATGAGATTGAACTCAAGATTGGACAGTATGGCAGCTGAAAACGTCACACCTTTCTGACCATTATGCATACTAGCAATCTCTTTGTTCTGAGTTATTTTTCGTTTACTTAGTGTGATATAATGCATTGAGTGTTAACTATTTTTGAAATATTGCACAGTACAGCAGGAAAAATAATGGGCTTTAACTAGACAGTTGTAGGCATAATATTTTTGGTTTAACTAAAAAAAAGGAGACAGAGAGGAAATTGAGTTGTTCAATGCACTTTTACCCCACACTGGCATAATTTAATATATTTGGATGGAAAAGACCACCTTTCTGAAGCAGTAGCAGCATTTCCTGCAGCAGTTTGAATGTCAACCCTCAAAATATTAAGACAGACCAGTTTGTTAGGTCAAAATCACTGTGCAAAATGGAAACAACCACAGAGCGTGGCAGAGTTTCTCAGAATATTCCCTTTGTAGTTATGGTAAATTATCTTCCAACTTTGGCAAGCCCATTGCTCTTCTACAGCTGTATAACCAAATGTCTTTTTCTTGTCTGAGCTTTCTTGTGAGTCCTTCTCCTAGTGCAGAAATCCTATCTGCACCCTGCTTTATCATCATGTTATGCATCTGCCTCCATCCAGTGTATACCCCAGATATTGGGTAAAAATGGTACCAAGAACATGTTGGGCAGGAGGAGTGGTTGTTACAAAACAACAGAAATAGGATGTTTCCCAAAATTCACCTCTGATCAAGACATTGTAGATTTGTCTATTGAAGCTGGCAGTGAGATATGGATACTCAGGGAGGTCCAAATGCCTGCCCATGTGCCCATGTTCATGCTGAATGTCCTATGTGTGAGACGCCACAATGGAAAATGAGCTCGTAAGAGGATTTCCTCCATCTTCTTTTCCTCTCTACCACTCCCACTTAAAAAAAGAAGCAAATCATCTGCCAGGTAGCTCATTTGTGTGCCATTACACAGGTGCACATGTCAAAACACATGTGAGTAATCTTCAGGCTGTGCTTTGTGAAGGCTGTTTTGCTTCTTGGTGGGAATGGGAACTCTTAGACATTAAAGATCACAGTGTATTGAAAAATAATGATTTCTTCCTCTGAAGTTCTTGTTCAGCTTGAAGCTTTCCATCATTTTGGATAATATCATGCTGCATATGGTTCACAAATTCAGCCCCCCAGCTAATACTTTCATTTCATGTGTTTGCATGCCCAAAATATTAGATTTTTGTGCACCACCAAAAGCAAATGCTTTTGGATCTTGCTCTCTCCCATTCCATCATACCGAGTTTTAATTTTAATAGAATAGCTGTATCAGTTTTCTGAATTATGTTTTCTAATGTTTTAGCTTCCTAAGCATACTCTAAACAGCTTGAATTTTCAAGGACAAAATTGAAATCCCAACTTCAAATAGCATGCAATTTAGAAGTATTCGTGCTTCACCCAATCACCAAAGTAAGGATCAGTTGCAACATTTGGATCTGGGTGTGTATTTAAATTTCATATTTGTCCATGTTCACTTATCCTGGATGTCTGTAAAGAGATTAATTGCTTTTCAATTTTTGCAGTAAATCCACTTCTACATAAAAGACCAAAAATAATTTGCAGCATTCTGGATGCTCTGCAATATGCACTGAAGGTTGTAAAGGAGAACTACTATGTGTAATCAGCATATAACCAGCTCTGAAGAATGAAGGTTTTCCAACAGTTTTTCAATTTTTGCACATAAAAAATCTTTTACATTTTGGGGTTTAGGGCAAATTTCTTAAGTGAATGTCTGGCATCCTTAACGTGGTCCAGTCATGACATTAAATACTTAAATTCTGCCACAGAAGGCTAAAACAAAAATGCAGCTTCTCTTCCAGTGAACTTTAATGGAAAGGTAGCAATTTTAGTCACTCAAATACCTGCAGACTGAAAAATGCCTCAGGGAAGAGTGTCAAAAATCCTGTTTTTTCTTAACTTGTTGAAAATAGTTGGGCAAATCTTTTATTGTGGAGCCTGCAATTTAATCTCACATTGATATTGTGACTTCTGTGGCAATGTCTTCACCTTCTATCCTGCCTTGTGCCAGTGCGACATTGCCACTCTGCTAGTGGACAGCCCAGCTTTTCCTACTGCAGGTATTTCCAAAGTGTCATAGCCTAACTGGATTTAGAAAAGTGCGTAGTGTGTTCAGGGAGAAGCAATGCTTTTGTAAGTGCTTCTGATGACCAAATATTTCTCTTCCATATCTTACTCCAGCAGCGTTTTCTTGGGAGGCAGGGTCCAGAATTCAAAGGCATTCAGCAAGATTTTATAGATGAATGGGCATCCTGTTCTGGGAATAAGAATATTTTAAAAGCACAAAACTGAACTAGATATTTAATTAAAATGTACAAGTAAACTGCTGAAAGAGTTGCAGCATCTCGGAACATCCCAAAGAACTGAGACAGAAAAATAACACTTGAACATTACAGGTAAATGAGAGCTAAATATTGTTAATGAGCAATTTACTGGTATTGATTGATCCTTTTATAGCTGTTAAGCATGCCCCCATTTTTTCCTAATCTGTGCCCCCTACCTTTGAGGGGCCATGTAAAGAAATACTACCTGCTCCACCAAAATCTTATTAAATAGAAAAAGCTATTTTATTTACCTAAACAATTCTGGAAGTACAGCCTTCACCTTGCCCAATAATTCTTTCTTCACCACTGCTCAATCTCCCCTTCAGGTAAGCAGTGGCTCACCTACAGTCCTTTTGCAAATCTTGATCTAAACTCATCATTTCCCTTGTGATACTGTATCAAATGTTCTACTGATAAATTCAATTTACTGCATTTCCTTTGGATAATCAGTTACATTATCAAAGAAAGTTATCAGGTTAGTCTACTACAAACTACCTTTGGCAAACTCATGTTTTGTTTCATCCTATTTTCCATTTACCTACATGTCTTTTCCATTATTTTTCCTTCAACATTTGTTGCATTCATGCTGTTGAAGCTCCTGATGTTACATCAACATCAAACAGATGTAAGTGAGATCAGAATCAGTTTCAATACACTGTAGTACAGCCTTGCAAAAGCCTATTCATTCTCATGACTGCAAAAAGCTACATTCTCATCTGGCAGACAAGTAAAACATCAATTTTATTTTTCATTGTCATTATAGCAAAGGGCAGGTGGGCTGATTTTGAGCCTTGGCTGGCGAATGTTTGCAATGATGTGCAAAAGGGTTTCTAGAGATAGGATCAGAGACATCTACCTGCACATTAGAGTGCTTGGACACTTGCATTAGAAAAACCCTAATGTATGTATCAGTAATGAAAATCTTAATTAAGAACACTGCATCATTGTCCATGAACACTCTTTTTTTCTCTGTGTGTGAAGCTCTTTGTGTATTGCAGCATCTACCTGGTCCAGACAGAGAGAGCCCTCAAAGAGTGTGTCTGGCAGATCTCTTGATTATTAACAACTAGCGAATGGCAAACTCTTACTCTTCTTTTGTCTCAACACTGAAACTCAGAATAGCAGAGCATACAGCATAACTTGGGAGTTTGTTTGGACTTTTTCTATGGCTTTTTCCACTTCATTGTTACACTGGTGAGTTTCAAAATCCAGTAGCATTGATTAGAGCTGAATGATGTAACTTAGAGCTACCAAAATGTGCACAGACTATTTACCCAATAGTACATTTTTTCCTTTAGGAACGATGCACTTGCCTGGGCCATGTTCTGTATGCACAAAAAAGCACACTAATGGATGTGACGACTGCAATGTTAATCTCCCTAAACTCAGAAAATTTAGAGTGAAGGGTCCCAGAGCAACCTTGCCTCTGCCCCTTGCTTATGATAAGGTCTCTTACTGATCCCTTGGCTTTCCAAGGCAGACAGTACAGAGAGAAGACAGGGAGAACAGGGAGAACTGCATGAGGCTTTTTCCCTGTAACTGTATTCCAGTGGCATTTGTTTGTTGAGCACCGCTTGTATGTTTGATGTGGTTTGAAACCCATCAAGAAAACCTCTCTAAGTAGTGGACATACAACTGATTTATAGGTGTACTGATAGCAGCACAAATAGTGTAAGGTAAGGAAGAGTGTATGCACGCACACACGCTTTTGCCAGAGTTGTCTCTTTTGCCTCCAGATGAGAATGAGTCAGGCTGTCCTCTCAGATTCACTGTCATGTCACTGACATTGGTGGTTTCTGTGGACTCACACCTGCATGGTAGGAGGATGTGTCCCAGGAAAGGCAGGAGCAGGAGATACTGCTATTTACTTTGAATAAGAAACAACTATGGAGTCTCTTGTTTTCTATACAAATCATCACTGTAGAGACCCATATAAAAACCTACACATGCAATGATTTTATTTTTTGATCCTTAGAAAGAATTCCTCCAGGCTGACAGAAGAGTTCATGCTGAGGCCAGTAGTTCATGCAAGGCACAAAAGCTGCATATTCCTTTATATTCTCATATATAAAAAACAGTTCTGAGAGTGAAACCCATGTAATCCAATAATCCCTCAGACTACAGCTACTGTTTCAGCCATCATTAATATTCTCAAAACCAACACTTACTTCCCTAAGACATTAGAACCTGAAATATTCCAGATTAAATAAAGTGGGATAGAAAGATGATTAGTGGACTGGGGGATCCCTCTTATGTGGAAAGGTTGAGGGAGCTGGGCCTGTTCAGCCTTGGGAAGAGATGGCTGAGAGGGAATCTTATAAAGGTACATAAGAACAGCAGTGTGTCCTTGTGGCCAAGAATGCCAATGGGATCCTGGGGTGCATTAGCAAGAGCATTGTCAGCAGGTCAAGGGAGGTGATCCTGCCCCTCTGTCAGCCCTGGTGAGGCACATCTGCTGTGTGCAGTTCGGGGCTCCTCAATCCAGCAGGGATATGGAGCTCCTGAAGCCAGGGTAGCAGAATGACAAAGATGATTAAGGGACTGGAGCATCCCTCTTAGGAAAGGCTGAGGGAGCTGGGCCTGTTCAGCCTCCAGAAGAGATGACTGAGAGGGGATCTCAGCAATGTCTGTCAGTATCTGAAGGGAGGGTGCCGGGGGATGGAGCCAGGCTCTGCTCAGTGGTGCTGAGCAATGGGACAAGAGACAACGGGCAGAAACTGATGCACAGAAAGCTCCACTTGAACACGAGGAACAACTTCTTTACTGTGCAGGTGACCAAGCACTGGAACAGGTTGTCTAGAGATGCTGTGGTGTCTCCCTCACTGGAGATATTCCAAACCCATCTGGACACACTTATGCCATGTCCTCTGGGATGACCCTGCTTGAGCAGGGAGGTTGGACCAGATGATCCACTGTGGCCCCTTCCAACCTAGCCCGTGATTCTGTGAAAGTGCTGATTCTTCACTGCTTGATATCAGGTCAGTGCATTTCTATCTAGGCAGAATACAAGGGAGGATTGCTTCCAGTCTGATTTGATGCCATTCTATACCAAAATGCAAATATGCAGTAATTAAAACTGTCCCCTAGTCTTCCTGCTACAGCTCAGTCAAAGATTGCAAGAATAGTATCTATTTTTTATCCTTTTTCTTTTTTTTCTTTTTTTTACCGGTCATTTGCACAATTGGCTGTCTACAGTTATAAATGTGTAGTCCAGTGTCTAGAAGAATTTTTAGGAAAATAAAGATATTTTGATATGGTAGAAACCTTGTTATTCCAAAACCAAATGGTTTCAAACATGTCGGTGCTGCTACTTCTCTTTCAGGACTATGTACGTGTCAAGTTTGATGTTTTAAAACAAAGCTGTGTTATAATTATACAAGCATGTTTGAGAAAAAAAGGCTTATGGAAAACTTAACAGCTGGAAACTGTTTTTTGCATACTTGGATGACTCAAAAGCAGCTGAATGGGTTTTTGCAAAACTTTACCAAAAATGACATTTCTGGATTGAAACAAGGCATGAGAAATAGCAGCTGAAAAGGTAACAGTTTCACAAAGGTATGAGCAAATATAGACAGAGATTATTTAATTCATCAACTTCCACTGTACAGTCGTTAATGTAATGCTATAAAAATAAAAGGATTCATATTTATATAGTTTTTCAAGGATTTCAAAGATCTATACTAGACTTTAGGAATTAAGCTTTGTAGCTGAGCACTAATCAAATATTAATATTTATATTTCATTGGAATATCTCATATTCAAACAGGAAAACAAAGACATAGAGAAAGGTGGAGGGTTTGCTAGAGTCTGCACAGAAAGAGAAGACCACATTTAGCACCCGTGCCTTTGGATTGCTCAGCTTGGCAGTGTGGGAGCATGCTTGGCATCAGGGAGCTCCTGGCTTCTCTCTCCCTCTGCCTCCTGCTTCGGGCACACCCAGCTTGTAGGTGAACAGCCTCTCTCACACACATGGGCTGGGCTCAGGTAGCCAGCTCCCTTCTTTCTGTCTCCACACCTCGTTCCCAAAGGCAAAGTCTGCCAAATTCTGGCTGCTGTGATCGTGAAACTTGACTGCATTCAAATATCACACCCATTTCAAGTGTGCATACACCCCTCCTTCTCCCCCTGTTCTCAAGAACTGTCAAGGTGAGAGACCTGTCACTAGAAACCTCTTCTGGGGTCTTTTTCAGTGCATGGTTCAGTCTATAACTCTCTAACAATAACTTTACTGTTTGAAACCTCAGTCACTGAATAAATATGATTTTACTGCTGCTTAGTTTGGATGTTGAACTGTATTGGAGGAAACTGCTCTACTTTCATACTGAATTTTTTTTCAGGGTGGTGTGTGTGAAAAATAACACAAATAGGAGTGTTTTTGGATGGTCACACTGAGCAGTCAGCAAGAAGAAAAGTACAGTATGGTGAAGGGAAATCTGTAGTAAAAGCAATATAAGCTTGTGGTTTGCTAACAGGAGCAAGAACATGAATTTTTCCCTTTAACCCCAGCTGTAAAACTCCCTCCCCATGGTGGGGAAATCACTTGATGTCCTGTTGTTGCACCTCATTTCATCTTCATGGTGTGAACCACGACCCAGCTCACCAGAATACCACTCCTCTTGAAGTTTGGATATTAGCAGAGGTTTTGTAGAGATACTTTTCTAACTTTTTCAACAAGCCCACTCCTTGTCATTGTCTTACTTTCCCAATTAAACAGGCTTTTTATGGCTTTTACTTTTTTAACTTGGCAAAGTCACCAGTTCTGGGAGCGAAGATTCAGTGCTGCCTTGTGCATTATGCAGATTTCCAGTAGCAACCTCAGATTAAGACTTTGGTTTTGATATTTTCAGTAGGACATAATTTCATTTTCTTACCACAGTTGATCTGAGCTTCTTGAGAAATGGTAATCATGAGGCATTGCCATCTTTGCAGGCACATTTGCAGTAGCCCTAGATTTGGTTAGATTTAATCTCTGTACCTAAACTATTAATTTACATGAGGAAAAACTTGAATTTAGCCAGGTAGGAGCACCTAAGTCCACAGATTTCCCTCAGCAAAACCAGGTGTCATCAGTCTTTTCTCCACTTTTCAAAAGTTTTGGCAGCATGTCCTATATATTGACCATTTTGCTCGTGAAGGGCCTCAGTTTTGTTTTCCCTTTATCATTTCCATTTTGAGCTGTCTAGTGTTGCAGTGGTTCTCACAAGAAGCTGTCCCTGTATTACTGCCAAAACCAGAATCACAGCCTAAGCCAGCCTTTAACTGGTCATTAAAAGAAAATGATACTCTTCTCATTTTGCTAGCAGTATCACCTCCTCAGCTTCACAAATATATTATCTAATCCAAAACTTCTCCGCTATTGTGTTTAAGTGTTTTGTGAGTCTTATACCTAAAAAAATTCAAAGGCTGAGCAGTGTTGTTATGTGTATCTCTTCTTCTTGTATGTGAACACCCTAAGCACCAGGAAGTGCCAGGTTCGTGGGTCTTTTTGTTAGAACTCATCAATTCTTGCTTTCTGAGTCATCTTTTAGATTGTATGAATTTTAAATATTTGTTGGCTAGAGGATGATATGTTAAGATGATTGCATAGAGAAAAGAGGAGAAGAACTACCAAAAGGCAGAAGCCAGTGAGTTGGGTTGTCTGTTGAAGATATCCTTTCCTAGAGAAAAGTTGCATCCTGTAATGCCCAGGTCAGTTGAATATAACAGCATTGCAGGCTGACAAATTTTCTGCTTTCCTACTATTATGAACAGAACTTAAAAAAAAAAAAAACCCAAACAAACAAAAAAACCCCCAACAAACAGAAGATTTATTACAATTACATTTCAACTATGATTGAAGTAGGAGAAACAAATCTAATAAACAGTGTTAGAATTTCCCATTGTAGTCCATACAAGAACTGGCATAATTTAAATAGCATGGGTGCATAAGGGATGCATTTAGGAAGCAGCAGACGCTTTACAGAATCCTCTTTGCTCCCACTCCACTCCAACAGGTTTATGTTCTTCAGCTCAGCTGCCTTTGCAGGACTGCATCTTAAGGTGTTACCAGTTTGGGCTGAAAGTTTTCAGTCTGAAAACTTTGCTGAAAAAAAAGGAGACAGAAAAGACAAGTAAAAGTTTCATTTCTCTTGCCTAATTGAAACAGCAAAATTAGTTTGACTGTTTTGGTGTAAGAGCAAAGCAGAAAGCACAGTGCCTCCATTTAAAATAAAATCACTGCTTTACAGCCCACTTTACACAAGTGAGCCAGGAAGGCAGGCAGAATGGGTTGTGACAGAAAGAGGCTGCAAGGAGAAGCAATGCAATCTCTTGCACACCTTAAGCAACAGGATGACCCTTTGATACTCTATATGTGCACAAAGTTTTGTTGAGCTGGCACAGCAAGGTTGTGCTACCTTTGTTTGCACAGTTCACCTGTATGTATGTGCTATTTGTGAATTTGTGAACCTTCCCCTCTGCCCACTTACAGTTTGCCCAGGGATTTAGGAGAGTTTTGAAATCTCACAGAAGTCTGGCTCGTCAGATGTAACATTAAATGAAATTGGTTTGTATTGCAACAGGATTGGTGGGAGGATCAAAGGCTTGATGTTAAATAAAAGGAGGTTTTTGGTTTCTGTATGCTGAAATGCTTCTATTTCCCTTATTTGTTTATTAGTGTATATTAAGCAATTGAATTCTCCAATAGTAAGCAAAAAACTCTACTAAAGTAGTTATTAAAGAAAGCTTCTTCAGTTACTGTGACAAGAACTGAGTGTTACTGCTATAAAGGGTCTCAGAAACTGTGTTCTTTTAAGGCTGATCAAAATTTAGTTTTAAAATCAGAGGCATGTAACTGGACAACACAATATATCTGATAATTTTGGTTTAGTCTGTAGAGCCTAGGGTCAGCTAGAAATTTGGCAGATTGTCTCTCAGGTCAGGAAGTAGTTTTGGTTTACAAATTTAAAAGCGAAATTCTGTTTTAGTATTTCTTAAATGTCAAAACAACCCTCTGACCTTGAAAATTACTATCTCTGTATACTTTTGGGGCTCTTAAGTAAAAACCAGGCCTTTTTCATAGTGAAATGTGGTAGCCTGTTAGTCATCAAATCTGAGAACTTAGAGAAGGGAGGGTGACATTAACTCATCTTTTCTTTCCCTTTGCCAGTGCAAGAATGGGCTTCATTCATATCAATGACAACTGGAGGGAAAAAGATGTGCTAACCTTTAACTGGGTTTCCAGTTTATTTCCATAATGTACACCGTGGCTTCTCCAAGGATGAGTGCTCTGTCTGCAGCCTTTCAGACCTCATAATAATAATAAGAGGGAGGACAAGTTTCTCTGCTCTCTTTCAGAACTTAACCTCCAATGCCTTGATTTCGGTTTGTCCCCACCTAAGCACTGCAGGAGGGTAAAGGCCATATTTAGTGCAGCTGTCCAATTGCACACTTCTGATCATTCCTAGCCCTTAATAATATGATTGGTTGAACTTAAATATGGCATTTGAGCAGCCCATTTAGTTTATGTATCTCCAGTATTCTCCTTTTCTGGAAAGTAATTTTGCCACTTCTGAAATTATGGTGAAAACTGAAAATCTGCCCTTCCTTCATCCCTTGTCCATGTACTTCTTCTCACTCTTGCATTTCCTTTTGGAAAGGAGGTATCTGTGTGATGTCCCTGTTTACAGCAGAGCAGAAGCAGCCTGCCCTTCTCACTGTGAGTGAAAAATTGAATGGGAGGGCGCAGCCTGAAGCCCTTCTCTCTCCCCTGAAAGTGGAGCATAACTCATCTTCATGGCTCCCAGATGCTCTGTACAAAACTGACTTCAGATCTTTTTGGTTCTGATGTGATGAACCCCAAAACTTCCTATGATGAGAGCTCTGGGCCTCTTCTGCCTCAATTATCCATGGTATCTAATGTTAAGGCATTCTCCAAGACTTTCTGCCCAAGGATTTGCAAGTACTAATGACTTAGCTTTCCCTGGATTTCTGTGAAGTAGGAAGGTCATATATTCAGCACTTATCTGTAGGGGAAACTGAGACATAGAATGAATCTGGATTTAACAGAATACCCGAGCACATAGTTCTTTGAATTTAAGGGCCATTTCATAAGATTTTTTGAGAAGTCATTTGAAATATCTGCTTCAAGTTGTTTGCTGAAAAGTATCTTATAAATAACTGCATGGTGTTTATAGCAATCAATTAATTAGGTACCACTGTTACGCAGAGATGGAGAAACCAAGGCACTGCAATTTTTTAAGGTCAAGCAACCTGAGAGATTTTGCTCACAGAGTTAAGCAGCTTTCTTTTCTTAGTCTTTGTGGTTACATTCCTTCCTTTCTCCATGTAGCTGACCATTTAAAAGATTGAACAAGGCTTTTTGGAGAAGAGATTAAATTTGGAGGTGTTGGCTGTTGTGTTCCAAGGTGATGGTTATTCAGCCAGCTTACAATGTAGTATCATAAATTATTAACTGTATTTAAACCTTAAAAAGTAATATCTGCTCAATGATTTGCCAACTTAATGTACAATAAACACCTACTACGGATCTGTAGTTAAATTATTTAATCTAGAACTAATCTACTGTTAAACCAGTTTTGAAAATTGAATAGTTCTATCGCTGAAAATAATTAATTGTTCAAACCCATAAGGCTAAATCCAGCAGTGACCTAAATGATAGGAGAGAATTACACATTGGACATCAGTGTGTGGGAAAGCAAGTAACAAAATAATATATGTTGCCCTGGTTCTCTGTTATCCTGGTCAGTATCACACACTTTTGTTGGTAGGGTCTTTTGGTGGTGCTGGCTTTGTCCAATTCCTCCCTCCAGCATTTGAGTTCCAGCACTTTTATGATTATTTCACAGGGAAAGTTGGTAGCGGTTTATGTTTTCTTTTCCCTGCATCCATTTACACCCATTCTGTGACCTGGCATGGGGCGTGGGCCCTGGCTGGTCCTGTGGAAGAGTTTGGCTCGGCAGAGCTGACCCTGCATGCGGCAAGGGGAGCTGCCTGCCAGAGCACTCCTGGTGACCTCACTGGAATTGCTACTGATTCATCCTGATGTGAAGATGAGCAGATCTCAGGCCAGTAGCCCTCAGTGATGAAGTGTTTCCAGCATACCGTTTGAGGAAAAATATCAAGCTCCTTTGTTGAGGAAGAAAAAAAATGTTGGTTTTTTTTTTCTCTGTCTATCTCCAAACCCCTCTACAGAAAAACTTGGGGGAAAGAAGAATAGCAAATATTCAATGGGAAATTTTGCCTTTATTTTTTTCTTCTCAAAAAAAAAATTCCACACACAAATTAAAACAAGATGGAGCCCTGGAGCCCCACCTGCTGACTTGAGGGAACAGAGAGAGGGAAGGGAAGATGCCTGGTCGTGTGCCAAGCATTCAGCACTGGGCTTGTAGCACTGTGATGTGGCACTTGAAGCTCTAGGGGCCTGGAGCCAGCGATACAAATGCAACAAGAACTCTTATGAAAACGAGCCTCTTAACAGCGTGTGGAGCTGGTCTGTGATGGCCTCAGGAAATCCCCCTGGCTAGACAGGGCCTTTTTATCCACTACATTGCTCTGACTCAAAGAGAAATCTCACGTAACTTCCTCGACCAGAAACTGAGCATACATACAGTCTGCCACGTGGGGCTTTGGAATTTCCTTATTTTCAGGTAGTCATTCCCCTCCTCCTGCTCTGAAGAAGTCTGCCCTACTTTTCTTTGTTGTCTCATCGCACGTAGAGTCTGGTGCTGCAAGCCCATAGCACATCCTCAGCCACAGGGCTTTGTGCTGTCCTTCTTTTGTGGTCATACCCTCAGCTGATGGACACTGGCCTAGGGCCACTGGTTGGAGTTGGGATTTTCACTCCTTCTACATTTGGCCCTTTAAAGCCCTGAGAACTACTTTTAATAGCATCACAACTGGCAACACTTGTTTTCAGGCTCAGGACCATCTACAAGGAACTGCTTGCGTATTAATTACAACAAAGAGCAAATCTACTTGACATTTGATTTTGTTTTTCTTGTTTCCTTGCAAGCTTGAAAATGAGCTGCTTTTGCCAAAGGAAAAAAAATCAAAATGCATTTCACGCCTTTTTTTTTTTAACTTGAAATAGTCCCCTTGAAAAAACTGACATGTTAAACACCAGCAAGAAAATTATTATTTGGACATATGGCTCCTCTTCCTGAACTTTGCGGAGAGGTTAGATAACGCTCTTTCACATCTTAAAAGACTAGACTGCTGCTACATTACTAACATATTCTTATGTAATAATCTGGCACTGATGATACTTTATCCAGTCCCTGTAATGTAAGACTCATTTATGGTTCGGTCAGTTATGAGGGATTTTGTTTTTTCACAGATTATCTTCTAATTTGTTTGTTTTTTCATTACACTGTCCAGAAGCAGAATATAGCATAGCATAGCATAGCATAGCAAGAATAGAATAGAATAGAATAGAATCATGAACAGAAACATATTGTGGTTTTGTCTGTCAGGAGGGCTTTGCATTGTATAGATTGTTTCTATTAAACACTGAATGATTAATACAAAAGTAAAACTAAATTTTAAAATCTAGCTCTTAGATTAGGACAAACTCATCTGAACCCATCCATTTACTTTTAAGATAAGGCTGTTTCATAAAGAGAAAAATCTGTAAGAATTAAAATAAAGTTGTCAAACCATCTAAGATAGTGAAATATCACAGAAAGATTGTCATTGCCCTTGATGCAACAGATGTTGGCAGTGATGTAAGGTCTGGAGATACTTGCAGAATGCAGAGTTATATAGGTGAGCTGGCCAGAAGACGGTGAAAATATTTGCAGTTTTGGAGTATGAGAATGAAACCTTATGAAACTTTTTCATAAAGAAACTAGCTTTTAAAAGACTAAGACTAGGACCCCGCCAGTGGGTGAGGGAGCATGGGAGCCTCTTAACTTTGAACTAGTTTCTATCCTCAACCCAAGAAACTTCCCTGAAAATATTTGCCTTGAAAATTATGTTTATCACAATTTGTTTCATGTTCAATGACAGAGCTCTGCCATGGAAAATTGTGGATTCACAGAATCCTGGAATAATAAAAATCAGAAAGAACCTTCTTAAGTCATCTGGCTCCAGCCCTGGCCCTGCTCAAGGCAGAGCCAGTGAGGATGAGGTTACTTTTTTAACCAGCTTGTTCATCTATGCATGTATGTATACATCTTTCTCTATACCAATTTTAGAAGTACTTATATACTACTGTCCATTTTTTCAATAACTCCTTCTGAAACTTGAGATTTTTAGAATAATTTAGAATAATTTTAGGTTCTCTCACTGATAAGCAGGAACTCTTTTTCAGAAACTGGCCTGCACAGAAACAAATGTGCAGCCACTGTACCTGACTCTTGATGAGCCTGGTTCCTTCCTTTCATTGCAAGACAACTATTTTTTAGTGACAATCAGTTGTAGGGGCTTAAATAGCTCACCTAAGTGATAAAATAATACTGCTACCAAGGACTACCACCATTGACTATTCTTAGACTGAACCCTTTTCCTGCACAGAGGGGGGACCCCAGATCTGCTACCCTGCATTAATTGCTGCTGTTTGTTGCACATGGGATGTTCTACTAGAAGAAGCAGTGGTCTAATCTGATGTGGCAGCTTCTACATTTTTATCTTGTAAGTGCTTTACTTACATGAATTAATTCTGAAAACACTCTTGTGACGTTAGTCATTGTTATGATTCCCATTTTAGAGACCCTGAGTCTAATTCTTAATTATACTAATTCTTCCTTATGCTAGTGAGGTTCCGGATCTGTGAAAGGGTCTCCCAACTGAGGGAGATGGATTGCAGAAATGTCAATGCCAAAATGAGAGTTCATTGCCCTCTAGCAATTCTCTGTTTCTCTGAGGTTGGAGAGAAATATTGGAAGACAAGTGTAAAAGTGGTTCTGTTGATTTGTACTAAGGGGTACACAGGAGCTGCATAGCTCAAGCCTGTAAGAGGTGTTGTATTAGACAAAATTAAATTATGGAGATTGTTGACATTTCTTTCAGTGTGGCCACAGTCATCAAAAGAAAGGGAAAGCCACCTCTGCTGGCCCTTCTTTTCCTTTAATCAGGATACATTATCAGAGAATTGATATCCTACCTCTCCCCTAAAAAACTCAAAACCAAAACAATAACCCCAGAAGAAGAGGCAGTGAGCTTGAGGAAGGGAGAAAGAGATTGAGGTTTTCCCAGGAATGAATAGCAAGCCATTTTAAAAGTATTCATTATGTGCTGTAACCAGAAGAAAGACCTTCTGTCTTTCTGTATGATAAAACTACCAGTGAGATGTATTGCAAGATAATTAGGAGCAAACAGGCAGGAAAAATGAGTGATGTGCTACTCTTCATTTCCTGAGCCAGTCGTGTTCCAGTCACTGTGCAAGCTGCAGCTCTGTCTGTGGAGAGACTGGAGATGGAAATCAACCCTATCTGTGTCCTCTTCCCTTATGGCTTCACCCATGTGAAGAATGTGATGGACGGTTATATCTGCTGCAGAAAAGAGTCAGAACTCTACACCCTCCTCTGGGTTTTTGTCTTCCCACTCTATTTATATCCAAGTCTAAGAGATGAAGTGGTATGTGCAGATAGACACCCTTCTGCAGCTGTCCCTGAGACAAAACTAATGGTTGAACAGAGAAAAGAAAAGGCCTCAGTGGGGTTATTTTGGTGGCAATCTCATGTTTTTGGCATGCTGTGGCTGTACAGCTCCCCACATTGCAAGCAATGTTGTTGTCCTTACAAAGGTTTTGTCTAGAATGAGGAATATGAAAATAATTACAATTTTTCCTCACCGTTGGGCCCATAGAAAAGGCTCCTGAAACAAGGCATCTTTAGATAAGAAAGGCTGGTAGCAGAGGCACAATACCTGTCACCTCCAAATGCAGGAAATAAGATTTGTGACTATGTGACAGCACCAAAGTTAGCAAGAGGGATATGCAGCATGTTTCCCGTCAGCGTTAGAACAGAAGTGGGGCAGGCGTCCGCTTTAAAGTTCTTCAAATCAGAATTATAATTGTCTACCCATGAAGGTATGAGAGAAAATTAAACCTCCTGACATCCTGAGATACTTATGCTTCTTTCAAAAATCATAGAATAAAATATAATAGAACAGAGCAGAATAGGCTGAATATAACACAAGATGCTGTTTAAATAATTTTAATTTTGGAGCAGAGATGCAATTGGTAACAATAGTATGGATCATGATAGAGGGTAGAGAGTTAATGTTTTCAAGCGTTTAAAAATCTTTGTGAGCCTTCACAATAAACTTCCTTATAAATGTACAGAAGACATGTTACCTGCAAAAATCATGTCCTCATTGATCTGCTTTTTAACCAGTGATCAGATTTCCTTAATTTTTTGTAAAATCACACTTTCAAATTGTTACTTTTTGACCCAATGCAAAAAGTATGCATTTCTCCCTCTGAGGAGGGAGAAAAGCAGAGTCCTGCTCTTCTCATGTCTTCTCAACCAGATGTTTTATGGAGTTCCCCTAGGTTGCACTGTTGCTTTTCCAGTGAAGGCAAGGGGATTGCACTGGTGCCCAGGAGGGTATGGCTCACTTTTCAGCACATCTTACTGCAGTGGTAGTGCACTAAAACAAAATAAGAAGCATGTCTCTCATAGACCAGTTTGCAGTATTTTCTCCTTTTTTAAAAAGAGAAGCTGTTCCACAAATTAGGCCATTGTATTCGGATTGTCTGAGAGAGTAAAAATATGGAGACCCTCTGATGTTTCCCTTTACATTTCCCTGTTGTCAACAAATCTCTGAAAGGAATTGCCTTGGGAACTGAGAGCTGTATTTTGTAGGTAAAAGGTGCTTTAGGAACCAATCCTGGACATTCCATATAGTTGGGGCAGGAGGAGGGTGGGGAGAAGTGAGGGGTGAGGAGGGCTGATTCTGGTAATCAGTGCAGGAAGGAACAAGCTTGTTTGTTTTGCCCCAGAAAATCAAATGCCATATATGACAGAAATGACCCAGAAGCAAGGCATGGTACCTTTCTCCCTTTAGCATGCAGAGGCACCTACTGAGCACAGTGGTGCAAGTTAGGAAGAATGCTTTCCCAAAAGATAAGTAAGGAGTTGATTTCTGTAACAAGTGGACTTCCCAGTCTCTTTCTCTAATTTCTTACATACTGAATAATAACTGTGTATTCACCCTCTCCAACATGCTGTGCTGGTTTACATCTCTGAACAAAAAGCACAGACTCACAGCTGTTTATGAAGACAAGCCAATAAATCTAGAGGAATATATTTATACAACTCATCCTGAGATTACATAGTTAAATTCCATTTTTTTCAAATAGACAGAGCTTCTTAATAGACAAGAGCTCCTTCTCTGCAAAGGAACCAAGTTCCTCTCCATGCCACCCAGATCTGTTGATTTGCCATTAATGTCAGCTTTTGTCAGCTGTACTGAGTGCTACAAGTTGCATTGTAGAATACTTTATATACTTTAAAGGAGTAAGTACTCTGCCACTTCCCTGTCCTGCTTTTGGCTGCCCTTAAGTAATACATGTATAAGTCAGAAGGTGAGGAGCAGTTCTGGTAGATTTTCCTTTCATAAATCCTGCCATTTGCAAATTGCAAATCCAGGTACAGTTCTCATAAAGATCTCTTCCAATTCTGTAGCAACATATGGAATGGTTGCCATACATATGAGTCTGAAAACTTGTTGCAGCACTGATTGCCTTTTCCATAGCAAACAGCAAACTTTTTTTCAACTGATCAGACAGACTAAGCTTTCAGTTGTTGATCCTTTTGCTAAATCTCCCTGATACATGGAATAATTTATATGAAAGAAGAGCAAGCAAGAGGGTACCATGCAAAGCTAGAAATCATCATCATCATGTATCTGAGTTAAATCTGTGATAATAATCTCAGGAGGGCAAGGTGATGTACATTTTCTGGAGCTCCTCCTGGCCTTTTGCATTTATTTAGACTACAAATCAGCTCTTGGATGATATTCATGTAGATAGCAGGAGGTCCTTTACTTCTGTAGCTTCCAGTAGAAGAGGACCAGCTAAGAGCAGGACTTAGCAGTAGTGTTTTCTACATTAGGTGCTATAGGAGATTTGAGGATCTCCGCATCAGGAACACATGCTAATAAAATATGTGCCACATAGTAAAAACTCACCTGGGTGAAATGCTGCTCCTTCTGATATCAATGGAAATTTCCTTTTGACCAGGGGTTGCTATGGCAGCAAGCAGTGGAAATGAGAACAAGGACATTTTGATATGTCTACACTGTGGATTGCAAATTATGATACCCGAGTTAGTTTTAAACAGTCTTGCAAGGAGTGGTCTAGTTAAGGCAGCCTGAAACACCACGTGGCCTAATTTACCATGCTAAGCAGTTTGCTTTCCTCTGTGCTCAGGGTATATTCATGCCTGGGGTAGAGCAGAGGGGAAGGGATATTTGAGGAAATGCCTCTTTTAGGGCAGTGGGATAAGGAACAGACTGTGACAAGGAGTAGTCTGGGGAGGGAGAAATAACATGAGAGAAAGTCAGCTACAAAGAAAGAGGGGCAGCAGCCCATGGAGTCAACTGAATGGAAGCAAATCCAACAGCAACAGAAGATGTGCAAGTTTGGGGAGCCAGGGTCCAAAGAGTCCAAAGTCCGTGGCAGTGAACTTTGCTCTCCTCCTTGAAGGTCAGCTTAGGGCTCCTGTTTCTCAGAACTTTCTTCGTCAGGAAGACACTGTCAAATCACTGAATGAAGTGTCCTCACAGTCTTCCAGTGGTTGATCCCCTCATCAGCGCCGTTTTAGTCGAGCTGCTGCTGGCGCTGCTGGCTGAAGTGGTGGAGTCCTGTATTACAGCTCCACAGGTGCCAACCCGCCCCAGCCTCCGCAGCAGCATGGAACAGCTTCTAAGTTGACTTTTAAAGAAAACGCTGAGAAATTATACTGAAAATGCATTACTGTAATGCTAATGTTACTAAGTCAAATACTTAAAAGTTAGGAAATGCCACAGCTAATGTTGTCTGTGCAACCTTAGGGAGGGCCCCGTGTACCATTACCATGCTTGGTAATTACATGACAGCACTGTTTCTTCAGTGAATCCCTGCATAAGGTGGTCAGGTCCTCTGCATATTTTATTAGAAATGTAGCCCAGAGCTGTTTTGCACTCTGTTGGATTATTTCTTTGGTACTGACCCAGGGAAGAGACTTGTCTGTGTCACTGTGCTCTACAAAATCTCATCTGAAAAGGAGTCAAGGCTTTTGATGGTGCTGTATTTCTCTGAAATCTCCTTTTCTGTTCCTTGGGATATCTACCTTCCTTAATATTCGTGAAAAATGCATATTTTGGGGAGGCTGGGGATAGAACTCCTACATAACCTCGTTAAGCCCAATGTCCCAATTGTTTCTACAATGCATCCCTCTCTTATTGACTGTTTGGGTCTTCTGTAAACTGTGCTGAGTCAATGGGCCCCAGAGGGGCTGGTAGGCAGATGGGACACAGCCAGCCAGCATGTAACATTTAAAAAGGTGGAAAAGGGCAGGAACCCACCTTTTCCCATAGCAGAAGTTGATAGAAGGAATGAATAATAGTGACATCTCCCATCAGCTCTCCATTAAAAGCAAAACACATAAAAGCTGGTGCCAGATTTGCCTGGAGACCTATGTCAAAAAAATGATAAAATTAATATAGAGACATTGATAGAACTTCTGTCTTTTGTTTCTTCCTTCCTTAAGCATTTATACCTAAAATACAGAGTGAGGGGAGAATCCCAGCACTCCCTCTGAAAGGCCAGCAGTCAGCTGCATTGTGAGTCCTTTCTCTACTTTCTTCCCATGCTTTTGAGTGGCACTGGCAGGTTAGTCATGCCCATTTAAAAGTTTATATACAGCAGATGTTCACGGAGCTGATCAGGAATTATGGATTTGCTGTTGTAGCTGCAGCCCTGTATGAAATACAGAAAATGTATTTGGAACACAGAATATACTTGCCTTGCACAATAAATTCAAACACCTCCCTTGGTGCTATTTGCTCAGGAGGGGACATCTGAGCCCCTGATGAGGGGACATTCAGTGTCCTGAAACCCAAAGCGGTTCCCTTCCTTCTGACAAGGGAAAGTTCTGGCAGGGCAGGGGTGTGATGTCCAGGGGCTGAACATGCTGACAGCTCCCTCCCAGAGCAGGGTGTTATCTGCTGCCTTCCTTCTCAGAGGCAGAGGCCAATTGGCCCCCACCTTTTAAGAAGCAGACTTTGCACAAGTGTCATAAATCTCTGCCTTGCCTGCTACACAGTGCTGCCACTGCGCTGGGTATCACCAGGAACCATCCATTTGAACTGTACTTCATTTTGCAGCCCAGGGCAGAAGAAATATATTACTTTGCCACCTATTTGGGGGGATAATTTCTCCACCTCCTTGATGCCTGAGACTTGTCTTACCCCAATACCTAGCACTGCCTTTTCACAATATCTCCGTCTGTACCCTGTCGGTGCTCGATTTGTCTGTATTTGTGCAGACATGCATGGCAAGGATGTGCTCCCAGAGCTTGTGCAGTTCCAGAATCATAACATTCCGGTGATCCATCAGGAAAATTTGACTGAAGGGCAGCATGGTCTTCCCTTAAGCAAGCCAAGGTAGCAGGCAAACCTGCACTCCCTTCCCCACCCCGCAGGACAGGTAGTCTTTGAAGACTGTGAGAAGGTGCAGGTGTTTATTTTGGCAAAAGCTGCAGTGATGTGTAAAAAAAGAGAGGGAAGGGATCTCCCAGCTTTTTGGAGATAGCCTCTGTATAATGCCATTTGAATCTTACTTTTTGTTTGGTGGTAAGTTTTAATAGTTATCCTTTGAGGATTTTCCCTGCGAGCTTATCTGAATACACCAACAGTCTTTTTTGTAATATTCGCATTTCCCCTTTGGTTCAGCCGAGCCCACTGACAGATCATTCAAATTCAATTGTTTTATGTCTAAGCCGAACAGCTAATTAAAGTAGGGATGATTAACCTGACTGGCAGTGTCGCTCTCTCTCCCTCGCTCTCTCGCTCCCTCCCTCCCTCCCTCCCTCCTGTTCCAATCAGTCTTTTTCTCACACTCTCCCTCTCTCTCCCTCTCTCTCTCTCTCTCTCTCTGTCTTTTGCTCTACTGTGTGTGTGTGTGTGTGTTTTTTTTTTCCTCTCTCCTAAACGTGGTCTGCTTGCTGATGGCAGAATGGCACTCGGAGATTTGTGCATTGTGTCTGGTTTCCTACGGGCAGGCTGACCCAGTGCCTCTAGGGACTTATCAATAGACCACTCAGAAGAGACAGAGACAGGAGAAAGGAGGAGGGGTGGGGGGGGAGAGAAAGAGAGAGGGAGAAAGAGAGAGAGAGAGAGAGAGAGAGGGAGAGAGAGAGAGAATCAATATCAAGAATAGAAGGAGCTCCGAAGCCATTTTTTTTTTTTTAAAGAAGTATCAGGACTTGGGAAGAGGGTGACAAAGAAGGTTTTTCAAAGAGGCAGTGGAGGAGGTTCTAATAAATTTGGAAGGAAACAGTTCCCTGTCTTGGGAAAAAAGGAGAACTCCTGGCTGATTAGCATTCACACCAGGTATGAGATGTTCCCTACCCCTTATCACTGTCGCAACCGAGATGGAAAAAAGCGCTTTACTCCCCCCCCGGTTTTTTTTTTGGTTGTTTGTTTTGTTTTTTTTTTTCCCTTCTTTCCCCCCACCCCCTCAGCCGTCTCTGCTCTTTAAGTAGATGGAGCGAGCGTTTATTTTGGTACGGTGGTTGGTGGTGGCAGGGGGAGTGCGAGCTGTGGGCATTTGTGTGCTGGGAGCAGGGAGAATGGAAGCAGGGCAGCGGGGAGGGGGCGGGTGGGAGAAGAGCCGGGAGTGTGTTACTGTGTCTCCTCTTTGTGCACCCCTGGGGGGGGTTACCCAAGTTCATTTCCAGCAGGTGGATTTAGACAGGGAGTTACTTAACGCTTGACCGCCAGTTTTGAAAAAAAGGAAAAAAAGGGGAAAAAAAAAAAGACCTGCTTCCTATGTCTATTAAAGGAAGCTCCAATTTTTTCCCTCTCTCTTCTCTCTCTCTCTTTCCTCTCTTCCTAACCAGACAGCGGGAGGGTTTCTGGCTCCTCGCCAGCCCAAAAGCCTCTAAGTGTTTTGCACTTGTTTCAGGGAGCCCGGGGATTTTTTTCAGCATTTTCACTAGAGAACAAAGAGTTCTTTACAAAGGAAGGGGGAGAGCGAGCTTAACGCCTGAGATATGTTTTTCTATTTTTATTAGGGATTTTTTTCCCCCTCCTAAAAAGAATGAGAGAGAAGCAAAGCACAGAATGTGTGGCAGCAACAAAATAGATTGAAAGGAAATGCAGTTCCCTTACCTCCAAATTATAATTTGGAAATAATAAGAACAGGAATGGAAGGGGGACAAGAAGAAGTGAGTTTGGTATGTCGTTCTTTTCTCCCTTTTTTAAACTCTCTCTTTAAATTCCAATTGCTGTTTTGCCAACTTACCTAGCATCTTTTTTTTTTCCTTTTTTTTGGCATGAAAGTTATACTGCAAACAGTTTCTGATTACTTAAAAAATCAACCAACAAATTTTTACCGGGAGAAAAAAAAAGAGGGAAGTGGGGTGGTTTCAGTAAAAAAGAAGCAAATTAGCGGGAACAGAAATCTTTCACTTTCTGTCACTTAGAAAAAAAGTTGGTAATGGCTTGTTGAAGCTAGGATCCTAAAATACAGATGGGGCACTAACGTCTGTGTCCACGGACCCAGCTTTCCCCTGACCATCTGTCTAAAAGTCACCTCTCATTGGCAGCACAAATGATTAGTAGGAGCTCAGGGAATTTTTTTTTTGTTGTTTTGTTTTGGGTTTTTTTGTTGTTGTTTATTTGTTTGTTTCCTTGTTCCTCTTGTTAGGTGGACCTTCTTTTAAATGGCTCCATTTCACCTTCTGAGTTTACTTCTTCAGTCAAGCCCCAGATTGAGGGTTTCAGGATAGACTTTCTTGCACTGTAGATTTTTTGTTCTTCTGAATGTGTTTCTTATAGATACACTCTTTGTCTATTTGTACGTGAAAAAGGCACATGTCATTTACAAGGGAATAGCGCATCACGTTTAAGGAGATGTTTGATTTGAATTTTGTTGCATACAGTGTATAGCACACAGGATCTTCTCTACAGCATATCCTGTGCAGGGCTTAGAATGTTTGAGAATATATACTGTTGCAAATTCAGTAGCTTAAGGAAGTGCCTTCTTTAGCCAAATTCTGCCTTCCTTCCTATATTGATTTGTATTTTCCTGGCTTCGACAAATTGACAATCTAAGAGCAGCATCGTATAGCAGAGGTACAGAAAACAAGAGAGGAAACTGCATGTTATATCCCCCCTAAAAATCCTCAGCACACAAAACACAAAACTAGAGAAAATAATTAGAGAGTTACGATGTTCTTTCTGGCTGCACTACTACTACAATACCTTGATTTTTATTTTCATGCTGCAGGCTTTCCTCAGAAGAGGTTGTCTGTTACAGCTTCGTAGGCATCACATATCTGTTGTAACACTGCTTTTAAGCAACACCTATGCATTGTGTAAGTGTACACAGGAAATTAGTCCATTTACATTTCCTCATGTGATGAGGGGGAGAAAAATCCATCCTTGGGCTCTGCTTGCACCGCTTTAGAAATCCCAGCACCCTACAGTGCCAAAACATCCTGCAGGATACAGCCTGTCCCGTGCAGAAACTAGGGAACAGGGAAACTGTCCATGACAAGTGAAACCACCAGTTAAACACAGTTTTGTTTTCATACCATTATCTAGACTGAGGGCTTGCACCCCCACAGCTTCATTAGCTGGGACTCTTCCCTCTCCAAAGCTGCGGTGGGCACAGCTCTCCCAGCAGAAGTTGGGGACTCATCACAGGCTGAAGTCCCCCGCTCTGAGTACAGGTTCCTTTGCTGCAGGTAACCCAGGTGTTCTGCCTTTCCATGGGCAGCAGCAATAGTGATGCCAAGCTAAAAGTACTTAGCGGGCTCCCCAGTTTAATGTGGAATGTTTGGCCGAGAGGGATGGACTACGATAACAAATAGAAAAACTTTTGGCAAATTCCAAATGCCTTTATTTTACTTAAAATCCTTGCTTTCCTCATTCCTCCAGAGAGTTTTCCCAACTGCTGATGTTTTTCATGGTCTGAATATTTTGACTTTCCTCTCTGAATATGTGACTTTCCTTTCTTGCTCTCTCCAAAAAAGAAAAAAAAAAAAAAAGAAATCACAGGAAAAGTAAGCAAAAGAGAGCAGAAATGGGACTTGGCCTTTGAAGTTTTCCATAGGGTAAGCAGTCTCGAGTTTTTCTGCGTGAATATTTTTTCTTCTCCCCCCATCCGACCTCTCCATCCCCTCTTTATTTTTTTTTTAATCCCACAATTTTTTGGTGAGAATTTTGTATCTGCAACCCTGGAAATGGTAATATACGAGAGAGGTCAGAACAGAGCTGAAACCTAGATTTAGCCCCCCCAGTCTCTAGAAGGCATCTTCCAGTAACTGTCACTGCATCCAGAAGTAGGGAGGATGATAGCTTTCTTTTGGGCACTTCATGGACCTAACCTGAGACTAACACATTCACAGTATAGGAGAAAAGAGAGAGAGGGGGAAAAAAATTTAGAAAATGGGGAAAGAAAAGCTCTTTGAGCAGTAACACACTGGCTCTTTCTTCCTGCAGGCAATCCGCTCCAGCTCCTGGCGACGTGTCCTGCACTATCAGATATCATATGACTCTTTATTTGGACTCCCGTTAGCAGTATGGGCCTGTTAGGAGGCTGTTTGTTTTCTTTTCCTTTCATTTCCTTCTCCTTAGTTCCCCCCTATTTTATGTGTGCCCGTGTGAGCGTATCCCCTTTATAATCTCTCTTTTTGTGCTGAAGCTTTATAGAAAAGAAAAAAAAAACTTAATCATTTCCCAGGGCTGTTTTTAATCCTCTGCCAAAATTGAAGTTCATTGTCGAGTTGTAAAAATAAATAACACCTTTTGGCTTTATTTCTCTCTTTTGCTTCTTCCTGTGCCCTTTCTGGCATTTCTTGGTGTGTCCATATGTACCCGTACGTGTCTCCCTGTGTCTCCTGCCTGCGTGGGTGAAGTTGGGATACACCTGTGTCAGTCTAAGGAGGAGTACAGAGCTGCCTGCTGCTGCTCCGTGCCGTTCCTTTCACTTTCATAAACTTCCCTCTGTTTGTTTATTTATTTCATCTGGGCACCTTCTCCACACCGAGTTTGAAAAGCTGTCAGGCAGCGATCCCTGTACTGGGGTTTTCTGCATTTAGGTGAGCAAATGGGGGAAGTTAGGGCTGTGAGAAAATGAAACGTTGTGCTGGAGGAAGAGAGGATGAAGCGCGAGTTAGAAATTAGACAAGCTTTGTGTACGCCGCCCATAAAAGTTGCCTGCATCAGAACCCTGGTGCCTAATAATAGGATGGGGGGAGCCAGACAGCAGCCAACAATTGAAGGTGTGTAGCAAAGTAGCCTTGTGGCAGCAGCATTTCTGATACCGAGTCACATTTAGTTAAGATGATATTTTTCCCTGTTTGTGCTGTCTTTAGTACTGTGTTATTTAGACAAACACCGCTGCAAAACTTTTTTGTCTGAAAATGGTAAGTCATGTCAACAGAAACACTGAATTGAAATCAAATTTACTAAATCGTTGCAAGGAAAAAGGTCTGTCTTTCCAAAAGAGAGGTAATGTTTTGTTTTGATACTTTCCTACGCAATGTTTTAATTTCTCTTAATGAACTAAGGATTTCTGTTGAGAATTGTTAAGAATTGGTTTTTAAAGCTGGAGGGGAAGGAAAATCCTTAAAATATTCCAAAGTGAGAGGTTTTGAAGGAAGGAGATTTAAGTTTTATCAGAGGAATTTAAAGCGTTCGGGTTTTTGTTCATTTGCTTCAGTTTTTTGCAATCTGAATCGTAATATACTTTGTCAAGCAAACCAGTAAATGAGCTTTTTTCACAACTTTGCTCCCTCTGTAATTATTGCTGTATTTTTATGGAACTTGGTGGTTTATTTGTCCGAATTTGGTAAGATCAGCAAAGCCGAAATCCTGTTTGCTCTGTAGAGACACAAAGGAGTTACTGATACTTTCTGTCAGAGGTAGGTGCTTTGGCCAGCCAGTCCTTCTACCAAGTTGTGCTGTTCAGCAGTGACTGTGTGCGGGCTGATCGCCACGCTCCGGGGAAAAGTATGGACAGATTTTGGGGTGTGATTTATATGCATTTTGGGCTGATATTCCTGTTAACACAGCTGAAGAACTGTAAGTTTTAGCCCTTCCTCTCCAGTGTATACTTAGGCCAGTGTACAAAAGCAATCTTTTAAGTGAGGCAAATACAGACCAGAGGGTTTCTTGTTAAGAATCCAGAAACAACTGCATTTCAGCTGTACTGTAGGTGTGTAAATTGAAGTTGCCTGGCTAGTTGGTGATGTTTCTTACTTCTCATCTAAGACACCTTCCCACTGAAGTCAGTGCAGGTTTTCCTGAGAAAAGGTAATGAAAAACAGAGCTAGAAGATTAGGATTTAGGGTGGTCCCCTTGAATCAGTGTTGGAAACCAGAAACCTAGTGTGTGCTTGTACAGCACAGCATCCCTCTGGAGCCTGCAGGGTGCACTCACTTTAGTGGAGGGGCTAGAGCTGAGTTGAGATGACTCCTGCAGTCTGAAACTTTATTTGTATATGCCTCCAGTTCCTCCAGATAAATACCAGTGTCTGCTTTGCTCTCAACAGCACACCGTTTCTTTTTATTTAGTTTCTGCCAGTTGTCCCAATGAAGAATAAGAGACTCTTTGACAAGAGGCAACATTTTCAGGCTTCTTTCCTTTTCTCTCTTCCTTGACCAACTTAAAACCAGCTTCACTGTAACGTTTCATGCTTAGGCACATTCATCGTCCTGAGGAAGCAATTACAGACTTTGTTGGAAGAAATCTAGTTTTGAAGTAAATGTTATGAATGTTTAAGAATTGTGTGCTCTGTGTGCACGGTACATGATGTTCCCTGGTACTCTATGCGTGCTCCAGTACTCTGAGCAGTCCTTGCTGTGGGTATTGTATTTATTTGTCAGCTCATTCTGGTACCTGCCCATGAATTTAATTGACTTGACAATCAGTAAACAGCTCCATGATAAGGCTGAAGTTTGAGAGCAATGTAAGTGGGAACTAAAAGGCTTCTTTCAAGTTTTTGGCCATTTCAATGGATTGTTGCTCAGCATATTTATTTATAGGACAAAAAACCCCACGCTCTTCAGACTTCTTCAACATCGTCTCTGCAGAGTGGATTCTTTCATTTCAAAGATGTTAAAAGCTTAAATAATTACAAAAGACATATTTAGCTACCTCACAAAATAAATATAGCAAAGAGGTGCAGAGAGCTGAAAGCGAAGTGCTGCAGCTAATGCCTGAAAGTGCTCTGGGCTGGGCAGAGGAGGACAGGCTCTCCGCTGCTGAAGTTTTGTTAGCATAACTTGGACTTGGTGGAATTGCACCAAAGTTGTGTTTTGACTTGGCTTAACTTCACTGCTTTCATCTGACTTTTTTCTGAGCCAGCCCAATCCAGATCTGTTCAGCGCTCGGGAGGGTGATAGCCAAGGGACAAAACAGCTTGTCTAACACATGTCTCTTTAGTGCACCAGTGTGTGGCTTGTGAGGCCTCAGACTGGATCACCACTGTCAAGAGAAATGTGTTTTCCTACAGTGTAATAAGTTGTCCTGCTGCTTTCAGATGTCAGAGATCCCCAGTTCAGCACTTGGTGAAAAGGTCTGCTCTCAGAAGAGGTTTCCCTTCCATTTAACATTTCATTAGTGCATGCAAGTCATGTAAATGTGATGTGGCCAGTAGGAGCAACAAATTCTGGCTTATTTTTTGCCAGGATATATGTATTTGCTCTATGTCTGTATTAATGTTATGGTGCGATGGTATTTCAACCTAAACACCAATTTCAGTGGCTTACCACTAGAAAATGAGCTGAGTTGAAATGTCAAGTAGTTGTTCCAAGCTCAGAGGTGAAGCTTATACTGTTTTGGAAAGTATGAGGAAAGTCATGGTTACTTTTTTTCTCTTTTTTCTTTTTTAATGTGTTGGGCAGCCACACTAAGACAGGAGCATTTTCTGATTAACTAATTACTGAAACCCATTAATTTTTCCATTCTCTTTCTATTTTTAATTTTTCTTACTTCTTCAATACAAAATGAAAATTATAAAGAGCTAATTTCCTTAAACTAATTAGACTCACAATTTTAATCTCACAAAACCCAGGAAATTCCAAGCGATGTTTTTTTGTAACTCTGCCATGTTGCACATGCCTCTCTCCTCTTTGAAACCCTTGTCTTGGCCTTCAAAAAATCCTGGGAAAACACTCAACACTTGCCTGAGCCAGCCTTCTTGGTCCAAACTCTCCTGAACTTCTGGCACTGCCAGGCATCCAGATCCAGATTTTGTGATTTGAGCTCATCATTTTTGAAAATAACAACATGGAATTTCCAGACATTTCTTTGTAAGAAATTAAGGGTATAAAATAAACAAAAAAAAAAAATTAATATTTAGAGTGAGTCTGTTTCCATTGAAGCCAGCCCAAGCAGAATCCACATCCTCTGGCTAAAATTTCTCATGGCACTTTCCAAAACTTGATTTTTGCTCAGATGGCCTTTTCAGTTTTGACCATCTGGAGAGCATTTAAGTTAGTTACATGGAATATTCTTTAGGCAGTCCTCTGAATAGGACTCCTAAAACTCTTTGACCTGTTAATCTCAACTACATATCCCATCAAGCCAGCGTGAGAAATAATTTTTGTTCCGTGCTCCCAGAGAAAAGGGTTTAGTAATAATTTCTTTGGCTGGAGAATCAGGAAATACCAGTGAAAGCTCTTTGAAATGAAGATGCCAGAGTCTTCTTCAGTGAGATCAACTGTGATAGGTAGATAGATGATAGATAGATAGATAGATAGATAGATAGATAGATAGATAGATATAGATAATCTTTTTTTTTCTTGTTGAAATATATCCCCACAATTTTCAGAAGGCACAGAAAATTATCAGTGCCACAATAATCTCGTACAGCTTGAGAGTGCTAAGCAGGGCAGATCTGAGGCAGACATCCCTGCTAATGAGAGAAGCCACCAAGCTGGTTTCAGGCTTTAGTTTGTGCCATTGCCTGCACACTGCTGAAGCACCTTGTTGTACCCTACAAGGAACCTTCCTCTCTGTAATCATTTTTAACATCCTGATCCAATTCTTCAACTTCTACTTTCATTAAATTCTCAGCAAAAATGGACCCTCTCTAAGTAGACTCTACTTCTCATACAGTTAAAACTTCCATCCTTCATAAACAACAAAAATAACACCAACAACTACTACATCAAAAGAACATATATAGTAAAAAGTTAAAGGGAACATTGATTTTCAGCCTATTCATTTTGTTTTATGCTCATGTCAGACACCATAAGACTTTTCTCATGCTTGCTTTGGAGAACCTTTGTGAAACTCTGTAGAACTGCACCAAGCAAAGTCAGTGAGAAGCAATCTTGTTTCTGATCAAAAGGAAGTAATCTGCCAACTAATGACGACAGAAACCTGCAGAGCTTAAGGTGCTCCTTTTTATCAGAGATATAGAGATTCAGATTGCTGCTAAAGATTACATAATGTCCTGGTTAAATTTCAGTGAAGGCAATTGTATTTGGCCTCCTTGGATTCCCTCTGAAGTGTCGGTTGTGCAGAGCAATGTTCAGTTCCAGACCTCAACCACACCATAGGGGTATGGAGCACAGTTCAGCAGCTGCCACCTCCCACTCTTGGGACGGCTGTATTAGCTCAGCTCAAAGTAATCACTTTGCAATTTGATCAATGACTGACTCAACAATCACAACAGTCAATACCTCTCATCCATACCTTCATTTGTCTAAAATGCTTGTTATAAAATTTGACAGCTTGGATCTCTTCCCCTCAATGGTCTGGTGATGTTTGTAAGAACTATCTCTATTTTGCAGATGAGGAAACTGAGGCCCAGAAATGTTTAAGTGACTTTTCTAAATGCACACAGCAAATCAATGACAGAGCCAGAAGAATAATTTGGGAATCCTGGTTCTCAGTCTCATGCTCTGAGCACTAGGAAACACTACCCCTCTGAATGTAAGTTATTGTTATTAAGATGTGGTTTATCTTTCATGTGAGTCGCCATCTGTTATATTGCCTACTTGCTATTAGTTATGAAAGCTATTCAAATTTTAAACTGTTTTGCATTCTCACAGCTACTTAAGCCCACAGTAGACCTTTTGACAACAGTAACAGCGCTTCTCATGTGAAAGAACTGGACAAATATTAACTCATGTTTTTTCAGTAAATTTTTGCGATGCCATAAACCCACAGTTTAGACTGAATTTAAACAGACCTTGAAAAATCCATGTATTCGATGCTGATTGGTTCCATGTCTGTCAGTTGTACTTCAGTTAAGATATGACTGTATATTCTCATTGATATGATTAAGAACATAAATATCCAAATGGTAATTTAAAGTAAATTGATTGCTTGATAACTTTATGTATCTTGGGCCTAATAGCTCTGTGGCTGCTACGGTCCTTTGAACATGTAGTTGGAAAAATGTATTAATCTTGGGCTCTTAGTGATGCTTCTGGGGACCTCAGTGAGCCAAGGAGAACTAGGCAGGTGTACTGGAGGCAGTCTGGAAAAGCCCTGAGCAGGAGCTGGGGTGGGGACTGGAGTTTTAAAATGAGAAAAGGCTTTTGAAAAGTAGAAGTTGCTTTTTCTCTCAGTGTACAGGTGGCTGCTAGTGGAATACGTCCATTCAGATCCTCACAGTCAGCCTTTTTAAAAGAGCTATGATGCCCAGGCTTGAGAAGGGGTAACCCCTGCAAACAGGGGGAAATAGCCTTGTAGCTGAAGAGGGAAAGAATTGTCCCAAACTATCCAATGGCTGCCAGCAGGTGGAAAAACAGGGACACTGCCAGGAAGAGTCGGAGACAGACTGGACACTGATGCCTTTTCATCTCTGAAGATGGTCAGGCGGGAAGGGCACTTTCAAAGTCATAACCAGTTACTTTTATGAGACAAAGCCTACTGAATTTCTGGAAGCACTTTTGTTCAGCTGAGCTGGAACATATCTTTCTGAGACTGAAACAGATAATCCTAAAGTTTTTAACTAATCAGGACATGTGGTTATCAGGAATGACCACATATTTAAGACAATTATTCTGAAGATTTTAAAGTCTATTCTACTTGTTTTGAGTCTGAATTTGACTTAACTTCAGCTATGCCTTTGTCTGATGTATTAAGGAGCCCTCTACTGTCAGAAATCTTCTCCCCATGCTTGGATTAATAAACTTTGCTGGTCTGGCTAACAGGTGGTAAATTTTTGACACCCAGAATAGAGTTAGAGGAAATGGGGATGTGAGTAATGGAATTTGAAGTGAGAGGTGAGGAGGTACTGGTGGCAGAAGAAGTGGGTGAATAGAGAAGAGAAACAGTCTGCAGATTGGGTTTCTTTTTGTACTTGAATATATAGGCAGAAATTAAAGAAATATGTGGCTAAAGTCAAAGATCCAGTCATAAAGAGGGAAAGAGATGGGAACAAAGGAGAAAACGTCTTGAGAATACACACAGAAAGTAATGTGAAAAGAGGAGTATCATAAAGCTATTAAAGACAGGAAAAAGAAACAAATTTAGTCTGCAGCGGTCAATAAGGTCAAAACAAATGGTAAAATATCAGAATATGTTAAGAATGTAACAAAAAGTAGCAATAATTCACCTTGGATTAGGGCTTCTCAAGCAGCGGGTACTTTCCCATCTCACAGGAGGCCAGCGGGCTTAGCTCATTATGGCATTGAAAACACACTACTTAATCTGAAGGTTAGAGAGGGGTTGGTACAGTTTTGAAAGGTCTGAACACATTCAAACTTTGTGAAAAAGACTGGCCAAATTTTCTGCCCAAGGCCTCTCTGTGCTCAGGATTAAAACTCCAATGTTCAGGGCATAACGAAAGGGAGGCCTAATTAGGCAAGAGAAAGCTCTTCTCTCACACATAGCTTTTGCTTCTTTTTTTTTTCCCTACCAACAAAGGAACAAAGAATAGGGTAACACTTTATTACGGTAAGTGTACTGTTCGTTTTCTCCAGTTGTTTCTCTTCCAGCCCTCTCCAGAGCAGCACCTTTCTTTGCTCTGGTGCCTGGAACACCACGGAATGGAATCATTCCTCACCCGCTGCCCACTCATGGTGCAGCCTGGAACAGGTCACTTAGCCCCTGGCTTCAAATTACTCCAGCCAACTCTAAAACTGGCTGGTGGTTTCCTTTCTCAGGGGCAGCTGAGAAGATGGCATCAGCATGGCCTGTGAAATGCTTGCAAAATAATTAGGTTCAATTAGCAAGGTTGTCTCTGGATTTCACACAGTTCAGTATGAAGAATTCTTGCATCTTCAAATATTGTAGCATTTCTCTCCTGTCCTCCTTCACCTGTGAAATATCTCTGGTAATGCTTATTATTGAGTGTGAGTGTAATGAGGGTTTCATGCTTGGAAGATATTAATGTTTTCCTCTTAAAACTTGATAAATCCTCTGTCCAAGATAAAAGTCTGGTTAGTTTTTATTAAGAAAGAAAAAATATTTTTCTCAAGGACATTGATTTGCATGTGAAAACGCATGACTGGTCCCAACCAATCTGGCAAAATAGAGTAAGAGAAATGATGATTTCAAAACTGGCCATTGTAGGCCAAGCACTGAAATGGGGCCAGTCTGGATCATTCAGACTCACTTGTATAACAATAACATCCTTTTAAAAATATCTAAAAAAAGCGCCATCCTTTCAAACTGGTTTTGTGAGGTTGACTTGTCTCTGATGCGAACAAAGTGCATGTAAGGAAATGCCATGACACTCACCGCTTGAAAGAAACACATATCTGGATATTCTTGTTGATGGATGGATTACTGAGTGTCGTACCCCAAATTCTTTTTTTAAAAAGCTATCCTGTTGCATCTGTGCAATCAAAGAAAAAATATTTGAAAGGGCAAAAACCCAAAAACTGTTAGAAACATGAAAGTCCTTTCTAAAGCCATTTCTCCTTGTCACTGGTATGAGAAGAATTTTCATTCTCTTTAAGGCTATTTAAAACATACTTTGGGGCTAAAATGACAGAGAAGGCAATCCAATGCATTCTCAGCCCTGAAACCACAATCAGTTACAGATCCTTGTTGCCACATCGCATCCAGTGAGATAGCTTACTGGAAGAACTGGTCAAAAAACCTCAATATTGATTGAGGAAAAAAAAGTAAAGTAACAAAAATTTGAATGTTCTCTTTCTCCTTCCTCTCATTCTTTTTTCAAAGGAGAAAAAAAATGCAAAACACTGGTTTTTATTGTTTAATTAAATTAAATCCCCATTTTCAGTGATTTTGCTTTCTGTGAATTTTAGTTCTTGTTTTTTACATGAGATGAAATACCAGGAAACTGGGCAGGCCGTTAAAATTTTCATTAATTGTTTTGTTTTGATTTGGTTTGGTTTTGGTATGAAAGATTATTCTCTCAGTTTCTGCTGCCCTCCTGTCTCTCTTTTCCATATTCCTGCACACTCCTGGCTGACTCTGAATGGCTCTTAACTGTTCACTTATTAAAGAGAACAAGTGGTGGTTCCATAACTTCATTGATTTAAGTTGAGATCATGGTAGGGATGACTCTGGATTCTGGAAATTATACCAATCCTTGAAGATATTCTTTGGAAAGCAAGTAGGGAATATTATAGCATCTCTTCTAACCAGGATGAATATCACTGCAGTCAGCAGTAGGTGTCACAAGCTGTATGGGTACATCAGGGATCTGACACGAGAACACTTGTGTTCATAATGTTTCTGTCACTTACCCAATGAACAATTTCTGACTTATCTATTTTGGCCTGTTTTCTATGTCAGCATAACTTGGTACAGGTGATAAACCTAAATTTCTAACATTTTTCTGACAGACTACTTGAGGAGTTATCTATATGTATGGCACTAGTATTTGAGGTCATTCCTGTTGGAAGGCCAACACACCACTGATTTTTTTTCATTGCTAATATTTATCTCCATGAAAGCATGATTTTTTTCAAAGCACTGAATAATGCTGAAATTAGTATTCTCTGTAATGATGGAATTAAACCCCATAATTTTAGAATAGATGTTGATACAGCATTGTTGTCCACCTGTAGCATCTTTCCTATTAAGCCAAGTGAAATGGCAGTAGCATTAAGGAAGAAAACTTAAGTGGGTGTTATTGACCAGATGGATGCAGCTGTTCTGTTACATTCCCACCATTTTGCATTTGAGCTGTTTATTTTCACTCTCTGGCTGTCAGTCATCACATGAATTACCACTGAGAGACTCTGTCTCTACTGCAAGATCTATAGTCATGGGTCCACAAGTCTGCTGGAGTGTCTGTGCTCTTTAGTTCTGTCTTCTCTGGTGTTTCGCCTCTCCAGGTAGGGCTCTGCAGATTGGCATCACAGTTTACTCTACTTCCAAGAAGTGCCAGACAAAAGTGAGGCAGAAATTTGTCCCAGTAGGATTAGAGGAAGCATTGAGTGATTTGACCCAGTCAACAACTGTCAGGAAGCATTGCCGCTTGAGGAAAAGTAAATGCCTCATTATTGCTGCTAGACAGATGCACCTCCATAAAACACCTGGAAGTGGTCCACAGACCACAGACAGAACGTCACTGAGGTTGATTTTTTTTTTCCTTTTAAATGGGGAGAGATAGTAGACCTTGTATTTTTAGACATAAATTGTTCATCAGCAGGGGTGAGGAAGCAATCTATTGCAGTTGAGTCTCATGCAGAAACCAAGTGTGTTATAAGGTTGTGTCCCTTTCATCAGATGTGGACTGCGGTAGGGGGAAGGACATCAGACTGCCTGGGCCATCACTTTGAGTTCTCAGGGCACATGTGACTTGTGGCGAGGCTGAAAGTGAGTGAGGTAACCACAGAGTAAGCTGCAAATGATGTGGATTGTGGGAAGCACTGCTGATAGGAAGCAGACAGTTGGATTGATTAGGTCAGCCCCAGGGACTAGTTGTTTTTCTTTCACCATCCTGGGGTGAAGTTAAACCTGCCACTGGTAGTAATGAACAGCTAATACAGATCAGACTCTGCCAAAATAACAACAGTGGCATCAGGAGCAGAAAGTTTTGCAGATTTGTCTGTGTGTGCACTTGCTACTGGTGTTCCTGGTGGGTGGCTGAATCATCCTGATGGCATTCAACAGGAACCAGCTGCTGAGAATATTAAAATGCAAGCATTTATTCCTCTAGAGAGACAGTAGCATCTGCAAAGTTTTCCTGTCTTGATAGTACAGATAATCCCATGGAGTATTCTCTAGTAGTTTTTAACTCTCAATTCATTTATACATGTATTTTAAAGCTGTAAGTGCTTTGTGTCTGCACAGAAAGGAGACCCTAGTTTTAGATCTGAGGCCACAACTGTCCTAGGCAGGTAGTTTGCAGCCCTATGCTCAGGCTGAGATACCTTACATGGGAAAAAAGAAGCTGGACTTTGCCTCCTCCCCCTCCCACCTTTTTTCTTCACCCTCATCTTGTCAGGAAGAACTGCCTTGGGGGCTGGTAATTCACAGAGAAAGAATCCTTGGCTATGATTCTGTAACTTCCATATCAGGGTAAGCTCTGTCTTGAAATTTATATTAGCAACAATTTTAAGAAATTATGAAAAAAGTGAAAAAGCAATTAAAAAATGGCCTGATAGAGTAGGATGTTCAACACACCCATTATTGTTTGTCTTCATTGTTCCCCGAGAGGAACATGTCACTTCTCAAGCCTGTAAGCAACACTCCCCAGACCAAAACTGTTCAGGGATACCTGTGGAAAGGAAACTGGGCCCTAGAAGCTTTGAGTAACCCATCAAAACCAGGGAGCACTCAGCACCCATCAGAGGCTGGCCCTTAGTCTGACATGGTCCTAACAACAAAGGTCATAACCATCACAAGGGAGGGAAGAGAAAAAGCAGATAGTAGCAACAGTGGGGGGGGGGGGGAAATGGCAATTTCTTCTTTTTAGTCTTTGCTTAGCTCTGCATATCTCTGCTGCTTTCCTTAGAATATGTTCTCATGCAAATAGCGTGTGATTTCACATACTAACAGTGTTTACAGGATGGGAAAGGCAGAGATTCTGCACATGGCATATGATGTGAGTAAAGGGGCAGGATTGTTTTATGGAGAAAGATAAACCGAGTTCTTTAGCAGTGTGACTATAATGTTGGCACAGAGAGAAGAAACAAGCTGTAGGCAGCCAGAGCTGTGTAGCAAAAGAAAGGGTGAGGTTTATGATTTAATTTTAAAAGGAGCATAACTTGGTCCACTCGTCACAGTAGCATTTTATTAAGGTATTTTATCCATATCTAAATAGCCTTGTTTAAAATATCTGCCTAATACCTCATGGCTGTGAATAGTTTGGCTGTTTTTCTAAGCCTGAATATTAGTACATGGTGTTAAAAGAACAAACTCGCCCAAGGCAGCAAACCTCCATTCCTGCTTCCACCTTTTGTCATTTCTAGTCATCCTCAGAGCCTGTCAGGGTGTGTCAACATTCAGGGTTTTGACAGAAACTTACAGACACAAGAGGGACCACAAACACCACTCTACAAAGTTTATTGATAGCCTCTCTCATGATGTGACAGGCCAAGGAAAGCTGTTGCAGGAGAGGTGACAGCAGTGGCAGCACTTTATAGCCCTTCCTGATTTCAGCTTCTCCTTGGAAAGAGCTGTTGAAACCTCTTAGCGGTGTTAGACATATAGTTTAATCTCAGTAAGACATCACAGTGATGATGCATACATCAAAGACTCTGTTGTGTTTTCCCCTTTTTATGTGAGTTATGTTTGCTCATTTGTTAAAAAAAATAGCATAATGATTTCAATTTTAAGAGGCTTAAGCCCAAAGCTTTGGAAAGTCTTAACAAAGAATGATTTAATGAACTGGCTATTGTGTTTATTGTTGTGCTCAGCTACTTAAGTATGTCATAGGCTCTGCAATACAAACAATTAATGGTCAAGCTTCTGAGCTCAAGTGCTACGGTCTTCTGCCTTCAGAAAAGGAGTAGCAGCATTTGAGGTCTGCTCCCACTTAAGCAGTAGTGCAGTAAAAATCCAGTGGATTAAGACTAAATGCCTTGGGGTTGGATTTGTTGTTTGTTTGTTGGTACAACACAATAAAGTAGAACTTAATCCTGAATAAGAGCAGCACTGGAAAATTTCAGGAACATACTGAATAATACTTAAACATTTTCATCCCAACATTTCCTCTAAGGACGCATCTCTCTTTAAAAAGTCATAGGGAAGAAAAGACTCTTGAGCTTTGTCTTGGATAATGCTGTGGGTGTGAGTGAGCTTTGCCCTGAGAAGATAATGCCCACCAAATTTAGGAATGGTTGATCTGCATTGCAAACCCTGCTGTTAGACCATGGGGTATCATATGGCTCCTAGTGCAGCTCAGCTGACAGTATGATGTTGGTACCCATCCTGAAAGCCACACAGGATGTATCCTAACAAATCCTGGGGACTTTGGTTCTCCAGTGAAGTACAGGCTATGAATAATCTTTAAAAATTATCAAATCACCCTTTTTTGCTGAAAAGATTTTTGCTTTTCAGTTTTATGATTTCTGTCATGTCAGCTAACTGCTGTTCCAAGTAAAGGCAGAGGAAGTGTCATTTTAATGCTGCTGTATTTTGTCATGGGTATTTCACATCTTCTATTTTCACTGCTTATCTGCACTTTGTATTTATCACTGCAAAATGATAATGAGAAGGTGGGGGTTAAAGAAAGTAATGAATTTTTAGAGCTGTTTATTGTCCTCAAACAGCATGATCCTCTAGGGCAATACCTCCCCCACCTAGTCTAAGCAGGCAGGAAAGAGGCATTTGGACACAAATTCAGCCACTAAGAATGAAGTCAAAGCTCAGAACTATCATAAAAAATTCCATCCTGAGAAGATAGGAAAGGCTGAGGCTGCCAGTGGAGCAACTGAGTATCTACAGAGCTATGACTTGGTTTTCCCTTTGCCATCCCATGGCTAAAATCAAGCTATGTCTCTGAGTTATTTACCTGTCTGGCCACAGGAAAATGGCAAACTTAAAAATCCCATCAGTGCTGTCCATGTAGCAAGAACTGCCCCTTTTTCACCTCTTAATATTGTCACATCTGAGTAGCAAACTACACTAACTCTCTAATAACTATTATAACAATGGTTACTGCTGCATTATATTTTATTAGCAATGCTTTTCCTAATAAATTTGGATCAGGCCCTCTATCATTCTCCAGCCCAGTCCCATGAATGAATGCTTCCCCTGACAGCTACCTGTTCAGTCAGCCCTGTACTGTGGTAAATAAACATTCTACCAGCATAAGGTGTCCCACCAACTCCCCTCTTCATCTCTAGTCTGTTTACATTCAGTGTAATTCTTTGACTCAAACCATCTCACTCACAAAACTCCATCTCTTAACCTTTTATTATTCAGTTCTCACTCTGTGGGTGAAAGGAATAAACAGCAGTTGCTGGAACCCAGCGGCTGAAACAGTTGAGAGTTCATATTTCTTTAGAGGCAGAATCTGTGAGGATTTTTGCTCCAAACTCTTTTTTTTTTTTTTTTCCTCTTGAAGATTAGGAAAGAGTGTCACACATGTGTGCCCTGGCATGGTAACTCTTTGCCACCTGAAACAGTAGTTGTTCATACTGACAACTAAGAGAAAACACAAATTCAGCAAATATACCAGGGCCACCAAAGAAGGGCTGCTGTAGCCCACAGACTTTCTTGCAGCCAGTTGACATTATCTGGATTTTCTTAAAATTCCTGGATAGTTTAAGCCCTGAGACAACTATTCACATAGCACTGGTTTTACAGCATCTTTCCAAACATCAATAAGGTATCCTCTGCTTCCATTGTATTTACTGGGAGAAAAAGACAAAGATGTGGCTGGAAGAAGAATATAGCTCTTTAGTTTATGGAGCTACATTGTCTTTGTGCCTTAGAAAAATATAACATTTTCTTGCATTTTAAGAGAGGTGAAATAAAGCGTGAAGATAAACACTTTATACCCTTAAGCTTATATTTCAAAAGTGACTTCTAAAATTGTGAGTACTATGTTTAGAAATGTGGAATTCTGGAGCAAGTGAAATTTTATTCTAGGCTCATGAGGAGTTTTATTTCAAATCAATTTCTTTGTCCAAAACCTGGTTGGGAGCAAGTATGTGAAATTTAGCATATCAGATTGTGAAAGTCCAGCAAGACTACACAAGGCAAATAGGGGTGGATAAGATACCAGGACACAATACTGTGTTCTTCATTAGAGATGTTGGTGAAATCTGAGTGAGCCTTCCCCATGGTTTAGTAGAGAGTTAAAGAATGCAAGGGACACAGAATATCTTTTGGCTTCTTGAGGTCTGTGATGTTGAAATACACACAACAGTGTGAAGAATGAAGAACAAGTCAAAAGGAACATTTCTGCTTCCATAATTTCTCTAAAAAAGCCACTTTTGTACAGTAACTTCTCCATTAGCTCTCAGTTCCAGCTATAAACTACAGGGATAGACATTCATTCAAAGATGAAGAAGCCTTCATTATTTTTAGAAAGTTCATCATAGCACATTTACTTGTACACTGCAAAGTATTTTCACAATTTAAACCTAAGTAGGTGTCAAAATAAATGAACAAAGTATGCTCTGTGACACTTTATGTATTTATATTTTGAATTGTCTGTTGAACTGCTTGTTAATTTGAAAAATTCAGTTATTTGTGATAGGTCAGCATCCTTGCTGTTCCCCTTGAATTAGCAATATCATGTTCTTTTCCTGACTAGCTGTGCTCCTAACAGCAAACACATTCACTGAGACAGTTCTGTTTGGGCTGGGAGATCCATGGCTGCCTCAGTTAATCCAAAGGATTATTCCATGACAGATTATCCTAAACGAAGGTTTTCCCAAAGCGCCTGCTTTCTGAAAGGTCACATCACTTCAGAGTCAAGCCACGTTTCAGCGCTCGCAGGAGGAATTCCAGAGGGAAGGGACGGAGGTGGCAGAACTGGGTGCCATGTGGTAGGCATGTCAGCGCGGGGAACGGCATGCCACACACCTGCTTGGGGCTCTGCCGTGCCACAAGTTAACATTTTGATGAGCAATTTCCATTCTGTTGTTTTCTCTCAACACATGGGGTTCAAAAAACAGTTAAAAGAAAACTGTACCCATTTGCTCATCTCAGAAGCCTGTGATTTCAGAAGAGTCTGCCAGATTAATTTTCACATATAGAGTATTTCAGAGTTGAAATGCACAGAGGAATACAGTTTATCTTTTGAAATTGTAGTGTGATGGCCAGAGAAGAATAGGTGTGTATTGCTCAAACTTCATGGAACGGCACTGACTGATGGTTATAATTGTTTAAAAAAAAATCTATTGTGTAATCACAACCTTCAGAGATTTTTCAAGTCTATGTTAATAATCATGAATACTTGCCTCTCTAGGAAGGGGTTTTTAGTTGCTATATAAAAAAAACTACAGACATGCAACAATTATTTTTCTGACTGCACATCTGTGAAGAACCTGCTTTCTTTAATAACTGTATTTGAACTAGTTTTCCTTTAAACTTGCACTTGGATGATAGAATAAAATCTATTAGTCTGTGACATTAAAACCCTTCATTTTTGTCCATATTATCTCCATAAAATCCTATTGGGTGTGGGCAGACAGGAGGGCAGGGAGGGGAAATATCTGCAGAATTCCATTGGCGTTGCTGCAGAAAGGATACAGGTCTCACGGAGCACTCTTACTCAGACTTTATATTTTCGTCAGAAATAGGCTAGACCTTTGCTAATTTACCCTGAGCAGTAGCTGTCATGCAGTTGAGGAAAGACTGTATTTTGTATTTTCTGGTTAAACCTCTAATCTGATATTCATATAGCAAATTTGGTTGTAAATTTTGGCTACTGAAAATTTTCTGGCTTGCAGTAGGCCTGTGTCTGTGTAATTGGAAGACAGAAGAGATTCTCTCACTATAATCTGATGCTTATCTCCATCTTCCTTAAGGCAGGAGAACAGCCAAGGGATTTAGCATCTTCCTTGTTTTCTTGCGACCTACTGAGATTAACTATGGTTAGAAGCTCTTCTTCATGCATTTTGTAGCAGGATGTCCAGGTAGCTGCTAGATACCTTTTGTTGCTGAAGTCTGAAGCATTAAATTATTCAATAACCCCTTGTTGTCTTCCAGGAGAGTATAAGCTTGTAAAAAGCAATATGATCAACACAAAAGTCATCCTCTGACATGCCCCTTGCACCCATAGATCATGTTCATGCAGTTGCTTGTAGAGCAGTTTTATAGGTTTCTCAGTAACCTTTTACAGAGTTAATTTCACTGGTCCCTTTCAAGGGGTCCACTTGATTATATACCAGTAAAAAGAGATGGCATTTGAGAATGGTTGATATGCTCACAATTTTTGTAAGCAGAGACCTTGATGAGTTCCTCCACAGTCAGTCTCCTTGGGCTAAAATTTCAACGTATTACATGGGGATTTAGCCACTCATTTCCCATAAACATCAATGGGAGTCATGTGGCTAAATCCCTGTGCAACACATTGAGAATGTATTCCCTTATGTTTAAACTCATTTTGATGCAGATGCTTTCTTCTGCAGGAAACAAGCGAAACATAGAAGCCATTTATTTCTTTCATTTGTCTGCCCCAGTTCTCCAAACTCCCAAATTACCTTCTCTTCTGCCTAGGTACCACAATATCTCACAGGAGTTGCTGAATCTGTGTGTGACACCAAGTTGGAGGCCAAGCTTCAAGACATTAGGACAATGGATGCTAATTGGTATTTATTACCTACTCATGTGTGGGGAAAATTGGACAGATGACAGGCTGTCCTTTCACCCATGAGAACGAGATTTTTCATTTCTCTCAGTCCTCCATCACCTGCTGTATCACATATTAAAGGAGAGCCCACATGCTGTTTTTAACTAGTGGTCTCTAACGATGAGCTGCAGTGAAGGATCATTGCTTGGTTCTTGTGTGCTTTGTGATACTCTCCCAGAAGTTTCAGGGATCTGCTATGAACACTATATGGAGACTCTACTAACTTCCTTAGTCAGGAAGAGGGTCTTTTAGACTAATTATTGGAGGGAGGGGAAATGAAAGGCTATCAGGATGTAGGCACAAATGTGAATATAGTATTTCAAAATCACTGGGCATGATTTTCAGTAATGGCATATGTGTGTTAAGATGCAATTTTGTGCCTGGAAAGAATTGTGTTCATTATAAATGGCAGGTGCTTTTAAAGCATTTAAATATTGCATTTTCTATTTCCACCTGCACACCAGGTAACTGGGTATTAATATGCTACTAGTTGAGCCCATGATTCATTGCAGGTGCAGTGCTTGGGAAATCAAGGATTGCATTGAGGTCTTGATGAAAATCATGCCCTCAGGCACATCTGAGCTCCATTTTGATCAACAAGCCAAAAATAAGACTTTTATTTCAATTACAGTTCGTCTGATTTTGAACTTAATGATGCAACTTGAAGTCTATTGGCTTAGCTCCTGAGACCCAGGAAGGAGGATGTCTGGGACCTTGCCTATTCAGTGGAATAGAGGTTCCCATTAAATTCACTCTGATCTCATTACATGTCTTTTATTTGGTCAGAAGCTCTATTTTTGCTCTTCCTGGCCTTATTGAATCTGTTGTTGATTCATTGTGCAGACTTGGTATTAATGAAAAAGACTGCCTCACTCAGGTCTCTCTGGAGGGTGAGATTTTCCATAGCCCTGTGTCTGTAGCACACGTTGGAAGCACAGACTCTGATGGGTTGCCTTGTGAAACTAGATTCGAGCAGAGCTTTATTAATAGGCTGATGAGATGTATCAGCCTGGCGAGGCTGCCTGCCTCCATAATGAGCGAGGGCTGCATTTTACTTCACTTAACGAAGAGAAAAATCCTCAGCAATGCCTTTTCTGTACCCCTGCTATCCCTGCTCCACATTCCACTTTCAAAGACCGCTTTAAAGGTCTCTATTATTCCAGCTGCCTTTAGGTGTCAGTAGAAGCTTTGGGTTCCTCCTGTTCCTCCATGCCTTTGTGTGCTGAGCCCTGCCCTGCCATTCAATTGCCCCAGCAGCTTGGGGGTCCCCTGGTCACCCCCAGCGACTGCTTCCCTTGTTTTGTGGTTACATTGCTTGTCCACGCGAGTTGCACAACATTAGGTTGAATGAAAATGAAAGTAATTCATTTTGGTAGCTTTTCTCATTTCCAGCAAAGCTGGGTGTCAGAGGCTGCCCCTGCATTATTGAATTGGAAACTCTGCCACAGGAGAGGATGATCGTCCTACAGTATGTTGTAGGCTGAAGAGATGCATTTTCAGCTTGCGTAACAGTGGAAGGGCTGACTTCTGTCCTGCTTTTGTCAGCCATTGTCAAGACATCTTAGCTTCTTCTGCTACTAAATTTCAGGAACTGTTAATCTGGTCTTTTCTGTTTCAAGATGGATATGAAAATTTTTGAGTGGGCCAAATACTTTCTTGGCCTTCTGATGAAGCTTAGGTCGCTCATATGGTAAATCATTATTTTGGAGACTATATTCCGCCTTTGCTGGGAGTTAAGAGTGGTGTTCTAATAGCTTCCTTCCATCTGGAACAGTCATAAACCAGATGGATAAGGGATTGGCACCACTTATTTTGAGTCTTTACCCAACTCACCCTGTGTAAAGGGACCTTGCAATATTTCCCAGACAATTGTTGCATGTATCCAGAATCACAAGTGAAAAATATCAGGATCAGATGTGTGGGTTGCCTCTTGGGAAAAGGTTTGAAGCGAGAGCAATAAAAGTTATAGCTTTCTTTAGTGATGTTATATTGGAGTCCATGATTAGGAGCCATACATAAGATTTTTTTGTATCTAAGTATTATTTGAAAAAGTAGTAATCTAGTTTCAATTCCAAAGCTTATAGCACCTTGGGTTAAGCCATAACAATGCAGAATTTGTATATGATACAGAACGAGAAGAGATAAGTTTTCAAGGATGTTGTGTATAAAGAGGCTGGCATCTTCTCCTACCAGATTCATTGTCCTCATCCGTGTTTTCATGAAAATGAATTCATCACACTGCATTTCAGTACATTCCTTTAATATGATTTAGTAAGAATGGAAATATCGCCAGAAACTAGAAGTTGCACCTATATTTATTTATTTATTTTGTTAAATTAGAAATATTATTGTTTTCATTAGTGAATGGCTGGAAGGAAGAAGTCAAGTGGTTGTGCAAATAGCATTTATTATGGAGAGGGTTTTCATTTATGATATGCCTTTTAAGAACTGCTCTTTGGCCCAGGCCACTCTGCAGTGTTCAAGAATTGCTTCAAGAATACTTCTGATGTTTCTGAATACCAGAACAGATTCATAGTGGTAGCCTATTTTATTTTGGCTTAAAGAAAAGAAAGGAAGGAAAGAAAGATAATACAAGAAAGATCATAAAACTCAGGTGACAAAATTGAAAGGTTCACAAAGACTTCTTACACATACCAGAGACATGGTATTGCAAAGTGCAAGAAGGAAAGCAGAAAGGTGAGTGTGCTTAAATGGGCAAAAGTGGGAGAGGTTAAGTCAAAAAAGCACTTTTCACTGAGCTCAAGTCTAGGACAAGGAGATCCTTAAGAAAAGTTTATGAATCTCCGATAAAAGTTACAGAGAAAAGGGTACAATGGTACAGTGTTTGGAAAAGCAAAAAGCAATCCCATAAAAAGAAAAGGTTCTGTGCTTTAACTTGAGTTTGAAGGGGAATAGATGGGGACATGATCAAAGAAAAGAAGAAGGATATAAGAACAGGAATACTAAAGCATTGTAAAGAATTTATTTTCATTTGTCATCATTGTTTGTATTGAAGACCTTTATGATTTTCAGCCACTTAAGAGTCTTTGTGGACACCTTCCACAGAGGATGTAGTGGCATATTGTCTAGGATCATGTTGTGTATGAATCCTAGAGCATGCAGGAAGCCGGGATGAGTGGTGTTGGTGCTGCTAACAAAAACAAAAAAAACAAAACAAACAAAAAAACCAAACCAAACCAAAACAAAACAAAAACAAAAACAACCAAACCAAACCAAAACAAAACAAAAACCAAAACAAAACCAAACACCTCCAAACAAACAAACCAAATAACACAATCTGTTCTGAAAGTTAGACAGAGAAACAAGGAGATTCAAAAATTGCTCAATTACTTTGAAAAAACAAGCGATTATCTTATGAATTAATTTGGCAGACCCTGTTTCAGTGGTTTATAAATTGTTTACCATTACAGTTAAAACCATAAACATTTTTTTGTAGGCTGGTTAGTCTTTAATGACTCTTTCCACATGGCTGGAAGAATCTGTCCATGCCTGAGTGCCTCAATTCCTGAGTGCCTCCTGTGCTGAACAGCCCATCCCTCTGGTCCCAGGTGCCATCTCTGTGCATGGGCACCTTTTGAAGCAGTAAATGCCAGGAGGTTCTGTCGCTTCCTGCTACCAGCTCAATGCTGGTCTGTGAAGCAGTAATTGGCAGCCAATGTTGTGTGTTGCATCCAGGATCCATTTCCCAGGATATCCATGAGGATAGAAGAGATGGGGCAAATGTTATCACTACAGAAGTTAAAAATTCATTCCAGTCTGTCTTTGTGGTTTCACGATAAGGAGTGTATTAGAAGAGCCAGTTCCTTTTAGCAGTTTCTCCCTGAAATGTGCTGGAATGAGAAGTGTTCAGATGAAATCCTTTGTGCTAGCACCTCTCTCTCTTCATCTTCTGCCATTCCCAAATTGCAAATTTGTCTCAAGAAAGATGCTAAATTGAGGTAGTGGGTCAAGAAATGTGTTTCTTGGAGCAACTTGTTACAAAACACTTAATATACAGCTGCGCCTCTTGTTATAAAATCAAATCAAACTGAACTATAACAAAAACTCAAAGAGAACAAAAGCATCAAAGTAATAAGCAGAAATATATTGGCACTCAACATTAGCTCACATGGCCCTCATAATATGGAAATACCCAAATTAACCAGGTATTTGAAAACTGAAGACAAGAGCACAACCTGTTAACAGCAGTAGTCCAGTTTCCCTAGTGCCATGTTTTTAACATGTACCAGTACAAACCAGGGAGTAAAATTTGGACTTGCGTCGAGGTTTTGCTGCTAACTCCTTAAAGCTGTGCTGGATGAATGCCAAAAACTCTGTTCAAACATGGGACCAACGGGAAATTAAAAGCTTTTCTCTCTTAAAATGCCAGAGATATAGAAGTTACACATCCAGTACTGTGGTTCTCAACTTCCTGAAGGCATATAGGCTGTTTTTCCATTATTTATTCCAATCAGTATCAAAGTTACAGTAGTCTGGTGACAGTCTTGCCTTTTGCCATTTTGTTTCAATTTATCTCTAAGTCATCTCTTGCTAGAAACTAGAAAAATTGTTAACAAAAGGCCAGTTTCACTGATGTCAGTGAGAGTACCAAAATAATAGAATCTTGTGAGGATTAGGCTTCAGTGTTCATACCAGTTGGAAATAGGTTGGGATCCCATTCAAATGTCAGATGGTGGTGGCAGCTAGTGCTGCTTGATTTTGAAACCTGACATCTTCTGCCCTGCCTGTGTTAGAGGCAATTCTGTGGCCCCAGAGCACAGCTTTCAGGGCTAGTGTCTCATTCCAGCACCAGTTCCAGATGATGATGCACAAAAAAAGGGTGGTTTTCTGTCTTCAGTGCAAAGGAACAGCACAGAAACACAGTCTTGCAGAATGACATCTTTAGTTAAGAGGAACAAAAGGCTGAGCTGGGAAGGTCACTCTTTTGTCTTTTCTTGCTTATGCTTGCCTGATTTCTAACTTTAGAATTAATATGAAACATATCTCCTTTGGCTCATCTGTTTTCTGTGACTATTTGTATTATCTGTAAAAAATTGTTAATGCCTTACAAAACGCTTTCATAGCTCACCATGATGATGGAGTATGTTGGAAATAGGGATCTTAAAATATGGATTACTAATGTGATCATTTGCCCCAGCTACAACCTTTCTAGATAATCTCTAATATAACAGGCTTTAAAAAATAGAGCATGTGATAACAGGAGCTGCTTATTTGCTCCATAGCAGAGCTATGAAGAGCTCTGTATTTTCACTTTGCAAACCTTGGCAAAGATATAATACTGTATATGCCAATTTTTTTTTTAAATTATGGAATTTTGCTTTCATGCCCAGGATTAAAACTGCCTAAGGTACCACCAATAGAAAACTTGACAGTAGGGGAATACCCCAGGAGCTTTGTATGCTATTTTTTGATAGAAAGACTTTAGACATTAACAGATATTATTACATTAGGAAAAGAGTTTTCTGGACTTTTTGCTCTGAGAACTACAAAAAGAAGTGTCTGACATTAAATAGAACAATAAAATACCTTCCCGAAGTGTATCATGATTTGACAAATCTCAGCTGAAAGTAAATGAGATAGCTCATGCCAATACCCTGACAAAAATGGAGGAGAGATGTTAGAATAAAAAAATGTATAACCTAGGTTAGTAATTGCTCTTTCTGTTTTTAAAAAAATTGAAAAGACAATTTAGCAAACCCTGCATCATTCAGTGATAGCTTACTTAATAGATTGACACAGAAGTTTTCCAAAATTCTCTCAATTTTACAAAACACCAGTTCATTGCTGCGACCTGGAATGAAACTGTTTACAGCTCTGTGCTAAGTAGAAAGTTCAAATCAATTCTTGTCCATTACAGTTAGGCATAACTGATGAAATATCCCCAGAGGAGTATTGTAAATGTATCAAGATGTCCTCCCCCATTACAGAAATGGGGAGGCATGGTGAATTACTTACCTTCTCTCTTACACTTAATGTCTCTGAAATTCTGCCAGGCAGAAAAGGCTTATCTTGTCTCACTGGGTTTAAGAGAGGTCTATGCTGTAGTCTGGGATACAGGGGAGGAAAAAAAGGTAGTAGTGCTGAGGGCAGACCCATATTAGGCTTTATTCCTAGACAGGACCAAACCAAAAAAAAAAAAAATAGAGAGGAAAGCTGCTCAATAACCAACAGCGGATTCAAAATACATGCAGGAAATATCTGATCCAAAAATCAGTACTAGGGATTTTTTAATAATGTAACTGGAATTTTTGTGCAGTGAGCTATATAATAAATTCACTCATTAAAATATACACTGAAATAGCATTGGGGCAGAACATACAAACAATAGAAACCAAGAAAACCATGCTTAAAGATGTCTCCAAATGCCAAGGCACAGTGTGCATGGTATTGAAAGTAGCTAGCATTCACAATTTCTTTCCATCAGGAAAAGAGCCTTCAGCATACTTTTCACTTGCTATGAATTTGGCTCTAGGATTGTACTTGAAGTTGTAAAGAAATTTGGGAAGTCTAGGTTATTGCATCAGGAGGCCTTTTGTATAAGGCCTTTGCTAGGGGTGTAACGAAGTTTGGGGCTGCCAGACACACTTTACAATACCTGAACTGAGATGTTCCCAGTCTGCTCTTGCTGCTGACAAACAAGAGTGCTCAGTTATGGGGTCAGAGTGATCTCAGCTGCATGAGACAGTCTGCCACCAAGCAGAAAACAATAGAGCAGAGGGGAAAACACAACATAGTGAGACCTCTTGAAGACTGAATGGCAGAGAAGGGGGAAAAGGAGACACAGAACTGGAAACAGTCATGTTCCAAACTGGTCTGTGAAACTGATCTTGATGTAGCCAAAAGAGTTCAGGTTTATGAAAGACTCAATAAATATCCTGTGCCCTCTAAGCATTCAGAAGCAAATCAGAAATATGCAATTCCATAGCAAGAAGTCTGCATCTCCCCCTTAACAGCCCCAGAAAATGCTGCCATAACAAACTATATTCTATGCTGCCTACAGAAAAACTAGACTTGCTTTGCATGTTGCATGAAATTTTAATCAACTTTGCAATGAAGCAAAGAGAGAAGATAGGGCCAGAAGTTTAAAAATATCGTGTGTAGTTTTTCTGGCTCCTGGGACTTGTAACACAGCACCTTCTACCGATCTCAGTTGCAACAAGTGGATGCAAAAGGAAAAGTAAAGGCAGAACAGGAATAATGGAAGTGGCTGGGAGGAAAAAAAAAGCAGTGTTCAAAGCAAAATATTTGTTAAGTAAAAGCACAGGACAAAATCTAATGAGAAATGGAAAAGCTTCAAGGTCAAATTTAATTATGTGGGAGGGCAGGAGGAAAAGGGTCTTCAGGGCCTTCAATCACAAAGTGGACAGTGAAACTATTCCAAGAGTTAAATCATTAGCTTGGAATTGTAAAGCCTGATTTTCAGATTTTTGCTTATTGCTTTCTTCTGTGAGCCTGGCAAGTAACATCATCTCCAAGCCTTAGTTTCTAGCGTGGAAGTTAGGAATGTCTGTACTTCAGTAACCTACAAGGACTTTATGAGACAAAATATTTTGAAGGTCATGTCTCAAAAAAGGTCTTCATGAAGGTGAAGATGAGGCTTCAGCTGTATGGCTCCCATAAGTATGTGAACCTTTCTTCTTCTAGAGAAGAAAGAAATATTGAAAATTCACATCACAAGTGAGACTTAACTTGAGAGCAGTGGAATGTAGATTTGGTTGTACAAAATGCTCTTTCATCATAAGAGAATGATGATAAGGTGTAAGGTGATGTCCAGCTCTCCTCCCAATCTCAGGCATTGTTTTCAAAGGACTTTACTTATATCAGAATGCATTAAACAGACAATTGAATGTTGGAATCTAATGGATATTGAGGCATAAGTAAAATTCCCCTGATGTCAGTAGCATATGATCTTAGCACTGCTCATAAACAGAAGAAATCATTGTTGACAGGCTGGACTTTATGTTCTGTATTTTTCTCCCTAATTTTCCTTCCAAGCCAGAGTGTCTAAGACAGGCTCTGTTAAGAATATCCACTGATGCATTAGCAGCACAAGGAAATGGTCTGATCACTCTACATAACTATAAAGAAACAGGTTTCATTTATGATGGATGCAGTGGTGTTGCTTCCCCTCAGCAGAAACCCTCCTGACTCCTCTGTCCAAAGCACCAGAGCCAGCTGCCTCTGCCCACCCCTCCCATACCCACTCTGGGAAGCACAAACTGCTCTTTTTCATCCTGCTGAGGTCTTTGAGGGAAAACAGCTCTTTGAAATGCTCAGGGAGCATAGCACAAATGGGCCCCAAGGCTGCTTCTTACAAGGCCAAGGAATAATCATTTAAACTCCCTGCACTCCAAGATGTATTTCCCTGCTGACACTACTGTCACATACTGCTGTATACATCTTTGCTCTGGGAAGCGAGAGCTGTATATTGCTTTCAACAATCTCTAGTTCTCTCCCACTCCTTCTGGATTGAGAAGGCTCAAGGACCTGAAGTGGGATTGCCAGAAAACAACCAAGTGCAGCCACAGGTTACACTGAGTGATTAGTTGGAAGGCTTCTGTTCTCACTGCTGTGATATAGCTAGAGAATGTTTGACTCCTGGCATAACACATTTAAATTTTGGGAAATTTTCCTGGAAAGTAAGGTCTCTGATCAGTTAGTATTGTAATCTGCCCATATTAGTGTCAGAAAGCCTTAATCCCACCCTATTTCACTCTCTAACTCATGACATGCAATTCTTCGTGAAGTAAAACCATTTGCAAAAATATTAAGAGTTCCTTATTTTACCTTTTTATATTTTGAGTCTTTAATCTTAGGCCTGGCAAGATGCCACAAAATGGCATCCGTGCATACTTGTCCATATTCTATTTTATTCTGCCATATTTCTCTCCTAATGAACATTTTCAAAATGTTCAGGTGAAGATTTTTGTGATTCTGAGTACTTATGCATCATCTGGAATCTGTCCTCCTGCTTGAAAAGTTTGTCATTCATTTAAAAACAGGAAGTATATGACTTAGATGACCAGACTCATCATAAAAATAACAAATGGTAGAAAAAGACTCTTTCGTATATTGCCAAAGGGATATATACTATTTATCCAGACTGCTGAACTCATGCAACTGAACAAAAACATCACTTGAAAAATAAAGACTTGGCTACCAAAAATAAAAAGGGGGTAAATTTTTCCATTCTGAATCAGTTGTACAGTCAACTCTACTAATCCTTCTTGACCAGCCTTGGAGATAGGGAACAGCTGTAAACATATGTCAGAATAATTGAAAAATTGCATATATGGCTTTTCTGTACATAGCATTGCTATAAATAGCATTGCTGATCTCTAAGGACCTTACAAGCCACCTTTAACCCCATTCTGCATATCCTCATTGAAAATCAAAGGAATTGTATTCCTTCAATAGAGAATTCTTTTCTTTCTTTTCATCATGAATTGCAAAATTCACACCTTGTATTTGTCATTGCTCCCGGAATCAAAATTGCCACTAAGGCAATTTTGGACCATTTTAGTTTATGTCCTGTGATATTGGTAAGATATAAATAAGGAAAGAAAGAAGAAAAATTAATTAGGGAGCAGGAGAAGAGATTGTTTTCTTTGTAAGCATTAAAACTTGAGATATTAGAAATTGTACTGTGGAAGAGAAACTTGTGAGTGAAGGCAGGAAAATCACTACCTCCTGTAGTTCTGTTTTGGGAGAGTGCTGTGGTAGGAATGGCAGGCATACTCATGATAAGATAGAGATGGTTTTGCTGATATGAGCTTGGGATACACATAATCTCCATTTCCAAGTGGTGCTGCTCAGCCCACATAAAAGAGGATGCAGGGAGAAGTTTTGGAGTCCTTGGAGTCCTTGGAGTCCTGGAGTATACATACATACATACATACATACATACATACATACATACATACATACATACATATATAACCGAAAAGTGCTTTAGGTAAGCTTTGGGCATAATGGGTCTCTCTTCTATACTTGCAAAAGTAATTGACCTTATCCCTTCATCTTCAGCCAAATTCTTCAGGTATCACAAAAAAGACATCACAAAGCTCAGGGAGTGCTCGATGACTGTCAGATGCTTCCAAGTTGCATATGTCAGTGTAAATGTCATGTGTTAATATGTATACAAACATGCCTGTAAATATATATATGTAAAAAATAAATAGTTGCTTGCATATATGCATGCATGAATATGTATAACTGTTGAGGTTTGGTGGGTGTGTGTGCAGACATATATATATTATATATGTTAAATATGTGAGATATATTCATATAGTCACTAATTTCAGTCTAGTAACAGGGTCAAAAATAAGCTTGGCATGTCTGATTAAGAAACCTACTCTCTTTTCCAAAGCAGTGACATTGACCTTCTTCTAATGCAAAATAGAAATTGCACATGAGACAGAATTTTGGATAAAGACAGGACCTTAGGTTTCTGTGGTTCTAATGAAGAATATTATATCTGTAGCAGAGGAAAAACCTGTTTCCTTGTCTGGGAAGGAGCAGAAGTTGTTTGAAGGTGCATGGGTTGGAGAATTCTTTATCTAATTCTTAGGGGGAAGCCTTAGCCAACAGGAGATGCTAATGTAGGACACTCAAATTACTCCTGGGAAAAATTAATTTAGAATACATGTATATGATTCATTACAGAGCTATTTCTTTTACATACATGACATATGGTGCTTTCTGAAACTTGGTCTGGTGAAGAGCTGAAAGTATCTGATTGAGAAAGGTGGTGGCTTTATAGACTCCATTCTAGGAGTTTTCAGCATTGGAAGCCATTAAAAAAAATCCTGAAATCTGCAGATCATCTTGGAGTGGCTGTGAACAACTTCTTTTGGGGAAAACAGTAATAATGGATACCATAGTCCACAGGTATTCAGGGACACCTGTCCTCCATCCTTTGGTCCTTGTATCATCTTGAAGCAGATGGGTTCTTACTGAGATCATGATGCAACAGAAGTTCTTGCTCATGTATTTCATCCACACCTGCTCTAATCCACTGTGCTCCCTGTAGCCCTTGGAGATCATCTTCACTGGAAGGAGGAGTTGAGGGAGCTATAGTATTCGGGACTTTGTGATGAGTGTGAAAAGTCCCTTTCTGGGTGTTTGGGGGATAGACTTGGTGTATCCATGGGTCATCTCTGTGCTGTTATAAATAGCCTGCTGTAAACAAGAGGACAAATTACTCTGACTTGTTCCAGACAGCCATCCAGTACGTGCAGCTCAGCAGGCAGCTTTCTGAGTCACTGTATGCAAATGAAGCTTCCCGTGAGACTTTGCAATAAAATAGAAGAAAGCTTCTTGTTATTTCAGTAATCATGAGCCACTGAGCCAAATAAACTAAGGCTGCCCATAGAGCCACCCTTAACCTGGGGGAAGGACTGTCTGTGGCTCCTGCTTTCTCTTCCATCACTAAAGGCACTGGAATTCTCAGGAGTCACTGGGCCATCTTGATTTAGCCAACTTTTGTGTTTTGTTTGACAAGAAAATGACCTCTTAAAAATGAGCCCTATCCTGTGCAGTCAAAGGAAAACTTGACCACTTTTGAGTCGGAGTCACAGTCCAGATTGGCTGCTGCTGTGCTTTTCTTTCTGGATTCCTTAGCTACCAGAGTCCACTTGATGCTTAAACAGCCATTGAAAACAGTGCATGATGTCGTGGCTCTGAGCAAAAAACAGTCAGAAGAGTCTGAATAGACTGATCAGCACCAATAAAGAGTTCCAATCTGACTGAGTAGATATAGGAACAAGCTTTTTCTATAAATCCAAGATACAGCCACCCAGGATAGATGTGCTCATGGAGGGAGCTTGATATGTGAAATTGCAGGAATCATTTGAGAAAATGTTTGCACAGATAAATGTAATGAATTTCCTTTTCTCTACTTTTGCTTTGTCATATTCCCATCCATACAAAGCCACAGTTTATCTTTCTGTCCTCAGGAACAAGGAAGCTGCCAGGCACAAATTGAAGAGCCCACACTAGCACAGAATGGAGCAAAACATTCTCCATCATCTGTACAGATCTGACCAGCCTGTATTTAAGCTTTCCCTCTGTGCAGGCACAAATGCAATTAGGAAACCTGTGATTTCTCCTGAGCCTTGCCAGTCTGACAGCTTGGGAGAAAGAAGTGAGGAGAATGTAGGGAGTCACTGGGCTAACAGTGATCAGCAGCCACACTCAAAATGTCTGTTCAGTCAAGGAGGGTGTTCCAGGCACCGAGGTCTCACTTCACTCCACAAACTGCAACATCTCAGCACTTGGAGGCACCGTGCTCATTGTCAATCAGTCTGTGACAGCCAGCACTGCCTCCGCAAGCACTTCATTCCCCCTCCCGCCTTTTCTGGAGTGGCAGGAACTGAAGATGATAGGAAACCAGAGTTAATGAAAGGTGAGGGTGTCAGACAAGAGAATTATCTTCCTAAATGTACATCCTACAGTCCTACTATCCTACAAAGGTAAGCACACAAATTAAAGTCCAGGTACTGTGATTGCGTGGAACATTGATGGTGCCAGGAGAAGTAAGTAGGGGAAACAGAAAAAAGATGTGTACTACAGAGTATTACAAACTAAATATGTGGAAGTGAAGAGCAAGTGGCAGGCTAAGGGACTGACTAGAAATGAGTAAAGAGAGATCCAAAAAGGCAGATAAAGGGACAGGCAGAAAGGAAAGTGTGGAAAAGGAAAAAATGCTATAGAATGGATGGGTATCATTTATACTGCATCCTCTCGTGAGATTCTGTGCCCAAAAAAATAGAGGTGATAGGATCTTTGAAACCTTCAAAAGAGATTAAACACACAATTTACATTAAAATAAAATGAGGGTCGTGAGTGAAACACAACAAGATGGTCTTAAATATTCTTCTGTGTATTCATAGCAGCATTCAGTAACATCAGCATAAGCTGAATGACTTAGAGCCCTACAAATCAAAGCTAGCATGGGCCCCAAACACTTCATTAAACTCCTATGCATATACTATGCAATGTCAGTATATTGCAATAGGTTGGGTATTTTTTCTCAAAAGCATGTATGTGTTTGTTCCCTACATGCTATAGATAACTTCATATAGATGAAATTGCCACACATTACTCATTCTAAGATTTTGGATGAGTTGCCACTTACTTTACAGTCTTCATACCATGGAGAGACTGTTCTGAACACATACATGCTGCATTCCTGCCCTGAATTTCACCACAGATTTGCTTTCAAAGTTGTATCTATGCCATTCCTTGAGACTTAAACCAGAGAGACGTTCTGATGCATTTCTTAAAGAAATTGTGATATAGATGTCTTTTTTGGAGGAAGCAAAGGGCTGCATGTGAGAAAACAGGCCCATAATTTCCATAAGTGAAATTCTTACAAGAGAAGTGGCAAATGGAGTCAGCTCAGCTCCCACTTAGCAAAAAGTTTCATTAGAGCTGAAAAGCAGCATCTGATAAGACACTTCTCTAGAGCCCCCTAACCTGTTAACAAGAATAGGAAAATCTTTAAAGCAACTCTAAAGAGTTTTACACAGTGTACTGCACATAGCAAGTACCACAGCCATGTAAAAATACTGAACTTGTATGGCTTTGCCTCTTGTAGATGAATCCCAAGCCAAGTGATCATTTGAGGCTTTCCATAGTAGGATATATTCCTTTCATTTACACAGGTATCTATAATTGCACATTATAGTCAGTGGCAAAGAATATGGGGGTTTTAATGTCCTAAAGATTGCAGTGGCCCCTCAGGCTCAAGCCTCCTGCTCAAAGTTTCAAAGGACAAGAGAATACAATGACAATTATACTCTTCTGAAATAGAAGGTTTATTGTGTAAAGCCAGGGCAGATGCTCACTTAGCTGTAACTGAGCTGCTAAAACAAAAGCTGTGTTTACCTACTGCTGCTCAGTAGATTTGAAGTCTGACAGATCTGTTTGCTGCAATGCAGAGGAGCCATGAGCATGCTTTAGGTTTAATGGCACACCTCTTGATGAGCCCTGAAATACTGCTCTGGGAGGTGAAGAGGAGGTGAAAATACTCTTCCCTCAGTCAGAAACCATCCCCAGACCATGAAATACACTGGCTGGGAAAAGGTGCATCACAAGGCTGTCAAAAAAGTACAAGGGTCAATAAAGAACCATGGACAAAATCTGTCAGATTTAACAGAACATTAATTCAATCTGCTAGGCTTTAAAACCAAGCTTTTCTTTAATTGATTTTGTGGGAATGTAAACTGAAGCCCAGCTGATGAATCCTGGCAACTGTCATATGATTTGTTTTTGTAAATGTAAGTAATAAAAGGATGTTCACTAAAATAAAACCTTTAAGTTAACCCTATTTAGAACCAGTTGCTTTTCTAATATATAGTACATGGATTTCCATTAGCATCGTTGAGATGACTTCATACATACCCTGAGGCAAGTTTTGGCCCCTAAATGTTCTATAATTAAGTGCTAGTGGCTCACACAGTAAACTCGAGATTTCTGCATACTTACTTAAAGCTGCTAGCATTTAAATGGCCACGACTGCTGAGGCCTTGATGTTAATGCCCCATTAATCCCTCTGCTCTGGGAGTCAGGTTTGCCTGCTTTAACATGTGTTGCACCAGCAGTAGGTGCACCTACCCTGGCAATATGCAGACGGTCAGGTACACAGGGGAGGGTCTGCAGATTTCTGCTGAAGGGACTGTTGTAGCAGAGCCACAGTTTGTGTTGGGTGGAACCACGCTCATTGCTTCTGCCTCAAAAATCATCTTAATATATCATGTCCAGCCAAGCCCAGTAAGGGCTAACATTTTTTTAAAATGTCCTAGACTCCCATTTGAGTCCACCAGCATTTCTTATTTTAGCAGGAGCTGAATCAGACATAAAATAGAGATTAGGTTTCTAGTACCTAATACATTCTGAGCCAGAAAAAAAATTCTTTGCATCTTTTGGATGTTAAGATACCTGTATTTTGAAATTAGGATCTACTTGCATTTGACTGTCTTTTACTGCTCTGGTCTGAGAAATCTTAAACTTGTCAGAGATGTAGATGCTTTCTGAATATAGAAGCATGGTGTTGTTTGCATTAGTATTTGGGAGGTATCGTAATGAGATCGTTCTTATTGTGGATCCCACTATGATTATCCCTGTGGGGGATGGTTTGAAAACTTCAGCTCATATACAAAGCAAGTGCTTGCTTGCATAGAATTTAATATTTTTGTGCTCTTTGGATAACACTGACTTCTAGGTCATCCTCAGGCATAATCTCAGAGATACTTTTTGACCTTTGAGGGACTTTATGGGGTTTGGTTGCCTTCTTAACATCTGAATTAGTCTGATTAGCTCTGCCATTGATTCTCTTCCATGCCTTGTCTCATTGGTTACAGTGGTGCACCCTTCCTTGGGGAAAGTCCAATATTGTTTTCCTGGGGGGCAGAGCCCTATCTATTTTCCCAGGCTTGGGTGGAAGGCTGTGTAAACTGAGGAGAGGACAGCCAAGATTGTTTCTGTGAGCTGAGAGGCCTTTTTTTAATGTTGGTATGAGGCAAAGTCAGACTGTTCCTAGTATATGATTTTAGGCAACATTTGCATACACACATGAAACTTCTAGGTAGGCTTATTTTATAAATCTTAGCAAATTTTAACAATCCCTATACACTTAAAGAAAGTTGTCATAAGTATTGTCAAAGTGATAAAAATCACACCACTTTAGGCAGTTTGAGTCACTAGTGACTGCAATGTTATTCTTGGTGTTTAGAAAAGCTCTCAACTGTCAGTCATATCAGCAATACACATAGGGGTAGGAGTGCTGGTTTGGACAGGCTGGAGGTAATTAAAACATCCCCTCGATAAGGACTCACACGATGAACTCTAAAATTAGCTCACACTTAGGGGAGTGAGCAACATTGTATTTCATCCTCATATTTAAGTATTTTCCTAGCCAGAATGATGTTGGAAGTGTCTATCAGCTGCTTGGAAGGTCCTCTGTGGCATACATGGGGGTTCAGGATGCTGGGCCTTGGGAAGCTGGGGTAAGCCATGAATTACTACAGGAATCTTGTAAGTGTAGATGTCAGGTTATCCATGCGCATCAGCTGGAAAATAAACACCCAGCCCGCAGCCGCCTTTGTCACAAGACTCCTCAGCACTAGGCAGATGCATGGTGGGCTTGTCTTCTGTCAGGCTCAGCAGGAATTCCTTCTGTTCTTTAAAAGAACCTATATTTGGCTCTGCAGATGGACAGGTTACTATTATCCTCTTATCAGGGACCTGCAGAAAGCTAATAAGAGCACAGGCTGTGGTTGGTCAATACATGGGCTTCAGAGTTGAATAAATTTCCCTCTTTGGCTGCTCAGATTTGCCAACATATTGTACAACTCTCCCACTCAGCACAGATGTTTGTAGAGTCAAGCTACAAACCGTGATCACCAATCTTTCTTTAAATCATGAATTTTTGGAGCAATCAGGGAGTAATTTTTTAGTCATTTTTTACCCAAGCAATGGCCTGGATAGTAATGAGAATACCTTATCTGATATTGCTTCTGAATCACTGTTTCATTGGACCTTCAGCCTTGGGGTATGATTTGCAATGCAATCAGTACTGCATTTATGTTTACCATTTTGTGCAGGAAGCACCATTGCTGGTACAACCAGCTTAACTTCTTCATAAGTGTATCTTAACGCTGAATTTGGATTTGGGCACCTGAAGGTAGAGCAAAGGGAAAGTTTTCTGTATGTCTTGACCAGTGAGGAGAGTTAGCAGAAGTATAACTCAGATGCCAATGTGATCTTTGTATAGTGTCACCTGAAACCTTGTGAGATGTTCTCCCTTCACACCATGGGAGGAACCAACAGTCAGCAGTGCTGTACTCGTGAGACCTTGGGCTGAGTGAAGTGTCAGGAAGATGCTGCAGTGTCAGGAAGGTGTTGCCTTGTCAGGACTACATGGCAGCATAAAATCTGAAGTAGCCCCTCCTACGTAAGGCCAGAGAGGAGTTAAATCACTTAGTGTGTCTGGCTCAAAGAAGGTTGTCTTTTTTCCCCTTGCTTCCAGAAAATATAAAACCAGACGCCACTCAAATGAAGATATCACTAACCTAATTTTCCTTTGATAACAGGACTGCCGCAAAGACAGACTTTGTTCTTCTTGCTGAAAACTGTCAATAAAAAGTTTATTTCTTTGTCTCTATTTTCCCCTTGCTTCTCATCTATAAGGTCTTTACTTTCCAGTTAAAAAAAACCTAAGGATTATTTCCAATGCAGGGAAAAATCAGTCAGGATCTGATTTATTTGATGTAGTAACTTTGATGTCTTGGGTTTAGTTGGTGGTTTTCCTGTCTGCACTCCTTGCTGCTGGGGAGGTTATGGATAGGAAGCAACAGCTATGTTACATCTCACTGTGTCCAGACACTTGCACTACCTTCACTGCCATCCCCTGCATGTCTCTGTCATACTTTCTGTTTGTGTGTGCAGCTTTTTGCAGTGTTTCAATACTCAGGTAAGTGGAGTGTTATTTTTTTCTTTTATAGGCTTATATCCATGGTTCAATAGTATGGAGGAATGCAAAGCTCACTCTGTCTGTTGTTTACTTTCTTAGGATACTTTCTCGAGAGACAAGCTCCTTTTTTGCACACTCAGGTTTCTGGACTTTTGACACAAGCATTTAACCTTTCCACAGACTAGCCAACTCATGATTCAGGAGGTCACATATGCTTTAAAGTCATTTCCCCAACTCCATTATCACATCTTGTTGCCTGATCCATATATAATGCTCTGTTTTTATGCATTGGATAATCCACGCTATGTGGCTATTCCTCTTTGGGAACCTGATGGTAAAAGCCATTTCCTCAGTGTGGTAGGTTTTACTCCTCGCTGTTTTACTTCTTTCTTCATATACAACTCTGCCTAATTCACAGGCTTATCCAATGAACATGAATTAAGTCTCCTTCTGGTTAATCATCTTCTAACCTACCAAAATGCATTTCATGAGTTTCCATATTTTTATGGATGGTTTTTAGACCAGAAAAACAGTGTACCTTGGAGTCATCATCATCAAACTGGAAAAACAATCAAAACCTGCTCAGCCCATCTCCCCAGGGCCAATGAAGGATGTGTGCATTGCATGTCTAGTGTTTTGTCTAGGTTGTCTAGTTTTAAATACACAGTCAAACTTCAGTTCCTTCCCTAAGGAGACTATTTTTCAGGTTTATAATATTTTTCTCCTTGGAATTTCAGCTTCATGTTACTGGTCTTAATTTTTTCCATATACCTTCTTTTTTTTTTTTTTTAGTTTGTCATTCACACCTTTCAATTATATGCAGCTTGTTTTCATCCCTTTGCCCTCATCTGATAGTCACTGGCATGTAACCAGGCTATTGGAGATGTAGCTCTTAATATCTTTCCCTAATAGCTCGGTTTTTCCACACACTGGTTGCTTATGAGGCTCTTCTCTGAACTGTCTCCAATCACACTGATGAGGAGGTGCCCAGAAACAAATGTCACATTCCAGGTGCTTTCACCTCAGAGCAGAGACAGAGAGACTATTGCTGTATCTTGCTGTTATGTGATGTGATTACTTAGCTTTTAATGGTGATGATTTGTCTTGACTTTTCTCTGTGTGTTCAGTCTAGACTGTGGCCATTGTCTGTGGTTCTTTAAAAGATTCTCTTTAGATGCCTCCAGGCCTGTTCCATTGATCTGAATTGTTCATTTTCCTTTCAGGCTCCTTCAGCCCCTTTCCTCCCTCTTTTTCCTCAAGTGTAGCTGTCACAAAGCTCAGTATAATCCTCTCAGGGCTGGTGTGTTTCAAATACTTCAGTTAACAGTTCAGTTCCACCTGATTTTGGATCCAATCCTGTGGGGCCAGGATTTCTGAGGCAGCTTGCTCCAATGTGTAGGAAATGCTGGCACTCAACTTTAGCTAGTTAAGTCTATCCAAGCCTTCTCTGAAAATTTTCATGCCAGTAATAAATCTTCATGAGACTAGGTTTTAAAGTAACATGCACATTCAGTGTGAGCACTTCCCAGTCTTTGGGTGACTTGAGCCTAAATATTTCACTTCTGATGTTTATCTATACAACTATATAGAAAGAACCAAAAAGAAATGCCATGTTGAGATACTCTGGAATTTTGAAGGTGTTTATATTCCAGTACAAATTTTGCTTTGGCACTTTCTGTTAAAAGAACGGATGTCAGGTTAAAGTAAACAAATAATCTGAGCAGCTTCTTAAAATGTATAAAATGTAAAAGGCAAGGCTTCATTTCTCTCCAGTGCTCTCCACCAGGTAAACCTACATTGTCCACCTGTCAGTTGCATATTTTGATCTTTGTTATGCTTACAGATGTGGGGGTGTTTCTTTGTTATCATGTTGCTCATTCCTTAAATATTTACCCCTGACATGCATATATGCAGATATAAAAAAAACAACTTTAGCACTTTCATATACCCAGAGTGCTTTGGGTTCATGTTTAGCTCTGGGTAGCAGCACTACTTGTGACCTTTGTGCTCACTCCAGTGTCCTGACCTCTATGCTAATTGTAGCTTGGTATTGTAAAGACAGAATTTATGTCCTTGCTAGTGAATCCTGTTCAGGATAAGATAAGAAAAAGATGCATACCTCTCCACTGTCTGGTAACTTTGATAGTGCAAGATAAGAAAAATATGCAGAATACAGTGGAAGGCACCATGAGCTGTAAACAAGCTGCTATAAATATATTTGTGTTGAAATGCATATTGAGTTCTCTCTCTCCTGTAGCTGTGCTAGTCTTTTTGGGCTGGTAACACATCACTGCTTAGGGGTTTTGGTAGATATATTCCTAGTCAGTGATTTGATTTTAGCTGTTCTGTTTTCTGAGTTCTTTCTTAACTTTTACTAGAGACAGAAGTTGCAGCAGACACTGATGAATATATTTGATTCTGCACGTCTGATTTGTGGCATCTTAGTATTTTCTATTTGTCATTTATGTCTAAATAAAAGAGTTTGGAAAAGTTGTATCAAAGTTGTATCAAAGTTATATTAAATCAGAATAATTGTTTTGTTTTTATAATTCTCTTCATTTTAGTGTTCTTATTTTGTATCTCTCTTTCTTTCTAATGCCTAGTTCACTCCATCAAGGCCTATTCTACCATATCTACTATTACAAAACTCAAAATTTTTAGAAAGCCAGGCCTATTTTAAACACAAGCAAAACAGGTTGGTGCCTGAGGCTGTGGATTGGTGGAACAGAGAGACCAAATGGTTGGTGCCCAAAGTCTTAGAGCGATGTGGTTTCTTGCCTGAACTGTGTCAAGAGTCTGTGTGAATAAACAACTCTACAAGTAGTTGTAACTCCTCATCTCCCTTCCCATCAGGCCAGCAGTGTGGTGTTATCTCGCAGGGAATGGGCACATGTACACAGCATTGCAAGGCTGCGGCCAGCCAGGGCTCCCTCTCACCATCTAGATTATTATGTTTGCAAGGGCAACTTCTGTGCCCAGCTGGCTGGGAAGCTTAACTCTTCCTTTGGAAATAAAATGCTAAAAGGGACCTTATTTGTTCTGTTCCTGTGATTTGAGGAGGTGGTTGAGTTGTGGAATTTCTTTTTCGAATGTTCCCCAAGTCTTCACATTCCTTTTTGTCTTTCCTGCCATTTACTGGTTTCTACATAAAAAACTTAACGTGTTTGCTCAACACGCATAAATTAAGATGCATGGGAAGTTGATCTATTATTATCTTGATTGGTCTTACATAGAAACTGAAGCACAGAGCACAGAAATATCTTTCTCAAGGCCAAGCATAGATTCCCCAGAAGAGGTGTAAGTAGGACCCAGATTTTTTGATTCCTAATTCTGTTCTTTAAAATAAATAGAATTCCCTTTTAACTTGTGAGGATGTTCTTTGATGGTGATGGCATCTGTGTTCATATATATAAATTTTTTCTTTTACTTTTTGATCTCACATTCTATTATTATTATTATTATTATTATCATTATTGTTATTATTATTACTACTACTATTATTATTAGTGGTGGTAGTGATGGTGGTGGTGGTTGTTGTTGTTGTTGACAGCTCTAAACAATTTCTATTTTCATTTTGGCAGTCACGAGTTTTCCATCAAATTGGTGGAACTATCACTTGCTAAATTTCTTCATAGCATTACAATTGATGAGATTGAGTTGAGGCTGCTTTGGCTCTTCTTTTTTAACTTTATTATTTCTCTTTTAATAAAGGAAAATCAAACTGATACGTTCCACATTTACACCTATACCTTCTTTTACTTGGTATGATTGATGCCTCTGTTCCTTACTACTCCTTTTCTATTATCATGTATATCCATTTGCAGTGAAATACCCATCTATCTTCACTGTTGTATTTTCACACTGCAGTCAAAAATCTCATTGCCTCTCAGGCACCAATTGCAAACCCTTTTCTTTTCCATCCTTTCCTGGAGATTTGTGTGGCGGGTCAGTCCTACTGCAGATTAAAACCTTTGCCTCTTTTTTCCTTACTCATGCCATGAAGTCATAGCTATCTGTGATATCACAGTGGGCTGCCCTGGGAAGTCTTGTGATATCTGAAGGAGAGGATTATAGCTAGGTTAACAAAGCAGTGGCAGGACTGGAATGATAAAGGTGTTTATCATACCATAAAGAATCTTGGTAATTAGAAATTTAAGCACAGACGTTTCCTGTTTTTTGAGGGAGAGCTGGAATTTTATCTGCGTTTCTCTCATGCTTCATCAAGGAAGTTCACATTTATAAAGCAAGAGGAATTGAAGCTGCACTTTGTTTTTCTCACTGTAAGAGGGAAGAGAAAAATGTGCAGGCAGGCTAGGTCTATAACATTGATTTGTAACCAACAAAGGAAATGTCTACTTATAGGACACAAATCAATGTGACCAGACTGTGAAAGTGCAAACAGAGATGTGAGAAAATTATTTGATCGTTAGTCTTCCTTTTGAAAAGACAGAGGGCCAAATTCTGCTCTCATTTATGAGGATGTAACTTCCATGAAAACCAGAGGAGACTTGCCAATGTAATTATGAACAAAATTTTATATGCTGTCCTTCTGATGGATGGAGGTGTAAGGCATTAGACTCAGGAAGGGGGCTAGGCAGGAAGGGAAGAATGCTGTAGTAAAGAGGATATGCAGGTTTTGCTGTTAATGAACAGCAGACACAGAAAACATATTGATGTTCCCTCCCGTGCAGAGGTGACTGGTATGAACTGTGCACCTCCTTAATTCAGTTGAAATCATGGAAGTTTTCATTAACCTGTGAATTTGTTGCCACAGGCTGAGATATTTTCTTGGAGACAGACTAGTCTCCTGAGAATTATCTAATCTTGCAGATTCTAGACTACAGAGTTCATTATCTAGATAAACCATATATTAACAATAAAACCACTGTATTTTGAAAGCAGGAAGAAAATTTGGTGGTCTAAGTCCTCTTGGCCCATGAAAAGCAATAGATACTATACTGATTTGGAAGTGAACTCCTTTATTCTTCCATGGCTAGTCTTTACAAAGACAATGTGCTTCCTAGTTGGGGGATTTTGTCTCCCCTGGAGCTGTTTGCGCCCCCAGATTTACCCTGTAGATTGATAGAATTGTTTGTTTCTATGCAAAATCAGTTTCTGAAGCTGTAGGTTGACTGCATAGTGGAACTCAGTCATAAAACCATATCAAAATCACTATAGTTGTGTAACAGAAAATGTTGATCTAGGATAAATTCACACACTGATTTGAATGTTTTCAGAACAAATGGATTATCTTTATGTGGCAGGCTGGATGTCAGATCAAGTGTCACCTGTCTGCGCCACTGTGACTTCAGGCTGGATTAGGTATCGTCTGCCCTCCTGCAGCAACACAAACTCCTGATAATTCAACAGTAACGTGATTGTGTGTCCGTGCCCAAACCAGGTCAGATCTATGCTGACGACTGAGCTGAGTCTGTTCATTAGTGAGGAAACTCATCTCAACTTCAGTTTCAGAAACACCCCCAAGCGGAGGCAAATTACCTCCTTTAGCCACACACCCTGCTTCAGTCAAGGCTAGAGCCCCTCTTCAGCAGTTCCCTGCATTTGCACAGGTACTGGGATTTCCCCATATGTCTCCATCCAATTCCATTAGTGCAGTCACTGGAAAGAGAAAGGCCAACACATACATACATGCACAGTTTTAAAAGCTTGGGACTCATTTGGAGAGGTAGATGTTTTTATTCTGATTAAACTGCTCTTAATTCCTGGGGATATTGTTTTATTTATGCCACAATACAAGATTAAATCAGGCCGTGGCTTCCCAACAGACAAACAAAGCGAGTCTAAACAAATTATGTTTTTGAAAGCTTTTGGAATAAGAATAATTTTGAATCTAAAATGCATTAAAGTGACATTAAATAATAAAAAACCCATTCATTACAAGATAAACTCCCCTTTACAGAAAGAGGCGCAACAAGTTCCATCATTTTACTTTGTAAACTGAAAAATGTCTGCTTTTTGATTTTTCTGAACTACTCTTGGCCTTTTGAGATGGAGGCAAAACACTCCCTGGCTTTTGCCCCCAATTCTCACATGTAGTGAATATCTCCCCTTGGGTGCTCTTTGTGTTGCAATATCTTGAAATAAGTGTCTTTCTGTCAGGCATTGCTCTTATATAATACATGTTGTCATCTGGAGTGAGGCACAGTTGTGCATATTTAGCTGGTTTGCTTTGTAATGCGTCATTACAAGTGACCAAAAACATGGCACAGGAAGTTGTTTGTGTGCTTTTTTTTCATTGCTTATGCATCTCCCAAGCAGAAAATGTTCTTGAGAGCAGATGGTACAGAAAAGTCAATTGCAAGTTCCATTTTCCAGATGCATAGATGTTTCATGTCTTCTTGAAGCCAGTTCAGATGGAACTTTGGAAACCTGAGTCTAACTTTTGCTTAACCCTTCACTGTGGTAACGTTAAATTGCTTCCTACTGGAGTTTCAGTCCTAACAAAAATAGCCTGACTGCACAAGATCCATTGTGTTCTCAGATGCTTAGCTGGAATCTGGGACATGGTGTTATAGTCAGCAATTAAAATATTAATACTGCTCTTCTAGCAAGAATGCTGCAAGTTCAGCATCTGATGCATGTTCTATGGTTTCCATTCATTTCTCTCTTTCAACTTTCCAAAGAATGCACTGTAACACAGAGAGGCCAATATCTGAATTTCTTACTGCTTGACAAAGGGATTACTAGATAGTGAAGGCAAATTAATTTGACTTCCTACAGAGAAGGTAAGAACTTCTTACCCTAGGGCAGTAACACAGTCAGCTCATGACTGCATGATACTGATAAACTACAGTTTACAACTCAGTAGGTTTCTTGTTTGATTTAGTTTTTTTTCACTTGCTCAGGTCTTTGGACTTTTCACTACAGTCTTATTGCTGCTGAACTGTAGCCTTTATTTGATAACAAATAAAAGTATCAGTCCAATTTTTTCCCCATTGCACCCACAAAAATCTGTGGGAGATCAGATGAGTATTGTAGACTAACTTAGTGGGAGGGCAGCCATGAAAGTCGATCTGCAGTTGTTGGCCAGAGCAGTCACTTTGTGAGTTCAAACACAGTCTAGGTTTAGTTTAGGTCTGACTTTACTATAAGGTGATTTGTAGATACAGGGATTCATAAGAAGTAAGACACTTGATCCTATAATAACAATACCAAATTGTCAGTTGTTGTCCATAGATCCCAAGAAAACAGAAAGTAGGATTTCTCCAAAGATACTGCCTGGCATGCAGCATGACATGCCTTGGTCAGAGGTAGGCATAGAACCAGAGTCTGAATATCTGATCCACTGAGTTTTGATGTTTTCAAGTACTCTCAAAAAACTTTCAAGAAAGATTATCTGAACTAAGAAAGATAATAGATTTATAAATAAAAACTGAAGAATATTTTTTATTATGTCACCTAAGTTTTTTGCTGTTTCTTCACACATGTGCTCTATTCACTCCGTGTGAAAAGATGAACCTAAACTGAACTCTCAAAGCTGAACAAATTCAGAAGTGAACTGACTTTCCAAATCCCTGGTTCCAAGACATCTCTTAAAATGAGAGAATACAGGGGTTTGGGATGACTGAAATCTCGCTCTTACGTTGGTAATAGCATATAATTCAAGTTTAGATGCCCAGAAATGGTGATTGATGGTAAGAGAGGTCAGAAGGAACTGGTTTCTTTGGCAAACCTTGTGAAACAATCTAGAACCACTCCATTTGCAAAGAGGCTCCCGAGGGAAGTCGTCCGACACCAATCCCATCAGAGTTCAGGAAGTGTCTGGACAGTGCTCAGTTATATGATTTAGTTGTAGATAGTCATGCAAGGATGACCTCCTACTGAATGAAAGTTCAGAACCTTGTGACACCAGAGTAATCTTCAGATATTCCTTCTGTCTCTAGACCACTCATGGATTATGAAAAGAATAATATTTTCAATTTATAGAGAAGTTCCATCTGAAGACCTCATTACTGATTTGCAGCATTATCTATTAGCCTTGAAGTAATGAGGGAGTTGCACATTGTCATTTACTTTTCCAAGGGGGAAACTGAGAAGTGTAAAAACAAGGGTTTCTGAGAACTATGAGAAGTACTTTATTAAAATTTGGGCCTTCCCTAAGAGACAGAAGGAGAGTTAACACCTAGAAAGACTCGAGCTTTCAGGACAGGATCCAATCATAGCCTTCACCATTCAATGTTCTCTCAAAACCAAACAGAACTGTTGGGCTTTTTTTTTCACTCCTTCTTGCTGCTTGGCCTGAGAAGCAAATTGCACATACCAGACTGGCTTCTCAAGGCAGTAAGTGAAAATGGCATTTTAAAATAATAGCTGCCATGTCCTGCAGCTCAGAACTGTCATACTGCATGTGAAAAGCTCACTCCTTACCAGAAACAAGGCACAGAAAGTAATAGGAATATGTGTGTGTGCGCATGTGGATGTGCCTGGGTCTGGGACACAGAGTCCCTACCTGGGAATGGCTTGCTATTATTAGACATGCAGTTACCAGAGGTTATGTAAGACAATTGGAGCTCTGTTTTTTAACAGAGACATGATTCGTGCTACTTGTAGTAACACTAGCCACCTCCAAAGGAGACAGAAAGCAGACACAGACAAAAGGCCAAAGAAATCAATGCTGGCTGAACACAGCCATCCTCCTGATACCTTCTGCTTGCAAACAGACTTCAGGTTATCAGCTGTGGAGGCTGATGCTAATTCCAAAGAGTTCTGGAGTTACTGAACCAGTACATCTGTACTGATGGTGTTTGCAGGGCGTGGTTGAGGCTGCAGGAGCTGTGAGGGGGTGACAGCATTGGGCACACTTTGCCATGTTCCCCGTAACGTCTCTGGTGTTCTGCAGGAGGCTGAGGGAGCTGTGAGCAGAACTAGCACTCCTACTCTATTTTCTCAGTTACTCCTGCTGGGAAAGACTGGAACCAAAACAACTTTTGGCTCCTCTGCAGTTAACACTTCTATAGACATTTTTATAGTAATGTGGAGGGAGAGTTGAGACCTGGAGTAGCTTTGAACTTCTGCCAGCACTCTTCATTAGAGCAAATTGTGAAATCTGATTGAACTAGAATAGCTCTAAGCTCCCCTACAGCTAAGATTCCTGATCCATCTCCTATGGTACTTCTTGCCGATCATGGCAGAAATCAGAATATCTGCAAGAGCCCTGATAATTTTGTTCATCTGGGCCATTTTCTTATAAGATTTTCTGTCACAAAATAGCAGGAGTAAGGTAGCTGCCAGATTGTCTACAGTCAAAAACTCAAATCACCTCCTCACAGAATTTCTTTTCTGATAAGAAAAAATATTGAGTTCAGACACTGGTGTGGTGCTTATTACAGAGTCACTTTCCAGAAATAAAAGGTGGGGAAATTTCTATCAGGTCCCCTCAAGTCACTGTCATTCCCTACAATGCCTCCTCTTGGAATATTGTGGATCTCCTATAAAATTTCATTTCAGCATCATCTAAACCATTCTGCATAGTAATTTCTGCAGTCAAGGAAGAGACGCTGAAGATTTGCAAGTGGTCTTTTTAGCACTCATGAGACAGCCCACCTACGTTAGCAGAACTTATCCAACAACAGAGCCAACTGCCTTCAGTTTCATTCAAAGAAGTTTGAAATGACCAGAGAAGAGGCCTCTAAAAGCCACAGAAGAGAGCTGAATACTGAATTAAGATAAATCCCAGAAGTAGCATTTGCTAATACTGAAGTAAGAATAACAATTATGCTAAGTTATTTTCCTTAATGCATCATGCTGCATATACTGCACAGAAGTCACTTCAGCTACTGTTAATGTTAGTAATCATTCTCCATCAGCCACACCACATACAGTTTTAAGGGAATAGTGAAAAATAACTCAGAATGCCTTAAAAATGGTGTTGTAGTCATATCGTGACTCTGTGTTTTCCTGACACGGGGTGTTTAAAACCCAGATCTGAATAACACAACTGGCACTTACATCTCTACATTTCAGGCACACTTAAGAAAAATCCTGGCTTGATGCAGATGATACATAACTTTAAAAAGCAAATAATTATCACAAATATATATCACACCTCAGGACACTGCTGTCAGTGACTTGACATTTCCAATGATGAGTTTCACAAATGCGCATAACCATCAGATTTGATTGAGCAATGTTTTAGAATAATTCACATGCTCATCTAGAACTTTTTCATTGTGTTTTGGCACTGAAGCATGAAACAGGAAATCTACAGTGGTTTTCTCTTTGCTTGTGAGGAAGCAAGCGCTTTGATCAGTTCTATGTACTCCAAGGCTGTAGTCAGTTATTCCTCAATGGATAGTGAAACTAAAGCCCAGAGTGACTCGGTTTCTCTGTGGATCCCGTGTGATATTTTATATATAGTTTTTGACATAAATCAAACAAGCTTTCATTTGTACAGTTTGAGGCCAGAGGCAGCAAACACACAGGAAGAATGGTATGGGAAAACACGTTCATGATGCTTTTTACCTTGTCTTTTCACTGTGTTGGTTATGGACTCTTTAATGAATGACTGGCAAGGGAAATCTTCAGAGATGGAGACAGTCATCCAAAACAAAACAAAAAAAAATTTAAAATAATTTAATTTTTTTCATAACTGACAGTAACACAGTTGTTTAGCTCAGCATCCAGGCAGTGGTGGTAAAAATGTTAAAACTTAAGGAAAAGATTGCTTGTCTCAGACTTCACCCCTCAGAATCCATGCAATTGTGATTTTTAATATAAATTTTCCTCTAGTAAAGCCATATAAAAATCATGCAAGTATTTTCATCTCTTTATAAAACAAGTCACATAATGAAAGCTCAGGGAGAGGAAGGAATTCTATCACAAAAATGCTAAAGTTTTTTTGGGAGGAAGGAGGGTTTTTCTGTTTATCTGTTTGATAACCTGGCTCTTGGTGCTTGAGAAAACCAGATGTATCAGAGAAACTTTTATTTCTTAGTTTGCCTTGAAGGGGATAGTCCTGTGACAAAGGGGGCAAATCTATTGAAATTTATACCTGAAATTTCCACGGTCCTACATGGAATTCTACCTTTAATTAATTTAAACAGTATCTCATAGTTTCTGCAAGCAACAAGCCATGAAAAAAACAGTATTTAATTACTTTTATCACTTCCCATTTTGTATCATGTTCCATATTCATCAAAGGGTACTTCCAACTTGTGATTGAGATCATTTTTCAGCATAAGAACCACAAGCTCAGTGGCCAGACACTGATGCATCAAGTGCTGTACCACTGTGACCAAGAAGGATGGGGGTATGGCAGAACCAGTGTCAATGGTGTAAATCTTGATTAAATTGTTATGTACTGAGATTACACAGTCCCTGCACCTCAGTGAAAATACATTGTCTGTTTGAAAATCTGAAACAGGGAGATCTATTCTTTGAGGACATTCAGTACTTTCTACAATTCACCAGTATCTATGGGACTAAAGGGTTTCAGGGTTTGTGCCAAAGTATTTGCAAGGACAGCATTTCCTGAAACCAAAGCAACGTGTAGGGGAAGAAACTCAGCTCATTTTCTTCATATGCTTTCATTGTTTTTGTTCTTCCTGAAAAATAATGTCCTTTCAGATTTCGTTTGACATCTCCATGATGTTGAACAGATTCGGAGAAATCACCAATATTTTGACAGGGTTCCTTGGCAATGAAATGTTCATGAAGCTCATCTGTCATGAGCTAATCTGGCTCATCTAGCCAAAGCAGTAGCTTAGGCGGATATATTACTGTAACAATTTAATTTCTACACATTTTCTTCGTCTCTGGTGATTGCAGTGATGGCAATTCATATTTCAGCTTCAGAAACATTGGTATTAATTGCAGCACAACTATACCTTTAGTTTTGTCAGAATCTTGCTTAAGACAGCAAGGCAGTGTTATGTTGTCTGAGTGCCGCCTTCTTGTTAACGAGACAATATTCTGATTGCACTAGCCATCCTGAGTGTCCATAGCTTCAAAACCTGAACCTCTTACTTGTTCCCCTCCCATGAACCTTTTGAGTTTCATGCCATAATGCTGGTGCCTTATGAACTTACAGCACCAGCACATAAATGCCTGAGGCTGTTTACACCCTCAAACTGCTTCTATTAATACTAAGTATGTGTAGAAAAGTAGCACTCAAGATTCAACAACACTTGCAGTATACAAGCACTACCCACAAATCAGTCTGTTCCTGAGAAAGATTATGTAGGTGCAGTTCCACTGAGCACAGATGATTTACTCCATATTCCACACCAACATCAATAAAATTAGGACTTATCTATTTGCCTCAGTCACACCCCACTTTAATGAATTGCTTTGAAAATTACGTGGTTTCACTCAGCATTCAGATACAACTTTAAAGGCTCCAAAGTAGGAATACACAGAATTCCGTGTTTTATACCCAGCAATGTTCTGCCAGAATAAGATAATTTCAAAATAATGATAATGCATATAACTCTACATACATATATAAATATATGGTTACTTATATGTATATATCTATGTATGTGTACAATACTGCTTCTTCATGTTACCACATGTGAAAAGTGCTCTGACCCACTGCTATGGTTCAGTCTGGCATCACAGATTTTTATATTCATTTAAACCATTAGCTGAATGTTACCGCAGGGTGACCTGCTCCTGCTCTGATTAGGCCTACCAACTACTTACAGTTAGTTTCCTCTTCCAAGTAGAAGTTATCTTCATTTCAAATCAGGTGTGCAAAGTCCAAACAGTTGCTTAACATTGCCAAGCATGGTTTTATCCTGCTCTGCCCCCTGCGAGGAGCAGCCAAGAGAGCAGCAAACATTCTGCTTGGGCACCTGCCACACCCGCAGGTGTGGAATTTATACACTCAACACACTGAGCCTTTTGAGATCTTCATTAGTAGAAAATAGGTTGCACTCAGAGTTAGATCTTAAATGAGAGAGAATGTTCTGGACTGAGGCCTTGTACCACTGCCCCAGGTAGGAGGGGATTTGGCATGGGAAGTGGAAAGGAAAGTCAGAAGGAGAAGAGTCATCCTTTTCAACCTGAACTCTTAGGCATGGTTAGTTGTTACACTGAGTACTGCTTGCAAATAGAAAGAAATATCAGAAGAATCAACAGAACAAAAGTGAGACCTCAGAAATGCTTATTCCATGTGCCAAAATCAAACTTAAGAATTGCAGCTTAGGGTCAGTGAAATTCTATAGTATCAGATAAAAGGCCCTGAAAGAAGGGAAAAATAAACAGATGCAGACAGGTAATAGAGGGCCCCTGAGTGAAATAGTGGGAACATAATGGAGACTTTCCTACAATGTAGACTTTCCTGCTATTCTGGATTTCAGTAAGTACCTCTGGGACTTCAGGGAGAGATTTTTTTTCTCAAGTGCTATTGCAAACATGTCCCTGTGGGAAATTGGCCTTTACCAGGCTAGAGCAGTCCAGCCTCTTTAAACAGTCTTTCTGTAAATGTCTAATCCATTAACAAATTAATTTCTGACTTTTAGGCTATACTGATAGTGGACACACAGCATTCCCAGTGGAATATAGAAATTAGCCATTTCCTCTTGGAAATAAAGCCCTGACTACTGTGAAAAATCCATGCTTATGGCCTTCTCATAACATGTCTTGTGTTGCTAAATTTTTGTCGGTTTTTTTAGCAGAAGTTCTGGCTTCTAATGAACAGTGGCTTTTATATATTGTCAGTCTTGGTCTCTAAGACATTGGGGTTGTATATGTACCTATAGATAGCCAATGGTCTAACCTTGTTCATACAATGTAAATGCCATAGTCAGTCCTAGTCTGACAATGTACTTTCTCCTTATAAACAGTAAAATATATCTGGAATAACCCACTTTATGTAGAAAGTTGATTCTTGAATTGTGTTTGCTGATGGCTAACACTGCTGTTTTCATCTCCTCCTTCTTGCTGTGGCCTTAAGAATTTAATTCAAACTCCTACTCCCAGAGAGAAAAAGTGCCCAAAAATAATTGAATTTAGCCTAGACAGCCCAGTCTGAAAATGTATCATGACTGTGAAAACATCAATTAAAACTCAACCCACCTGATTCAAGAGAGCTGTACAATATGTGCATTAAGATCAGACATGCTAACTTCCGAGGCACTACCGAGTTACTTTCCGTTGCCTCATGATAGACAGCACTGTTCCAGCACAGTAAATAAGCTTTAAATAAGCTTATTTAAACAAGCACAGAATTAAGCTCACAAGAAGCTCATCTTTTAATTTTTTCATTACTAGGGATCAGAGGAAAGGCAGAAGGAAGCATTCTGATGATATCAGGGAAAAGACTCTTGCAAGAATAAAATAAATAGCAATTAACTAAAAACTTGAGTCTACTTGATTGGGAATCACTAAAAAACAGTAAGAGAAGATTGTAGTACCAGGTCTCAAGCAAAGAGAAGGATCTATTTTGTTGATTGTCCCTTGCTGGTCAGACATAGAAGTGTTCCTAACAAGCAGGGAATACTCAATGTGTTTGATGGTGTCTCTGAGCAGACAGAAGTACATCCAGGGGGAGAGACAGAAGTATCCTGCAGGGAACTAATCTAGAAAGAGCCAGTTTCAGGACCAAACAACAGCAGTAAGTTGATGTTTAAGTCATCTGTAAAGGAAATATGATGGTGTGTTGTGTAAAGAGCAGAGTCAGGCCAGTGCTTGCTTCTGTGTGTTTTAGGTAATACAATATGACAGACCACATCAGATCAATGGTGCTGATTAATGAACAGCCCTGGAAAGGTAGCTAACAAGAGATGAAAGGGTCAAGACACAAATTTCAGGAGGGAGAAGGAGGATCAGTGCCTCAGAATACAGAGTTATGGTCCAGGTGCCCATTAATCATCAGCATTATTATGTAAAGCACCACATTTTCTCCTGACTTAATGCCCATTGCAACTGCACTGAAGTCAGTATAAAAGTGACCTAAAGTGTACATCTTAAATCACAATCTGTAGTACATCACTACTCTCATAAAATGGACCTTCCTTAATAAAAACACTGATACAATTAATGTTCCTCACACCCTCTAAATTACCAGATAAAACTTGGAAAGAGCAAGGTGGAATAAAAGTGAGCATATATAAAATGCCCAAGTTACTATCATTAGTGGGAATATTTAAGTAATAAAGTCTGCATTTCTGGAATGCATTCATGCAGAACATTTATCCTCCAAAATCTTAATTAAGCACACAGTACCCCACGGAACAGAAATATAATGCTTTCGTTTTCTGGATAGAAGAGCCCAGGTACACAGGGAAGAAGTTATTTAACCCAATGTCACACATCCCATTCCTCTGTTGTCCTGCTTGTCTCTCTTTTTGCCCAATCTTCTTATGGTCAAAGATCCTTTTCCTCTCATTTTTCCAAAGTTAAATTAAGTCTTTTACAAAATTTGGATTATTTCATTCTCTGTTGCAATACTAGAGTCTTAAAAAGTACCATCAGCTTTGCTGATTTTATGTACTTAAAAAGTGCCTAACAACTGCTGAGGATCTCAGTGCTTTGTGCTCATCACACTGGAAGAAAGCTATCTTCCCAGGCCACAGCAAAAAACATGGAGAAAAATGAAGATATTTTAAGTATTGCCTTTCACAGAGATTTTTGAGCCCAGATTTTGTAGAAGACTTCCAACAGCCCATCTCTAATAACTTGTCTGCCTGACCCTTGTTGGGAAGCCAGATTGAGTGCTAGGCAGTGCTACAAGAGAGAGCCACTTGGATTGGGATCCCAGAGATTGGAAGAGCAATAATGACACAAAAAGAGAGGTGACAAAATATGCAGGATTAGTACATGCAGTTCTTAGTCTTCTCTCGTGTGAAATTAGGAGTGAAGTGAGCAGGAGTTCTGCTGAAGTAAAGACTAAAGACCCGATCTTGTGATTTTTCTGTTTCTAGTACAAGTTAAAAATGTTATCTGAAGTACTAGGCAGTCTCTAAGGCACGTGGGATTTATGCCTTAAAAAGGTGAGTAATAGCCAGATAAAAGACAGACTGATGTGTGCAAAGTGGATGTAAGAAGCAAGGTCAGTGTTAACAGAACAGATGGGGCATATATGGAGGTGGGAAGGAGAGCCTGAAAGTAAGCCACGCTGACTTAGATTTAAGTCCATGCTGTTAGCAAGGACATAAAACTACAGAATCCTTGGGCGTTACTGCACCTTTGAAATTCAATCCTTAGTTCTGGTCAAAAGTGTCACTATTTTATGTAATTCTTTCAAACTAACCTGATGCATGTGGTTCCTCTTCCAAGCCCTGGTGAAACTCAGAGGTTCAGACTAAGTTGTAAATTTTGTGCATGTTTGAATTTACTTAGTTTGCAATTCAAAGCAGACTCCAAGAGGGGAGAACCTAAAAAAACTGGAATCAAAGAAAATGTTTGTTTGAACCCCTGTAAAATGTAGCTGCCAGGTTTCATGTAGCCTGTTGAAATAAGAATTTAGTATATATCCCAGTCACTAAGAAACATCAGCATTACAAAATGTGTGAATTGAACATAAAACTGAATGTATATTTTGTGAAGTACATTATTACAGTTTCATCTAAAATTGCTCATTGTGTCTGTTGGTGCTTATTGGAGTGTTCCTGCTGCACAAACAGTGGGGGTTTTTGTGTTGCTTTTTCAGACATAAATTCCACCTTGCACAGTGACATTAGCTACCTGTGAAATAACAATTACATCTCTTACCATTTTTCATTCACCTTGATTTCTTCAATAAAACAACATATTTGCTTTTCCGGTCTGCTCAGACTAGGCAAGATCATTTTTTCATGGAAGGGGCACCAGTGGCTTTTCTGTGGACAGGACTGAATATGCTGATTTCTCAAGAGTTCTTTGCATAAGTGAAGTGAGCAGGATTTAATTCTGTCCCTGGATGTCAACTTCAGACATACTCCCAACATACCCACAGTGACCCACCAAAGGATAATAAGAAGCTAGCAAAGGAGGAGTTCTCTTAGTCTAGAGAGGGATTCAAGTCTCGCAAAAATGTAAATACTCCCAAAAACTTAGATGTGGATGGGGAAATCACCATCTAATAAATAATGGAGTGGAGGTTTTTCTGTGGATCCCTTCCCATCTCAGTCCATTGGTTCCAACTATCTGTTTATCTCAGAACATTTCAGCAATAAAACTGCTGCTGAGCTGAACCTTTCCTGCCAGGCTGGCAATAAGTTACTTCCCTGGTGTCACTGCAGTAGACCAGGTGGCTGATGAGAGAAAAGTGGGGTTTCTGCTTTGATACAAGCCATGCTTTTTGTGATGTAAAGACAGCAAAAGACACAAAGTAGGATTCTTCCCTTCCTTTTTCTGCCTTTCAGTCCTGAGGAAGTGTTTGTTGCTGCTCAGAACAGGACTGGCCTTGTTGTTCTGATGAGATGCACTTGAATTCCAAGTTTGTGCTAGCTCTCCATCAGTGCTCCGTGCTCATGCCATTGGAGTGAGAGACTTCTGAGGAGGAATCCTGCTGGTAGCTCCTTGGAGGAATCCTGCTGGTAGCCCTTTGGTAGCCAATCCTCCCTCTCCTCCTTGCTTCACCGGATTAGGTTGCATGGGCAGACTGGGGTAACTGGGGACTGATTGTGGTCATTTGCAGCCAGGGCTGGAGGGATTGAAGTGGGAATTCAGCACTACCAAGCTGCAGCCAGCTGTACTCACAGCACAGAATGCCAGTTAGAGTTGTAGCAAGTTTTCTTGCTCTCAGTAAATAATTATTATTTCCCCCTGACCTTTCCTTCTGATTCTTCCTGGTACAGACACAGCCTCTCTCTGTTCCCTGCCCCAATGAACGTCTGCACTAGGTCCAAGGCTTGGAGTAATTTACCTGAAGAGTGATACCATTTGGAAACCACTGTAAGTATATTTTATCTCTTATAAAAGACTTCTTGTTCAGCAAAATAAGACATCTTACAAAAAAAAAAAAAAAAAAAAAACAAACTGCAGCACCTGTGAGCCTTACTGATGAGGGTAAACTAAGTTTTGCTTTTGAAATTTGCAAGGAAATATGTGGGCAAAAAGTATGTCAGTAAAAAACTGCTAAATATTTAAGTCATACCCTCACAGCATAGTTCAGCAATGGCTGGTTTGATCTGCTTGTATTTTTTATTTTGGCAGGTTCTCCCTACTTACTGCTCTAGTTCGTGCTGTTCTAGTTGGTTCATCCATGTTTATCTTTGCAGTGTTTATCTTCTTTTTTATTCTTATTACTTTTTAATGAGACAGCTTATCTCTCATTGGTGTTTCAGGCAATACAGATGGAATCTACTGCAACTTTTTAAAGGTTTACACTGTTCTTTCTGAGCCCTGAGACATTTATGACTTAAGGCAATTACAATTTGGTAATTTGGCTGGATTACATAGGCAAAGTTGCCTAAGAGAATTCTGACTTTGCATTGTGGTTTTATTATGCTCTGAAATTACCATTTGCCTGATATTTGTACTTTCTCCCCCATAAATGTAATAGTTTTTAATTCTTTTGATCAATTCTCAGTAATTGTCAGTACTGTCACAGTGTTAGCATAGCTGAGATGCTCTGATGTTACAAGTCAGGCAAGCTCTGTAGTCAGGACCCAGCTCTCATGAGACTCGTGGTTTAGATGGAATAAATGGACAAATTTGGGGCCATATAAACCCTACCTCAGGCCTGAAAAGGACCCAGCAAATTTCAATCTTACTTTAACTTAATCTCTGAGTTTAATTTAATTATGTTAATCAGTCTCCTGTAAGGGATTTTGGAGTTTATTTTACTTTTCTGTGTTGATTAAATTTTCCAGGCTTTTATTGCACTAGAACATTGGATCTCTCTTGTCAGTTTTCTGTGCCTCCCATTCTTGCTTTGCAGTGTTCTGCTGGGATTTCTCTTTCATATTACATTTTATGGCGATGTTTTCAGGAGTTTGTGTTTTCCATTGTATGACACAAACTTGCAATCAGAGATTTTAAACAAACTGCCAGTCATGTAGCTGCAACAGCATGAAGATCAATGTGGCTGCAAAATCATCAGAGAAGCTGTGTGAATATTCAGGCAGTCAGGCTGTGCAGGACTTTTAACTACTGAAGCAACACTTCTGGCAGGAAAATAGGGATGGTTCAGGTGATTTAAAGGGAGCTTGTTTTGGGAAGCTTCACCCTCAGCTCTGAAACTCAGTGTGCCCTGAGTTTTGGGGTGAGGTCTCTGGGCAGATTTTAGTGGGTTTTTGTTGTTCTTTCAGTCCTATTTTTTATATTCACTGATTGTACTCATCTCTCTCTCTTTACTTTGTCAGTTTCTAAATATGTATTGTCAATGTCATGTCTGGAAGAGACACAACACTGGCAGTGATAAGCACTGATATCAGGAGCTGTGTTAGTCGCACACAGGCAGAGAAAGAATGTGCAGCAGAACACTCAGGGAAAATATTGCTTAAAATCAGACGTGAACCATTTTCACACTCTTATTTTTAGGATTTGAAAAGCTGGAGGTTTTGTTTTTTGTTTTTTTTGTTTTTTTTTTTTTTTTTTAGTTGTTTTTTTTTCAATTCTATACAGCCCCTGTGAATTACTAAGGTTACAAACTAACTGTGCACCAGTAAGTTAAGTGCAGTGCTTGGATACTACAGGCATCTCTGACCTGAGGGTACTTAGTATAAGGTGATGCCATCGCTGTGAAGAGGCAAAATAATGCCTGGAACATGGGTGGGCAGACTCAGCCAGCAGCAGCACTTACAACAACATCAGCAACCCTGTGGCATGTTCCCTCTGTGCTGCTTAATATGCGACGAACAAAGGTCTGGTTGGTGACCCAGCCCTCCCTGTATTCAGAGGCTGAAAACTGCCTCATTATTGTTCATTATGTAGTATTATTCTCATGCAGCCACATTATCATAGCTTCCCCTGAGACCCAGGATGCTGCTGTGGGCTCTGCACAGCTACACTGGTTCCTATACCTGAGCTAATTTGTTCAGTGCTAACCTGACGTCTCTGCAGGACAGAGAGCTATTCCCCTTGTAAGGCAAGGTTCAAGCATTAGTTATAGCTGCTGTGTGAGAAGTACAACATACACTGTCTATTTTTGACAGGGACCTGGTTTGCTGGCCCCACTGTGAGAACGTGTTAACTCATCCAGGGGAAATTCATTCCAAACTCAAGTAATGGTTGCAAAGGAGGTACATGCAAAGAAATCTTGTGGAGAGCAAGTGGAGGGTTGAGGGAGAGAAAGTTGTATGCAAGAGTGGCAGCAAGAAAGGGGAAGTGTGGCAGGGGTTTTAAAGGCATTCCAAAGCTCAGAGGTAGTAATTAGTTTCTAGATAGCTTTGAGGTTAGGACATCCAAAATATTACCCATTCTGCCTTCAGATGAAACACAAATGAGCCAATTCTAGTTTACAGCCAGTACCTAGATCATTGCAGCCGCTGCATCATTGTGAGTTGGCCATCATTTGAGATCTTGTTCTATGACAGTGCAGTGTTAAGGTACACAGAAAGGAGCGAATGCCTCAGTGCAGTGAGGATGCTGACAGAAAATATGATGGCAGTGATTGCATACATTTTGCTTTACACATGAACTGACAAGTACTGATACACACAGTTCAGTTCAGGAAAGACAGGGGAGGCAGTTAGCCTCCTGTTAGGTACTGGAGAGGATACAATGAAGAAAAAGGATAATATATATTAAGTGGTGTAAATTAACATCACAAAAAAACCCACAATAAATATAAGGGAATGCTAAAAGTGAATACCAACAAATAGAAAGTACATGGACATAGGACAGAAAATAAAAAGTGATAGAGTAGGTAGGATGTTTAGAAATAAAGTGGATAAATCTCTTGTAAATCAATAGCAAATATAAATTCTGCATGGACCCTCTAAATTTTGAAAATCAGTATCTTTTCTACTCCCAGCTTGTGGGATTCAATGCATCAAGTCCATGTACCAAAGTGCCATCTCTTTGCTGTATTGCCCTTCTGCCATTCTTCACAAGGAGCAAGGATGATGATGGCCCTCTGATAATGTTAAGAATGAGTTCATAATGTTAAGAATGAGTGGAAAGGACTTGTATTGCACCCCAGGTATGTATAGAGAAGGAGATAACCAGAGATCAGAACAGAGCCCCTTACTCCAACAGCACATTCCTAAGTCTCTTGCATTCCAAACATGGCCATTGTTGCCCTTACTAACAAGTAAATAGCAAACAGCTCTTTTCCAAGATTATTATATAGAGAAGAACGTAGTCACAGGAACTAAAGCAGCAAGGTAGATTGACCCTTACTACTGAAATAATCACATAGTATTGCCAATCAATGAAGTCCAGAGATGGGACATACATAGGAGTAATTTGGGAAGGTTCCACAAACAGTATTTATTACTTGTTTCATTCTTGCTCCTTGTTCTTTCAGGGTTTTTTATGTTGCTATAACCAAAAAATTCACAGTTTTCCAAACTTCTGGACCATGGAGATATATTAGAGAGCCTGCTGATGGGAGTGTTCATAGAAGTAGTGTGCAATCAGAAAAAAAATTAGGTTGGAAGGGTCCTCTGGAGGTCTGTAGTCCAATTCCCTGCTCAGAGCAGAGCTGACTTCCAAGCTGGATTAGGTTATTCAGGGCCTTGTTCAATTAAGTTTGGAAAATCTCCAAGGATGGAGATGCCATAACCTGATTGAGTACTTAACAATTCTCCCTGTGAAGACTTAGAGGAAAAAGATAGCAATAGAAGTAGACTATATAAGAGAATGTAAGACTATTTCATTAGAATATATAGGTGAAGATCATGCAATAGGAGCTTTCTGTATGGGTGATAAGGTAAAACAAAAGAACAGCAATATACTTACAGTAACAGCAGGATTTCTATGACTTTGTCTTTGCTGGCAACAGTAGTTGGACATTGCAGACTGGAGAACTTTGTCTGGGTTTCTTCATAGGTAGTTTTCATCACAGTGTCCCCAGGATTTGTCTTTTCTGAAAAGTTTTCTTTAGATCCTTAGCTGACTTTGCTGATTCCTTAGCTTCCCTCCTGTAGAAGCCTGTATCCCTTTCAGGTGGTAGTGACATAAAGCCCATGTCTGAACAGTGAGAGAAATAAGATTCTGAGGAGAGGTGTCATCTCCAGTGCCAGTCAGCCCCACTACTATATTCTTACCATCCTAGTGAGCAAAAGTCATAGAGCTGCAGGACTGCAATGTGGAAAAATGATGACACAAGAGCTTCTTGATAACAGTGTCAGCCTTAGGAGCAAAGTAGAAAAAATATGGGTTTGGTTAGAAAGAAGCAGGGGATGCTTTGCACAGCCTTCTTGGTGTCACTACCTGTTGCTATAGTGTTTTTTAACTGTCCCTCTAATGAGTTTTGAAGGCCCGGGAGGCAGGATCAGCCACAGGATGAAACATCAGGCAGTGTTTGATTTAACAACAGAACCATAGCTGTGCTAGTTGACCAGCAAGTCTTGTTTACTCAGACTTAGCCCCCACTCTGCAAAAAACAGCAGTCTCCTGCCCAGGCTAGGCAGCATTGTGTGTGGATAGACCTGGAGTCAGAGGCTGTATTCCAAGCATATAACTTGGCTTAACTCTGAGCTGAAAACAGACCTTAAATACAGCAGTTCAGCTCCTGGGTACGGGGAACTTGTGCATCCAGAGTCCTAGCCTACATACAGCCTTTGTTCCTGGGCCAGAAAGGTGTGCTATCTGAAAGCTGCTTGGGTAGCAATGCTGTAAAAACCCACTGGTTTATGCACAGATTTCCTGTAGTCCCCACTGCATGCTGGCTGCACATAGGAATATCCTGGGCTCTGGAAATGAGGTGTGTGAAGGTGTGCCAGAGTTTGTTTGGATCATGCCAAAGATCCGTGCAAACTGTTACAAACAAAACATATGCAGTCCATGTACTTTAAAATATACGTGCCCACGTACAAGCTATAGTTTACAGCAGCAATACCATCCGCCCATCCCGTGGTGTGGAGACTGTAGTCCCGGTAACCCAAAACGCACCAGGGCTGCCAGAAGCTGCGGGGTGTTCAGTGTGACCCCCTCGCTGGCCGTGGTTCACCTGCACAGCTCAGCTCATCTCAGCTCCCGGCTGCACCCCGAGGCCCGGCCAGCTGCCACCGGGCGCCTCTTGCTGCCCCTCGGCCAACCCAAGGCTTCCCTTCCGCGCCCACCACCTCCTGGGGGGGCTTTGCGGGACGAAGGCTGGGGAAAGGACTTTTTTTTATTTCTTTCTTTCTGGCCCATTTAACTTATATTTTTATTCTAACTTTCTTCCTATTTTTATTCTAACTTTCTTCCTTAACTTATATTTTTATTCTAACCTGCTCCTCGGGCCGGGCCGGGCCGGGCCGGGCCGTGCGGGTGCTGCCTCCTGGCGGCGGCCGCAGGCAGTGGCGGCGGGCCGGGCCCTGCCCCCGGCCGGGCGTGCCGCCCTTATATAAGGCCTTTATGTAAGCGACCGTCCCGCTCTGCCCCTCCTCGCCCTCCGCGGGATCGGCGCTCTCTGCGGTGAACAGTCGCTTTAAGAATGGAGAGGCCAGTGCAGCCCTCAAACCCTGTCCCGGGTGGGACGCAGGAGGGCAAAGGCACGCGGGGAGAAGGGGCTCTCGCCCTGGCCCTCCGTGAGGAGAGTCCCGGCCTGTGGAAAGGGCTCTGCCGGCAGGCAGGACGTGCGCCCAAGGTGCTCCGGCACTGCTCGAGGGTTGGCAGGAGATAACGGGTTCCAGCGGCACGGCTCCAGCCTGCCCGGCTGCTGCGGTGTGCCCAGGGTTCTCCCCCCGGCATGCGGCGGCAGCAACCGACGTTTGCCCGGTGCCCGGGCCGCATCCCGGGCCCGGGCAGCAGTGTCCCCTCCGGAGGCTGCATCCCGAGCTGGCGGCGCAGCTCCCTGGCTCGGGGAGCACTGAGGGAGCACCTGCACCTGTGTAGAGGAGGGAGGACAGTGAGGCATGTGTTCGCTGTGTGATTCAAAACCTGCCGCTTCGCCCGGTGCCTCGGCTTCTCCAGCCCTGAAGCTAAGGTGGTGACTGACTACCTGCTTGATGTTCCACTGATGCTTAATTCCTTGGAGGTTCTGGATGGAGGGAGGTGTTGAGAGCTCATGTGCTCAGTGCTCATAGACAGCTGGTTCAGGTTCCAAGTCTTAATGCTTTACTTAGATGAACTCTGCATCTCAAAATTGCCTCAGTGCTTTTCCCCACAATCAAGTCTCTTCACTGATTAGTTTTGAACTTGAAACTTGCATATTTGTTTGCTTTTCAGACAATTCCATTATATTTCTGTATAACTCTCTCTATTCAGAATGCTACAGCCTTGGTTAATATTTGTCAAACGGTGCTCTGACTGTCTAAACTACTGGGACGAGTTTCATTTTATATGTCATCAGTAGGGGCAGAATAAGGAGCTTCATGCTTGGCCTATTTGCTGTAATACAGTCTCAGGGCCATTGCATCAGAGTCAAAACAAGGAGCAGCTTGTTTCCAAACAAGAAGTATGGAGGAAAGTCTTCTCTGCCTCCTTCTCTGTAAGGGGAAAGAGAGGCGAGAGGGGGGTGGTGGTGGGGGAAGAAAGTTATCTTTAACAGATTCTAAAAATGCCTTTTCCCAAATATGCAGTCAGTCCCATCAAAGGTCTCTTTGTTTATTTTCAGGAAGAAACCCAAGACAGCTGAAAACCAGAAGGCATCTGAGGAGAATGAGATTACTCAGACGGGTGCATGCAGCGCCAAGCCAGGCCTTCCCTGCCTGAACCTTGAAGCTGTTCCTTCTCTGAGCCCGGCCCTCATCCACTCTCCACATTCACCAACAAACCTGCACGCACACACAGGGTCATCTGATTGTGAGTACACCAATATGCTCCTGGGGTTCCTGAAAACACCTCCTTTACTGTGCACCAGGTTTTCCAGTTGGATGCTCTTCCCATAATGTCATAAAGAGGATCTTCTCAGGGCTTACCTTCTCCCTTCTTTGGGAATTACATCTAAAGCAGAACATTTTTGTGGTAAGGTTGTGATAATGCAATCAGCCAGAAAAAAAGGTGAGAGCGTGTTCTTAGGTCAGGCTGCTGCTTATTGCAAATTAAAAAGGAAAGACCCCTCAAGCATGTCCCTGTCCAACTAGAACTGTTGCTCTGCTCCAGGTAGTCACAAGCTTCTCATTACCCAACCATATCTCCTGACTGGAGGGGTTTCAGTCTGTGCTGAAAACATGGGCCTGGCTCTGCAGCCCAGGACTGTAAAGTTTCCATGAAGAAAGGGGAGCGTTTTGTGGAGAGGATCAGTCTGTGAGAGTCTGGAAAATCTTTGTAGACCTGTGTGGTTGTACCAGCCTTAAGGCCCTTGTTTTGAGGGCATTTACTTTCAGATTACTCAGCATGGGTTAATTGCCCTTTAGAAAATGTTCTTCTCCGTTTTGCCAAAAAATACAAAAAATAAGGGAGGAGATTATTAAAACTGGATTTTGGAAAGTCACCTGACCTTGCCAGCTCTTCAAAACATTGTCATTTCACAGAGGTCCTTGCCTGGAAGTCTCTTGGGCAAGAATGTGCAGGGTATTGTGAATTTCATCACTCACTAGTTTTAGAATTTATAGTTTACCTCTTCTGCAGTGGTTTATAATGTAAATTTACAAGGCGGGGGGGAGAGGAGAAGATGATGACACCAGGTTTCAACAGCTCAGAAGCCAACCAGACTTTGCAAAAGCTTGTAAAAAAAAAAAAAAACAGGGCATGACAATAAAAAATCAGATTAAAAAGTATGTGTATCCTTTTCTTTCTTTAATTTAAAAATCCTGCCTCAGGGCCAAGCTTGGAAGCAGTCGGGTTATAGGGATCATCACTATCAAAATCACTTTAGCTGCAATTCATTCCTGTTGGCTTCTGACTTTATTCATTATGAGCTTCTGCTAGAGATCTTGATTTTAATAGAGCTGGTAAATACTGGGGAGACTTTCCTAAATCTCACCTGGTGATTTGGAGAGAAGAAAGAGCTGTGAAACAATTGAACAGCAGGCAGCATGCAATTTAGTGTATATGAAAACTCTTTTCAAATTGGAGATGTCAGACTCTTTGTTAAAACTGGGGTGCAGTTTTGTCTTGTAATGTTTTCTGAAAACAAAAAGCTTGTGAAAAGATACAAAAAATGAGCAGAACAACAAGAAAAAAATAATCCTTATTTTCAAACAAAGAATCCCTTTATCCCATTCACAAAGATGAAAGAGTTCATTAGTAAATGGGATTTGAAACCTCACACTGATTTTTTTGACAGTACAAATGTAACCCATGAAAGCAACCTTAGGACAGAGGCCAGCAGGGATTGCTGGGAACTTGGAGAATGAGCTCCTGCTTTTGCTTTCTGAGGTGGCCAAGTTCAGGGTGAGGAATATTGGCAGAGGCCAGCAGGGGAAGGTGGAGCCTGCAGCTCTTCATGCTCTACCTGTTCTGTGCACAGTCTTTTAGACTCCTAAGTTTTTAGAAGACACTGTCCCCAAGTCACCTTCCAGATGATGTCAAAGGCCTTTTCCAACCTAAACAATTGTATTCTTCTGTAAATAGGAGTAAACTGCCAGCCCAGGTTAGATGCTCCTTTCACACTGCAAGTGCAGGGGATTTTTTCAGAAAATGGGTTTAATAGCAATTCCAGCATTAACATTGTCCTGTCTTGTGAATTGTTGAAATTTAGTTCCCAAAATATAGCTAGAGTCCTGCAAAGATTCAGGAAATAGTAAGACCTCTGGTGGTATTATCTCTGTTAGCTGAAAGCAATAGAAAATTTCACAATTATTATGGGTTATGACCTTTATCAGGCTGTATTTGTTAGGGGTGGTATGCATATAATTAGTGTTTGGCATGCCTTTGCAAAACAGCAAGAACCCACATGAACTGAAATGAGGAGTGATGAATATAACTGCATATTTACTGTAGCTTTCTACCATGTTTTGTGGTATTCTTTTTTCATATGGCCTCAATCCTTCGATTGCTGGAATATGTTCGTGGATGCAAAAGATTGATTTTTGTGGCACCCAACATTAGAAACGGGTCTCCCTGCAGTTACAAATGCTTTCTCCATATCTCTGATGTGCCCTGTCTTTTGGGTCAATTCTTTCCCCTCACTCTAGAATCTCTTTCTTTGTCCTTCTCTTCCTCTCCCCTCAGAGCTACATTGCCACATCTTTCTTCCTCTCAACTTTTGGACCCATGGTGATGCTTTTCTTCTTCGGGCCAGCGAGACTTTCTGTCCTTCCCTCTACCTTTAGGCAGCACAACATTGTTTTTCTTCCCTTTCCCAGACCATCCTACTGCCTGGGCAGTACCCTCACAGCTGGGCAGATACCTCATTTTGAAAGGGCATTCTTCATTCTGCTGGGAGGTTTTCTAGTGGATGGCAAATAGTACAGAAATAGTATAGAACTAAAGTTAGACTGAAATTTTGGGAGGAATTTTCTCTGAAAACACCAGAAGCACACAGAAAGAGTCAGCATGGTAGGGTGTATCAATTCTTGGAAAAATGCACAGATGTACAGATGTTTTCATAAGGCCTCATTTATGTATCTGGGGGGAAAAAAAGGCTTGGATTTTATGGACCACCTTTCAAATCAGTTTGAAATCTTCACTGACCATTTTGCATGCACAGTCATTCACTAGTGCTTGGCAGAAAACAACACCACATATTTATTATTATGAGAAATGTTCAGAAGCCAATCTACTTTAAAATATCAGGGTGCTTTTGGAATGATTCAGATCAATTTTTTTTTTCCAAGCAAAGGAAATAAAAACTCTGTGATAGCCATCTGCTCCTCAGCTGTAAAAGGCAGAGGTGAAGAAAGCCTTAAGCAATAGTCTGAATGCCAGTCTTACTGATATGAATACTTAGCAAAAAAAAAAAAAAAGAAAAAAAAAAGGAAAAACAAAAACCTTGGATGAAGTCATATGTGATGCATAACATAATTTAAGGTTTCATTCTGTAGCATGTATTCTACATGCTGCTTCTGGTGCCACTTATTCAAAATGAAATTGCATTATTCCTCAGATTTGTCGGACTAGGTCCTAGATTTCTGGGTTTGAGCACTCTTTCCAGCACAGATGAATCCCTGAAGCTAAATCCAGAGCACAGGATGCACTGTGTCCAGTCCCATCTCTTTTTCTTTTGGGAAATGCAATACAGTTGGAGAAACAAGTTAGAGGAAGAGGTGCTTCCTGAGGTAACTATTTTCATGGAGGGCTTAGCAGCCCTCATGATTCAAAACCACCACTAATAATTGAATTAATTTGGAATTAAATGATAAGAGTGAGCTGATAGAACTCCAGCTGAGTTATGCGTCTAGCTACTCAGCTGTCACAAACAGATCTATCTGCTAACCCAGAAGAAAGGTGCTCATGCAAGGACAAGTATAAGTTGTGGAAAGGTTATAAAAAAGCAAAGGAAAGCAATGAGATTTGTTCTGTTCACATTTTTTTCATATATTTCCTTGCTTATGGATAGAGAATGCATAAAGTGCATAATCAGGCTGTAGTTCAAAGGCTGAACAGCCTCAGGTAAAGTTTCTAAAGACTTCAGTGAGAAGAAGGTCATCAGGAGCTGACTGTATTTAAACTGGTTTGGTCTGCATAGGCCACTTATTTCAGGAGCTTTTCAGAAAGCATCTATAACTGTATATATTTTGCAAGCGAGCCAAGAGATAAGATCATTTTGGCAGAAACTTTCACGAGTTCTCAAAGATACAATCAGACAAAAACTTCATTCAGGCTCTGATGTATGCATCTTAACAGATGTGTCCAAACTCAAAGGAATCCCACGGGAACAGTGCAACTGAATCTCTTTGTCTCTATTGATAGTTAAAAGAGTTATTCTTAGACATTGGATGGTCCATCTGTGAAGGAATTTGTTCCAGACAAGACAAAAGCAACATCTTTGCAAAGAGTTTCCATGGGACTGAGAGGCAGGTTGGACAATGACTGAAAAACTTCTGAAGCAGTATTTATGATTTTAGAGAACACAGAATTCTTGCAGAGACCTGAGATTCTGGTAAGGAATGAGCTGAGAAGAAAAGTAAGCCATGAATTTTTTTTTAATCTGTTAAACAATCATTGGCAGGTTGTCGAAATAAGGGAGGACTTTCTAGAGTTATGTTTTAGCAAGGGACAGGGGTGATTTTTTGCATTAAATAGAATGCATTTTATAAACAGTGTCAGTGATAGACCACATCTGAGCTCTTTGTCCCTACATGCTCAAGTACCATGGCTGACTTGGTCCAATTCCAGAATTTTTCAGCTCTCACAGGACAGGAACTTTGAAGCAGAGTATTTGCTTTTTTCCCTTCTAAGTTTTGTAACTTCTTAGCCTTCCAGCATGACAGGGAAAGACAGAGTGGGAACCTCACAAGATTCCTGAACTCCACAGAGCATTGGGAGTGAATATGGAAATTCTGGGGGGTTGTTTTCTTGAGCAGCTAGAGGGACCCACCATTCCCTTCCCATGAATCTGCCAGTTCAATTTGCTTGGGGCTAGTGTAGAGGCTGAGTAGATCTGAAGATGGTTTGGCCTCATCTTTGCCTTTTAGGTTTCCTGTGTTTCTCTTAGAGGTTCTGTGGCAGGAAGGGAATGGTTACATGCCCTGATGGTCTTTTTCTTCTCCGTGGAAATTTGTTGCTGTGATTCCCTAGGAGCTGCTCTGGAGCTTTCAAATAGTCGTCACTCTCAGTGAAGACAAGAGGCCCCCTGATTCTACCAGCTTCCTTGTTTAGAGAGTCAGGCAGTATGAAATAGTCATTTCAGCTGTATTTTTGCTAATCTATGTAATGCATATCTTAGCTAATGCTGAATATTTTTAGGTTGTTTTTGGTGACCTAAGAAATTTTGTATGTTTAGATATCTATTTTAGATGATATAATAATAATGATAGAGGCTTTTTCTGTAGAAAGCTAAACTGAAAGCAAGGATATACATAGTTTTCAAATACTGATGTTACAACACTAATTATACTTTCATCTTGCGCAACATTTGAAATATTGTTTGGTAACTGCTTCTCTTTTTAGTAGTTGTAAGTGATTTCTATGTCCCGTGCACTTGTATTTTTGTTTGTAAAATTATCAAAGAAGTATGAGTCAGGAATTACTTGTGTTTTCATAGAAGCAGATATGTGTTGCTTGAATTGTGTAGAGACAAAAGTAGGTACAAGTACAGGTATGCAAAACTATAAGCTGCGTTCACCCTGCCTTTTGTAAAAGCCATCATAATACATTGAAGAACTGGCAGTGAAAAATGTGCAAATGGTAGGAACTGGTCTCTATATTCTAATCGGTGCACTAAGTGAGTTTTGTCAGGTTGGTCTCTCGGGCTTTTTGTCTCTTGAGAAATGACTAATAGCATATGGTACTTCGATTACAAAGTCAGTGAGTATGTTTTCAGAAGCAACTGTGGAGCCCAACTTTAACTGATGCATAAATCACTTATATTTGTAACACATAGATGCCTTTGAAAATTTGTCTAATTAGCCTAAATGTTGGTTCTGTTATTTGATGCCCCTGTAATACTGGGTTGGTCTTAGGTTGTGGTGTTTGGTGCTTTTTTTTACTGCTCTCTATTTAAAGAACTGTCAGTGATAACATGCATAGTCTTGGCTTTGGTTTAAAACTGCCATGCATGCTCCTAACTCCCATGATTTCAGGGTACATCTTGAAGACATTTCTACAGTGTATCTATCCTTTCTAAGTACCAGGGAAAAGGATAAGACTTACTGCTCTTTACAGGTCCATAGCTTCCATTCTTGAGGTGACTGAGTTGGTAATGCAGTAGTGTTTCTCTTTGTAAGTCATGCTGCAGCCAGTGAGAGACACACTCTCACTGTCCATTAAGATGTCTGCAGTCTGCTTCTGAGTTTACTTTGTTGTGTCTTCAGAGTCAGCCCCCTCCAAGATTTTAATTACTGTTCTTTATGTTCATAGTCTTCAGTAAATCCTTCTTCTGTATGTATTTCAGCTGTTTCACTCATGAAGTGAGGGACTGATGGATACGTACAAGTATCTATCACCGTTCAATGTATCAAGATGTTCTAGTACTTTTTTTTAACATTTAGGATTTTGTTTGTGTGGTTTTATGTGTGGGATTTGTGTTTGGTTCAGTTTGGGGGTTTTTTTTTTAAGTCTCCAGAGCAGTGCTTTCCTCTTCTCCCCTTGAGCTGGCTTACCTTCTTCCATCGTACTCCATCCTGAAAATGAACCAATAATGTAAATTCTACAGTAGAGTTCCTGTGATGTCCTAGCTTACCTTTACTGCTTTCATAGACAGTAGTCTTGTTAACAGACTGACACTACTACTTGCCTACCTGATCTCTCAATCCACATAGTCTGCCACACTTCATAGGTACCAGTCATTGTTCTGTTAACTTTCTCTGTCTGATATGTTTAAATAATGTTTTATTACAGTATTTCTCTTTATGCTTTTAGTGAGTTTTTCTTTAAATTTCTTCTTCACCCTACCTAATCTTTGTTTTACATCTAGTCTGCTACAGTTTATGCTCAGTTCTATTAATGTCACTTGGGCATGATTTCCATGTTTGGAAGAAAAAAATTTCAGCTTTAATGAACTCTTATACCTTGTTATTTAACCATTGTAGCATTTTCTACTTCCTCATTTTTCTTTTGTTGTCCTTGGATATGCATATAAACTCTATTAAAGTGTTATTAAGGCCACCTCCCTGCTGTTCTTAGGGATTTTACATCCTTATCTTTTCCTTTCAGACCCTTTCTGACTAACTTCCTCTTCTTTTTTTCCTTTCAATAGTTGTTCTTCTTGAAGTTGCACATACCAAAACTGTCACTCTGAGATCTGCTTGAAGCATGTCAAACATAATCATGCCAATCATTGTTATTTCATGTCTTAACCATATATGCTACTGCTGTCATCTCCTCTATCTTAGTTGGGTGAGAAGACTAAACCAAACGTGCCATTTCCCTAATATGGTCTTCAGAGGAATATTTCAGTGTTTGACAGGTGATTCTTGCTTGAAGGAAACTAAAGCAGCTGCATCTCCATCTCCTTTTGTCCTAGTGTGGGTTGTTAAAATGCTGCGCAGCTCAGTGCTTGCATCTCTCGCAGTTAGTTCCTTCTGTGCTGTAGGGAGACACCTTCCATGCACTGAGAAACATTGACTGGTGTCGTAGTGGCCTGGTTTGTTGCAGCTACACAACTCCAAAGTTACAGGTGTAAAAACATACTTGGTCACCTCCTGCTCCTTTTCACCACTATGAGCTGTTTAGCATTGGAGCTTTTTGCTCTTTTCCTCTAAGCTTCCATAGTCACTTTCTCCTCCTTTGTTTACCTGTGGTAGAGTAGCCATGTAATCTTTGTGCTATGATCCTCCTCAGTAACTTTAGAACAAGGTATGGCCAAACCAGTATTCAAATTAGAGAAAACCAAAACAATTCTTGCATTGTTCTCCACTGAATGACTGAACAAAGGGAGCTCTTTAATTTGAATCTTTTTTTGAACTGAAGCCTTAACATGGTAGTGGGAGAGAACCTGAAATATAAAACCAAGGATTTATAAACCTACTTATGTTTATAAAGAGTGCTAGGAGGTGTTGCGGAGTAAAATCATGTTCACAAGAAGTGTGGTGTTTGATCTACTCCATGGCTGAGAGTCAGTTGAAAGCCATCAGAATGTCACTGAACTTCATTTGCATCAGGCTGTTTGTCTGGCATCCCGGCACATGGAGACCACAGCAGCAGGTTCTGGCTGGCACTGTGCATTTGAATTCCCAAGGACACCAAGTGCTGTTCTTTCTAGAGGGGATGCCATTGTGCCACCCATTCATATTTTCTGTGGCTGTTTTCATTGTCCATGGAGTCATTCTCGAGGCTAAAATAACATGAGATCCAGTCTTATGTATCTCCCACTCAGGAAATAGTGTACAATGAGAATTGAAGAATCTGTCAGCACAAATACCTCCTTGAGGAATTAACTGCACCTATGAAAAAGAGATAAACAAATCCTAGAACCCCTACTCATCCCAGCTTTGTTGTGTTGAACACTGAAAGGATCTCTGCCTGGCTGGATGTGCAGTATATACTCTGTATCCATCTGTGACATGTGGTGAAATGCTTCTTCTTGAAAGCCCACGAGAGGGAAGTAGTCTAAATTACGAGTAATCTCACAGCAGCTATTTTTAAGTTCTTAACCAGGGAAAATGTAAGTGTAGCAATATTGTGCATCTATTAAAAATCTTGAAAGGCTCTTTATAACTAGATGATAGGAGTGATAACATGTAATTTATTGATGTTACACAGATAGAGGAAGAAACCCACAAAGTAGCAATTTTTGTGTGAAAAAGGGTATGATAGAGGAAATAAAAACAGAGAAAGGGACTTCTCATAGTTTCATGCCTGTTTGGGCAACTATGTCAATTTTAACAAAAATACCTTGTGCTTTGATCCTATGCTACATTTCAAAACAGGGCATATTCCGTGTATTCAAAAGTAAAACTCCCAGATGCCATCTCTAGTAGTTTTGGATGAGTAGAGGGCAGAATGTGCCTAAGGCAGACCTGAGAAATAACTCCCATGCACTGCATTAGTATCACCTGTTGGTGTCTGAATGCTTGGATATACATGTAATTCCAGGGCCTTTTCCCCAGGGAATGGGGGGATGCATTGGAACTGACAATGTGCATTTAATACTAGAGTTCCCTCTGATGGTATCAAGCCATCCAGAAATGTTGCTTATTGCCTTGATTTATTTGTTTAAAGTGTTTTGCCATACATTTCTGTTCCTGTCAAAGCTAAGTAGGGGGTTTTGGAAATAAGTGTGGTCCCAGAGATTGCAGAGGTCTCACTGAGGACAGAAACATTTCCTGTGGCCTTCAGTATTGTAGACATGAGTGTGTTCTGTTTCCCACTGATATTTAAATCTGAATTATAGAGAGGCCTGACCACTCATCCCATAAACTCAAAATAAAGAAACCACAGTCCAAAACATTATGAATATGTGTCTCACGATATTTCCAAGCTGAAATATTCACCCAGTTGTACTAGTTAAAAAGCACCCAATTGTACTAGTTAACAATTTCCCTTTCACTAGTACATAAAAAAGACAAATGGAAAAAATAACCAAATAAGATCTAGCATTTTCATGTGATAGCTTTCCTCTACTCAGGGCTGAGACAGAGGCACTGGACAAGATAAGAATCTTTTTCAGCCCTGAGGACTGGCATTTACAATTTTTCATCCATCCCTTGTTTCTCCCATCAGCCATAGTTCTGGGACCAGAACAAAATCTCTTTCCAGAGAAATGCCTTTCAGTGTATCATGGAGGAAATAAGCAGTGCTCTTCCACAAAACTCAACCATAACTGCACCCTCTCCCTAACAGACTGCTACAAACACTCCCTGTACAGGATTCCAGCTTGAATGGAAACCTTCTAAAGAGGTAATTATCTTAAGAGATTTTACTCTATATTTTCCTTTTAACCAAAGCCTACAAGCTCTCAGGCTTACTGCATTTAACCACACTCAGGTTGATAAGCTTCTTCTCCTGGTCTTTCTGCCTGGAGGAACACCTAACACTGCTGGGCAAACATGAAGGAGTTCATGGAATAGCAGGTGTCTCTTTTGAAGGCAAGTTTTAATATATTTGCACCTATTAGCCTTTTAATTCATTTTATCTCTGGACACAGCTCCCACCTCCAACCCCAGCCTCTTCTCCTCCCTAAACAAGGTTTCTGAGAGAGGATAAAAGTTTTACAGTCTCCCACAGCAAGACAATCAAAAGCAATCCTTATCCACTTTCCTTATGGGGATTCAGTCTGAAATACACTATTAGGATTTAAACAGAAGTCTGTAAAGCAGGTGGAGGTATTCTTAAGGACTAGAGTAATCTTTTAATCAGGACCATGGAATAGCAAAACAAATCACCTTATTTATCTATGTTTTCCAAAGAGTTATTTTTTCCAAGAAGCATCCCCCAAATCTTTTTTTGAGTAGGGAGTGCTCACACCAGCATTTCTGGCCCATCTCCCCCTGTCCCTACTCAGTGACTCTCTTGCTGTGGATCCACCAGTGAAACATGCACTCCAAGTAACAGCACCTGGCACTGGGAAGGAAAACGAGCAATAGATGCACCTAGATTTTTAAAGAGCCAAGCTGCCTCACACTTATAGCCAGTTAAAACAGTTGGACCATGCTGGGGCTTGGCAGGATCATGCATGAGCTCTCTGGGAACAAGAGAGTGTAGATGAAACAGATTTCATGTAGAACATGAAAATGTTCCCTACTGAAGAAGGGATGAGCACAGCATAATTTTTCTTCCTAGGAAATGGTGCCATCATGTGGAGACATTGTTTTCTCTGTTTCTTGTTTTAAGAGGGCAGTTGTGAGGTTTTCTCCCTCTACATTTTAAAGAAGTGCATTAAAATGCTATTTGGCAAACTTATATTTTACTAGCACGAATAGATTACAACTGATTGGGGCACAGGAATTAACACCCTTGAAGTGATATGGCCACATTCTGTTGAAATCCCTGTTAATGCAGCTGTGAGGACCGCTCCAGGACTTCTGCTGGTAATGTTATACATGTTGCTTGGAGGTGGTGTAGATACCCACAGAAGTATCCCCCATCGATGTAGTTAATTTCTGTGCTATGGAGATACAGTGGCATGGCTGTAGATAATCTTCAGACAAGGTCTGAGAGAGGAACTGAGATAATGAGAGTGTGTGTATACGTGTGCCACTGTTTAGTGTGGAGGTATATTTGACTGGACCCCAAATATGTGCCTGGGAATAAAAAATGGCTTTTGCCTATGCACTCTTCAAAGTGTCTTTGGAATTTGTAAAATAGCAAATATAAAAATTGGATTAAAAGTGGGAAAGTGAATATCTTGGCTCAAAATGTAATACTTCCCTATCTTAAAAATAGCTGAACATGCTGTAACACTGGCTTTGGTCACTGCACTGCTATAAACTGGAGCCAGTTTTTACCTGGTGTTTTACAATTTTAAGTAGGATGCTGACCATAAAAAGGAATGGAAGAATTAAGGCACTAGAGTACTTGGGGAAGAAAACTAGGTTTTTTGTAAGCCTGGAGAATAAAATTTGAAGAAACTTCAATTATTTCTTGATATTTCTGTAATATTCTTTACCCAAGGATGCAAAACAATTCCTTGAGGCAGGCAGTCCTGCAGGATTGGATGCACAGTACTGTCCCTGTTCTAGGTGTGGAGCAAACTGAGGGACCGGCATTCCCACCTGTGGTTTCAGAGCAAACAGGATTAGTGCCAATGGACACCTCCTGAGGTGTGTCAGGCAAAGCACAGGAAGGTGACTCTCTGCTGTCCCACCCAGGCCTGGAGGCTGAAATAGAGGCTTTTGTGCTTGACATTAGGAATTTATATCCACTGGGTATAGAAGCCAATTTATGTACAGAACACCCATGGTTTAGTCTTCAGTTTTATGTTAAATGGATATCTCATCATTCAGTAAATGCTAAAAAGGACAGGGCAATTAACTAAATAAAACATCTTAGGAGTGTGCTGAGCATTTTCTAGTCTGCAGAAAAAGTCTCCTGAAAAAAAGTTTAGGCAAACTCTTATTTGCCATCTCCTTGGTGTGTTTTGTCTTTGGAGAATAAGGTTGTGTTTGTGTGTGCACACATTTCTGTCTTGCAAACAAATGCAGTTACTAGCTACAAAATTTAGAGAAGTTTGACAGCTTTCAGAACGCAGTGATTTTTTTCTTCCATAGAGTGTATTACTGACACATTAATAGATGTTGTGCTGGTAAAAATACAGTACTTCTTGTTAAATGTAGACTGCTACATATTTTGATTCTAACAACAATCTGCTAGGGTTAGGGCAATTTGTGTAGTGTCATCTGGTGTTTGTTTTGGATAGATATTATAGAAGGAGATACTGATTTTCAAGATGTTCAAGCAGATGATTGGGTGAAAACTCCAGCAAACCTTTAAAGCAACAGAAAGCAAGGGCTACTCCTGGTCAGATCTCCTGCTGAGGATACAAATGTTCTTCTGTGTTCCTGAAACTCCATAGAAGTTTTTCCTCTTGCAGGCCCCTGTTTAGAATGAGGCCAAATATTCAGGAGAATCAGCCTGAGCAGGCGTGGCTGAATTGCTCTCTCCCCATCTTTGAGATGCACTGAGAAGTCATACATTGCCAGGTTTTCAGCATTTGAATTCTGGTCACTTCCTTGAGTGGAAGAAATGCTACTCCACTAAATTGGTCTCAGAGAATTGGAAGCTGATGCAGGACTAATGTGGTGTATGGAAACAGTAGATAGGAATTTTTGCTCTGTTAATCCAGTTTTATAGTAACTAACTTGATAACAGAAAATAAAGCTTTATCAATTGGGATAAATCAGGTCATTGAAGCTGACAACAACCCACAGTCATTGCGGTACAAAGTTTGGAGTACGAGGCACTAATGTATGGAAATGAGAACTTCCTATAGAAATTGTGGGGCAATAGTAGCTTTCACATTGTGATGGACATGCTGTATTTGGAGTGAACTGTTGTGTTTATGAAATAGTTGAGATCTTCATTCCAACATAAGGATTCTTTACATACATCTTTCTTAAGGAAGATCTGTTTTTATAACAGGGCTTTGTTTGCTTGGCATTATTTATTCTGTAAGGTCTTTAAAGAGTATCTAGACAATGATATATAGACAACTCTTTCATTCACCTCCTTCAGCTAGAATACCTAATCTGTGTTTGGGCTGCAATTTAACTGAAAGAAGATGGAAGAAGATAAGGAAGAGAATACCTATAACCAATGAGGATGATTTGGAGACCTGAGTTCATATTTTCTAGAAAAGACAGGTCTAAAGAAGAAAAGTGAGGCACCTTCTGGTATATAAGGGAGTGCTGTAAAGAGGAAAATGGTCAGTAGCTCTCCCTATGAGATGTGTTAGGGGAAGAGGTTGAGTGATCAGTTTCAAATTTAAATACTAAGAAATCTCTCTTGCTAGAAAGATAATAGACTGTCTGTCTGGGGAGGGAGTGGAAATCCACAGTGTTGTTTTTGCAAACATGGTAGACAAATTTCTGAAGAAGTAGTGTAGGTAAATTATTCCCACAATAGGAAAAATAGTAGACTAGATGACTGTCTGAAGAATGTAATGTGTCCATTTGATACAAATAGGAGGCCATCCAACAGTTGGTGTGGAAACCAAGGATTAAAGATTTCCAAAACCACACATGGTAGAGGAAGAGAGTAAGGACTAGATGATACTGCTTGTCTCCAGCAGCAGGAGGTTATTAGGTTTGTTGTGCTCCCAGGAACTAGTGGCTGGATTACTGATGCACAGAAAAGCAGTTCCAGAAGTAGGAAGGCCACCTACCAAGCCTAACTTCCACATCTTTGTCCTAGCTCAGGGTGTTCTCCCAACTAGGGAAACACTTGTCATTTTGATAATAAAAACATAAAGAAACCATATTCTGTACGAGATACAATGTCTCCAACTTTTCCACCATCTCTCAAGTGTGCGTTCTTCTCAATGCAAGGCTTGCGGAGGTTGTCAGAAAGAGAAACTAGGCAAAAATACCAAGCTAGTTGATCTTGTCTAAGTGAGACATCAGTGAGATGTTTGCCGGACAATTCTCTAAATTCTCCTGCGGAAGATTGAGGCAAAAACTAAATCCATATCTGTCTCAGCAAGCCCACCAGTTCTCAAGGATATAGAACAATTATTCTCTATTCCCCATAAGTATGAAAGCAAGATACAGTATTGGAATAATTACCAATCTAGCCGGACGGGATGTGCCTGAGCTTGTCTGGCCTTTGCTGCTTGACCAAAAGGCGGCAGCTGTGGTGTTTTCACCTCAGAGACACCTTTGGCTAGCTGGATGTTGCAGCTGGGCACACGGAGACAACTCCAGACATGCAGGAGCTCAGGTTTATCTTGGTGGAGAAGCTTTAAGGTGATGGTGAAGGAGGAGTCAGTTTTGATGGAGGGTTTTCAATCCAGAGCTTTATTCCTGGCCCACAGACCTCTGAACCCAGCAACAGCTCCAACAGAACTCTCCAAACCGCATGTTTGCTCGCCCTTTTACCCGGGGGAGAGGGGGAGGGAAGGAACACAGGGGACCACCAACCAGGTACAGCAGGGGGGAGTCTCAAGTGACAAATGACACCTGGATGGCCCAATGTCCTCCAGGGGTGGAGGGCATCTTTTGAATTCTGCCAATCACTGACGCCCTTCTGGAATGCCAGAATTGACAGGCAGTGCTCAGCGGGGGGGCAAGTGAGTGGGGGAGGGAGAGGTGGCTGACACACCTGGGGAAGAAATTTTCAGGGAGAAACCCAGGGTATCTGAGGCAAACCATGACATCATACCGCAACAATACAGCATTTGGGTTTCACTCTGCTAGTCATTCCTGTGAATGAGCACATAGTAAGTTTCCAAAAAAAGCTTGGATTCCAGCATCCTAGGCAGTTTTGCTTCAGGTGAATGCTGTGCTGAGTTGCTGTAAATGTGATGGGTTCATCACTACTGTGTTTCCAGAAATGGTAGTCATTACTGTGCAATGGGCTTTGAGATACCATGATTTTAAAAGACACTAGAGAAAATCAAATTCTTTGATATCCTTCAGTTATGGGCATTAAGACTTTCATCAACTGGCTTTGCAGAAAGGGACATCTAGTGGCTGTACAGAAAAAAAACCTTGCAAAATGCGTTTTCAAATGCACAACATAGCCATTTGTGTATGGCCTGCAGTGTTCAATATTCTGTTCATCTTTTTGGTTCTATTACCTCATATGTTTTCTGGGGGTAATTTTTTATGGTTTTGACAAACAAACAAAAAATCACCATTTCGAGCCATTACTTTCTAGCTTCATGTAGGTCTGTGTATGGTAACTCTGGCAAATAGAAAACTGCCTCAAGCCATGCTTGATGTACCTCACTGCTGCACTTCGAGTTTTCTATAGCATCTTCCAGGAGTCCACTGCCTGCTGTTTCCTTCTGCCATTGCCTTCCCCTTTGGTACTGTACTTGCAGAGCTTGTCATTGTTATTGTCATGGTAAAACCTACTTTATTTTGAATGCCCATAGCATAAAAGTCAGCAGGAGGGGTGGATGAGATTCAGGGAAACACTAATCTAAGCATTCAGTCATGTATTACACAACAAAAGTTTTTTTCCTTTCCCATCCACGTTGTGCTCCTTCTTACTAGTTGAGGATGAATTCCATGCATGTTTCTGTGAATAGCCTGACAGTTTAATCGGTACATTTGCATACGGGCAAATGAAGCTTTTTTCAAAGTTGCACAGTAATATGTTTCACCTTTATACCATGCCAGCTTCAAATTGTATCCCAGGAGGATTTCAAATGTGCATAATCTGTGCAGTTGTCTGGGCTTTTTTCCTTTCTTTTTCTTCTGCTTTTTTTTTAACTGGCAAATGCCTATTCATTGCCCATCTGGGTAAGAATGGCCTTTGCATTTTCACACCCATTCTTTCCTATATGGTTTGTGAATACTCCTCCAATCAGAACTTGCTTCACAGAAAGGGGACAAAACCATTTTACAGGAGTTTCTCAGAATAAGTCCATTGGGATCTCTACATCATGTTTACTGGACAAAAAAAGACCGAGTACTTAACAAAGACCACTTGAATTTCACAGAAAGTTTCCCACTGTCTTGAGTTTAAAAGAGTGGCAGGCCTGAGGAGAGCCCTAGACAGGAGTCTTTTTCCTGAGCTGGGCATTCTGTGCAGTGATGAGTAGGTGAGTGTGTGTGTGTGCGCAGCTGGGCCTTGTGAGGAGCTGACACACTTTCTGGCTTGTCCAAGGCTCTAGGAGTCTTTGTCAGAATATGGCATTTACTTAGAATCAAACCTGCATTGGCAAGTCCGTGTTTTGTGGGCAGCATCACCTTTGAACTTTCAGCTTAGAACAACGTGAAGTAGGGGTCAACCACAAAACTTGGATCTGGACCCAGCTTCATGCAAAGAGGGAAAGGATCTGCCTTGGACAGCAGCTTTTGCTACAGACCAATCCCTGGAATTTGTTAAAACCACTCTTCATACTGATGTGGCTTGTATAGTAGTGGTTCTGACATTTACACAAATTATTTCTTTGCCTGGACTTGGGATAGATATGCTTTACAGTGTTGAATGTCAAGGAAGGTCGCCTAGAAAAATCATCCTCAAAATCTGTATTAGCTTTTTTTTTACTATTTATTGTGTATCTCTTCCAACCACCCTTCTTCTTTTATCCTCTCAAGGAGTACATTTCAGTTGCTTCTCAGTTGAAGAAGTGGTAGATGTTCCAACAGTGAGAGGATCTTTTTAGGGCAAACTCTAATAGCAGTAAAAAATAATGCCATTTATGAAGTGGCTCAGTTGGCTTTCAGACCAGCTCCTACACCACAAGGAGCATCCTAGTTCAGTTCCTATAGGAGAGCTATTCACATCACTCTTGCAAATGCATACAAATCTTTTTTTTGTAGCCAGGATCAATTTCAACTGCCTGTTTTCATTAAGTTTGCTAAGGATTTCCCTAAATTCCTCCCATGTTAAACTATGACAGGACCAAATACACTGTGGCTATACTACTCTTGATTCCCACAGCCAGGACCTGAGAAGGACTGTTGAAACTTATAGATGAACCTTGCCCTTCCTCCTTTCTGTACATGATTTCTGGGTAAATGGCAGAATTCACATTCCCAGGAAGTCATTTAGTCTCATGATCCATGTCACACCTTTCTGGAAAGGAGTTGTCCTAAGTGTGAGAAACAACTGATAACTTTGAAAATTTAAAAAGGTTTATTAAACCTTAACAAAAATACAACAAAGGACTATATAAAGAAAAATTGCAGTGCCAGGAACTGCTATCGTAGATACCACATGGCCAGTTCATCTTCAAGATGGATGCCCAGTGTTTTATACCCCTGGGGGTTGCATCAGCCAGCTCTGGCTCCTCCCAAAGTCTGTCTGTCAGTTCTTCTTTGCCATTTATCGGTGGAGACTGCTTTCTTGTAACTTGATTGGAGATCAGGTGTTGCCATGCCACACCCCCTATGCACCAAGCTTTTCCATTCCCGGCTGCCCCATGCAAGGGGTGCGTGGCACAGCTTCTGTCCTAGACAACCCCGGCTGTCTGATGGTCACAACACGGGAGGGGGGGAAGGGAACCATGGGGAGAACAGAGGACATCTAAACTACTGTAACATAACTGTACATCACTAAAGCTTTTCTTAATATTTACACAATATTTATCCCTTAATTGTGGCAGCCAGTCATCTCATTACCGTCCGTAACACTAAGGATGCATTTTTCAGAGTTTTGCTCACAAAATTAATTTTATCTGCCAAGGAGCATAGTAACAAAGTAGGTTTCTTTTCTCAAATCAAGTGACCTGTCTGTAGCATCTCTGGTGTGTGTAGAATATTCCACATTGTGCATATTCAAGATAGGATTTTTGGGTTATTGGGTTAGACTGCTGCATATTTCTTATTATTATCAAATACCTTCTTTGACAGACCTGAACATAGAGATGTCTTTATGTGAAAGTGAGTCCTAGGAGCAAACCAGGTAGTCACTGGTACTACTCAAAGATAGTGGGTAGCTGTACAGTCACTTGCTATGGCCTGTAGTAAGTCTTAAAAAGAGGTGTCACCTATTTATCAATAATTTTCCACCCTTCTGTTGCCCCACATCTATGAAGTTTTTGCCAAGGATTCTGACTTTGTGTGTAAATACATGCTGGATTTTGGATTCTAGTATGGTCTGACATGTTTGACACGGAAGCATCTGGAACTGCCCTGGAGGCCTCTGGAGAATTACTCTTTCCGGAAGGAGGAGGAAATACATCTCTTCTCTACATTATTTTGTGTGATAATAGTTGCAATGCCCTTGAAGGAAAGTCTCCCAGTTTCTAAGATGTTTTTCTAGTCCTATGGTCAGTCCCATTAAAGAAAGAAGTTCAGGTTTCCTGGCTAAGCTTATGAACAAGACAGAGGAATTTCACAACCTCCATCATGGTGTTAGTGATTTCTTCCTTGTTTCTTCTATGTGAGCATCCCCTCAGCATGCTAATCACACATGGAAATTAGTAACCTTCTGGTACAGGTTGGTTTACATCTGTTAACGTGGGACTTCTTCAGACAGCTTGGCCCCTTTGTGATTTCCAGTTCCTGACCTTTGTGCTTCCCTTTAATCATCAGCTACTTCAGAGAATTAAAATAACCGCTTGTGTCCCTGGTGGTTTCTCTTGGAACCACCAGAAGAGAGGGTGCTTGAGATGTTGGGAGTGAATAAATGGGAAGTAAAAGGCAGAGCAGGGAGCATGCCATATTTGCCTGCAAATTGCAGTGAGAAGTGTTCAACTGCCTGTGGATGAGATGTAAAGCATTCCTTCGGGTGGGGCAGAGAGACATTGCTGGGCTAAAAGGCCTGTGTATGCCTATCAACTGCTTCCAGTGCTATTTATTTGCTCTTACATTTGTTAGACAGTGACAATAAGCTAGTTTCATTTACTCACACGTACCAACTTCTATTTTTGGATGCTCACACATTACCAAGTTATTGTGGCAATAGTGGTTAGATCTTTGGTGGGAATATGCATGACAAAATGCCTGTAAAACCAGTGGCGATTTAGCATTACTTTGCCTAATTTTCTAGAAAGCAAGGTGCCACAAGTACTACAAATGCTTAAAAGAATTATTAATAGTGTTTTATTTGTTTACCATTCAAGGGACAATTGATACTTTATAATTAAAAGGTGAAATCATAGTTTCTGCCTGTCAAAATCCAAATAGATGAAAATTTGGTATAAAACAGGAAAGGAAATGGGAAAGCAGTGAAACCAAAGCAAGCAAGATGAAGATGGGGAACAGTGGATTGGGAGATTAAGAAATTTCTTTTTAGTCACTTGTAAATTTTGAAGATTATGTTAGCTCTGTATCCAAATTGGTTAGATGCTTTTCTGAACTGTTCTCTATTTAGATTATTCAGTCAAACTAAGACAAAATCTTCCTTGGAGTAAATGTCTGTAATATTCCAGTTTCTGTCAAGTAAATAACAGCAGGAGAACATTTGGTTTTATATGATGGCGGTCTGGTGCAAGTCAGAACTTGGGATATGCTAAAAATGAAGGGGACAGCTCATGTTAACTTCTTGCTTTGGGTTCTTTCAGAGAACTGTTTGTCACTATTGGGTAGCAAATGTTCTAAACCACAACCCCAGACAAAACTCTGCGTGGGATTTTAGGAACATTTGCAGCCTTAATCTTGAACCAGATTTGGATTTTACAAAGTGACTGCCAGTTTTTTTTGATACAAGTAACTATACTGTGAAACACATGATCTAAATTCCTTAAAATACCAATCTAGATTGAAATAATATTTTCATATATACTCTTTGCATTAACAACTTAGGGTCATTACAGATTCTGATCTCTCTGGCATAAATCAAATCCACAGCCTAAAATCCAGCTTTAATCCATGTGCTCAGTGTTTACAATTGGCTGGCTCTAAGCTTTTTAAAGCCAGATAAACTGATAGGAAGCCCAAGACTCAGGAGTATGATTGGAATTCAGGTCCAGCTACACCTGTCTTCATTTGGTTTTGTCCAAAGATTCAGGACTTGAGCTTCTGGAAATGAGTAGGGAAGTTTACCTGTAGCCTTACAAAATGATGTGTTGTTACCAATGCCTCTGTGTGTGGTTTTTCCAGTGCAATCAGTTTTGTTTACACAGTGGGAGTTACCATTGCCAGCGCTCTCACTCCGGCCCTGCAGAGGACAAGACTCATTCTGTTCTTTTTGTTTGTTTGTTTTTGTCACCTGCTTTGCTCCAGGTAACATCAGTTGCAAGGGGATGACAGAGCGCATTCATAGCATCAACCTTCACAACTTCAGCAATTCTGTGCTTGAGACCCTCAACGAGCAGCGCAACCGTGGCCACTTCTGTGACGTGACGGTCCGCATCCACGGGAGCATGCTGCGCGCCCACCGCTGCGTGCTGGCGGCTGGCAGCCCCTTCTTCCAGGACAAGCTGCTGCTGGGCTACAGCGACATCGAGATCCCCTCAGTGGTGTCGGTCCAGTCTGTGCAAAAGCTCATTGATTTCATGTACAGCGGGGTGCTGCGGGTGTCCCAGTCAGAGGCCCTCCAAATCCTCACAGCTGCCAGCATCCTGCAGATCAAGACTGTGATTGATGAGTGCACAAGGATTGTCTCACAAAATGTGGGCGATGTCTACCCAGTGATTCAGGATTCTGGCCAAGAGACACCCAGGGGAACACCTGAATCAGGCACCTCGGGGCAGAGCACTGACACAGAGTCTGGCTACCTGCAGAGCCATTCACAGCACAGCGTGGACAGGATCTATTCAGCCCTCTATGCCTGTTCCATGCAAAATGGCAGTGGGGAGCGCTCGTTTTACAGTGGAGCTGTGGTCAGCCACCATGAGACAGCCCTGGGACTCCCCAGGGACCATCACATAGAAGACCCCAGCTGGATTACCCGGATCCATGAACGGTCGCAGCAGATGGAGCGGTACCTCTCCACCACTCCAGAGACCACACACTGCCGGAAGCAGCCCCGCCCTGTCCGAATCCAAACCCTGATGGGCAACATCCATATTAAACAGGAGATGGAGGATGACTATGACTACTACGGCCAACAGAGGGTGCAGATCCTTGAGCGCAATGAGTCTGAGGAATGCACTGAGGACACTGACCAAGCAGAAGGCACTGAGAGCGAGCCCAAAGGGGAGAGTTTTGACTCGGGTGTCAGTTCCTCCATTGGCACTGAGCCTGATTCCATGGAGCAGCAGTTTATGGCTGGTCTGGGCCGGGATGGGCAGCAAGAACCTACTCAAGCAGATCAAAATGATGTCCCTGCTGATGGCACTCAGCCGCAGCAGCAGCAGCAGCAACATGTAGATGCCAACTCTTCCTCACCAGAGAGAAGCAATGACGTTGAAATGGACAGCAAAGTGCTCACAGTCAATAACAGCACCGAAAAGGGGGCTTTGCAGCCTTCTGTCAGCACATCTGTTGCCCAACCATTGCCAACCACACAGATCTACTTACGCCAGACAGAAACCCTCACCAGCAATCTGAGGATGCCACTGACTCTGACCAGCAACACTCAGGTCATTGGCACAGCTGGCAACACCTACCTGCCTGCCCTTTTCACCACGCAGTCTGCTGGCAGTGGCCCTAAGCCTTTTCTCTTCAGCCTGCCCCAGCCTTTAGCTGGCCAACAGACACAGTTTGTGACAGTGTCCCAGCCTGGCCTGTCAACCTTTACTGCCCAGCTGCCAGCCCCACAGCCCTTGGCCCCGTCTGCGGGCCACAGCACAGCGGGTGGGCAAGGCGAAAAAAAGCCTTACGAGTGCACTCTCTGTAACAAGACTTTCACCGCCAAACAGAACTACGTCAAGCACATGTTTGTACACACAGGTAAGAGTGCTTCCCTTTGGCTTGCATATGGAGCCACAGAAAGCCCTTCACAACCATGTACTTAGATTTTGTTTACCAGCCTGCCAGGCCCCAGGATAAACAGAAGGGAGGGCTTATCCAGGGAGCTGGTGTCACTGAACACTTCCTGGCCTTACTGCACTGAAGTTGAGTCCCTGCAGAAAAATATAGATCCCAAATAGGGGCCTAACTGTGCAGGGTGGAGAAACAAGTTAATTTCTCTTGGAGTAAAATGCATCCTGCATCCATCCAAGGAAATGGTGAGCATTCATTGTACCCTGCAAGCTGACCAGACAACATTAAGTGGATGAGAGGAAACTAATAGGTCATAAGAAAAACTATATCTACTAAGAAAGGGCATCCCCCTGTAGGTTTTACAAATATGGGGTTTACAGATTAAGCTAAAGTAGTGGTGAGGTTAGGGCAAATTCATTACTAGTGGAGCTGCGCCAGTAGGTCCAGGCCCGGATGTTACACACACTGCCACAGATTTTTTAGATCTCACATACTACTATAAGAAATTAAATCTGGGGTTTTGTCAGAAGGTCTTTCTGTACTTCACTGAGGCTAATTGCTGTAATCCCTTGTCTCTTGGTAAATCAGAGGCATCACTAGCTGTGCATACAGAAACATAGGGTTCAGTGAGAAAATATTTAAAGAATATATGTGGAGCACAATGGAACACAATATCAGCATCTTTCTGTTTAAAACTACAGCTGCTTTAGTACATGGTTTATGGTCTGTTGAGATAACATAGGTAACCATATTTGCCACTGAGCCAAAACTGCCTTTTCTAGCTTTGCCAAGTTATGAGACTTCAAAGCAAGGATATGTATTTTAAATGGAGTTCCATGGGTTCAGGAGTGCTTTGCTTGCTTTAGCCCTTGGCTCTTCCTGCTGTTGGAGAGACATTCTAGTTTAGAGAAAGAGTAAATATTTCTTTCACCAAGCAGTGCCTTTGTTAACATCAGATCTTAAAATAAATGCTGGGTTTGTGAAACATGGAGGAGAACCTGGAAACATTGCCCAACATGCCTCTCTCTTGGATGCAATAGATTTCAATTCCATGTGTATATGTAAACTTTTAACTTCAATTTACCTGTATTTATCACTTAAATGAAAAACTCCTCTAGATATCTACAGCAGACATGTACATATACATATACAAAAAGATCAACTTCTCAGGACTGGTACAAAATGTGTAATTGCAAGGATCAAGAGTCCTGAATCCCAATATTACCTTTGTGTCTGTTTATGTTCTCCATCTCTCTGTTGTGGATGAGGAGCTAAAATGCAACATAGATAGTGTTGGTATTCAGAAAAATATCCCCTTCATAACACAGTCAAATATATCTGCTTGCATTCTTGTTCTAAAAGCCAAAAAGACTTTTTTACAAATAACTTCACTGAGATTAGGTACTTTATTGCCCCTACCACTGCACTTTGGTTTTGGATTCAGATAAAGAATAATACTGGAAGTATTTTTCTGATCTAAAACATTCTTAGCTACTACAAGTAATACCAACTGAGGAAATTGATAGGCATCTTGAATCATGAATTAATATTTTATTTTTGTGGGTGTGAGAATGCCCTAAAAAATGAACCGTGGTGGCAAGGAAAGATTTGGGTAAATAAATCATTTCAAAATTCATTTAGGAGCTAACTGGCTCCTGAGAGAATAATTTCACCTTAATCTACAGAGAGCAAGGCTTCAAAAAACCCTCCTATATGCACAAATTACCATTATGTGTGCAGCCCCAGAGAAAGTCTGTCTGCTACCTTGTCTAGTGCTGGACAGGATCATTACAAAAATTGAGGGGAGATACCTGTTCCCACTGTCAGGGTGACTTTTCCTTAGGCCTGTTGAAAGAAGCCCAGTAAAGTGGCCCTGGAAAAGATCCACAGAAAAAATGAGAGGTTTGGGAGATGCAAATATTTGAATTAATCTTTCTGTTTGGAGGGCTCACAAGAGAAGTCATGGAAGAGCCTAATAATAAACCTGAATTCAGTAACTTAAAGGCCTCTATATCTCTATATGTTTTTATGCTTCCAAAAACTACAGTCTGATTAACTTTCCATGCAACAGAAACCGACATCCTTTTCTTCTTTCACATGGCTGCAAGCATATTAGAGATTGCTATTTTTCCATGATCCATGTAGACTCACTTTAATATATCCCACAATATTGTGGAAATACAGTGCTAGAGTGTATGCAGTGTCTGCACTTTATAAGGCACCATTGCCTTTCCCACATATCACACTGTGATTAATACTGGATTAAAGGCTGCAAAAGAGGATCACATGCCAAGGGGATCAAAGCAGAACACCAACATTGCTGCCTCCATACCTTCTAATTTGGTGATAGGATGGCGATGGTATGAGGGCAAGTCATTTGAGGAGTGGCTGAGGTCACTTGGCTTCAGCCTGGAGGAGATTGAGGGGAAACCTCATTGTGACCTACAGCTTCCTCATGAGGGGAAGTGCAGGGGCAGGAACTGACCTCTTCTCTCTTGTCCAGTGATAGGACACAAGGGAATAGCATGAACCTGTCTCAGGGTAGGTTTACATTAGATATTAGGAAAAGGTTTTTCACTCTTTGGTAGGGGTTGGTGGGCACCAGAACAGGTTCCCCAGGGAAGTGGCCACAGCACCAAACCTGGCAGAGTTTGAGAAGCTCTTGGATGATGGTCTCGGGCTCATGGTGTGATGCTTGGGGTGGTGCTGTGCAGGACCAGGAGGTGGAACTTGATGATCCTTGGGAGTCCCTTCCAACTCAGGATTCTATGATTCCATGACCTCAGTGTCAGCACCAAGTATCCATTACGGTTAGGGTTCAGAGAGCTGCAGAGCCTACATCACCAGGAGCACAGGGGCTAGAAAAGGGAACCATGGCCAGGCGCTGACGTTGCTTCTTCCCCATTCCAACTCAGGATATGCTCTGATTCTATTCTTCTAATCATCCCATATTGCAGTTTAATACCAGCCAAATACAAAATAAAGAAGCAAAAGGAAGAACATGCACATTTTAATTCACTTAGCAAAGTTTTCTCTGACTTTAAAATGAAGAATCACGGGAATAAAGAATCTACAGTGCTCACTTAGGAAGCACAAAAATTTGCATACAAAAAAGAAAAACTAAAGTTTTGTAATTCTTTAGAGAGGAGAAATCCCAGGAAGACTTTGAAGCTGAGATTAAAAAGCCACAACCCAGTATATCTTAGAAACATAAGCAGGCAAAAATTAACATATTTTTATAGCACAATCTTAACAAGGTCTAGAGTGGAGGAGACCAACTTAATACAAACTCTGGGACATATATTGCCCAAGGCAAAAATGAGCTCCATAAATACAATCAGCCTCTTGTAAGTTAATCAGACGTTATTCTAACTGACACGCTATCATTTTCCACATCACGTGTCATGCATGTTGACCTGTCTACACACAAGACAGTACTGTGTGTGGCAAAGCCATCAGGAAAGCAAGGACTTAGTGTTTTGAGCAAATGTCTTTCACCAAGTAGGGACAAACTCCTCACGAGTACAAGGAAGAGCAGCAAGTGGATTTCATTCATGGATGTCACTGTCATACATGCAAACCATGAAATAAAAAGAAACAGAGACTTGGGGGAGATAAAAAAGTAGGTCTTTCACATCTAATCCATTTTAATTATCTCCTCTTAAAATTGAGTTTAAGTAGCATATGGTAATCTCACTATACAATGAGTGAATTATATATTACCACAGGCATGTCTTGGTCCCTGAAGATTGACTCTTCAGGATTTAAAACAGTTCAAAACAGACTGTAAAAAGAAGGAAGCAGGATGTCTTGTGGAGAAAAAATAATATGAGAAATTGCAGAATAACCACAGGAAAATAATTTTCTCCATCACTGAAAGTGAGGATCATTTCAATTCTTACAGAGCTATAGTACCATTTCTATCCCTGACAGCTTTGGGGATGATGAATTTCACACATGAAATATACCACAAGTGATTCAGAAAGCAAATTAAAAGTAGCTTTTGATGGGGCATTCAGGGTGTTAGTTGTTGGTTACATTATCAGTGCAGCAGCATATCATGAAAACATTGGTTGATACCATGAAACATGAGACCATGCCTTATCTTTCAGAACTCTGAGCATGAGGAGGATTTAAGAGTAGTCTGAAAAAAACAGTATATTTGCTCAGCTAAGTATTTTTCCCAGTTTATCCTTGTAGTCATTGGTTTGTCTGAATATGATCAGAGTTCAATTATATGAGTTTCTGTAATAAGTTTTACAACACTCCTGGGAACACAAGGCAATGTGGAAGATTGCATACATGTTTTATCTCCCTAGTTTACCTCATAAGATGTTTGATTTAACTGGCAGTCAAATCATTCAAGTTTCCTGTGTCTTACACTGGAAGTTTATCTGTTAGGTTGCCCTTTGCATGGTGCTGGCTGGCCTAGGCAATTCTGTATCCTGAGGTTCCTTTTTCCAGTACTCCTTGTACACGCTTCAGCTGTGACATTTGACCAGAAAAGGGAGCAACAAATGTAAACCTCTTATAAAGTGTTGGATTCCTCTGACAATCTCTGTCTCTGCTCTCCTGAGAAATTGAAAGCAATTTGACCAAAATGTGTCTGGCCCAGGTCAGCTGTCTGGTAATCACTGATTTGTCCCTTTTTTTATTGCATGCTGGTAAGGAAACAGAAGCACTGGAAGGTGAAGTAGCATGGCTGAGACCTTCCTGTCTAGAAATGAGCATGAGGGGCAAGACAGGAGCACAGACAGGAGAGGCTGTGCCATTGAAACTGAGTGCAGATGCCAGGACCTTTTAACTCTAGTCCTGTCTTTGTCAGTGTCTGCCTAGTGTGTGAACTTGAAGAAATCACCTGAGCTCCTTTTTACTGTATGTGGATAGGGAATTCCTGCAGCCCCCTTTGTAAAGCATTTTGAAACCTCTGGTTGCAAAAAATGCTGTGTGTCAAAACACACTGCTTGACAGACTTACTCTTTGTTAGCCAGAGCACCTCTCCAAAGACCCCCATGAGGCTTACCATTAGTTTATTGCGAAGAGTTCTACTGAACTGGTTTAATTTTATGATTTTTTTTTTGTCTGTCTCTCTGTGTCTCTCTCATTGGTACTGGGCAGGTGAGAAACCACACCAATGCAGCATCTGTTGGCGCTCCTTCTCTTTAAAGGATTACCTAATCAAACACATGGTGACACACACTGGCGTGAGGGCCTACCAGTGCAGTATCTGCAACAAGCGCTTCACCCAGAAGAGCTCCCTTAATGTGCACATGCGTCTCCACCGTGGGGAGAAGTCCTACGAGTGCTACATCTGCAAGAAGAAGTTCTCCCATAAGACCCTGCTGGAGAGGCATGTGGCTCTGCACAGTGCCACCAACGGCACGCCTGGAGCCACCGGCACCGGCGCGAGGGCTGTCCCCGCCGGCGTGGTGGCCTGCACGGAGGGGACCACGTACGTCTGCTCTGTCTGTCCAGCTAAGTTTGACCAAATCGAGCATTTCAACGACCACATGAGGATGCATGTGTCAGACGGATAAGTAGAATCTCTCTCTCTCTCTTTGTTATGAACAACAAAAATAGAAACAACAAAAAAAGCTATGGCACTAGAAATTAAGAAATTATTTTTGTTTCATTTTTACCTTTGTTTTCCTCCTTTTTTTGGGTTCATTTTGTTTTGTTGTTTTTTGTACTACATGAAGAACTGTTTTTTGCCTGCTGGTACATTACATTTCCGGAGGCTGGGTGAATAATAATTTTCCCAGCCTCCCTCGGATGGTGGCCTTAAGGCCAGGTAGTGCTTCATGAGCTCCACTGGTTGGATCTCTAGCTACTGGCCTCTAAATACAACCCTTCTTTACTACAAAAAGCAAACAACAAAAAAAAAAAAAAAAAAACCACAAAAAAATTTTAAAAAACAGACAAAAATAATTAAAAAAAATCTTTTTTCTCACTTGTGAAGAGCACTACAAATAAAGAAACAAAACAAAATATATTACAAATCTACAAGGCCTACTGTCATTATAAGTACACCGCTTGCAGTGTTTCAATGGACATGATTCACATTGCTGACCGCTTTTGGACTTCACAGTATCCAGTTAGAACTGTGGAATATTTTGCTTCTGGTTGAGCAGCAACCAGAGGAAACAAGGCCCTGCTGGTTTCCACCATGTGTCTGCTTTCGCACACACACATGCATTCACAAACACACAGAAAGGGCTGAGGGGAATGCGAGGCAGTGTGGCTTGGATAGTGTGGAGTCCCTGCAGGGTGAGGAAAAAGAATCAGAGGTTCCTCACCTGGATTCTGCTCCATCCCTCGCTGTCCAGCGCACCCTCCCCGCTGCTTTTCTCGTACCACCACCACCTTATAGCAGAAACCAAGAAGATTCAGACAACGAGCAACGGTGGCTTTTTTGTAATTTATTCAGTGTCTTCGCTGAGCACAGGGCCTCAGCACAATCAAGAGGGACTTTCACAGAAGGCAAAGAGAAACACAGAGGAAAATCAAAGATATCAGAGGTTGCAACCTATGGATCTAGGTACAAGAGAAGGGTTAGTTCCCACAATCTTTGCAAAAAAAAAATAGTTGCATCAGGATTTATTCTTGTGGAAGAAAGAGGAATAGAGGGTGGGAGGGGAGGGGAATAATAATTAAAAAAAAATAAGAGTTGTTGGGACTTTTTTAATTCAAAATTTTATAGAGGGGCAAAAGTGACGTTTACCAGATAGAATGCTGATTTTTTTAATATATTTACAACAGTATTTGTGTAAAAAAACAAAAAAAGTGAGATTGTTAAAAGTAATTTTTCTTTGTTTTCTTTTTTGTTTTGCATACACTGCCACTAATATCTTCTCTTTTATTATATATATGAATATATATAAAAATATATATTTTATTTTAAATTGAGACTGTTAAGGTTAGCTAACCTGCTTCCAGATAGAGGGGGGGAGGGGAGATGATCTTGATTTTTATTTTAAAAAAGAGGAAGGATGTTTTCTTTATTTTCTTTTCTAGTATTATTCTCTCTGTTTTCTAATGGAATCAAGAATTACCTGGGTCGATGAGGGGCTCTGTGAAGTCATCTGTGAGATTATCTACTAGTGTTTGTGCATCCTGCAGTATCATTTGAACTGCTACTTTGTTTTTTTGAATTATATGGTTCTCTTTTTGGCTCTTACCAAGCTTCTGTTGTTTCTTTTTTGGTTCCATCTCAGAATTTATTTCTGCTGAAGGATGTTTCCTTTTGAGAAAGAGATTTTTCTAGCAATGTTCCCTTGTTTTTGGGGATGATATAAACTGTAGTCTTTCTTCTTTGAAAAAGTAATGAAAGTTTTAAAGTGTGTAATAACTAGGATTTCCCTTCTTTTTGGTCACTGGACAAGAATTAATCTGCTGTATTTTTCTCTCATACCTGCCTTGCTCACTAGAGAGCTTCCGTATTTGTGTGGGAATCTGATCCTGCCCCAGTAATTTGTGCTGATGCCAAAACAACTTAAAACGTTACCATTGCAAATAATCTTCCCTTCATTTGCAAAAAATCTGACTGAAGGGCCACATCCCACATTCTCTGCATAGACAAAGCTATGAAAGGAATGTAGGATCAGTGTGAAAGATTGATTCCTGATCTGCATATATATGTTGGTGTTTTGTATTTTGTTTTATTGTGTTTGGACTGGTGTTCTCCCTAGTTGTCTTCTGTGTATCTGTGTAAGAATTTTTCCCCCAAAGCCAACTCCCAAAGTACATGGGTCCTTAGTTCAGTTGGATCAGCGTTTGACACTATCTTTGTCTTGCTTGAAATCTATATGAGGACTTACACCAACTGCACTCTGGACTTCATATTTTAGGCAGAGAAGAAGCACCTAACAAAAATATGCAAAAAGGAAAAAAGAAAAATTACTAGTTTAGTTTTTACTCGTGTCTATATTTAAATTAAGCTTTCTTAAGTTTACAAAACTTCTTGCTTGTGAACACTGAGCATTTCACATGAGACATTCTTTTATGCTGGACAACTTTCTGAGTATTGACTAGGTAGATCTCCATATACAATTTTGCATGTTCTTTACACCTGCGGCTTCTCTATCAGATGCCTGTGATCCAGTACAGGTAACTTCATCCATATGTTCTGTGCCTGTTCCATTAGCATTTATTTGGGGGAAAAAGCCTGACAGGTGGTTCAGTCTCAGAATCTTTCTGTGCCCTGCAAGGTACTGTTCAGCAGATCCTAAATGCTGAAGCCCAGATTCTTGGCTGCAATGTGCAGCATAGAGAGACCTTGAGGTGAGTGCCAGGGCAATTGAATCTTTTATATGGTAACGCCTTTCTTTGTTGCCAACTTGTTTGGGTAGTTCAAGGAGCTGGAGAAGGAGCACAAGTTCATTAACAAATATTATTTTAATAACCACAGTGGTAAAAGCAACACTGGCATGTAAATCAAGATGCAGAAAGACAAAGCCCAAGACACAGAGGGAGAACTGATATCTGCCATTTAGACACACTAAATCTATACAAAAAATAAGGTTCTGGAGACTAGAATGCAGTAGAAAATGAGGAAGGTGAAGCTAGACAAAAGGATTGAAGGTTTTTCTTTGGGGATAGGAAGGTTTTTTCCTGAGATCGTTTGTATCAAAGAATATTCTCCCATATGAGGAACTAGTGAAGAATTTTACCCAACTTACAAATATGTAGCTGCTTATTTGTCATCTGAGGTCTGGGGAAAAGCTGTTTAATTTGCCATTGTGAACCTGGTGAACTGTAGTCAAGATGTAGCGTATTCTGGAACATACTTCTGATACCAGAAGAGATATGCCAGTAAACATGAAATAAGAATCAGGATCTACGTCCACCAAAATCCAAATACTATCCAAATTTTAATCCTTCAGTTTTCATCCTTCCCTAAATCAAAGCATTATCTTTGAAATGCCAATTTTTTAAGTTCTAATAAATCTGAAGTGAATTAAAGATAAGGAATGAATGAATGAATGAATGAATGAATGAATGAATGAATGAATGAATGAATGAATGATGCCAATTAAAAAAAACAATAAACATAGTTCTTAAAGTAAAGCAAAGGCATACTAACTAGACTGAATTCTAAAATGCTTGTCAAAGAATTTAGGCCTAGGTCTTCAGAAATGACTGCCTGTAATATAAACTGATTTTGTTGGACTTCCAGACTTGATCTTGTAAAACATGGAGCAACTTGCAGCATGACTGCAAATGTGGCTTAAAGTGCTTGTCAGGTCATTCTGAATTTAGAAGCTCAAACATAGTCCCCTTCATCTTTTAAAGTGTTAGATTCTCTTTGGCAGTTCTTCCTCCCATCTTTGAAATACTTATTTGCTACTTGGAAACAACTATAATATCTGAATGTTACAGGTATATTCAAGCTTCATATATTGCTACAATATGCCTTTGCAAAAGGAATAGCAGTCACCATGATCTGGAAACTGCTGCTGACAATGTTTGAGCGAATCTATCTCAGTATGCTTGAAAGGCTTCCTTCAAAACACCTGGTGAAATGATGCAGATAAGAAAATGCAGACTGTAGGACACATCCTTTTGTTGAAGCATGCAATATCCTGCATTCCTTGAGCTTGATTCTCACTTTTGCTAAAGCTCTCTTTATATTGCTTTGGTGATGGAAAAGGCCATTAAATAGAACATAAATTCAAGCTTACAAGTCAAGGCCTCTCTGCAAGGCATAAGTGCAATAAAGGAAGCCTTAGAGTGAATGAGAAGTGCCTTCTTGTACAGCTGCTGAGGCTGGTGAAATGAATTGGAAATGTAGGACTGGCTAGAAGCAGATCTCCCCTGTGGTCCATCTCACCCAATACTGCATCTCTGCCATGTGGCAAGTTAGAGATGATTTGAATGAAGATGAATGACCAGTGTTGGATTATTACAAAGCAATAAGCCTAAGGGAGAAGATTTATTATATAATCCTCATTAGCTATTTCTACATATAAAATACATATAAATACAAATAAAACATGTATTTGCCTACAACCTAAAGGCATAATAATTCATGGCTTTACCTTTTTATCCCATATAAAAATTATGTATTGTGGCAGATAATTCTCATTGTCCTTGAAAGATCTAGCTTATTCACTTTTAGGTGGCCTCCATGATGTCCTGTGAAAGTGAATTCCTCCCGTTAATTACCACATTGTTGAAATTATTCCCTTTCAAATTTATTTTGTTGTTCATTAAAACACCCTTATTCTTGTATTATATGAAATCACAAATCAGAGAACCAAAATTTAACTTCTCTTGCCTATTTCATTGAGGTCTGCCTCTCTCTGGGAAGCTGAATCCACAAGGAATGCAGGACCACAAGCTCAGTGTCTGCTGAATAGCAAGGAGAGGACAGCTCCTGAGCATATCCATATGTGTTTGGGGCATGTGCATTAGCAAGGTTCTCCTACAGTGATCTCTTGCAGGGTACTGGCAGGAACAACTCATAAGTAATGGGAACCTAGCAGCACAGTAACTGGTCTGTACATTTTAATATGATATTTCAGTCTGGTACCTCCTCTCATAAAACCATATTAATAGTCTCTCTTAAGGGAAATAGGTGTAGGTGTTTGCAGCAACTGCTCTGAGGACACTTTCTCAATATCCATCATGCTTCTACTAGGCCCACTTCTGGCCCATGCTGTTACCTTCAAAAACAGCTCAAGTTCCCAGTAAGGTAACAGGGAAGAGTGGCATTTAATTGACTTTCTAAGTGAATGAGACTTCCCTTTGCTCGAAGACCAAAGAACCCAAGTGGAGCCTGTTTTTCTTCTTTTGATTTCTTTTTCATCCAAAGGAGAGCTGAGTATTAACCCACATACCATCAGCACCCCACTTCTTGTCAACCCCACTGACTGGGTTCAGTTGACCTTGAGGTACTTGATTAATGCTGGATGACTGACATGGTGGAGGAATTAGTCTCTTGCCTTTAGTGAGTATTATCCCAACGTCTCCTGTCTCCCTTAGTAATGAAACAAGTCCCATAGGGAGAAGGTACAAGACATACTCTTTGTAGGGATGTTGAGTCCAATCCAAAATCAGAAGCACCCAAATAATTTCAAACGTAATCAGTATGTGATAGATCTATGACTCTCCTGACAGTCCTATGCTAAGGAAATCCTCCAGCTCTCACTGCTGAAAATTGTTTGCTGCTCAAAAGGAAAAAAATAGCACGAGCCTGGAAAAGAGAAGGGTCCAGGTAGACTGTCGAGAACCTGACAAGACAGCTGGAGAAGGACCTTCACAAGGGCATGTAGTGGTAGAACTGGGAAGAATGGCCTTAAGCTGATGGAGTGTAGGTTTAGATTAGATATTGGGAAGAAATTCTTTATGATAAGGCTGGTGAGATACTGAAACAGGTTGCCTAGAGAAGGTGTGGGCTGTAGGTGTTCAAGATCAGGCTGGATGGGGCTTTGAGTAACATGGTCTAGTGGAAGGTCCCCTGCACATGCCAGGGGGCTTTGAACTGGATGATCTTTAAAGATCCTTACAACCCAAACCATTCTATAATTCTATGATAATATCAAATTAGCACCTAGTGGTTGTTCTGCTAAGAAGGACTATGACTTGATAATCAACGCTTTTAATTCAGCATCCAGGTCCTCTGAGCCATTGGAATAAACACAATAGTAAAGAGTCAGCAGGTAGCCTAACTGAAGCAGTATCTGATTGGCCTGAAGCAAAATAGCTGCTTTTCACATTCCCTGATTTGTTCTTATACTGGCTATGAAAATTCGTGAAGAAGGTATAAAGTCATGAGAACTTGGCCCTGAGAGGTTTTGAGCCTCCTCTTCTCCCAGAAGGTTTGTCTTCAACTGACCACTAAATAATCAAAATTCTGCTGAAAAAAGGCTTATGAGGGAAACTACAGATAACACATTAAGTCTGGAATCTTGAGTTTGTAAATGCAATAAACACCTTTTCCAGTACTTGGCAGTCCTGCTGACAGAAACCAAATGCAGGTAGAAACGCCTTGCAGAGGGGCAGGTGCTGAAAATGCCAAGGGTCTGCAGCATGGCCAGTAAGACAGGCAAGTGTATGGAGGTGGCCTGATGCTGGATACACATCCACAGGGGCTGGTTCTAGCCATGCCAAGTCAGTGTTCTTGCTGCTGTTCACCTTATTTTCATGCAAGAAGTAATAAGCTCTCAGCTGGTTTCCTTTAAAGCTACTCAGTGATCCAGTTCATTTCAGCCAGAGCAAAGAAGCCCCCATATTTTCACAGATCACTAAGCTGGAAAATATAGAGAGAGTTTTAGGTATATGCATATTCTTCAAACTGACCAAATAAAAATGTGGGTTATGCCTTCTCTAGGAAAGAACAGAGAAACTTGGTCCACAAGGGACACAACCTGTTTGAAAGAGAGGAACACTTAACTCTCTTAGACCTATTGTTATAAGGCAACACAAGGGGGAATCTTTGTTTTGTTTTTCCAAGAACATATCTAAATGAGAAACAAGATGTGTTGGGTATTAGTGCGTATGCATCTATTTATTCCCAGTGCTGATAACTAATCAATTATATTAGTGCCTCTAAGAGTACAGAAAATATTATGCTTTCATTGTTGTTATTTCTGCTCCCCCTCAGCTATAGATCAGGAGTACCTAAGGTGGAAAGAGTAGAGCTACACAAATGAGAAATTTTGGTGAACAAAAGAATTATTTCCCTGTGTAGGTGTGCCAGTATCTGGACAAATATCCTCTCTGAGTTAGAAAGGATATCTAACTGTATATCTAACAGGATACTGTTAGATAATTTTAATTTTAAAATTATTCTTCTAGTGAAAAAAAAGCAAAGTTAAATATTAATCAATATTTTTTCATTATATATTTAGCAGTGTTGCTGATCTTTTTGTATTTTAGCCTCTGCAGTAGCATTTGACTCACAAGCATTAAGAGAGAGTTCAAGACAGGAGAAGCAGAGATTACTGATGTACTGTGAAGAAGATTGAAAAGTAAATTGAACCCGTTTGCTTTAATTCGCTATTCATGCTGCAACTAAACTCAACTAAAGAGTTTCTAGGTTTATCTTAAAATAAAAGGAGACAAATATAGTCTACACATCATTCTAGCAAAGTCATATCAGGAGAAAAGTAAATCATGGTTTTTAAATGCCAATTTCCCCTAGAATTGTTCATTAATAGCTTTTAAAATAAAAGAGGCCAGTTCAAGATAAGCAGAACTCTGATGCTCTAACACAATTCTTCATGTTACACATGATCATAGTTTCCACTACCACTACCTACGTGAACTTCACTGACTTTCCCCAAAGTCAGTGAACTGAGATTTTTGTGCACAGCCACATATGCCCAAAGACACTCTTCATATTTCCCATAGGAAAAGGAGAGTAGCACTGAGGTAAGCAAACCAATCACAGAATTAATGTTGGAAAAGGCCTCTGAGATCATCGAGTCCAATTGTTAACCCAGCTCTGCTAAGCCCACCACTCAACCATGTCCCCAAGTGCCAAATCCACACTTGTTTTGAACACTTCCAGGGCAGTGATTCCACCACTTCCCTGGGCAGCCTGCTCCAATTTTGCCTCCCTTTTAGTCAAAAAAAAATTCCTAATATCTAATCTAATCTTCCCCTGGTACAACTTCTGGCTGTATCCTCTCATCCTGTCACTTGTTACCTGGGAGAAGAGCCCACCTGGCTACAATCTCCTTTCAGGCAGTTTTAGAGAGTTCCCCTTCAACCCCCTTTTTCCCAGATCCCTCTGTAGAACCTCCTAAATACTTTCTTAACTGCATTTTAACACCCCAATTTACACATTTTTCCTCAACTATTTTTCAAAAAGCAAAGAACATTAAGATACTTCCTTGGGAAGTAAATACACTACAGCCTTGAATACACTACAGCCTCATAGACAATTGCTTTAAAACAGAAATACATCTGAGCAGTATGAAGTGTGTTTATGTTTGGTATCTGTAGCAAAGTTTCATCTAAAATGTTCCCTTCTTACAAAAAATATCATGTTTTCCTCTTTGAAAGGGTAGGGAAGAAAGAATGTTAGTGAGGCATAGTAATCTCTTCATATTGGATGGTGTTTTTCTGCTGTTTCTTACTTTCAGTTACACTTCCAATTTTGTTCCTCTTCCAAAGTGATTTCCTTTTGATTGGTTAGTTGGCATCAGCTCCCTGTAAAACACTGGAGGGTAAATGTTCTTTCTAAATCAAATTAATAATATGGGGGCACGGCTATGTGACTTGACTCTAGCTTCTCCAATGCCAGTGAAATTCTTGAAAGAAAGTCCCTTGAAAAGCTACTTTCAAGGGACAAATTCTGTTCTAAATTTCCATCAGCGCAACTCATATTGGCACTTCTGGGATTCCATGCATGTCACTGCAGATAAATACAGCCCCTTTGGATAGTTTAGCTGTGATTCCTTTTAAAAAAAGCATATTCTAAAAATATCCTTTGCTACAGCAGTACCATTACACAAACAAAAGAACTACCAATATCACATCATATGTGAGAACTTCTACCCAGTTCAGCCCAAAGGGGCATTTATTTTTGTTTTCACTCCTCATGCAAACTTTCTTAGCACTTGAGCCCTCTCTGAGCTGCAACCACCACCAGCATCCCTCATAAATGCTCTCTGTCACATTGGGCTCAGGTGTTACAGTACCCCATATGCTTTCATGAGTTCCCCACAGGAGCCTTTCCTGCTGGAAAATCTGGTACCAGTGTAACAAAGCATTGCTTACTTTAGGCATTTTCCAGACAGAACTGCAGACTTCTACAGTGTTCAGTCTTTCTACTGTTGACTTGTTGGTGATTTTTTTGCCAAGTTCACAGTGGCACTCGAGGAATGTGCAGTTGGGTTCACCTGTCTGATTCTGCAGTGTCCTGTTCCTACAAAACAGGCAAGTATCTTTCTGAGATTTTTTCCTACAAACTGGACAGATACCTTTCTGAGATCTAGATGTTAAATAGGAACCTTTTCTATTTCACTTTGCTTCTTCTCTTTTTGCCACCTGGATATTGCCATATTCTTCATTAAACCATATAAAGCCCCCTAGAAGTTCAGCCCTCATGTTGAATATATACTTAATTAGAGAGTATCATCGCATTCAAGAAATAGGATTACATTTACCCAACTGCCCAGCTTTCTTTTAATTTTTCCCATTTAGTCCTTTACTTTCATTTGTCATGTAGGCTGTTGGTACCTATGGGATCTTTGAGTAAAATCACATTATATTGCGTGTGTGTGTGTGTGTGTGTGTGTGTGTGTGTGTGTGCATGCAGTTGTATGAGTGTGCATGTGGATGTGTGCATGTGTAGGGACAGCCAGCTACCTGTTCCTGCCTTTACAGACAGGCTTCTAATTGAGTGTGTGGACACGCATGGTTTTGATGCAGGGAAGGCTTTAGATGAAACAAGGATTACAGCATTAACTCCGGAGCATTGGCAGGTGACTAATGAAAAGCAGGTATACTACTCATACACTATATATGCACACATATATTCATAAAAAGCAGTCTGTTAACCAGATGCTCTTAGTTGGATGTTTGCCCAAATTAGATGTTCGCCCTCATTAAAAATGTGACAACCAAATTTGGTACAGGAAATTTTTCTGAGTATCCATTCTGAAGGGAAGGCTGAAATGTGCCTCCCAGAGCCTTACGTGGTCTTTCAGCCACAAAATAAATAAAACAGTCCATCTCAGTAGGCTTCACTAGCAGAGAGAGGCATCCATGGGGGATGACAGCCCTGGAACAATACTGTTGAGTTCAGTCACTCGTTTCCATTGAATTTCAACATGTCTACCTTGCAAAGGAATAAAATCCAAGCAAAATAACCTGCCTGTTTGCTCCCATAAAAATAATAGTAAAAAATTATTAAGCCTTTAATTAGTTAGCAGCACAATATATTGATAGGCTCTAAAATATTCCAGGTCTGGAGTCTCTAGTTTCCAAAGCACCATGTCAAACAGCTCTTTCCCCACCTCAGGTACTCTGAAACATATTGATTGAGAAATCCATTACAAATGTGCAATCACTAACAAATAGCAAGTAATGTTCTCTCCCTTGGTCTTTGCCAAAATCTTTTCAGGATCATGGTTAGTGTGTCTAGAAGATCAGTAGATATTCAGGAGGAGAAGAAATTGGTCAGTAAGATTATTCAGTATGTAATCCATGAGAGCTGCAGGATTTCTAGAACCCATTTTGCACCCATTTAGTTAGTGGGATGAATATGTTTAACTACAGCTGCCTATTTTGGTATCATGCTAGCTCTGAAAGCAGCATTTTATTCTTCTAAGTCTTTTGCCTGATTAGGGGATTTTCCTTGTTCCAGAAAGGGTAATTAAAGATTTAGGGGGATACCTTTTTTCTTTCATTTTCAGTCATAAAAATGTGAGTAAATATTCTTCTTAGATTGGTGGCATATCCCTTCCCCTTTTGAATAAGACTATAATGCAACAGTTTTGGCTGGTTGATTTTTGGGTGAGATTTTTATTTTGGTTTGGGGTTTTCCTTTGGTTAAATGTACATTGTCTCTCTATAGTCAAAATGTCTGTGATTGTAACAGTATGTATTTCTTTTACTGGAGAAAATAGACTTTTTGGTTTTTGTTAACAGTACTAGTGACTTTGTGGAAAATGACAAGTTGCTATTTAGATCTGCTTAGTTAAGTACAGTACACTACAATACAGTATTTCTGAAAGCTAGAACATACAGTACACAATATATATAGCAATTCTATATCAATATATATACATAGTATAATCATTTAACTTTTGCATCTGCCTACGATCATAGAAAAATAATTTTTCACATGTATCATTCACAACCCAATCAACTGCTGCAGCTATTTGAAGCATTTACCAATAATTATTACAGCTCTATTGTGCTTTTTCATAGTATTAGCTTCTTTATTGTCTTTACAAGCATTTTTTCAGGCTTTTTTTAAATCTCTATGTAGTAAGATGTAGAAAACTTTTTTTTTTTAAGAAAAGGTAAAACAGTATTAGGCTCTACAAAAAATTAGAGATTATTCCCTGCTACCCTTTCATATCAAAAGAACAATTAATCAAGACAAATATCTATCAGCTCTCTTCCTAAGATGTCCTGTTATTTCATTTCTAAGAGTGTATGTCAGACTTTTCCTCTTCCATTCCTAGCCTTGGAGAAAGATGCCGAAAGTGGTCTCTCACTCCTTCCAAATCCTGTTTCTTTAAAGTTTTAAGATTTCCTAAAATTATCCTCTGCACCAGGATGGGGTAGAAGAAACATTGTTCTCTGTATAGTTACAAAGAATGTGGCCAGGGATTGAACAAGAAATACCTCCATCCATGACTATTAATATATTCCAATTGGATCCTTATTTGTCCACTCGATCACCCCTTTTTCAAATGAAAACAACCTCTGAAAGTTTTAGTTTCAATTCATAAGTTCTTCTAGGTGAATGTTCCCTTTACCATCTTCATAGTACATTCCTGTTGGTTTTGAATTTTGGGTCAGCCCCATTGGACTTCAATTGTCACCACAAAACTGCTGAAAAAGATGTCACTAGGGATATGTCAACGTCTACATCCAAAAACCCAGAAACAGCTGATTGACACCCAAGCCTCATGAGTTTGGATGTTCTTTCTGTATTCTCACCTTGCAACAGATGGCTCAGGCAGCAAGCCTTGGTTCAAAATTAGTAAGAGTGCAAACTTATGAGAGTATGGAAATTTATGTTGGCTTTTCTATATATCAGGAACATCTAATTCAGCTGACATTCATTCTTTGGTGGATAACATATTACTTCTAAATGAAAACATTCAAAATCAAGTGGATGAGGGTTGTGGAGGAGGTATTAATTTTATCTCATTTCTCTTAACTGTGAAGACTGGAAGAAATTAGAGATGGTCACATCAGTTACAAACCATTTTCACTGAGAATGAGCAAATCTGTGTCACTGCAAATCAATAAAGTTATTTTGGAGTAAGAAGAGAGGGAAAGAGTTACCTATGCCACAGCTTGGGATATTAAAATGAGAACTTCAAGAATGGGAATTATCAAGTGCCGGCGTTCCTAACAGTCTCCCGTCATCCGCCATTTGCACGTACGTGGAGGCCACTACCACATTCTTTTTCTTTCTACTTGCAGTTTAAAAGTTATGGTCTTCCAGCAGTGATTTCTGAGTCTGGCTTTCCTTTACTCTGTGTATACCCATTTGTAAGGGAAGGAGGAGACTATCCTTTCAATATTAGATACACAAGTAACAGAACTAGATTATTTCGTGAAGGATGGGCTTTGTCCCATTAAGCCAAACAGGTGCCATTTCCCAAATTAATTCCAGTTAGCTGCTGCAACAGAGTGCTGATTCAGTGGTCCACATTTTCTGACCATGCTCTTTGCCTTTTCCTTTGACTGAATGCTGAATCATACATATTTTTGTAGAGAGTGTTCTCACGTGACTGAGAATACCAGATCATTTTAATGGCTGCATACCCATTCCACACTTGCCCTGCTAATCCTTTGTAAGGTTCAGTAATTCATTTAGCATAAATACTAGTTTAATGTGTTTCTTGATTTAATTTCTTTGTTGCCTTTTATTTTTCCTAATGCTTTTTTAAACACCTCAATTCATTTTGCATGTTATACAGTTTACAGTTTATATTTTTAGGTTAAGAAGTGGTTTTACAAACAGGATGGTACCAAACAGGTAGATTATCCACACTAGAGATTGTACTTTTAGAATGCAGTGTATACAGATACAATTGCCTAAGGGAAAGTGAAACTAACAAATAATCAGCTGGTGAACACTATTTTAACATATCTTCTACATAAAAGACAGTCAGTCATTTGTGATTCCAGAAATCTTGCTTTTTTTGAACACGTATCCTTTCTTTTTCGTTCTCTGAAGAAATACTCATCTTGAGAATTGTGATGTTTTAAGAAACTCATTTCATATGTGCATATTTTCTGCTTTTCTAAGGAGAGAGAAAACAGGAGGTGATATCAATTTTACAGTTCTAAAGATTCTTGCATTGGCGACTTTCCTTGAATGATATAAACATCAAGGGAAGACTCTGTCCAAATATTAGCTTTATTCTAGTATATGGTTTTCATTATTACTTTCATTTTCCATCTCCTTGTTGACCAAGTAGACTTCCAGGACTAATGCAAGTAATGGTCTCATGTTTCAGTGGTCGGCAGCATTTATATTCAGCTCCTTTTTGCACTTCTTTCGTGTTTTTTACAGCTTCTGAGGAACACAACAGTTGAAGTAGGTAACACTGTCACCACGAGAGGGAGAGCCTTGTACAAGAGAATGTTACTCTGTGCTACTGTGCTGGTACAGAAAGGGATTTTAAAGCTCTTTGCTGCAAAGTTAAATAAGAGGAGAGTCCCCCACTTTGGGGATTTGCACCAAAGACAGGGGGCCTCCCAGGAGAGGGAGATGCTTGAACTCCATACAAGGGACTTGCTCTTCACCTGTTCCACTTAGAGGAAAATACTGAATCTCCAGTATCTGCTGCTTGCTGCTGCTCTTTTTTTTTTTTATCTTCTTAAGTATGAATAATTTGTAAACAATTTATAGTTCCTATTTATTGGTGAAAGAAGTGTCACCACATTTATTGGAGTCAGAACTATTTCTTCACAAGTATCTTCATTGTCTTTCGGGGTGTCCTGTTTCTTTTGTCCTAATGCCAGGATGTAGCTTGGACTGCTGTGAAACTCACAGGAGTCCTTTAAATCTGGAATTTATTCCAAATTTTGTATGTTCTGAACAATCAGTTCCCTAGATCCTTGCTCCAAAGTTCAGTTTCAAAGAAATTCTCCCAATGAGTTAAATTGGAAAATTGGTGGTTCCCCATTCACTCCACCAAAAATGAGCTTTTGATTGTCAAACATAATAAAAAAAAGCCACTCAGTTCAGGCAGGACGTACTGCATGACTTTGCTTGCCAGCAGTGAGGTCCGTGCTTAATCCTGAAAACTGGACCAATAATCTGTGGCCAAATTCTGCAGGCAGGACTCGCATGCCCTTTTGTTGACTTGAGTCCATTTTCTCTGACAGAGAAAGCATATGTACTCCTACAGAAAGCTGTAGTTTCATATACATTAAAAATAGTTTCATATACATTATTTAAGATGCCACAGAACTGTTCCCATAATTTAGCCTGTTTCTGCCCAAAGTTTTTACTACTCATAAAACTGACTCAAGATTTGATTTCACTCTACCAGGCATATTTTGCCTGTGTTGAGGGCTGTGTGATTACATAGTCTCAGAGTCTCTCCTTCTCACTGGGAGACTTAATTCAAAACAGTCCTACAGAGCGTGACAGTTGCTTCCCTTTATACAAGGCTTGGAACTTGCTTTTTTCAGAGTCCTAAGTAGCTTTGAGTCTTTCTTTGGGTTTGATTGATGATTATATGTTTATTTTAAGTAATTAATTAGTGAGCCACAACAGGTAGTGTAGATACATGATTCATAGCAATCCCTTTTCCCTAATTTACACCCTTGATGTGTCACTTTTGTATTGCCAAAACAGTGTAAAAGCATTTGGGTATTGGATATTTGGAGTTGATTCCAGGTTTCTGACTGCTTTACCCAGAATTGCTCTGGCCACACATTTGCTATAATGGTAGCCACATATTTATGTGGGTAAAGTAAATTTATTTCTTTATAATATCTGATTATGTAACTGCAAATTCAGACTATACATCAAACTTTTTGGTAGACTTTTTAAAAGTGCTACTGCATTTGGTGTGCAGGAGGATAGATAGCATGAACAGCATTTCAGCAAAAAGGTAGGACCCCCTTGAAGTACATGCAGCTGAACAGCAAAAAACCTCATTGCTGCTGATTATTGTGGCTAAATTGAAGTTTGTAGGCTTTACAGAACAGCTGGCTAGTGTTACTCATTTTTTGTCCCATGTGTGCTCAGGCATAGGTTGCATCACTGTAGCTCTGCACCCAGAGACAGTGGGTTTAGGTGCTGTCCCTTTGCAATGCCTAGTGATTCCATTATGTGCTCTTTATTTTTCATTATAGGCTCATTGGTAAAGATAAACAGCAAAAGTCCTTGCAGCCTGGCATTTTTATGGTTTAGAGGTAGATATTCAGGATCCCTACACCCCTATTTAGATTCTTGCTCTTCGGTTATTTCCTTGTTTCTATGCATGTGGATGAAACAGTGCACCTGCCTGGAGGGAAGGATGCAGTATCTTTGCAAGAAAAAGAAAATTGAGAAAATTGCTTCTTGGTTGTAATTTGGTATATCTGTTGGTATCTGCTTTTGTTTACATTCTGGGGTGGGCTGCCATCTTCAACAAGGGACTGGGAGCGAGGGAAGAGGCAGGAGATAAGAGGAAGCATGTGCTTGAGCCCAGATGAAGCAGCATGCAGTATTCCTCTATATACTGAGCAATTACAATGAGATTAGTATAGCAGCAGCAGCAGCATTGCCCTGATGTGTTCCATTTTCCATACATTTCCCTTTCTTGCTCCTCCTTCCCTGTTATGGCCTCTTACACTGTTTTAATGGTTCCCCACACTCCTTTCCTGTAACTACAAGGGTTTGATGGAGGCTCTTGTGGTGTCCAAATTGAAGTTATAACCTCCAAACTGGTGAATACCCCAAAGTCTTTGCTGTGTTTTCCCAAGTGATATCTTAATGAGTGGCAAGCCCTGGCATATGGGTTTGGTTTTTTTTTTTGTTAAAAGAGATAGATAGGCTAGGGGAGGTATGATCTGACTGGGATTCAGTAACCTGCTTGCCTTTGTAATTAGTGAGCTTTATTTTGTTTTCCTTTTAAGTTTTCATTTTGAAGTACCTAAGAGCTTATATGCCTGTCATTGAAATTCCTGGTTTTCCCACCATAGCCCTAGATGGGCTGTGAAAAAAAAACTTTTTGTATATATCCCCAAGTATTTGCAGGATGGAATAGGGAGTTGTTCATTTACACGTGTGCCTACATGAGCAGAAGAAAACTGAAGTTAGTGTTGATCTGTCCAATTGTTTTAGGGTGGCCAAAGAGAGCTGCCACTTTGAAAAGTTGATTGCACTACAGAACCTTAGCTTGGGCACTGTTAAAATAGGGACTGTATATTTGGAACAGGGAAGTTTTTCGGTTTTTTTTATCCACACACATGCCCTTTGCAAGGTGTACCCTTGCAAAGTTTGCATAAGACAACTCTGTGTAAAACCACTACTGACCTTTTTTTGCTGTATCCATTTAGTTCTTTCTCCTTTCTGTAGCCCCCAAACAATGGCTTGTCTCCTTTCTGATTTCTGTAATTTGACTTTGGTTTTGATAAATGTCCTATCTGTTAATGAGATCTCCACATTGACTGGGAGGAGAGAAAACAAGGCATGTGAAAGTGTGGCTGGGAGACTGCAAATCCCCCTTTGTTTAGGGGCATTCATATACTAGCTGTTTTCTTGGGGGCTGGGTGGGGTGGGGAGGGAGTTTGTGCTTTTTTGGTCTGGATAAGGCTTTTTATTTTTGCACTAAGTATGACTGCACTGCACTGCATTGCACTACTGAAATGTATTTACATGTGGTGGGATTGGAAGGGGCCAATTAAGCAGGATGGGAGGAAAGAAAGGGATAGGCACAGAAAACAGGATGTACCATAAACCTGACCAGGTTGAAAGAGAAGTGAGGTTACCTTAATTTTAAGCAACTAGTCAGACACTGAGACAGCTGTATTGGATACCTTCTGTTAAAATAAATAAATAAAGCACTATAATAGAAACTGAAGAGGCATCATGAGTTTCTTGGTGCAACAGATCTTTTCTCCCCTTTTTATAGAGAGAGTTGTTTGGAGCTGTGAGAAAGTTAAGAGAACTGCTCATTGTGTAACTAGCGAAAGGCTTCACCGTAAAGACACAAATTCCCAGTTCCAATGTCAAAACTTGCGTTGTTGGATAGAATCTCTTCCAGAGGTTTGACTATGATTACTATCCCTTCAGGAAAAGCAGGATCTCTCAGCTCAAGAAGTGAAGTCACAAAGCAGACTTTACCAAAGGGGAAGGTCACTGAAATAAAGCACGTCTTTCCGAGGCTGTTATGGGAACAGTGCAATAAACAGTCATTCTGAACACTCAGTTACAGGTGTTCCACTCAAGCCTTTGGGGTAGAGGAAGCAGGAGGGACATTTGGGCAAAAAAAAAGGTGGTGTGGAATTCAGTACATACAGAAATACTCCTGCTTAGACAAAGGTGCTGTCTAGCATTTTAAGTTCTTCTCTCTGATTTCTCTCCTTAAACAGATAGTCTAGCATTGTGAAGGCTTTCAGCTGGAACCAAATAGAAGCCTAAGTTGGAAAGTATTTTTACAGTCAAGATGCCTGTTGGCTTATGCCTTGGTCATTAATTTTGTAACAAGCATACTATGAGAAAAATAAAAACAGTAGCAATGTGCAGCAAGATCCATCTCTGCTGCAGCTCTTTGTGATCTATGAACTCTCAAAAGTTTGTGTTGAATCTCTTCAGTAAGACTATAATTGCAACTTTAGCCAGATGGTAAAAGAGGATCCTGAAAAACATTCTGTAGAGAAACTGGGAGAAGAATGTAAAACATGAGTTTTTCTGCTTTGGTCCTGTAGTGGAGGGATCACCTGCCTAATGTACCACAGGGTTTCATGGACAAAAAAGGGGATTACTAAGAAAAGAATTGCTAAGAAAAGGCTAGAGTAATTGGGGGACTAGAAATCTATTAATGCCCCAAATTTCAACTTAGACTTGAAACTAAGGTATTTTGGCTTCATTGGTACCAAGACATGGGTAGTACAGACCTTTCTCAGAGTGCACAATGCAAAGCAGATTGCTGCTGCTCAGTCTCTTGGGCTGCCTCGTTTGACAAAAGTGTCAAGAACTAGAGAAGGAGTGGTATGCAAGGGGCAGATGTTGGGTGGGAAGGAACAAGTCTGGAATGAGGAGAGACTTTGGAGTTAAGGATGTGTTGTTCTGGTGAGCTTTGAGATTTCCACTCTTAGCTTCCAGCCATCCTGGCTTGAAAGGACTGGAAGAGAAGGACTGGGGATACACCCTGATGTACTGTTAGATTAACTACTGAATGACTCTTCCCTTGAAAGCAAGTGGGACAGTAGAACATGCAGCCTGTTTCTTTGCCATCTGCAGGAACCCTCTAAGATGAAAACCACTGGAAGGTCAACTTCCAGTAATGAGTCAGTAGATGCCCAACAAAAGCACAGTTCATTTGAGAGCTAGCATAATACAGAGGCAGGAGAGCACCTTTATTTTGTAAAATGGCATTTGCTTCCATCAGAGTAGTGACAGCTACAGGGCTGTTACATGGGAGGAAATTAGGTCTGTCTGCTGAAGTTAATTCATGTAATGAGCCAATACTCCTGGTTTTTGCTTAGGTAAGTTTTTCTTTGTTTCCTTGTTTAAGGCAGCTGCATTTACTGCTACTGTCAGAGTGGATTTGCATTGTCAAAGAGGAGTAGTGGACTGCTCCAAAAAAAAAAGTGAAGCTGAGGGTTTACTGAGCCTGCTGTGTCCAGAGTGCCTTTCCTGCTGTGGTAAAATAAAGAACTTCTGTAGGTTGAGCTGTTCTGGCTGACTGATTGCTGCATATTCCTCTCTTGTGGTCTGACTTGATGGCAACCATATTTGGACAAGGAGAGGAACACTGCATGTTTGCAATGCTGTGATAAGATGCCATTTGCACTAGTTTTTTAAAAGTACTGCAACCTGAAGAAGTGGGCTTTGAGCCATGCTCCAAAACTGGGTTTGAATTCAGCCTGTTTAAACCAGATTCCAGCTGACTCAGTTTCAACAGAACTGTCTAGTCCATGTAAACAGGAACCAAACCATTTTTAAAAAGCCAAATTCTAGCTTATGTTCCTACTCGGTTACAGTGCTCAACCACACCAGCTCCTGGGCATAAGTGTGATGTATAGTTTCAATGGCTTTTAAGTTGTTCCTTTTTACATGGTCAGTTTGAAACTAGTTTAACTGGAACATCATTTAAATATAGCACAAACTCTTTTCTTTTTTTTCAGCATGGTACTATAGCCCCATGTAGACAGTGCTTGACTGAGAAACCAAGGATAACTTGAGGTTTATTTTAAGAAGCCAAAACGTATGTTGCTGACTAGAGATGCCGCATAACTTAATGCCCTATTTTTCTCCAGATGGAGAAACACTAACTTCCGTAATTCTCCTCCATTTGTCATCCTACTTCATTGTTGCACCTTTTCTCCCAAATGAAAATCCCTTTGGCCAGTGGGCTAGATCCAACACAGAACTTCCCCGTACTGTTTGATCATCTTGTTTCTATATGTTCCTTTCCTCAACATTGACAAGCGCTACTGAGGACCAGCTTGAGTTTTTGCTGGGATGTGGCATAGTTATGGTTCAAGAAAATGCTAGTGACATTTTCAGCATTATAGTAATTTCAGAGCTTACCCGTGAGGAAAATGTTACATTTCAGAAGTTCTGCAGAAAAAAGAAAATGCCAGGATTCACGATGGAGCTTCAGCCACAGTGCTGTAGCCAAATTGGTAGGGAATGCATTTTTGGTGACTCGAGATACGGACAGAATTATTTCAATATATTTACAAAAGTAATTCAAAAGCAGCAGAGAATGTATGCTTTCTCGTCCCTGCTGAACTAAGAGAATTTATACTAATGGAATGATCCCAGGGTAACCTGTCAGTGTTCATCACTTTTCCGCTAATGGAGGAGGCTAAGCAACTGTCACATCACCTTATACAGTCTGAGTTTGCTTCAGAACTGCTCCCCAATGACCTGCCATCCAGGTGCCCTCTCTCACTCATCCTGGTATCCCACTGGCTAAGGATTTGTCACATCAGCCAAGGTGATCAAGAGATACACTTGGCCTCACCTAGGAGCTTTCTACCTTTCCTTTTGGTTTTCTATCAAACTAGGTGTGCATTTAGTGGTGAAGTAGATGTCAAGTTAGCTGTTGTTCCAAATGACAGAAATGGCAAAGCCACATGGCAACTGAGCTACTGTTGTCCTCAAGGATATTGGTAAAGGTGAAAGACCAGGCTCTAGTTGGTGGTGTAGTTGTAAACCTACATCTTCTGCTGCTTGCCCCTCCAAACTTGTTTTGGTCAGCTATGCTGTTGCCCTCAAATATGCTTTGTGTGTGAAAAACTGAATGCAGTTGTTCTGTTGTCTGTCTTCTTTCTTCTGCATCATGGATGTGGCACCAACTTACTCTCACAACAAGCTTGAGTTTTGTTTTGCTGTTGTAATTAACATGTACTTCTACTGTAGACCAAAAAATATGAAAAGGAAAAAAAATCAGTTTCAAGACATAAAAGACCAGTGAGTGAAAGGTGAAAAATTTAGGAAGTGAAGATGTGAGAGAAGCAGTGGTTAACTGTGTTAAGTTAGAAATCTCAGAATAGCCTTACGTATTTCTTAACCAATGCTTACCAATCATCCAGTAGTGGGGTTAGATAGCTTTCTTGGCTCATTCATACCTGTATCCTAATATATATATATAAATAATTTTTTTTATTTTTGTTTCTTTGGTATTGCTGTTGCACATCATGTTGTCTTTTATAATGCCAGATTTTTATTGTATTGTACTTTATCGGTCTGTTTTGGTTTTGTTTCCTTTTGAAGGATAGGAAAAGTAATGTTTCCTTTTTGTTTTGAATTTATGAGAAAAAAATGCACTGGAAGTAAACACAAACACATTTTGCCATTTAAAAAAAGGAAAACACACAGCCATGCAGTGGAAAAGGCTAAGAAAACGCTCCCCTCTTCCTTCTTGTGATGGAAACATCCTTTAAAAAATATGCTAGAAAGGAAACAATCTCAAACAGAAGAAGAGAGAAGTCTTTTTGTTCCTAGCTCTGCCATCTGGAGTATTCTAGCACAGTGTTCTGCAGGGTTGGTCTCCTACATGGCCAACAGGCATAAAATCCAGAACCACATGGGTCAAATTCATCCCTGGTGCAAGCAGATGTTATTGCAATGAAGTCAAAAGAGGTACACAGAGGATGGATTTAGCCACATGTGTGCAGATACAGCTTCCTTCCCCGTAGTACCCAACCCAACTCCCCACTGCTAGAGTTTATTGCTGTCAAAACAGCTGGTCTTTTGGCTGTGTTAATTGCATAATACCCCTTGAACATTTTTCAAGGTAGGCAAAACACTTTCCCAGTGAAGAAATCAGTTCTGGATGCACCTTGGTGTGACACTTTTTGCCTACGAGCTTTCAGCTGTTACCCACTCCCAGCCGTGAACTGATGTGATCTATCTCTGGCTTGCCTTTGCCAGAAAAATGGACTTGACTATTAAGCATAGTAAAACTTTCGCATATTTAACTACTATGATCCAGAAATGGCCCTTGCACTTTTAAGGCATATGGAAACATCCTCTCTGTCTTTCAAAATGGAAAGAGTTCTTTGCAAGTGAAACGCCATGTGCTCGCACACACCCATGTGTGCTCCCTGGGCTCCTGACCCCAAATTCTTCCCAGATCTTTCTGTGCCCAGCAGTGTCCTGTCTCCATAGTGCCTGATCATTTGAGTACAGCGGGCAGAGACTCATGTTGAGATGAATTCAAAAAGCATACATTTTAAAAGACAGATGATTTTCCTGTTATGCCAGCATCTTCAAATCCCCATATCAGCTGATGGGTTTCCCTAACCTGACAACTTTCAATCAGTTGTTGAAACATTGGCTTTCTGTGTTTTGTTTTCTAAGGAGGGAATGTGGGGTGGGGAGAATAATGAGGTGTTGTTTGTAACTTCACAGTCCTAATAGTTGGTTTTTATCTTCCATATTTTATGCAAAAACAGACATCATAAGTCAATAAATAATTGTGCCCTAGGTTGAAAGTTAAGTGTTCAGGAAAGGAAAAAAATGGTTGGCATTTTTCTACATTTTTGTGAAGACTCTTTTGGAAAGGAAGGGTACATATTTTTGTTGTGTAGTATTTTCTATTTTTGAACGCATTTTCTTGGTACAAGACTGTTTTGTGGAATTTTTTTTTCTTTTTGGTGAACACATTATTTAAAAAAAAAAAAAGAAAAGAAAGAAAAAACTAATTGAAAAGTTTGCCCTTAAGGATATGCTGCAGTTTTGAGGTTTAACATGAAAAAAACATTCAAGGCGCGTGTTAAAAGTTGGGGAATTGTATTGTTGGGAGTTTTTTTGTAATTGTTACAAGAAGAAGTTTGTAGCCACTGCTGTTTATTTTGTTTCAGATGAGTAAGTAAAGGGATTGTTCTTGTGTTATTCTTTTTTAAAAAAAATTATTTATGAAATGTCACAAACACTGGACTGTGAGTTTGTGGGGAAGCATTTTACCACTCTGTGTCTTCATAGAGCTGTTGGTGATCCTACTTCTCATTACTCTGCTTTATGATCTCCTGAGCAACTTTGGAGGGGATGGCAGGAGGGGGAGAGAGAAACTGAATGCATTTTTTACGTAGAGAGTTGGGGGAAAATTAGGAAACAGTGTTTTGGAGTTCTAAAGCTGGACCATCAACTCTACTCCTTCTCCCATTTACCACAGGAATGAGAAAGGCCTTATGGTACCTGGATGTGGCAGTGTGCAAGGGGAAATTGACTAAGAGACATGATGCTCATAATGACCTCTGTAAATGACATCTGTTTCTCAGTCAACAACTCCCTTGGTTTGCCCTCATCCTGCTAGTGGCTTTTGTGAACAACTCATCAACCCCACTGAAACCATGGGGTTGGTTTGCATTTTTCATCAAGCCTTCTTGGGCACCCATACAGTGGGAGTGACCAGCAGGGAGCACTACTCTGTTTAAACACTGGTCTGGATTTGAGGAGGAGTAGAGGCTGAGGGTGACCAAAGAGGTGTGCCATGTTCTCAGTATTTGAAGAACAGGCTTAAAAGACTAAAGCAGTGCTCCAGGTGTTCATGGGACTGGAGAAAAGGGAAAGAGGAAGACACCAACAGCCATAACAGAAACTGGAGATATGTAACTGGGCTACATTTGAGACCAACCAGATTCTTTTCCTTCCTGGACAATAATGCAGCCAAATCTTGAGACTGTCAAGCAGACACAAAGCTGAATGTGGCCTTCATTTTTCCTGCCTTTCCTTTTTTATTCTCCCACTTCCTTTGCCCTGAGATTTCTTCTCAGTGAGCCCCTGCTCCACTGAGCACTTTTTTGCCCTCCACCTAAACTGCCCTTGCTTTCAAAATGTGAGTTCAGTCAGGACTGAGTAAAATCATGTGCCTTCTTTTCCCCTTTTGTAATTATACCAGCCTCCTCCCCTTCCCCAACTTACACGTGTGAGAGACAACAGGAGGAGGCTCTTTAGAAGTGCTACTTGTCTATAGGTGTCCAACAAAACAGTAAGGTGGTGGTAAAAGGAAGGGGAGCTGGGAGCTATGAGCTCCTTTCCCTTCCCACACGTAGCAGGTCTTCCCAAGGAGACACCCACCACCACCTCCTCAGACAGTCCTCTCTCCTACAGTGCAGCCGTAGTGAGCATGTGGTGGCTCTTCTCTCCCATTTCAATCCTAGCTTTGTGAAGCACTCACTTGATTTCAAATCATGCCATTTTCAAGCAGTCACATTGACAAGACAAATGCAGTTTGTGGCCTTATCAAGATGACTTAAACCACTAAAAGAAAAAAAAGGCAACTCATTTCCCTCCCAAGCTTTGTGTCACTTCTAAAAACCCAGTCCACAGCAGTTTAGACTCCTTTAATCTCAGTCCATTTTGATGATGGTGGCTAAAAGGACTAGCCTAGAACTTAAATGCTGGACCATCTAATCTCACATTTTCTTTGCTATTACCCCTACTGTCTGCTTGCTTTTCTCATTTTCAACTATACTCTGCTTAATGAGGCAGCCTAGCCTTTGGTGAAAGGTGAGAAGAGCCAGTGGGATCCTGGCACAGGGAAGGTAGTTCATGGACATTTTAGCAAGAGTAGGATATATTAGCTGCCACAGCAAATGCACATTATGATGGGCTGACTGCAGTGTTTTAGGGCAAATGAACCACCCAGTTACTGGAACATCACTTGTTCCCAGGTCAGAACCATGGAGAGAAAAGAGCACATTGGCACGATGGAAAAACGGATCACAATCCACAGCTGCTCATGGGCAAAGACAGGGACTCAAATGCCACCCAGCTTCTCTGCACACTTGCCCACTGCACAGTCAGTGTTCCTGACTCCACAGAGGAGCCAAATTTGCTGGAGGAGCTTTTCTGATTGTAAGAGTCAGTGCAAAGCAGCCCCTGTGAGGTGTCTGTCTGTCTGGCAGACAAGGCCAAGGGTGGGTGCTTACCTGTGCTGTTTCCCTGCAGAGCAGGAAGCTCCATATAGGCTTTCCTGGAGCTTGCCCTTCTAGAAATCCACTTCTAAAACCTGTAGCACCTGGGTGGTGGAATGAAAAACCCCTCAATTGCTTCCATAAATGATCCATAAATGTAAATATTCTGGATGGGGTATTGGAAGTTTATTTTTTAGGCTCAGCTCTAAAGCCTGGGAGGAGCAGCATGGGAATGGTGTTGTTATTCCCCCTCTCCCAGTTAACAAGTCTGCATGTGTGCACATAGATCCAAGAGAAAGGGTGCATTCCTGCCCATCTTTGGTGCTGAGAGACTTAAAACATTTTCCAAAGCCTGCATTTGACACATTTAGAGAACATAAGAAAAGACTCTTAGCACATGCAATATTTCCCCCCACAAAAGGGAAGGGGGGAGGAGAACAGTGTGGACAGTTGGGATTGTTAGGGTTGGATTATTTTGCATCTTTTGTAAAACTGTAATTTTAACAGTGCCTTATTCCTAATAGATGCTGGCACTTGGGACACACACACACAATAAAAGACAGAACTAGGGAGAGTCAGATGGGTACATCCATAAGACAGAGGTCATTAATCATCATAAAGGAAGCTGTATTGGGAATGACACGGCTATGTCAGAATTGGAAACAGTTCAAATATTCAACCACTAAAGCAATTTCCCTTCCACCACCTCCTGCCTTCCCTCCTTGCCAATGGTGCTGCCCAAGAATAGCTGCCTACACCGAGGCCTGTCACTGCCCCATTTGCTTTTGGCATTGTCAAGTCCAAGGAGTTTAGCATGGTCATGCTTTTCACTGCAATCATGTTTTCCATGGGGTACGTGAATGCCAGTTATTTTGCTTTAAATGCACTTTAAAAAATAAAAAAAAATCAAATCAAAGCTCCAGACTGTTTCAAATACATAGGGGAAGACAGTGCATATGTGGTTGAACCCAGTTGACTTTATCTCCAGTTCCAATGTACTCCATGCAGTGTGTATGTATAGAACAATGCGTATGCATACAAACACATGTCAACCTTAAAAATCAGCAGACTAACCTTTCTCCTTAAGCTCATGAAACCAGATGCTACACAAACACAGCAGCAGCAGAGGAATTATGGTTGGGCTCTTGAAACAGATCACAAAAAATAAAAACAAATACTTGGTCCTTTCTGTACGTTCAATAATTACAGAAGGAATTGGGTTGTAACCAGAATAAAAAGGAACGGTGCTAAATGAATGAATGGGCAAAAAAAAAAAGAAAGAAAAACAAAAACTCAGCCCAATAACACAGTTAGACTTTTATGCTAATTTACACATTGGGTTGGTTAGGATTTTTTTTGTTTGTTTATATGAAAATAAAATTGCATCTAAACTAAACTACCACAAAGATAACAACAAAACAACAAAGAAAGCAAACAAAAATGCATCCTGCCCTGAAGAAGCGCTTATTTATGGAGGATGTTAGAAATCTCAAAACTCTCGGCCTTGCTCTCACATACCACATGCTCAATAAGTCCTTTTTTTAAAATGTATGAAACTGAAAAAAAAAAAGAAAAAGAAAAAAAAAGGAAAAAAAAACTTTTTGAAGCACCTTATGTGGCTTCCCATTCCAGGAGTGGGAGCTGCTTTTTTTTCTTTGAGCACCTTACTGATGTGTTAATGCTATCTGCTGTCTTTTTGTTCCCCATGGGCCGAGTGGCTGCTGTGAGCACGGGCCGGGCCGTGCCGGGGCCGCGGCGTTCTGCCATCCGCATTCCCATTGCTCGCGGTGCTGGCTGGGACCCATGCGGAAATTTCTCGGATGGTCTTTGCTCTGTGGCATGGATGGGAGCTAAATGGTGGAGGGGAGAGCACACGCTCTTGTGTGCGGATGTAAAAGGTAAAAAATTGGACATTTTCTTCTTGGGGCCAAAGGAATTCCCAGCAGACAATAGATGCCGAGTGAATGGGAAACTGCAGCCAGGCCTAAATCCTAAAGTCTTTATGCAGGCAACCAGTGATGGTGACCTCGGGCACTGTCCTGCCAAGGTGGAGACTTCAGGATTTGGCTGCAGCTGGCCAAGGTCCCCGCGCAGGACATGGCTCTCTGCCCGTGTGATGAGACAGCCACCCACCTGCACAGCCCTGCATGCATCGCTGTGCACACACACACAAACCCCACAGCTGTACAGGCATCTCTCCAGAAACATGGTTTGTGACAATGTGAAGAGCAGGTCGAAAGTTTTGAGGGGTTAAGTTCCTTTTTTTTCTCTCATTATACTCTGTAAATGGTATGTCAGTTATAAAAAACAAGCAAATAGAAAATTGTTTAAAAAAATTACCTTGCATACGCCTTTTCTATCAAGTGCTTTAAAATATAGAATAAATACACACATCCTGCCAGTTTTTTCTTACAGTGAGAGTATCCTTACCTGCCATTTAATATTAGCCTCGTATTTTTCTCACGTATATTTACCTGTGACTTGTATTTGTTATTTAAAACAGGAAAAAAAAAATAAAAAAAGAAAATTAACTGTAGCGCTTCATTATACTATATTATTATTATTATTATTATTATTGTGACATTTTGGAATACTGTGAAGTTTTATCTCTTGCATATACTTTATACGGAAGTATTACGCCTTAAAAAAATACGGAAATAAATTTTACAAGGTTTCTGTTTTGTGTGGAAGAGTAATTGATGTTGCTAAGAATGATGTTTGTTTTTTTGTTTTTGTTTTTTTTAATGTTACCAGCACTTTTTTTGTAAGTTTCACTTTCTGAGGTATTGTACAAGTTCACACTGTTTGTGAAGTTTGAATATGAAGGAATAATTAAAAAAAAAAAAGACAAAAGAATGTGGCAGGTGTCTTTGTGTGTTTCTTTGTCTGTGGAGAACATGGAAGGTGGATGGCAAGTGTCCTTTGGATTTCTCTTAGCTCTGATGGGGCATGGCAGGAGTCCTGCTGGCACCTGTCTGCAGGGTCAGCCACAAACATTGCCACGTTGGGATCATTGTCAGGGCTGAACATCAACAGTAGCTGATGTTGGGGCTACATGCCTGACAGTCTGGGGTTCTGGTGTCCAAGATACTGCTCAGAGATAAAATCAGAGACTTTGCATTCTTCTGATTTTTAGCAGCTCTGCACCAAGTCTGTGAATACAGGACATTCCACTGCCAGCCCACTCAGTACCAGAAATGTATTCTGCTGGTCAGTTCAGGCCCTGAAAGAGCAAAATGCTCCTTGGGAGCAGTGGGATCCACAATCACTTTAAGGGGTCTCATGTGCCCTGGATTTCCACTTCTTGACAATGACTAGTCCTCAGTCTTCCAGTTTCAATATTTTCCTCTACTTTCTATCACTGCAGCAAGTGCATTTTTAAGAAGTTACAGCAAAAGTGATGGGTGATGTGAAAACTAGGGCACAGACACTGCCAAGCTGGGGCTGCCAATGATTACTGTTACACAAACCAGAACTGAAAATGCAGCTGAATGCCTTCTCACTTCCCAAACACTGCTCCCACTTAATCCAAACCATGCTGGATCCAGAAAAGCCCCTAATTTTATTTCCAGGTCATATACTACAAACAGTTAGGTTTACCTTAGGATAACCAGCTTTGTGCTTGGAGCAGAGAGAACCCTGAGAGGAGACCACAGTACCCTCTATTAGCTCTTTCTCCCTGTGAAAATTAGGACCAAATTTGGCCCTTTGTTTCCTGCAATGATCTTCTTCATTTTCCATAATAGATGAAGGACAACTATCCCAACAGTCCTCTGACCCATGAGTGTTAGAAGGGAAAGGATTCTCTCCCTTGGGAGAAACCATGTTGGATAAACTGTTGCATGAACAGCTATAAGGCAAGTTTTAGCATGGAACTAAAATGCTGTTTGTCAGTCCCTATTAGCAGAAATACCAAGTTAGCAGATGTCTAAGTCCTCATACCTCCCTCTGAGTCACAAGGGCAAATGCTCAAAAATCAACTCTGGATACCGAGGTTTGCTGGGCCACAGGGGACCCAAGCCACAGCCTTTCCAGGCATGTCACCTGTGTGTCCCTGGCAGTGGTCACTCTGGGAGGGCTGAGACATCAAGAACTTGGGCTCAGTCCTACCTGAGCTCCTACCTGAGAGACCTTGCTGTCACCTTCATTTGTGACAGACCTGGGAGGAGCCAGAGAGGCCCAGGTACAACTCGTACTAGAACAACAGGGCTGATCTCACATTCACACGCTGTCCCCTGTCAGCCTCACCTTCCTCCCTCTTCACCAAACCAGCCCATTTTTGTGGCAGTGTCCCCACTACTGACCAGAGTTTCAGTGAGTTTGGGAGATGGGCTGGTATGACCACACCAAGGGTCTTACTGTCTCAGGAGGAGGTTTGGGATGGGAACTCAGCGTAATAGTAAGAAGGAAATGGAGCAGAGGTGATGTGGGTTGTGTCTCTATCCCAACCCCACAGGCTGGAGTGCTCCTTAGTGGTGTCACACAGTCCATGAGGGAGAAGCTCCTACAGGAAACCTATCACCACTCAAGGAAGAAATAGTCTCCCAGACTGTACCTTCCCATTTGGTCTGTGAGGGAGAGATTGCTCCCCTGTGGCTTCTCTGTGGGACAGGGTCAATGCAGCTGGAGATTCCAGCACACTTAGACACACAAGATAAGCCTAAAATGAGAATTCTGACATGACCCTCTCCTCAGAATCACACCTGCAGTAGCTGAGAGTGGGAAAACTGGGAAAATGCCTAGAAATAGGCTTCTGGAGAGCCACTGCATGTCCTCAGTAAACACTTAGAAGGATGTAAAATATCTCACATGGACACTTATGGGCGTGCACATGCGGACATTCATTTCTGCCATCACAGAGAGGTTGCCCCAGAGGACCCTGAGTTATGGCCTCAGCTCAGCCCTCTTGGGGACTTGGATCTCACACCCCAGATTGTATCTGAAGATGCAGTTGAACACAGAATCGCAGCATTAGTGTGGGTTCAGTACCATCCTTCAGAGTTGCTAAGGTCAGCAACTTCTGGCCAGGAGACATTTATTTTAGTTTGAAATGCAAAACCAAGAGCCTGTTGGCAGGGCTTAACTCCAGCTGTCTGTGAAGAGCTGGAATGGCAAGGTGCCACTCCAGGGAGAGCAGCCGTGACTTGGGTATGTTCAGCCAGGGTCTGGGCTGGTTCCTTGGCCCAGTCTGGGATGCTGGATCTGCACCAGTTGTCCTCAGCATGGTAAGAGCCACATGGCTGCATGGGCTCCTCACCTCACCGTGCACTTCACTCAGTCAGAGGCAGGTGGCAAATGTTAGTAAGCCCTATATCCTTGAGTTATTTCTTGATTTTAATAATCAGAGATTGGCTGGGCTGTGGCCAGAGCTCTTCCTTACCTGCTGAATGAAACAGTAGTCTGAATCTACCAGCAGTGCATATACTCCCTCTCCAGACTGCAAGAATGTCAAAGGAAGTGCAGGACTGTTTTCCTAAGCTAAACACGGTCCGAAGTGCACTCCTTGCAGGCCTTTCCCCCAACCCTTGAGCTCCTTGAAGCCATGGAACTGGGCAGTGGATGTTATTTGCAGTGGCAGCATCCATTCTTGAAACCTCAGTCCCCTGTGCATGCCTGGCACCGGCATGGCTTGACAGCACCAGCCATGTGCAGGCCGCTCCATGCAGGCTGCTCCATGCAGGCCACTCCCTTGCAGGCCGCTCCATGCAGGCCGCTCCATGCAGGCCTCTCTGTGCAGACCCCTCATGCAGGCCGCTCCATACAGGCCTCTTTGTGCAGACCCCTCATGCAGGCCGCTCCATGCAGGCCTCTCTGTGCAGATGCCTCCATGCAGGCCACTCCACACAGGCCTGTATGCCCAGGCACACGCAGAAGGGATGGATGACTCATGAAATGCAAGGGCTGTACACCCAGCCATGTGATAAGGCAGGGGCCATGACAAAGAACCCCCTCCAGAGTCGCCATAAGCAGCCAAGAGCCTTTCCCAGCCCACCAGCAGGGAGGTGAAGCTGCACTGCAGCTGGCAGAGAGGGCTGTGCTCTGTCAAGATCAGTCTTAAGTTGCTGTTGTTGTTTTTTTCCTAAAGACCCCTCATTGCAAGAGTCAATAGCTAAATTGCCCACACAGGAAAAATATTAATCCTATTAATGTACAATTGTTTACAACATTAAGAAAGAAATGCAAGATCCATACCTGGATATTTGTGGGTCAATGCTTGGGCCACAGCACCACTCCCAAATCAGGATTTTCAGGAACGCATATTTAAAGCTTCACACTTGCATATCTCAGAGTACAGAAAACTGAACATAATTTTTTTTAAAAAAAGAACAGGAAACTCATATTTTTTTTGACCAACATTCTCACAAAACTAGAAATGCCTCCTTGTGCCAAAACAAGGATGAATAATCCCCATAGGAAAATGTGGAAAGTGCAAGTAATTTTTATAAAACCTGCCACTTTTTCTAAGTGCTGATAAAAAAAATTAATTAAATTACAGTCAAATTTCATTAAAAATAGCTTGGTTTTTTCAGGAGGGCTGCAGTCCTAATGTTCCTAGTGGATACCCATGGGATGCAGAACAGTTGCAAACAGTAGCTCTGATTTCTGGAGCCCACACTGATTTATGAAGTGCTGCAAAGCCAGGTCCATGGGGACGATTCTGTGACTCTACCATAAAAGTGGGATGTAGCTGGTTTTGCCTTGCTTGTCATTGTTTTCCTGCAATTTTCCTTGGCTGACCTATTCACTGGTGAGTCTGTGCACTGAAACCCAGGTCTGAAGCACAGTAGGAGAACGAGGTATCATTTCACAAAGGAACAAAAAATGTGATTTCCTTCGGGAGACAGAGGAGGATGCCCTTACACAACTGTATGGAGAGAGACCAAACAAATATTGCCATCAGTGCCCCCACTGCACATCTTTTTGAGGATCAGACATATTCCCTGTGGGCCTGGTGAAGTTGGGTTGACTATGCTTCAAGGCCTTGGCATAGGTGCTTCCTTTAGTAATGATCATTATTCTCATCATCATCAGTGACAACTCTGCGACTCTCATACAAACACTCTGCAATGTATCCTGCAGACCAAGTCATTACATAAGAAGGAAGACATAAATATCATTAATCCAAGGAATTAAGAGTATCTGTAGAAACTCGGCTGTACCAAAAAAGCTCTCTATGCCTTACAAACCAGAAGACAAGGGGCTCCTTACCCACATCCACCCCACTATGGGCTTCAAACTCAAACGTGGGTGGAGAAAAGTATTCAGCTAACATGGCCCCTTGTGCCATTAGAAAATTGTAGGCAACAACATTTTAGCACCTCTTTCACCCAGGGACTGTCCTTTTAGCACAGCACTGATGAACCTCTCTGCAAAGTATGGCTGAGCCTTTCCCCAGTTTTAAATTCCCTGGCTGTTTCACAGAGACTTCACGCCAGGCTTTTCTGCCCAAGCCAGAAGAAATGCATGATAACAGCACTGGCCGTATTGCTGACCACAGTCCCATCTCTCTCATCTTGTCTCATTAAAATAAGCAAGCAAAGAAGAATCCTGCTATTCAGACAGATTCTATTTTCCATATAGCCACATTGTCCATCATCAATTAGCTTGATGAATAAGGCACAGCCAGATGTCTGGAAAAGACTAAAAACAAAGCAATCAAAGGAAAGAAAACAAACAATAAAACAACAGGAGCCAAACTTCCCCAGACAACAGCACACCCTCCTTTTTTTTTTGTATTGCATGATTTTGAGGGCCTGTAGCATTAAGGAATGGACTGAGTGATAAAATCAATTTGCCCCACTGCAGATGAATTGCAGCATTTCAGACAAACCCCAGGATTTCTCTCTCCCTGTCTGAACCCCAGGAAAGCCATCATAACCCAGAACCCTCCTAGGACCATACCTGGACAAGCAAGCATGGAGGTGCTGGTCACACACCAGCACAGCCCCCTTGGCAGGAGCAGCCAAGCCACTCTGCCACCAAGCCATGAAAGCACCAAGCAATAGTTCTCATAATTCCCACTCCAGCAGACATGGCTATCACAGGAAATTATTTTAAAAACTGTTCTCTGAAATAAGCATAAACAAGCATGCCACTGACCTGCAGTCAGCTGCATCTGTCTCCAAATGCTTTTCTAGGCTCCAGTTTAGCAGTTACAGGGAGGGAAACAATCCCTCCTGTATTCCCTGTGGTGGCAATAAGCTGTAAGGAAATCTCTCTGATGTTTTGCTGGGGAAGAGATAGTGGAGAAGCATCTGCAAGCTCATGGATTTAATGATGATGGGAGGAAGAAAGTCTTTCAGCCCAACAGATCCTCATGCTCTGAAATTTAGGACCTGCCAGCCCATGTCACAAAGCTCTGGATTTTGTGGCACCTCAATGCCCACCGCAGCTCCCAGCAAGGGCAGCTCTGCAACCCACAGGAGTTCAGCCTTCCCCAGGGATTTGGGCAGCAGTTGCTTTGCCTTTGCCTAAGTCCTGGCCCTATCAAGCTGGCAAGGCACCTGTAGAGTTTTCAGCTTCTTGTGTTTTCTTGGGTCTTGAAATTCCCTCAAAACTTTACAGAAGAAAAGCTGTTAGCACGTCTCTGCTAAGTCAGTCACAATCTGAGCCCTGAACACTTGTGGCAGCCCTGCCCAAGGCCTGTGCCTTGAGTGCTGCCTGGAAAGGCTTGCTCCAGGTTGCCCAAGGGCAGCTTTTCCAAACTTCCAGGGAGTGACCACTGCTTTGCAGGATGGGCTTGCCAGCTGGGAGTTGTCCAACATCAGTCAAATTACATTTTTTCTTCACTCCAATTCTCAGTCTACATCTCCTTTGATGCATTCACCCCTTCATGCTGCCAAATAAGCTCCAGGACAGGAGTTTGGGCAAAGCCATGACAGGGGCTCCTTTGGTCCTGACAGCAAATGCAGCTTGTGCTGCTCACACCTCTCACCACCTCCTTCTCCAGGCTTACCAGAGCCAAAACTTCATGTGCTATTAATTTTCCTGCTCTTAATTTTTTATCTCTTGCCTGCACAGGCTCCTTATAAAGCCAGACAGTCTTGCCTCCAAGGGGATTTACAATCCAGCATACTGAGGTCAACAGCTTGACTTCAGAGCTGCTTTTGGCTTCCAGGATGCTCCATGGCCTTCACAAGCCGTGGTGTGACGGCTCAGGGCTGAGGTCTCCCAAGTGCCCCTTGGCTCAGAACTGCATTAGGAGCCTGAGCTGACCATAAATACAGGCTGCTGAGTTCATGATCTCATGCGTAAAAGGAACGTCAAGTCCTTTAAATCCTGTTTCCTCTCCCTACGTTTTAGATAACAACTACCTGAATCCATACATTTTCCCACCCACTCCTTTTCATCAGACATTTCTCTCTTTGGTCCATTTTCAATCTGTTTACATGGCTTTTGGGAAGATATTTTAGTGACTGTGTTTTATCACAGTGCCCAGGCTTATTTGGGTTTATGTCTTTGGACAGTCTCCAAAGGACTTCATTCAAGCAACTTAATTAGTAACCATTAATAAAATGTATAAACAGCTGCTTAGGAGAAAATCAGATCACAAGCCCAAGTATTTTAATAAGGCCATTAGTCTGCAATTATATGTGAGACAGAAAAGTGTTATGAAACCATCCTGCATCAGCCTGGAGTGATGTCTGAATAAACATCAGAGAAATTTAGGTGCTGGCATCCTCCTAAGTTCCTGGCACTGATGGTGGTACTGCAAAGCTGCTGCTCTTCTTGGTGCCCTCTGCACCTTCTCTCTCTTGAGTGTCTGGAGTTAGGATGTGTGCAGGGACTCAAGGATTGCAAGCACACATTTGTCAGCTACATTAATGGTTCATAAGCCATTAGCTCTGTGAGGCCTGATCTCGAAAGCATTCCTCTAAAAAATATGACTTAGTATGCTTTGGAGAGGACTCTTTGGGAAAGGCCACCAAGAAATACCTCTCTTTTTGCACCCACTCTCAAACTATCCTCCAGCCAAAACACCTATAGACCTACCTGGCCAGCCAATGAGAGTGGTCTTCATTTGATGTGCACATTGAACTCAGAGCTTTAATTCCCCAGTTGCCCACTTGATGTATGTGCTGGTTGGAGGTCTGGTGAAAGCCAGCAGCTTTCTCTTCCAGCAAAAAACCCAACAGGGCAGCAGCATGAGTTCATGGGGCAAGCTTGAGCCCCTGGGGTGGCAAAGTCCAGCCTCACATGCAGCCCCATCCCAGACAGGACCAAAGCACCAGCACCTCTTCCTGATGGCAACAGGAATGTGTCAGCAGCTTCTGCATGGCAGCATCCCATTTTCCCCCTTTGAAGGAGCCTCTCCTGAACCTAACATATATTTGTTATCTTTATCAACTACATCTCCTGTGGTTTCTAAAAGTTTGAGGTGAATTCTCTAAAGTAATATCTCCCCTTTTCTGTCATTACAAATCCATGTCAGCAAATGACAGGAGACCACCCCTCACTCCTATGCACCAAAGCATGTATTTCCTTTACTGCAAAATGTCCTTAGTGCTTGAAATAATTTAAACTTTCCCTCTAATATGCTGACATACTTTCAGAATCTGTAGAGAAGCATACAGACAGCAAGAACTTTTACGGAAATATTTAGGATCCCAAGGAAGGCCCAGGCAAGAAATTAATTACCGTGCTTGGCCTACAGTGACAAGCACTGACCCATTGAGACACAACTAACTGGCAAGGAGGATAAGTAAGGGCAGTTTAGTTCTTTCCAGCCCCTTCCAGAATGAAGAACAGTGGTGTACCAGTGCTGCAATAAACTCTGGACATTTAGAAGTTTCATAGCCTTTTATTTTACTGAAGGAACAGCTCATGTGAAAAAAATGAAAATACCCAAGAAATAAAGCACTGAGGTTACAGCCAGGCTTCTACTCTGGCATAGAGTAGGGACCTTGCTGAGCCCTGGTGTGACAGTCCCAGGCTGGGCTGCAGGACACCCCATGGCCTCCCAGCCCAGCTGTGCCCCAGGTCTCCTCACAGCTGCAGAGCAATGGTGGGACAGCTGTGACACTGGTGTGAAGGAGCTCTGACCCCTCCCAGAAGGCACACTGGAACAAACTCAGACACAGACACCTCTAATGAGGGACTGAGAAGATTAATGTTCTGCATTGAACGAGAAAAGGTTAGAGAAACAACTAGTTCTCTCAGTGCATTTGGTGTCTTGCCTGACGTTTTGGGATATATTTATAGTAAATCTATGTTGGAGATTTTTTCCTGTGTATCTGAAAGTTTCCTTCCTTTGACTAACACATTCATCCCATCAATGCAAAGCTGCTCCATGCAAAAACTGTAGCTAGTCCATATCTCACTTGAACAGTAACATAAGCGCAAGGATACAGGGCAGGCATTGAGAAGCATTAATATCATTTTGTGTCTCTCCTATGCCAAAGGCAAAACCACACAGAACTAGCATTTTTATTTCCTTTTTTCTGCCTTTTGGAGTGAAACTATAATCACCCTACTCCAGAGCAGGAATTTAAATTGGACATGGGGCTTCAGCTTGGGGAGTTAGATGATCTTTAAGGTCCCTTCCAACCATTTTATGATTTTATGGCTGCCTGGGAGGCTGGCTGATCTGCAGGCTGCTGGAGAAAGTCAAGTGGACAAGCCTGTGGGATGAGCAGCACCTGAAATGCTCTTCAGGCCCTACATGTTACAGAGGGGGCTGGTTCTGAAAGCACCAAAAAAGCTTGAGGTTATGTGCACCAGAGACCAACCACAGGGAAAGTTTGTGAGTAGCCAGACCAGCACAGGATCCTGAATTATGGGCCGTGCTGGTTTTGACTGGGGTACCATTAATTTTCTCCACAGTAGCTGGTATGGAACTGTATTTTGGATTTGTGCTGGAAACAGTGTTGCTAACACTGGATGCCTAAATTATTGCTGAGCAGCTCTTACACAGAGTTGAGGCCTTTCCTGCCTCTCTCACTGCCCCACCATTGAGTGGGCTTGGAAGAGACACAGCTGGGACAGCTCACCCCAAGTGACAGCTCACCCCAAGTGACCACAGGGCTGTTTCTGACCATATTGCATCATGCTCAGCATACAATGCCAGAGGAAGGAGGAGGCAGGGGAGCCATTAAGAATCATGGTGTTCATCTTCCCAAAACATGTGAGGGATCCTTGTTTTCCTGGGGATTACTGATTACTTGCCAGGCCATGGGGAGCAGTGAATTAATCCCTTGTTTTGCTTTGCTTGCATATGCAGCATTTGCATTACCTATTAAACTGTCTTTATCTCAACCCATGAGTTTTCTTGCTGTTTTTTCTTCTGATTCTTTCCCTATTCCACTGGAGGGAAGAGAGTGAATGGCTGTATGGGATTTAGTTTAGGCTGGGGATGAGCCACAACACAGCAGTGATTAAAAGACCCCTAACCATAGTCCAGTGATGACCTCTTAAGAGCTGTGCATACAGAGCCCATTCCTGAGAAAGACTCTCTTTAGGGATATTCAGTGGCATTAATCTTCCCTCATAAGAAGACAGTGAAATTAAAAGGAAAAACACTTAGCACTGACAAAGATTATTTTTTAAACACCATCATTATTCTGTGTGAGTCACTGCCACACCATTATCGTTGCTACCAAGAAGGTAGATATTGATTTTTAAAAAAAAATACATGGTGTTTATATGAGTCAGAAGACTGTACACAGCTGTGTTAGACAGCAAAACCAGTGCAGGATACCTCTTTCTTTCCTCGGGGCATTGGTCATGAGCAGGATTAGGAACCTCTTCTGTAATTTTGCATTTTCTGAGTTGCCCCTCTTGCTGAGCCACAGGGGTGCTCACCGTGCTCCCACCCAAAGGACTGGGGTTTGCTCTAGGGCAGCTGCCAGGATACAGCAGAGGCTGTTTCTGGGAGCACAGCCCTCGTGTGGGGCCAGGCTGCTCAGACCCTCCCAGTGTCCCAGGCTGACCATGGGCTGCTCAGAGCCTCCTGGTGTCCTGGTTTGCAGCCATGTGCTGCAGATTTGTTCACCTTCGCCAGGACAAGGCAAGAGGCACTACTCCAGGAGGGAATGGGGAGATGCTGCTCTAGGACCACCCTCTGCTGTGGGATACAATCCAGCCTTGCCACTGGCAGGAGGGATAAAAACAGGAGATTGTATCAAACACCAGGGAACACCTGCTACATGGAAAATCTCTTTTCAAATACATTTCCAGAGCCATTGTGCATCCGTTCTCACTCTGAGCAGCAGCACTTTGTACCCTCATATCCCACAGACAGGCCTGTGGGCTGTCATCACTGCTCTGTGTCACCACCCCATGTGCCCTGTGACAGCCTTCTGGGCTCCCCATCTCCCTTGCCACCAGCAGGAACAAAGTCTCTGCCATTCTAGCTGCAGTCATCCCTTACTGTAGGTCTTGCCTGTGTACTGGGAAATAGGTTCCTCTTACTCCAGGTATGCTCAGTGACCAGCTCAGGATGGTGCTCATCTCAGCTGGCTCTCCTGGATGCTGAAATAATCCAAGTGATCTGTCCTGCTACTGCACAGGAGCTCAGGAGGGCCCACAGACTCTCAGGGCTGGTCAGAGCACTCAGTCCCCAAACCTGCTCATGAGCTGTTGCCTGTATGTGCAACCTCAGCTCTGGGTTGGGACACATATGACTAAGCCCTCCCCAAGAAGAAGAGGGCTCCTCCTGCAGGAATTCCTTGACAAATTTTGAGTATGAGCTCTAAACCATAGGAGATTTCAATTTTAAGGAACAGAGTTTCAACAAAGGCATTTTGTTCCCCTGTGTTCTAGTTCCAGTTTAACACTTCTGAAAATGTTCAGCGGGAATCAGGCCACTGGCATGGAAAGTTGCTATGTGCAGCATAATTAAAAGGAGTGAAGAAGAAGGTCATACCTTCTGCAGTGGTGTTGGGCAAACCAGCAGTAAATGCTGCTGCAGGAGGAGGACAGTGAAAGTATTACAGGCTTTCAGATGTTTGAAAGAATATCTGTCCTTCATCAGATCTAGCAAGCCAGATGTTCTGGGCTCTTGGATTTCAGGCATTTTCCATGGTGAGATATTCCTTCACAAAACCTCTTTATTCCTCTTCACCAGATACCAGCCACAAGGAACCACTCCACGGTTCCAAGGAGCTGTGATGGCCCAGCTACCATGGCACCACAGCCCTGGGCCCACAGTACTCACTCCACAACTAAGTCCGGGCCCCAAAGTTGAAAATAACTGTACCCAGGAATTTCTGATTTCTGGCTTTCAGAGGCTTGGCTTAATAGAAATAAATAAATTAGCCTGGAGCAACATAACACTTGTGCGACTGCAAGTGCACTGCAGATGACTCTGATGAAGCTGTTGTTTGCTTCTTCAGGAAAAAGCACTTAGTGTGAGGTTTTAAAACCTGAGCAGCATGTAAATGGCAGTGAGACAGGAAGATGCTATTCTGAGCGACACCTTACACTGCTACGTGTCTTCTAGTGAGCTCCAGGGATGCAGGGGAGAAAAACCAGGGAGGCAGCAGCAGTTCTCAACATTTCCTGTCCCAACAGACAGCCCAGAATAGAGGTTAGCATTGAAAAGTTCACAAGAAACCATAGGTAAGGCAAAGTTCACTGAGGCAAGTGAACTTTGATGAGTAACACTCAGGGCAGGTACTTGAGGGGGTGAAGGAAAGAAAGGGGAGGTCTGGAGGAGGGAAGACTTCAAGGCAGACAGAAAGCAGAGAGACTTCGGTTCGCAGCCAAGGAAATGCATAAATGCTGCATCCACCCAAACAATTTTTACTTGATATCACTTCATGGTTTGTCTGTATATAGCAGTTGAAAGCTATAATGAAGAGTACCAGAATGCAGCCTAATTTCTTGGCTCACTGTTGGGGCTATAATTTTGTCGGCCTTGCTTCAGCTCAGCATTACAGCGCTTTTAAGTAAAAATGGTTGAGACCTTTTTAGCTTTATTGCTCTTTGAAGGAAACATGACTTTGAACCATCTCAATCATACTGTAAAGAAAACTTTGAGCCCAGTGACCAAAGTCCGACAGGGGGAGCAGCAGCAAACCCAAAGAGGATGACATTACTCCAAGCCCCACACAAACCAGAAGCATGAGGAAGAAAAAGGCAGCGGCTCAGGCTTCTGGAACAACAATTTCTGAAAAAAAGTGGAAATGGAATATTCTGCTGTCTTTCTTAAAATAGAAACTAAATCTCCTGGAGTGTTCTTGCACTACTCATGGGTCATGCCTCCAGGCTAGAAAGCCAAAATTTGGCAGAGGCAACATTCTTGAGTGAGACTTAAGTGCTTGGTGTGTGTTGTGGGATACACAAGCATCTCAGTCAGAGGCAATTAGGACTGTCCAAGTCCATTTAGGAAGCTTTGGGTCTCCCTAGTGAGCTTCCTCCCCAGGCACACAGAGGTCTGCTGCTCAGTCACACCACAGCTGGAAAAGGAGAGGTGGCCAGCACCATTGCCTGGTGAGAGCAGTCTGTGGGGTGACAACACTGCCACACAAAGTGAGAGGTAACTCTGGGTGGACACTGGGACAGAGGCCAGTGAGTGACAGAAGGGAGCTACAAGCACCCCTTTCAACTCACCTGCATGCACATGTGTGCACACAGCCTCTTGCCTCAGACAGAAAAAGAGGTTTAAAGATGTGAGGTGAGATGAGCATATTCCTGTCACCAGCTGTGAGAACATCCCTGAGCCAGACAGCCAGGTTGGAGCAGGAATCTCAGATGTTCAATAAAAAGCATCAGTATTGATGATGCCAAGACCACAGAAGACCTTCAGGATAGAGGTGGTGGGAGGGAAGAAGAGGGGCATGGACACCACAGAAGTAGCTAATGCTGCAGCAGACTGTTGCTAAGGAGGGATCCTGTTTGCTGAGGATCCTCAGGCTAAGGCGGTGGGAAGAAATGGTGCAAGGAAGGGCACTGGTTTGAGAAGATAATAGAGCATTAGCATTTGGGTTTGGCTTGTAGAACACCTCCTCCTGTTCAAACTGAGCAACTGTTCCCACAACCAGCCTTGCCTCCAGGGCGCTTTACTCCCTTCCAGTAGTGCAGAGCTGTCCCATGCAGAAGGAAAAGAACACCCCCCTCCCTGCTCCCAGAGGTGTCTGTGGCAGGCGCTGAACCATAACCAGCCTGTCTGAGATGTAGGGACACCTTGATGAATGACTTTACAACTCCAGCTACTGAAGGGCTGTGCCTCACAAGAGAGGACAGAAAGAGCCCCAGCAGCACAGTTCCTCACAGAGCAGACAGGATCATTTTCTGAGAAAGGAAGGAGGGACAGAGATAATGGCAGCCCTGCTGCTCCACATGGCTTCTTGGCATGAAAATATGAATGGGTTACTCCAAAAATCATAAGGGCACTTTTGAAAATTGATGCCCTTTTTCTCACATTGATATTTTTTCTCTCTTATCTCCTGAAACTGCTTCATCTGGATTAGCCCCTTGGACTCCCGGGGCATGGTGCAGTGTGAAGATTGTGGGGAGACACCACAAGCTGAGGTATGATATTATGATCCTCTGGCCCCCTCCACAGCCCTTCCTCTGTCAGATATCCCTGCAAAAGTTGCCCTCATCACTTAAAAACCCCCATCTCCTCTCCTCATGAGCAGCAGCAATTGCCCAATACTGATGGAGAAGAAAACAGTGACAGGATTCATCCTTCCAGTGACATGCTGCAAAACTTGTGTTCTAACTTGACCAAAATTTAATTAAAGCAAAACAGAACCAAAACAGGTATTTTAGAGAGGAATTTGGCAGGATGCTGGCTTTATCCAGTCAGCCTGCTTTATGGGATACAGTGCCTGAAGTCACAATTCTGCCAGATAGAGAGAGCTCCTCTAAACCAGATCATGCCTGAGGTAAAGCAGAAGGAGTACTTGGACCTGAAAGTCCCAGTCCAATACCTAATCAGCAGATGAGAGAGTTATTATGCTGCCACCCACCCTTGGAGTCAGAATGTTTTGCTGTATAAAATCCATTGCAGATGTGATTTGCATGGCAAAAAACTCCCTGTGGACCAAACCCACACCTCTGTGGGCTGTGCAGGTTTGGGATGTGCCACCTTTTTCCATACTGCTGGCAGAGGGGACAGGGAAGGTAAAGGCTGGTCAGAAGGGAATCAGTACCAGCAGGATGTGAATCTCATATGAACCTTAACTGACATGAGCTGTGGTAGCTTCTCCGAGGAGTCTCTACTGATGCTGCAAGCTGCTGTGCACACATAATCCTGAAGCTGACTGAGTTCCATTTTGGCCACCACTGTGAAAACAGGTGAGTTTTGTAAAAAATGTAAAGCTACTGAGGCCAAGCAGGCATATCCTGCTTAGATGGTATGGGTATGAATTAAAATTTTGTTGAAAGTTTGCAGGTCATGCCAGCCAAAGAGGTTCTGTTTATTTCACATCCAGCAGGTAAGGTTATTTTCATGTCAGTGTAGGATAACTCAGCTTGGCAAGAGTACCCAGGAGGTGTCTAGTCCAGCATCCTGCTCCAAACAGGGTCAGCCATGATGTCAAATTAGGGCTTTATGCAGTCAGGTATTCAAAAACCCCATGGATACAGAGTATTTCAACAATACTGTCATGAGGGTATCCTGGCTTGCAGGAAGTAGGATGGAGGATTTATTCCACCTGAGTGGCACATTTTAGACACTGCACCTCAAATACTGGCTGTAGTGACAGCAACTCTGGTGTGAAATCACAATAAATACAATTTGCAAACAATCCTTTAAGCTGCAGGAGTGGAGGGCACGGCAACCCAGCCAGAGATGGCAAAGTGAAGAGTGAGGAGCTTGGGAATCAGCATTAGTAGGGAAGGACAGACAGGTTTGGGGACTGGACAGGATGCTGAGACTGTGGCTGGAAACCAAAGGAAGAAACACGAACACAGGCTGGAGAGATGCACAAGGGAACAGGAGTGCACAAACCCTCACTGGACGAACAGCACAGAGGAACGTCAGGACTGACAGCCAAGGAGGTGGGGAAATATTGAGAGGGAACACTGGCATTTATCCAAGTTATTTGAAATTTTCATCAAAGAGCTGGAAGGCACATAGGACTGAAAAGGAGAATTAAGGAGTTGCTCTTGGAGGTGAGTGCAAAGAAACAGGCTGGGAATTAATCAGGTTTGGGAACTATGGCACCTCTCCCCTTTCTGCACATGGGACAGAAAGCCTGGGAAGGGGTGGGGAAACCAGGAGTTTCAGCAATGCCTGTTGGCATATTCTTTCATTCTGAAGTTCTAACAACTTACTACTGACCTGTTTCTCTGCCTTGCTCCAGTGATACCCTGATGTGACAACCAAGGCCTGCAACATGTCCAATGTTTAACAAGGGCAAATATACACCACACACTTGATTTTGGGGTAGGGAGGAGAGAATTTTATGAGAGAGACATTGCACTAACTACTGTATTAAAGAAGTTGTACTGTTAATAAAACCCACTGAAAATATCACAATCTAGATTGCTTATGCAAATTTAATTCAGCCTTGCCTCTGTGTGTGGTGCAATCTAGTCTAAATTAAATGATCGCAAAGATTATTATCTTGCTCCACAAAACCTCTACTGCAAAGCAGACACAAGAAAGTCATTAAGTCCCTTCCCCAAAGAGCTTCCAGTCTTGGGAAAACCAGACAAGGGGGTGTGAAGGAAGCCATTCCAGGAAGGAGGTGGGAAGGGAGTACTTAGGATAATGAACTTCAATAGAACAGAAGCATTTGCAACTAGATTATTTTTGGAGAATTATTTTTGGACAAGAGAAGCTTCCATGAACACCTTGTAGAAGCCTTCTAGTGTCTAAAGGGGCCTACAAGGGAGATGGGGACAGACTTTTTACAAGGGCACCTAGTGACAGGACAAGGAGGAATGGCTTTACACTGAAAGAGGGTAGGTTTAGATTAGATATTAGGAAGATATTGTAAGGAACTGGAACAGGTTGCCCAGGAAAGCTGTGAATGACCCATCCCTGGAAGTGTTCAAGATTGTTGATCTTGAAGATTGAGTGTTAAGGTCTCTCCAACCCAAACCAGTCTATGATTTTGTGAGTCTATGATTTTTTTTTCTTCCTGGAGTCAGAGTAATATTAAGAAATTAGATAAAAATAATTAAAAGCAAGAAACAAGTTTCACAAGGGAGACACCACTAGGGGATCCAGTGACACACAAGGCAAGGCAAAGGGAAAGTTTCAGCACTGGAAGATAAAAATGTGAGGCAAAACAATGGTGATCTTGTGGTTATAGCAGTGCGTTCCCCCTGCTGCATCTCCCTTACCTTCTAGGAGGGCCAGGCAGTGTCTCTTTATCAATCTGTGGTTAGCTGCTACATCAAACAGCTGGCAGCAGTAACTGCAGTAACCATCACCCTAGAGCCAGTGTGAGCACTTCGCCAGCCACACTCCTTTGGGAATTGCCCACAAACAAACTGCATTTAAAAACTGCTAAAATGAAGTTAAAATGCCTCCATCTCTCTGCCAGCCCCCCTGTGAGGAGTGATGCTCACTGGGCATCTGCACCCAGCCTGTGACTCGCAGAGCCCTCGCCAGTCAGGATGAGCATCACGGTGTGTGCTTTCCTCTCCAGCTTTAACCACACAAGTGTGGCTGTGTTGGACTCTTTGCAAGATCACAGCCAAAAAGCCTCTGCTGGACATGGGTAGGAGGACTTCCCCCCTTCCTGGACTGCCCCAGACACCGCCAGCGAGTGCATTTCCCCAAAAGAGAGCAGTATGGTTCAGCTGGCAGCAGAAGTTCGACTGTACAAATGTAATGTAAGCACGGTAAATGTAGTCCATGTCACACTGTTTGGGGGCTCCCAAGGGAATGAAGGGGCTGGAGAGCCCTTCACGGGTCATTTGGTCTCACAGCCTTGCAGCTATATCCTCCAGCAGGACACATGTGCCCTAGGGACTGGGCAGTGACTCATCACACACCTCCAGTGCCATCCACAGCCATAGGGCAGTCACAGCCTTGGGTAAAGGCAGTGGTGCTGATTAGTCCCATCAAAGCCTGTAGGGGCACTTTCACCATCACCAGCCAGGCAAAAGATGGTACTTTCACCCCTCACACCTGATGGGTATGAGGGCTTTCTACAGCACCTCTCCCTCGTACCACTCACCCACAAAGAGCTTAGCCTGCAAAGCTGCAGGCAGGAGAGATGGTCCAGGAAGGCCAAGTCCCAACACATCATTTTGAAGTAAATTCTTTAAAATAGGTTGATAAGCTCTGCTCTCCACAGGATCTCCTCTTTTCCTTGCCCACATACAAGCCAGCCTGTGGCCACTCTGACTTGTGGGTGCATAAAGAGGAAGGGCACTTTGCCTCCTCCTGCTAGGGCCACAGGTCCTACGTGCAGCGAAGGGGAACCTCAGCCCGGCTGCTGAGCTTCCTGTACCCTCCTGACAACTCCCTGCAAGCCCCATTTGCTGTGCCAGAGTGGGTGGTGGGCACAACCCAACCTCAAGAGAGAAGATCCACTGGCATCACTTGTACCCCAGTGACCACAGTCTGAGGAGAACTATGCCTCAGAGGACTCGATCTCAGACCTCAAGGGAAGCCACATCGCAGAGATGTGGCAGGGTTTGTAGCTGTGCCCTAGCCATTCGTGCTGTGCCTACTGGCAGTGGTCCCTGGAGAAGGATGCTTCCCAATTTTAGTCTCCTTTCCAACTTCCTCCTCGCTTATCCGCACTCCTTCATCTCAGATTTAGGGTAGTTTATTTAAAGATATATCTTTTTTAAACCTCCCCCTTCTTAAAATCATCTCTGCTTTGATAATTTTTTTCAACTGTTTGGTTTTTTATTTTTGCTTTTTTTTTTTTTTTTTTAAGTGACAACTTTCTGTGTGCTGGGCAAGCAGCCCCGGCCGAGGCATCTCCCCGCGCTCGGCCGCAGCACCGGCGCCCCGGGCCCCCAGCTCCCCGCTTCGCCTCCAGGCAGGAGCAGCTCCATCCCTCAGCCAAGCACGCCCTTAGCTGCGGACCCCGGCGCCGGACGCCTTCCGCGACCCCTTGGGCAGAAGGGCAACCTCTCGGGCACCTGAGGTGGGCACGGCGAGCGCGGCCCCGGCCCCGCTGCCCCGGCCGGGCACCGCGGGTCCCGGGGCAGGGGGCGGGCGGGAGGAGGTGGCCAGCCCGGTCCCGCCCCGCGGCTCCGCGCCGGGAAGGCGGCGGGAGGCAGCGGGTCGGGCCGGGAGTCAGCGGGACCGGAGACCTGGACCGGGACCGAGCTCTGCTCGGTGGCGGCACGGCCCGACGGGCCGGGGGTAAGTCCTGGCTGCTGCCTCCCGCTCCCCTCCCGCCCGGCGCCGGCAGTTCCTTTTCCCGCAGCTCCCCGCCTCCCTCCCTGTCCGGTTTTCCCCAGCCCCCGGCCCCCGAGGCATTGCCGGGGCACACGGCAGCCGGGCCCGGGGCACCACGGGGAGGGGCGCAGCTCCCGCTGCCCCTCGGGTGCGGGAGCAGCGGAACAGCGGGAGCAGAGCAGCACCCGCGGCTGGAGACGAACCCAAAGCCACCGCCACACCTGGACCCCCCGCTCGGACCTCGAGCCCTTTCCCGCACCCGGATCTGCCGTGCGGGCCGGGACAGGCACCCGGACCCCTCTGAAGCGGAGATACACGGGAGGAGCGTCCCTTTCCCCCCCTTTCCCCCCCTTTCCCCTCCCTCTGCTCTTCCCCACGGCTGAGACCCTTGTCCTCATGGCAGGTTGTCACCCCCTTACCCGGGGTGGTGGGTGTCCTGCCACCGCTCTGTGAGGGTATCCAGGTACACTGGTACGTGCCTGGATTGGCAGCACCCTGGCCAGGTGCCAGGTGTGGAGTGAGCAGGACTGGGGGGGGGGGGGGGGGGGGATTGACATAGTCCAGGGATGAGGGACCTGGCAGGGCTGGGAGGGATCTCAGTAGGGAAGACTGACTTTGGAGTGAGAGTCAAAAATAGTGCTTGTGAATATAAGAAACAGAAGACAAGACAGGAAACCCACAGCCAAACTGTGTGTTGGGATGCCTTACGCCTTCTGGTTATGTATATTATTGGTGATGTTTTGTTTATTCCCTGTTCTGGCCATGCTTATCACCTAGGCAGCTGCTTTTTCCTGCACTACAATACCAGCCTTTCCTGGCTCCAGACAATACAGAATTCCCAGAGTGGGAACTGTGTCTGTGCAAGGGACACAGTAAAATGAATCCTGTCTTTGGGTGGCTGCAGCTCAACTGTTTTATGAACAGTCCTGGACCCAGCAGCAGCACTCATGCTACAAGAGATCTTCGTGATCCAGTGGAAAGCTTAACTTCTTTGTCAGGGTCAGGCAGAAGAAAGATAGAGACAAGCACAAGCCATAAGAGATTGTTTCACCCCTGTTCTGAGGGATCTGTGTTTACAAGACATGGGGAAGGTCAGTGTCCATCTCATTCAACCCTTGTCCTCTCCCAGCTACAAATCATCAGGGGAAAGTAGCAACACTTTTAAGGATGAGTTTATGCCAAGGGGTTGGAGCAATTTATACCCATTGCACAGCTGTGCATCACAGATGCTGCTATTCAAGGGGTGAGGTGAAACAGAGTAATATTTACACCACTGCTATTGCAATGTTTTGTCCTTGCTTTTCATACCTGTCATACTGATGATGAGTTCAGCAACAGGAGCAGTAGCAAAGGAAAAAAAAGATACAAGCCATTAAATGTCATGGAACAACCTCGGTACAGCAGCTTTCATATTTCTGGAAAAAAGATCTTCCTCTTAAATCAAGGAAGGGTAGGTTACTGAGAACAGACTTAAATCTATTGTAAGAAAAAGAAATGCAGAGCACCCTGCAAGCATCCTCCCATTATTTCATCCCAAACATCAAGCTGGTTTGTTTTTCAGCACAGGAAGCATATCTTCTGGCCAGGCATGGAAAACACAGAGCACCGTATGGATGGAATGGAAACAGCACCAGCAGTCAACCTTTACAAAGCAGGCAGGGGTTGGGACATGCTACAGGAAAAGAGGAATTCTGGAGGTGGAGCTTGCTGCCAGTTTGCCAAGCACTTGAGTGTGTGAACTTATTGAAGGCATTTTTTGATGAGAGAAAGAAGAGGATGCTTCCCAGAAGAAAATATATAAGTTCCAAATTTTGGCCAAGCCCTAGTATGTTTGGGTAGCTGTGACGGGTCTTGCTCATCATTTCAAATTGTTGTCTTTCAGGCTGCACTCTTGCTCAGCTGACTTACACTGTGGTGTTTCTCAAAACCATTGCCCACTTTCCATACAGCTGCATTGGTTGGTAAGATCCATCTTTCACATGCACACAGGAGGTGAAATCTTGCATTCTTCTCTTGGCTTAGATTCAGTGAAGAACAGAACAGGCCAAGGAAGTCTTTAAGCAAAGCTCTGCCTGTATATGAGCAGAAAAAATACCTTTCTGATTGGCTTGGAGAAGAATTCATACAGAAAGTATAAAAATCGTACCAGTACCCACAGGGAGTTCTGTTTTCCACAGTCATTGCAGAGCTCTGATTTTCAATCCTTTCTTTCTCTTTGCAGTGGCTGCCCCATGGCCCTCTTCACCAGAGCCGGCAGCCATCCTAATGCAACAGACCCCATTCCCTGTGAGGCAAACAGCACCACAGAGCCTGAGCTGCCCCATTCACACGCCTACTATGCCCTCTGCTACTGCATCTTGATTCTGGCCATCATCTTTGGGAACGTGCTGGTCTGCCTGGCTGTGCTGAGGGAACGCACCTTGCAAACCACAACCAACTACCTTGTGGTGAGCCTGGCAGTGGCAGATTTGCTGGTGGCTACTTTGGTGATGCCATGGATGGTGTACTTGGAGGTAAGTACCTCTCAGGAATGATCAGCAGAATTTAACCACACCACTGCATGCATGGTCATGTTCCTAATGAAGGCTGTAGCAGCATTTAGACTGATCTGTGGGGAGCAGCCCTGGAGCTGTCCTGCAGGCTGTGTACTGCTTGGGTGTGCTGCTTGGAGTTATTAAAAAAAAGGTATAAGAGTGTGTGTGTGTGTGTGTGTGTGTGTGTGTGTGTGTGTGTGTGTGTGTGAAGCCATCCCAGAAAGATAGAGTTAGACTCTTCAGTTTGATTGCAACTAAAAAATATTATTAAAAGTCAAGTTTTATGTGAGACTGGAATAGTCTATCAGCTCAAGTGCATTCCAATCCTTAATGAAATCACATTATGCTTTGCTTTAGAAAATACTTGGCATTCACTCTTGCTCTGGACAGGGTGGGACTGAGGCACATCTGTGGAGCAGCCTCTGCCCCATACAAAGCCTTGGCCATGATTTGGGAGCACAACAGTAGGTCCATTTCCTAGTTGTGTTTGTAGACCTATTCAAGACTAATTTCCGTCTGAGGAGCTTGGATAATCAAAGCAGCTGATGCAAGAGTCATCCAGACAACAAAGAAAAGAACTCATACGCATCTCAAACCAAACTACCAATCCTAGCATTGCACAGGACTTCCTATAAAACTGGGCTGTAGGACTCCAGAAAGACTAAGATTTAAAAAACAGTCCAAAAAGCCCCTAAGTTTTTCAATATTTGCTGCTGTTTATGGATCAGCAATGCCATCAATGAAGCAGAAATGGCATCATGCTTCAATACACCATGAGCCTGGAAATTGCCAAAAAATCATTCAGTCCCTAAAACTGTGTAGAATACCTATTCATCTACTGAAGGTTTGCCAAACCAGACTTCAGAACTGGCCCTTATTTATGGAAAAGTTTAAGGTGGATAAATGCCTCAGATTTAAATGCTGCTTGTGAAGTTTGTGCTTTACACTCCATTTTTAGAGTCATCAGTGTCCATGAAATGTGTTATTTTATCAATCATGCAAACCAGAACTGTCTCTTTCTGAGAAATCTTTTGGGAAGGCTGTGACAGAGCAGCAACAGGAACATTTTATAGCCTCAAAATCCTCATCTCAAGGAGGTTTCTGGCTCAGAAGTGCTGTTTAACAGTGTCTAGCAATCTTCTGGGGGCCAACATGTAGGTCTGGCACACCAGTATTGCTGCCCTCTTCTTTACTGATCCCTGATGCCGTGGCTGCTGAAGCTCACCAAGGGTTCCAGCACAGTGGCATCAGGGTATCCTCTCCACTGGAGTCTGAGGGCATTAAACACCATCATGCCACGTAGTCATTGCATAGATGGAGGAGGACATGCAGCAGCATGGCTGGGAGCACCCTCCTCAGGCTTCTCACAACATCCAATTCTACCTCCAAAGGGGAAGAAAGCTTCAGGAGAAGGTTGTCACTGAGGTCTAGTCTGCTGAGACTGTGTGGGAGTCACACTGTCCCTCATCTTGTCTCTCACACAGGAGCAGTGAGACCTAAGCTGCTCTGTGAGCTCCAGGAGCTCTGCTGGACTGGTGTCAGAGGGAGGACAGAGCTGAGTTACTGCAGCTCAGCAGTGCTGACCACATGAGTGCTCTCTGTACTGCCACTGTGCAAACCCATGAGCAGCCATCTCACAGCTGCAGGAGCCAGCAGCAGCCCCAGGCATCAGCTCTCAAGAACAAAACCCTTCAGGGAGCCTGCTTAGATGCACCACTACTTTCATGCCTGCCATCTCCTGATGCAACTTGGCTTCCTACTTTCCCATCCATGTGCTCCTCAATGCAGCATCACCATTCGTATCTGAATTGTGGAGATTCTGTTGTTTATTTTAAGAATTCAGGAGACTGGTGGATAAGCATAAGTTTAAAAAAATAATCATTGGGCATTCATTAACTGGAAAGCTTCTTATAGAGTTTGGAAGTTAAAATAATAACACCACAATTTTGTAGATAAAGCAGACTGGTCATCAAGGAAGATTAGGTGAAAACCTGACCTTAATAGTCTATAGGGATCTTGAGCACTGTGTTTGATAGAGCCAGATTTCACCCTGGACACTTCTGCTGCATAATCACTGAGTGGTAATGAGAGATTGTATCAGCTCATCTCTCTGTAGTTTGCTCTCATCAGCTGTAAGAGATTAATATTTGACCATCCACCTCACCAGGTGATATGAGGATTCATTCAGTTAATACCTGGGATACCCTTTGAGATTCCTGGACAAAAAGCACCAGAGGGATAAAGAAGAAGTACCCTGCCAGCACATGAAAACCAGGAATGCAGACTAGCAGGTTCTAGCTGTTGTAGCAAAAATGATTAGAAGAGAGCAATAAAAGGAAGATCAGAAATAGAATTTTTAAAATGTTGAACAAGGCATATAATAAAAAGGCTTTTCTTCACTGGTAAATTCTGGAATAAATTCCGGGTTCATATACCCCACAGGTAAATATTAACTATTTCACCAACTCCAGCAGAGCTACTCCCCATTTCAGAAGTGGCAGGTGGAAGTGAGAATAGGTTTTAAGCCCAAACATTTTGATCTGTCAAGCATCCTCTTACACAAGCTGCAGTCTAGTATGCAGGTGGTGTGATGTGATAGCATCATCCTGAGAGGCCTCACTTCTGAGCCATCCCCACCAGCACCTTCTTCAGTTTTAATGGTTCACATTCTTGACCTCAGCATTTTAACATGCTCAGGGCCTTGGAAACTCCCTCAGTTAAGTGCTTGTTCATCTGCTGGGTTAGCAGCAGCTGGCTTTCATGTGAACACCTGCCACTGGCTTGGTGAAATTTTCTTCAGACTCCACAGCTCATAAAGAAACTGCATTACTTTTTACCTCAAACTGCAGAAATATCCCTTACTGGGTCCCACTGCAAAGGCTTCCAGCAATTTTTTAATATATTTTGAGGTGGTCAAGCAGATCTCAAAATCTGAAACTAAAGTAAAACCAGTGTAGTGTTTCTTAGGAAGCTGAACCTACCTGTTAAGGTCCCTAATCTCAGATGGACAGCCTTCAGACTGCATGTCTTGTAGCTCATCTGTGTAGAAAAGCTCAATAGTTTTGGTTTGACTTTTTCCCCTTTACTTACTTTTTTATAAGAAAACAAAGGAGCACCTCCATTATCAAGAGAACTGGAGAAGAAAGCACAGTTCCCTTCTGCATTCTGCAAGCCAATTCCCATTTCCCTGCCCTGTATTCATTCAGGATCAGAGGGTCTAATAGAAGACTGACTCATTCAATACCTGATTTCTGAAATGTAGCAGCTGGGTCCAGCAGAGAACACCCAAAAGACACAGCTCACCGCAGCAAGTTTCTGTGCCCATGTGTGGGAATGCTGCCACTATCAAATCATTTACATTTCTCGGGATTATTTCTTAAACAATTCTCACAGACTGAATTTTTGTACAAGTGCTTTTCTCTGCAGGGGGCTGCATCCTTCCCAGGCACCAACACTTGCAGTGCTGACCCACTGCCTGAGAAGCCAAACTTACTTGTGGCACCTTCTCCAGTATGGTCTGGGATACTTATTTTTTGAATGGGTTTTGAAGAGCTCCTAGGATGGATCCTACACAGACTTACCAAGCAACTTGCTCCACTGTACCACTGTACCAGTCAGAAAAGTAACCTTCATAACCAGTTTGCACCTTTCTTCCAGCTCATTCCTGTTGCCTCTTGTCCTCCCACCGCACTATTGCTGTCACTGCTGTGAAAAACCCAGCTCCATCTTCTTCAACCTTTTCAATAGCCTCCCACTAGGCACCAGAGGGCTGTTAGTCTCCCACCCCTCAAAGCCATCTCTTTTCCAGACTGAAAAAGTCCTGCTCCCTTAGCTGATCCTCACAGCTGCCCCGGCCCCTGTGGATTGTTTTGGTGGCTCTCCACTGGACTCACTCCTGTTAATCAATGTTTTTCTTCTACTCATGCCTCAAAACCAGGTGCAATATTCCAGATGTTGTCTAAATGTGAGGAGAGACCAGAAACTAGTGTCAGTTTCTGATTGCTTCCCAGGACGCAGATGAAACAGCAGGATCTACAGGGCTGAAGGCTAAAATCCAGGCTCTCTCCCAAGCATGGACTTTCCCACTTTTTTCTCTCCTACTCCCCCATTCGGCACAGGACTGGGTTTGTTTGCAGCTGAACAAGGAGGCAGCCTGCCCTCCATCTCCTACAAGGAGTGGGCACTGAGGCAGACCACCTCCCTCAGAATCAGGCTGTCATCCCAATCCCAAGGACAACAGGGCCACACAGTGCTTGGAACATGCTTGTCAATCAAAAAGGCTGTTGTCAAGAACTCAGTGCCTGCTCCAAAACCCACTTCTCTCCATTGCTAAGACTGAGCTTAGGCTGCGGCTGAGCTTTCACAACCACACACTTCAGATTAAAAATTCAAAACAACCAGAACAGCTTGGTAGCAACTCAAACCCCTTTATCTGAGTAGCTTGTGAGTTCTCACTCAGATCTAATAATCAAAATCTGTAACTGAGATAAGAATTCAAATAAGGTTTTTGAGAAGCCTCAGTCTCAGATCTCAGTTTCATACATAAATGCAAAAAATTTGCAGCACTTTTCCAGCTCGCTGCCTGCAAGAGCACTCTGGCAGCTAAGCTGAGAAAGACTTTCAGCCCTTAGATTTTCTCAGATAATCATTAATCAAAGGATAAATACAGTGATAGCAAATTTAAATCAGTTTTTCATGCTAGGCCTTGAGAGAAGGGATAGCTGCTGTTTCTTCTACCTGCCTCCCTCTGTAAGAGCACACAAAGGATTGAAATTAAAGTGAGGCTCCTTCTCCACGACCTACTGCTGTGTTATCTTGCACACAACACTGGTGCCTCAGTTTACCTCTGCCCATCACTGTGGAGCTCCTCCAAGCTGCTGAGATACTTGGAGGAGAGCAGCTTCTCACACATAATTTGTCAGGACCTGGTGCAGAGCAAGGCTGACAGTTTTGTGTCACTGGTGCAGGTGACCGGAGGGGTCTGGACGTTCAGCCGTATCTGTTGCGATATCTTCGTCACCATGGATGTAATGATGTGCACAGCCAGCATTCTGAACCTCTGTGCCATCAGCATTGACAGGTAAGACACAGCAGCATCCAGGGGGACAGCCTGGATATGGGGGTCAGCCCTGTGCCCCAGTGGGGCAGGGACAAAGAAGTGGGGTGAGCACAGACAGCATGAGTGTCCTCAGGACAACAAACCCCTGAAGGTCTGTCCCTGCCACTACTGCTGTTGATGTGGCTCTGCAAGAAGAGGCCTGCACTGGAGGGCAAGGAGACACAAGCAATAAAACATCCCCAGCAGATAGTCAACCATATCCTCAGGCTTCTTAAAGGCATGAGCCACAATTGGTCATCCAGCTCCCAGTGAGTGTCAAATAGGGTTTCTCCTTCTGGAGATCTCACTCATGAAGCTTTAATAAACAAAATCCTGCCATATTCACAGACAGATGAAGATTATTGCTGTGTAATCTTGAGCTTTGCTCTGGTTTTCTGCATTTTAAAACTGAGCCTATTTTAAGCAATGCTGAGGGCTGGGAGCCAAAACCTTGTCACATGTGATCCTACTGGGACCTAGGAATGAGAGAAGGGAAAAATACTGCATGCTGTACCTTTATAATCTGTAGTTCAAGGATAATAATGCAAGGCAGCTCTCAGTGCTGCTTTGGTCTGGTGTTCCTCCATCGGAATCTGTATCCCCATTTCAGTTTGGCTGTCTGCAAGACACAGCCCCCAGGCTCTCCTAAAGATGAGACTCCTGTACCTTCCAAATCCTTGCCCTGCTGGGGCAGCATCTCCTGGAGCAGCCCAGCAACTGAAGGTCCTTGACAACCTGCCCCCAGGCAACCCTCCGCCTGTCAGGCTAACACCAGACCAGGCAGCTGAGACAGAGTTTACTAGTTTGTGGTTACTCCAGAGTGCTCTTTCACAGCATATAACTCTAGGGCCTTGAGGGTTAGGGATTTCCTGGGGTGTCTTGATCCATCTGGTAGCCCAAACCTTGTAGCTTTGCATGCTGTGAGTTCTGCTGAGCGTTTCTCTGCACTGCTGCCAACTAACTCTGATTTCCTCTGTTCCTCCCCCCAATGCCCCACTTACCATTTCTACAAATTGCTGATCCCATCATCTGATTTTCTCTACTTTCCTCTTCTATTTCTTCACCACATTCACCATCATGTTCCCTGTGCTGCTTTCACTTCTCCCTTTAAAAACCTGTTCCTTTCCCTCCCTCCTTCCTCCATCTCCTCTTCCCGGAGCTGGTTTGGTCTGCAGATACACCGCAGTGGTGAAACCAGTTCAGTACCAGTACAGCACTGGGCAGAGCTCCTGCAGGAGAGTCTCTCTCATGATTGTGATAGTTTGGATGCTGGCATTTGCAGTGTCATGCCCTCTCCTCTTTGGCTTCAATACTACAGGTAGGTGATATCCTGAACAACAGCACGCAGGAGGTGTTGGCAGTGGAGCTGCCCTGTGTATGGCCAGGTCACTTAACATGGGTCTGCAGATTTGCCAAGTTACAGGAAATTTTAAGGAACTGAAAACCACACTATGAAGGGAGAGAACAATCCGCATGTACTCAAGTCTATAAACTTGCCATTTGTTCATGTAGACAGTGACTGTCACTCTAAAGGGCAAACCTGCCTGCTCTACTGCCAAATCAATGCCCATCAAGGTGTCCAGGTCTTCAGATTCCCATCAAACAATCACTTTGAACACACAGAGCAAAACGTGCAGCACATACAGTGTGCACACACACACACACTTAATGGCATCTTGCCGATATCCACAGGTTCAGAAGCACAGTTTTGACTCTGAAACTGTGCTTCTGAACCTGTGGATATCTTAGAAATGTGTACAGAACACATTTCTAAACAGCAAGGATTGCATATTAGCACTGCTTGTTAGAGACCTCCTTCCTATCCAGCTGGCTGCCTGCTTCCTTAACTAGTCCTTTGAGGAGGGCAAACAACTTAGCCTCCACCTTGGAAGCAGGTTGGTCTTTTTCCTTTCCCTTAGCTAGGGCAGCACAGTCTCCCTGGAGGCAGAGGAGCAGGGGAGCCTTCCTTCCCACTGAGTCACAGGCAGAAGCTTCTGCCCCCATCCATCCTCTCTGCAGTGCTTGAGGCAGGAAAGGGATGGGAGTGGGAAATTCTGCTGCCCCCCTCTGCCTGCTTCAGACAGATAGGAGTGAATGCACACTGCATCTAGACAGCTCAGAAGCTGTCAAAGGAATAGGAGAAAGGGTGGGAATAGACATGAGAGAACAGCTGTTGGACAGAAAAGCAGACAAATGCATGCTTGCTAATGTTTGTTGGCCCTGTGTTGGGTTCATTTTAAGCATCACTTAGGTAATTGGGTAAGCCAGAGCATACTCTGCACTCCTTAGACTGCCTTTGCCCCAGCCACCTTCTGTCTCGCTTTGCCAACACACCAGAGCCTCCTCGTACTAAACTGAAATCAGCTCAGACACTCCTCTCTCTCTCTTCTCCTCCCCAGGGGATCCCAGTGTCTGTTCCATATCCAACCCTAGTTTCGTCATCTACTCCTCTTTGGTGTCCTTCTACCTCCCCTTCATGGTGACCCTGCTGCTCTATGTCCGGATTTACCTCGTGCTCAGACAGAGGCAAAAGAAGCGAACCCTCACCCGGCAGGGCAGCCAGAGCGCCAGCACCAAACCGTGTTATGCACACCAAGTAAGAGCCACATGAACCCACTAGGAGCTGTCAAAAAGGAGAGGAATGCATCATCTCTTCTCCTCAAAGGGTTAAAACACAGAACAGAAAGCATAAGGAGGAACATGACATGTTTTCATCCCATCCCTTGCTCATACACCATGATATTTGAGGCACAGACGCCCCAGTTAAATCCTTTTCAGACCCTTAAAAAGAGGATATCCCCTGTGTATCTCTGCCCTCTAGAAGTGGCTAGTAGAAAAGAGCACAGCCTACTTCAGTATTTCTTCAGAGCAGGGTTTTCTCAGCCATGCATAAGTCTTCATTTTTTGCATAATTTCTTCATTTATTGATTTTAATGTCTTCATTTATTGATTTTTGCTCTATGAAGCTTCACTCTCAGGGCTTCACAGGCTTTAACATCTGTTATTAAAATAAAAAACCCTCTTCATCTGACAGACTTAAGAGGTCAAAATACTCATGGTGCATGCAACATTTGTTCCACTGACCTTTCTAGATGAAATATCTGCAACCATGGGAACCAACACAACAGTTTGAAAGGAATTACCTGATCATGCATATCCACTCCTTTACCCATTTTTGCACAGTAAAGCTACATTAAAAGGGTGGGGATGCTAAGGGGAGCAGGGCCAATACAAAAATACAGATGGAAGGTTAGCAGAGCAGGTATTCCTGCTCTTACTGTTCTCATGCTTCTCCTTGGTGGGATGGAGGCAAACTGTTGCCAGCTGCTGGTTAACCCCCAGGTCAGTGCAGAGGACATGGTGCAATATAAGAGGCAAGTGAGGCTAAGGATAACTCCTACAACTTCCCTCATCATCCTCTGGCCCAATGAGCAGTTTGGATGGTTTCCAGATCCTGTGTGACATCATCTTTTGCAGGAACACATGGAGAGGAAAGCTTTGCCAAACAGATGCCAAGGCACCTTTTCCCCCTGTCTCTCGCTCAAATGCACAGGCCAGGAGATGTCTACAAAAAGGAGGTTGCTCACTGTCTTCAGCCTGCAGCGGTACCGAAGCTTCTGCCATGAGGCATCCCTCACCAAGGCACCAGGGACTACCCAAACCAGCAGGTGGGAAGAGAGGAGGAGGAGCATGAAGGCAGCAGTGGAGGTACGGAGGCTCAGCAATGGTGGTACACTCAGCAGCTTGAGGCTGTCCCAGCAGCAGCCCCGACTGATCCAGCTGCGGGAGAGGAAGGCTACGCAGATGCTGGCAATTGTCCTGGGTGAGTGAGAGCCATTCTGCCTGTGGGGTGCAAGGGGTGATGGTTTGGGACTTCCAGGAGCCTCCTAATACAGAACCTCCTAATACAATATTGAGATTTAATAAAAAAATGCAAGCTGGGCCTTGGCTTCAGCTGTTACTGCTTCACAAACTCAGGATAGACAGTAGTGGAACATTTAGGGATCTAGAATAATGCTCCCAAATGTTGAGAGCCATGTATGTTAGTGTTTTATTTACTATGTTTTGTTACCCTTGTGTTTAAAATCAGTGGCCAACAAGCCCTGCTAGAGGGAGCAACAGCCAATACCTTTGCTTTTCCTTTTCCTTTGTTTTACTATTGCAAGGCTGGAACAATCCTAAGTTTCCATACATGCAGAAGCTCTTAAATCTGATTACAGAAAGGGAAACTGAGGCAAGGAGCCACAGAGGAGCTTGTTCATACATCTGGGTAGAGAAGCTGGGACACTGCTGTCCCTGTCACCTGCTGTGGTCACCAGATGCACTGTTCCCCCCCATTAACTCAGTAGTAGCAGGAAAATAAAGCAGCCCTCATCCTAACTGATTAAAGCATCAGAGGCTTTCCCTCAAAGTTGTGGCCACTTGCTTTTGTCTGTCATCAGACCACTTCTGAAGCCCCATACATTCACAAACCTGGTCCCAAGGAGCCCAAACTTTTGCCAAATCTCTCTATGTCAGGAATAAACGTGGCCTTCAGTGTTTGTGAAATACAGAAATAGTGAGGGGCTGGAGGGAGAGGTCCCCCTTGCAGGCCCCTTTCCAAATAGTTGCTGGTGTAAACTCACGGATTGTTTTCTGCCTCTCTCTAAACCCAGGGGCATTCATAGTCTGCTGGCTGCCCTTCTTCTTGATTCACATCCTCAATGCCCACTGCCCATCCTGCCACGTGCCTCCAGGGCTCTACAGTGCCAGCACCTGGCTCGGGTATGTCAACAGTGCCCTCAACCCCATCATCTACACAACTTTCAACACTGACTTCCGCAAAGCCTTCCTCAAGATCCTCTGCTGCTGACTGTGGGGCCACACCGGGCTGCACGGGTCTGTAGCAGCCCCCTGGGGGGAGAAGAAGACAGGGACAAGCCAGTGAGTCCTTCAGTGCTGGACACAGCCCTGGGTGTGCAGCACATCAGCCAGCACAGTGCATCGCTGCTGGGCGCTGACAGGCTTGCGGGGCACACGCGACCCAAACGCAGATGGCATCCCTCATCTCTGCTGCCTACGTGCTGGAAGTGCATTTGCCCTCCCACAGCTGGAACCTCAGCCTGCAGAAGGCACCCAGCTCATGCACAGCAGTCCTAATAAGAGGACAGAATTTGAATTCTTTGATAAGGATCCTGATCTCTTCGGTCAGGAGCCAAGAGTGAAAATTGGACAACGAAACTTAGAAAAGGAGCACTGATGGAGAAATAACAACTTTCCTGTTGTTTCCATCAAAAGGTTTGCCTGTAAAACTGGGTCAGTCTAAGTGCTTTGAGAAAATCACCCTAGCTGCAAATGAAATCTTCCCTTGTGCTGCCAGCTTGTATTTTACTGCTCCTTGCAAGGTAGAGAGGCAGCTACTCTCCCTCACATGACAAGTGCAACACTACCCCAGGGTCCCCTCTCCTCCTGACCCAAGGACCAGTGATAGATTGGCCATTACTTAACTACCACACACCCCAATGATCTACAGGGGCCACCAAGAGAACCAGGCTCTTGATAGCTGCCATAGATTCAAACCTGTTTTTTCAGCTGGTTGCATGCACCTTGCCTCCAAACTTTTTCACAATCTCCTTGGAACCAATCTTCACCTGTGCTCCTCTCCTGACCAGGAGCACTGCTAGATTTGGGGTTTGTACCACCTGGCTGCTGCAGTAACTCCAGTTACAGCCCATACCTGGGGGAGAGCTCTTTCATAACATTCCTCCCAGTAAGAAGGGACATTTGCCTTGGGATCAGCTCCAGCACTCTCCCTGATGCCCCTTGCCAATACTCTTGTCATCACATATGGTATCTGTGTATCCCAGCATCCAGGAGCTGGCCAAATACAGCCTGGCCATGGTCTCTTTTCCTAGCAGTATTCTACAAAGCCATCTCCAGTAGTTCCTGGATGAAAAAAACAGAAAGTCCTGATGTACCGTAAGCTGGTCTTGTGTCAGGGCATTCTAATGCTCTTCCCCTCATATAGAAAAACCTGGCATGGGCCAGAGAGCCTCAGCTTGGTTCTCCCATTTTGCCCTCTTGCTGGATCAGAGGCTTCAGCTCTCACTGCCAGGATTTGGTTTAGTTGTGCTGTCAGCCATGCTCGTTTGATAGCTTTGGGCATAACTCTGTGTGCTGCTCCTGCCTGTGTCCATGCCACAGCTCCTCCATCTGGGAAGGGCTTCCTTTCCTTCCTAATATGAGGCCAAGGCCATTGTTCTCTGCCTCCAGAGCACATGCCAGAGCTCTAGCTGCTGCTTTGGTTTGTCTGGGTTTTGGGAGGAGGATCTTGTGAAGAGCATGTGTCATTTGCCTGGGCAGGTGCCCTCCATACTGCATTGTAACTGCCTTAACCCAATAAAACACAAGTGTAATTGGAAGTTTTGGTATCTTTGTGATTAATGTACCTCCTTCCATAAGCCTTTTGTCATCTGTAGCCCTCTTAACACTTTCCCTGTAAAAAATTATCATCCACCCAGACACCTGCAAGAAGTCTTTATTATTACTTGCATTTTCCTTGCAACTGGGAAAGAAATCAAAGGCTTCTGTAAGCACTTCCAGCAGATGAATTCTGGAAATACAGTCAGTTAGTTTCCCAGCTACACCAGGCAGACATGCAGTAGTGTTACTCTATCTGCTCAAAGATGCTGGATAGCACAGGAGGCACTCAGCACACAGGATGGAGGAGGTATGAATCAAGTGAACCAACCTGTGGACAGATTGCCACTCAAGTAATTCTCATTAAGATGCTTCATAAAAGAGATCACCAGTCCAGTTGCTTTATGTAACGATTGTCAGTAAGGAGGAAATTAAAAGATCTTTTAAAGGATGACTAGGTCCATTTCAAGACCTGGCCTAGCTTCTCTCAGGGGTCAGCTTGATCTTGAACTTGAACCAGTTCTTCAAGGAGTGATCCCCAAGATGATTCAGGGTAGAGGTAAGAACAGGAGGTGTCGCAGAAAACTAAGCAGCATTTTCGTGTCCACACAGCTATAAGGGATGGGGAAAAGTCTGTATCTAAACATATGGTCCTTTCTTTACTAAGATCTGAACTACCAGATCACAGAACTGACTAGGGACAAAAAAAAAAAAAAAAATACAGCACAAAACCCTCACACAATTACAAAAACTCAACTCAGAACCAAAACAATCTCTGTCTCCTCCCTCAAGTGCTGCTTGAGCACCATGCCCAGTTTTCCTCTGTCAATACGATCATAGGTGATCCTATAGAAAATGCCAAGGAACAGAAGCAATTACAGGCACAAGCAGTTGATGCCTCTCCACCCTCTCCAGCAAGCCAGAGAGATTGCTGAGGGCCCCCCCCAAGACACACCCCACTCATTATTTACAGCAGAGTGATCTGCATTCTCCTTTTCCAACTGCTCAATGTCTCCTACTAACCTTAATTTTCTACATTTTCCTCCATGGTGTTTTGTTTTCCCTGACTCCACAGCTGGCTGGGAGAGGTGAGCTGTGACGCTGTGTTCTATGGGGACTCATTACATGTTGATATTCACATTAGAAGAGCCTTGGGATAATGCAGAAGCCTCCTCTCCTGCAGAGAGGAGAAGGGAGCTCGGAGGCAGCCCCAGGTGCTGTGGCAGCAGGGCTGGGCAGACGTGCAGATGCAGCACTGCAGGGTGTGCTCACCTCCACCCCGCCCCAGCAGGCAGCTGCAATGGGGCACCTCAGGGCCCCTGTGCTGCAAGACATTCGTGAACGAGAGAGCAGCCAGGAAGCAGCTCCACCGTGGCTGAGGAGAGTTAAGACCCTTTGGAGATGAAGAAGAGCCGGCAACACTCACTGGGAAGATCAGCCCCACCCCCCCCCGCAAGGTACAAGGCAGCCATCCAAGTGCTGCCTGTCTAGACACGTTTATAGCACGCCTGAGAAATGGACTGAAAAACACCATTTATCCCTGCATCCACCATCTCCCAGCTCACAGAGCCATGAGCTGTGGCTCAGCTGCAGGAACGCAGATCAATGAGCCACTGAGCCCACATATCCCACAGTTTGCTATTCCACTGTACCTGGAGCTCCCCATTTGTGACAGATGTGCCACATGTTGCATGTGTTAAGCTTCAGGTCTAGGACCAAAAATGCAGGTTACCCAAGTCACTAAAATCCTAAATGGTATCAGACACTGAACTGGAGCCATCCAGAGTTAAAACTAAAAGCTCTTATGTTGAGTTTTACACTGTAAAATACAAACAGAGAAGAAACCATGAAACATTCTACCTCGTCAGAGGCACAACAGGCACCAGACCATACAAGAATCTTTAAGCAGAAGAGCACAAAGGTCCATGGGGCAGAAGATAATCTTCCATGAGAAAATGCTGGTTACTGGAAAGGCAAGGAATTTATGGAGGAGGTAGGTTTCACCTACCATCGAAGACCAGTGCTCTGCAGGTGATACTGCTCAGTGAGTTTTCTGCAGGTGCCTTGCAGCAGCTGTTGGACATGTTGTTTTAACAGTCCCAGCTGCAGATATTAAAATCCACATTTGCCAGACTACAAGGACAAAGCAAAGCCTTGCAGAAAAATCACACTTCTCCAGGTAACCCTCCTTAGGGCTCTTAGGGGCTGGGCTGGCCTGGCCAGATACTCAGCTGAGCTCAGCTGGACCCCACTGTGGGGCTAAGCACAGTGAGCTTCCCCCTAGGGAAGAGAAGAGAGTGCACCTGGAGTCTGCCTCTCTGAGGGGAATTGGAGTGGCAGGGGGTTCTCTGTTCCAGCTGGGGCCAGCACAACCTGCTCAGGATGGCAGCTCCCCTGGAAGACAGAGCTTGGCTGCAGCTTATTGCTGTTGCTGATGTTTTCTGAAGAATGTCTAATCAATGCCAGCATTTCAAGGCAGGATCAACAGCCTGCAGGCTGCTGATATGGTGACACTCAGAACTACAAATAGGAATTGTGGACAACTCAGAGGACAGCAGTAGCAATCTGATTAGTTTCAGCTAAGTGTGTGATGATTTGGTCACAAAGTGACAGACTCTGGCTGTCAAATACACCTGCAAATACACCTGGCTCATCTAACAAGAAGAATGGGCTCATCAGTTCTTTCTCTGACCAATGCAAGTATCCCAAATCTGCATGAGCCTTTGAATGAGCCACTGAAGTGTGTTTTTCCTTATCTAATGATAATAATGAATTCATATTGACATAACAATGTCATCTCCTGGCAGTATTTTGCCACCTGTCCTTCTGCCTTATGAGCAAAGGAAGGCTCACAAGACTGTAGGAATTTCAAGGTATGAGGGATTCAAAACTGTATTTCTTCAAAGTCAGCATCATCTGCTAAGTACCTCTTACTGAATGACAGGATGTAGAAGATGCATCCCAGACCAATGCTGCCTTTCAATCTCAAAAACCACTGATCCAGTTATTCTCTGTTACTCCCCACATAGTCAATCTTGACACATAGTAGTGACCTTCCTTGTTATGCCTTCACGGCATCACTCATGCCACCTTTCCTTGGTTCCTTACTGCCTCAAGTGTCAGATCAGGAGCCCACCAACTCTGATGCCAACCACACCTTTCTTCAACAGGGATAGATTTTCTCTGAGGCCCAGGCCTGGTATTTTCCTGAGCTTCCTTTGTGATTCTGGGAGTAAATCTCTTCCTGCCAGACACTGGTCTCATCCCTGAGTGCCTCTGGAAATGTGAGGCAAAGAAAACCTCTGGGGCCAAAGAAGAAAACAAAGATAATTAAAAATTAATTTCGGTATAATGATGTAAGCATCTCAGTGAGACAAGCATTAGGCTTGTTGTATCTTTGGTGATGTGGGGAAGACCTTACTGGCTTCCTGCCCAGGGGACTCCTGTCAGTTTTAATAAGTTTTACTGCACAGCTGTGAGCATGGCAAATTGAACAGCCCAAATAAAGACCATTTTCACCGGACAGAAGCAAAAATACATTTCTTTCTGCCATCCCATGTCAGGGCAGAAGGGCTGTGGTGCAGGTGGACTGCTCACCTTGCTCTACCGTAGGTGAGAGGCAGCAGCACTTCTGTCTCTCTGTGGGGGTCAGGTCAAGGGATGTGAGCAGATGGTTGTTGCTACAGGACTCCCTTGAATATTTGAGATGGCACTGGCTGTGGGCAACAGGGCAGCCAGGTACTGGAGTTGAGTCCAGCACTAAGTACCTCTGTCAGCCTCAGTCCTGAAGGCTACCAGCATTGCTCTGTGGCCTTTTGCCTTTTTGCAGCCATTGCTGACTTCCCTGAACCACAACAGAACACTTCTTCCTCCTCAAGATGTGCACAAAACAAGGGATGGTAAAAGGCACATGCCAGTGGCTTCTGCAACTTGATGTTGGCAGTGCTACCCACAGACACACTGCACAGCTCCCACTCCTTTTTTTTGCTTGCCTTGCCAAATCCTAATCATCCTGTTTGCCTATGTTCCTTCCTCCCAGACGCTCCATCTCCTGTTCCCTTTCTTGAAGAGGCTGCATCTCTTTAAAGGCTTCAGCTTCCTGCCAGTCTGTTCTCTCATCCCAGTTCAGCTTTGTCTGAGGAAAGCATCTGGCTTTCCTAAGGGCTGGTTTCTTCAGCTGTTATTTAGCACAAAGTACCACTGAAATTGACATTACTTTATCGATGGTTCCATTCTGGCCCAGGAAGGGCAGTATAAAAAAGCTCAAGACAGATTCGTAGACTCTGCTGACTTCCTGCATGATGCTGGCTGCATCAATACCTCCCCTGATTGCCTCATCAAAAGGCAAACCAGATGTTCTCCTGTGGAAGGAGGGAGCTGTGAAGACAAAGCATTGCTACAAAGCCACCTTCGTGTCATGCATTGCAACACATCCACCAGCTCAGAAAGGCAGCCAGCTCAAGAGCACAAGGTGTCACACATAGAGCACAGCAATGGGTCCAGGAACTCTGGCCAAAGGACCTTGGAACCCTCCTTTCTTTGTGAAAGTTTGTGCTGGGCCATTGCATATAAGTGCCATAGTTTTAGGTCTTTTCTTGATCAGCACCCTGCAAATCAATCAACTCTGCAGGTATGGGCAGTAAGATACACCTTGTCCTGCAGAGCCTCTGGCATGAACCACTGCCACTGCTTCTCCCAGTGCATTGACCACTCCCTTGAGCCAGAAAATGCTTTACACAGTAGCAGAAGCATAGGGAAGACAGAAGGCTGGTTAATCCCGAGCTGTCTGGCAGATGCAAATGCCTTTATTTATAATTCCTTTACCTTTTGATCACTTAACAGATTCCTAGATTTTCATGCTTTAGAAGCTTGAAATAATCCTGGTTAACCGCATAACCCCTTCTCATCCAAAACTGCTTCCCAAAGAGCTCTGCAAGATGTTCAGACACACAAATAGCTGAGAACAGAGCAGGCTTTCTCCAAAGATTTTGCAATGATGGGCAGTAAAAACAAGGCCAGGAGCTGGAGGAGCTGTGTCAGCATGACAGAGCATCCCACTGTGTTGCTCCTTCACATGACCAATGTGATTGAAACATACAGACAACAGATGTAGACTTAACCAGGCAGTTCATCATCACCTCATTGTGAGGCAGGAAAGGTGCTGCTTTTCCAAGTCAGTGTGTTCCCAGGGAGGAGATTGTGCACTGTGACAGACACTGTTCACATTGGCAACATCAACAGGGAAGCAAGAACATTTTAGTGCACCATTTTTGTCCCAGCACCAACTTTTACCAGTCTAGATCCAACTTCTTGAAGGGATTTAAATTCATTTTCTTTTTGTTTGAAAAGTCCTGTCATGCCTACAGAATGTGTGTAAGAAAGGATGGTAACGTGCTTGAACATCTTTAATAGTCCTAAGGAGTGCTGCATTACCAGAAAGAGATGAGGTCCCTAGCGAATTATGTAGATCACTCCAGAGTACTACAAATAAAACCATTAAACTGGCCTGCACCATCATCTGTTTCATGCATGCCTTCCACATCACAGAGGAAACAGCTCTGAAATTACTGAGAGAACGGTTTAAACATTTTATTGGAGCCCTTTGTCTGCCCCCTCAGGTTGTGAATCAAAAACCAACAGGGTATGGGATTAAGAAAAAATAAAGCTACTCAATGCTTAAAAGCACCTCTGAAACACACCTGGAACTAAATTTTCTATGCATAAAAATTCCATGATCTGAAAACCCGCTGGACCTTATAGATGTAGAAATAAATTGAACACCCTGCTGGAACGTTTCCAGTCTTGGTCAGCTCCTGTGATCCTGCAGAGCCACAGAGGAGCAGACTTAGAAACTGTCAGAGAAGGCTGGATATACACTGTGTGTGTGTCTTGGACACTGTCCTTCCTAGTGATTTACAGGATGGGGTTGATAAACAGTGGGGGGGTGGGGGGAGAATTAGAACCCTGAAGGAAAGAAGACTGTTTTGTAATAAGACAATTTGATTTTTTTTTTCCTTAATACGCTTCAAGGCATACCTTTGAAACTGCTAAAGAGTCTGCAACATTAAAATAGCTCTGGAAGAAGGAAGTTACTGAGCAGAATACAGATGAAGTGGTCAGAAAGACACAGGCCTTAACATGAGGCCCTGACAGTTATTCTCATCAGCATGAAAGGTTTTTCTTTATTTAGGGGAAGACTACACTAAAGGTTGCTAAGGAAAAGATATTCAATGGTCTAATGTTTTTATAACACACCATCTCTTTTGTATTCTGCTCTGCTCTTTTATACTCTGCCCTTTGGGGATGGATGGCAGTCAAAGATGTTTTTGCAGTCTTCTGTGCTTAGTGAAGTTAATTTAGCACAGACATTTTTCCACTCCTTATTAATTTCAATTTTCACTTCTCCATGGAAAGTTTAGCTTTCTTCATGCAGTTTTCATCCACATATTAGGGCAAGAATTCTGTTTTTGAAAGAAATTAAGATCTCTGCCTGGAAATAGATTTAAAAACTTTCTAAGTTAGCATGAAAAATGTTGCTGATTTTTTACGGTGTGAACTAAGAGGACTGATATGTTGAGAAGTTGTATAAATACAACACATTAAGGTTTCAGGGTTAGTGATGTTTGTGTTTGTTAGATACTGAATGATGTAGCTGGTCAAATTCTGCCCAGTATGGAATGGTTTACTTTGTGCAGCCATGGTACACAGGTGCACACATATAAAAGCTAACCAGAGAATTGTAACAGGAAAGCCTAATGGGTAGGACTGGGAAAAAAGCATAACACAGCAGTATGGAAGGACTGGAAAGCCAGAAGAAGAGAAGGGTTATTGAGAGTAGCCTGTTACTGGCACTTAGCTTAGCAGGCCACTAAGATCCCAGTACAGCTATGTTTATCTCCTGAGGACATCCAGGCTGGGAGATAAAAGAAAAATTATTAAACCCAAATGATTCACAGAAGTGGGGCAGGACGGAGAGACTGAGTGATCACAAGTAGCCCCCAAAAGGTATAAACAGCAATTCCAAAACTAGCAGTAAGGTTACCAACCTAATAAGTATGCAGAAAATGTGGAGGACACAACCACCTGCACCCCTTGTCCTGTGCGTCATCACAGAGCATCCATGACTGACCTGTTGGACATAACCATCCTGGTGTCTGAGGGCTGGGCTGACTCAGGCATTTCAGTGATTCAATATGTGGATACAGGAGTGTCAGTGAACGAGAAGTTTCAAAACCTGTCCCCTGCCAAAAGATTCTCCACAGGCACTTGCAACGTTGTAGAAACAGGCGCTGCAGAAACAAGCATTGCAAGGTCCCATGCACGACTGCATTCCTCTTGAAAGAAACATAAACCATTTTTATTTCATTAGAATTCTTGTCCTTTAAGTTAGGCAGACCTTCTACCTCACACTGTATACCCAGGACACCATCTCCAAGTTTCCCAGTGCTGTATCAATTTTAACAACCACAAAGTACTACTTGGAGTGAGGATGGTAATTCTGTATTTTATGTCGTTTCTGTGACTGAATCATTCTCTGTAATCTGTCTGAAGACAACAGGAGAGCAGTATTTGCACCATTTCTTTTGGATCCTGTGGAACAGAAGCGTAGTTACTGCAACAGAGTGTGTAAAGCTGGAATGGTATACAGGACTATGACAACCCTGTGTAGTTGCCCAAAGGGACAGGGAAACTAAAAACCCCTTATACTCTATGGTAAAGTCATTCTGATGGGAGGTATTATAATCTTAAAGTATGGCAGAAATTGTGAAGAGCAAACTACAGATTAATCCTTAATGGCTTTAAGGCCATGAAGTGTAGTATTTTTTTAAGCTTAATTAAGGCAGTAGAGTCCTTATGGGGAGAAGGACAGGCAGCTCTCTTCAACACTTCCAAGTCTATTATGACATTCTTTTGAAGCAAATTACTTGGAAACCTGCTCCATGACAGGATCCTCCAAGATAATGTCCTCCATCAGGCTGCTAGGTCAAGTTTTCAGGAGATACCTTCTTGAGTTCAAACTCTCTTGGTACACCACCTCTGTCACACATTGAGGAGCCAGTGAAACAAATAATAAATGTATTTTATTGATGCTTTGAAATAGAAAACTATAAAATCCATGATTCCACAGTGAGGGACAGTAAAAAACCGCAACTGAGTAAGAGGAACGTAACATAACTAAGTCATACTCTAAAACAAGGACCCACCAGAATGTTTTCTAAAAGTCCCTTCCCTATGACACTACCCTTCCACAGCTCCATCGCAGAGCGACATTTGTGTAGCCTGCTCTGTGACCAGTGCTAGGGTGGCTGGAAAGAATGATACAGTCATTGTCACCCATGTGCTAACACAGGAGTGAAATCTGAAAAAAGTGCACAGAGTTAAAAAAAAACCAAAAAACCTACAGCAGGACATGGATTAAACACTTTCTTTTCTCTCTGGCTTTAATGTTACTGAATGGGACTCCAGAGGCAGGGGTGTTCAAGGCCAGGCCGAGGTGGCAGACTTCTTCCAGGCCCAGAGAACACTCTGCACTGCAGGTGGCCTGAGAGAGGAGTACACACAGTCCCTTGTGCCACTGGACACAGCAGCACTTCCAGTCAGTTCTTTCCAAGGACACATATGCTGGCAATGGTTACAAGGACAGTATTTGAAGACTGAGGTGGGATTTCTTACTAAGGGGATACATGATGAGAGACTAGGATAATTACTATGGAGTATGGAATGAGAGTCCCAAGCAGCTGCTGAGTCTCCATGCAGCTGGATTAATTTTAAGTATATGCCCTGCTTTATCCTCAATCACATTTTCAATTACTCTGTCCTTGCACATGGGAAACCAACGTCAGTATCTGAAAACAAACCCATCCACACTGGTCTTACTGGTGAATTGTCCAGGCCCTTGCAGCCATCAAGAATGCACCAAGCCAATTAACCAAAAGAGGCGTTTGAACAAGATCATCCTTCCCCACCAGGAAGTGAGATCTCCTTCAAACGTCTCCTTCAGGTCCCTCCAGGAAGGAAAAAAGGCATTTTAAAGGCATTTTACTACTGCCAGGTCCAGGTGATACAGTCCCACTGGATGAGGATGCAGTCTGCAGGCTCCTCTGTCCTCTCTGAGCTCACTGTCTCTGCAGGGCCTGCCTGAAGACAAGCTCCTTGAGCTGGTCCAGCTTACTGTCCCTCAAGGCATCCCGAACGGCACTGAAGAAGCCAAAGTAGTGCTGGAAGTTGTGCATCATGAGCAGGACACCGGCCAGCAGCTCGTTGGTCACCAGGAGGTGATGGACGTAGGCACGGGTGTGCCTCTGACAGCAGTAACAGCTGCATCCTTCCAGCAAAGGACCAAAATCATCGTGGTACCTAAGGAAGAAGCAATGGTGGGTAACATCAGAGATAAGAAGAGCCATCCAAGCAATAAAGAGTTTCCCTGTATCCACCTGGCCTTTTGAAGGGACCTAAGCCTAAAGTCCTGAGGTCCTTAATCCAGATTTGCTGACAACTCAGACCAGCACCACTGGCACAAAGGACATCAGATATCAGAGGTGGTTTGGGTTGGAAGGGACCTTAAAGATCATGTAACTCCCACACCTTTCCATGGTGGGGGCCATGGCTGCTGAAAGCCCAGGCCTCCTCATGCCAGAACTCAGAATAACTCTGACTACATCACAGCTAACAGCAGAGAGGCCCCATCTGTGCCTTCCCTAGCAGAAAAGCTGCAGTGCAAGACAGCTATTATGCACTTTATGAAGGGGAAAGCCACCAAAACCACAGATTTACTAATCCCACTATTCACAGAACAGTATTCCACTCCATTCTAAGATGCACCATTTCACAGGGAGAGCAAAGCAACACCACTGTCTACTCAGATAGCCTGGAAGTAGCTGTGACAAAGAGAAGGAAGGACAAGTGGTAACAATGGCTCAAGTTTTTGTGAAGTATCCAGAAATGGCAGAACTGCTCTGCAGCTGCCCAAACTGAGTCAGAGAGTAGAGGGTCTCCATAGTTCAAATAAAATCTGGTATCTCAAGTTAGATGTGGAAGAACAAAGTGATTCCCAGACCACCTTTGTGAACCTATGGTCTTTCAGCTGAGACATAATTATGACCACATTTGCTGAATAAATGATCAGAAAACCCCTGGCTCTAGGTCAGGCAAAAGACAGAGCTTTCAGAGCTAGGCTGTTGCCTGATAACAAGCCAGAATGCTTGTCCAACACTATCTGCTCAGTGTCCAGAATTACTCTCTTCAACAGCATCATGTTTTATGAAGTCTCTCATCCAGCTGCTGACCAGTTGCAAAAAAATACAGAAGACAGAAGAATCATATTTAGTCACACAGCTGCAGGTATCCTCCTCACAAACTCACATACTTTTTATCCTTCAGAGATATCTCAAATGGTGTCATTTCTGGGTCGGCTTTGGATACTTCCTCCTGGTCTTCTTGAGCACCATTCTTCTCCAGGTCCTGGATCCCATTTTGTGTTAAAACTGATTAAATTTAAAAAACAACAGCCTTAGATCAGAAAGCAAGAGCAGAGCAAGGGTAGCAACCATACAGAAGATACTTCTGCTGCTTTCTTGCCAGCTGAAAACTCCTGCCACAAGTTTCCACCTCTTTTTTCTAGAAAGCAGGTATTTTACTTTAATTGCTGTATGTTAGTTAACACAAATACACTTTTAGATGATCAAAACAGCAAGAGACAAGTGAAAACTAATCAACTAGAACAAATCAAAAGTTAGAGCTGAAACAACAGTATAACTTTTTGCTGCTCTACTGAGCTGAATTCTTTATTCTGAATTCTTTATAAAATGTCAAAAGTATTTTGTCTGAACTGCATGCTGAACAGAATGCTATCATCTGAACAAATGGATTTTATTGAGATTTTGTTAGAGTAGACAGGCAACTCATCTGCATTCATTCTACTTTCCATGCTGAGATAATTCAGGGATTTAGATGCCTCCTGTTTTTTTTTCAAAAAAAAAACCTGGAATCAAATGAGGCTGGTAGAACTAATTCAGAAGAGGTGGGTCAACATGTGCCTTTTCAGCACCATTTTCACCTTTATTTTTCAGCATCTATCTGAAAAATAAAGCATTATCCCATGATTTTATAGGTTTGCATTTTTGAGTTTGTTCTAAAGGAGAAGGAGATGTATCTTGAAATACCAATATTACTGATGCATAATCCATGCCTACAGTGTTTAAAACAGACACAGGACAAAACCACTGCCCTTACCCAGAGCCTCATAATTTAAGAATGAAGTAAGACAAGATAAAGAACAACAAACAAAGAAAAGGGTTAAAAAAAAAGCAGCCAGCATGAAGAAACAAGGTGTTCTGTTCTATTCAGCTGGCTCTGAATTATCCAGGCATGAAAAGCCACTAGGTTCTACCCAAGAGAAAAAATGTGAAATGTTTCCCCATATTAAAAACATTTAATAGTCCAAAACAAAACGGCTGCTTGAAACACATTTGATAGGGGCTTTAATGGGTGATACACATTCCCATCTCACAGTATAATGAACAGAGCATTTTGGTTTTGATATAAACCTATGAATGCAAAGACAGAGAGGAAAACTGCCCAAATAAATGGGAAACTTCTGACAGCTAGAAAAAGAACTTCAAAAATATATTACTACAACAGACACATAATAATTTAATCCTAGAGATCGCTTAATAGGTCCAGCCTTCACTGCTAACAGTAACAGAAAATTTGCCAACAGTGTCAAACTAAAACCCCTCTATTCAGGAGGTGTTTAAGAAATATTTAATCATCATATTTTGGCTAATGAGACATTCAGAATCTTCAAGTTTTACTCAACAGATATCACAACAAAGCAGCCTGCCTTCAAAAGCAACATGTGGTAGTGGAATCCCAGGTTTTCAAGTGGTCACTGCACTTATTTCAAGAACAAAGCCCTCAAATACAGATTGCTCCCAAGTATGAATTATGCTTACCACAATACAAAATGCAAAAACTATAACAACCATCAAGAAGCCTACCTGTTGCTTCAGGATCTGGATGGCAGTCGTAACTGAAAACCAAGGCACAGCCTCGCTCTGTCACTTGGAAGGGAAAGAAGCTCTCAAAAATGTCCACTCCCCTTTCAATGCACTCAAGCACCTCATCTGGTTTGCCTACACCATGAATGATTCTGTAGAAGACACACAGGAAGAAAAATCTACAATATTCTGAGTAGAAGCAAGCAGGTACCTGAAGGAAAAGACCTCTATGTCATGTGCAGCACATGTAGCTTATCTCTGCAACTGCTAACAGTCATCACTCAGAATTCCATGTGCTTCTGCTTCCCCACCTCTCACATACCCGGTACATAACAGGCTTTTCATTACTTGCCCTTTGGAAGACAGGCAAAAATCCCTCATTTACTGTGGAAAAATCCCATTCTGTTCATTGTGTTTGAAGTGATTTGTATGTGATTTTTTTCACTTACACATAAATACCATTAGATTCATAACATCTGTGCCAGAGAACAGATATTTTCCTTAATCATGTTTGTGACCCAATGAGCTACCAATTCCCAGACACATGGACCCTTTTGCTTGTTAGCTGCTTAAAAAGAGTCTCAACAGAGACACAGCAGTAGATGGCTGGTCAAAGATACATGTCCTTCAGGTGACAGACACATCCTATAGCACTCGGAAAACTGCCTTGGAGAGAACATACTAATGAAAAACATTGTTAGAAAGAGAAAACATCCTTGCTTTAGTCTTCCCTTCTCTTTACACTCTAACTGCTCAAATGATTTACCCAAGAACGTGGGCTGTAACATCTCCTGAGACATGGCATTAAGAGCCAGGCTCTTCCTGGATTGCCATCAGTGGTAATAGAGATCCTGCTGGCAGCCAAATTTAGTTGGGCAGCTTCACCGAGGGTGGGTGAAGTGTAAGAGAGTAGAGCAGTGTCTGCTCTCCTGCAGGTGCATAGGCTGAAAGCAGTAGAAGTTAATGTAGGGCAATGAGCTAAACAGATAATTAGGAAAATACACAGGGGCTGATAAATGAAGTCACAAGGTGCCATTTTTAGTCACTTTTCTAAGTACTCCAATTAAATTGATGAGCACAGAATAAGGAGAGGAGAAGTTTACAGCATGAGTGTTTTATGTTTCAGGTTCCCATGACAGGGAGAAAATGAAATGCAAAAGTCAAAACAGTAGCTCTGCATATATGATCAAAGCCTTGCTGAAACTCATCTCTGCACAAACATTTGTTCTTGCAAGAGTTCCTATGCTATTGGAAAGGAAAACAAATTTTATCAAGTGACTTCAGCCCCTTTAGGTACATGAAAGGACTTTTTATAAAGAGTACACTCATAAGATCATTTTACAATCACACAAAAAGCAGCCACTTCTTGAGTGAAGCACAAAAACTGCTTGTCTTCAAGAGAATTTCATGCTGGGGTAGAACAGAGATGAAGAACAACCTCTCCAGCCAGAATGGCAAGGGTGATTCAGGAGCAATGACTGCCTGAAATTCACGTGAGGTGCTTCCAAGACCCCCTGGGGCTAACCAGCTCTCTTGCTATCAAGAGGTCAGAAACACTTGTCTTAACAAGACAAGCAAACTATCTGATAGATGAAGCAGATGCACGGGTAGACACTGAGGTTAGCTGAGCAGATTGGACTCTAATGCTCCCAGGGGATCTTTTAAGTAGCTCAACCAGACAGAATAGCAACAACACAGCAATTGTCAGGAAAATTCAAACCCCAGGCACCCCTTGAGCAAGAACAAGCTACAGCACCAGACACAGTGCTCTTGCATTTAATTTCCTTTTAAACACCATTAGGTCAGAGCAATGCTCTGCAAGCAGAGGGAAGCAGGAACACAATGGGGCCTCAGTCATTCTCTTCAGGAAATGATGAAAAAAGCAACCATATTATTTCTGTATCAGTTGCTCTGGTAAGAACAATCCAGCGAGCTCAAACCAATAAAGAAACTCCTACACTTCTGAACCACTAGCGAATATTAGCACACATTTTCAAGAAGTCTTTAGTTACTGTAAGTCAGTTATAAGGATTAAGAAAGCTGCTGCTCCTGTCCAGTCCTTGGCATGGGTCTGATGGGCACAGCTAACAACTCAGATATGCAATAAACCCCACACTGTCCAAGAAGAGAATACCACTATTCTGTACCACCCTGGATAGTACACAGGCTCAGTGCCTCAGGTACTAGGACTGAGCTGGCTACCAAGATCGTGCAGCAAGCACTGGCTGGTTCTGCCAGCTCCCCTCTCTGCCATCTGCGAGTTCAGGTCAGAGAGAACTGGAAAAATGACACTTTTACTGAGAAGAAGTCCCTGTAAAATACTTTGATAATAATGTTTTTGTTTGAGATGAACTTCAAGTAAACCACTGCCTCCAAATGCAAGTAACCCTGATATATCCTACCTGTAACTCTTCCTAAAAACTTTTCCTCAAACCCACAGTATGAGCAAAGCCTGGTGCCAGTTGCAGCTAAAACCTGAAACAAGTGTTGAAGACTGCAGCTTGACAATTTATTATTTATGCAGGTAAAATTTATGCAGCCTGGCACACATAGAGCTGTGCAATACAGTGATTATTTCCCACAGAGAAACTGCACAGCAGCCTGTAGATGCTCCTCATAATAAAACAGATGGATTTCTTGGGATGTTGCCCACACAACTTACCTTGGTTTATCCTCTGGCAGCTCTGCTGTGACAGAAGCTATCAGTTTCAACTTGGTCTCCTTGGCCATGGCACTTCCCTGGAAGCCATCTAGCAGAAAGCCACCCACAGGCCGCTTGGCAGTCTCCCTGGCTGATCTGAGCCTCTCTTCCAAGATATCTCCACCTTCAATTGCCCCAAACATTACACTTCCTTGTAGTTCCTGTCCCAGGAGAAAGCTACAAGTGTTAGAGCATGCTCTGCCAAAGACATGAAAGGCATCTCACAGCCCAGACTTCAGATGCCTGCTACTTAAGCCCCACATTCCCAGGAACTTGCCAGAGCCATGGGGTTTCATCTCACGCAAGACTATTTCCCACACAACACCGTGAAGTCCATGTGGCAGAAATGAGACTAGTAGAGACAAGGTTCTGCTCCTTGCCTTGACACTAACTCACTGAGAATTCTGATGCCACTCTTCCCACCTCTCTACGGAAGGCAATAACCACGCATCAGTTTTGTACATGGCTTTTTATGGATAGGGGTCTCAGCAATGGATGTATAAGTGCAAAATACAAAGCAGGTGCCATTATGCTGGTTCTCACAGACACCAGATGTCACAGGGAATTCCCTTTCAGGAGACCCAAACACTAACTCCTGTCACCTGTTTTCTCTTGTAGTGCAGACTCAGATAGTATGTCTCCTTTCACTAAGAGGAAGGAAAGTTTCAAAGCTGCTGGAAGAAATAAAGACTAGCACTTACTAATTCTCTCTCACTTGTAACCAAGGGGACTTCAGAGCAAAAAGATGGGTTTTCTTAATCTGAACAAGAAGATCCCACTTTGCCAATGCATCTAATAATAAGGTAAGTGAAAGAAATGCATCACAACCCAAAAGCAGAAAGAAAAATCTTAAAATGTAGTTCTCCTCAACAAGTAGAGATCAGGGGTGATCCTGGTGCAGAAGACAATTTACTAAAGGAAGGAAGGAAAACTCACTGTGCTACTGGTTATATCCACTCTGGACTGTAAACTGGGCATTCTCAGATTTACAAGTGACTCAACTTCCTACTACAATTTCCTGGGGCTGGTCCAGGATGCAGCACGGACCAAGAAGCACTTGCAGTGATATTGCCTCAGTATCTTGGGGAACTTACCGGTGATTTTTCTTGCAGCTGAAGGCATATATCCAAGAAGGAAAGTGACCTATCCACAGACTTCTTGGCTCTTTTTCTTCCAGCTTCCCCAGAAATGGTGTCTCCATCAGAGATGCACTGGAACCAGTCTGGCTGGATGGTCCGCTGGATGTCCATGAACTTGGAAGCTGTCATCTCCATGCGCCCTGAGCTGCCCCACAGGGACACCGTCTGTACAGGAAGAACAGGGATCAACAGCAGTTGCAATGACAGCAGATCTTAAGGGTGAGAGGAGAGAAGGAATTGGTCTGGTGAAACACCAGCTACTGGAATGACAGCTCATTAGATAAGTTCCCCTGGAGCATGGCTCAGATAATCAGCTGCCCTTGGCACAATGAATGAAAGGAGATAAATGACTGAACTGAAATTTCTACGATACTCTTTGGTGAAAACATCCCACTCAACACTGACTTCTCCATATTTAAAAATCCAAGATAGAGCAGCTGGCCTCTCATCACACAAATTAGTGGCAGAATTGGGAAAAAAAAAAGCTTGAATTACCACCAAACTTGTTGTCAAGTAAGCAAAAGCTTATAAAAAGCAGCAAAGGCTGCAATGGCAAATACAACTTGCTAGTTTTCTGTACAAAATGCAAACCCAAGAAACTACTTCCTCTTTCTGAGCACTTAACTCACACAACACATGTGAATGTGTATAATGTGAATGTGACCACATGTGAATGTTTGCATTTATATAAACCATGGCAGTCTGGGAAGAATACAAAAGTTTGTTAAACACTCAGTCTTAGAACCCCATGTTATTTTAGGTCCCAAATCCAGCAACTCTAGAAGGCACTGAAATACCCACACCAAGTCAATGTAAGGAATGACTCATTAGGATTTCACACACGATCTTCCCTGTCTCTTCACATGCTTCCCATCATGCCAGCACACATGGGACCCCATCTTCCATTGCTACTCCATGATACCTTCAAAAGAATTTACAGCAAGACAAAAGCATGTGGACAGGGAGGTTATATTACCTGAACACCTAGCATATGTCACTATAATATTCAATTTACTAAACATTCAGATTTGTAAAATGTTCACATTTTAGCCTATTTTGGAGAATCTGTAATAATCTGTGAGTGCAGCTTGGCCATTGCTTTGGTTGCATTATTGTTAGGCTTGTGAAACTGCTGCTCCAAAACTTTAAAGAGGTATTATTAAAGTAGGTTAAGTCAAGGGCTTGAGCCCTTCGGAAGTCAGCTCTTTTCATCTGCAATTCTGTTCATGTCTTTTTAAATGAGAAGGGGTTTTCAGCCATCAGGAACAGCATATAGCTTGGAGTGTTATGGGCACTTTTTGGGGCCTGAGGGTATAAACACATTCTCCTAGCCTGCAAGACAGGCAGTGCAGTTCTCATGTATACCAATTTGCAAATTGAATTTCATCAGCAGATGCAAAAAATATGAGCAGAAGCCCTTTTTTTTTTTTGGGCTGGTCCCCACAAAGACCCTAAAGGACTGCACCAGTATACCACATGCCTGTTGTCCATCCATCCATCCTGATTACTTCTGGCCTTATCAGCCAATTTCACCAAATTTGAATGAAACCAGAAGTCTCAAAAGCAATAAAATTTTTTGCAAATTTCCAACTAAAAAAAAAGAGCAACTCCAAAAGGAGTTCCAAAATTTGCATCTACAGAATAACTGAAACACAGCAGCTGTATGTTTTTCTGCAGCAGCATGATGTCAGACAGTACCTGCTGACTCTTACTACAAGAGCATCAAGGAACAGCTGGTGAAGGCAGGCAGAGGAAAGTCAGAGCTGTCTGAGCCAAAGGGCAGAGTGTAATCACATCTAGTTACCTTCATTCTGTTCTCGAGAGGAAAAAAGCTGCTTTAATAAATAAAATAGCCATGCAGCTTAGAGAGCTGAGCATTATCCTGTGATTATTTAAATCCAGCCAGTGCTAGACTTTCTAGCACAGAGCTTTCTGTCCCATGGCTTTCAAAAAGCTTTCATAAGTATTTGTCAGCACAGATCCAGCTGCAGGAGGCCTTACAACAAGGTGACAGATATCTTCACCAGCTTATTTAAAAAACCCAAAAAACCTCTGAATCAAACTCCCAACACCCAGGTTTAGATTGCTGCTTTCACCTCAAAGCTGCACAACAGTGGGACAAGCTTCAGGTAATTCCTTCCCTGCAGAGGGACAGGGCTCAGCCTGGATCCCAGCAGCAAGGAATATACACTGATAGCTGTCTGGCAGGAATTATCCTCCATCACTCAGTGACCTTCCACCACATGTGGCCATACCCAAACAGCCTATGGGACTGATGTATGTCAGTCCCACAGCAGGTGCCAGGAGCTCCAGCATGAAGTGTCAGGCAGCAGGCAGTGTGTGGACTTCACAGCAGTGTGTGTGCCTGTGAGGTGGAACAGGCAAATGTCTGCAACTATGCACTTCTGGATTGCTGAGCCACCCTCCTGCAAAAATTCTGATGTCCTTCCCCTTTGTGGGCCTGTAGCAGGCTGTATGTAAATAAACACACAGGGGTTCAGATTTACTGCTTATCAGTGGCATAAGCACAAGCTTGTACAGCAAACATGCCAAAACACAGGTATTTCCTTTTACTGCCATTTAAACCACAACACCATGGTAGTCCAGAGTTCTCCTTTCTACCTGAATTGCCATTTAAATGCTCAGGAACCATTCAGGGAACGTGCTGTCAATAAGAACAATGTACAGCTTCATTCAGTTGGAGGTATGAGCATGTAAATGACAATCGTCTTTGTGGAAAGATTCATTTTGCTAATCTTATGGCTATCTGAGCACACCCACAAAGATGAAGGGATGATTGGCAGATTTCTTTTGGGAACTTTAGGTGGATCCTTTCAAGTCTTTAGAGCTACTGCACCTTGTTAGTGTTGTAGCCAGAGGGGCAGGGAGTGACTGGGTCATGAAGGGAGCAGTAGATCACAGCATCTGGCATACCTGAAAACAGAGAGACAGATCCAGAGCAGAGTTTCATGAACCAAAGCAAAGACAAAGATGTGGCTTGCAGATCTGCAAAAGGGAACAGGGTATTGTCCCCCACACAAATACATCCATTCTGACAAAGAAAATATTGTTCCTCTATCTCAGCACCAAAGAAGACAGATTTCTTCCCCAGCTTTACTCACTGCCTGGAGAAGAGTGCAGCAGCAGCACAAACCACAAAACAACACTCTTTGGTTCTGCAGGCTGCATAGCTGCTTTGGGATTTATTTATGTTACTTCTTGATTAATACTCTACCTATTAAAGTTTTCCAGATCCAACAGCTGACTCACTTGGCCACTCAACTGGTAACTGCTGGAGACACCTCACACTCAACACAATCCAAACTAGCAACAATCCCAAGCCTAGAACTTTTAAGGAAGGACAAAGTAGAATCATAGAATGGTTTGGCTTGGAAGGGACCTGAGAGATCATGCCTCATGGGCAGGGACACCTTCCACTAGACCATGCTGCTCAAAGGCCTATCCAACCTGGCCTTGAACATTTCCAGGGATGGGACATTCACAACTTCCTTGAGCAACTTAAGTGGCTCACCACCCTCACAAGAGTGAGAACAGGAGAGTTAGAGAATGTTTCAACTACACAAATGAGAAATTTATCATCCCTGCTGGACTGGAGGTTTCAAATGTCAGAGAGCTAGACAGTATGCCTCCACGACATAAAGCCTCCTCTTCAGAGATAGTCACTGAAACTGGTAAAGCCTCCAGGAAGTTCCAGACAAATACATTTTTCAATTTTTCTTGAAGAAGTAAATTGCTCCAAACAGGTATGGTTTATTGAAATTTGGATGCAAACTTCCTTCGGAAAACCAACCCATAATTTTTTTTATACATAATGAAATGTATGTCCCAAAATTTTATGTGCTTTTTAAAAAAATAAAACAAACAAAACAAGCCTAGGCAACTCATTTTTTTTTCTTGTAAAATGTGCTGGATTCCATATACAAAGAACTGTCTGTAATTTATAGAAATTACAGACACATCATCACCCTGTTGCCTGATGGAAGGATTTCTGGCCATACTAGTGACAACATACAATTTCAAGTCTTCCCTAGTGCCACTTTGATTGAGAAAATCCCTAAATGTGCAAAGCCTACATCTTTCTGCCTACTATACTACCTGAACATGCTCTAGTGGGATCCACCTGCATTATCTCTCAGATATACAAGCAAATACTTGTACTTTACCCATAAATTTTGCAGCTCCTTCCTTATATTCTTCTAGGACATCATGAATTTCTGCCCTGCAATCCAGATATAGGAACACATTAACTAAGCAGACAACTGTCTAGAGATTGGTGTTTTCATAACTAAGGGGTTTTTTCCCATACTTATGCATTGTCTGACACTGAGCTGGTATTTGCCATCCAGCTGTCAGGAAGTGAAGCAGGGACAGATGGAATGAAATGCCAGAGTCACAGAGCTCTAGAATCACAGCTCACAACCTGGGGCACTCATAATTCTGTGGCAAAAAAGTAAAGCATTCACCTTCACTGACCAGGGACCACTGACTTGAGGGAGAGCATGAAGCTATACCGTGACTTTTTGGGGACCATCACTAGTGTGTTCACATTGTTCAATAGCTGCACAAGCTTTACCATGTTATCTTTCTTTTTGGTTGCAACTTAACTAGCTTTGAGAGTTACTTGCTGCTCCAGTTTTACATTAAATGTCTTCAGGTATGGGGTACCTACCACCTCTCTGGGCAACCTGGTCCAGTGTTTCACCATCCTCATTACAAGAGATACCCTCTTATAGTTTAAACCCATTACTACTAATCCTACCACAAGAGGCTCTGTTAAAAATCTGTTCCCATCTGTCCTATAATCCCCCTTTAGGTATCAGAAGCCTGGTAAAAGGTCTCCCTGGACCCTTCTCTCCTCCAGGCTGAACACCCCCAAATCTCTCTGCCTATTGTTACAGGAATGTGTGGTGCTCCAAAGGACCTGGTCCAACAGGCCCACATCCTTCTCATGGTGTGGGCTCCAGAGCTGGATGCAGCACTCTCGGTGGGGTGTCAGTAAAGTAGAGGGGCAGAATCACCCCCCTCGCCCTGCTGCCCACCTCAGGACGATGACTGTGAAGACACCACGATGGGTTTAGCCTAAAGACGCTAAAAATCACGCAGCCCTCCAGCTCCCTTCCCCTCACCTTTGCTACCCCGCCCCCGCACCTCCCTGGGATGGGCAAGCGGGCCCGGTACTCACAGGGCGGGCAGGGCGACGTGCGCCACGCTGGGCACGCCGCGCACCTCCCGCAGCGTGTCGTGGCTGAGGTGCGGCGCCGCGCCCGTCCGCGTGTACAGCAGGCAGCCGGGCAGCGCCAGCGCGCCGGCCCCGCCGCGGCCCAGCCCCGCCAGCGAGCCCAGCCGCCCGCCGCCCGCACCGAGCAGCTTCAGCCTCATCCTCGTCCCGTGGCGCCGGCGGAAGACGCCGGGCTAGGGGACGCGGAGAACGCGGGGAAAGCGGGGAACGCGGGGAAAGCGGACCGCCCCTTCCCGCCCCAGCCCTGGCCTAGCGTCATCAGCAGGCGCCGGCGGCCGGGCTCCGCTCTTCCGTTGCCATGGCCGAGAGGGGCGGGCGGTGGGTGGCGGTGCCCGGCGCGGCCATGGCCCTCTCGGGGCAGCGCCTCCCGCAGGTAACGGGGCACGGCGGGGGGAGCGCGGCCCGCTCGCCTCAGTGGCGCCGGGGACGGGACGCTTCCCTGGGATCCTGCTTCATTGGGATCGCGGGCAGTCAGCACGGCAGGGTCAGGATCACGGATGAGGTTGCCCAGGCCCGTGCGGTGTGCCGGCGGGCGGGAAATCTGCACTGGACTCGAGCGAAAGGCGCTGAAGCTGGCATTGTGAAACTCGGGTTCAGGAAGAGGCACGGGAGCTTGGAACGCTGTGGTTTTCCTTAGTCCCTGCCGAGGTTTGGGTAGCTTGGAACAATGGGCCAAGGCTGAATAACTTGCACAGTGACATTCAGGATCAGGTTAGACGGGGCTCGGAGTAACCTTAGGTGGTGGAAGATCACAAAATCATTAAGGTTGGAAAAGACCTCTAAGATCATTGAGTCCAACCATTAATTCACCACCGGTGGGTTCACCACCAAACCATGACCTCAAGTGCCACATACACAGGTTGTTTGAACACTTCCAGGGACGGTTACTCAGTCTCTTTCCTGGGCAGCCTATTTCAATGCATGATCTCCCTTTCAGTGAGGAGATTTTCCCTAATATCCAATCTAAATATCCCATAACAAAACTTGAAGCTATTCCCCATTATCCTGTCACTTGTTACCTGGGAGGAGAGACCAACCCCCACCTAGCTACATCCTCCTTTCAGGTGGTTGTAGAGAGTGACAAGTTCACTCCTGAGCCTCCATTTCTCCACACTAAACAATCCCAGTTCCCTCAGCTGCTCCTCTAGACCCTTCAGCAGCTTTCACTTCTGAATAGACACCTCAGTGTCTTTCCTGAATTTAGGGAACCAGAACTGGACACAGGACTCAAGGCAGCGTCACCAGTGCTGAGTACAGAGGGACGATCCCTGCCCTGGTCCTGCTTGCCACACTATTGCTGATACAGGCCAGGATGCCATTGGCCTTCGTGGCCACCTGGGCACACTGCTGGCTCATGTTCAGCTGCTGTCACCAGCGCCCACAGGTCCTTTTCTGCCAGCCAGCTTTCCAGCCACTCTTCCCTCACCCTGTGGTGCTGCCTGGGGTTGTTGTGACCCAAGTGCAGGACCTGGCCCTTGACCTTGTTGAACTTCATGCAGTTGGCCTTGGCCCATCAATCCAGCCTATCCAGACCCTTCTGCAGAACCTTCCTGCCCTCAAGTAGAGCAACATTCCAATCCAACTTGGTGTTATCAAAAATGCCCCTGCTCATGCCAGGGAGGCTGGACTATATGACCTGTAAAGGTACCTTCTAATCCAAACTCTATGAAGAACAAGGTGTTGCTATGCATAAAACTCAACACAAAAAACTTTCTGTTGAAGAGTGCTGCAGGTTTTTTGGGCAAGTAATAAAAGAGCTTTACCCCAAAGCACCGTGTCCTGCACCTGCAACCACCTGACATCAAAGAAAATGAATTCTAGGGTGAGGTTCCATTTGTTTTGCTTCCTTGGGCACACCCGTGCTCTCAACCTTCAGCCTGCTTCTTGTGGCAGGTAGGAGTGTGTATCTGCTTCCTCAGGCAGTATCCTGGGCTTCTGGCAGCAGCACAGAGGGAAGGAGTTCGGAAATCTGGACTGTCTGGGGCACAGGTGTTACTTGTGAAAACACAGTGACACGTCAGGACCATTAACATTTCAGAAAGATGAATATGGGACAGGTATTCTCTCAGCCTGGCTATGACAAAAAGCTGATATCAAATTTCATAGTTGCTGGTTGCTGGGCACTAGCTCAGCAAGTCTCCATCCAGCCCCCAGGGACTGGGTGCTTCTATTCTCTCTGTGTTCTCCAGTCTCTGTGTTTGGCACTAATTGCCAAATGACTGTTTATTGCCTAATGACTTCTAAGTCCAGTTTATGCAGTTGTAGAAATGTTTAAGCAGTTGTAGAAATGCATTTCAGAAACAATCTATTCCTTTATAACATGCTTTTATGTTACATTCCCACTGATGTTTGCTCTCTGGAGGCAAAATGTGGATATAGGAAGTGGAAAAATGAATATCCTTAGAAATGTTTTCCTTTCTTTAATTTAAGAGAGTGGACCGAGCCTCTGAGTATGCTGTCTCTGAAGCTTTTTCCCTTCAAAAGTCAAGGTGTCCACAGAGGCCTTGGGGTCCTGTGACAAGTTTGGAAACTGCAGAACGGCTGCAAGTTCATCATGAGGCCTGTGAGGAAGGTGAGGTAAAATTCTGCTTGCCACAAGATGCCTAAAATGAATTGTTCTTGATCCAGCTTTGCAGTTCTGACCTGAACAGGCTCTTGCAAATCTTGAGTTCACAAGAAACAGTTGATAGGAAGATGTCTTTCATCTAATGGAGAAAGGCATAAGAAGGATCAGTTGCTGGAGTTCAAGGCAGATCTTAAAGGGCATACCTGAGCGAAGGATAAACTCTCTGTCTCCTGGAGATACCAGGTCAAGACAAGGATAAGAACTGTCCTTGAAGATACACTGTATGGTCAAAGCCAAGTTAGTGCACTGCAGGAAACCAGGTGAAATCACCTGACATATTTATGATACCAGATTAGTTCTGGAAATGGAGTTGCTCTGTGTAAATTTCACATTTATGAATGACAGTGTGGTTTTGTTTTGATTCCCATGCAAAATTTTTCTTACTAGTTACCTAAATAAATATTTCTTTTGTAAAGCCTGCAGCCAAAAGTGCTTGCTGAAGTTTGAAAGTAAACCTGTGGTAGGTTTAAAAAACAAAAAGGAGGGAGATTATTACCCATCAGTGCTAGAAGTATGTCTGCAGTGTAAAAAGCTGATAGGAGACAGTATTTTAAAAACTGAGTTAACCATTCTTTTAAGAATCAAAAGTGAGCATTACAGAACAACATGATGACACATCTTAAGAGCATCCACTTCAGTCCAGGAAGTCAGCTTTTTCACTTGTAATCATCAAGGGTTCAGCTAACAGCATGGAATACACTTACCTGCTTACAGTGCCCTGTCTCAATGCATTATACAGCCAATGGCTTCAAAGGAGCTGTCTTTGCTGTGGTGAAGAACCTTGTCTTTCTTTTGGTGGAAAGGTTGCTTGCTTTCCTCATGTTTCTTTATTATTTTTGTTTGCCCTTTTCTGCTAGGATTTTCCTTTTTATAGCTAACAATCCCTCAGAATTGTTCCTAAGTCAAATTCTTTTACCTGGAATCCATTATTACAATACTTAATGGTAGTAACTACACAAAGCCGACTTTGTAAAGAGAAGTGCCAGAAGACTTTTACTCTAGTTACAAGAAGATCACAAATCCCAGTGAAAAAAGTAACCCTTCCCCAAGTGGCAAGTTGTTTTCTGCTCTTCTTTCTGTTATCAGATACATTTCCCTGCTCCGGATCTGGCTGGAGAGATTATGAAAGAGAATAAAAGTGATTTGAAGGACAACAAACATTAGATTTATGTTTTCTTCAAAAAACTCACCATTTTCAAAGAAAGTTTGAAAAATGCTTTATTGCCTTAGAAATACCAGGGAGCATCTTCACTGTGTGTTAGGAGTGGATATGAGGAGCAGCTGCTTGCTCCTGTCCATCGACTGTGTGTCTCACACTGTGTCATGACTCCCGCTGGAGTGAGTGGCTGCTGGGATCCTGGCTCTTTGCCCATCCTCACCACACGGATGGCTGAGGATGGTTCTGATGCCTTGCAGTTTACAGCCCTGTGTCCTGCTTCAGGAGCAGCTTGGCCACCCATGTAGCAAGGCCAGCTGGTTTGTTTTAAGCAGCAGACCCATGAGCTGACCTTGCTTTTGAGAAGAAATTCTGAAAAAGGATTTTTTTCATTTTTCTGCAGAAAAGAATGGAGATGAAAACAGTCCATTGCAGGACTTCATACCTAGTTGTTCATTAGGCATTTGAGCTCACTGAGGAGTACCACATCCATCATGAGTGCATTCCTGTAGCTGCAGTCTTAACACTGAGTCCCAGGTGAAGTTTGCCACCTGATAGATTTGTAATTAGACTTACCAGTTGTTTCTGTGATACTTGCAAAGGGTTAACCTGTACACATGAAGCAAAAGTTTGTCCAAACTTTTGGTTCTTTTGAATTTAGCATATGACAGCCTTGGCTGCACATGTGGAAACCATCTAAGTGTCTGCAAGTGCAGTGGTAAAACATATGAAAGCTGTCTAAATTATGAATTACCTCATGTGAATTCCATCTCCTTGATAAATGCTAGAAAATAATCTAGTAACAAGTGATCTAAATGCCTACGGAATCATAGTAAAAATGAGATGGAGAAGAATGAATTTGTGATATACATGACAGGGAAAACATTTGCCACCTTCTCTTCCTGTTCTTTTACAGATCAAGAAGATAAGAACAGAACTATTAGCTTTATTCCATTTCCTGTTGCGGATTAGGTTTCAGTCATTCCTAGAATACTATCCCAAACTATTGCTAGTTTACACTTAGCCATATGTTTTTTTTTTAAGCAAGTGAAGTCATCAGTCTCTTTCTTCATGGTAGCCCAGGAGCTGCTCAGTAACTGGATGAAGTCCCAACTGCAACTGGAGCTGAGCAATGAAGAAGAGGAAGTTGACTGTGTCTTTCAGGAAGAGCCTTCTGCAGCCCCTCTGAAGTATGAGCACTTTGATGGTGAGAGCACTGCAGAGCAGGGCCTGGTTTCCTCTCTGAGGCTGTGCTGGGGAAGGAGGTCAGGTGTCTCCACAGGCCCTCAGCTGGGTAATAATTAGTATTGCCTCCATGATTGCAGAAGGCTGATCAATCACTTTATTCTACCATACTATATTATACTTATCGAGAAGCTCGTGACCCTTACAGACAGTCGCATACTGCTTTGACCTAATCGGTCAATTCCCCCAATCACCATCCAGTGTCCAATTAAGAAATCACCCTTTGGTAAACAATCTCCATAACACATTCCACATGTGCACAATAACAGGTGCAGCAGGTGGAGATAAGATTTGTTTCTCCTTCTTTTCTCTCATCTTCTCATGGCCTTCCCCAGGAGAATGCCTGGGGAAGTCGTCTGTTGCTCTCTGTGGCCAGAGAGCTGCTGCCACAGTCAGGCCTTATGGTTTGTCTGAATGACTGAAAGGTAATAGTTGTTTTGAGGCCAGGACAGTGGACTCAGTAGAACCCAGACTAAATGTGATGATTTTTTCCCCCAGATCTTTACAGCATCTTGCTGTAGGGCTGCATAAATGTGACTCATAAACATTCAATGTCTCCCTTTGTAAAAGAGATTCCGTTTTTTCTTTTGTGAACAGGTATTTTTGAGGCCTGTCAAGTTTATACAGCCATTTGAGAAGCTCAGAGGCAAGACTGTAAAAAATTGATGAAACATTGTTACTGCTCTAGCGTGTTCAGTGGGAGACTGATTAAGACTCTGGGGATAAATGGAGTGCAGTCAGTGTGTCTGCATTCATCAGAAATGCATTCACAGTCTGGGGAAGTGATCCCTTTAATTACATTAGGCTTTGTGATCTGAGACAGAAGAGTTTATTCATTTCAGACTAGCCTGAGATAATCTGAATTTCTCATTTCAGACTTGTGCAGCTATCTGGAATGTGAAATGGAAAGTTCCTCTGTCCAGAAATACCTCCAGCATCTTTTGCAGAGTGAAACTGTGAACTGTGGGATAGCGAAACATCTTAGACTTGAAGAGATCAAGGAAAAAAACAAATTTGCGGATCCACGAATAATCATGGAGCTCAGACACAAGCAGGTGAGCATGCAAGGCAGCTCAGTTAAAAGGAATAAGGTGGAGGATTATAGGATTAGAGTAAATGCTCAGTGATATCTCCCCAGTATTCTCTCAGAACTGCAATAATCTCTGACTTGGAAGCAACTACCCAAAGATACTCTTCCAGAGTTCAGCTGAAACTTTACTGCATTTCCACGTGCACATCAGCCATTCAGCAGTAGCTTGCATAGTCAGCTTTCACTAAAACTGTTCAGGTTTTCCCCCTTTTCCTGAAGACTGACAGGAAGAGCTGCCACAGCTATCAGATCTGAGTTTGCTCCCATTAAGGAATATTGATTTAATTTCACTCTCTCACATGGAGTGTTTTGCTGGTCAAGAACAATTCTCTCCAGTCAGCACCTGCTACAGATAAGTTTTCTTGCTTAATGTGAAAGGTGGATTGTGACCTACCCTGGCAGTGTTCAGTGAACTTCAAATTCTTCAGCCTTTGGTGTTTGCTTTGACTTTTGCCAATTTTCTCCTGCCCAGGTGAAAGAAAACCGAATAAGGCATCAGAAGGCTTTAGAGCTTCAGAGACAAGAAGAGTCCTTGAAGAAAGCAATTCTGTCTGAGGCCAGGCTCCAAGCACAGGAGGAAGACAGAAGGAAGGCCCTGCAGGCTAAGAAGGAGGAAGAGGAGATCCAGAGGGAAATAGTGAAGCTGAGAAAGGAAATGGCTGAGAAGAAGTACACTGTGGCAAAAGTTTGGAGAATGTAAGGCAGGGTGTGGAGAGATGAAAACCACTTATAAGGTCCTTTTGTTAAATATAAGAGTAGTGGTGATCCCTAACAAAACAGCTGTTGCTGACTTGGAACTCTCCCAAAACCTATTAGTCCTCTGTTACCAACATCGGTGGCAGAGTTTTTCATGAGTGGGAAGGTGTGGTAAGGATAGTGTTATTCTCCCCTTGGCCATTATTACAGTATATGCACTGAATCACAAAGTAGCAGTGTGTTTGCACCACTGTGCATTCTCTCCATCAATACTGTGGCTACATCTAGTCTTGTCAGCATCTAATGCTACATGAAAGCCAGTACACAGAAAAAAATAGAAGAAAAAAGTCTGTGTTGAGAGTCTAGCCCTTTCAATACTTTCCCTACTATGAGAGAATAAAGAGCATTCTTGGCTGAGAATTCTGCAGAGACATTATTTTTTTCTTCTGCTGAGCTTGGATTCTCACAGAGATGTCCCTTTTAGGGATGCCATTTATTTACTTAGGCAGCCCTGAGATCCTAAATCTTCTTATAAAAATGCTTTAATGAAATATTTACTGGAATCATTTACTACTTTCTTCTGCCTTCTATGTTTAGGAAATGCACTGGAATGTTTAATCTCTGGGACCCCAAACCATTACAGAGGTGGTTTTTAAGGAGGCTGAGTTAAAATAATCAGCAAATTTCTAAGCTGTAGAGGTGGTTCTCTTACAATTGGCCAAAAAGAGAAGGTATTAGATTGTATATCATGATATTAGATCTGTGTGTTTGTTCACTTTGCAGGGAGGGGAAGAGACAAGGAAAAACTCAGAAGCTGTCAATGCAGGAGGTGGCTGCTGTGTCACCACCCCTGAAGAGAGAAGAGCAAGGAGAGGAGAAACAGAGAAGAACTCAGGAGTTGCTTCGCAGGATTCACACCAGTAAGCAGAGAGTGAGCATCACCTTTCTTTATCTGAGACTCTGAGCTACCTGCCTTGTCTACCATTTGCAAACCTGAAGTAAAAAGTCCTGGTTATACAGAATCTTTTACTTTTTCAAAGACTTCCTGATACCAGGAAAGTTGGAAAGCAGGGCCAAAAGTGTGTTATAAGACTATGAGCAAGAAATCCTGAGGTGCTGACCCCACTGGGCCTGTGCCTCAAGTGCATTCAGTGGGATATTTCACTTAGAATTGTGGAAAAGACATGGCTCTCAAGACAGATAAGACCATAAAGGCTTCTGCAATCAAGAAATAAAGACATATACAGAGAAGGAAGTGAAGTAAGATTTATTTTCCCTCAAGGAGGGAAATAATAGGGGAAAGTGGCAGAAAAAAGGCCTGGGAAGCCCTTATTGTGTGCATGGGGGGAAGACATTTTAAAGGTTGCCTTGCACACTCTACTTCAGGAGCAGGGAAAGGAAAGAGAAATGCTGCAGCCTGGGATGAATTTTGAGCAGTGGCTCTGAGAGTTGATCCATGCCAGTACATCCACAGTAACAGGTTCCTCAAGGATCCCTTCCACTGGGTACAGTAGGATATTCTGTGTTACTGCAATAACTCTTTTGATGCAAACAAACTTAAATAATTCCCAGTAGGAACCCCTTTGTTTCACTTTCATTATTCTGATACAATGGTCAGCTCTGGGTTAAATGTGTATCAAATATTCACTACCAAAGGATGATCTTTTAGTACTGAATAATTTTTTATTATCTCAGCAGTCTCAGCAAAGGAAATAAATTTCCTGAGTGCAGGTATGAATGCCATCCATCCCATAATGTTTTTAATTAATAGAGCAGTCATCATTTTTGATGTCTATATATCTACATCTAGGGTTTTTTTTCAGCAGAAGAATCCTGTAGATTTTATGGCGATTCTCCTCACAGCTCAATCCATCTGCCCATCTGCTGGATTTGGGCTTGGCTGCTATTTAGCAGTACACAACCTCTCTCCGGCACAGTCTAAGCTGTGAAGATAAGCCTGAATGAAACCACAGAACAATTCAGGATTGGCATAATGTAAGAAGACACAGCTTGGCTGAGCTAAGCAATAGTGACATTTTGATTACTTTCCTAAAGCAGAAAGAAACAGCTAATGCATTGACTTTTTGTAAGTCTCCATTTGAAGATTTCAGCGAGAGAGGAATGCAATTAACACAAGGCACTATGACAAAAGGGGAACAGCAGAGTCCTGTAAGTTGACCCACTTGGAGGATCAAAATGAACAGTATCTGCAGTGACAGGACTAGAATTATGGGGTAGATTAGACAGCAAATTGCTGCTCTGTACAATGCAAATTACTCCTAAAGGCAGCAAGTCTAATTACACAATAGCGGAAAGGTTTGGCTTCCTGCTGGAACGAGGATGAGCTGAGGCTGTGTCATAAATTCACTCTAGGAAATGTCTTGATTTTTGTCTAAGTTAAAAATTCTTTTTTTTAAAAAAAAGCAGCAGTTATTTATAGATGTGTTCTTACCTGTAGCATCTTAGACATTTTCTAGATTAGAAAATATTTTCCCTGTCTCTAGAAATTTTATGTTCCTCACCCATTTCATTCCTCTATACTTGGTGAACTAAGTGCATTTCACTCCAAAGCATAGAGCCCCTTGATATGATGTCTCTTTCTAGATCCTTTCTGCTTTTTGTAGAAGACCTGCACATGCTCTGCAATACTTTTTTTAAATCCTCGAGATAATTATTGAAAATGAGGATTCTAAAAAGAATCTCAAAAAGGAAAGCCAGAATAGACAAAGAGCAGAGAGGATCAGTATTTGTGTGACAGGTTGTATCTATCTTTCTCATTGGTTTTCTGAAACTCTCCCATGCAGTGCTTGCAGCAACATTTCTCTGCTTGGCTGAAAGTCATTCTGGAGCACAGAATTAAAATGGGAAAAGCCAGAGCCCTTGCTGACTGGAGGTGCCAGCTGAAGGCCCTGCGAGCTTGGAGAAACTATACTTGGGCCCAGAAAGTAGAGAAGGAGACAGAGCAATTGGAAGTTCATCTCCAAGATCAAAACAGGTAGTGACCCTTTACTGTGGAATTCCTCTTACTGCTGCCGTACTTGGACAGAGCAGTGATCAGGGACTGTAAAAGGAGCTTGTCAGTTATCCAGCAGGAAGGAAACAGCAGCTTTTTGAGAAAATTGCTATACTGCCTGCAGGCTGCCAGAGGCATTGTGGCACAGATGAAAAGGAGGACAGATACAAACAAGAGCTTTAGCACTTTTCAACAAGCCTGTGTCTCAGTCTCTGTAGGTGTCTTTCCTAGAAAACTCACCCTGGCTTGCTCTGGACTCCAGAGAATCTGCATTGCCAAATTTATTCCTGATTAAGATATTTGCTGTTTCAGTAGATGTATAACAGAGATGATTTTGGCCAGTGCCTTTCACTAAGGAGGCAGTTGGATGAATTCCCTATCATCCAGGAAAATACTTCCCTTCGCAGGTGTCTGGCAGGCTGCAGTGGTGAGACACTGTCACTTTGCCATATGCTGCTGGCCAGGGAACATGATACCTCTTTTGCAGCTGTCCTGCATCTCAGAGATGCCACAGGAAATTGCAAAGTGTGTACTAGTGAAACTTAATTCAGAATAGCCGGCATCCTTTCTATCCTCCTACTCCTCCTTGGAGGAGCTCTGTACATCTTCAGAGGGCCTTCAGAGTTGAACAGCAAAAAGACCGAGGAAGTGATGTGGCTTTGTTCCTGGGCAGAAGCCTCACTTCTGCCATAACACAAACGCTTTCTCAATCAGGAAAACCCAACTGGCTGTGGAGCACAACCAGCGACGCCTCCTGTGCTGCTACTTTCTGGCCTGGCAGCGCTGGAGCCGAGCAGAGACGGAAAAGCGAGAGCTGCAGATGAAGAGGGAGCAGACAAAGAGAAAGATGCAACAGCTGCTGGAGGCTATATCGCTGGAGACAGGTGGGGACAGGCCACTGGAGGTTAACAAGCCTGGGACAGCAGAAGTAAACCATCATCAAGATTTACAGCAAGACAAGGTAAATCTTTCTCAGGTAGTTTTGCCTATTGGCATAGCAGTACTCTTAGAAAGTACTTACTTTATATGCAGTCTGAAATAAAGAGTACATTGTCTCAGAGGAAAGCCTCTTTCCCAGGATGACCCCCAAATATCTCCCTGCAGCTGTTCAGGAGAGAAGTCTAAAAATCAGAGGCAAATGTGAAGGACAATGGATGAGTTTTAAAAATAATCTCTAGTGCTGCCAAAGAACAACCCTTCGTGTACTCTGAGTTGCAATGAGCATCCCACCCCCAGATCACTTTTATTGAGAGATTAGTTACATTTTTCATGCCATTGCACTTTTCCTGCTTTTAACTATGGAGGAAAAAAAAGGTTGTCACTCGCTGTTCCAGAATAATGCACATCACAGGGAGGTAAGAGAGGAGAATCAGAGGTTGCTCGCTTAAATTGTCATTTGTCAAGTTGGATCCTCACCTTCCCTTCTGTCTATGTAACCTGTACCACATCAGTGCTCTAATGTCAGCATTAGAGCTCAAACACACATATTACAGGTCAAGCTTTCTGTTTGCTTAAGTGTAAGCAAATGTTGATTCTTTCAATGCCTATACTATCCTAGTAGACATGTATTTTTCTTCTGCTGCACTGGTAATATTTGTGCTCTAGGAATGGGACTGAATTTAGGGTTTGACCTAGGAATCAGAAAGCAGACCTTATAGCTGATGCCTCCTCAGAGAATGACAATGTGTCAGAAAAGTGGACCCTCATTCCCCATTGTGCACCTGTTTTGTGGTAACATTTATCAAAGCTGTAAAAGAGACATGAGGAAGCGGGACCTTGTAGACTTCTCTTCCATTTAAAAGGGGACTGTTCAGTAGATCAGCTGTGTAGATCACTTCAACAACTGGTTTTAATTTTATTCTCCATCTGAGCTCTGAGCAGGGACAACACGGTCCAAAAGCGAGTGTGCTAATTGCTGCGAAATGAGCTGTCCTAAGATGTGCTCCCTAACAAAATAGTCAGAATGTATTCCTGCTAAAGCTCTTGTCTAATCAGGATTTCTTCCTCCTGGTGAAATGGCACACAGCTTCTTAAGAGTTCTTACCCACAGCCTCCACTTTGTGCATAATGGGGGGGGGGGGCCTCTGGCCTGACTGGATAAGAATTGCATAGCTGAGATTACCCTACTTCTCAGGCATCTCACTAGATTTGCATTAAAAAAAAACACTATGCAGGAAGGGCAGAAGAGTGCTTAGTTTTAATCAATGCCAATTTTTCCTCATTTCTTTTGGTTTTTCCCCTAGCCAACTGAAACTTGCCTTATACAGAAAGAGCCTGATCAGACCAGAGACCAGTCTTGTTGGGATATTGTTCACACATCTCATTTCTGCAGAAATCCCAAATTCGCCTGGGAGATTACAATTAAACATGCAGCCCTGAGTGCCCAGGACCAGGCTATGTACAGGAATCAAATAGCCACAGTCCTCCAGCAGTTTCAGGCACCCAGTCCAAAGACATCTCCTGCTTATGGTAGTCGATTTGAGCACCGTCACGCCTTCCAGCAACGTGTGATTGAGGAGCAGAGGCAGCAGCTTCAGAAACAGCAAGAGCTGATCCATAAACTGCAGGAAAATCAGAAGCTGAGCAGAGATAAAGAAGAGGGAGCACAAGCTATGGCTGTAACCCAGATGTTTAACAGTTCTGTTTCTCAATCCACAGAGAAAAAAGAATCCAGATGCAAGAATACAACCCCTTTGAGGTATATACCCTCCATAAAGCAAGGTCAGTTAGTCATCATGTCTCAATCCCACTCAAGTTGAGCCAGAATTTGCCAGGCACATTTCAGTCATGCTAGTGCTATCTGCTGTTCCTCTCAGTTGTGACTTAGCTCAAAGGAAGTATCAGACTGGCCACAGTTCTCTGTCCTTCTCCCTCCCTGCACTGGCTCAACATCAGGTGATCCATGCAGGATCTACTTAGAAACAGCAACACCAGTGTCACCCATAGCAGCTGCAGGGATCTGTTTAATTATGAATAAAAAGAGCATCATCCTCCCTTATTTTAGACCATGCAGGAGCCCTGGAACTCCATTGTAAGGGTGCATCATCAGTCCCATTTCAAGGAAAAGTGTTTCAGGGATAATGCAGCACAATGGAGAACAGAAACAAGAAGCCCATAGGTGGTAGGTGTGAGACATAGTTTGACCACATTCACTGAAGAATTTCCTTACTCTTTTTCTTTCATAGCCCATCTGATTCTTATGGGCCAGAAAACACAAGGGCAGCAATGCAAGGCAGGAGGCCTTCCAGCCGGCTGACCTCACCTCATCCCATACTGAAAGGTATTGTTCTAGATAGCAAACACCATTCCAGACCACTTTTCTCAACAGCTTGTATGGAAGTGTCTGTCTTTGCCTCAACTTTGCTGGTTGATGATATGGTATGGAAGTAAAATTCTGCACTTTCTTTCTCAGTCTAACAGTGCTGTGAGAGGAGAGGGTGAGTTGTTTTCTTGTCTGAGTCAGGCATCTGTAAAACCTGGGACACTGCAAACTCCTCATGCCCACGCTTAGTACACTGTTGTGGCAGTTGTTGCAACACCTGTGGCTGCCTCTGCCATGACGACTCAGAGAAGCTGTACAGGTTTTTTTGCCGTCAGTCTCATTCCCTTTGTTATGCATCCAAGTAACACATAAACTAGCCAGTCGTTTTCATCCAACTTTGACAGAGGTGTTGAGATTTCAGAGGCAATTAAGTGCCTAGCCAAGGTTTTGTGAGACAACAATAGCCAGGACAGGAAGGAACTCCACATCCATGCCTTTTGTAAGATATCTCTCCTTCTCTGGCCACACTGGCACAAAATAAACACACAACATAGCCTTTTCATTAGTAAACTAGAATCAGGGTTCTGTTATATTCCTCGGTCATGTTCTTCTGTATCAATGCAGGCTAGTGTCAGTCTGCATGAAAAGTTGTCTGGAATATAATCATTGTGATGTTTCAATAGTTTGGGATCAGCAGACCTTTTTGGCCATGACAGTTGGGCATTAATAGTTGTCTTTTACTACCTGTGTTCATCTCCATTGCTACCTAGTCCAAGCCATCGTTCACCCTGATTTGCCTGAACTCTGTACACCTTAGAGACAGAAAACATATTTTTCAGAGCATTCAAGTAGCTGTGTTTAAAGATCCCAAAAAAATTCAGTGAAGAAGTTATCATGGAATATCCCTCTGAGAATCCTGGGACAGCTGAGAGGAGAAAAGAATCTGAGGAAACATACTATGGTCAAAACATTTCAATGCCTCCCAGTTATTGATTGCTCCATCTTGCGCTTTGTTTGCAGCTGCAGAGGAAGCAAGCACAGGTTCCCAACTCCTCTGCATGTTCTGTGTGTAACACCTTTGCTGATGGCCAGCAAGATCACTCCATTGCAATTTATCTTCTGAAAGAAGCATTAAGCAGTAGTTTCTTACTAGTGGGACCAAGTACTTGTATGTCCCTGTGACAGTGATGCTGTCATGAAATTGCTTTTAAATAAGCAGTTAGAGCTTACTGGAGACCTCAGAGCAATTGCTGCTAAATCATGTGCCCTGAGCCTCAGGCAAGGCAGGGAGGGGTTACCCTCTGAACACTGTTCTTTCATAACTGAGCCCCGTGGTGGAGAGAATGTAATTGCCGTGGTCCTGAGTCATCTCCCAAATGTTTAAAGGTCCCTTGTTGATGACACTGCCAGCTGCAAGGGCCAGCAGGAAGCAAGTCCCTTTGTGCTGGCATTGCCAGGGCAGTGGGAGCATGGCTTAGAGTGATGCATCCTTGTTCACCAAACTTCTGCCATTACACCATAGCTCATTTCCACTAAGCCTTTTGTCCTTTGTTTCTGTAGGGATGGAGGAGAGAGCAATTCAGCGGGCAGAACAGAAGAAGAAAATAGAAGAAGCCAAACAACGAAAAGCAGAGGAAAAATTGGTAAGGGAAGCGGAAAATGAAACAAGTGTCTTTCACATCATTCCAGTTACAAGAAATATTGATTAAACCCCAGAGTCAGGGACTGAGAAGAGGCCCTTTATCCAAAGCAGGAGTTTTATGACTTGTGAGAAAGCAAATATGCATCACATATCAAAAGAAGTAATTACTGCTGGTTTTGCAGCACCAGCCCTCCTGTAGCATAGACAGATACTTCATCTTGAAGTTGCAGTTCTAGAAACAGCCTCCCTTACCACCCCCAAACACTTTTTTTCACACCTACCCCATGACTGTAGCTTGTCTTTGCTGAGAATGGTAAGGGTGGAAGTGCACCCAAAGATCCACTTGATGGGACCTGGCAGTGGTGGGGTTCCCCTCCCTGCCTTTCCTCTCTGGTCACATGCAGCTTGAGGACATGCAGTCTCACCTAGTAAAAATCTGCATATTTCTGGCAAATCTCTGCTGAAGAGGGAAGATACTGATGATGTTGGTATAGTTAATGTACAAATTCTGTGATACACATACAACAGAGGAGCCTTCTTCAAGTCAGGGTATTAAACTGTTACTGAAAATATTACTAGTAAATTGCATTAGGATTAGAAAGTGTGATCTTCACTGTCTGGGGAAAGAAATGTTTGGGTACCTGTAATGCTGCTTTGCATGTGGAAATGAAACTTGAGAGCAGAGCCTAGGGATTCAGAACTGACTTCAGTAATCAAGTTCTCAATAAATGACTTGGTGTATGGTTTACATTTTTTTTGATGAATAGTGGACAAATACTATTAACTTAGGGGAAAGACAGAAAGACAGAAAGAAAGAAAGACAGACAGAAAGAAAGACAGAAAGACAGAAAGAAAGAAAGACAGAAAGACAGACAGAAAGAAAGACAGACAGAAAGACAGAAAGAAAGAAAGACAGAAAGAAAGACAGACAGAAAGACAGACAGAAAGACAGACAGAAAGAAAGACAGAAAGACAGAAAGACAGAAAGACAGAAAGAAAGAAAGAAAGAAAGAAAGAAAGAAAGAAAGAAAGAAAGAAAGAAAGAAAAAGAAAGAAAGAAAGAAAGAAAGGCATCTAGGCAGTAAAAAGGACAGCCCCTCCTCCCTGTCCTTTCCACAGTTCACTCTTGAGCACGGATCGTGTCTAGTATGTGAAACCTCACCTGCTGAAGTTTCAGGTGCTGGTCAATATTAGAGGAATACTAGGAAAGTTTAAAGATCTGTGTTCATGGAAATGGTCACATGAAACAAATTGAATTTCACCTTTCTCCATTTCAAGGCCCAGCTGAAGGCTGAAGAGGAAGCACGACAGAGGAAGGAAGCTGAGGAAAAGGAAGCACAGCGGGAAAAACGCCGGGAGGAGAGAAGGCAGCAGAAGCTGGTGACCAAATGCCTTACCTGTTTCTTCCCCTTTAGCTGGGATAGGGAAGAAGATCCAATACCCACTGGTACTCAGTCAGCAGCCAGAGTAATGTGAAATGAAGGTCTTCATTGGTAGAGCAGAGTTCCACAGCACAATACCCACAATACAGACTCACAGACTGCCCTCTTTCTGGCAGTGTGAGGGGAAGGGCTGTGTCCCAAATGTGCTATGAAGTATATGCTGTCTGTCTCCTCAGCAGGACTAGAGGTCCCAGCTGCTGGACATTCTCTGATGAAATATAGCCACATAAGTCCCTCACAGTGGCAGCATGTTCAGTCTACTTTCAGATTCCTTCCACTCTTGTCACCCCTCCAATGTACGCAGTGATACCAGTCACAAACACATCATTCAGAAGTAAACGAGCCTGACAGTTATATCAAGGGCACCTTTTCCTCTTGGAGCTAACCTAGGAATAGCTGCACTTCATTATTCTTACTTGGAAATGAGTTCTCCTAATAACCCAAATAGCGCATTTGAAATCCTACAGGAATTCAACCTACAACTACTGTTCTACTTGGATTGAGTGTTTTAGAACATTTGACCTTCATTCCTGAGTATCAGACAAAAGCAGTGTTACACAGTTACGAAATACCCCCATCCCTCCCCTGCTGTTTAGGCTAGATTAAGTGGTAGGGTCCATGCATAAACTCAGAATAATTTTTTGACATGTTTTGGATGTCAAAGAAGGTTCCTGCTACATCAGCAGTTGTGGTAGCCACAAGTGACATGTCTGTTACAGTAACTCCAGACTGCAGTGCTGATACACAGCCCAGGGAGTGTCCAGGAATACCATCATCTCCCAGGAGAAGACATGTTTTAGGACACAGTTCTACTGCATGGGGTCATGTCTGGTCTGCAGTGCTAAAACTGATGCAGATCCCTAATTCCTGTCAAGTCAGAACCTCCAGCTCCAATATGATAATCTATTGCCATTGCTTGATATCCCCTTCATCCTGAGGGAATTAAAACTACTGCTTTTTGTATTGCAGAAAGAACTGGAGAAGCAGAGAAGGCTGGAGAAAGAGCAGCAGCTCCACAAAAAGGCTAGAGATCACTATGAGGAGGTCCTTCTCAGAAAGCTAGGAATAGTGCCATGGAAAAGGCTGAGGGAGCAAGCCAAGGAAAACCTAGTGGTAAGTGCTGAGGGTAAAGGAAATGACTGGTGCAATAGGAGGAAGGGAAAAAGTAGATGCAGCACTTAGCAGAAGCCTTAATAAGCTTTTAGGCCAGGTAGAGATGGAAAAAGCAAAATTCTCCCTGCATACCCTGCCTTATATTAATTTTTAAATCAGCCCATCTGACAATAATCATGAAAAGCCATTAAAAACCTGCAGGGATGGCATCCTCATTTATAGCTGATTAAACAGGATTATACAGCAAAAAAAAATATTTAAAGTCATATGACATGAGCCTGCCAGTTTTCTTACTCCACAGCAAAGCTTATCAGTGAGATACTGCCAAGCAACTTTAGCTGCAGGAGTTAACCCCAACCTATCATCAGGGCTTTCACTCTCTATGAAGTTCCTGGTACAGAGTTGGCCACTGCTAGTGGCAGGACACTACAGGTGATAATCCAACAATCTATTCTATCCTGGCCCTATCCTGAGTGCAGAACAGTGAGTGGCAGATTCTGAGACCTCAATGCAGGAATGTTGCTAAAAAAACATTTCTGCACATGACTGAGTCAGCATCCCTTATCAGGGAGAGACCGATAACACTCAGCTGTATCCTGAAAATCCAGCCAGAGCCCCGGCTAAGTTGGAAAGCTTCCATTTAAGTCACTGGAACTGGAGCTACTCACAGTACTTGACCAAATGCACGCAGGCTTCCAGCTGGGAAGAAGTAGATGGATACAAGCTGTTCCGTATGTCCACCCTGCTGGTCGGCATTATGGACAGGCTTGGACTAAGCTGTTACAGGCCATGCTTCTGCCCCTTTCACAATCAGTTAAACTGAGCATCTCATTCAAAAGGGTATTCTCTACAAGTGATGCAGCAGTGGCCTGGTAGAGAGACTGCTTTTGTTCCTTATGCTGACCCCACTTGATTGGATCCTCTAAGTTATTCCAGCTGTCAGAAATCTGGATTTGGGTGGCCCCAAAAAAGCTGAGATGATTTTCTAGTGCACTCAATTTTCTATGGCTTTGTACTTAGGTAGTCACCAGTTCAGGTAACCAGCTGCTGTCTCTGCTGTCTTCACTCAAGGTGGCACAAAGGCACCACAGCTTGGGCCTGCAGAGGAAATGCCTCATGACTTGGCTGCAGGTTGCCCAGCAGAGTCTCAAGGAGAAGATGTCTCGGGCTGAGGACTTCTATTCCCATATGTTACTGAGATGGGGCTTCAGGAACTGGCTAAAGGTTGGCCTGCACCACAGTGGAGAAATGATACCAAGAGGGCTGGCTGCTGCCACACTTTCCTGTAACCACAGTGCCAATTCACTCACCTGTAGCACAACCTTTGCCAAGTTAATGCTATCTTCCCATTCCAGCAACATTATTCCCTTTTTCAAAGACCTTCTCTCAGCTTCTCACTCTCCATCACTGTCTTCCACACAGAATTTTCTCTTACACACTGCTCCTCTACCATCTACTGTCTCACCCTGCTCCCTGTTGATTTTCCTCCACTCCTGTGCCCACCACCCTTCACTGTCACAGTCTCAGCACTGTTTTATTTATTGGGCCAGAGGTTGGGAGAGAAAAGAAGAAAAAAAGCCATTCTCACCTGTTTCTTTGTCCTCCTCCCCAGTACAAGGATTATCTCTCTGCTCAGGAGGAGAGAGCGAGTACCTTCCGCACAGTCTGCCTCATGAGGAAGTGCTTCTGGGCATGGTTTGATCATACCATGGAGGAAAAAAGGGCCTTATGGGAGAGGCTGAAGATTGCTGCTGAACACAGCAACAGGTGAGTGCATACCCTTACTAGCAGTTCTTTTTACTTTAGTTTAATATTCTCTGTAGATTATTTTAGGGGCTACTTTTTGACAGGTCACCTTGTCCCCAGGAACACACGGAACAGGTTCTATACTGCTGGTGTTTTGCTTTTGTGATACGCACAGACAGCATCGGCAGAGGTTTATGCTAAGTTTCCATGCAGCTTGGAAAAGAAAGTGTAATGGCACCCTTCACAGGACTTCTAAATCTGAAAAAAAAAGAGAATACAGTGAAAGCCTAAGTACAGATAAGAAGCTGAAACTTTCTAAGCTGATTAGCAGATCTGGCCATGCGGCTTCCGCTAAAAGCTGCCTTAGGAAAATCTTTAAGTACAATTATAGCAAGCCAAATGATTGTGTAGGAATTATGTAGTACTTTTTTGTCCACAGCAGATGATTTAGTTCACAAATCCAAAGTTGATCAACTAGAAATCCTACTTAAGGAGTCTTTATATTTATGCCATCACCAGCCTGACTTGGCAGCAAAAACTAGAGCAGTCAGTTCTACCAATCATGATTGGAGCTGGACACACCCAGTCCACTCCTTGTGCCATAAAATGCATTCTAGTAGGAAGAAAAAACTATTGTCAAAGTTCAGCAGAGAACAGAAGTCTGTTCACCTGCCTCATCATGGAAGCATGGTAGCTGCATGCAGTCATGAATAGGCTGTGCCTGTGCACAGCCCCAACAGGATCTGCAGCACCTTAGAGGAAGAATAAAATTAAATTAATCTCTTATGTGGTAGAGCAAACCTGTTCTAGCTTGCTGTGTCAGTAAGGTCTGAGTAGTGCACAGTTTAGCATTAACAAGCCAGCAAACTGGAGGAACTAGGGGAAAGTCAGACCCAGGAAGAGACTGGATTCATTCTATATATGACCTCCTATTAGGAGCATAATCACCTGACCTTCTTCTTTATCTCTTTCTTGACTTGCAAAAGGCAGTTCAGACCTTGCCATAACAAACTCTTCTTCAGACAGGACTGTGGTTCCCTATTGCTTGTATGGGAACCCAGGGCAAAGGCACCTTTGATGGGATGATTAAAATCAGGTAAGAATTGGAGCCCAATGAGCCCAGCTGCCTGCACTCCCAAGGGGTTGGTTTGGACCAAATGAGCCTGCATTTTTCCTAAAGAAACTTCTTTCAGAGGCCCTATTCATTCTTCAGAAAACCTCTTTCATCTTTAGAGTGCTAAGCAAACAACAGCTAATGAATCCTGTCAGAGAGAAGAGCAGAATTCTTGGTGGAGAGGAATAGAAAAGGGCAATATGTTATTCTTCCCCAGCATGATTGACATTTCAATGAAATGGTCTGCATGTAGATGTTTAACATGCGACAGCCCTGACTAACAGCAGAAAGGACAAATCTTCAAGATCTGAATTCCCCCTTCAAACAGAAGTTCTCTTTTGATTGCCACTTATGTCATGTACACTTCTGCATGTTGTCACTTTGTTCCTTGTGTCCCTAATTTCTTTCAGGAGAATTACACTTAAGGCATTCAAGGCATGGAGGCAGTACCCATTGCTGATGAAAAGGGAAAGAGAAAGAGAAGAAAGAAGAAACCAGCTACGCAGGAGAGTAGCTGAAATTCTCCCCAACTTCCAAACATGACAGAAGAGAGTCAGATGAGATGGGAAGGAGACAACAAGACCAGTTCAGTTCAGTGCTATCTCCCTGCTGACTGAAACAAGTCCAGGGAGAAGGCTTACAAAGTGCAGAGGATCTTAGAGCCAAAGGGAGCTCCCTGTGGTCACTGTTGTTGTAAACGAAGCAGAGCTGGAAGCTTATTGGACAGTTCCATCAATTCCATGATGCACTTCATGAACTTAGTCCTTTTAAGCCTCTGTAGGGGTGTCTTGGCTGGTGGCTATGAAGCCCAGATAACCAAATCTAGCATAGGGTGTCTTTGAGGCCAAGGCCATTTCCACATGCAGAGCTAGCTGCAGCAATGACATGAATCCTCCTCCATCCAAGGAAGCACAGAACTAAACTGCACCTCTTTTTGCCAAAGCAGTAATCTGGTGCATTTCTGTTGGCAGTACTATGTAGAGTGACAGCTTGTCCAGAGGACAGACAGACCTGGCTGTCAGCTGACCCCTAACTACTGCTGTGAACTTGGCCACCCAGAGCACAGTTTCTAGCTAACTGTGCCAGGAAAGTTTGGATGGGAGGGGGAAAGAGAAGAGTTTTTTTTATGCAAACCATATTTGCTAATGATCCAGATCATATAATTGGATATGGAAAGTCTAAAACCTGGGTTCTTTTGCAAGAGGCTGCCTTGTTTGCCCACTGGCCAGTTCATAAGCACAGTGCTTTGATTTTGGTACCAAGCAGTGGTCCCAACTTTATGAGCCTCAATTGTCATTTAAACACTTCCCAAGCTATTTAATATTTCAGGGTGTATTGTGCAAGTCTTGATCGAGTGTTTCACTTGATCCAGTACTTCAAAGAAAAAAGACAAAACTCCAAGAAAAAGGCAGATTGTAGGTTTTACAGAAGCTGCTGACATGATTAAAATGGAAGTTTCATACTACTGTTTAACCTTAACCTGCAGCATAATGCAGACAGGGTAATGCCATTCAGGTACACTGTCTTCGTAACAACATAAGGCAGGAAGCTGGAATGATTTCCCTCTCACAGCAAGATAGGCAAAGCTTTCCAAAAGCATTTGGCAGTACAGGAAGTACTTGAGTAACACCAGAAAGACAACAGTTTACTGTTATCTTGTAACAGATCCTTAGTAAAACCCATATATGCACTGGAAGTTTCCAATAAACCCAAATCTGAAATTAATACAACTGAGCTGTTGGTGCACATTGTGTCAAGCCAACTGAATGGCACTGGACAAAAGGCCAGAGCCAGGGACCTAGACCAGCATTAAGTGCTGCAGACAAAGTGGCATAGGACAGGGTGGATGCTGAAGCACAGCAGCACATTCCAGAGCTTTAGCATCAGGAATTTGTCCATGTGGACACAGGGATGTGGCCAGAAAAAGGACCCTGCCCACAAAGCCAGGCTGTTGGTGCAGGTCTGAAGACAGCTGTCACTTGCAGGTACCTCCCACAGCCATCCTCTGCAACACCCAAACATTCCCCATCTCCCACAGGCGCAGTGCAGACCCGACCAGCAGCAGGTCAGACGGGCGCTTTCTCCAAGTGCAGGGAGCTGAAGGTGCCTGCATGGAGTGTGGGCGAGCTCAGACCATCTGGCTGCATTAAGAGGCAGATTGTGAGAGGAAGCACAAGCTGGGAGAGGCTGGATAACATGTGTTGCGGGGAAGAGCAGGGAGCGTTTTTTGCAGAGGACTGAGCCAAACAGCCAGGGAGGAGCAGAGCTGGGGCTGAGCTCCCGAAGTAATGCCCCAGTGCAGCCAGCAACCACACCTGGGCTAACAGCAATCCACTTGCTCTTGGGACATTCTTTCCTATTGGAAGTCTCTGCCATGTAGTGCCAATGAGCTCCTGGAACTCCTGAACCAGCCCTTATACTCCCATTTTTCTGCTGGAATTTTCCTCTCTAGCGGGGCTTGACAACACAGCAAGGAAGGCCAATGGCCCACCTTCCACCTGGATTTGTGTAAGGACAATAGTAACCCAGAGGACAAAAGGTGAGAGAGAGAAAGCATCTCCATCTGGAGAGAAGCAGCATTCCAGCCAGCCAGAGACAGGACATGCTGCAGCTGTAAGGGGAGGAACAGGCATTTTTAGCAGCAGAGTGGATGTGCCCACATGCAGCCTGGAATTGACCCTAGTAACAGGCTGGGCATGTATTGAATTTACATCTTGCACAGCTAAAAAGGTGCCCCAAACCACTGGCTACTCAGGGGTGTATCCAGTTTACTAAACTGCAGATTCTTTCCCTAGCAATGCACATTTTGTCCTCAAAGCCCACAGCTCCTACTCATCTCAGTGCCCACTCACCGTGAATGAAAATCATGCTGCTTATGTGGGGCTTTGTTGCCTCCAAAGAACTTGAAGTACAGTCAACACTTTGGAAACTGTCCTTTGTTTCCAATACTCTTACCTTCCAGGGTTTCCTTCTATTCCTAGTAGCTTTGAAAAGTTCTCCTGACAAGATGCTCTTTGGTTGGACAGTTGCAGTAGCAAGGAGCCAAAAGAAGATCCAGGAGCTGTGCTTTGACAGCCCTGGCCTACTGCCAGTGCAAGCATGGAGCTGAAGCCTCTGCTAGATCTGGCTGAGGGACAGGGAAGATGTTCAGGGATCAGGCAAATTCATACTGAACATGGTCTAAATCAAAAGGGACATGAGAAGCCCCTTGACTTCCCTACTGATGCTGACATTTGGCTGAAACAACTCATACCTCCTTGGCAGAAGCAAGGCCATGCCAGATGATGCACAGGATACCCCTAAAATCCCTGGCACAATGCTGGTGTTTTGCAAATTGAGGCTCCCGCAGGAGAGTGACATGAGAGCTTGTCAGACCAAGGAAACAGCTTCAGCTTGCAGTTGTGCCAGAGCATTCCTCCTGCTCCAACACTTGGCTAGATGCAGATGTCAGTGCCTTAATGCTGGTCATCAGCCCACACTCACAGCTCAGGCACACTCCTGCCTGTCAGCTCCTTGCTTTTCTTAGCAAGAGAGGGAGGTGGCTGCACAGCCAGGCTTTCGTTCTCTTGCACAGGGGTGGGGGGAGGACTTTTACTGCAGTGCAACGGCAAATACAGAACCTTGAAGTGATTGCAAGTTCCCCATCCTCTAGCAAGACCCCTGCCCCTACAGCATTTTAACATGGTTTCCCAAAAACCTTAACCACAGAAATACCATCTTCTCATTAAATCTGTACACCAGTCACTTCCAAGTTCCCCAGGCCCTGCACAAACTGGATCTGAAAGGGTGCCTGAAATATTAAACAATTTCCTCTCCTCCCCCCAGGCAGGGAGGAACAATAGTTAGCCTGGGAGGGGTCCATGGACCACTGCAGTGTGATCCACAGCCCACATATTTGCAAACCTGTTATCCATTACAGGCACCTGCCCCAGCATTGGACCTTGGCCTTCCCAGCACAGGAGCTGCCATTCCAGGCATGGCCCTGCTCTGCAGGGCCAGCACAGCAAGCCACAACAGGGGAAAAAAATAAAAGCTAGGGGGAGACAAGTGTCTTGTGTCCCCGTCAACAGCACTGGAGTTAAAGCTAGTCATGCTTGGGTGTCCAAGTCTGACAACCTTCTGCAAACACTAGTCTCATCCAACTGAAACCCTACTGGAAGGTCCTTGCTGTCAGCAGTGCAAAGTTATCTTCAAACGAACAGCTGAACAGCAGACAGAAGTACCACAGCAAATCAAAGGTGAGCTCTGGAACAGTCAAAGGTACCTGTGAGTCTACTCCTTAAAAGTTATCTTGACTTTCAGCAGCAGTCCCAAGATACCAACAGAATTAAAGGTTATATCTCTTCCCACTATCTACAAGGAGAATATCCTATATAATTGCCAAATATGGCTTAGAAAAGAGTTTAAAGCAAGAGATTGTTCCTTTTTGGGGTTCTGGGTGTATTATGTGGGCAGGTGTCAGAGGGAAAGCAAGACACAGGATAAAAAGGCCTGGAACCTGCTCAGATACTGATAATGCATTGCTCATAGGATTAACTGCTACCATTCAAATTGCTACCATGAGGGAATGTCTCTAGGATGCTGAGAACTGTCAGCAGGTCTCTCATCTCACCACCAACAAACCCAAAGGTCAACCTTTGCAGAACTGAACGAACATTTGTTTCCCAAGTTTTCCTTAACCTTTTGCTCCCTTATTACCCAGTCCAGCTCTCAGCTGAATAGCCATGAGATAGTGGCAGCTTTTGATCTTTCAGCTTGCCTGCATGTGTCGGCATAAATCAACAGGCCACTCCACAGATCATTTCCATTAATTTATTTTGATTCATTTGATACCCATTTGGAAACACTGAACATGATGCAAAATGGACATAAACATACACACATCAGTCTCTTCAAAAAAGCTCACAAATGTTTCACAAAATTTCTTCCTAAAGCTCAGGTTTAAAAAAAAATACTTTCCACTTTCTTCTAGAGCCCATCACTCTTTACATTATCAGTAGAGGAATTCCATAAAGACAAGATCTTGGGAGGCTGAATTCCCACATTTCACAAAGAAGCTCACCTGTCTGCAAACAGATTTTTGCTGCAGGATCCTCCTGGTAGTGGCAAAAAAAAAAATCCTAGGTAACTGTAGAACTTTTCACTGAAAGGAATACAGGAAAACACATCCATAATCACACACGCTTCCTGCCCTAATGAGGCAATATACATTCATATAGGAGGAAAAAACCAAGCACATGATTAAGACATTAGGCAGTGAGGCAGTATCCATTTTATATTCAGAAGAAATTTTACAGCAAATGGTTTCATTAAGACACTTGAAAGCAACCTACTTTGAAGGGAAAAAAAAGCACCATCATAGCATGAAGGCTGAAATGTGATTAGGAGTCACAAGCAGCACCAGCTCAGGCTCACCACTGACTTTTGTCATTTGAGGACAAGTTAAATGGAGAAACAGTCAACATGGGGACCTGTGACTTGCCTACAAAAAAGCACAATGCAGGAAGACACAGTTAAAGAGTGCCAAGCCACCATTTACAGGATGTATCTAATGATGCACTGTTCCTACTACAGACACCAAACAGTGGGGTGATGGCACTTGGACACGGAGGGTGTAACATTACAACACCAGCAAAATCAGAATCCTGGGCCCCTAAGAGCTGCCTGGTCTGCAGAAGTCCACACTATTTGTGAAACAACAAATGCCTCTTAAAAGGTCATGGGTAAAGCAAGATAAACTAACTTTTAAAGTCTGGGTGGAAAAACATCAGAGCTGGCTATTACCAAAATCCTTCCCTCTTCTTGGTCAGCTTTAGGTCCTCTCTTCACACACAGGGAAAATGATCAAGAGCCAGCAGGGTACTGTTTTCTGCACTGCCAGGCATACAGCTTACAGGTGAGACACTGGTCCTTGCCTGAAGGCCACACACAACCCACAAGTCCCCTGTCAAATGCAGGCTGCTCCCACTGCTCCAACCCCCAGGCAGCATGGATCTAGGCAGCTACTAACACAGGGAGCCCAAGGACTGACTCTGACTGTCTGTATGCCTAGATTTTAACATTTTTCTACCAGCATGGTCAGTACCAAGCTCAGCAGGAAATTACTCAGAGAATAAACTGTTCCTGAGCACGCCAGATCACAACAGTTTGCCCTTGCAATAACTGGAAAGGAAGCATTACCCTCCAAGGGTTTCCTGCTAATTCTCGGGGATGTTAAAAGGAGAGTTCCCACGTATGCATCTGAAGGGATTGAAACTCTTCCGCCCATTTAGATGCCTTTAAAATATCCCATTACTTTATGCTTCTCATCTCCCAATGCGTTCACAAAGCAAATCCTATCAGGAAGAAGAGGTAAACCAATGCCATGCCGTTAAAGAAACAGTCACCATTACTATACAGATTATAGCCACCTGAACCTCCTATTCACTGAGGAAATAGCACTGCATTTTCCTCCTAGAAAAAAACTCCATCCTTGCAATCTTTTAGTGCCCTGGTTTCAGTTCCCCTGGAGCCAATGCAAAAAATGAAATTTACTTTAGCACTTTGTCCCCACTCTGCTGGAGCATGTTTGACCAAGGTATGGAATGGTTACATTAGTCTCAGGTCCTTTGTTCCTATCTGCAGTCCAAATTCCACGCTGCCTGGGAGAACAGAGAGAGTCTCAGTGTAAGCAGTTCAGATGAAACCTCCCACTCACTAAGAGACAAGGGACAAGGCTACAGTGACAGACAGGCTGCAAAGGTGAAACCAATCTCTGCCTGTGGGAGTAAGTGAGCACCACAGGGTTAGCACTGCCAGGGAAGCACCCTGTGATCTGCCCTGCTTTCTCCCAACCAGGAGTAGCAGGACTCAGAGAAATCCCTTATCTCAAACCTGCAAAAGCTCCCAGAGCTTGTTCAGCCTGTGGGTGCATTGATTGATTCCTGTGCATGCAGCACACAGGGACGGACAAATTGGCTGTCTCCACTGCAGAGGTTCGTTTAGCACAGAAGGTCCTTCTGCCTTTATATTCCTCAGTGCCAGCAGGGTAAGATCTAAGAAGATCCTCCTAGACCACAGCATTCTTATCTCCAGGGTTGCCAAGCTTGACATCATCTCAGCAGACATCACAATATACATATGTGCCATCGAAACATTTACAGACAACTCAAGTGGAAGCAACTTTGTCTCAATTTGAACTCCTAGGATCAGGCTTCAAGCTCCAAACAGAAGGTCATAAAGGAACACTTTGCAGTCCAGCTGCATACTTTTTTATTCACATTAGAGTCAAGAAAGCAGTCAGAACTTTCTGCTGTGCTTGGTTAGAGGTAGGAAGCAAAAGAGCTGTCCCTTTACCTCCTTATAAAGAACTGCTTTACTGGATGAAAAGGGGAAAGAAATAAGGGAAATTCAGTAACTGTATAGCCACATTCCAAATGCAGCTGCTCCTTAATTATCTGCTGGTTATAAAATGTGCCACTTGAGGAAACCAAACAGTGCAAAAAGCAACACAGTCTTAACCTTAAAATGGGACATATCATGAGGAGCACTCAAAAATATGGCAGGGATCCCAACGGGCGGCCCCTGCTTTCTTTTGGCATCATGCACCATCCATTTATTCTTCAAACTACTGCACAGCAGCACAGTGAATGTGCATCACTTACCCAACATCCCCCAGCTGCCTGCCATGCCCATGCACTCAGGGGCAGGCATGACCCACGCACACGTCTGAAAACACCACAGCTAGGAACAAATAACTCCGCTTTTGCAACTTAGGCCCAACCTAAAATTCTTGTGCCACAGTCCCCAGCTCTTCCAGCCAGACCTCTCCTATTACTGCAGGGCCAACGGCATACATAAAGGGCTTAAACCAAAAAGCCACAAAAAAAACCCACCCATGAAATCCAGAAACCACTGCCACCAAAACCTTGTTATTTTGGCTGAAGTTCGAGTCCAGGCCATAATACAGTTGCAGGCTGATGAGGAAAAGATGGCACTCTTGCAGAGCATATTTTAACAGGTTCATTTACCTGCCAGTAGGGGTCATCTATCCCAAAAACAAACACCTCCAACATATCCTCCATCTCTTCCTATGTACCTTAGGGTTGATCTGTTCCTTGGCTTCTTAGATTGAGAAATCAGATCTATAGTCAGGCAGCTCCACAGTAACCGGGCTGAGAGAAGACAAGATCACTGTGCTGACAGCAATACAACCAAGATGCTACCTACCAAACATGCTGCTAGCAGAATTGCCTACTCTCCCACAGACTCCCTTCTCCCTATAGACATAGGATGAAGGTAAAGCTACAGTAATACCAGACAGACAGCACTCTAGTTTTGCCCTCAAAGTTCACTGTCACATGTTGCTTCAAAACTCCTTACTTGGTGTATTTACCTGCTGTCACATGTCACAACCCATAATCAGAGCAGAAACACTTTGAAGGAGATGAGCAAAGCCTTCAAACCAATACAGACCCAGCTTGCAGAAAGAACAACAGGATCTCTTTTCACTCATTTAGACAGACACGGATGGAATAATAACTTTAGGGGTCAAGAGGTGAAGGGATTGTACAAAGTCCTACAGGAATGTAGCTCACAAAGGCACTTAATAGAAGCATGTACACAGCTGGATGGAATCAGAGATTGTAAAAATAAATAAATAAATGCACCAGAGAGGAGAGCACTGCCCAGTGACTGCCTAGACAGTCTCTTCTAGCCAAAGAGCCCAGTTTCTGCAGGGCTCCATCTGTTAGTGTGTCCAAAGTTCACTCTTCTGACATCCAAAATGGCACACATAGGTACAAATCCAGGGATTCCTTAACCTTTGCAGGAACCAGTGCACTCTCTGAAGCCCAGCAGCAGGTTCCTCCTGATGCCAGTATTAACATCTAAGGGAAACTCAAGTTCTCAAAACCTTGTGCTCTTCTTGCTGTTTCCCATGGTGAAAAAAGGCAGCAGGCTCCTCCTCTCCCCACCTGCACATATGGCTTACTGCTTTCTGCATCCTATTGCTGGCTGACAGCATGTGAAGAACCATTCCACCGGGGAAAACATCTGCTGTTGTCAGTGAGGGGATAGCCCACATAATGACCACGAGGAAAGGTTGTGTGAGGAGGAGTCCTGGTGGGAGGGGCTGCTCCCCTGCTAAACAAAGTCAGTGAGCCATGACAGAACACCATCTGCAGAACGAGGGGTGTCACACGATGTCCTCGGCAGAGCGCTGTGGAGGAGAAGCCCCCAGGCTCAGGAAGTGGCCCCAGTTGCACAGGAGTCCCCTGTTATACTGGCCAGTGTCTATCACTAACCCACCCAGCAGCCTGCGCCCGGTGTTGTCCCGCAGAGCCAGCCGAGCTTCCCTCTCAGTCACGTTGTAGCTGATGTTCAACAGCTGGATAAGGAGGATGTATCCCATGCCAGCTGTTACAATGGCACAGTACCACACACAGGTGAACGACAGAGCAGAGCTGGCAGCAGGGAAAAAGATGGGAAGGAAGCCATTTAGTACAGGAGCAGCTGCTTTAAAGTGACTTTCCCTGGTAATCACTATCCTTTCAAATCCCTGTCTACATCTGCCACAGTGATCTCACTTTGCTGCTTTCATCAGATAATCCTTAAAGGCTTTCTCAAAATTAAAGCTTCAGGGTTTACTTAATGAGAGCTTTTACTGCTAGCAGAGCTACTCTTACACATTGCTGTCACAGAACCTAGCTCTTTACTCTTCGTGTTGTAATGGTGCTCAGGCCTTACTTAAGGACCCCAGGATGCTCTCACTCTACAGGTCATGAGATGGAGTAGAGGAAGGAAGAGTCACTTGAGTACTATCAGTACTCTGCCCATCTGTGGTAGTGCTCATCTCTGAACTCATGTGCAATAGCTCCCACCACCTTCCCTGCCAGACAGAGCATGTTCTAGGCAGATAGCTTGGAGGACATTCACTAGATAAATAGTAAGGAATGAGAGGGAGAGAGAGCATGTGGATTCCAAGCTGTCAGACCATTACATGCATTGGGATGGGGCATACATATCTAAAAGTACATCTATACATAACACAATAAATACTTCAAATCCTAGCTCCTTCAACTTTTTGCACATAAATAGCGAGCTCTCTCCAAGTCTCAGGCTGCCCACCTTGGCAAAAGCAGAAACACATCTTTGCTTTCCAGAGTTTTTTAGGGAACACTTTGTGATCAGGTCTGACAACCAGCAGAATGACGAACAGGAGCTAAGCTGCCTGAGCAAGCCTGCTCCCACTGCAGCTCTCGCAGGCAGACATCTCACCTGTAGTCAGAATAGGCCCCAGGGCAGTAGAACAATGCCACAAACAGACTTCGGCCCCTACAGATGGTGTGCAGGGTCAAGGTAATCCCATACACAGAGGTGAGCATGAAGAAGGAGAGTGCAAGGATGAAAGCTTGATGGTTCTGCTCCCCTACGCAGCTGTTAATCCTCCAAAAGGAAAGAAAAGATTACTTTGCTTAAAAAAGGAAAAGAAACAGTGTTCTATTTCTTCTTCCTCCCCCAGCTGTCAGAGAACCTGATTTCCAAGGTACTTGCAGTCGACACAGGCTAAGAACTTTGAAAAATGTTCAGGGAAACTTTACAACTTTATACAGAAAGGTTACAAACACAAGACAATAGACCTGTAGGGTAACAGCAGCAGACTGTTTGCATCAAATTTTTAGCAGGGGTAGTATCCTTTGCTGAGATACATTACACCCTACTGCCCCCTTGGCTCCAGCACCACAGGAGTCCCTTGCCCCAGGAGAGCGCTAATGCAACTTAACTGCAGGATTATTAGCGCTCTACAGACCAAGTCTAAAGCAAAAAAATCAAATCCAAGAAAACCCACAACAAAAACAATCCCAAACTGATGAAAAACAGCAGAGAAGTAAAAGCAATTCTGAAGTATGCTGTAGAAGCTTTCAGCTATCAGCTCAACCCACTTCGCATAAACAGTTATTCTAACTGTTCTTTTAAAGGGTAAATACAAAGCTTTCTGTATTTAAAGAGTGTCATAAGGTCTTGCACATAGCAAAAGCAACTCTATTTGTCAGGGACTGTAAAAAAAGAAGCTTACTTTAAAAAGGAGGGAACTCAGAGAGAGAACACGGGGAGCCTCAGCCGTGCAAAACCTACCAGACACAGTGATGGTCCAGCCTCCTCACACACCTGCCACAAAGCCGGCAGTGCCCTGCTCGGGCTGGCCTGACCAGCTGGCATTTAGTGCACCAGTCCTTTTTCACACCTGCTGGCTGCTCAGCTGACATCCTGCAATAACCTTTAGCCTCCCCATTCACAGCACGACTGCTGGCAGCACCTGAGATGCCATGGAGCCCGCTGGAGCTCCCTCTAATACTCTTGTTGTGCAAACCCTGGTGCGATGGCTTCTCGTTGCCTGCTGGGATGGGAAGGTAGCCAGGGTCCTTCTTGGCTCGAGACAGGGCTGCAAGCATAAGAATTAACCCGCACGTGAGAGTGACCACTTGGGAATGCTCCACGTGGCCCCGGGGAACCACCTCCCGGAGAAACACATAGTACATATATCCCAAGGAGAAGAGCCCCAGGCTCAAGAAGAACAGAGTCCGTTCCTTCCTCCGGTGGGTGAGGTAGTAATACCACAGTACCACAACGGGCAGGGACGTCAGGATGATGAGCCCCAGCAGGAAGTGCAGGGCGGCAACGTGGAGGAAGACAGGCAGCAGGACGAGCGGCGGCACGAGGCTGACATTGATCTTCACGGCCCCCGAGAACCAGGGGACCCGCAGCCGGTCCGCGATGGTGTCGGCGATCCTCTCCAGCGTTCCCGGGGGCAGGGATTTGCACGTCAGCCACCTGCGAGCGCGGGGAGCACAGCGCCGGCTGGCACCGGGACAGCCGCACTCCCGCCCCCTGCCCCGTCCCGCTCCCACCGCCTCCCCTCTCCCTCTCTCCCGACAAATTTCCCGGGAAGCGGGGCGCGGCTCCCCCGCCCTCAGGGCGGCAGCCCCGCGGGGACGCCGCCGCCGGGAGGGTGTCCCGCAGTCGGCGACCCCCGGGGGTCGCGGAGCCGGTACCTGTCGCAGCCGTCGTCCAGCTCCTCGCAGTCGCAGCAGCACGCCGCCAGGTGGTTGCGCCGGCCGCGCCGGTCCACGTACTCGCAGCAGCAGAGGGGCTCCTCCATCGCCACCGCCCGCCCCGTCCCGTCCCTCCCGCGGGGCCGGGAGCGGCTCCCGCCGGCGCCGCCGCCTCAGGTGCCCCGCGCGCGCCACCGCCCCCGCCCCGCGGCCCCGCCCCCGCCGCAGCGCCCGCCCGCCATTGGCCGCGCGCGCCCCGAGGTGTGCGGGGGGCGGTGCCCCCGCCCGGACCGTCCACCTGACGGCGGCGCGCGCCAATGGGCGCGCGGGGGGCGGCGCCGCCGTCACGCGGGGGCACCTGCCTTAAAGGGACAGCGCAACAGGTGGCGGCCGGGGGGGCGGCGCCGCGGGCCTGGGGCCGGGAAAAGCTGCCCCCCGCACGCCTCCACACCGACCCTGCACCCCCCTCCCCACCCCAACACCTGTGTCTGCACCACTGCCCCACAGGCTGTGCACCGCCCGAGCCAGCGCTGCCCTCCTAGTACAGCCCGAACTCGAGGGAGGGAGCCCTTGCATTTTCTGGGATTTTCTTTCTGTATTCATCTTCTTTCCCTCAACCTGCTTGGAAAACGCTTGAAGCACACGAAAGGGAGTTTCATCATCAGTGGGCACACCACGCTGAAGCACAGCCCTCGATAGAGGGAAAACACCGAGGGCTGAAATTTCTCTGGGAGAGCTGGAAACATATGGCAGAAGGCAGCCTGCCAAAGCTTGCAGTATGCAAGAGACCTCAAACCCTTTCCTGTTAATTAATCTTAGGCATTTCCATCGTTAAGATGGTGACTTCTTTCACAAGGTCCCCATGGCTAAAAAAAGCCTATGAAGATCCTGTGCCTGTGAATCCACTAACATTCTTTTTTCTCCAAAACACTCTTCACTGATGGTCATTTTCCTATGTTGACATAAAAAGCTGCAATTTCATAAGAGACAAGCCCAGTTCTCCACCAAGGGTGTTTTTCCCCTCTGAAATGTTCAGATCCATTCAGCAGCAGTACAACTGCCCTCACTCACTCACCCTGGGATGGATCCAAGAGCTCTGCACTGTTTGGAATTGAGACTCCCCAGGGAAGAAGGCTGGCAGAGAGACAAGACTGCCAAGCTATGGCAACGCAGAACCCGACTTACTTCTTCCACAAACCTTTTATTCTGTGCAACAGTAAAGAGTCCAGAGGAGACAGTTACAGTCCCTACCCCACAAGTCCTCACACACACATCTGTTCTTCCAGCATCTTGAATGAAAAGCTGATGTGGCTATTAACTCTCAGTCTTGCTGCTCTGTGTCCTGTTCAAGTGGTCAAAGCTTCTTTGGAGCATGGAAAGGGAAGTCTTCAGCTGTGAAGATACAATCCACCCCCCCACCAATTACTTAAGTCAGTCTCCTGCATGGGTGAGATATCAGGAAAATAAAGTCTCCCTCCTCATTTTCTTTTAAAGATTTCATGTGATTTCCTCCTCCCTGTTTCCATAAACAGCTTACTGTGCTCTCCTAACAGCTACACTCTGTAGAGTTTATAAATACTAACAGTCCAGGACGATAAAGTCTTAACACCTCACCAGACAACAGCACAGAAGATAAACCACTCCACTCATTTTTAGTCACAGATAATGTTCAGTGCAAATACTCCAAGGAACATGGCAGCACAACATGAATTTTCTTTTACTACCTGGCCCTCCTAGTGCATTTTGGTGCACAAAACATGTTTAGGTTATTGACAACCCTCAGAAAACATAAGGTAGCAAGCATTAAGATGCGTCAGGACTTCCAGACAAAAAGTGTTATTCTGGATGAAAAAGGTGGCTAAATTCTCACTTTTCTTTTTTTACACTGTGTGTTCAAAAAGCACTTAACACTTCAGAATTAGGAATTGTTTGAATAGTAAGCAGAGAAAATAAAAATGGCATGAAAACCAGAAAATTTCATCTCTAAAGTGAAACTTCCAGCACTTAGGCTTTTTCAAGTTGTGATCAAAGTGGTTAATTATCAGATTAATAGCAGTTGTGCAAGCAGAGACACCTCTAAATGAGGAGTGTAAGAAATGGCTTCTTTTTCTAACCTCCTTTAGCAGAGAAAATTGACATGGGTACTTTCATGGAAGAACAAAGAGCAAACAATGGAGAAAGCTACATGTGAACTCCCCTTTCAGCTTTCCTAAACTAATAATTTATTCCATCACATTTCAAGATATAATAAATGAAGTTAAAATCAGAACATTCCTGAGTAGTAAGTAAAAACTAAAGCATGAATTTACTGTCCTTCAGGTACTGAGTTGAAATTTCAGTCTAGGGATTATAAGGATTTAACAGTCATGGACTTCATGATCAGAGAGACACAACAATATTCAGCTTTTTTTTTTGTCTGTAGTATACAAGAGCCTGAAATTTTAAGTTACTGTGAAGGAGGATTATATTCTGTGGAGCCTCTCAGAAACATATGTAGAAATTATTTATTTTACATTGGAGATTAGGTGGCCCCTTGATATCAATGCTACATGAAGCTCTTGCCAGTATCTAGAGGAGCAGTGGGGAACAAATGCCAGGATAAACCTGAATGAAGAAATTCCATAATAAGATGGGAAAACACTTCACAAATCTTAATCTGAGTGTTCTTAGAATCTGTTTTGAAATATTCCAGTCTTTGCTTTGTCATGATTCAGAACTGCATTAACACATCTCTTAAGCACTTGACAAGTTTAAGAAAATTGACATGGGTACTTAAATCTTAGTCAAATAAAAAACTCAAACCAACAAAAAACAAAACAAAACAAACCCACCCACAAACAAACAAACCCAAACAAAAACCAACCAACCAACCAAAAAAAAAACCAAACCCAACCCTCCAAGAAACAAATTCAAAACCAAAGCGATCTGAAACATCAGAAACATAAGCACTGCCTGTTAACTAAATTCAAGCCTGGGGCAAAACAGATCAAGAAAACTTTATCTAGCACCGGACCACATCAAGCTATGATAATACAAGGGATAAAAGATGTACAAGAACATCACCAGAATGTACAAGAACAAACATCACCAGGAAAGATTTTCAGACCTACCTGCTCAAGAATTTCAATTGAGTCTCTTAAAACTCCCTTCACATGTTTAACCTGTTCCTTATCATATTGAGGTATCTCCTCTTTTGATACAATTTCTGGGGATATGCTGAAAAAGATTGAGATTACATCAGAAACATGGAACATGCACCCCAATGCCTTTTTAAAAGCAACTGTTCTCTTCCACCATTGCTCTGCCATTGCTGAGAACATCCTCTTACAAAAGCCACATGCAAAGCTGCCTGCAGTTGAATTCCAATACCTGTTTGCTTGAAGCTAGTACCTCAGACCTTTACAGGCAACAGCCACCAAGAAAAAACTGTGCTCACATTATGTTTACACTGTAAGGTCCACACTTCAGGAAGCATGATCCTTCTTAAGAATAAAATCACTCTAACCAGTTCTGTCACTATGGGAGGTCCCCACATCCCTTCCAAACTCAAAATCAGGGTATGTTTTTTAACTTTTTTCTTGATACTGTATTCAAGAGGAAGCAATATCTTTCTGTGCCTGAGTACAAAAGGCACCTAACATGGAAGTTTGTGAAGGAGAGGAGATTTAGGAGACTCACAGAGAGAAGCTAAAAAGCTAAATGAATCTTTAACATTCCATTTGAGAACATGCTGGTTCACACAGGATGAACACTTCAGTTCTGTGATCAGCACTATGATATTCACAGAAGATGAGTCACAGCAGGCTGATAAATGCAAACTAAGGTTAACATTTCTCCCAAAACAGCTTGTCAAAGAAGAAATTTATTACTGCAAGATGCAGTCAGACATGTCCCTGGATTTCAGCATAGACCACAGAAGTACAGCAAGCCGCAGCCACTTCTGAAAACCTACCACTCAATTTCACTGTTTATAATTTATTTTTTAGATCAGATTCTCACATAAGCTGAAGAAGAAAGCAAGCAAAGATTGTGAACTCACTTCAAAGAGCTTTCCTCCTGAAGCTGGACATGATAAAGGGACTGAGCTGCATGCTCTATCTTTGAGAGTTTGAGGAACAGTGTTATATTCAGCAAGACCAAGAGCAGCAAACTGTAGATAGAGGAGAACAAAAATCAATTTTTCAACAATTTCAGTTGCAATGCTACAAATACGAGATCATGGCTAAAGACAGCTAAGGAAACAGAATCCTCCCAGCCTCCTGGGAGAAAAAAGGTGTGGGGCAGCACTATACTGAAAATTAGTACCCATCTGAACAATTCCTAGCAGTTACCATTAAACTAGGTAATAACAAAAAATAACAACAGTATCTCTTCTTGGAACTTTTAAAATTAGGAATGAGTAGATTCTAGACTTTATTTTTTAATAGTATCAGACCTAAGTAAACCTGTAAGGTAGACTAGTTTGACAAGTCAGCATTTTCATCCCACATGTCATTTCCAAGTCAATCCATTCCTCTTTTATACCCCCATGTTCCACTCAAATTAGTTTATCATGCTACATGCAGTCTTAACATGAAAATGAGGAACAAATACAGATAAAAACCAAGATGAGCTTGAGTCAAGCAACACTTTAATGCAAGTGAGTACTTACAAGACACTCATTACTACAATGATGGTGGTGGTCCTACTTACTGCATCTCTTTTCCTTCCTATAGGGCATGGAAGAGAAGGAGGTTAAAAAGTACTAAAGAATATTCCTAAAGGATGTCTGCAAATAGATACATGTCAGTGCCCAGCACTTCACACAGAATAGCCCAACAACTTCTAATGGAAAAAAAATCAGGTCATGTAGGTGCACAGGACCACCTCCAACATTCACCAAGGCATTTTTGCAATCATCTCTGAGAAGCTGGCTGAACAGTTAGGCTCTTCCATCAGAATTCCCCTTACCCACTTGTGCTGGGGAGAACACAATACTGGGGCATGGGAGAACACAATACTTCAGCCTTCTCAGGAATTGCCTGAGAAGGCTGAAGTCCATCCATTACTAACACACAAATGTGCTGCTGGTCACGCACAGCAGAGACAGGGTGCAAAGTGGCTCTCTCCTGCTTGTGCTCCTGCTCATGTTCATCTTTCTGACAATCTGTCAGTCACATTTTCCTGTAACTTGTCCCATCCTTACTGGCTTGGTTTATCTATTGTCCCGTAACAGCCCTTCGGGAGGCCACCTGCTATTCTGCAGGAATCAGGGATCAGACACTGAGGGACAGAGTGTGCCTGTTCTCTCCAAACCAAGCCCCTAGCACTGTGGGCACACTTATCTTTAAATAGAATTGATTTTGCACACCCTGCCCTGCACAACAGACATACATAAAAGCTGTAATGCACACAGAGGCACACTCATCTGAAAAGGTGGAGCAACAATAGCAAAATTAAGTAATTAGGAAGCAATTTCACATAGGTAGAGAGTCCTTTACACATGCTGTTGATCCAAATATTCTCTCAGTGCTATCTATACTCAGCGTTGTCTCCCTCTTTAGGGAAGTGTACTTGCTCCTACCTCACTGTTTACAATTCAATTTCCGTCATGGAATCCACCATTCCCTGGTGCAAACTAGTGCACAGATGTTCCTCATCTCCCTAGCTGAAACTAATGTTGTATATGCTGGTGGCCAAGTCTGTCATGCCTAAGGGCAGTAGAACTGCAAGAAATGCTTCAGTGACCCAGAAATTACAGAAGCATATGGGAAACAGAATTCGTAACATTAAAAATCAATAGCCAAAACTGAGATGACAGGGCCAAGAGGCAAGTGGCAAAGTTCAATCAATTCATCACCTGTGTCTGTAGTTATTTGAAGAAAAAAATAATTTTTTCAGAAACTTTACATGGATCAGGTTTTATTTTCCCTGATCCAATCTCATTTTCAAACCTTTGCAGATACAGAGCAGTATTTAAGATTTTTGTTGATTTTTGTTTGTTTTGAAACTGAAGGTGATATTAGCCTTAATTTCATGAGATACTTATGATAAAAGTGATCACACATGCTCCAAATATACTTTATGCAAGCTTGAAGAAGCCTGAACTTGTTAAAGCATTTGCTATCACAGAAAAGAGCAATACATTCACAAATGCTATTCTTGTACTATTTTAAGAGTTATGCTTTCTTGAACATACCTTTTGGAAAACACTTGATATATAAAAATTCCTACCTATTAAGCTGCCCTGGGACTCTACTCCCATGTCACCAGAGGAATGCTGGGAAGAGCGTTTGGGAAGTGATTCTGCCAAACCCCGGTGTAAAGTGCGTCGCCTTCGTCTCAGAGCAAGTAATTTCCCAGAGTCTTCTATGGACTGATTAATTGCATATTCCTCCATTAGGAGATCTGATTCTGCAGTGGAAAAAAATAAGGTTACCAAAGTGTCAAAAAGAAAGCTGAAGACAAATTGTGAGATATGCAAGGTGGCAGCAAGAGGAACGAGCACACCTTCCAATACATGCACTTAAAGCAGGTAACTGGCGAACTACACCCTGACCTCCACCCCTGTTCTATTTTCTAGAGGGCACTTGGAACATTCTGCAGAAGTGGTGCACACTCAGCCCCAGGGAGGATTGTTCAATGCTATTCCAGACAGCAGCTGGAAGAGCACTGCAAGACACTGTTAGACTGAGGCTTGAAATTGTGTTAGACTGTGAACCTGCAGCAGTGGCTGGCCAGGCTGTGAACAGACATCCATAGAGCTTGCCAAGTGCCACTGCTTCTCTTCTCAAAGGCACAGTCAAGGAAATTCTTAGAGATAAACATATCCAGCTGAGAATAACAGCTTTCCTGCTGCTCCTCTTGTTTCCTTCTGAAAGCCATTACGGCCAGGTATAAAAGAGCCCCTTGTTAGCCACAAGGCTTCTTTCATACTCTGAAACTGGCAGATACACTGATGACAGGAAGTTCTGTCTTTAAGACTGCTTGGTGTTGCCTTTTTTTCAAGCCATTCTTTGAGGAGCCAGGTTTGACAGACAAAAAAAAGTACATAGCAAAGGTAGCTCCTTACTCCAGTACAAAGAAGAAAATGCCTCACCAAGTTGTTTGAAGTTTTCCTGTATTCCTCCCCAGGTATTCTTCTCAATTACAGACTTGACAAGGCCCCAAGGCTGTTTTTTGTACTTCACTTCTGCAGAAACCCTAGAAAACAGAATGCAATAATGGAAAAGTGCTCTTCTAGGCGGCACAGTGATAGCAGAAATCTCTTATCAGAAGCAGCCTCCAGCTTGTGTCTACAATCTGCAACACCAACTGGAACTGCCATCGCTCTCCAGCTGGGCAGCACTTTCATTAAAAAAATGCAAGAGACAGACAGTAGCAAAGACAACATCTCTAGCTAAAGTGTCAAAATCTAAATGTCCAAATTATGGGAAACATTTTGGAATGTTTTCCTTCAGGCTCAGACTACCAGATGATTTCTATCCTCTGAAGCATTCTCATTTTAACACATATTTAAAATAGGATTCAGGCTTCCAGATAATAAAGTAATGATTTTTACTTTGTATGAGTACACATGATATATTACATGGGCACTACAATAGCAGAAAGTGAAATTCTTTATCATAACTCAAGTGCTCACATCCTACCCCGAGTAGACAGAAATTAAAATCTGTCTTTCCATGAGCATGACAGAGGGGAAAACTACATTCCTACTGTGCATTCCCTGCATTCCTCAGGTAAAGCTAATCAATACTGCTTCCAGAATAAAAATGAATTGGACTAGAATCCTTCAGAGGCATGCTTTAACTGAGTGAATCGCAAAGCTATTCATAAAGGACAAAGTCCTTGATTTCAGTCAAGAAGACTGACCATCCTAGAATACACTCTTTTCAAATTTTTAAGTAATCTTCCAAATCAATGTAAGCCCACTGGGCATGGTGTAATAAAACAACTCCTTTCAAACAGAGTTTCTGAGCCATTTTAAACACAGTTTAGTAAGGCCAGCTGTAACATCATTATGTGCCTTTCTGTTCTATACATATATGTTCTGTGCACCACGTGCACCTAGGTTTTTGCTCTTATCCTAGGGCTGTCGCATTCTCAGAAAAAACTAGTCTAGATCCCAAAGAAGAACAGCGATTCACTCAAAAAAAAAATCCAAAGCAGTCGTTCAAGGACCTTCATTCCATTCTCCCAGTAGAGAGGGAGTTTTCAGTAGGCTGAGATTAGCCAGAATAGAATCCAGGCTTGCTAACCTTTCCTGAGCACTGATTAAGTTTGAGAAAAAAACTCTTATTAAAGACAGCACCACTTACATTGTTTTCAACAAATGGGAGAGGAAATTCCATATCTAGACAGAGTTCACTTGAGTACCCTCCTTGCAAAATTAAGTACATTCTATCTTCTCTGCACATTCCTGTGAAAACATTCTCCTCTACAGGCCTTTAGCAAGGATGACTGGGAAATCTTCTAATAAAGCATCTCAATTTTTTCCAATTTCTCCCACTCACACAGCTGCACTCAAAAAACACAAGGCTGGTCAGGACCCAGTTCAGTCTGGGAGATGAGTTCTGTACCTCAGAGTCAACATCTCAGTTAATCTCTCACTGCATTAATGAGATCCAAGCACAGCATACATGTGACAAGAAATAAACTAAGCTTATTCTTTATAAAAGAACCCAACATTCTCTGTGCTGCTGGAAAATCTCAATTGAGAACATCCCTGCCTTGGCTTCTGCCCTCCCCGGTGCAGCACGCAGGCTCACCGTAACCGGCACTTGTGACTGGACGTGCGGCTGATGCAGTATCTGTTCACAGTGTAGAAATAATCATGGTAGGGGACGTCGTGGGTCAGGACCTCAGCATCTACCTGGTAAGACTGACCTTTCTGGCTCTGCTTATGCAGGATCTATCAAAAAAGAAAAGAAAATTAAGAAGGTATACTCATGGTACACAAATTTCCCCCACCCCCTTTCAGCCTGAGTTCCTTAGGCTGGATCAACCAACTCCAAGTGAACTCAAGAAGAGAGAAAGCCTGAAGAACCACTATAAAAACCAGTAAAGAATATCAAGTATAGGTGGGGTGGGAAAAGAGAAGATGCCTCCTGCTAGAGCCAACATCAGCAGCATCAGGGCTTCCCCACTGCCACCTCAAGTACCAGATACAAGGCTGGCCACTGCCTCATGACCACAGCTTTTCTTTCCCAAAGCAGAACTACAAGAGGGTTGAGACTGGAAGGCACCTCTGGTGCTTGTCTTGTCCAAGAACTCACGCAGGACTATCTAGAGCTGGTTGCCTAGGTCCATGTCCAAGTGGCTTTCCAATACCACAACATCTGTGAACAACCTGTTCCACTGCTTAGTCACCGCCACAGTGAAAAAGTGTTTCCTGATATTCAGAAGGAATCATCTGTGTTTCAGTTTGTGTCCATCACCTCTGGTCCTGTCACTGGGCACCACTGAAATCTGTGGCCTTTGATGGTGAGGGCCTGACTCAGAATTTTTTGCACCCTCCTTCAGATGCTTCTATATAATTTTAAGATGCCCCTGAGTGTTCTCTTCTCTGGGCTGAAGATTTCCAGCTCTCAGCCATTTCTCACATGGGATGCTCCAGTCCTTTCATCATCTTAGTGGCCCTTTGTTAAGCTCTTCACCTCTCATACTGGGGAGCCTAGAAGTGGACACTGAAAGCCTTTAATTGCACCTTTTCACCCCCCCAGTTCCTAAGAGATGTTTCATGGGAATTTACAGACATCTATAAAGGTAGAATTTCTCACATGGGATGCTCCAGTCCTTTCATCATCTTAGTGGCCCTTTGTTAAGCTCTTCACCTCTCATACTGGGGAGCCTAGAAGTGGACACTGAAAGCCTTTAATTGCACCTTTTCACCCCCCCAGTTCCTAAGAGATGTTTCATGGGAATTTACAGACATCTATAAAGGTAGAAAGCCTCTCTCATTTCATAAGCATTGGCTCAGCAATGGTGAGAGACACAGCAAGACACCTGAGAGATGCTTTGTTTAAACTGCAGATGCACATTCAGTTCACCAAACTTTAATCCACAGCCAGAACTCTGACGGAGCAGAGAGCAGATCTGTCCCTTGCTTTAAAGGGCACCAGACAGACACACACATGCACACAGTACCTGCTTTTCTGTTGCAGTTGTGAACTTCCCACAGAGGGGATTGTTAATCGTTACAGTGTATGTCAAAGTCCTCAACTGATTGCCGTTGGAGTCTCTATTCCAAGGGGTTGATACAGCATCTAGATGAGAAGTTATGCAAGATCTCACATAAAAAATTACCTGTCTTATCATGTCTTAACAGTTTGAGAACAGGAGTATGGGGCAAGACAGAAAACCGGTTCCAATTAATTGTGGGGCTTTTCCAGGAAAAACCATACCCATGTAGTCTGCTAATAAACAAAGGTGAGGCTCTGGATAGCTGAGCCTGAATCTATTGAAATAGGGTTGACAAAAGAGTAAGCAATTAAATGAAAATACATAATTTCCCATTTGCTTAGAGTTGAATAGATTCACTTAGCATTATCAAAAGCTTTTGCCACATTGCCTTTCCAGCTGACACTGAATAAATATTACCCTTTTTGACTTGATTTTCTGTTCTTACGGTCTCAGTGAATAAAATTTACTCACCCAGAAAATTAAAGCCTGTGAGTATCGTTTAGGAGGATGCAATGATTTTTGCCTGTGTACCAGCCATACAAATTTCACTATTTCTGGGACACAATGTAATCAGAAATACCCCACAGAATGCATCAACTTAATAACCTATTCAAAATTCAGGCATTAAGGTGCAGTTTTGTGGTGCACTGAAATGAGGTTTTTACTCCAAAATGTGCATACCTAGGGAAACAATAGTCTAGCTTTAGATATCCTCTCTGAAAGTGAAACTTAAAAGCTTAAAAATTCTTTCAAAGAAAGGAAAAACTTCAAAAAAATTCAACTTAGCCCTATTTAGTAATTCTCAGAGGTAAAAATTTTCAGGGTAGCTTGTAACAGACAGAAGGGAGAAGAGTTTATTACCTACTATACTCCTGGAATTAAGAAACCTCTGCATGAAGTGAGAATTGGTGAAAAGGATTTCAAACATCTTGTCTGCAGTGATGTGGAAAACTCTGTTTATAAAAAGTCTCCCATAGAGATCATTGTCAGAGACAGTCTCCTTCACTGCTAAGAAAGACAGAGATCAGGTTAAGAACAGTATTACACATAACCTTGATAGCATTCTAGGCTTTATTACAGCTTAAATCTCTCCCAAGCTTGCATCAGCATTTGTTTCTTGCTCTCAGAAACCCAGTAAGGATATCAGCAAATGATTTGGTAGATAGATTGCCTTCAGGAACAAAGTCCAAAGCTGATTTTCAAATACACACCACTACCACCCCTTCCCTGTGCAAATTGATAAATTAACAGCAAAAGCTACCATCCCTTTAATTTTGCCTTCAGTATTCTACTAATCCTGCAAGAAACACTGGGGAAAGAAAGTTAGCATAATTTTCATTAATATGTGTGTTTATTGTACAAAAGACAAGAAAGAAGGACACTAAAACCATAACAGTTTTCTTCTTATGGCTGGTTTCAGAATTCTGCTTTTAACAGTTGTAATACTGGTAATGCCCACAGTCTAAGGGACCAGGTAGACTCCCAAGCAGTTCTTCCCTCCATACCTATTGAACAGGAACACAAGGGGCACCCTGCTCCATTTTGCAGTTCCCAAAAATGCATGGAGAGGCTCAAAGGCCACCATCTATTTCAAAGCCACCGAGCACCCCAGTGGCATTCTGTGGCTGCAGCACTGATCTTTGCTATTTCTGCTTCTTGGTGGTTGCTGGCGTGACTCAGCTTTGTGGTTTTCTCAGCCACACTTGCAAGAGATAAGGGATAGAACTATAATCCTGGAGGGCAAGCAGTTTCCTGTGCCAATCCCAACTCAATCTACTTATGCTTTAGAAAGAAGTCAATCCTAAACTATAATTACCAGCAAGACAAACAAGCCCCCCCAGCACCACACATCACTAAAATGAATCAAGCAGCCCAAAAGCAAGTCTTGCAGCAGACAGACACAACCTTTCAACTGATACAAATGAATGCTCAGGGCTAGGAAAGGTCAGTGCCATTTACGAATGCAAAGGGAGCCTGAATATCACGCTGTAGTTCACAAGCTGCCTGCAGGCTAATGTTACAGCACTTAAAACATTACTGGCTTGGTAGCAGTCAGTATTGATAAGGAAAATGCACCGACTGAACAACCACAGCAGTCCCCAAGGAAACCCAGTTCTGACTGAGCAGACTCCCTCTCTAGTGCTGCTCCTAGCCTGCTAGAACATCTGCCTCCAAAAAAGCTCTCCTTGATCTCATCAGACTTCAAAGCAGGACCCCAAAAGAGAAGCATGAGTGCTGTGGTTTTGTGCTTGCACAAGAGGTTGACTTCCTCTCCATGCCGTGTTCTGCTTATGCAATTGTAATTCCACACAATTAGGAGATGGGACAGAAAGCAAACACACATTTCAAGAGGCCTATTTAACCAGTCCATACACAGTCATTACACATAGAATATGAATTCTGCTCTGCTGAAACATTGTGCACGAAGCCAGAATTTCAGCCTGAGTTTTCAGCTTTTACTCACTGTATTTTCTCTCCTAACTGAATCTAACTCTAACAAAAGGCAGGCCAAGTGAACTCTAAGTTTGACCTAATTTAACAAGACCTCTACATTACAGATCTCTCCTTTCAGAGTGCACTACCCACATCCTCTCTTTTGCTAAGAGACAGGAAGTTTCAGATACTGATGCTGACCTCCCCCGCTCCTACTGTGCTTGAGCTACTAGGCAATTCACACCTAGTTACTGTGGTTGAGTGTTACTCAGCTGGACGTTGGCATGCCCAAGGAATCTGCTACCACTTCAAAAAAAAATAAAGACACCCAGACACATGATCAAGCCACCAGATAAGCATTAGATCAGTTTTGTCAGCTATTTGTATATGTCTTAGCAAACACAAGATAACACAAGTTACCTCTGCCCCAGTGAGCCTGAGCTAAACAACTTCACGTTCACCTGAAATGCCTGAGGACAGCTGCTATTTTTCTGCCGATGCAAGGTAATTTGGTATGCCAGGGCAACTTGTGATATGCACAAAGCCCATGCTTTATTACCATAAGGTGCAGATCTTGCTACCAAGCTCTATTACTCTGAGTCTATCCTCTTTCTAGTGAGTTTGAACAAAAAGCACCCACAGGTCTATACAAAACTTCCCCGAAGCTAATCTACCTACACTAGCTCTATATAGTCATGTCTCTAATAAGGAATAGTCAATGAAGTGCCAATGAAGTGCATGAGTATCTACTGAGAAATATGTTTTCTATTTACAATCCTTCTCAGCTCTTGGAAGAAACAAAGGAGTTTTTTTAATGTTGTTAGCACATACAGCAGTAATTTTCAGAAAACCCAAGCTAAACCTGGGTTTACATATCAGGCCCATCAGCTACTTTAGATGCTAGGATTCAAACAGCTGTTCTCCAGAAAACTGTAAACTTTCTGGACAATGAGTCTGGAAGGTGCATGTATACATAAATGCTGTGAGTTCCACATCTGTGGAACCAAGTAGCAGGATACACCAAGAACTTGACAAGCTTCAAGTCACTTCCATCTGGGCTTCTCAAAATTTGTCTGTAGAAATTCTAGATGAAGCAGTGAGCACAAACAGTAGCACAGCAATGAATAAGCATACACTTTATACACTTGTCATTTGAACAGAACAGGCAGCCTTAACCACTTATTTCTGCTACAAGTGAAGATGCATGTTTGTCTACGGTTTCATTTCACACAGGTAAACTTGCCTTTGTTTTTCACAACAGTAGGGCAACACAAAGCATTTCACCCTAAGACTGGCTTGGAATGCTCTTTATTAACAAAGTGTTTCGTGCAAATACGGAGATATCAGTTTAACTCCTTCACTTTCAGAGCTGTTCTAACCCCTCAGCAGCATATAATTATCAATGCTAACTTTCTTAACCTGAATACATTTATAGCTAAATTGGAGCTGTCTGCTAAAAGAACATGAGATTATTCTGACTTTAGGTAAGGATCACTAGGGACCCAAAAACACAGAAGTAAGCATATTACCCAGAGTGTTCTGGTTCAGCCTAACGACAGCAGGGTCTATTCCCTCCCCCACTACTGCTCTGCACTTCCTAAGGTCATTTTCATCACTGCAAGGCAAGCTGTGAAATAATGTTTGAATATAATACCATTATGCAGCAGAGATGGTAGAGGTTTAAAGACATCTGCAGTGCAAAAAAAGAGACAGAAGATGAGGGGTGGAATGGGGCAGTAAGAAAACCACTATTATTAAAATTCCCCTCAACAACCAACAGCAAAAAGCTAAACACATACCACATGCAAATTAAGAAAGCTGAACTGATAAAAGCAGAGGCTATCAAACAAATTAGTAAGAAGGTTGATTTTTCCACTCCACAGAGTTGGGGGAGGATCAGGATTTTAAAAAGTATGTATGCAAATCTTGGCACTGTTGAACATTTCTATACCACTGTGGATAGGGAAAAATTACAGGCTGTATGAAAGATATGTAGGTAGAAGCTTTTAACCAAAAAATACCTGAAATCAAGTGAATAAAACCAATTTCTAGAAGTGAACATGTTTCAGACATCATCTATTTAAAGACTGTATCAGCGGTATTAACCATTTTCAGAGAATTCTCCTATACTTTAAGTACAGAATTATCATGGGGAACTACTAAGTAAGTACTGTCACAATGCTAGCTTTTTCCAGTTCACAAAATAAAAAATCCCCACCAATTTTTGCCTTCAGGTGACTTAAACATATATCCTCCAAACACCAAAATAAATAATTTTTTTTCAACAAAGTATATCCTTTCAGTATTTTGATTAAAATGCCAATAAGATAACAGGGCTACTCTTCCTTACAGACAATGCATATCCAAAATTTTGTATTGGGGGGGAAGAGGGGGACAACTAGTACAGGGCTGAACCTAATTTCAACTGTCCTGCATTTTAAACACTGTTTGCCCTCTATACCACTATCTGCAAGCAGTCAAGCCTCTGCTGTGTCCATCTTGCAGCACCATGGTGCAGGCAGGTATGCTCTCCTGCAGATCACACATTTAAGGTGGTTATTAGTACACACAGAAACAACACAGTAAGTCTGTCATGTTACACAAGGAGAACAGAAATGTGTGATCTCCCTGCATACAGTAGAGCCTTCTAGCAGAAAATACTGTTTTCCCTGTATCCTGCTTCCCCCTTCTTTCTTTGAAGTATTTCATGTTGCCGAACATGGTCACGGAAAACAGACAAACAAACAAATTATACTAAAGAATCTTGAGGAAATTATAAAGATCTCCTGGCTCTGTGTTAGAGACACATATTCTGTGCTTGAACTAAAATCTGTTTTCTGAAATTCAGAATTCAGGCCACAGATATTAATGTTTAGCTTAGCCAAAAGTTTGTCATGGCTCAGGATTTATACTCTGATTTATGAAACTGGACAAAAACACCAAGATGCACGTCAATAGGCCAGTGGGGCACAGTGGGATGCAGACCCCCATCCCCAAGGTGAGAACTGCTTAGGACAAGGGAATTATTGCTGTGAAGAACAACAGTCTTGAGCTTGCCCCTCACCTTATTTGCTAGGACACCTCCATGGGCAGCCTGAGTATGAGCCAGAGGACACAAGAGAAATTAATCGCATGGGTAAACCTTTGCCATGTAGGAAAGCTAGTTTCATTTGCGTGAAGGAATTCACCTTGTAAGAGTGTGGGGCAACTGCAACAGAAAACAGACAGAGAAACAGAAGAAAAAAATTCTAAGCATGAAGATTCTGAGAGAAAAGATTAATGTTGTGAGTCTAGAAAATCCTGTTCCGAATAAAAAAAGACTAGTCTTGGGGAAGGGAAGAGAAATAAGAAAGTCAGTTTTTTTTTATTAAAGATATATCTCCAGTTTAATATGCTCTATTTATTCAACAACACTAATGCAGGCATGACAGGGAATATTTACTGCTATTGTTTAGGCACTAGCAGCAGGAAAGACAACAGGACTACTTTTTAATCAGTTTAACTGGAGACCTTCGCCATAAAAAATAAAATCCAGAGACTGAAGAGAGATGTAGTAAAAGGAAAATAGGAAAGCTGCAAACTATCTAAAACATCCAAAAACCAGAACTTTCTGCTGCTCTAAGAGATACACCTGTGAAAGAGTAAATTAATTTTTGAAGCTTGTTAAGTGTGTAGGAGTACAGCATAAACAACAGACTCTTTAAGTAGGTATATTCACAAAAATTATAATGCCTGACATACATTGAGTTGAATCTGAACTCAAGCCAACACAGAAGCAGTATGGGGGAGCAACAGCAAAGTTAACTGAATATAACCATATTCCCAGGCAAAAATCACAACTTGAAGGCAGCCAACTCAAACTGTAACTCTGAAAGCCTTCCTGCACACCTCAACAATCCCCCGTAACAACACCTGCAAACAACTTCAGTTGTCAACTCTGAAAACAAGAAGTCACAAAATTTCTCAGTGACATTAAGAACTGCCTTCAATTAACTAAACTGCTTTATTGCTGCCAAGTGATGAAGTAAGTTCTCTTTGCACATGAAAGAAATATACAGCTGCTACTGAGCACAGTACTACTGTTGGGGTTTTCTGTCTTTTTTTTCTCACCACCATATAACCTTGGAACCAATACAGGTTGTGCACACTTCACATTAAAAGCATTTACAGAACCCAAGATTCAGATATTACAGAATATCCCCCAAAGTTCAATGAGCTGTCTGAACAACTACAGCCTTTGGCACAGAAAACTTCCCCAGGGTAAGTGAAAATCTCATCATAGAAAGTGAGAACTTGTCAGGGCTGGAACCACAGCACAAGCACCCACAAATCTCAGCACAAGCACCCACAAATCTCAGCACAAGTCTGTCATCCAGGTACCTACGCTTCTTCTATCTTGTACTGGGTAATGAGATATGAGGTTGGTATATTAGGATCCACTGTTAGCACAGAGAGTGAAAGCTGCTGCAAGATATCCATTAAGGTTTTTCATTTTCAGATCAGACTCAGAATACACACTATACTCTCCTGAAACCCTGGGCTTTCAGTAAGTTCCTCAGCTTACTCCACCAATAACAATGAAGCCCATAAGCCTTAAGCAAGTACAAGTGTAAAGAAGGGGGTTGGGGGAAACTTTCAGAAACTTAAGTACAGCCTGAAATGTTTCCCCTCAGTTTCCAAGAAATACAAACAAAGGAAAGAAACATCTTTGAAATTAGCACCACCCCATTGTCAAGAAACTTCTAGTTTAAACTGTTGGCAACTCTCTACCCACCAAAAGAGAGAAAGAAAACCACAATTTCTTTGTTTCCATTCTAAATACCCAACAGCTTTTTCCCTCACAGAAACAAAGATTAAAAAATGCTTTTGCTGCAATTCTGTGAAACAAATAAGCAAACAAGTTTCATAAGATCAGAAAGTTCTCTAACTTTCTCCACAAGTGAGATGGAACACCAAAGTCATGTTGTTTTACAGATCCCAACTTTTAAGAAAGAGATTTACCTTCTTCACTATCTGAAGCACTGCTCTTCTCTGGAAGATTTTCATTCTCGTTAAGGTCTAAGGACTTTTCTAAAGACCTGCTCCTAACTAGCTTAGCAGGTTTTCTTTCTGAAGATGGAAGAGGACTCTTTATTTGCTTCTCACTTGAGGACTCCTCCACCTGAAACAACCAAGAGCAGAAAAAGATATCAGCAGAGACCATTAAAAAAAAAAAAAAAAAAAACAACAAAAACAAACAAACAAACAAACAAACAAAAAAACCCCAGAGAAAGTTACTATAAAAGAAGACAGCCATACAAAGTAAGCCACAAGTTCTGTCTGCTCAATTACCACACAGTCAAGCACTAATTTCCCCCTTGTTCCTCCACCCCAGCTAACCTCTCTTCCCTTTATTTAAATATTTCACTAAACTCTGGTAACAAGAAACAGACTTACTTGTATGTACTGATGGTACCAAGAGCTCCCTTAAATGGGACAGTCCTCTTGCACCCATCTGCACAGTTTGGGCCCCTTCCCTGCTTCAACACTCACATTTATAAATTAATTAACCTTACACAGATTTACTTTACATTCATCAGGTTAGTTTTTCCTAACAGTTTAGCAAGGGTCCAACAACCCAGAGGGGAAGCACAATGAAACAGGCAGGGTGCCCCTCTTTCAGCAAGATTAGATTACCCCAATTACGTATTTGAAAACTTCTTATTTTGTAGGATGCCATCACCCTTTGAAAAAAGAAGTTTTAAAATACTGTTTAGAGCCATCCTACTTATAAAATATTACTTCTCACAAACATCTCCAATATGTAAGCAAGAAGGAAATCCCTCTGAACATCAGTCACTGAATCAATGATGCAGCTCTTAACCTTAAACAAGAACTGTCAGCTAAGCATGTATGTCATTGCACACCTAAATAAGTAAATCTCCAGGGAAACTATATGGACAAAGTTTGTGTATCTAAAAATGCCACCCAAAAAGTTTAGCTACCAGCTTTGAATCAGTTTTCATTCTAAACCTCTCCTCAAGGCCCCACTGCCACCAGTGGAACATCGGGATGAAGAGCAGCACAGCCCCAGAAGAGCAGTGTATGGACCACAGTAAATATGATCAGGCACCTCAACTGAGTTGTTCTGACTCATCTGCAAAACCATCATCCCTAAAGAGTATTCAGCATTGACTCAAGAAAGCAAAAGCATCCACTGCTGGAACAATCATCATGTACTTCCTGTACTTCTTGGGTTTTTTAAAAAATAAAAACCTGTTACTTTTCTTGTGCAACCAAGGGCTATTAGGTGGTGGGTGGCTGGAAAACAGAGACAGGCATAAATCTGACTGCAGTATAAGCAGACAAAAGTACTCCTTCGGGGTCAAAAAAATATAAAGGAGGACTGAATCAGAAAAACACATCAGTTAACAAATGCTCCTATTGAGTGAAGCTGCCATGTAAGTTATACTCAGTCACATAACAGGATCTAGGACAGAACCAACATTAAATGTCAAAATACCAATACAGATGGAAGTCCAAAAGGAGCTAGTTGCAACAGAACAGCCTAAAAATTGACGCTCTGATCCAGCACAAACCCAAGGAACTCTCATAGCATTTTGACAACAATCACAATCTAGTGAAGCAAGGTTCCCACCAGCAGCATAAGAGCAGCCCACTATGGCACAAGCAGAGCAGGGAAGCCAGGCTCAAGTCATAAGACAAAAGCAATAGCTCTTAGGATAAAAAAAAGCTTTTCATGTAGTTATGGAAGAAGAGATTCAAGCTGGAGCTTTTGTAATAACTGATTGAGTTTAAAGACAGACTTCATGGGGGTTTGGGTTGGTTTGCATTTTTTTCACACTAAAGAGTAAAGATTTTAAGATCTGTCAGCTGGAATTAAAGATGTATAATTTATTCCCAATTGTACATTTATCTCCTGAGCTAGTCTAGTAGTGCTAAGCTCTGTGCCAAGGGCTTTTTGGTTTCCAGCCTGTGAACAGCAAGATCTGGGACTGGAAGGCCTCCCTATAAGGGGAGGAGGGAAGATGATGGTTGCAAAAACAGGCAACAAGGTGGCTCCCACATTCACATGTACTGAGAGGGCAGGTAAGTCACGTAAACTTGTGTCAATCAACACAAGACAGCCATTAACAATATTTTTTTCAAGATGGGCCAAATACTAGACCTCCACTATTCAGATCTTCATCTTATGAGAGCTTTGGGCCTTACTTTGTCTATCAGAGCAGTAAAGGGAATTTAAGCCTGTTTCCCTCCAGTGTTTGGAAGGTGGTTAAGTGTGCTTTGTGTCATCACTATGATGACTTCTGATAAATACATTCTAAGCACTAATGCCTCCTCCAACTGCCCTTGTGGTTCTACAAAATATGCTGCAATCCTGGGACTGTGGAGAGAGCATGGATATTCTTGAGTAATGCCAAGTGACACATACAGCTAAACAAAATCATTGTGCACTTTAGCTACCCTGAAACAGTAAACAGTTTAGTTATACATTTATCAAGACTGCACTTTTACACTATAATTAAAAGACTTTTCAGAGGCAGTTTATTCAAGGCAGAAGACTAGCATTTTTGCAGACCAAATCCCCAGGCATTCCTCCTTACCAAGATGCCAAATTAGATTTAGCACCTGCAAGAGACATCTCGGGGTGTGGCTTCTTTTCCAGGCACAGCAATTATCTTTAAATGGCTTGTTCTTGCGCAAGTAAGACTTACAAGTGCAAACTAAGGCTACCTGTGTAGATTTTTAGTTATCCCAAACAGTCCAAATTCCAGCAGCATCCTCAGTCCCCTCAGGCCTCCCCTACAACTCTCCAAAAATCTTGTTTCATACTGCTTGAGTGATGGGTACTCCATAAGGAGTACCCATCAGTCAAGCAACTATGCTTTTAACATCTGAGAAACACCAATATTCTTTGCTGGATATGAGTCTCTAGCCATTAATTTGGATTTTGGCAAAATTATTTAAATCCTACTTAACCTCCAGATCAGTTTCAGCAAGTGACAAAAGCCAGAAGATTTAAAGGGTAGGGTAGTAAAAACTATTAAGATAATCTCCTTCCTTCCTTCACATATTCACCTAAGCAAAACTGGCAATTAAGTACCCAACCCTAGTGAAGCTTATAAAAAATGCATTAGCGGTTTATTTTCTTTTCCAAGACCTTTGGGACACCTAATAACCAAGAGAAAATATCTGCAACTTTTTAGGACTACAGCTGCACACAGGAGCCCCTGTAACTGTGCTAGACACTGTGCCCATCTCATATCACTACTAATGCGCTTGCTGCTCACACTAGCCAAACACATTCACAAATTCATACAACATGAGTGAACACAAGTGAGCATTCATGCTTGTTAGTCGTACTAACCCAAGGCATCAAGGTCAAGGTGAAATTCATCTTCATTATAGCAAGTAGGGGGGCTTTCCCCTTCCTTCTGAAGCATTAAAAAAGGTTTCATATATTCACAACAGCAGACTGACCATTGAAGGCAAGAAAGACAAAGTGTAACTACCCTTTAATAAGCCTTATGTATAGGAGATACAATAAAATAAGAGGAGATATCTTTTTAAATGACAAATAAGCACAAGCAAGAAAACATTGGAAGTGAAAAAGGCATTACTTTCAAAAAGCACTTGGATAAAACACAAATATGGTCCCCTTGGGAACTGGATAAGAAAAACCAATAAATTTTGTTTCTAAAGGAAAAAGAGAAAAAAACAGACCAGGACATAAGCCTCAGCATTATAGCAAGGCTGCACAGCGAATTAGTGACAGAGCACTGCTGAAGCTTATACCAACAATATTCTCTTACACAGAATTTTGCTCATTTTCAAATTTAAGAAACATTCTTGACTTCCCAAAGACTTCCTTGGAAGGTACAATCTCCATTCATCCTATGCTTACAGACATACACGTTAAGCACATATGCTTATCAGCAAGAAAGGCTGTGTCAGCACTTACTCCTGGCAACATGTGTCTGTTGAGTGACTCTCCTTCTGTTTGAAGTGTGGGCTCACGAACTAAACCAATCATTTTGGGTAGTTTTTCATCCCTTTCTCCAGAATCATCACAAATGCTGGATCTGTCCAAAGCAAAAAGAAGATATCTTTGGAGATCTAAGCACTGAGAAATCCGAGAAAGCGTCTCGTGGGATTTTTGCATTGAAAACATGGCTGTTCAGATAACATTAAAAACTACCAAGTCATTCTTCCCACATACAGCTCATTAATATCAAGCCATCTTCCTCATTTCAGCCACCTCTCAAAACATTCAGCTTCTGATCATAAGGTTAATGACACCAAGAAAGTGAATGCTGTGAGAAATGAAAAAACATACAGCTTGTAACTAATTTGGAAAGAAAAAGCATTATGAAAGTGTCAGAAAATAATTTTTTTCCTGCACAGCTTATTCCAAAGTTGCAACTTTCTAACAGAAAAAACCCAAAACATAACAAAAAAAACCAAAAAATCCAAGCAAACCTAAAACAGAAACCAAACCAATCAAACAAAAAAAACCACCAAAAATACTTAATAGAACATCTTTTGAAGCCCGTAATGAACTCAAGACATTTTTCTCACAAACATATTCAGATAACACAGGATTAAAGAGACAAATTACATTGTTCCATTTTGGAGAGTCATACTTATTTACACAGAGATATGTAGAGTGCTGTTATTAGATTGACACTGGCAGGTCATAAATCAGTTCACATTTGTTCAAAAAAAAATCAAGGAAACTTTCAAAAATCCACATCATTATTATTACAATTATTCTGGCTTGTTATATTATTATTCCTGTTTCTTAATTCAAGCTGAGGACAATACAAAAATAAGCTAAGACATCAGATATCAGGGGAACAAGGCAAAACAAGTATTTCAGTCTCCGCAGAGGACGGGGAGAAAGAAAGCATCTGAACCATAATATAGCTCCATTCTATGCAAATCTTCCAAACTGTTGAAGGGCATAAAGGTGCTAGGTGGACTAGGCACCATCACGCAAAAAGGCTGCTATTTAAGCTACCCTATGCTGGTCCCCAAGCAGACCTAGGGAGAGAACAAGATGTTCCTCTCTCCTCTTCTAAGGGGCCTCAGCTACACTGCTACTATTTTAGCAAATTCACATAGTTAAGTTTTTATGCACACTCAGTCTATGCAGTTCAGAGCTTTGCATCCTTTTACTACAGGCTCAGCCATTCTGGTAAGGCTACAGCAGCTCTTTAGAAACTGAGTTTCTAAGAAAGAGGACACTGCTTCTCCCCAGATGTTTCAATAGGCTGTACAGCCTCTCCTTACCGAGACTGCCCGTTGTCCTCTGACGATGAGTGGAAGCTCTCCATCTCCTCGCTGTTCAGGCCCAGCTCAGAGCCATAGCTCTGGTGCACCAGCTGCCAGAATTCCTGCTTGGTCAGCCTCTGAAACAAAGCAGGCTAGTCAAGAACCACAGTATGGAACAGTAAGGCACTGGAGGAAAAACAGCAACAAGTTTGTATTACACCACAGCCTTTAACCTCAATTCTGACAAGGACCGAAAGCATTCAGGTATCACGTTCCAAGATTGGGTTTCAGCATTTTGGGCAACTGTACTCCTGTCTACTCCACACTCCCATTGCTGTTTAACCAACCATACCAGGCATAAGAAAAATCATCATTTTAAGAAAACACACACTTGTAGCCATTACTTGCTTCTTCACATGTCACCTATATTTTCACAGATACCTTCAAGGTACCTCCCTCTTGAACTTCACTTGATATGGCACAAGGTAAGTAATTACCTCTTTGATTCTGAACAAACTGCTTAATAGATACCTGTTTCCTGAGGATGTTCAGAGAACTTTACAAATTGTGGGAGGCTAGCATTTCAGTCACTACACTGGTGTCTAGGTCAACCAACTGTCCACTTTGCCAAGGGGGGACAGAAGGTCCTCACTTTGTACCACCAGCATCCTCTTAATGAAAAGTAGTTGCTTTTCTTCAGGATTACCTTGATTGAGGACTAGCTAAGTCTTCTCCTTCTCTACAATATCTCTATCCTGTTCCAAGAATTCCCACACCTACCGAGACATATTTAAGTTCTCTTAAATTGTCAGGAAAGCTTGGAGGTGAAAGTATGACACACTCGTATCTGCAAAGTAAGCAATGAGTTTCAAAGTCCACCTTGGCTGTAAAGGGCTTGGGGGGGAGGGGGTGTGCAAAAAAAAAGAAAGAGAAAAAAAGGAAATAAAAGGTTTTGGTATTTAACAGAGCTCAGAGAGCAATACTAGCGATCTTAAAACAGGAGACACCACACTGGAAAATGTGCCTCGGCCACCATCCATATTGATCAAGGGAACAGAACTGTGCTAATGAAGCAGTAACACAAGTAGTGCTTACTATTTGCATGAAATGATGACATTAAATACCCATGCATTATTTAAAAGGCCTTTAAATGATCCTCTCCACCCGCTTGCTTCACCTGAAGAGTGTTAGTTACAGCACCCGCAATTTTAGACAGGCACGGAGGAGCTGACCCGCACTCAGGATGTAAATTCGTGCCCGCAGCAGCCCCGGCGCTGCCCGGGCTGCCGGCGCTCCCCGCGCCCCGTCCCGCTCCGCGACCCACCTGGCGCGTCCCGCGGGGCAGCGCCGCTCCCGGGACAGCCCCGCTCCCGCCGGGAGCCGCCGCCGCGCTCCCACTTCCTGCTGGGCGGCGGCGCCGGGGCCGGGGCAGCGCCTTCCTCGGGTGCCGCCGCCGGCCCGGGGCGGGACAGAGCCAATCTCGGCCGGCGCCGCCGGGCCGGGCCCCGCGGGGATCCCGCTGTCCCCTCGCCCCCGCTGCGGGATCCCCGCGCTGCATCGCATCGCACGGGAACCGCTCCCCCCGAGGGCCGGGACAAATAGCCCAACTCGGGAGACGAGGAAGGGTTTTTCCCTCGGGTATTTTCCAGCACACCACGGTTTTTGTGCTGGCAACAAGCACTCTATTGGCAGAGATCGGTTTCAAAGTATTTAATCCTTTCGAGGGCAAAGTAAACATTAAAACAAACCACACAGCTGTAAAGCAAGGGTCATAGCAGCTAACGCCAGGCTCCCTCTGCACGCGGGTTTGTTCTACAGAGCAATGCCGTGCTGAAACACATGCATCCACTTACAGCTGGCCTTACTTTCCCCAGGCATTCTGTCTTTGAAGCAATAAACTCATAACCACAAACAACTACCTACAGCTGTTCGTATTAAATGGCCAAAACCAGGGGTGGGCATTACATGGTTTCAAAATACAACTGAGGTGAATCTTTAGCTAGCACACCTTCCAACTAGGAATCAAAGGACAGAAATAAAACCATTTTCATTTCTGTTGCCCAATATTGCCAATGCCTTGATTCCCAGTCATAATGGCAGTCATAATGGAGTTAACGTTGCTAATTAAATTGACCAGTATGTTCTGTCTATGGGCAAATCAGTCTGCCCTTTTACAGTCAGCTCAATAGTTCGAGGAAAGCAGAGAAGCTTTTCAGCTTCTATAAAGGAATCTGTAAAGCTGTTTCCTGTTGTTTTGTAAAAGCAATGTTACCAACTTCTTCTTCTAAAACAGGATTCTTCCACTCTGCTCAATTATTCCTAGCTCAGCTAGATATAATAAGTTCTTAACGGTCACAAGCCAAGATCAAAGGAGACTTGCTTTATTGTATCAGAAAGAGTCGGTTTTGAAAACAAAAAAGGGCATAAATTTTCTGGGTCAGACTTCTGCTTCTGAGAGATGCTTTAGAGAAGCTCTGAAGCTTGAAAGGCAAAATCTAAACATTCATTACTTTGCCCATTCAAGGTGATGGTCTACACCGCATTCTTCCTCAGTTCTCTTTGTATACAAAAACAAAGGCTACAAGAAGCAGCTGGGATACACTTTTGTCTTTTCAAGCAGAGCACAGATCATCAATACTTTGCTTCATGCCAGACAAAGCAGTGTCATGGCACAAGCAATACTACAGAGTACCACCGACAGAAGCAAAGCTGATGATTTTTACCCTCTATGGACAAATGCAGAAATAAGAACAAGACCTGCCATACAGGTTGACTAAAGAGACAGCCCTCACCACACATCACACTTCTACCAGGCAACTCTGATACAGAACCCTGATTGTTTGCAGAACAGGGGAGGGAAACAGCAAATTTTCCCTCTAATTGCCTAAACATGAAGCTCAGAATCAAACCAAGTCTTCTTACATCTCTTAAATGAATCTTGTTGTACACAAAGGTGCAAATAAACATCTCTCTTTTCACAACCTTCCCTAAGAAACTGCTGGGGAAGGCAGAACTGCTGTCCTGGGAGATGTTTGCCACAAGAAGCCCAGGTGATCAGAAATTCTGGTCCCTTCTCACACCTCTAGACTTACCTGCTACAATGTCTTCAGAGACAGGTGCAAATCTCTACCCAGCAAAGCAAAAGAAGAACAATAGGAAAATAAATCTAACTCTAAGGCAAAGGACTCATGGGAATTGAGACTGATTAAGTTAAGATCTTGTTCCATTAGAAATAAGGAGCTCTGTGTTTGTTTGGGATTTGAATGACCTGCCTAATTACATTTTAATTTGTTCCTTCTCCCTTAAACTTGAAGGATATTTGACACCTGTAAGGTTTAGGAAAATAAAGCAAAACAGTGAATGGCACTGCTCTTCTTGTCAATAGCAACCATGAATAAATTCCTTGTGCCAATCTGGAAAGCCCACTACAAAATAGGATTTTTGACTGATTTTAGAAACTGAAGTATTATTGAAAGCTGCAGTGGATGTGGAAGCAGCTATCTGTTTTATCAAGACTGGTGTCATGTCTCTTCCAGACCTGCATTAATGATTCCTTATTTTCCATGATGCTGGATCATTTAAAACACAATGGCAAGGTAAAAGCCTACAAGACTCACTCTGCACATGTTTTGCAACAGGGATGGAAAAAAAAATAAAGTGGAATTTTCCTTCAAAGAAAAAAAGTCTTTCCATGGACATTTAAAAATGAAAAAGCCTAAGAAAGACCCATGTTAAGAAGAAAGTACCCACTGACTTGCAGAGGAACTAGAGTTGAAGGGCACCAAACACACTATAGTGTATTCTGAGGAAGGTCTGAAGACGTTACGAGCTACAAAATTGTAACTAAGCTGAAGAGGACTAGGAGTCCTGTCAGAGCAGTGGTGCAAGCTGGGGGAAAGCATCTTGATGGATGAAGTAAGTTTGGGCACAGAATAGCATGTAACCATTTGCTGGTTCTCTTGCACAGTGCAAGTCACTTCTAACCGAAAGGCAGACTTGTCAAAGCACTACTTGTTCAACCACCGAGGACATGCAATATTTGGGAGGTACAAGGCAGAATGGCCACCAGATGGAGATCTGGGAAAGGGTATGAGGCTGACCCCACCGACAAGTTCTGCAGGTGGTGAAAGCTTAAGGTGAATCAGGTAAAGCAGACAGGTCACCCCTCAGAGGTGAGACTTCATAGCACAAAATCTGTGCCCGGAAGCGCTGAAGAGGCCAGGGACTAAAATTTACCTTGGTACAACCATGATTTGAAGCAAATGTAATTCCAGTCCCCTGGATCCAAATCCTGAAAACTGGGGATTCTTCACTGTCAGGTGGTGCAAACCAGGACTATGACACCTAAAGTAAGATTTATACTTTTGATGACAACTTTATTTCATAATTTAACTGTTGGATGTCATCTCCAGGTCTAGAAGATGTGCTTCAGAATATAAACAAGCTATTCACAGGCTTCAAAACATTTAGTTACTGGCAGAGGAAACATTAAAACCAGCTCCTTTTGGAACTGGTTCCAGAGTGACATTTGTTTTTTGTCAAAAGCCGTACAAATTCTGATGGCATCCCTTTGATCACTGAAGCCAGGAACACCAAACTCCGCATACTCAGGTGCTGCATACCATGGCAGGGCCTCAGGTGTATGGGACATTTTCCAAATGTATGCTGTTCCTGACATTGGAGTGGTGGGGAGAAAACAGCAAAACTGCTTGAAAACGCCAAAGGCTCTCTTTTAGTATTAGTTCAGTAGACAGCTGCCATTCTAGTAGTGTCAGTGGATCCAGCTCCAGCAACTTCAGTTTCTACTTTCAACTCCACAGTGCCCCTCTATAGCTTTATCTAGTAAAGAATATCATAAAGAAGGCTGACAGGTGACTCAAACACATTCTAGCAGAGAATCAGAAGTCATTACTACGTTTCAGAAGTAGGAGCTCAACCTAACAGAAATCCTGTTTCAATAATAGTTCTAAACATACTACATTAAAAAGCCCTACATACACCTCATGACCATGCTCCATTTTACAACCCCAAGCAGAAATTCTCATAAACAGATTTATCTTTTAACATACTGCAGTGAGGATGAAAGCAAGCTAACAGCAAGATTTGACAGAAATAAGGATAGTTCCCAAGCTACTCTAATGCACTGGTTCCTAAAACCTGCTGGCTCATTTCATCTCATCTTGCATGCAGTCCATGCCTCCTGCTTTCTTATCTATCCTTTAGCTACTGTTCTCAAGTGAAAATTTGATCCTAATGCGACACTCATTTCAGTGTCAGAGAAGAAACACACAAGAAAAATTAATACTGAACAGTACAAACATTGTTACCTCTGTTCCAGCCCTAGGATAGGTTTGTATACCTGAATGTCCATACATTGACCCTCCAGCACCACAAACTAAATAAGTGAATAACGTAAGTGCCATTTCTGACAAACTCTGCACAATGAAAGAAAGCAAGGTTACTTCCAGTTGCCTGTTTCTGTCAAAAGGTGACAAAGTACATTGTGGCTGGATTCAAGACAATTAAATAGTATTTGATTTGAGGGACAAGGGATTTGCAAGAAACATTGGTTTTGCCTTAAATAGCACTTCCCTTTATTTTCAGTGCTTTTTTTGACAAAAAGTGCCTCTAGTCAGCCCTAAAATTCATCCAACAAAAAGAAAAAAAGTGTAGCTACTATGTGTAAGTAGTACAACAGCTTTAAATCTTTGGGGATCATTGCAGTGTTATATATGGATATTTTGGTGTGTAATTGCAACTGAATTGAAATATTTAAACAATGAGAGACAAACAGGAAGGAATTGGTTTACAAAATTGTCTTTCTTACAAAAAAATTGTCTTGTCTGTCTTTCATGATGTTCTTTCTAAAAATGTCTCTTTTTAGAAAGATTAGCTTAAGTATCCACAAATTGCAATATAAATCAAGCTAACTAGCCAAAGTTGCCAAAATACACTTCCATATTATACAGCCTGCTTTTACTGCATTTATGCAATGCCAGCAGAGTTGTAATGAGTTGGCTGGCAAAGGTTCAGCTAACTTATCTAAGAAGGAGTTTTGGGCTCTTTTCCTTGAAGTTTTCACTGAGAAAATCTCTTGCGTTTTTGATCACAAATTAGGCATAGAAAATGTGAAGCAAACGCATATCAATTTAGTAACATATGCTTGAGCTCATAGTGAAGAGAAGCATGCAACCTATATGCAAAGACAAAATGCTCCTTCAACAGCAGAGTTGTAGGTGGCAGTCTAAGAAGGAAAAGATGAGAATTTTGTCTGTGATCTAAAGTACAAGGAACCAAAGCAGAACACCAGATTAGAATTCTAAGTCAGAAAGGAAAAGCTAACTTCTAGTCTCTTATTCTCCAGAGGTACATCTGTCTACATTAGAAAAAGTTTATTTGGCTGCTTAACCACAGGTACTGTTGCAGACAAGCTTACCTTATCAAGCAACACATTCTGCCACAAACGGAAGATACTGAGGTAGCTTCTGTCTCTTGCACTGAATGATGTGAAGAAAAACTGCAGAAAAAAACAAAGTAAAACATAAGCTCATGTGTAGCTATTTTCAGGTATCCCAGAATGCGGTCCTTGTATCTTGAATAGCCCAAGGTCATCAGTAACAGCTTGACTCATTTCACATTCAACAAACCTGGGGTCATATTCCTCAGGTTCCACAGTTTGAATCACTTTCAGTGATGATTTTCCCCAATGTCCACACAGTAAATGAAGACACTTGCTGTTCTGGCCATGTGACTACCCTTGGTATAAAGGAAGAGCTCCCTCCTCAACTTAAACACACTTAAATTTTTCCCACAGAAGGTTGAACAAATCAGAAACACATATGCCTGTTTCTCACAGGCCACAGCTATTTCCATTCTTCTGCCCCATAAGCCTTTTACTAACTTTTTCACATAAGATGATGTGAAATTAAAATAATTAAAATAGGAGATCAAATTATATGCATAATTTCAATTATTAAAATCTTTCCCATTGGAAAGCTGGGGCTTTTTTAGCAAAGAAGTCTATCTTCCTTGTCAATGAAAGTTAATGCTGGATGAATTGAGAGGGAACAGCCAAATATGATGAATCACAGTTGCTTCCCAAAGAACAGCTCCAGGTTCACAGTGGAAAGCTCTGTTCTTTGCCAAGAATTATTATTTTTCAAGCATTTATAGAAGAACTAATCACAAAGTGTATTACACATAAGACTCTGCATCATGCTTTTTAGTTTTTCAAATACACACTTAAAAACTTCATTTCCCAGCACGTGTTCTGGGGTAAATTTCTCCATTACTCAAAACCCATGACATCACAGTCCTTTTGTTTTCAGTAGTTTTTTTCAAGGAGTACTTGAAATCCAGTGACTTTGATATTTTTCCAGTATGAAGAATACACATTCTGAATTCATGCTTTGAATTAGTTTTCCTTTGAAAAGGTGAGACAAACTTTCACTTTCTGGTTACTGTATCAACACCACTAAGGGATTCTGCAGTCAAACTGGAGACGAATTTGCAAGCAAACGTGCACAGGGACCAAATCTAAGTCTGCCTTCTAATCCAAATCACATTTAAGCATTTGACAGGGAAGTACTTATGCAAATATAGACTAGAACAAGTGCTGTGATCAGGACTCTATCATTTAGCAAGAATATATTTAAAAACAGTTTTTTACCTTCTCTCCTTTTGTTGCTATTTGTATGGCATTTGGAATGAGACGAGCAGTCTTCTCCTTTGTCATGAAAGTTATATCCTTCAAAGCAATAGAAATCTAAGCAGAAACACATTTAATAAGACATATTAAAAATAACTTATGACTAAAAATTTAGAAGTTACAGAACATGCAAGAAGAACTCAAACTAACCCCAAACCCTGGGATGCAATTCAGATGAGATCACAAAGGGAATTACTGTCTCCATTTGCTGCTTTAACAGCAAGCATTTCAAAGTAGAAGCTGAGGTGACTTAAGAGTCATCTCCTCTTCTTTCACATTGGGACTAGGGAAGTAAGTGGATCTTTCTGCTTTTCTTCCACTCCTCCAGCCACAATCCCAACCAAACACAAATCACAGATCTGAAAGTCAATCCCAATCAGAATGCTATACATAAAGCAGGACATAGTCTGTTACCTGATCTCTCTCATCTATCTCACAGATGTTTACAATATAGTCAATTTTCAAAATTTTATTTGCAGTCTAGTCACTGCAAGAAATTCTTCCTGTCTAGGCACATTTGACTTGTGTATTAGTAGTTGAAATGTTTCTGTTTAGAAGAACATGGTCTGACTGGCTGCAAGCTATTTCCTTCCAGCCTACCCCCCCTCTTCTCTTGAATATAAGGCTGTGCTGCCATTCAGCATAGAGAAAAGAGGAAGGTACAGCTCTAACTTGTTTTTTCCTGTGTGAGCAGGAAGTTCTCCACTTACTCCCTCTCTCTTTGCAACAACACAGCCTGCTAATGAGGTCCCAAACTTGGCTCTACCATGGTAGTTGATGAGCTCAGATTGCCTAAAGGTATTGCTGAAGATGTCACCCTGCTAGACAGGCAGAAACAGGTTACCAGGATGTATGCTGTTTTGGATTAAAAAAAAAACAAAACCCAATCAGTCTTTGAGCAGATTATATATTCAAGAGTATAGTTAATTTTTTAATTAATTTTACATCTAAAATATGACATATTCAATCATCAAATCCATCTGATGAAATTAAGCTTGGTTTTCAATTAAGTATTTCTACAGCCCCTCACGGGCTTAAATACACAAGCTATTTGTTGTTTGTCCTGTATATTTCAGAGCACTCAAATGTGAGATACTGACTTAAGAGCGGTCTCATAGTTCACAGAACATTTTGACCTGTCCATCCTCTGTTTGCTAGGTTATCTTCATTTTCTTATTCACTGTTTCATGTAAGTTCTGCAGCAGATGCAACAACTGCATCTGAATGAATAAATTTAAACTCATTAACCTAATCTGACAGAAATAAAGGGCCAACATATCACAAATATCTATCTACCTTTGCTTGTACTGTTCAAAAGCCATAGACCACAATATGAGAACTTGCAGAAGTCATTTATCAATTCCCTTCAGCTATTTTTAGATGCTGATATTTACATGTAAGGCTGTGTCAAGTAAGGTTTAATACTGGAGAGTTCTGAATAGAGCAACACCACATACCATGTCATGCCCCAGGACTAACAGTAGGAGGTTATGTGTTACATTCCTTTATAGGACAATTTCGCATGGTAAGGAAAGGCAAGTTGTCATTACCAGAACTGTAAAAAGCCAGCTTTAGCATAATTCCTAAACTTTTTATGCTGAATGACAGACTGAACAGGCTTACTTCAGCATTCAGATGCCTCCACTGCTACTCTTATTTTACATAATGAATTTGAATTTCCTCTCAGGGATGCAGGCTCTTTCTTCACAGCCCAGAGTTACTAGTATGAGATGGACAGGATGAGATCTGAGAGACTCTAATCCTATATCCTGATAGGATATGGAAAAGGTGGGATTCAAGTGAGCTAAGAGATCTTACTGTGGTCTCCCATCGGAAAATGTTGCTGTGGAAGCAGAGCCAGTTTTCAGAGAGATACAAGCGTCCTTGCAGCAGGATATCCTTCTGGAGCGCACAGGCGTAATCTGTGTACAGAGAGCAAGAGCAAGTCACTCACCCACTGACTGCAGCACAGCTGACCCAAACTTGTTAACTAAAATGAAATGGGTATTACAATACAATAAAAAGCCATTTCTTTCACTTTTAAGAAGTCTACAAAGGCAGACTTGTACTGGCTTGCATCCAGACCATTGCTCTGGGAACAGCCAAAAGCCAGAGTTGATGGTACATCCATGTGAGGACAGCATTCCATCTATGTATTCCATCCCCTGCGTACTATCTTAGGTTTTCAGAGAAGAGGTGTCAGGCATGACCGGGAGTACATGGGAGAAGTATTCATTAGTCAAACTTCAAAGCATCTAAACAAGAGAATACACAAACATTTTATAGTACAACAGATTATACTGTCAACTCCTACGTAACAGTAGTTCATGTTGTAGCAAGATAATAGTATTCTACTAAACAGATCCTAACACTAGCTAAAACTATCTGCAGAGTGAGACACTAAGAGGCAGATTGAAGCTATCCAGTTCTTGAGGCAGGGAGTATTTCCTGAAGTTGACTATCATTTTTATCATTCTGTCTCTGACTGAAACACCCCTATTGAGAAATGGATTTCATCTACAATGTAATTATCCATAATCAGATACCTGCTAATTAAGAACAAGAGCAGAGGATTTAGTTGCATTTCTTAAAAATCTCAGCACTTTCCCAGTTTCAGAGCCTGAAGAGTCAAACAAAAGGAATTTTCAGAAGAACTGCTGCTAGATAATTAAGATGGACCTCTTTGGGGAGGTCCAACCTAAAGAAGGCTACCTAATGTACACAAAATAATCAGAATGTATGTATTGATACAATATATATTAGTGATTTTACTCTTAGAGGTATTTAATACCTTTATATCTGGTATTGTCTGAGCCAGAATTTTGTTTTTGTGTACTACAAGAACATAATTAATACAGTTCTAGTTCAAATATCAAGAACTTCAGGAGTCCCCAACATCCTAACTTCAAGCTAAATCTGCATTTACAGAAGCTTTTATTATGATTTTTAAAATTCTCTACCATTTTCCTCCTCAAATAATCAAGCAGAAATAAATTTTCTTATAACTAGAATGAGTCATGTATACAAGCCCTTGGAGATGTAACTACAAATAGAACTACAGAAACTTAAATCTAAAGAACTAAGTGCATGTTTGAGAACTGTCAGATACCAAAATGCTGACAGAGGAAGGCAACAGGAGTTTGAAGTTAAGGACTTGAGGAGAGCATTACTAAGAAGCTTGCATCTGACTTCTGCGTTTTTTAGGAGAGGGATTCAGACCTACAGAGGTCATCACTGGGCAACTCATGAGCAATCCCACTCTGACCTACCTACACAAAAGAGAATATCAAAACAGATGGAAGAGATTAGCATTTCTCCTTTTAAGTTTTCAGAACTGTAACTTAATATGTTGCTTGAAAACAACATTTTCAGGTAAATTAAAATAGCACTCCTTTAAGCTCCCATTTAGAAGGTTTAAGTAATTCCCCTCATTTTAAGAAAATACTATTTTCTATAATACTTATATACAGTGCTCAGTAGAGTGGAATAGTTACTTAATTTTAACAGTTGATTTAAAAACAGAAGCAGTAACAATTCTTTCAATGAACAGCAGCAAGCAGTGGTTTCTTGGAGCACTGCAAAGCCTGGACCTAGTTTCTCTACACCAAGCAAAGGAAGAGCTCCTTGCTTGGAGGATGCAAAAAGCCCTTTCAAGAAAACACTGCTTTTTATGGGGTAAAAGAAATTTATATGAAAGTAGTGGCTTTGCTTCTTATGGAGCAGATTGAGATTAACCCATTACTAAATCTTTCTCTAAATCCTACACAGTCCCTTTGAAACTGCGCTTCAGAGTTTGCTCCATGGCTTTCTACTGATTGGATGAATCAATCCAATGGAAGGAGAAACATCAAAACAATGCTTTGAAGTAATATCCTTTCCTTCTGTTTTACATCCCTACTGAAGTATTTTAAAAATGCATAAGGCATTTCAGAGGATACCTGCCTCTTGTGACTGGAAAAAGACACTGGGATTTAACTGCTTCAGAGCTGTTGCTTGCATACTCCAAGCATACACTAAACAGCCTCTCAATATTCACTTCCTTAAAAGTTGCATAAAATGAGAGATGAACTTGAAACAGTCACAACGCCACTTTTGTATGAAAATATACAGTGTATTTGTTACATAAATACAACACAGGCAGGTGATGAAGGGAATAAGGTGCATCACTATGCAAAGGAGATAGGGGTACATGCTTGCCTTCTTTGGATTCTGCAGTGGAGTGAAACAGAGCTGGAAAAGGAGTATTTCAGTACTGAGAAAAGTAATGCATCATAGTTTGATATTCTGTGACACCTGCTTCTTTTCTCTCCCATTCATCTGAAAAATAGTCTTTTAAATTACAACCACCCATGTGTCACTCTGTCCCAGGAGTCACATTAATCAAGGTGCCTTGGGAAAGGGTATTAGTTCCAGGGAGCAAGGGGAAAGCTTTTTCTAAGGATGATCTACCTAGTTAACAGGGTCTCAGAAACAACATCCCTTTTTTTTATTTTTCCCACAAGGCAGGCAGTAGAAGAGAGGAGTATGGACCTGTCTTTCCTTGAAAGTATTTTTTGCTAGTTCAAAGACAGAAGAATAGGGAGTTATCACCTGTAGTCAGAATTTGCCATAAAACACACAAAATGCTTTGACATGACTGTAATCTGAAGTCACCAAACAGAAGACAAAGACTTTTTCTGTGATTACTTCTTACCTACTATGAGTCTCTCTGAGTCTGGCAGATGAGAAAACTGTCTCTTGAATTCCTCACTCCTATATTTGTAAGTGGAACTTGAGAGCTGCAACAAAGAACAGTAAAAGGTTATGCAAACAGATTTATTTTCAGCCATCAACTGTCTTCACACTGGATGTGTAATTTTATCTTGAAGAACAAATGAACCTCAGAAGAGCAATAAAGAATAGGTGGTATCTAAATGTGATCATCACTGTAACTTTATGCTTACTTATGTAAGAGTATTTATTTGGCATAGGCCAAACTATTCCCTGTATCAGGCCAGATGCCAGTCACAAGGCATTACAATGCTATGATAGCAACCTGCTCCACCCATAAGGGGATGAGAGCCCTTCTGGGACTAAATATTCTAGCACAGACCAAGTGAAAAGGCAGCAAGGCCATAACACAGAGATGACAGAAAAAATCAAGCCCTCACAGAGGCCAATAGAACAAAAGGACCCAACAGAGAACATCAATGTCTGCTTGGAGTACTACTTCAGGAATACTTCAATGCACTGGATTTTTCAACAGTTGCTGTAACTAGAACTGCAGGAACAAAGAAAATAGTTTCCTCCAGTAAGAATGAATAGCAGCATCACCATCACTTCTTGATTTTCTGTCATGCTCTACAGTTCACCCCATTTTAAAGAGATCACTGTCTATGATTTTCTTAAGATTCAAATTGGGCAGTAAACTCACAGCAGAGGACTATCTCAATGGACTTTAACTCCTTATTCCTATAAACAAATGTACCTGCTCCCATACAAATGAAGAGCTTCAGCACCTTCTCCAGAAAATATTCTGCATAGAAGTCCTACTATTCATTTTCAGTTGTAAGAGGATCATTTTTTTTTTCCTTAACGGATATTGGACACTTATTTTAGAGGCAGTCTTAACTAAATGCTGTATAAGGTCATGCACTCAGCTGGACTAAAACTATTACAGGAAGAAATCACTTTTAAGTGTTCCTAGAACCAGGTATAAATATACTACAAAAGCCTCTTTCACACTTTTTTTTTTTTACCTTTCTAAAGATCTTAAGCACATGGATGCTATTCTCTGCTTGAGCCCCTGTATTACTCCAAAACTTGACATTCACCATTAAACCCATCTCCACCATAAGATTAGTTTCTACTTATATTTAGGATGGAGGAAGAAGGAAGAAAGGAGGCAAAGAACTACTTTTGATTGTATGACCTTACTTTTGACACATTCCTGCAGCATGTTAGTTGGCCACTATTCTTTCACTATATTTGTGCTTGTCCAAAAAACCCCAGGACAAAACTAGACTTATCTTCAGCTTGATGGCCTTTTAATAGACTAGAACAAATGCACTGTTCCCACCTCCTCAAGATTCCCACATTTTGCTCTTTTTCACTGAGGACATTCCTGCTTCTTGCAGTTCAAAAGTTCCCTGAACACCACCCTACAGCTTAGATCTTACAATTGTCTGGCATCTTACACTTGAGAACTGAGCTCTTAGGCCACAGGAAATGCAAGTTCAAGTGCAACCTCAAAGTCAAGTGTTTAAGTGCATGTAACATGTGAGAGAGCAAAGTTGCTCTGACACAGATCAGCTCTTAAAAAATAAGTCAATTTACCTTCTACACCATAAATAAAAGGAAGTCTATATGTTTGACCTCTGTTTGAGTACATATTTGCTGTCCACTGATATTCTGAGCATTGTAATGCAAAAAGGCAGCAAGGGATGGAGACAGAAAATACATCCACCCCTCCCCTTTTGAGAAAAGCAAACATGGAAGGTTTGAGTGTAGCTAAAGAGAAACATGTTAGAACATGTCTCCTCTAAACTGTAATGCCTCCAGTTATAGTTCAGTTATTTCTGTGATTATAAAAACAACATTCTAGGAAAGCATGTAATCTGCTGAAGTAGGTGGGCTATGGTTTCTTGGCCTGCAACATCCAGCCCTGAAATGCACACTTTTAACTGATCATCCAAAAAAAGCATCAAATATCTGCACTGCTTAGAAGAAATCTAGTTCTTTGCAACTACTCTGGAAAGAGACATAGGGAAAAATGAAAATTTAACTCACACCTGTCAAGTTTCCACCTGTAGTTCCTGAGTCCCTATGGTTTACACACAGTCCTACCTCAGCTGACTGAAGTCTGGACTTGTTTTACCAACACCAGCATACAGGGAATAAAAGAATTAGTTTGCCATGAGAGGAAAATAAAAGTCACAATTTGTGAAATCATGATTTAGGAAGCAATGCTTTTAAGGAGAAATGTAGTTTCTCAAACATGATGTATACAAGAGATAAGAGCTACACTGAAGTTCAGCATCTTTGTGGTTATAAGACAAAAGGAATCAAAGAAAAGGGGAGCATCACAGTGTCACAGACATATTTATATTAGTGCCTGAATCAGCCAGTTCAACAGCTCCAAGAATCCAGACTCAGGATACTGAGGTTTACTTAGAACTGAAATTTTTCTAGAGCATAAAACCTGTTACAGCTTGTCTTAGAAACCCCTGCTGGCATTTAGAAGCGTTTTCATGAGTGACTGGACTATAAGAAAACCTTATTAATGGTAGATTTCTACTGAGCTCTTAGGACCCCTAGGCAGAGTCTGCTCTGAATCCTTATCTAATCAGCAGAAAAATGTCAGCACATTGAAAGTTTTGAACCTTATCTTTTTTGCATGAAAACTAGCTCACTTAAATATGTACTTCTTACCTACTCAGTAGGCGGCTTGATGATTGAGAAGAGATCCCTCAACAGACTTGGGAAACAAGAGGGGCAATTTTAACACTATTGGCAATTTTAATTTCCTTAAAGTGAAGAAAACAAGACATTTCTATGAATACAGTATCTCTTCTAATCTCTACTATAATGTCCAACATGTGGCAGTATTTGAAGCAGATTGCCACCTCTGAGTTACAAAATCTAGCACCAAATATAAAAAGAGGAAAGGCATAAAACAGGTTGTAGCATGGCACTCACAAGATGAAAACAGCAACTTGTTTTTAATACATACACATTTCTAAGTTTAATTATAAATCATCAGGCAAACACTTGGCCTGAGGGTAATCTTAGGCATTTATGGTCATGCTATATTTAATCACCAAGGAAATTATTAAGTGCAGCCAACAACTTGTTAGCATTTTTCATCTGAAGCCACAATATATATACCAGAAACCTGTAAAATAGCATAAACAGAAAACCATTTTCAGTGACAACCAAGAAGTTTTACAGAAGACAGTTATGTAAGAACCAGATATTGGAGACACATAACCAAATGATTCTCATACCTTGTTTGGAAATGGATGGTTCAACTATATAAAGTCATGTTCTAGAAAAACATATGTAAACTTAAATAGAACTAAGCTGAGTTATTTATAGGACAGAAGCCTGTTAAGAAAAACAGATTCCCTGCACATTTACATCTTCAAAGTGTAGCCACTGCAAACAATTTGAGCCATTTAGCAAACTGCAGAGGAAAATTAAGCAACAATTTCTCCCAGGAGTACATCAAAAATCCTAATCATTAGGAAATTATTTGATTGCAGATATCACTAAGTATGCAAATAAGCAATCAACTTCAGCAGAATGGTGTGCACATTTTTTAACAATCACTAACGATGGCAATAATTCTGCATTTGTTTTGTTAGTGTTTTCCCTTTGTTTTGAGACACTACAAAACCCAGGTAACCTGACAATTTGCATTCTACAGTTGTGACATGCAGCTATGAATTCAACAGCTGAAATCACAGGTAAATTGAACTTATCAGTAGGGTAATAACTCTCATATCACCTAATTTCAAGAGATGCCTCCCACTGAGCTTCAGTCTCAGAATAAGTTATCACCACAGGCTCAGGGTCCCAGAATCAAACAAGTCTATAAGGAAGCTGCCCAAACTGCCATTTCTTTTATGCTCAGAAGCCTCACTTAACCATCAAAATATGGCCCATGGAACTTAAGGCTTTGCTCCTCTGTCTAATATGTAAATCCAAGCCACTAACTCTAAACCCCAAATAAAGATCATCTGACTATTCCCCAAAGACCTGTACTTTCCTATGACGTTTCTAGACATGGTCAAAAACAAATTTGGAGGTATTAGTGAGGTTAGGATAAAAGAACATTTTAACCTTACATAAACATATTAAAACAAACATTAAGTATTCTGGCAAAAGCTGTTGCATTTCTACTGAATAATAAAACCCTTCTTAGCATCAGGAGAAAGAAAAAGAACACAGTCTCCAGAAAAACAACACCCAGTCAGAGAGAAATCTGGATTTTATACAAGACTCCTCTATACTGCAAATGTTCTTTAAATGCACCTGATTAGGGAAAAATAGGGAAGTAAAAGTAGGGAAAAATATCAATCCAAAGCCTACCACCCCCCCCCCAAAGGAAAAAAACCCAACAAAAAACCAAAAAAAAACCAAAAAGAACCTAAACAAAATATACTGAGATCCCACCTTCAGTGAAATTAAAGACTCACTAGGGGAGATGAGAACCAAGTTAACAGCCCTGAATAAAAGCCTCATTTAACAGCGTAAGGGAGACAAACTTGACACTTCACATATTCCAGGACAGATTCAGGCAGACTCCCTCATTATCACAGGAACACTTTCTATGGCACACTGAGATGATCTCTCACCTGTAAAAGGTGCCAGGTCTGACAAGCCTTTCCATCACAGAAATGTTGATCCCACTGCAGCCATTCCTGCAGTCCGCAAAAGTTCATTAATCATCCAATCTAATCTACAATACACAAGCCACAACTCTCTGGCTTTAAAAGTAGAGCTGAAATGACCAAATTTCTCCTTGGAAAAAAATAAAATATCTATTTTACCTTTTTCCATCCAGAGTAACCTAAAGTTACTCTGGATGGAAAAATCCATCCTATCTATGGATAGTTCTTCTGCTAGTACATTTGGTTAACTTCATCTTTACTTTGTGAATTATTTTTAGATGGTAAGCAAGTTACTACATATCTCCTTCTGAGGTAGGAATTAAGCTTCTCAAGCCTATCAGCAAAAAGATTGTTCTTTTTCAGACTTATTCTTCTGGCTTTTCTGAATCCTCTCATTTTCAGTGTCCTTCTTGAAAGGTAGATATAGCATTGCAGGAATTACCACAAACATAAATCTGAATCACAGATTGCTTTTAGGCACAGAATCACAGTGAAAGCTCACATCCACATGAGTGCCAGTCTGCCTTATCTTTTTGCAGTTACAGGGCACAGTTTCCCAATTCTCCTGACACCAAGCACTAGGTTGTACATTGGAAGTGTCAGACTTCTCCAGTTCATCTTGTTGTACATAAACAATTCAGATCTACTCTGTTACAGTGATCTACTTTCACTAACCACTTCTTGACAAAAATTACAAAAAACTGTTTAGGAACAATTTTCAATCATTAAGTACTCAAAAGCTTTACTAGCAGTGACTTATGTTCTTTTCTCTCTTGAAGGACAAAAGCATTTAATTTACATGGGGAAAGAACCACTCACAGGACCATGACATTACTTAGGGTGACTTACTGTCTACTTTGGTTCACTTTTGTTGGTTTTGGGAGGGGTGTTGTGTGTGTTTGGGAGTTTTTCGTTGTTTTTTTTTTTTTTTAATAAGGAGATATTTGATCACACCTGCTTATCCACACAGTGGAGAAAAAAAAAAAGAAAAAAAAAAGAAACCAAGCAACTGTTGCCAGGGTTTGCTCAGCCATTGTATTCCTTAGAAGCCTGCTTTTCAAAAGTTCCCATGCTCTCAAGGAAATGTGAACAAGCTCCTAGTCACAGTGGGAGGGGGAAATGTTTAGGGACCTACAGCTATTTTCCTTACATTCATTATATGCTGTTTTTCCTTCACCCTTACCTGTGGAGAGGGGAGTCTCACAAGCACAGGGCCATTGGCAGGCACAGGGCTGTGCACTAAAGCCATTATGTCCCCACTCCTGTGGCCCAGCCCCCTCTTCTTTGTGGAAGCTGAAGGAGAAAGGAACTCTAACATTTCTTATTGACCGAGCAGAAAAACAACAGCATTCTCCTTCAGTGGCACCCAGAAGAACATCAGTGAAAATATGTCCTTTCTTCAGTTGGAAATACAGCATGTATAAGTTAAAGAAAGGGATATTAAAATACAGTCACTGGCAAATACTCCAGTTACTGTATCTTCCAGGGGTTAGTTTCATTGGGGGTGAGGGAAGTTGGGGTGAATAGAGGAGTGAGGGGTGGTAGTTGTGTTTCTTTAAGCCTACAAGACCCCATAACAAGGCTAAAGACAGAGTCCCTAGTTCTCCCAAGATGAGTATTACTATTAAATAGTTCTCACAAGTTCTCACACAGGCAGGCACACTGAACATGTTAGGCAGATTATGCCTTACCAATAACACCAGGAGCTTCCAAAAATCCACATAGAAAGAAATTCCTCAGAACTATTGCATTATGGAGAGCTGCTGAAATATTGGGTGCCCACTCAGAAAACATTTGACACCCAGTGTCAAGGAAGTGACTGAATGAGGTGCTTCTGAAAGGAAGACTATTTCCATTTATTTTGTAGACTGGGTAGAGCACATCAAAGCACTGTGTCCCACAGGAGTAGCCCAGCTGTCACCAAGTGAGATGGACATCAGTCTCACCAAGCCAGCATTGACCTGGCACATGGTGAAAGCCTGTTTTCCTGAAAAGCAGTTCTGGTCAACCAGGGAAACCTGATCACAAATGTTTCCCCATGTAGAAAATGAACTTGGCTGAGCTGGAATACTGCTCACAGAAGGCCTGGTCATTTCCCACACCTCACCAGTCACAGTGTTCTTCCAGGAGCAGGAATGAAGGTCTCATGCTTCAGCTTCACCTATATGACTATCAAAACAGCCTAGAAAATCCACAGCCAAAGTTGTTACAGTTATGATTTTGACAGACAAGAAAATTTAACATCCTATGAAATACTATGCTGCTAACATCAGGTTATATAATTATAACAAAGGTAACATTTTTGTGAAGAATTTTAAAATCTGGCATCCTTCCCAGGAAGAAAATTAAAAGACTTAGAGTTGAAAATATAAAGGTATTTCTTCAGAGAACTTTGATTTGCATAACCAGAGATTATATTTTTCATGTTCTTAAAAAAAAAAAAAAACAAACAAGGAAAAAAACTCAAAACAAATTTTAAAAAAACCAAAACACCCAACAAACCAAAACAGTAGAACATACTGGGAAGTATTTTGTAACAGAGTATTTCAGTTTAGAACATGTGAGGAACTCTCACAAATTTCTCCTTCAAGGTCACACCAGAATTAGCTCATATTCCCATTTCACTGAAACAGGGTTCAGCTGAAGGTGCTTGGGAAACAAAATGATAACCTTCTTATCAATTATAAGAAAGCCTCCTGCCATTACTACTAGTACTATATCTTTTTTCCTGAAAAACAAGACCTTGGATTGAGAATATCTGCTTTGAGAATATCTCTGCTTATTCTGAAGCAATGGTTTTGTAGTATTCAGTACCTTTTTTTTTTTCTGCAAGTAAGTGTTTTAAAGCATTTTAACAGTGAAGCCAATGTACTTTCATAACAACTCTGATTTGGAGATAAAAATCTCAAGCTTGCCATGTACAGTGCAGAGCAAAGCATATGCTCCATTTCAGAATAAAACTGACTGAAGCATGAAGCTAATGTAAAGTCAGAACACACACACCCCCTACACATACCTCCTCTAGCTGCCTGCAGCCTGTTCCAAACCATACAAATCCCTGGCCAAAGCCTCTACAGCTCCCCCCCCCTCTCACCCACTTGCTCAGAGCTGGTGCTGGCCACCCTCCAGCAGTGCTAGCTAGCGTTCTGCCAGCCTCTGCTTGCATGCTGGCTTGGAAAACAGGCTGAAACACCCCAGCCTTGCAGAACAGGCACACAAATACTGCAGCAACTGGGCAAAGAAAACTTATGCAGGGGTGACATTTAAGAACTGCCCAGCTCCAATCTAAAACCACCATCACCAAAACTGATTTTGGGAAGCAGACTGCAGTAGCATAAATCACTTCAAGTTCACAGAAGTCCCAAAGGGAACAGCAGAGGAAAAGTACTATCACCAGGGAAACACCAGCTTGGAAAGAAGCACTTAATGCCTAGCACCCCCTCCTCTCTGCATTGCTGAAGGCTACAGTCCATGAACCAGCCTGAAGAGTACATCTGCACCTGGCAGCTCAGCATGGAGCCAAATCAAAACTCAGCCACTGTCTCCTGTTTTAAGTCAGGCTGAGGTTCAGAGCAGGAGCTCAGGACATCAGGGCATGCTTCCTGTATACCCAAATTCCCCAAAATGCGTACATTACCAGCCACCCAGAGCTCAGCTCTTCACAGGCACTTAGAGGCAAGGGATACAGGGTTCTGCATGCCCAACAGATCTCTGCCTGCTCTGAGAGGGGAACAGCAGCCATGCACCTATTCTGCTTTCTTTGCACTGGCTCTCCCTTTCCACTGGCTCTCCCTTTCCACCTGCCTTACCTGTCTGCTACATTTTCACAACTAACTACATGGAGTCAGCAGCAGAGAGCCCTCTCCCAGCACAGCCCTACTGAGGAAACTGACAGAAGAAAAAGAAAAATGCATGTCAAGACATTGTAATCACTCAGATTTCAATCTGAAAGTCTGAAAGGAGAAGATAATGGAACAAAAAGAGGTTGTATTTACAGTCATTTTGCAGCCCCGGCTGCTGGCTAGGGTAAGTAGCTGTCTGTGCACCTAGCTGGGTGGTGGCTTTGGAGGACCTGCAGTTCTGCTGTCAAGATCAGCTACATATGTAAATAGCAGGAACTGGTTTCACCAGAAAAACAAGGTAACTCTTCTGCTTTCCCAAAGCAAAGACAGGATATATCATGGGGAATCTTCCTGTTCTGAAAGGAACAGGAAAGTATTGGGAAGTATATCCATACAGAAAAATATTCACTGACAATTTATTTCCATTAGAAAGCCAGTGAGAGGATTCAAAGTGATCTCAGAAAGGCCTTACCAGAGCCTGGGTACCAGTGTGACTCAGGTCTCAAAAATAGCATTAGCATAGACTGTTTTAAGTGCATTTCCTGTTTATAAGATAACACCATCTGCAGCTGATTGAACACCTGAGTGTAGACATCGGCAATTATCAAGGAGGCTGATTATTTCAGATTCAAATAGAATTATTTATATAACTGCCACCAAGCACTTCTGAGTTTGGATGAAACAAACAGATTTTAAATATGAAAATTAAGTAAAAAGTTCAACAGCTTTGGACACTTCCATGGACAAACACCTTCCTCAGTTCTGAATTAGAAATTAAACTGCTTTTAAGAGCTAAGGTGTCCCAATCTCAGATTTATTCAGCATCTTCATCAACGCCTCCCTAGCTGGCAATAACATTTTTGAACCTGGTAGCAAAACTATTCCTATAATGCCCCTCACCAGAAACCACATCTCATGTTGCCTCCCCAGAATAAGCACAAGTTCACAAGGTTCTTAACTGCCAAACTCCTTCTCATTTCTTAGGGGAAAATTGTGGATCTGTATCTACTTTCTTGACTTCACAAATGCAGCATTCAAGCATTATTTTTGTTCTATTTTAGTAGTTTTGTCTACCCCATGAAGATTTACCCAAAAAGATAAAGGGTAAATCAAAATACAACCACAAAGTCCTGTGATACACCTTCTAAAACAAACTTAATACAAATAAACCAAATGTGTTTGGATGAACTCTGCACTACCTTTACACTTAAAGTTAAGTGTACTTGAAGGGAGTTTGTCATCCTCCAGCACAAAGATACTCTTTTGCTCAAGTCAATCTATCTATTCCCCAGGCTAACTTTGAGTCTTGTAACTATGTTGTCCAGGTTTCAACAGCCATAAGTGTACTAAGTATTATGATGCAATGGCAATTAAAAGCCCAATTAAGATTATTTCCTTTTGGATAACAAAATACATTCCTTTCTGAACAGCAGTTTCATCTGACTCACATTTGTTTTTATAGCACGTGTATGGGACAAGTAGCCAATGTTATTGGTTAACAACATCTGTTTTTTCACCTGATTTTTCACTGCATGCTGCCCAAGTAATACAAAAAAAGTCCAAACTGCCTGTCTTTAGACTTATTTGATCCATTTAACAGAGACAGGGAAAATCCAGATGTTCTCAGGGTGATGAAAAATGCCTTATACAATAAAGAAACTACAAGACTTAACTTCTCAACTCATCTTCCTTACCTGCAACAAAGTCCCACCAAGATTATTTGATGCCAAAGTAGACAAATACAGAAGCAAATGAGCAGCACCCTTCAGCTGAACATTTCCCTCCTTACCCTGCCAGTAAAATCTGTCTCTCTGTAACTGCATCTCTGATCTATATTTAAGTTTAGTAACAGTGCCCAAACAAGGATCAGAAAACAACATCATGAAGGAAACAATCACCATGGTAGTAATTCCCCTTGGTGCCATTTGGGTTTCAGCGACTCATACAAGGAGACATAAATACTTTCAACCAGGACTACAGTGAAAACCTGAAGGAGCATATTAAACCACAACACTACATAGATAATAATGCAGGAGTGACTGTGGCCAATTACATAAACTGCTTTGCTATAAATTACTCTGGTCATCTTATTAAGCCTGCCAGTAGCCCTGCTGCATTTGAAATTCTATGGAAAGTGGCACTCACCAAGAAATTGCCCCAAAGCTTCTCCTGGCTGCTGCTAATGGAGAACCACAAAACAATCACATTTTGCACAGTTTTATCTACCTGTCCTCTCTCCTCTCCTTATATACAAGTGGTTCACCCACAGCACACCTGAAAAAGACAGTGCTACACCACTACCTGTTTGCAGAAATACAAGCTGCAAATTAACAACTAAGGCCAAAAAAAAAACTTGAAAAAATCTTTTTTCCATCTCCTAGAGTTGACTTTTAAAGCTCTCATTCTGCATTAGGGACTTCCCTTTCATTAAAAGGATATCACTATTCCAACTCCATGCAGATTTCCTGAACCATGTTGCCTTTCTTAGGTTTTTCTCCCAGTGGCTAGAAAAAAATAAGTATATCACATAAATCTGAAGTATTTTCTTTCTGACCTTTTATATTTAATCTTCAGGTTCTAGACTAATTTATATGTATATAGTAATAATTAATATTATAGAGAACTATCTACTGCTGCAGCTGGCAAAAGCTTATTTTGACAGGGCACCACTGGCAATCTTTGCTTAGAACTGGTCAAAATTTTATGTCAACGAGATCTACCTCAGTGCTCAGTCTGGAGCTGCATCAACAGCACTAAAGACATTCCCAGCACCAAAAGGGAAAAAACCCCTTTAGCCTAATCACCCATGTTCAAGGATTGGGTAGAACTGCAGTCTGTCTTCCTACCAGGTTAAAACACTGCTTCTGTATAATCAGGGCTATCACAGGGCTGAAAAAAGGTACCTGTTTCTGGAGATTCCAGGCAGGTAAACAAACAACATGCCAGTCCTACAACTACAGCAAAAGCTAGTTGTACTAAAGCTAGGGCATTAAAAAAAAAATAAACAAAAGCCCAACCAACAAAACACCAAAATGCAGCATTAATGTGCCTAAAGGATTTTTTTCTCTTTATTTTATTCTCTTTGTAGACCTATAGCAATTAATTTAACCAATTCTCATCCTCCTTACCAGACTGCTTCATACCAGCAAATAATAAGGAGGCCAAAAATCCTCCTCCAATGTCAAGAGAATTGATATATCTCCTCCACAACCCAAATATTTGGAGGCACAGATAAGAAGAAACAACATACCAAGTATACAACATAAGAGAGAGCTACTGTCAAAAGGCCTTAAATATCAGCCTCCAAAACAATTCCCACTTCAACCAGCCCAGTAAGCCATTCCAAGAATGGCATGAGTCTTCAGAGAAAGGTGGAAGGAAGATTCAAACAACTATAGATACAATAAATATTTCATTTAACCCTACCTGTCTTGGGCCCCAAAGTGCCTCAATTTGTATCTGTGCTTCAACAAATTATCTTCCAAATTGTGATACATATCTGCATCCCTCCTTCTGCAGGTTTGAGTCATATATGCTTACTGTATTCTTGCCATACATATTGTCACACACTCACAGACTAGTTCTTTCTTGCAGAAACCAGATCCATGCATGTAAAAATTCAAAACACTTTCTTCATCTTGTGCAACCTCAGTTCTCAGTTGCTTTTATATTATGAAAAGTAAAAGGCTTATTTTCACTGTATCAATTATTTGCCTCTATTTTCAAACTCCTTCACACTGACCAGCTCTTTAAACTGGCAGCAAACTTACACTCCAACCAATTGCCTTTTTAAGCCTTATTATCTTTTTTTCAACCCCTACTTGCTATCTCACATTTTCAAATTCTTAAAGAAGCCTCCCAGATACAAGCAATTTTCTGAGATGCTCATTTGATTTCCACTCATTCCACCTACCTTTTCATTCCAAGGGAAGGACTTACTTTTTTAGGTTTTTTTTCATGGGCATTCTTCTTACTGTTGGCATACATGAACTTTCTTTGACTGTTCATTAATACAAACTAGAATTCCCAGATAAAACACCCTCACTTTTGATGCAAGGATCCTTTCCATTAGCCTCCTCATTCACCTTTACCTTCTTCACTAAGGTAGGAAAATACTTACGGCTTTCACAGGTTTCTTCTTCCAAGGATATTAAACTGAACCGTATACCAGTATGAAGGGCATAAAAAAGGATAAAAAGGTGAATTCAGAATCCTGAGATAGGGCTTCCAGACATAACATAATTTCCAATCATCTTTGACTTTCATCATCTATTTGCAGTTGCCAAAACTAGGACTATTTAATCAACTAGAGATAAAAGCTTTACAGTTTCCAGTGGAGAGAGAAAGCCCTGAGATTAAGTTTGTAAGCAATCTTTTTTCTTCTTCCAGTGAGTTTATAGAAGTCCAGCTTTGTCCACCTCCAGGTGGGGGGGGAAAAAAACCCCAGAAACAAAAACCAAAAAATATCCCATGACACACCATCAATCTTACAAACAGCAGTCAGTAATACTATCAGTTTAAGAATTGCTTACAGTAACAAACTAATTATTTCACAAAATTATTCAATAAAGATATCCAAAGTGTTCTTTTTTTTAAGAGATAAGAAAAATTCCACAGAGTGGGATACTCTTCTTCCCTCCCTGATAGTTTTTCAGCTACCCTTTCTTCTCCCCACTCACCATAGCCAGAAGAGAGATTGTGTCCCAGAGGCTGTCAACCCTAGCCTGCTGCTAATTACATGTGCTCACAGCACCTATTGAGCATGCATGATACCTGGCCTGACTTCCAGAGGCATGGCACAACTGCCTACTCCCACTCAATCCATGAAAAATTGAAGTCAAACCAGGCAGGCTCTAACAGCCACATTTGGTTTCTATTATCAGCAAAACAAGAGTACATCACCCTCAGAAGAAATGAGCCCTTGGAGCAAACCTAAGTTGCTGGAAACATGCAGCCTCTCCAAGCAAATAACCCTGGCATCAAAGCTGATCCCTGGATGCTACCAGAGGCTAGTCCTGCTGCTGTAGCAATTCCTCCATTCTACTGACTCAAGAGTGGGAATGAGCATAACAGGTCCCCCCACCTGCCACAGGACACTAAGATCACCTTTGTCAAATGTTAGTGACACATACTTCACACACTGCAACAGGCTGCCTTCCATGCTGTCACCCACACATTTACTATGACTCAATTCAAGGAGATTTAACAATTTGGTTTAATAGTCAGCAGCTGATCATCAACCATGCAAGTTATTGAAACATTTTCTGTCAAGAGCAAGGAGAGATACCAATGGCATAACATTTTAAATAGAATTAATTAATTTTCATCTTGAATTTGTGATTTCCTGGTTCTTGCTGCTTTACAATTCAGTTGCCTTGAGGCTGAGAAAATAAGCACCATGGCTTCCTGCAAGCAGACTGGTACAGCTTTTAAAATTAATCAGTGACAGACAGTAAGGCTACAACATTTCCAACCACAGCATTATCTTATAAGAGGGAAGTATTTGCGCAATTACTTTGTTTTAACTGCAAGGTCATGTTTGCAGAGCCAGATAAACACCAACATCAAACACATACTAAGGTCTTGGAGTATAAATAACACAGAAGATAATCATTTAATCATAGTGAAAAACACCTCACACAGCAGCTGCAACTGCACTGAAGGATCCCACTCTCCTGAAAAGAAACTTCAAGCCTTCAGCACGTCTCAAACCTAAGAGTGCAAAGCCAATAGCACATCTACATTCTCCACATAGAATACTCTAATAAATTTATTTTAAATCACCAGGCATATCAAGGAAACACTGGGTTGTTAACTGCAGGTCCAACAACCCAACACCAAGACCTGAACAGGTTTATTCCTCTCACAAAATACCACCTGCATTAGTGGTTGGATACAAACCATCGAGCACTAGCTTACACAATCCAATTTGCCACCTAACAAGAACATAGCTGGCAGTTGCACTGTCTGCATAGCATGACTTCCTATTGACTCAAGTACCCACACAGCTGGGCACAGGCAGAACAGCCAAGGATCATCCTTGTTTCTGTAGGGATAGTGAAGAAAATACTGAACACCCCAAGAACTCACTCTAGCAACACAAGTCTATCTATGACCTGCTGGGATTTTATTAGTCCTGTCCCATTTCATTGGCTTCAGATTACTATTGCATTTTTAAGAGTACACATGCATTTGGAGGGGATTTATACTATGGCCTGAGATGCAAAACCAGATGTCCTGATCATTAGAACATCTGCTTGTGAAGAGGAGTGAAAAACATACAAGCTAGATTTATAAACAAGGAGTTGGAAAATCTGATCCCCTGCTTCTGCTCACAGCTCTGCCATGGACTCCTTCTGGCCTTCACTAGTTACTCAATCTTTCACTTGCTAAGCACAATGAACACTGTGATGACCTCGTCAGGAGAAGGACACAGTGGACCAGATGACTTTCTATGAGCTGAAGCACAGGGATGTACTGAGGACACCTGATACAGAACCTGAGTCAGACTCCCTTCCTCACAGCTCTGGCACTCTGTGTCTCCCACAAGATCAGCTGTTACCCTGCCTGTGGCTCCTTGCATATGTGGTCTCCTTCCCTATCAAACAATAACAATCCATGCCCCAAATTAACAGCAAAACATACACTCCAAATCTAGACACACATTCACCTTCTCTCAAGGTATTAAAAAAAAAATCTACCAAAAGAAAAGTACTGAAATAGGCACTTATTATTTATTACACACTATGCTTTCAGTCAGGCATTTCCCCGGAAAGAAAAAAATTGAATTACTTGTTTTCTGCCTTTTTTATTCACAAAGTCAATTCTTACAGAAAACACAGGAAGTTTATTTACTCGTGTGAAAAACAAATATGTTTACTTGACAAAAATGAACACTAGGAACGTTATTCTGAACCACCAACCACCAAGAATCAAAATTCAGTCCTTATGCTTAAAAAGCATCAGAGCATCAAAAATATATTTCTATAGGCATAAGAAACACTGGCATGGGTTGGCTGGCATGGATTCACATCAGGACCTGAGAGACAGGACTGGGCATAGAAGCCACAAGATCTGTCACTAACTTGATCTGAGACATCAGATAAACAACTTCACCCCCCTCTCAGTCTCACCTTACACTTCAGTAATCCAGTAATGATAAAATTACCTGCCTCACTACATGGGTGGAGAACACTTTAGTAATTCATGACTACAAAGCAACTTGAGAACTGTGGATATAAAACTTGTACATATACACACACATGCAAATTAAAACAGACAGGTATTATATTTATAAATTAAAGCCAAGTTAGCAGAGATTACCCAAAAGCTCCAGTCAGCACTCCAGCTATACTGAGCAGGACCCTGCATTTTCTCTGTGCATGAATTAAGAGTCTCCTCTGAATCAGCAAGTAGCTGGTTAATAAGACCATGATCCACTTCATGAACTTCCTGTGAACAAAGAAGTAAGGTATGTAATTCAGCAGTGGTGGAGAAAGGTGAAACAAGATGGTTAGTCCATTTAACAGCTGTATATTAAATGAAACCTGACATGGTAATTTCACCAAGGTGAGTGGCATGGAAACACTACCACAGACAGCTTTTTCATCGGTTTTATTTTGTTCCCCCTAGACTACACTATATTTAATTATATTTTACATTTTTTATCAAAGTATTTTATTTCCAGCACACTTTCCCCTCCCCATCTTGCATGTTAAAGCTGCACAGATACTTAGAACTCAAATAATATCAACACAAGACATCGGTGCCTAATATGCAGCACGTCTCAGGAACCTGTGAGACCTTTCAGAACTTGAGAAATGTCATACAGGTGTAGCATTTTTACCAGAGTACTGACATATATTATTATAATACTGATACATCAAGTGTTTATACGTACTGTTAGTTACACTATAAATTGTACAGAAATACAAACACCTCAGAGACAAGTAATTTGACTCATAACACTATTAAGATAATAAGCAGCACTGTTTTCTAATTCTGTAGCACTCTCCATTGTTATCAGTATTCTTCACTTTGGAAGTCAGTTTTACTTTATGAAGGGAAACTGAGCCACGGAACGTCACTTGTGCCATCCCAGCTAGCAAACGGTACAAAACCAGCCCAGGGCCCTAACCAGTAACCCCGCCTGTAGTACCGGATCCGCCGGGCTGAGGTAACGCTGTGTTTCAACTCCAAACCAGCTCAGAACCGAGAGGGTGTTGGGCTACCCCGCCCAGCGCTGCCGGGGCCGCGGCCCGGGCTGGGGACGGGCTGCGGAGGGGACAGCGGAGCGAGGCAAAGGCAGAGACACTCCGGGCTGCGTGGGATGAGAGCAGAGCGGCCCCCGCGGGGCTTTTCCACGCCAACACCCGCACTCGCTGCAACTTCCCGCAGTTGCTGCCCGCCCGCTCCTCCCCACCAAAACGCCGGGGTTCAGCGGCTGCCCGGCAGCCCCGCGGCCGCCTCCCCGCTGGCTCTCCCGGGAGCCCAGCTCCTCCCTGCGGGGACCCCGCGGGGCCTTCGCCGCTCCCCTCATCGGGGAGCCCCGAGGGCCCCCCTGCCCCCGGCCCCGCCTCGCCCCAAAAACTTTGGGGAGGTGGGTGGGGACGGCGGAGCTTCCCAGCGCTGCCAGCGGGGCCGCGCCGCCGCCGCCCGTCCGGGGCCCGCCCGTGCGGGTGCCCGGAAAGGGAGCGGGGCTGCTGCTCCCCGCACCTACCTGGGGGGCCCTCCGCTGGCCCGGGGGGGCGGTGGCCGGGGGCACAGAGCCCGCCGGAGGGGCGGGCAGGGAGCGCAGAGCGCGGCGCTTACCATGGAGGGGGGCGAGGGCCGCGCGGCACCCGCCAGCTGCTTGCGCGGGGCGCACGGCGGGGCCGCGGCCGCCATTTAAAGGGGCCGGCGCCGGCCGCGCCGCCGGCCCGCAGCGGGAGGAGGTTGCCAGGGGCGAGCGGCGTCGCTGCTCCCGAGGAGGGGGAGCCGTCATGGGGGGCGGAGAACGCTGAGGCGCCTACGGTGCCCTCCTCGTCCGGCCGCGGCAGCCCCTCTGCGGCTTCCGCAGGGGTTAACTGGAAAGTCTCCGCGCCGTTGGAAAGTTTAATGGCTGTAGTAGGAAAAAACTCCCGGCTGCGGGGAGGGAGGGAGGGCGGCGTTCGCTGCCTCCTGCCCGAGGAGAGTCCCGCGCCCGCCGCTCTCCGTGAGCGCAGCCGGTTAAACAGCGCCCGGGCAGCGAAACGGCTCCCAAATCCTGGGTTCGTGGGATTCGACGGAAAACACTGCCGAGAGGCCGTTCCGGGGGGACTCCTAGGGGGAGAGGGGGAAAGGCTGGCTGCGGGCCGAGCGGAGGATGAGGTGACATAAAGGCAGTGAGGGGTTTTTCACCCCAAGAAACCCTGGGTCTCAGTTTTGAAGCTGCTGAGCAGCGCCGAGTGGTTTCTGCCCCAGTCTCTGAGCACCCGGAGAGCTTCTCAAATCAGGGCACGCAGCCAGAGCGACCATGGCTCACAGATTTGCACCCTCAGCTCACCTCACAGGAAAAAGGAGAGCCCTATGATGTGCAAAGAAATCACATTGCTAGGTAGTTGGCTGGTAGATGATGGATGGATGGATGGATGGATGGATGGATGGATGGATGGATGGATGGATGGATGGATAAAGTATGGATGGGTAAAGCAGCCTTTTGTGTCAATGCTACTTCCTTCTGTTGTCCCCTTTCTCTCTACCTCTTCCCCTTTCTCTCTGCCTGTTCCCCGGGATATGCGTGGAGGCTCCCTTTGGACATCTCAGGGTGCTGTGATACCTGCTCACTGCTACATTAGAAAAAGTACCTGAAGTCCTGTGGGTGACACCCCATCCCATCTGTTGGCCCCAACAGGACAGCGTTAATCCAAGCAACTGCTTAATTAAATTTACAACAGAGTGTAAAAAAGAATGTGTGGTTTGTTTCATTTTTGTTCCTTGCTTTCTTGATTTGCACCTGAAACTTGAATTTTGGGGGCTTTTTCAACAACACTCAGGGTATCGGTTTATTTTTCTTCTTGTCCAAAAACTGAATCGTACTGGCTTATTCAAGTGAGAGAAACTTCATGCTCAGCTACTGGCTGCCAGCAACACTAACCAACCTCCATTGTATTCCCTCAGTTAAAAGCTGGCTGACCTGGCACTTTGGCTCAGGCATGACCTACTTAATGGAGGATTCACAAAAGAATTGCTAGTTCTGGATGACATGAACATAAATAGCATTTGCAGGAGCAGTGGTGATATGTCCATGACAACACACTTGAAGAGTTTTTTTTTGAAGCACACCAAGTATTTGGTTTAAATCAGGCAGTGTTTGGATTGCCTTTGGTTCAGATCCATCTTTGCATGCTGACTCCTCTGACACAAAGTCACAATCAGCACTCTAAACCAGTAACTCAGTCCAAAATCCTCATGATCTGCCAGGTGCCTTCGACTCTACTGGTTGTTCCCTCATCAAACTCTTTATTGTTTTTGACTCCTCTGACTTTTCCTTTCACGGATATTTTGGCTTTGCTCACTAACACTTTGGCAGTACTTCCTTCAAAGACCCTCCCAAACTTCCATCTTCCTTTTGAAGTGCTCTGTTGTTCTACACTTGGTCCCAGTTCCCTTCCTAATATGATTCCTGCCTGGTAATCACAGGCCTTCCCACTCTCCCAAGCCATTTCAGAAAAGTATTTGTCTCCTAGGTTCTTTTAACCATACTCCCTCCAGCCCATCCTGCTTTCACTGCTTCCACTGCTTTGGGATCTGAGCACCAAAGCTTAAGTGACAACTGGTGACTCCAGGAATGGGCTGTTCTTCTTGACATTGGTGACCCAAGTTTTGTGAATCAGTTATGGATTCTTTTGGTTTTCAAATGCAAAGAAAAGCAGAAATACTCATGCCTCTCTCAGCTGCATTGTGCTTTAAGAGTTATGGAATTGAGTCTTTACTGGACCCTCGAGCACAATTCCATTTCCTGGAGAGCTTTGAAGATATGGAAGATCATTAGATAAAGTATGCCATAGTCCCTAATCCTGCAGTTGAGGTAAGAGGCATCAGCCAGATAGTGACAGTAGTCCATGCTTGGTACAGGCCCAGCACAGCTGGCAGGGCTGGGTGGTACAGGTGGGGCTTGGAGCTGCTGTAGCTCCTCTCACAGTGTCCTGCTCTGTGTGGGCTTTCTATAAACACAGACTACTTCAGAGCACACCTGCTGGTTTTGCAGATAGGCCGCCCTCTCCAGCAGTTTCCCCCTCCACCCAAGTTGCATAGACAAGCTCTACTTAAATATAAGTAGAGTTTAAGTAGTCAACTTTTGATGAAAAAGGATTTGTTCTGCACTAAAAAAACACTTTGGGGAATACACTTAACCTGTAAACACCATGTGCATATAGCCACAAAGATACTGAGTTCCTGAAGTTTCCTTTTGTGGTGCATTAGGGTGATAATGTGGTGCATTAGAGTCTGGCTGTTCAGAAAATTAAGCCAATGCTCTTTGTGTTCTCACCATCACTGGGGAGGGGTTCAGCACAAGGAGTGGTCTCCTTTGGAGTATCTGGATATTCTCTACTCAGCCCAAAGTTGTGGTCTATACAAGCCAAAAGCAAAAAACAATGTATTATCTTCCCTCTGCTCTCAGAGCATTTTCAACATGTTCTCAGAGAGAGATCAGAACAGCCGCTGGGGAAATAATTGTTGTCACTTGCAACGTGGCTCTCATCCAGGGAGCAGGCAGAGCACTGTGAGCTCAAAGCTGTGGTAACTTTAGTAAGTGTGACATTCACTAGGCAGAATGTGAGGTCCCATTGCTATAATACACACATATTTTTTACCCGTACTACCAGAGGGAGAGATGGTGAGGCCAGCTACTTCAGCAACCATGGACCAGCACATTGGGAAACTCTATAGATCTGCAGTCTCTTCATTCATCTTCTTCTTGATGGTGGGTGAGTACTAAACCACCTTCCTTAATTAGAAGAAATACGGGTTGTTCTTGGAAGCTTGGCTTGAGAAGTTCCCTTTGTTTTCAAAATGCAACTTTCAACTGAGAGCTTCCTCAAGATGCAGGGAAATTGTATTTAGTGTTGTGCATTGCATTAAAACATACTTTTCTCTCTAGATACATTCCTGTTTATCTAATATAAGGGTTCAGAAAGAGTGTATTTGCCTGTCTTTTCCCAGATGTGTCTCATCATACCTAGAATCTTCGTTTCTATTTTGTTTCTCTGATATATTAGCCACCAGTTATTGTCACAAGGCTCATATTCATATCCATTTGTGAGAGCCAACCCCAGCCCAGGGCAAAAGTCATATAAATTAAAAGCAGCAATGTGCAGTCATTGATCACTTAATCATAGATGTCTGAGAGCTGGATACAGTTTGTAAAGCACCTTCATGGCACCAGCATGGTATGAGTGTGAAGCTGAGATCTAAAGCAAACAAAACCATCTGAAAGACAGTCATTTCATCAGCAGACGATTTTTCTTGCGGGCTGGAAATTGAGCCCTATTTGCCCTCAACCCCTCCTCCAGCTACTGAGTGTGAATGTAGGAGAGGAGGCTAAACTGGAAAGGTAGAATTCTGCACTGACCTCCCCACACCTTTGTGGTTTCCCCATGCTGTTGGCAGCTGGCAGAGGAAGCTTGCAGGGCTGCTCAGATTTACTGCAGGCACCAAAGCCTTAAGTGAGGCTCCAGGATAGGAAGAGAGTGCAACTGTATTTTATTCTTTCCTTTTGTCACCCCAGCCCCTCTAGCCTGCCTTGCAGTGTTTCTCACTTAAGGGTCTGATATGGCCTTACACGAGGAAGTATTAACCTGCAGGTTACACGGAGGGGAGACTGACGGCTTCAGCAGGTGCCCTATTAGTACTGCCAAATGTGGAGCACATTGCCACATTGCAGGGAGTCCCTGAGAGCTTTCTCCCCTCGTGGCTGAAAACTGGCTGTGAACTAAGGACTTCATATGACAATGACTTATTAGATCATCTAATCGTTTGTCCAGGTCTGGACAAGATCATCCACGCTGTATTTCTCTGTACCCTGTCTAGCTCAAGTGCTTTCACCACAAAGCCTTGCATTCCTCTCCATGGGCTTGAGCCCACAACCCGCATGACAAGGGAGCTACACATCACTCTGCTAATGAAGCAATTGACTTTAAAAGAGCTTTAAAGCAGAGTCAGCAAAGCATTTGGCATGGTATGCTCCCAGATGCCAAAACGATAAGGGCATTGTGTAATCGAATACCAGTGAACTAATATGTTCCAGTTTTGCAGCCTTAAAAAAGAAAAAGAAAGAAAAGAAAGGGGGAAAAATAGAGGCAGTGCTGTGACCTTCTCAGTGAAACCCCCAAAGAGAGCTGGGACGAAACAAGACAGCCTACTCCTCTCCTGTTTTAATTTTCCTAATTTAGTTACATGATTTGTATTGAATAGAAGATGTGGAAATAAAACAGATGACAATTATTATATCATGACTATTATTTCATGATAGGAGAGGCGTATAAAACTCACGATGAACAGAGGCAACATCAAAGCACATTGTTCCTCAGCTACATTTTCTATGCCACTGTCTGTGTAAAAAGTATACCTTTTGCATCACTAAAAGAAATAAAAATAACAGTTGTGTTACAGGGGTGCACATGGCAAGACTGGAATACTTGTAGCAGAGAAGAAATTTTGTGGCCATTCCTCGAAAACAAGGTAGCGGTAGCACACATTAGCTAAAGCAGCAGTTATCCAGTGGAGAAAATTATTAATAAACTGAGATTATATAAGAGTACTCATTATGAAACTGCTCAAATTCACTCTAATAAATAACCAAATAGATCTCTTCAGAATATTTTATGCACAAAAACTGTAATATGTCAAGCTCTGTCTGTTATTTCAATTATACTTTACATTTCCTCAATGTATCTTGTCAATATACTTCAACTTTTATGACTGCTACCTCAATACACATATCTAACTGGACAGGGAAGATCTGCACCTCAGATTTCCCCAATAAGCTCCAGTGGGCTCATTGGTAAAATAAGGTATGAACAGAAGGATAATATCTCGCCTGGTACTTTTAATAAGAACTAATTTTAGGGGACCAGATTAAAACCTATGTTTGTGTACCTAATTCTCAGGCATCCAATTTCTATGGGTTGGTGTTTCAGTTCTAAGGCAAAAATTTTCACTTTGAGGTAAAAGCATAGAGTGCCAAACAGCTCATAAGGTGTTTCACACGCTCTGTTGTTGCCTAGTTTCACAGCCAGTTTGTAGTTCCTGTATTTTTGCACCCATTAATTCTCTCTTGTTTCATAGTTAAACTGTAAGCTCTATACCCCAGCCTTTTGTAAGGTTCCCAGAACAACAGGACCATGCTGGCTGACAGAAATCTTCTACTCCCATATGAGTCATAAATAATAATAACTGTGAATACAACTGTGATTTTTGTGTACAAGCATGTCTGGAGGAGCCATTCAAGTAACTCTCAAACTGATCATAAAGGGGTTTGGTTTTCCATTGCCTCGAGACATTTGTCCCTGAGCAGAGACTGTGTATTGTCACTGTGATTCTTTACCAGACCCCCACAATAGCATTTCACACTCTGGGGATGGCAATGAAAAACTCAAGACAATGGAAAATCAGGACCTTCACTCTGGAAGTGTCTGCAGTCCTTGAGAGGACCCCAACTCGCTCAAAGGGAGACTATTTCACTTGAAGAAAATAAAACAGAGAGCCTTTTCCAAAAATTGGTCCCAACTTTTTCTTGGCAAAAGCTTATTTTTGGGTTTGCTTTTCCCTCTTTTTGAGACAGCAACTATTCCTCTCATTTTCTGTGCCCAGGCCTGTTTCCAGAAGTAAGACCCCTCTCACTACTCTTAGCTCAAGGATATGATACTATGATTAGCACTTGAGTATGAGAAGGCAGGTTGAAATGTCTGCTACAGGCATGTTCATGTTTTTCTAACAAAAGTTAGCTGGAGATAGTCCTTTCACAGAGAATAGCTGTAACCCTCAGCTTCAGTACAGGCATAAGGCTGATGTTCTGTCCCCCAGAGTGCTGATGGGATCTGCTAGGGCTTCAGTCTCTGGTAAGGGAGATGCTTCCCATGATTTCAAGATTTCCTGTCCTGTAACTGAAAGTGCATGACAAAAATTCTGAGAACCACATTAGGTTTTGGGATACAGGCAGTTGCATTAGATGCACACTTATTCACTGCACTTTCCAAAATAGAACTGCCAGTGTATAACTGTACATGCATTTTTTTGCTTTGCCTCAGAAGCAGTTGAGGCAGGAACATCAGGCTTTTTTGGGGTGGGAAGAAAGAGGTTAGTGTTGCAGATGGAAACGGGGCTGACTGGACTCTAAATTTCACCCAAAGCCCTTAGACAATGGCATTAATCTTCCTTCCTTTAGTATGGCAGTAGAAAGGAGCTGATATTCAGGAAAAGACCTGTCTGTACACAAGAACATAATCTAAGCAGGAACTAAGAAGAAAATCCCTATCATAACAGTGACTGCCCTCACGTGTTAATTCCAGGAGCCATTCTTTGTGCTGGTTAGAGGTCAGGAGCAGCAGGGACATTTATTATCCTATCTTCCTCAGCTGTCTTCTTCTCTCTCTTCCCTGGTACAGATGTAGGAGTTACTGGTGGATGTGCAAACAAGGAGAATGCAGCAGCTGTGTCTCATGTAACAGCACAGCCTTTGTTGTTGACACCTGAGCCTTGGAACCTTTTGGTGACTCAAACACCAGCCAAGGAGAAAGCCAAAGAGGGTGAAACTGTGGTCTTGAACTGTAATCTTAACAGTCCACATCATCCCTCCCTGACTGACCTGATGGTGAAATGGTACAAAGAAGATGAAAAGGGGCAGATGGACCTGCTAGAAAAGAATGTGACCATCCTGCCAAATAATTCCAGGATCTTCATGAGTGGAGACTTGTCCCAAGGGGATGTTTCCCTGATTATCCTCAATGTGACAACCAGTGACCATGGTATTTATTTCTGTGAGGTTACACTTCCGGACGGGAAGGTAGTGACCGGAGATGGCACAAAGCTCAGGATCAGGAGGGCTCTGGGTAATACTTGGAGTTATTTACTTATTTACTTTGGTCATCTTTGTTTTTCCTCCAAAGCTGGTCTGCACACTGGTAGAAAGAGAGAAGTTGCCCTGTTTGGCCTCTGGCAGTAAAGGCCTGGTGTCATGGAGTGTAATTGCTCTATAACATTTCTCATTATTTTTGTAAGGCCAGCTAAAATTCACTAGCTTGTCTCTATAAAAAATCACAGGTATTATTATAAGGAGGAGCATTTACACCACAAAAAGGAGTAATGTTATCCATAAAAATAAAGTCGCTGCAAAGAATGAAGCAGCTAGACAAATTCCTCTTGTACTCACAGTTCTGGCAGAACCCCCATGAGTGACAGGTGACAAGGTACCATCTCAAGGAACAGCTCTAAACCCCTTTTTTTTGATGTTATTTCTCTCCAACCCACTAACTTGCATAGTCATTCCTGAACTCTGAATGACATAAGTAATCCCACGATAATCACGAGGATCATATGTAATATGATTGTTATATAATTTCTGATTAACTTCATTCACATTAAAGTAGCATTAGAAGTGCCATGTTATGTTTTCTTAGCCCCACAGATACACACTAGGCATATTAAGTAAAGAGGTAACTTGCTACGTCTGCAGCAGCTGGAAATGTCAAACTTTCCTTTTATGTAGGCTAAACAGATTCCAGTCCCAAAAAGTCAACACATTAGAGGGGTTATTATCTTATTATCTAATTAACAAAAATGCCTCCTTCTGTGTCAAGAGTAAATTATGCAAGTGCCATTTTTCTCTTTTTCATCACCAAAGCTTCTATCTCACCAAGAATCACTAAGTCTTTGGCCTCTTGAGCCTGATTCACTAATTTTTATAACATCACTCAGTTTAAACTGTAACACTAAAGCGAGCAAACTGTGCCCCTCTGCAAGGGCTTTGGTCGCGTGTCTAATGAGGTCTCCTGTTGGCTTGATCTCATAGTCTCAGTAGCACAGGTTACTCTTGAAATGTCTGCACTCTGGCCAGCATAATTGCCTTTCTATGTTCCTGAGATGATGAAATGTATAATTTCGGCACTATGCTATCTCTGTCATGCAACAGTCCCAAGAGCAACCAGTAAAGAAGGGACTCCAGTGGAGCTGTCTCTGCTCTCTTGTGCTGTCTCCCTTGGAAGTAGATAGGCAGACCAATGGTTTTCCTGAAGTTGTCAGAATAATTTTTTTCCTTTCAAAAATAAAGTATACAGGCCTGAGTCCCATTAACTCAAGCAGCAGCTTCTTTTATCATCCCATAGTGTCTAGCTGTTGAGGGAGATTTCTGGGATGATGGGGCTGCCCTGTCTCTAAAGCACCAGATAGCATAGCAGCTTAGGAATGCTGCTTAGGAGTTCCTACACAGGAATGAAAAAAATCAGTAGCTCTGTAGTGCAAGTCACTCTTCCGTGTAGAAGGGATTTCATGTCAGACAAGACATCAGCATCATCATAGTAAGCATCTTCCTCTGCAGCCACTGCAGAAAAGATGCTGGCTACATTGCATATACTTGTCTGGAAAACATTTTACATCTCTCTCTGTCTTCCTTTCTCCCCCAGGCTTGTTTGGTATAGAAGAATCCATTGGAACAATCATTGGGGTTGTGGCAGCTGGTATTGGAGGCATAGTGGTTCTGATCATTGTTTTAACCCCGCAGCTGAGGAAGTGCATCCTCTGCATGAGACAGGAGTCTCACCAAAGGTACCTGTGTTTTAACTGAAAGACAAATAAGACATTTACTTATCTCTGGTCAGACATGGGATCTGGTTCAGAAAACAAGCAGTGTGAATGAAACTCTAACAGAGCTGGTTCTGCGTTCCATCAGTTTTTCAAATAGTTTTTTGTTTATGTTGGGTAGAGCTTTACCAATGGGCCTAATGAGTTACCTATAAAGAGAATAATAGGATCTTCTTTAGTTGCCACTTTGGACTAAGAGTTTTTCAGTGAGATGCTGCAGCTTCTTTTAACAAAGACCAAGGACCCATTCAGTTCTTTTCTGCTTATACTGAAGGATGGTTCTTCCTCCTGCCAATTTCGTTCTTACATCTGTATTCTTGCAATGCTTTTGTACAGAAAACCTATGATGGCTTAGGTCTGTGAGGTGTGGTTTATAAAGTCTTACTTAAAGATCTATCTTCTATTAGATCAGCTGATAACGTTGGGAAAACCAGGCATTTCCACCATACATGAGCCAAAGAAATGCCCCGATAAGAGGCTGATGTACCCAAAAGCTCGCCTACTTTTTTCTATTCTGTCAACTAACTGATCTAATTTGAGGAGACTGACACTGCATTTTGAAACAAGTTTAGTTCCCATTTTGAGCAACCCAAGATGTGGTATGCGTTTCAGAGCGAGCTCAGCTGACTTTTCGCATTCATTGAGCAGACGTGTGATTTGCACCTCTTCTCCTGGCGCTCAAAAATCTTGCTCAGCCTGATGAAAAAATCCCCTCCCTGAAGGGCTGAAGGAAGAGCTGTGCCTGCAGTTCACTGGAGCGCTGCCGCCACCTGATGGACAGCGTAGCGGGGACAGGGACACGCCGGGAGCTCTGCCGCTCTCTCCGGGGAGGATCTTCCAGCCCTCGCTGGGAAGCGCACTCCCTTCCATAGGTTGATGCTGTCCACACAGCAGCATCCCTCTGCAAACGCTCTATATTAAGAATTCACAACTTCTTTTGCCAGAAAGCCTCGGAGGAGTTTATTGTGTTGTCCTGACTCTGTTGCTCACTCATTGTCTCTCCTTTCCTTCTTGCTCAGCATAGCTTGAGGTAAAGCATTGTGGGAGTCTCTGGGATATGCAAAGCCTGCAGGTGGAACAACTTCTGATGCCCCATAAGCCAAATAAATGGAATTCTAGATGGAATAAAAGCCTTTGCCTCTACGTGTTGACTTTGGCATTTTTGTTTTTGTTAGCAAGCTTCTTTTTCCTGCAGCTTTGTCAACCACAGTGGCATATTTACCATCCTCCTGCAGCAAGAAGCAAAACAGCTTTTTGTGAAGAAATTAATATTATCACCTGCAAAAACTCCACTTAGTTTGGCCACACATCTCTGAATTTAGACTCTGATGAAGCACCCTGGGTCTCTCTGTTCCATTAGCTCTTATTTTAAAGGTGCAGTTCAAAGTTTGTCAGCTGAGTTTCAGCAGACAGAAGGAGCCCAGACTACCCAGGTGCTCCGGGTGCCCATGGTAGCCCCTCCCCAAGGAAATCAAAAGCGTTGCTTCTGGGGATGCAGGAGTGGCTCCCAACTGTCTGTGCCTCCTGCCAGAGGCTCTTGTCCTGGTGGCTTGTCCAGCCTAAATGCTTGTGACAAAGATGCAAAGAGGGCCCACTGGTACATAGCAACTCCTGGCTGAAAGAATGGGATTTTGGTTTCTCGTGCCAGAAGGAAATGTAGCATTTGAATATAAGCCTTTAATACTCTTAAAAAAAAAAAAAAAAAGGAGAGATGAAAGATTTGCTTGACATGACTGATGTTCTCCACGGCCACTGTTTCCTGATATGACAATAATTGATTCCCAGGCAGTCAGTAACTGGGGGACATGCCAGTATAGGAGACTATGGTAATCACATATCCTCTGAACAGAGAGAGACTTAATTCTCTCCCAGGATTTTCCTGAGAAGCTGTGAGAAAGCTCAGAGAAAACAATTCTTATCTTCACTTGCCGCACCTGTTATTGTGCACACGTGGAATGTGTTATGGAGATTGTTTACCAAAAGAGTGATTTCCTAATTGGACTCTAGTGATGGTGTTTTGATTGAGTGACCAATTGGATCCATGTGCATATCAGACTGACTGGCAAGGGTGATGGGTTTTTCGTATAGTATAGTATAGTATAGTATAGTATAGTATAGTATAGTATAGTATAGTATAGTGTAGTATAGTATAGTGTAGTATATTTATTGTATTATAGTGTAGTGTAGTGTAGCTCAATAAAGCATTTGTTCAGCCTTCTGCAATCATGGAGTCAATGCACATCATTCCTGAGTCAGGTCTGCTGCTGCTACTATAGGAGACCCTCTTCTACATGTATCAGAGAGCAGTGTATCAGCTCTGAAGCCTGTGGAGCAGTGAGTATATTCTTTTGCAAAGTGTGGGTATGCCTCTAGTAAGCAAAGTCAGAAATCCTTGCTGATCTTGCAACTGCAATAGCCCAGTGTAACTCTGCTTACCCTTGAACACAGCTCAGAAGTGTCTCCAGTGCTGTGATGCAGGAGCATGAGGGATAAGACAACTGGGTTCTAAGCAACCTGGTCTGGTTAAAGGTGACCCTGCTCATTGCACAGACATTGAAACTGAATGATCTTTAAAGGCTCCTTCCAACCCAAACTACCCTATGAGTCTATGATTAAAAAAAAAAAAAAGTGCTATTTGGTGACAGGAGATGTGTTCCCACTGCACCACAGACCAAACCCTCTGTTTCTGCAAAAGTATGATCAGAGCAGAATCTTCCCTTTGCTTCATCATATATGTTACCTGTCACAGAATCACAGGCTGGGTAGGTTGGAAGGGGCACAGTGGATCATCTGGTCCAACCTCCCTGCTCAGACAGGGTAATTCCAGAGCACATGGCACAGGATTGTGTCCAGACAGGTCTGGAATATCTCCAGTGAGGGACACTCCACAACCTCTCTGAGCAACCTGTTCCAGTGCTCGGTCACGTGCACAGTAAAGAAGTTGTTTTTCCTGTTCAGGTAAAACTTCTTGTGCATCAGTTTCTACTCAATGCCTTCTTGTTCCATTGCTTGGCACCACCAAGCAGAGCCTGACACCCCTCCCTTCAGTTATTCATAGACACTGATGAGGTCCCCTCTCAGTCATCTCTTCTCAAGGCTGAACAGACCCAGCTCCCTCAGCCTTTCTTCATAAGAGAGATACTCCAGACCCTTAATCACTTTTGTCACCTGTTGTTTCCCCAGTGGGTGTCAGAGTAGGTAAAGTCCCCCACCAGAACCAGGGCCTGTGACTGTGAGGCTGCTTCAAGCTGTCTGTAGAAGACCTCATGCACTTTCTTTCTCCTGTTCAGGTGGCCTGTAGCAAACACCCACAACAGTGTTACCTCTATTAGTCTGCCCTTTTTTCCTAACCCATGAGATCTTGACTTGCTTGTTGTCCACCCAAAGACAGAGCTCGATACATTCCAAGTGCTCTCTCACAGACAGGAAACTCCACCACTGCACCTTTCTGATCTGTCTCTCCTCCCCATAAATCCTGGACTGATAGAAATTCTCTCACACCATTGTTAGATCTGGAAAATAAGGAAAATTTTTATTCCACTACCTTCAAGTTCAAATTGTTTGAAGAAAGGTCCTAAAAAGACTATTCTGGCCCCCCATATCTGACATGGCAGGTGGGATGAGTCTGTCCACATAAAAAGTCTGGCCAGAGGATGAAGTGAGGATTGTATGGGGCTGCTCCCCAGCACTTGGCTGCTTCTTGGTCACACAGGCACACCATTTTTTCACATCGGTCTGTCAGGTTATCTGCAAAAGAAAATGTGAGCTGAGGTTGAGAGATTCTGTATCAAAGGCAAGAAACAGTTTTAGGAGGAAAAATCCCCTAAAAAAGCAGCCCTTGGGGATCAAAGGCTGTGGCAGCAGGATCAACATGTTGTGTTGTGGGTGGATTTGACCCTCCCCTGCCCTCTCTATCAACAGATCTGACCTTGACTGTGACAAAGAGCATCAGAAATTAGCAGCTAAATGTAGATTGGCAATGCTTATAAAAATCTGCTCAGCACAGAGCACTCCCTGCTTCTAGATCTGTGTGAACTATGAGGATTTAATTCAGTAGTCAAAGCTGAAAAGGAAAATTATTTAATCTTAGCCTCAGGTAAAAATATTCCACTGTTCCTCAGTCTGCGAATTTCCCTTCTAACTTCTCCCTCTGCAAAACAGACTGATTTCAAAAGAAAAAAACACTACTTTGAAAGAAGGAGCCTCCCAGAGGGATATTCAGAAACCTGAGGGCGTCAGAGCACCCACCAGGCATCCTTCACTCTTGCTGTACCAGTTGCTGCTGTCTCTCTCTGATCACAGCAGAGGAGCCAAGGAGCTTTGCAGCAGGGCCAGGTACCTGATTTTTATGAACTAGCAGCTAACAAAGTGATCAAAGTCATACATGGAACTATACAGGAATGCAAATATATGACTACATGGCCATAAATAACATCAAAGCCACTAGCTTAGAAGGCTACATTGCAAATGACTGAGTTTGGGTTAATGAACCTCATCCCACCTATAGGTGGTTTAAATGCAGTTGTTTGGTTAATATTATTTTAAAGGACAGTACCTTGTTTCTTTGAGGCTGCTACCATGGATTATCTAACAGACACAAAACCCTGCACTAGGCAAAGTTTAATGTGCCAGTGCACATGGGCTTCACTCCAAAACCAATTGGAATGAGTATAGGAATTTTTTCAGATTTCACTGGACTTTGATGGATCAACCCTGTATCAGAAAAATAAGAAAGCTGTTCGGAATAATCACGTATTTACTGCTAAAAGTGTTTTAAGGGTCAATGAGGACTTAAGGCCACTCTTCTCTTAGCTACCAGTCTTGCCTGATACTCTCCTTACCCCTGTGCTCCTTGAGCTCTTCCTATGCTATGCCAGCAACTGTTCATCAAATGTGAGTACAAAAGTCTGGATCTGTAACATTCATTCAAGAGGAATGATTTTTTTTTTTTACCAGACCCCACAACCAACAGCCTTTTCTATATTCCAGATATCTATTGAATGGAATTTGCCTACAGGTGATGGCATATCTAGACTGAAGAATATAGTTTTGCCAGTTTTTTTCATTCCACAAACAAAACTACCTAATGGTAGCAAAAAGAGGAGAAACACCAAGTAAAATGAGTTTCTGTTTATTTTACATGAAAATGTCTGTATTTATGGTACAGTGTCAGGCAGCAGGCATCCAATTCCTGTTGCATTGAAATGACAGTGCAAACAGTTCTGCTTCTAACACTTCTGGACATCATTACCCTGAGCTCAGCAAGCATGCCTGGAAATTTAATTCTTCATCTCTTTTGTTTGAATGGGGTCAGACATTATACCTTCACATCCCAGTAAGACCTGCCAGTGCTGTAGCCTGGGGTAGGAAATTTGCCTTCAAAAGGCATTTCTATAGTTCCTCCTCACCAGGGATATTAGGGGGAGTGTAGCCTTCTGAGGGCTTGTGGAGAACAGTTGATGGATGCATCAGGTCTTGCCTGGACATCAGTTAAGGAATTAATGATATTTGTTTAACTCATGCTTGTTGGCCAAGTCAGAGCAACTGCAGACTGCTGCACTCCTATGTCCACTGCCATGGACTGAATGATACATCTCATATCTGCAACTTGGATTGTTCCTTCACAGCAAAGAGAAACAGGACTTTTCCCCTGTAAAATGACTAGCAGAAAATATCAGTCAGCTGTGGAAATATGGCAGGAGGAAGAGCAGTTGCACATTAAAGTGACGCATTCCTTTGCCAGGACTTTGTATTTACTAGATTGTTCTGGAACTAGGAAAAGAGCAACTGCAGATGTGCTGTGTCCCATCCCCTATCTGCTGGCAGATCTTCAGCTGCTGGTGAGGCTGAGGATTGCACCAGTAAAATATGGTTTTCTGATAAGGTAGAAATAGTCTTTTAATGTTCTAGCAAGTAACTTTGATGATTATGGGGATAAGTTTTACTCTCACAAATTCTTTTCAAACTTTCAAAGTCTTCTACAATGGATTTTACTACCAGGAGATTTCTGGAGACTTAGAAACACAAGTGACGAATTCTAAGACTCAAGTCATCTGGTGGATGTCAAAACAAACTGTGCAAGACACTGACAGGCTGTGACTGTGCAATTCAAACCCTCTTGACTGGGTACCAGCTGTACAGCTGAGCACAGCCCACACTTGTTGTCTGCCTGAAGCAGTCGAGAGCATTTGATTCTGCATGGTTCCAAATCCCTGCTGGAACCCCAATACTTCAGGCTGGAGCCCCAAATGGGGCAGAGGTGCAGGCTGGCATCCTATTTAACCTATCTTGCAGCCATGCTAAATAGCCTGGCTCTTCTCTAGCAGTGCTTAAGGGTAGTAAAAAAGTGGACATCCCTGCTGAAGGGAGGGCCATAACTGCAATGGAAAGAGCACCCCCGAAGACCCCCAGCTGTAGAAAGAGGCACACTTAATGCCAGTGAGCAGAAAGTCTCCAGAGAGTCATCTGCATCCCTGCCAAACTAAGATGGTTTGGGGTCTCCATGGCCCCCAGTCCTGCTCTTCAGCCTGGGTGGATCTCAGGTTACCTAGAATGGGTTGTGCTGGGGCTCCAGCTTTCCTCCCAGCTCCTGGCAAGGAACGGGCAGGGAGCTTGGAAGAGAACGGACATTGCCTAAAGCAGCTTTGAAACTAGCTTGGCAAACACAAACCTGCCTCTGGTGCCTCCAAAGCTCTTTGGTCTGCCTGCTGCCTGCAGAGGAGGGAGGGAGGGAGGGAGGGAGGGAGGGAAACCCAGGACAGGAGCCAGCCTTTCCTTACCACACCGCACGGTGTTCTGCTCACACGCCCACTGGTAGCGCTGCACCTTGGGGTTGCAGCCTTCCTTCTCTGCCGTATCATAGCAGCAGTCATGCCTGTGGCAGCACCTGGGAGACACAGAAAGAGAGGGTATGGGTGTCCTCCTGCATCCTGCCTGTTGGCACAGACTCCAGGGGAGCTTTGCTGACACACAGCTCGTGACAGCAATGTTCACCCCAGCCTGTCAGTGAATCATCTGTTGATAATGCAAGTATCCTGGCATCTCTAGGAAAGCTTGCTTGTCTCAGGAGCTCATTAATGCCATATTTTTGCTCCCATGACCACTGCACTTCTTCCTCTGAGCTTTTGCCCTCATGAAAGCATGTGTGGTAAAGACACGATAATCTGTCTGAAAAGGAGCAGAAGTGTTCCTATAAGTTGTGCTATTGTGGCTCACTGGCTTAGGCTTAGACCCATCCCAAAACTTGAAATTGGAGTGTTTCTTGCTTTCCTCAGTATCACCAAGAAGCTTAGTCTCTTCAGTTCACCTGCCATGTGCACCTTGGCACATAAAGGTTCTGAGGGCAGGCTACAAATTAATTAGTCTCAATGGTGAAATTCATATGAGTTAACTTAAGAACCTTAAAAACCATCTACATCTAAGGCATTCACCTATCTTCTCTCTATGCACATCTGCACCACAGTTCACTTTTTCATGCTGCAGAGATCTAACACAGGGTGAAAAGCATCAGATTTGAAAAGTGCAGTTGTGTTTCACCAACCATAGAGGGAATGAGGAGGAATAGCTCAGCTGATGACATCTGTCCTATGGACTAGTCAGTGAGACCATTCTCACTGTCAGTTATTTCTGAATTTATGGAAAACTTGACATCACTTGAATTTTTATTCTTGTAATTTAGGGATTCAAATTCCACCAAGAAAAGATTCAGCACTTAGAGATGCTTTCTGCTGAATAGCAAAGGTTGTTTCAGTAAGGATGCAAGGTCAGAGGCTGGAGCCAGAGAGCAGTGAATTCCTGTATTTCCAGGAGACATCTCTGCAAGAACTGACTCTTCAGAGAAACCACTCTACTAACTGGGAAAAACTGAGGCAGGCTGATTTTACATAAAAACCCTGAAGCTGCAGCAAAGCCTAATCCATCCTCAGGGGAATGATAGGTAGCAGAGCAGGCCCATCCCTAGTGTCTCATATATGGGACACTGAGCACCGGAGGCTGTGGTGGAGGGGAGTGCCAGCTATAGAAACGAAAGGTCTGTGAGGTCTGGGGCGTGAGTCAGTAGCCAAATTGATGACTCAGTGGTGGGGGAGTATGGGGAAGAAGAACAATGTGAAGATAGACGAGCAAAGGGAGGTGTTAGGACCCTCTGTGCCAAGGGAAAGAAATTGCTCTTTATGAAGAGCCAGAAGGAACAAAGAGAAAGAGAGGTAGGAGAAGTGAGGACAGATACTGTAGGGGGCAAAAGATGTTCTGTGAATCAGATAAGGACAAGCAAATGAGCACTGAATTTGCACTAGTAAATGGTGTTCTAGCTAGCGGTGAGAACTCGCTGCTCCTTATCTAGCTTGGCAAAACCAGGGGAAGTCACATAAACTCTGCAAAACCACAGGATTTGGGGCATAATTCTGCTTCCCCTTACAGCAGTTCCTCCTGATGATCCCCACAGCTGCAGCAGGGTGACAGGTAGCTTACTTCAACACAAAGCAAAAAGACTTTTGGCTCCTATTTTACAAACATCTGAAAGAACTGTCAAGGAATGAAAACTAAGGAATGCTATTGTTGTCCTTTGCCACCTTCAGATAGTCCCCTCCTGTCTGGAAATGCCCTTTGCTGCACCTGGGTCAGAGTGGTGCTAAGCTTTTAATGACCTGCTAACATTCGGTTACACCAACACAAACAGAGGCAGCCAGCACCACGGCAGAGCACTGGTCATCAGCGATGGCAAACAAACACAGCTGTGTCACCTGGGTAGTCAACAACCTGCTCGTCATGGCTGGGCTACGAGACAGCCCTAATGACTACAGATAGCTCCGGCTGGTCCGCAGGGATCAGCTGGCCAGACCCCTGCTGTTGATCAAATGCCAATAAGGTAAGAATTTGTCATGTTGTGTTTGTCACATCAACAGCACCCTCATTGCTGTGTGTCTTTTGCTTTAACCTTGCGACAGAGGAGAAATCTTACTCTTCCCTACGAGTTGGCCAGGATTTAACAGTTGGATGCAATGATCTTAGAGATCTTTTCCAGCCTTAACGATCCTGTGACTTAGATGAGTCATAGATGCACCCTGCCTTTCGTGGTGTTTTCAGGGAAGTGCTGAGCGCCCTTAGGCCGTACTTTACAACCTAGGTGCTGCAGCAATCCAGGGGAACAGAAAGGAGAAGGAGAAACAAATCGATTGAGTCTATGTGGAAGAAATGTCATTATGCCTTGAAGTGATGGAACTGTGAGAGTGGAAGAGTGGAACAAAAGGGAAAAGGTAATTTGTGACAACCCACATCAAAGTCAGTATGTGGAATAAACCTTATAAAAGGATTACCCACTCAATGGCTTTTTGTTCTTTTTCACATAAAAGAGAGGTGCTTAGAAGCACTCTAGCCCTGTCTAGACAGATTGACTGAATTACACACAAGAAAATTACCCTTTTGTAAGGGTCTCTGTAAAAAAACCTAGAAGGTCAAGGAAATGAATAATTTTCAAACAGTATTTGTCACTCACAGCCAGTAGTTTTGCCACCCTTTCTTTTTTAGAATGGCAAATAGGGAAAGTGATGTGGTCACTTTGACAGGTGTGGGGTACTCAACTACTCTAATCGTTGCAGTAGTTCTTAGTAACAGATATCAATATTTCTCTGGCAAACAGAAAGTGGAAAATTTTATGCCTAAATCTAGTGTGGCATTGTTTCCTAGCTAAGAACCTAAGATTCTTCCTAGCTAAGAACCTAAATAAAACTTTTAAGTTTTTCTACAGCAGCCAAGCATTGCAGCTAAAGAATAATAATGAACGTACTTAGAGGATCAAGCTTCCTTTTTACAAACTATCTGATATTTTGAGTCATTTCCACTTGCAAAGTCTCATTTTGTGCCTTTAGGATAAAATCCTAAAATACTCCATGCAATTTAAACAACAGCAGAAACACTGGCTGGTGAACACGTGGCCACCTTTTTCTTTTTCAGGAGTGATGACTACTTGCATCTCCCAGGGTCACATAAATTTGGATGTCACTCAGTCTCTATGGAAAACAGCTTTTAAGTCCCTCTGCTCACCCCTTCAATAAAAGCAGTGCTCCAAATTAGTGAAGTCATGTTTTACTTTCAAGGCTTTATTATGAAATTTGTTAAAGGATAACAAAAATAATTAAACACCCTACATACACTGCTGTAGATAAGTGCTGTGATAAGCAGGTCAAGAGATATTACTGTGGTTACTCATCGTTTGTGAGACCCATATTGACTGTTTCATAGATTAAATATTTCACAGACAAATAAAGGGACATGATGAGAGGGCTTTGGGAGTGAAACATCTTACTGCATTAATGAAGACAGCTCCATTAGTCTTCTCGTTCATGCCCACAGAGATCTTTAGCTTTGATACCTTTTCTTCCTTCACTCCCCTCTGCCCCTTTTTTCTGTCATTCTAATTCAGCAAAATCTTGGTTTGTAGCAACCTGCAACATCTCCAGCATCAAGGTATTCTGGAAAGCTCAGTTTCCTTCCCAGTGAGCTGCAGACTGCCTTCACCCCTACTAAAAGCAGAGCTTGCTTACTAGTAGCACCTGGTCTGGAGACTGTAGATAGACTTGTGTGCTTTGACTTTGATATTTCAAACCTGGCAAGATTACAAATACCAGGCTCAGAGCAACAAGAGTCCACTATCCTCAGCTTTACTCTCATTTACTCTCTTATGCTCATTGCACAGTACAGGAAAAAAGCCTTAGATTGCATGCAATACCTCCGACACTTGTTGGGAATAACAAGGCCAACATCTTCCCCACCAACAAGGAAAAGGGGAAATAACACCATGGTCTCCCTTAGTTTTCTGCCTTGATTCAGTGGGAACTAACAGCCAATTAGGGCAACAGGTTTAATTACTCCTTGCAACTATATGGATTTCTTCAAGAGGACAAACAGTGATATTTCCATCACTTCCATTTTAAGGATTTAGGTGAAATAACCCTCCAAATAACTCCTTTCGTCAGGCAGGGTGTGCTCTCTATGAAAAAACAAACAGCTATTTCAAAAAATTACATCCTGGTTTCTCCTTTGCCCTCTACCCCACATATTACAGTGTCCTAAGAGCTTTGGTGTCATCCAGAAGGAGGTTAAGCCCTCATTCAAATCCCAAGTGATACATGGGTCATCACTCCCAAACCCCCAGTATGTTCATATATACTAAGTTCCCTGCCCACAAGGCAGCAAATGAGTCAGTGGAGTCACAGTAGCACAAACAGAGAAAAGTAGGGAGATCTGCACTGCTTCTGGACACATAGCCAAGGTTTCTCTTACCAGTCCGTTTTATCTTTAGGCCAACCTCGTCCTCCCAGTCCACAGTAGCACCCGTAGCCAATATATGCCAAGGGAGACCGTCCCGTGCCACACGTTATGGCTCCAGCCAGTTCAATGATTCCTCGAGTGTGCAATGAATGGGACTTTCCCAGAGCACCTTTCCAAACTGCAAAGACAGGACACGGTTACACACAAGGATTAAACATGCCTGCTACTGATTTTCCTACTGTCCTTAAAGGGAGATGGTTTTGCTTTTGACTGGTTGGTTGGGTGCAGCCCTGACAATCTAACTAGTCATGACATTCAGCTGGCCAAAGGTAGTCTTGCAGGGAGCTTTGCCTGCGTCTCGGATAATCAAAAGTTGGATGCAGGAATGCCCAAGCATGCTATTTCTTCCACAGGAGCTCAGTTGAAGCAGGACTTACTAGTTCTGGTGTACTAGTGTGTGATTGCAGCTGTGTTGCACCCAGGAGCAGTGTGCGTGGTTGTGCTCATCACAGAGCCCAAGCTGTTAAGCTTTGCAGGGTCTGCACCAGCACCATGGAGGCCACCTGCGCTTCACTGCACCCCAGAGCTCCCAAACCTGGGACAGTTTTCCAGCTATGCTGTGGTCCTGACTGGGACATGAAGCAGCAGAGTACAGCCAGGCAACCAGACCTAACCAGGACTCTGTGGAAAGAAATGAAGTTTCTATGTTGCTCAAGATTTCTTACGTTATCCAAGTTTCTCTATTTTTCAGGATCTTTTAACCCATTTTCCAGGTGCAAAACATACTGATAATCCTATTAATCTGCACAGAGGGACAGCTACACGCCCCTGAGCCTGTAGAGTACACACTTTGTCAAGGACAAAGTACCTCTATTAGCCAAGACGTATACAGCCGCTTTCTCTTGTGACTCTGGAAGTGCTGGCAACACTTGTATCCGCTTCCGTTATTATGTTCCACCTAAGTCGTAACAGGTGGGCCACACTAATTTGGGGAAAAAGGAGAAAGGAGCTCTGTGTCAGCTGGGGTGTGTAGATGGCCACCCAAACCAGTCTGGAGATTTTTGAGTTACGAGTCTTTCAGTCTCCTGATTTCTCAGGTTAATTTGGAACTTTTTTAGAAGCCACAGGCTCATTCTTGCAGTAACTGTTATGGAAACCAGGAGTACCCTGCCCCTAATACTCAAACCACTGTGATGCTCAGTCGCAAACTTGCTCTTATCCTGCTGTATAAGTTGCTCTTATCCTGCTGTAGAGACAAATAGGAGCATTTCATGCTTGGATTTACTGTGAAGGACCAAATGCACTTTGCACTGCTCTATTGGTAGGATCAAACTCCTCAGCCTAAAAGCCTGACTCATCTGCTCATCCCACCCATGCACAGCTGCTCCAAAATCAAACAGGGGCTTTCCAGCATGCTTGGATGGAGAGGGAGGTGACTCCTGGGAGCTGGGAACTGGCCACTGAAGTTGCTTTGCTACCTACCCCTGGCTATTGCAGCATGCTTGACCTCTTCAAAGTGTTGTGCAAACACGGGCTAATTAATCCTCTAAACCACCCAAGGACTCAATACTATTATTAAAACAGTTGCTTTCCTTTTAAAACCTAACCTCTAATCCCCCTGCTTGGGCCTCTTCCCACATCTCCTGGGCTAGCTTGCCCTCCGAGCCCAATCCAAATGCCAGTGAAGACAAGGAGGGTCTCTCCCCATGAAGGACAAGGCAGGGCTTTGCTCCCTCTCCCAGCTCGACCCCCCAGCAGGAGAGGGTGCCACCATTTTCACCCCAGGGATCCACACCTTAGGCTGTCCAGCATAGCCTCAGTCTGCTTCCTGGGGCATTCCTTGGGGATTAAATGCACATTCCTGAAAAAGTAAGCACTGCTCAGCTAAACACTACTTGAGTGTTCAGGTTTCGTGCTAAAAACACATTGGATGGGTTTTATTGAGAACTAAAGAGACCACTTATTTTCCTTGTCTAAACAGCAAGGCTCCAGAGTTAGAAGGGGGCTTAGCTCTCAGGGGAAATCACAAGTAGTGAGCTGCTTTGAATTTGGGGGTATAAATCATGATTTTTCAACCTGTTGCAGTTTGCTGACCCTGAAAATATTCCAGTGGAGACAAAAACGTCTTTGTAGGAATCCCAGCCTTCTGACAAATGGCTTGACTTCTTTTTTAGCTCTTTTACTGGCCTCTTAAGCCAGCACTGCTGGGCTTAGCCTGTTGGCCACTGGCTGAAAATGGTTGAGGCTGCTGTAAGGTAACTGTACCTCACCCAGAAGAAGAAAGGCCATTTTTCTTTTGGGGATATCTCTGGAGATCAAGGAATCACTGTAATTACAGTGCAGAGTTGCTATGAAAGTGGAGAGAACGCCCCAAAGGAAATTGAGTCCAAAAGACTCAATTAGTGTGCTTAGGGCTGTGTGTTCTGCAAGAGGCGTCCAGGCAGCCTCTGATGTTCCTGTTCTTTGAAAGCTGTCTGGGTTTTGAGCCAGCAGTGCGCTGCTGCAGCTGAGAGGTCAGCCCTAGCAAGTACATTTTTAATATTCAGGTGCACAGCTAATAACTTGACCAAGAACTGAAATTGCTTTCTCTATGCTAGGCAGCTGAGCCAACACAGCCAGGAAAGCCTTGAAAATGTCTGAGTCTCCACAGCAGCCTGCTCCTAGCCAAATGTCCTGTTAGCAGCATGTCCAATCATTAGTTAAACTACTAATGGACCACCTTAGAGAAGAACATACCTGCAGAGAGGTGAGCAGAGGTGAATCTGACAACTTAGCACTATTTCCTGCTTAAACTGGCAGCCTTTGCTGTAAATAAAGGTAGGAGGTTGTTTTTTTTGTTTTAAAACTCTACTGCAGGTATAACCTCAGATGTGCCAGTTTAGTGTTTTGTTGCCTTTGTCTGTAGGGACTTTATGTTAGTGGCCATTTATGGCTTTTATAAACAGAATTTTAAAAAACTGTTTTAAATTCAGATGTGTTGATAACTGCTCACTCCATGGACACTGGTATAAAAGGAAGGTATTTCAATGGAACACGGACACTAACAACTCTGTAGCAGAAAATTATTAAAAAAGAAGAAGACCTGTGTTTATACAGGTTATGCAAACTATAGCTGGGGCTGGGAAGTGAGGCAGGCAGGCAGCTCACTTACACTGTCCCTCACTGTAAAGTTGAGGATTGTCTAGTGACACTTTTTTCCCTCACTTGGCCACATCACACGGCGGTCCTGGCACAAAGCAGGCAACGCTGATGGCACAGGGAGAGGCTATGCCTGGGCAGGGGGAGGCATGGCAGGGAAGAGGGACCGAGGGAGTGCTACTCACCTGCCTGAAGCAGCGCCAGAAGCAGCAGCAGGCGAGGGCCCATGGGCAGATCGCTCCCACGCTCGGGTACTCCGGGGATCAGCTGCCGGCGCTCCGGCAGTGCCTGGCCCTACTGCCAAGTGAGCCGAGGTGTGGTTGTGCTAAACAAGCCTGCCGGGCTGCTGCCCCGGGCTTTATATACACATGGCTCTGCGCCCGTCTGCAGTGGAACACCCTCTCCTGCGATGCCCCCGAGCCCCAGCGCGGTCCGGTCCGTCCCCGCTGCGGGAGCAGAGGGCGAGGGCTGGCTCTGTTTGCCCAGCATCGCCTTTGGCAGGGAGGGAGGGGCTGCTGCAAGGGCATTAGGCCGGTAGGCTCTGGGACAGCCCAAGACCCAGGCACTAAGCCGGGCTCCTTTAAGCTGTTTGCTTACAGACCCTGGTTAACCTCTGAGAAGCTGCGGCAAAGTGAAGCCTTCAACCGGGCTTTCTGTGGCTTGGGCTCGCTGCTGTGGCATTCCCTTGGCAAGGATCTTCTCCTTTTATAGATCACTTCCCAGGGTATATTTTTATAAATTATTTTATTTTAAGACTGATTATTTTCATGGTTAAAAAAGAAAAGACAAAACTATAAAAATCCAACAGAAAGAATACTGTTAAATGCAGGTACCTAATTATAAACTGACCAAAAGAGCTAATTTGGCCCCACTCCAAGGGATAAATACCCTCTTGGCCTGTTGCTGCACCTGACTAACACCAATAGATTTCTTGAAAACTCGTCAGTATGCGGCTACCAGCCACAGTAGGAGACCAGCAGCTGGGTCCAGCCCTGGGGCTCTGGTCACAGTCGGCAGCCAAATCCAGAGGTGGCCTCCCTGTCACACAGCCTCTGCCTGTATGAGGCCACAGGCAACGTGGGCAGGAGAAATGGCCACAGTTATTTTGTCTTTGGGCTTGAAACAGCTTTAAAACTCCTTCTTTCCTTGGTACAGCAGCCACTTGACTTGGGGTCTGAGCATATGCCCCTTCCCTGGTGTGGGTGCAGTGGGCAGGGTGGGCTGCACTTCTGGAGTGGAAGAGGAGGGGAAGGGGGCTGCTTGCCCCTTCTTGGGAACAGCCCAGGACTATCATAGCAGCACTCCTTGCCTGAGTGTTCCTTGCTAAAGCTGTGTTTCCCTTCTGAATGGCATGGGTTTAAATATTTGCTTGCTACACATTGGTAGCGAATCAAAGGTCATCAGCAAGTCGTGTATGCGGCTCCCTTCTGCTGAGACCTGCCCCAGTACAGCTGCTGTCACTCTTTGCCAAGCAAGTTTTCAAGATACAGTACATCCTGGGAGATGCCCTGTGATACAGGGCAAACGAGACAGCAGGATTGAGTAAATCTCATTACAATGACCAGCCTGAAATTTCCATCCCCAGTGATGGGCCATGTGCTGGCAGTAGGGGAGGAGGGAGGACAGCTTGAGCACAACACACACCCAGCTTCTCCCTGCCCTGCACTACCTCAGAGGGGCTCAGGAGAAGTTGCAAAGCTTCTGCCCTTGGAAGCCCCCATCAGTAACTATTCATTTATTCAAGTCATAATGCCAAATCACATAGAATCATAGAATCACAGAATCATAGAATGGTTTGGGTTGGGAGGGACCTTAAAAATCATTTGAAACCCCTGCAATGGGCAGAGACACCTTCTACTCAGACAAGTTGCTTCAAGTGCCATCCAGTCTCACCTTTAATGCTTCCATGAATGGGGCATCCACAACATCTCTGAGCAAACCTGTCCCAGTACCTCAGCGCCCTCATAGTAAAGGATTTATTCCTAATATCTAATCCAAACCTGTCACAATTGGACACAAAATAGAACGACACACATGCTGGAACCTCCAAGGTAAAAAAAGAAGGGCAGTTTATTTTCAGCCTTCATATATACAGAATTTGAAAAGTGACCCTGGATTGGAGGATGCAAAACAATCATTATTTACATGAAAGTGTGCCTGAGAAACTCCATTACAAAAATGTAAACAACAGAAGGCTTAGAAGAACTTAGAAGAACATGGCGACGCTAACCTACTCTTTTTCATTTAAAAGCCATTGCCCCTTGTACTGTCACTACAAGCCCTTGTAAAAAGTCCCTTTCCAGTTCTCTTGTAGCCCCATTTAGATACTGGAAGGCTGCTCTAAGATCTCCCAGAAGCCTTTTTTCCCTATGATGAACAGCCCCAGCACTCTGTCTTCATAGGAGGGAGGGGTGCTCCTGCCCTCAGATTACCTTCATGGCCCTCCCCTGGCCTCGCTCCAGCAGGCTCACATCATTCTTGTGCTGGATGCAATGCCTCATGTGGGGTCCCAGCAAACTGGAGCAGAGGGGGAGGATCACCTGCCTCACCCTGCTGGCTCACTGCTTTGGATGCAGCCCAGGATGCAGTTGGCATTCGGGGCTGTGAGTGCTCATTGCTGGGTCATGTTGAGCTTCTCATCCACCAATGGCCCCAGGTCCTTCCCAGGGCTCCTCCTGAGCCATTCCCCACCCAGCCTGAGTTTTGTGCTCAGGGCTGCTGTGTGTGGGAGCTGTTGCTGGCACATGTTTGACCTTAAGAATGAGAGTTTGCAGAAAGACGATGCTGGAGGACAGATGTGCTGTGATCAAAGGCTCTATGGACACAGGGCCTGGGAGAAGGGCAACAAAGAAGGCAGGTTTTGAAACACCATGCGGGGTCGGGCTGAGCTACACCCTGTTAGAGTAAACCCCACCCCTGACGGGTACGTGGCTGGCCCAGTTCTTAACTGGGGACCAAGAGGGAGTTGCGAGGAACCTCTGCAGATGCTTTACAGGATTCCTGGGGTCCCCAAGTCCAGAGGAACTGTCACCAAAAGTATCTATTCTGGTAGATATTTGGCTTTATTTACTTTGGATTTATCAGAATAATTTGGATTTACAAACAGACACTTAATCTTTTTCTTCTAAAGCCTTGATGATTTATAAACCTGATCAAAAAAGACATTATGAAGTTTCAGATCACAAATTAATTCTATTTGTTATGTTCTCACAGCACCCCAAATAACAGGTTAGTTTTTTGCCCCCATTCAGCATCAAATACAAAATAAGGAAACAGAGACTCCTGTAATAGCCAAATGTATCTTCAATTTTGGAAGAAGATTTCTTCGGGGTATTAGGAAGGGATGCCCAAATTCAACCTTAAAATGCAAAGCAGAGTTAATATATCATATCCTCATGGTTATTTCACACCACTGACTGGTCAAGTTTGTTAATCTGTGCAGGTACTGGTTACTGTTGCCTAAGTTAATTAGCATATTTGTTAAATAGCATTAAATGCTAATCATGTTCTTACTACGTTACAACAAATACACTGGGATCATGAGGGCATTTCTAGTATTGTTTAGGGAAATAAAATTAATTCTCCAATCCCACCTGTTCATGTGAATTTGCATGTCACCTGTTTGAGGTCCACTCTCACTAGTAGCAAGAGGCAGCACATGAGAGTGTTGGATGTCATCGCATCAAACTCAGACTCACACTACTGTCTGTCCCAAACTGCATGCAAAATAAACTTACTTTGAGCCTCAGGTCACTTGTTTGGGGCAATTGATCCGTACTGCTGGGGGGCTGCCAGATAAACTGGCTCTGCTGAAAACAGTTCCCTTGGTGTGTACCACCAAACCAGCTGTCCCTCAGGGGTGGTGGCACTGCATACTCTTGGGCTTGTTGTTGAAAAACAGTATTTGGGAAAAGTCTTCAGTTGAAGGGGAGAAGAAATTTGTAAGGAATCCACAGTTTTATATAAGGCTTACCCAATCAAGTTCAAACTATCAGATCTTCTTGTAGAAGATGGGCTGTCCTTCATCCCCTAGAGGCTGTGCTTCCTCAAATGAAATACCCAGCCACCACTGTGGATGTTGCCACCAACCTCAAGAGGACATCTCTGTTCAGCACCAGAAGAATCAATGGTGCTTTTGCTGTCCAGGCCAAAGGGTTTTCCTTGATTTCCAAGATTCTTTGAGAGGCAGAGGACTCTTTCTTGCAATACCATGAGCATTAGAATTCCCTATAGGATCTGCCCCTGCAAAGACCAGGAGACTGGAGACTGAAGGATACAGAATGACTGTTTGGGTAGTCAGAATTAGAAGAGAAAATCAGTTCTAAAGAGAAGAACACTCCACATTAGCTGTCTGGAGGAAGAAAGTAAATCTAAAAGTTACGGAGTTAACAGAGTAATATAAGTAAATAGTCTTGCTTAATATTGTCTTGGATGGAAGGTCTGCACATATTTTAGTGCTGATAACGCCCATTCAGTCTTTAATGAGGAAAGACATTTTATTATTATTATTATTATTATTATTATTATTATTATTATTATTATTATTATTATTATTATTTCCAGTTTCTAAGTCAGCCCCAAAACAATTTCTAGAAGTGCCTCCTGGTTTGAGGGTGTCCAGTATGCATCTCCTTGAGTTTCACTGCTGCTGTGTGATGGTCTCCTCTTGATGGTGTCATTTCTGAATAGTGAAGCTGGATGGCTCCAGCCTGGAGCACCCTCTCAAAGTCAGTGCCTGCTTTTGTCTATAATCACACATCCCCCTTTAGTGAAAGGTGAAAGGCCACCTCTCTCAAGATTTCACTGTTACAGTTTTCTCCCAGCAGTCTCAGAAGGCACTGGGCTGACTGCAGAGGACCTTCCCCTCTGAAGTAATTTCTACATATGTTGTTCCCCTTTTGCACACTTGCACTCCTCCCATGAAGGAGTGGACCTCATGGTCTGCATGTATAACCTGCTGGAGTGGAAGGCAGGTGGAGCTGACAGGAGTCAGGAAATGACAGGGAGTTGAAGCAGGAGAGTAATATGATATGCTGAGGGAGCAGCAGCTTCTTGCTTATCAGCATTGGGGAATGTGAGGCAAACACTGTGGGCTGTGTGCTAGAGAAGAGCTACACCACCCCAGCAGTCTGCCTTGCCACCCTCACGGCTGCCTCCATCCAGCCCTCCTGAGGATCTGTGACCACACAAGGTCCATTCATTTCACACGACACACAGAGTTGCATCCCTTCACACATTCCTTCCACAAGCCATGGAGAGAGGAGATGCAATCCACAGAAGAGAGATGGGGTGCAGGTGTCCCACTGTTGTGCAGTCACTGCAGGTGGTGACAGGCCCCAGCAGCCTTCTCCTCTTGTCACTGGGAACATCAAGACTTTCCCAGCCTTCTTCTCCCAAGTGTTAGTGACACTCTCATGCTGAGGCCTTTGGAAGCACCCACTTCCTTGTTTGTTCTGCCTTTTTGCTGTAGAGCAGCAGCCAGCCGGCCGCCTGAGAGACAGGCTCGCTCAGGAACAGAGAGGTTCTTGTGTCCTCCAGGAACTGTTGGGCTTTGGTGGAACTCACATAACCCACTGCAACTCTCAGGGCAAGGGGGCCATGACTCCAAAAAGGTTTTCAAGACTGCAGTCAATGTCCCTTGGCCATAGACAGTCAGAAATCAGAAACACAGCATGCCCTGGCAGTGTGGAACCTGCTGCCATCACCACCTGGGGAGACCGCTGTCGATACAAACCAGGGACAAGTGCATCTCCTTGGAACCACATTGAGCATTGCCTGTAGCAAAAGCCAGGAATACATGATCAGCTGAGCACCCTGAGACAGCTGGCTTTCAATTTAGAGCCCTGGTGACATTTCCCACTTAAAAGGCAAAGTAAATGGGTACAAGTTGAATAAAAGTGTCTTCTTCCAATACCAACACCCCCTCAAGCTGCTTTAGTGTGTGAGATCCACCAAGAGGTTTGGCTGCTTCATCCAACAGGAGACCAGGGAACACCCACACAAGGAGATTGAACGTACAGTCTGGTTTCCAAAACAAGTTCCTGGAATGCGTCTAAGTTCCCTGAAAAAGAATTACTAACATAAATGTTTGTGCTCATTTAACAGGAACCCCTGTTAGAGACAAAACTGAAAGACCCATGACATGAATTCATACCAATGACACCAAGATTCATGATACTAATCTAGACTCAGAAGCCCATTAAAATACTTGGTTTGATGTGTCAGTGTTTTTAAGTCTTGTTTAAATTCATGGGCAGTTCCCAACAGAGCAAAATGGTACTTTTTTTCTTTTCTGGTTGTAAAGTTAATGTAAACAGAGGTGTGTTCATAGATCCTCCTGGGAGACAAAGGAAGGGTTGGCCTGAGTGGGGAAGGTGTAATACCAATCAGCACATAAAATTCTTATTCCACCTTCGCAAGTATGTTTCAACCCTGACAACTCTGTGCCACTGTCCTCACTCAGCTCTGCCAATATATTCCTGTGCTTCCTATCTAAGTAGTCTGGTGTGCACAGTCTGCTTCAGTTTCTCATTTGCCCACTGTTCAGGCTTCATTTTCATTTTTTTCAATTGCTAAAAGTGTTCCTGCTTCTACACTTGCCATCTCATATATCTCTCCTTCTGCCTTTTGTTCCAATCTACCACTTCTATCTTCAATGTCATAAATCGCTTGGAGACTCAGGCTGGTAACTGTCTCCACCCTCAGGTAGCAAGAGACACAGAAAAGTGCTTTTTTTACTAAAGGCTTCCATTCATAACAGCAGTTGGTCCTGTTTAAATTAGGGAGCACTTGGGAGCTCTGAGTCTTCCACTTTTAAGAGGCAGGGCAATTAGGGATTTCCTGAAGAAAAGAGGATGTATGTTACACTACCTCTGCTCCATTATTCAGATTGCTAAATTAGGATGCATCAAGTGTACAGACTAATGTCTCCTATATTTGATATCTCAGTATAGAAAGAGTAAGTCAATAATGGGCTAAATTTTAGGTGGTGTTGCTACTTCTACAGGAAATATGAAATCTTCCTCTGAAGATGCTACTATGATGATTTGCTATCAGATTTCCTTCTGAAGGCTGGCCATGAGCTCAAGGTTACTGCTACAGACTTACTAGAAGAAACACTGCATAGCAAAGGTTTAGCTGCTCTCTTTTCTTGACAACAACCAATGCTGCATATTGCAAGTGAAACCATGACAGCAAGCTTTTAAGCATTCCTGGAAACCCTCTGCAGTTCATCAGACCAGGATTTTGTTAACCTACATGGAGACACACAATTAAGCTTGTATTGATAAAGTACCCCAGAAACTCCTCTTCACTACTTCCACAATGCCAGTCCGAATTTTCAAGCCCAAGTTCAAAATACTGTACTTCACACAGTGCATTCCACCCACAGGCCCTTCAAAACTTCTCTCTTTCTATAGATATGTACACATCTGCACCAACATTCATATTGAATACTGCTACCTTGTTTTGTTACATGACTCACCAGTTCTGCTGCTTTGGAAATTGTTGTTTTCTGAGTTCCATGTTGGGTATATTAAAAGGTTTTGGGGGAAAAAAAAAACAAGGAAAAAAACATCAGGACAGTGAAAAGAGCTCCACCCTTCAGGAAGAAGAGAGGAGATGGCTCTGCAATTTGTTCTGCTGGTACACAATGCTCTGGGCTGGTCACTATGGTCATCCAGCAGGTTTGTGGGCTTTTGCTGTCTGGGCAGCTCCTAGATGAGGGCATGCTGCCTGTATTATATCTCCTCTTCAGGCTTTGTCCTTGTGGCAGGTAAATGACCACATTTGCAGTGCCAGTGCCAGTCCTCTCCTCCCTTACATGATAAGGGTTTATCAGATCAAAGCCCACACCTTTGATCAGGTTTGGTCCTGGGCACAAGAGGGCTGGATGCTGTTGTGCTCTGAATGCTGAAGAACTTAGTGCCTTGTGCCTTGAGACACAGCAAGGAACTGCCAACACAGGAAGTCCCTACCCCCATGGAGATCTCAACTCTCAGTCAAGCTGCCTCACTTATATTCACTGAATAATTCAGGTGAGGCATTTTGATTATGACTTCACGTAGCCTTTTGTTTACAGTTATAGGAAATTTTCAATCTCTACCTTGCTCTCTTGCCTTTATCTCATACCAGACATAGTGCTTACAGAAAATTTAAGACTGCACTGAAGAACACAGTCTATTTATTATTTTAAGTACTAATGTATTACTAGAATGCTGTTGGTTGTGAGGTGGTGGAATGAGATAACAGGCTGTGCCTGATGAAATGTCTTATCACTTCATGGATGCCAGCCATCACTTGGGAGTTCAGGAGTTCACCCAGTTCCCAGCACACCAAGAAACTGCCTTCAATAAGAACACTTGATTAGTTAGCAGAAAAAAGATCTGCAATAATAAATTGGGTAAGTTGATGTAGGGTGTGTGGCCTTCTAGTCTACGCAGCACAGAGTAGGTCAGCTCCAGATAGCCCTCGTTAAAATGTCTATGTTCTACTTCAGTGCATTTTCTCACAGTCTAGACACTTACCCTTCCCACTTTGCTCTATTGTATGTTTGGAATTTGTGTATTTTGTCTCTTTTTGCATCTTGTTCCTATCCATGCATATCCCCCTGGACATCAAGTCCCTGATCTCTATCACTGTCATATTTGCACAACAAGCAGCATCCATGTCTGCCTGAAGGCATTCTTATCATTCCGAACACCTCTGATATGTGTTGCAATCAGCTCCTGAACTTTTTGACATAAGACTTATTGAAGATTTCAGTATCTTCACAAGCAAAGCTATACTGAATACTCAATCCATTTGGGACCTGTGAGAAGATGAAGCTTCTCTTTTCTTCAGGCAGAAGAATGAGTGTGAACACTGGTAAAACTTGTGCCACTTCTTTGGCTACTCACAGTGTCTCTATGGCTTCTGCCTGGAAATTAGCTGAGGAGCAACTCCATCAATATTTACTCCTACTTCTCTGTTGGATTGAGGATACAGATTTTTTTGGTTCTCTAACTCCTCTGCTGGGCAGGCAGTGTATTACAGTATGACAAGAGCTCCAAACATGGGTTGTTTTGTGGAGACTTTCTGCCCATCCCTCCAACTTGTCGAGGTCTGCACGGACTTCTGGGGTATGGGCCACTCCTCCCAGCTTTGTGTCATCAGTGAACTTGCTGAGGAGGCCTCTTCCCCTTCACCCAAGTCTCCATTGATGGAGAAGTTAATACTAGGTCCAGTATTGAGGGACACCACTAGTGATCTCCATTTGTACCCCGTGCCACTGATTACGACCCTCTGGGATCTGCTGTTCATTTCAGTTCAATCCACCTCACTGTGCCCTCTTCCAGTCCACATTTCCTGAGTTTGAGTATAAGGATGCTGTGAGAGACAGCGTCAAAAGCCTTGCTGAAGTCAAGGTGGGCAAAATCCACTGCTCCCCCCTCATCCACCCAGGTGATTGCTTCATTGTAGAACACAATCATTTACCTTTAGTGAATCCATGCTGACTACTCCTGATCTTCTTCTCATCCACGTGAATAGAGATGTCTCCAGAGTGAGGTGCTCCATGTTCTTGCCAGGGATCCAGGCACTGGTCAGTTGGTTCCTCGGCTTTATGTACTTCAGTACAAGGATTCTGTCTATTTGCCAATGTCTTCTGTTACTTTAGAAATACAACTTATTGTAGGTTTTTTTCTTCAAACAGAATTCCATCAAGTTCTGCTGGACTGAGTGACAAGCAATCTAGAAGATGTTACTTGTTTTGTTTCCAAAACATTAAATTTTTCTGCAGTTTTGCTAGAGAAAAGCCAAAATCACATGAATGCTCTTCCACTAGCAATTGTTTTGTCTGTAGATGTACCAAGGGCATCACTTGCCACTTGTTTAGCAAGTTTAACTGTAAATATATACATCCATCAATCAAAACATATTTCTCAGTAATCACTATATTCCCTGATATTTTAACCTTTATATTTTCCTTGGCATTGCAGTTTGGCTTTCCCTGGCAGAGCGATAGTTAGGCCACTGTTTAGTTTAAATTTGGCTTGGCAAGTGTGCTATCCTCTCTTGCACAGCGCTGAGCACGTCTTCACACATTCCAGCCACTGCCAAGTTATGTGTTTTGTGCTTTGTTTACTGTTCATACAGAGAGTATTTTTTCTGAGACTACTGCTGAATTAATTTTTGCTTATCAATTTATGTTAATGCCAGAAATGACCAAAATATTGTTTTCTGAGTCACATCTTATTTCCTTTGAAAGAAAATATTTCTCTCACTTTCTTCTCTGCCAACCTTTTCTTGCTATAATTACTGTACTTGACAAGTAAAAGATTTCTGAATTTGCATTTCTTACTACCTACATGTGGTGAGAAGTGCCAAGACCGATATTTTGCCCATGGCCATAATTGTGTATTTGTGTGTTTACTTTAAGTTGTATATTCAGGGCTCCATTGTGCTATTTGCTCACTTGTCTCTGTACCATCCTACAGAGCTTTAACTGGAAGACTGATATTAACAGGCTTTGTGAAAAAGTAGGGATTGGAAATGTTCAGCTGGCTGACACTTTCCCTTAACGTAATATTTTTGTAATTCTTCATAGCATAATGCCTCAGAAGAAGTAAATTTATCGACCTTGAAGTGGTCTGACATTCAACAAAGCAGCATAATCCTAGAGATTATAAGTGTTGATGCAGTGATCTCTAGGGAGACAGTTCTCTTACTAAGGTTTTCTTTGACTCAAAAACAAAGAAAACCGCAAAGCAAAGCAAACCCCATGAGCTGAAAGCCACAACGTGGTTTCAAAACAAATTCCCTATAACACAGAGTCTAGGCAAGCAACAAAGTCCCAAAGTCTCTCCTTATTTTTTCTATAAGTGTAGGGCCATATGTTGAAGCAAAATTAACATCTAACACTAAAATCTTAAAAATTTATTTTAAACCCTTAAGTGTGTGATCAACTCTGGTATTACCAGAATTGAACTCACAGCATTTCCTTCTAAGTTTTGATTACGAGATCTGTTACATCAGCATCACAGATCCAAAGTGGCATTGAGATGCTAGAAACCCTCTTCAAATTTGATTACTTCCAGCTGGACCAGTTCTTATCTCCATGGGCTTACCTGCTCATGATTTTAATGTTTTCCTCTTGTTTGGTAAATTTTGTCACTATGGAAAGATTTGTACAGCTTTCAATGACACAGCTGGAAACAGTTCAAAGGACTCATCTGAGAGAAGTCCGTCACACATTAGAAAGAATTTTCATTAGAAAATAAAGACACAGAGAACAAAGGGGAGCTCAAGAATGAAGCACACAATGACTTCAGATAGGGCAGAATCTCTTATTAGAAGAACAGTATGATGAGAAACAAGTTATTTCCTATTTGAAAGAGAATTCTGCCTTAGAAATCTGTGAAAAGAAAGAGAAATCTATAACAAAGAAATCTTGCTCAAAAAACATCATTTTCAGAGGTAAATTCCAAAGAAGTTTGTGGGGAAACTGCTGATGAGTACTTCTGTGTGAATAAGCTGAAGAAGAATATTATCTCATAACAGATATGACTGTGTCACTAATATGAAGCTGTCTGCTTTCCTGCAAGGCCAGAAGGAATGTCAGCTTTATTATTTACAGCTCAGACTTATTTTCCAATTTTTGCTTTTGTCTAGTTCTCTACCACCTCTAATTTCTGATGCTTTCCTTTGATCACTTTCAGCCTGACTCAGCATAACAAACATCAAAAAGACATCTCACTGCAAATCAAACATCTGCCCTTATTCTGCTATTTATGACAAATTTTTAATGTAACTCCCTGTGAAATACTCCAGCAACGACTAAGAGACAGCTGTTCTTGGCTGCAAATTATATGTGTGGTCTCATTTCAGCCCTACAGGAAATGCCATAAAGAGGACAGGAATATGGTGAGATGTATCATGTCAGAGTTAAATAGAGCTGCTCCATTTACAGCAAGTGACAGACTTAAAATGCTGCACCAAGGTTGCAAACAGTTATGTATCAGTTACTGTGAATTTTATAGACCAGATCTGCATGGCATCACTCTAATGTCTGCAGGATTTCAAGGCTAGTCTTTTGTTAGTTCTAAATCGAGGAGAGCAAACCCCAGTGCATTTCTTTCATGTTTTGCAAAATCACCAAAAAAAGTCTAGATACCTAATACCTCTCATTCATTGAATAACAGTGACATCAGGGATTAAAAAAGAAGGGTAAGATAACCATGAATTGCCATCTAGACAAAGGATTATTCTGCTTAGAACATCTTAGTATGCACGCAGATGTCACCTTCAATAGAGGCACCAACAGTGTCCTTGTCCTCCATGAGCTTCCTTTACAAGAAACAGAACTAGTATTTCAGCACCTCTGGCTTGAACTGGCCAGTAAATTCTAAAAGGGAAGGAAGGACAACATCACAAATACATAGACATCATAGTTTCCTCAGGTTTGCCTCAATGAATAACTAGATTAAATAAGCCCCAAATTAAACACATCTCAAACAAATACAACAAATGAAGATTTTAGGAAGCACCTATGTAAGTGACTTTTTGGAACACTTCTTGAGACAGTGTCTTGGGTAAAATAAGTAATTGAATCTTCATCAAATTTCACAACACTCATTTGAGGGTCCATGTTTAATGAGTGGTTTTGGTATTTGTATTTCACAAATAATTCTGTGACAGAATTAAAGAAAGTCCCACAGAAATGGTGTCTTTCTCTCTAACACTCAATA